>NC_054380.1:104575318-105972818 GCF_017654675.1 Xenopus laevis | reverse complement strand
CTCCACAATAAATGCAGTCAATGTGTTGATTTTTCATTAGCTGAAGTTACCCACAGGACTATTTGTATGCACTAACTTCATTTTGGGGCCTCTAAATGCCAGCTACTTTGGTAAACCTATGAACAATGGGCACCAAACTGTTTGGAGGAACCCTGGCAATCATATTTAGGGTGCTTTTTCTTGGTACATGGTGATACATGGGTGATATGGTGCTGGGAAGTTGAAGCTTTGAGGCAATTTTCAGATATTTCACCAAAACTGACAATTTTGGGAAAGCCTTGCAACTCGGTAGTTTGGAGCAGAAAGGCATGGGTACCCATTTTAGTAGAATGTGTACCTCCAAAAATATTCGGTAGAATGTGTACTTTCCAAAAATATATGGTTTTGGGGGTAAACCTATTTTTCTGTGTTTTTACCCCACAAAAAATGCAGTCAATGTGTAGATTTTTCAGTAGCTGAAGTAAAGTCCTGGACAATTTGGATGTGCTAACTTCATATTGGGGTCAGGTACTTTGGTAAACCTATGCACAATGGGGATCAAACTGTTCAGTGGACCCCTGGCAATCATATTCAGGGTGCTTTTTCTTGGTATCTAATATAGTGTGTGATATGCGGAGCAGCAAAATAAAACCTTTTGAAGTGATTTTTCAAAATGTTGATACATTTTTATAAAAACCGATACATTCAGACAAGCTGTGATGTTTGGTAGTTAGGAGTAGAGAGACATAGTTACCCATTGTGGAATCAGCAGAATGTGTACTTTACAAAAATATATGGTTTTCTGGGGTAAACCTACTGTTTAAGGATTTTGTGGCCTTGGAATCTAAAGTATGCAGTTTTCTGCCTTCTGCTTTCAAAATTCGGTAATCTTTTGCTGTACAGAAGTCCTAAATCTGCCTAAAACTATACATATCTGGTATTGGCACGTTCGAGAGACATGAGGCTTTCCAAATCGGTTGGATTTTTATGCGTAAAATTAAATATTTTTCTGGTATAAATGCATATATTGTGAAAAATAGACATTTTTCATTTTTTTTTTGTATTTAGCACTATAAATCTTTTTGCAGAGGTGGATATACATGAAAACTCAGATTTAGAAAGCTCAGTTTCTCCCAAAAAACAATGTATAGCTTTCCTAGGTAGACTATAGTTTTCCCCTCAGAAAATTCCCATAAAGTGAGAGAGCACAAAATGTTTCAAAAACGTATGGCATTTCGCGTGACCAAATGGTCAATTCTGCTGGCACTTAAAGGGTTAATAATAATATTTATATACACAATTGCTGTTCTTTAATATAGAATAGCTCTTGTTTTGTAAAAAAAAAAAATAGAAACTTACAAATGATTGGCAATTGTATATCATTTATAATATATATATTTAATTTTTACATGGGGCTAGACATACTGTCAATTTCCCAGGTGCCCCCAGTCATGTGACTTGTGCTCTGATAAACTTCAGTGACTCTTTACTGCTGCACTGCAAGTTGAGTGATATCATCCCCCTCCCTGGTAGATATAAGAGCAGTACAGCGCATGTGTGTAATGTAAGATGAGGGGGTTCCTCCTATGTTACATGTATGCACATGACGAATGGGGACACTCCCTATTTTCCACATGCTCAGTTTCTGTGTGGCATCCTGAACTGGGTGCTCTCACTACGTGTATTTTCTGGCCCAAATACAGTGCCCCCCCCCCCCATTCTTCTAGAATACAAGGTATTTTTAAGATGCTTTATTGCCTGATGGAGAGAAGATCTCCAACGAGTGGCATACTGTTAAGTCTGACATTGTAATCAGCCCTTACAATCCTAACAGCTTTCTGAAGTGCCTGCACCCACAGCCACTGCATCAGGACTGGCAAACAAAATTGATTATGGTGCCAGGACATTTAAGTTTGCACTTTGGTGCTGAAATCTACTCTCTGTGCCTCCACCTGGGCCAACGCAGGAGTGTAACTTCTGGTGTGTCTTTATCCTTTAGGCTAGGGCCACATGGGAAAACACAAAATATGGGAGTTACAAAGTTATGGTTACAAAGTTGATAAGCCACCCTACCACGTCAAGGTAAACCCTGTAGGTGGTCCCTAACTTGTTTACCTCTGGTCACAGTATAAAAAGTCTTGTACCTCCCTGCATAGTAGCATTACTTGTAATATGTGTCTCCTGAACCTCGGTTTCAGTCTGAGGGCTAAATCCTCCCCCACCACTAGCTATTGTGGCTTTGCCCAAACCAAAAAAAAGCATAGGGCCACCATTAGTTTAAAGGGGTGGGTATGGGGTGATACAAACCACATGAAGCTTAGCCTGCAGCTTCTGGCTACATTGCTCGCTTCATTGGAGTGCACCCACAGCCCCCCTATTTTGTATTTTGATAGGGCCACATGGGGCCAAAATTGGCTTGTTGAAATACACTGGCTGATTTCAGCCCCTACTGCAGGCAGAATCCTCCTGTTTTTTCCATGTTCAGCAATGTTGGCATGAACAGACTTCAGCAGATTCCGGCTCAAAAATCATAGTCTCTCAGTTGTTGCGTCTCAGTCAGTTCAATGTTTCTGAATGCGGAAAAGAGAGGAGGCTACTGCCTGTGGTAGCGGTTGAAATCATCTAGTGTATTTCAGCTACTGTAGATGATTTTGGCTCCTGTGTGGCCCTAGGCTAAACACCACCAGCCAGCACCGCAAGGGTTGGTGGTGATTCAATTAATGATACTAGCAGTGAATTTCCTTTTTTCACTGATGGTTTACTTGAAGGGCTCATTTATGAACAAAGTGGTATTGGTAAATTGCAAACGTGTTGCAGCACATAGTATGCACGTGTTGATTTGCATGTGTTTTGGCACTTTTATTTGTAAATGAGCCCTCTATAAGGTGCCTTTCTCTGTGCCCATACAAGAATTGTTTTGTCACAGGTTTAAAGGAAAACTATACCACAATGTAGGTCTCTAAAAATATATTGCATAAAACAGGTCATATGTAAAACCCTGCTTCATGCAATAAACCATATTAATAACAATTTACTTTTTTAGTTGTATGTGCCATTGGGTAATCCTAAATAGAAAATTGACATTTCAAAAAATAAGGGCTGCCCCCCAGGGATCCTATGATTCAAGGTGCGCACAAACAAACCATACTTGTTAGGTCACCTGATCCAATTAACAGAGTTCTGTCTTTTGCTTCCATACTTCTTCCTGAGTATTTCTGGTCAGGTGATCTCTGAGGCAGCACAGAGACCATCACAAAATGGCGGCTCAAGGGAAATTGTTGTATTTACCTAACTATATAGACCAGTTTGGTAAGATTCTTTAATATGCCACTTCATTTGAAATCTGTTGCTTACATGCTCATTTTGGGGGCATAGTTTTTCTTTAAGAAATATGTATTGTTTCTAAGGAGCTAACATATTCTGCAGTTTAGATACACAGTTGATATATACCCAATTGTGTGTATATTAATGTATTATAAATGTTGCATACCTTGTAAGGTGTATAGTGTATATCCATGTAGCAAAAACCGTGCCTCAACAGTAATTTACTTTCCTTTTTACAGCAATCTATCAGTTTTTTTTCACCTTGCAGTTAATACCTCCCATGTTCCATTGCCATTATAATCCCCTCTTATAGGATTTTAGAAAAGAACCATAAAACGATGTGCCTGCATGGATATTCAATTTTAAAACACAATATGGTATTGTGTCCCTAACAGCATAACACAAATGTGTGTAAAGATCTCATATACTGATTGGTTAATGGTCTTTTAGAATTTGATGATGCAGTTTCTTTTAGATCTTTGTCATTCAATAAATATTTAGAGCCTTATTTATCAAAATCCGAATATTTCAATTAAAAAAGACAGACCAAACTAGAATCCACAATTTGACCTTATTTATTATTAAATAAGCACACATTAATCAGTTAGAGAAAAAAAATCGTATTGAACGTTTTGGGGTTTTTTTTATGATTTTTCCCAAATTGTCCAAAATAGTCCGATTTTCAGGCTAATTCCAGCGCAGACCACAGAAAGTTCAAAATAGGATAGGGACTAGAGTCCTGTGTGGAACCAATTTCTAAGACCCGAACCCGCAGCCTGTGACCCAAACCTCAACCTGAATATTTACCCACTTTGATGTGCTACCGGACCCGCAACCTGCCAACCTCCATCAAACAGGAAGTAATGGTTCTACAAACCGGAAGTGACGTCATCAAAATTGGGTTGGGATAGAAACAACTTTTGTAAAACTTTAAAAGAAGTAAAACATAGACAATATTACATAAGATAAGAAATTTAGATCCCGCGGCTATACCCGCACCTGAATATCCTCCCCCATTCCACAAGGTGCCCACTTTTTTTTGCGGGTCCCAGACCCACTGCAGGGCTCTTAATAGGGACCTCTCCCATTGATTTATATGTGACCTCAGCAGGTCTGAGGATTTTTGGTTTCGGACATCCTCCTCTCCATCCTCTGGGTTTAATACATCCCGAAAAATTCAAGGTTTCTTTTTCCACCAAAAATTTGGATTTCATAGTAAAAACAACTTGAATTTTTCGAGTTTTTGGCATCCGGACTTTGATAAATAACCCCCTATGTAATAGACTATAAGGGTCGAGAATTTTTTAATTTATGTCTCATCAATCCTCTTGAATCAAGACTTAATTTGGGTTCCTCAAGAGAAAAGTTTGACACCCAGCTTTTGGGCATATCGATTAAGAACTGTCCATTCGGCAAGTCCTATGCAAGTGACCTGCCTGTAGGAAGGCGTTAATCTCAGAGTTGCGTCAGTCATTTGAATCGGTAATCCTGCCATGCTTCCAGGATACCTAGGAATACCTGAACAATAGCTCCATCTGCTGGAGTTAACAATGTAATTGTGTATGATATATTGATGTATTCTTTTATATATAATTTATATCACAGTATATCTATAGGTTTGTAGCTATGGATGAATTCACCTGCATGTTTAGTCTGCTGTATTTGTACATATTGTACACCGGAAGTGCCAGATTTTTAGCAAAGGGCACGGAGCAGGTAAAAAACAAACTAATCCTGTATGTAATGCAGGGCAGGTTTGTCTGTGTCTGCTTTGTTCAGGTTCTTATTCATGCAGCTTACATGCAGTATTTACATTCATGCAGCTTACATGCAGTATTTACATTCATGCAGCTTAGTTACCATCAAGTACAAGCACATTATTTATTAAAAGGAGAATCCTGGGTTTTTTTTTTTTTTTGGTTTTTTTTTTTACATAAAATGGACTCTATGGGAGATGGCCTACCTGGTGCAACATTTATTACATTACTGTTCTTAAGGGAATGGTTATCAAAATTTAAAGAGGATTTATTTTTTTCTCAACAATCGCCGCTTAAAAAAAAAAATGTATCCGAGTGAGTCTTAATTCCTGTTTTGAAATGGTTTTCTTGTTTGTTTGTTTGTTGGGATTGTATTGCCCTTATGCATTTAACCCCCTGAATTAGCTACTTCCAGTAGTATTACACCAAGGAGCCTATTTATCTTACTGCAGAAAACGACTAATACCAAAGTAAAAAGAGTTTATTTGTAGCATTCTACTTTCATTTCAGTAGAACCAGAGGCTAGCCCAAATGATTAAAATCTGTTTCAGGCTGTTATTTTACATTTATTTAATGTCTGCATTAGAGCAGTGTTCTCCTGGTATCTGCCAGACCCAGATCTATTCATCAGACTTCTGGATGGTAGAATTCCATTTATAACTCCAGAGGATACATTTCAACTTCCAATGACCGTTGCCTTTACACCAGTTTTTCCAAAAATTGGCATTGCACACAGGAATGTTAGATTTGTTTGTCTCAATCACCCATAAAAACCACACGCTCCCTTCAAATAGTTCCTATGCTGACGTTGCTTCCAGAGAAAGTGTGGACATGTATGTAGTGTCCATATTCTTTTGGCAATATAGCAGTCCTTGTTATAATTTGAATTTCTTCCAAGATATACAAACCTGCACTATTCTTTGATATGCAATGCAAGTACCGGTATAGTATCATTATCTACAATGCGTCACAACTGGGGGTTTCCATACAAGATTTCTCGCTGTAATTTGGAGTGCCAATCCTTAAAGGGCACCTGTAAACTAAAAATGGGCATTCATGCTAACAGAGGCCACACTTCGGACAGGGGGGGTTGATAATAGTTTTGTTTTATTGGAAAAGCCCCCTGTTAAAAGAGCACTAACCTCAAAAAATGAAAGTGTTTAAAAGTAATAGAAATATAATGCAGTGTTTGTAAAACTGTTGTATTTGCTTCAGGAACACTACTATTGTTTATTAGTTAGTTTGTTTATTAGTTTGTTTGTTAAACAAGCTGAGAATAGGTTCAGGTTACATAGTAGATAACATTATGTTCTACAGAGCTTATCTGTTATCCACTATTTAAAGGACAAGGAAAGGCAAAAAAATAAAATTCCATTTTTACTTTCTTTAATGAAAAAGTAACCTATTTCCAATATACTTTAATTAAATGTGTACCGTTTTTATAAGAAACCTGACTGTATGCAGTGAAATTCTCCCTTCATTTACTGCTGTGGATAGGAATTGTCAGACAGTCCCTAACTGCTCAGCAGGGAAACAATCATACTTATGAACAGCAGGGGGAGCCCACGCTTTCCAGCCGTGCAGAACTCAAGCATCTTTGTTTGTTTCCCTGTAGAGTAGTCGGCGACTGTGTAGAGATTTGTATTGGATTTTATTTTTGCCTTTACATCCCCTTTACTGTTTCCAACTCCAACTGCAGGGACAAAGATCATGGAGCCAGATTTAAACAGATAAACTGGGATTTAATTTGGTAGCCACTAGTTATGGAGAGTTGGAGAAAGTTTGTATTAAAGGACATGTAAACCCTTACCATGTCTTTAGGTTGGGCACATATTCCCCACACAAAATGCATCATTGTCTCTGTATTGGGTCATAGTATCAGTATCCCCTCCGTTAGCCTGCACTGTAGTGTTTTCCTGAATGCACAATGTGCTTCAACCAGGCGGCCATTTTCTATCGGCTACATCAGGGGTCCTCAACCTATTTTTTACTCGCGAGCCACATTTAAATGTAAAAAGAGTTGGAGAGCAACTCAAGCATGAAAAAGTCCATGGGGATGTCAAATAAGGGCTATGATTGGCTATTTAGTAGCCTCTATATGCACTGG
Organism: Xenopus laevis; assembly: GCF_017654675.1. NCBI lineage: Eukaryota > Metazoa > Chordata > Amphibia > Anura > Pipidae > Xenopus > Xenopus laevis. The sequence continues at coordinate 105,965,651 of NC_054380.1, read as the reverse complement.
TAGCCTAGAGGAAGTTCTGTTTGGCAGTAATCCAGTTTTGTTTTGCAACTAAAATTTGCCTCCAAGCCAGGAATTCAAAAATAAGCACCTGCTTTGAGGCAACTGGGAGCAACATCCAAGGGGTTGGTGAGCAACATGTTGCTCGCGAGCTACTGGTTGGGGACCACTGAGCTACATCATCATTTATATTTGCATATCCAGCCACACCTGATGACCTTGCTCAGAAGTTTTTTCTGGTAATGTAACTTTATTAGCAAGTGTAATCCTGATCACTCCTACATGTAATCCCACTCACTCATTCATAATCCCAATCACTCATATGCGTAATCCCACTGCTGTACATATAATCCCGCTCACTCATACATGTATGAGTGGGATTATGCATATGAGTGGTATTATGCATATGAGTGAGCGGGATTATGCCCGATTGAGCGGGATCATACAGCCTTACTGTTAATCTTTTAACAACCAGAGTGGCAGTTATCTAAAGATTTCAAAGAGGCCGTTCACTGATTAAATTTTTATGGGGGGGTTTACATGTCCTTTAAACAATACAAAAACTATAAAATCCACATTAGATTACATGACAACACAGGACCCAGTGCAGTCTGTATATTCTGATTATTAATCAGCCTTGCTGTATCTGCTTCTGGCAGATATTATTTGACTTGTGCTCTTTTGATCATTTATGACGATCCCTAAGCAGCCCAGACCACACTGAGTATGTGCACAGTCTTGTCTTGCAAAGATGTTTAACACAAAGTTACAAGATGACAGCCCCCTGTGGCCAACTTTAAAAGCATAAATCATTTGTTTGATTAGTCTTGTGGTGCAGTAAGTTTATGTTTAGTATACCAAATACAACATTTCTAGCTTTATTCTATTTTAGACTTTACATGCCCTTTAAGGGCAGAGACACACACTGCTATTTTCACCCAGCGAATAATCGCTTCTTCTTCTGGCGACTAATCCCCCCCCGAACTGCCTTCCCACCGGCTAGAATGTAAATCGCCGTCAGGATGGCAATTGGTGCGCTTTGTTTTCCGAAGTTGCCTCACAAGGAAACTTCGGAAAGCCGAAGCAACCAGAGTCGCAGCCCGCCGGTGATATAGATTCTAGCCGGCGGGAAGGCTTTTCGGGGAGATTAGTCGCCGAACGAAAAAAAAAAATGCTGCAACTGTACTTGAGCACTATTTCATCTGGAGTCTGGGCTCTGTTAGCCGGTACTGCATTGCCCTTTGGAGCTTTCTGATAATGGCTTTTTGTGAGCGATGCGTTACAAAAAAAAGACAGTTTCCAATTTTTTTTTTTAAAACACACTATGGTGAATTGATCCAATTAACTTAATTAGTGTTGGATGACTAAGCTGTTCTGTAGAAGTTGTTGAGATGGTTGACCAACCCTGTTCTCCCTGCCTCTGGTGCTTTCAGTTGATCAAACACCAGGTTATACCACGCCCATTGTTGGGACAGATATAAAGCTCTGCTGCTTCTTGTGACACACTCATGTGTTGCACAATTCTGCATAGTTCTGTCGGAGATAAAGGGGAAGTTGGTAGCCCTTTCTTTGCAATCTTTTTCTTAGGAATTTGTGGGAAGAGAAATGGCGTGCAGGAGGTCTTACCTTGGTTTGAGTCGCTCTTATCCACGCAGTGGGACAATATATTGGTGAGTTTTCTAGCTGCAGGGTAGAATACAAAGGTTGTTTATTAAATAATCTCTTTATAAAGTGCCATTAATTGGTATATTGGTTGTCTGAGTATTGTTGATGTGATTTACCATCATCCAGGCAATAAGTAGAAGCTGAGGTTGACATCTGCTGAACATTTTATGCTATGTTTCAATCATATGCTTGGGTATTGCATTATGTTTTAAAACAAGCATTTCTTTTATCAAGATAAATAAATGAGTATGAACACTGTACAAGTATGGGACTTGTTTTCCAGATTGCTTGGGACCTGGGGTTTTCCGGATAACGGGTTTTTCCATAATTTGGATTTTCATACCTTAAATCGACTAGAAAATCATGTAAACAAAAAACCATTAAGCTGATTTTGCTTCCAATAAGGATTAATTATTTATTAGTTTGGATCAAGTACAAGGCACTGTTTTATTATCACAGAGAAAAAGGAAGTAATTTAAAAAAAAATTGGACTATTTAATTATCTATGGTAGGCGGCCATTCCGTAATTTGGAGCTTTCTGGATAATGGGTTGCCGGACAACAGATCCCATACCTGTATTATCTTTGCAAGTTTGAGTATCACACTTATTATAACATGCTATTGTGAAGAATTGCCATGTAATTTTGTCTCTGAACGAAACCCCTAGTTTATATGCAAAGAAGAGTGTAGTGCATTTGTAACTTTTCTACCCATTATATACATATACACATCTTAATTGGCTGAGAGGCTCAGGTGCAGTTATATAAAATGCTAGTGTTACCAGAGTTAATTCTTGACTTACTAGTGCCACAACTCTAGCAATGATACTAACACAACAAATGTATACAATGTCATAATCTTTGCTGAAATGTCCAGGAAAAAATTCCTGGAAGAACTGAAAATTAGGATAACATTTTTACTCTACTCTGAAAAAATTGAAAAGGTGCAAAGGGAACTAAAAATCAAATTTGTGAATGTGTTAAAAAAAAAAAAAAAAAAAAAAAAAAATAAGGAATGAGCGGTGCAGATAATATCTAAAGGGGACTGTTCTCTATTTACAAGTCTGGTTTATTTTCAGTTTGTTCTTCCTTAATTGCGAGTAAAGTGAGAGGCATAGTTTGTGTGCAGAGGACATTCTTTCTCCACCCATTTGTATCCTATATATGTGCGGGAGCTTGCACTTTGTTTTCTTAATTAGAGGAAGGCAATTAAAGCTTAGAAAGTATTTGCTAGTTTTATTGCAATGTCGTCATGTGAGGCCAGTAGGTGTGATTTACCTGGTTTCTCTGACTGCACAACAGGTATTTGATAAGTCCCTTTGTTAACAAAGGATAAGCAAGACTTTCTGGACTAAAGGTGGCCATAAAAAAAAGCACTTCCATTGTACTTAAACATGTTTTAACTTAGCCTTTGAGTGCTCCCACAGCCCCCCTTTTTTGTATATTGAAGGTGGCCATACACACAGAGATCCGCTTGTTTGGTGATTTTGCAAAATGAACTGATCTCTCCCAGATATGCCGACCTTGAGGTAGAATCCTGCAGCGGGTCCGGTACCCGCGGGTTACCTGCAAAAACATCTGCTACCCTGCGGGATTCGTGTGCTGGTATAGATGCAGGTCAGGTTGTGGGTCTCATCTAAATTTCTTACGTTATATTGACTATATTTTACTCCTTTTAAATTTTTACAAGACTTTTTTTCTATCTCCGCCCACTTTTGATGATGTCAGTTTTGGTTTGCAGCAACATCACTTCCTGTTTAATGGTAGTCAGCAGGTTGCGGATCTGGTTGTGGATAAGGCAGTTGCGGGTCAGGTAGTGGATCAAAGTGGGTAACTATGCAGGTTGCGGTTCGGGTCGCGGGTCCATGTCTTATAAATTGGTTCCGCGCAGGACTCTACCTTGAGGTGGACCATATCGAGCTGATCCGATTGTGGTCCCTAGGGCCCAACAATTGGATGATAATGAAAGGAATACGGGCGGTAAGATTGTGGGAGTGCATCAACGAATAGATGCGGTCTGCAATCTGACCCGATTTTTACTCCTGCCCAGTCGACATTTGGCCGACTCTTGGGCAGATATCGATCAGGAAGCCCGTCGGAGGGCCCCACACAGGGGCCAATAAGATGCCAACTGGGACTGTCGGCAGCTATAATTGGCCCGTTTATGGCCACCTTGAGTAACATATGTCTATTTGTTTCAATGAACTTGTATAAAACAAATAAAAAGCAAAACAATTGTCCTCCTTTCTGTTCAGCTTGAAGCAGAGTCAGTGTAATTGATCATTGACCCAGAAGCCAAACTTCATCATGTGCTAAGCTAAACCTTTAGAGTCGGAGAATCCCTCTAGTATGGCAACAAATAATGCTCATTATGCAAAAATGTAGAGACACCAGTAGTAAAAAGGATTTCATATATTTTATTGCAGCGTATTATAGTGCCAGGGTTCTGGATTGAATTCTAACCAGAGTATATTCTTCCTCTGATTGTGTGTTCTCTGGGTACTCTGCTTTCTTCACACACTCCAAAAATATACAGACAGATTGATTGGCTCCTGATGTAACCAACCCTGCTGTGTGATAGGGAACTTAGAATGTAAGCTTCACTGGGGCAGGGATTAAGAGTGCTTCATGTTGTATTGATCTCCCTATCAAGGATGAACTTTTATTAGATTTACATCATTTTAGATTTGAGCCTTGTAAATTAAATTGGCAAAAAGTTGTTTCATGTGATTTTTTTTTTTAATATAACTCAAAAGCAGTGCCTGTGCTAACGATACTGATTAAAACACATAATGAACAGCTCCACGTCTAAAAAGACAAACTTAGCAACAATCACCCAGCAACAACAAAATCTGTGGTTTTTGTATGATCATTGCTCACATGAGCCATAAGCTCATGTATCTGATTCTTACAGGTGACTGTCAGACCTCACTACCAAAACGCTTTAGTTTTAGAGGCACATTTGTCAAAGGTTGAATTTGGAATTCATGTGAGTCTATTTTAAACTTTCAAACTCCCATGAACTCGAAATTTGACCAATCTAAATTTATTATTACAAGAACAATTTTCAACTCTGTTGAATAGGATCGATTTTAGTTTTTGAAACTCGATTCTTTTTTTTTTTTTTCTCCGAAAAAAAAACTGTCAGGAAGGCTGCTAAAAACTCAGAATTGATCCCTGGACATCTCCCATTGACTTTAAACAGCAATTCGGCAGGTTTTAGGTGGCGAATGGTCAAATTTGAGTTCTTAAAGGGCCAGAGTATGATTGATCTCGAAATTTGGATTTTTTCAAAAACTGTAATTGAATTTGGATAATTCCCTAGTCTAATTTGCCAGTTTTGACCATAAAAAACTGGAAAATTCAAATTTTCAGTTCGACCCTTTATAAATCTGCCCCTTAGAGTATTTGCACCAAGTCTGCCTGTCACTGTTGCTTGTGTATCCAAAACCGTGCCAAAGCCTCAGCACAGATTACTAGATTAGAACTGGGCGTGCTTGTATATAGTACTATTACTTTTATTCTCACAAACAGATCTGTGGTAGAACATTAAACCTGTGAGCTGTTCTGTTAGCGTAGGCATTGTATGCCCTTTCTATATATAAACTCATTTGAATGCTCTGCTTAACAAATACATTTTTTTTCTTATAAATGTCTTTTCAGGTGTGTAATTCTTTTTTTATTCTCTCTTTTTGCAGTTCATCAAGTGCAAATGTAGTAGCCATCGACAACAAAATTGAACAGGCAATGGTAAGTACTGACAATACAGATAATTGGAACCCAATGTGGTAGCTTTAAAAACAGTACAAAAATCTTATTTAACAAAAGCTATTTAGGTGCCCTTAATGTATAATGGTGATCCCCAACCAGTGGCTCATGAGCGACATGTTGCTCCCCAAACCCTCAATGGCCTCAGAGTAAGTGCTTATTTTTAAGTGAAAAAAGTTAAAAAAAAAAAAAACACCTGATCTGAAGCCTCTCCAATTTGCCTCAGAGGGGGAAAAATTTCCTTCCTGACTCCAAAATGACAATCTGACTAGTCCCTGGATCAACTTGTACTATGAGCTATTTCCCATAACCCTGTATTCCCTCACTTGTTAAAAAGCCATCCAACCAATTCTTAAAGCTATCTAATGTATCTGCCTGTACAACTGATTCAGGGAGAGAATTCCACATCTTCACAGCTCTCCCTGTAAAAAACACCTTCCGAATATTTAGGCGGAAACTCTTTTCTTCTAATCGGAATGGGTGACCTTGTGTCAGCTGGAAAGACCTACTGGTAAATAAAGCATTAGAGAGATTATTATATGATCCCCTTATATATTTATACATAGTTATCATATCACTGCCATACAGAGCCTCCTTGTGTCACAGCCCTTATTTGGTACCCCCTGGAACTTTTTTGAAAGTTTGGGGACCCCTGATCGAGACTTTATTCTAGGGGAGCGTGAAGTCTATATGCCTCACTATTATTGGAAGTGAACCTTACATTTTGAGACACTGACCAGATTAATAGAACCCAAAACATTGATATTGCTTGATGTTTCAGAGTGAAGAAAGTATTACTGTTTCTTGATATATATATCTTTCAGAAAGTGATAAGTAGGCTCCTGAACCCACTGGGAAAAGGACAGTAATAAATTAGGAGGCAAGCCAACAGCCCAAGCAAAAAAAAAAAAAAAAGCAAAACTCTGTATTGGAATGTATAAAATTGATGAAACCTGGCAAATAAATGTACATCACCTGCAGTGTATATCATAAGGTTTCTTATTCTCCCTGTAGAATAGTAAAATCACACTGACCATTCCATTTTGGCATAAAGGCTAAGGCAAAGTATTTAAAGAACTTGGTCATGTTCAGCCAAGTGCAATATGCATTATGAATTGGTGGGACCACTAATTGAGGGTATTGCTGGTTACACCTTGTCAAAACACCTTGTGGTTCAGTGAGAAAATAGTAACTGTTTTGCAAGACTATACATATAATAACTAATCATTTTTATCTAAACATATATCTACTGTAAATGAAGTACAAGATAAAATAAAAATCATTTGCAGAGTATGAGCAGCGGAGTTAATGGATGCCACCTTCCGGATCTCCGGTCTTCTTCTGTAAGTGAGCTCTGTATTTGTTCATTCGCAGTTGGAGCAGATTTCCGGTTCATGGCAACTGCGCATGCAATGAAAGTGATGGAAAGGGAAGGAAGAAGACCGGGGATCAGGAAGATGGCGCCCATGAGCTCCATTGTGCTTATGCTGCACCGATATTTGAGCAAACTCTTAGGGGCAATTTCAGGGGGTAACTATGCGGGGGGAAGCAAGGAGGGGGGGCTACCTAGGGTAGTTGGTAGAGGATTTTCTTATTGGGGGGTTTAGTTCTCCTTTAAACGATCATGGGTACTTAGCTGAAGTGCATGGGATGTAAGGCCTTTAAAAAAATATATGGTTTTGTTGGCCCTGAAATGTGTTTTGATTTATAGCTGAACTGTATAATCTTGAGTGCATGTGTAGGCCTTGTAGGAAAGTAGCCAAACATTTATTGAGTCTTTCACATTTCCTCCAGTTTCTGTAGGATCTGTGTAGAAGCCTTCATATACAGGCCAATGCTACATTAATATCCTAATAAGAAATGTTTATTTTTAATAGAACTTAGAGAAATTTTACTTGAGATTTATGCCAGAAGTGCTGCCCCCGTATCATTTCATTGTATAACAAATGTCAATTCTTTCTGCCAGTGTTTTTGAAGACTTTGTATGACCCTTAAGCTTATCTTCTAAGCAGCAGCTCAGAGCACACTGAGAATTTGTAGCTCCATTTAATAAAGACTCCTTTTTGGTATGAACACATTCATTTAGGCGGATTATTTAAAAATATCTGAGCTTCGAAAAATACAGATTTAAAGATGATAATGATGCTCATGAGATCCGTCCCGACCCCCTTCCCTTTATGCTCACATTGTCATGCAACCTAACTCTCCCCTTGTTCCATTGTGAAGTAGTGGATTATGGGACTTAAGTACCTCCACTTTTAATAGTGGGTAATGCACAGTCCCAGAATCCTTTACAATGGAACAAGGTCATGAAACAAAGAGGAGTTGGGAAATGGTCCTTGAGAGCAGACACAGACTTCAAAGGGAGTATTTTTTTTCCTTTAAAAGGTGACCTAGCCAGATTGAAAGGTGATGAAAGGTGCTGTAGGCAATTTGGGAAGACATTGTACATTATTTGTATAGGGCTGCTGATCCTCTGGGCTGGTAAAGGAAATCCAGGATATAAAATCGATCTTGTATAGCTTTATTCTATTTTTAGATATAGTTCTTTAAACTTTGAGTATAAATCAGAAGACAGAAACCAGCTTTATTTCCCATATTGGGTTCTAGTTTGTCAGGAAAACATAACCAGGTTCTACATAAGGTTATCCTTCTGTAACATTTACAAGATGTTAATTAATAAAGTGCATACTTTTCCTTCTTGAAATCCTGGTTTTATAGAATTAAGACTAAACTTCAAGAAAAGTGTTTCAATTAAGGTGGAATCTTGTCCATTGTTTTCATTCTCTTAGTTTTGTGATCCTGGATGTCTGTAAAATTATTATTAGTCCTAATAATACTATATGGGATCCGTTATCCAGAAACCCGTTATCCAGAAAACTCTGAATTACAGAATGGCCGTCTCCATTTTATCCAAATAATACAAATTTTTAAAAATGATTTCCTTTTCCTTTATAATAATCCTTTCTCATAATAAAACAGTACCTTGTACTTGATACACACTAAGATATAATTAATCCTTATTGGAAGTAAAACCAGCCTATTGGGTTTATTTAATGTTTATATGAATTTCTTGTAGACTTAAGGTATGAAGATCCAAATTAAGGAAAGCGCCGTTATATGGAAAACCTCAGGTCTCGATCATTCTGGATAACAGGTCCCATACAAGGCTAATACAATAAAACCATTCTTAAAACTGTTAATGGAATGTGTATGGGGAAACTGCAAGCACAGACATGAAGCCTGTGACAGTCTGTAGTGTTTATTTGGTCTTAGACTGTGCCAAATATATTTGGCCATACAAGAATAGATCTGTTCGTATGCAGAGGTCTCCAATAAGAGGCATCAATGACTGTCATTTGCTAATTGGGTGTATATGTTTTTTTCCTAGGACCTGGTGAAAAGCCATCTAATGTATGCAGTAAGAGAAGAAGTTGAAGTCCTCAAGGAACAAATAAAGGAATTGATAGAGAAGAACTCTACCCTTGAACGAGAAAATGCACTGTTAAAAAACCTTTCCAACAATGATCAGCTGTCTCAACTGTCAGCTCAAGCTGGACTGAGCACTTGCCAGCAACAGCCACCTCCAGTGACTACAGCTCCGATCAGTGCGCCGCCACAGAATGCAAACCCCGCGCAGCAACCGAATGTCTCTTCAGCATAAATCGTAGAGACTGCTTTCTTGCCTTGTGTTGCAGACTGAAAGCAATCTGTCCTTGTGTGCCACTGCTGTTTGTTTCACTTTAAAACCGAAAACGAGAAAAAAATGAAAGCAAGTAGCCATGCTTCATTTGTGTGTTTGGCCTTTTTCAGTATTAGACAATCATTTTTCCACTTCTAGAGAAATGAGAGGGAGGTGAAACCTGTTTCATTTTGTACCATATTATAAGTTAAGAATCTGAGTGATAATTACAGGCCTCTTATTCTCAAGAAGTGAGCCCCTGGATGGTCAGGAGACCTGCCATACTTTATGTTCTTAGCCTTTTTTGAAGGGAACGAAGCAGCATTTCATGTTAAAAATATATATATATATATATATATATATATATATATATATATATATATATATATATATATATATATATATATATATATATATATATATATATATATATATATATATATATATATATATATATATATATATATTTATTTATTTTTTGAACACTTGTCCGACCGAATGAAATTAGATGTAGACCCTCCACTGCAGGTTTGTCCTTCTACCATTGCTATAATTCAAGTAGTAATGCCTATGAAGACCCTTAAAGTGCATAAAGAGAGAACAATGCTCTTCATCCGATTTTCCATTAGAGATTTCTAGCACAAACGAAGATTGGTTTAATGAGATGTTATTTTTGCGCTTATGCCTGGCTTAATATTTCATTACTATAACATAATATATGAATCTGGGATGGGGGGGGAATAAAAAATGGTTGATGCTGGTTTGTTGTATGTAACGGCTTGGAAGCATATCCCTTAAAGTGTTAAGAATGTGAGTTAACAGTAAGATACACAAATGCACTCTTTATAAGTGAGCCTATATCATATATATTTTCTATATATATAAAAAGATGGAGGAAAGGATGGGGGGAAAGGAAGGACCTAATTTTAAAACTGTAGATTCCATACAGTGCAATTAGGCTATGTATGTTTATATAGCTAAAGTGGTATTTGAATAAAAAGAAACAACCATAAATCTGTGGCGAGACCATTGATATTGTATAAACTTTCCACTCTGTGGTCAGTAGACTTGCTTCCCTTAACTTTTGGACGTCTCATGAAAGAATATGCCAGCTGGCATTTGTGTTTAAAGGGGAACTACCGCAAAAAATGGAAATTTAATAAAAGCTTCATCATACTGAAATAAGAAACTTTCTAAATACAATCAATTAAAAATTCTATACCGTTTCTGAAATAATCACGTTTATCTTCACTATCCCTCTCTCAGCATCTGTTTCTCTTCATTCTGTTTTCATTCAGGAGTTGGGTGTCAGATGAATGATCGAATATATCTTTAAAAGGGGGCTCCTTTTGCCTAAAATGTGTATTCGAGCTCGCTCTATTAAAATCACCAGAAATCCTGTCTCTCTACATGCAGAATTTGTGCAAAAGGCAGTTATTTTGTTTGTACTGGAATCAGTTATTTGAGTGAGTTCTAATACATCTGCTAGGACAGGGATCCCCCGCGTAAGATATATTTCATCTGACACCCAACTGCTGCATGAAAACAGAATGAAGAGAAACCGATGCTGAGAGAGGAATAGTGAATATAAACTTGATTATTATTATAGGTTTTTAGATTTATAGGTATAGTTTTTTAGATTTACCTATACTAGATGTAAACTTGATTATTTCATAAGCGGTACAGAATTTTTAATTGATTGTATTTAGTTTCTTATTTCAGTATGAGGAAGCTTATATAAAATTTTCATGATAGGATAGTTCCCCTTTAAAAAATGTTGCCAGGTAAATGGTATACTAAATGCCTTCATCACGTCTGCTACACATAAAGAACATGGCAAAATACCTTCCATTTATATCAAACTAAATGTAGTCTACGTCAGATATGGCTGTAGATATATCTACAACCTTATAGATGATATTATTTATTCTTTTAAATCCGCTTGGTAGAGAGAGAGAGATTTTCCTCTGCACTCCACTGCTGGATTGGATTTGACACTGATAAATATAGCACAACTTAAGTAGTGAGAAACGCACACCAAGTCCACTTTAGCAATATCATGTTCATGTTTCAACGTTTTTACAGCTATAAACTGTATTCCAGAGACCTTGTAGTTTATATATTAGCACAATATAACAATATAATTTCCCGAAGCTGGAAAGCAACTTATATCTGTCGGGGTAAAACTCGGTATTGGCCAGGAAGTAGTATTTTTGCATGTGATTCTGTGGAGTGTCATTTAACATGAAATGCTGCATCAAACAGAACAGAAACTGGCTGAGTCGGAGCACTCAGGTGACTTGCCGGAGTAATATTACCCGTATGATCCAAACTCTGAGCCATGCTGTGTCATTACTATGTAAGCAACCTTCTTTGTATACACGGAGAGAGCCATCATATGTTAACTAGAAGTACTTTTTGCCTCTTAGTTTCATTTAATGTTTGTGTTTTATTTATTACAGGGCTGCTATTTTCATAATGTATATGAACAATGTCACAGAAAACTTTCTTTTTATTTTCCTTTTCTTAAGAAGAAGAAAAAAAAAATGTAATTATCAGTAAAGAACTGATGAGATTTTATCTGTAGGCAAAATGTTTAGGCAATAACTGAGCGAAAAAAACGTCTTGGTTTATATATATATAAATATATATCTAACACTAAGCAGTTTTACTTCTGGTATTTATTTTACAATAGTCGAGACCCAGTTTGAATGTAAATTTTGTAAAGAGTGTAAGTAAGGAACCGTTAATGCACCTGTACAGGAGAGCAACATTTGTGATTCTGAAATAAATGATAGTCTAGCTATTTTGATGAAGAAAAAAAGAAAAAGCTCATTTCTCTTTCCGGCTTTAAGAGAGGAAAAAAAAAATTGCAATGATTCCTATGCTTTTTAGACAATTTATGTGAGTTCTTTTTTTAGGGTGGGATTACAAAAACTGTGAAATTGTTCAACCTACTTTGTAACCAAAGAAGCAAAGCTGTGTAATTTTATTTTTTATTTTGTAATGCACATTCTTTGTATTTTTATTTAGTGTTCTCTCATTCACTTTTTTTTTTTTTTTTCTGTTTAGCATGATCTGCATGACCTATAATCTCTGAACCACTTTCTTACCTCATGTTTTGTCCAGCACTCTTATTGTAATATGTAATCTGTGAACTTCATCAAATAAACAGAGCAAACAGCTGGTGTCGGTGGAGATGCACTAGTGTAGCCTACACTAGCACACAAACAGAAGAAAAACAAACCAACAAATGAAGTGAGCCATCCTTTGTTCATTTAAAATGGTGTTATGAATTTCGTATACATAAAGACAAGTTTTGTTACATTGCGGATTTTAATGTATTTAATAAATGCCACATGCGGATTAATGACAGTGTATAAGGCGTATTTAAATATTAAAAAAAAAAAAAATACCAATGTACATTTCATAAAACCATCGCAGGAGTATCCTTTTTGTGTAATTTTAACAACTTTGTGTTGATATTATTGTAAAGATCTATTTTTAACACATTTTTCCCCCTGAAATTAAATGATAGTTTTGCTGAAATACATGGCTCTAGAATATTATGGAACATTTTTAATGAGTTTGGATCTGCTGTAATATAGTTTTTTTCTAAACAATAAGCCAAAACTCACCATATTAGCATGTGCCTAATCTAATTTTTGAATGGGCACAAAGCCCAAGATTTGATTACTTAAAGGAAAACTATACCTCCAGAACAATGTAGGTCTCTATAAAACGATATTGCATAAAACAGCTCATATATAAAACCCTGCTTCATGTAAATAAACAATTTTCATAATCATATATACTTTTTAGTAGTATGTGCCATTGGGTAATCATAAATAGAAAATTGCCATTTTAAAAAATAAGGGCCGTCCCCTGGGATCATATGATTCACTGTGCACACAAATAAACCAACAAACTATACTTGTTAGGTCACATGAGCCAATTAACAGACAGTTGTGTCTTTTGCTTCCACACTTCTTCCTGTTACAGTTAGAGCTGCAGTATTTCTGGTCAGGTGATCTCTGAGACAGCACACAGACCATCACAAAATGGGGGATCAAGGCAAGAGATGTAAAAGGGCAATTTACTTAAGTATATATTCCAGTTTGGTAAGATTCTTTAATATGCCACTTAAATTGATCTATAGTAATTTATCTGTTGCTCAAGTATTCATTTTGGGGGTATAGTTTTTCTTTAAGGTTGAACTGTAGAAGATAGTGTTGAACAGACCGTTTAATGTAAGACCAGTATTAAGGATTGTGTTAGGGTATTTTTTAATGTAATTGAATGTAGGTTAAGTTTGTACAATTATTAATCGCCACCTGGAATCTTGAGATTCAGCCTGGAAGAGTATCGGAAGACTATTTTAGGGCTAAGAAAGGCAATGATACGGCAATACAGAGAATACTTTTTTTCTACCAGCTGAAAAACTCAGTTGGAGAAAATTCAGATCCTGCCTGAAGCCACCCAGTATGTGTAGTCACAGGCATGGCTGTCACCAACGAGTCTTACATTTGAGAACCGCTCTTTGGCTCCTTTTAGCCATTCTCACCCTAACCAATATGGTTCTGTTGCTTTACTGCTTTCCAAGTCCTACACCTTCAGAAGCCATGTTCCAGTATCTTGCGCGGATAAGATCTAACAAAATAAAAACAGGCTGTCTTCAAGTTTGGATATATTCAAAGTGACAGGAGGATCCTATTCATGCCTGTTATTTCATTGGGCAGCTACAGCGGTTTCCCTCAAGTGGGGAAAGAGTGTGTGCCCTTTCTTTAGCTAGCTATGCCCCCAAAATGAATACGTAAGCAACAGATAGTTTATAGCATACTAAGTGGCATATTAAAGAATCTTACCAAACTGGAATATATAAGTAAATATTGCCCTTTTACATATTTAAAATGATATTCTCTGTGCTGCCTCAGAGATCACCTGGCCAGAAATAATGCAGCTCTTAACTGTAACAGGTAGAAGTGTGGGGGCAAAAGACAGAATTTATAATTTGCCTCTTAATTTCATTTTCTTAATTGGATCATGTGACCTAACATTTGTTTTGTTTGTGTGCACCGTGAATCACTGGATCCCAGGGGGCGGGCCTTCATTCTTAAAATGGCAATTTTCTGTTTACAACATACAATTAAGAAAGTATATTATGTGAATGGATTATTTACATGAATCGGCAATCTATTCCCAAATTGTTTGGGGGTATAGTTTTCCTTTAAATTATTTACCAAAGGACCAACGGACCTGAGAAATCACAACCAGAGTTACAGTTGGGGTTACAAGTGGTTTAAAACGGTATACATTTTTGCGTTAATGCAACATAAGTTGTGACCAGAGCAATTCAATATTTTATGTACCAGGACTATATGGTCTACATTCAATTCGCCTGAATTGCAAGCAGTGGCTGGAAGTGTGGCTTCCCACAACAGTTAAGCTGACCATACATTTAAAGATGCTCTTGCCTGGCAAGGCTGTCAAACCACCATATTTTTGGCCATATTGGGCTGCTCCCCAGGCCAATGATCATACTGCGGGCCATCAGGATGCCGTCAAGTATAAACCACAGTAACTTCCCAAGGCAGCTCTCATCTGCCTAAAAGTGGCTATACGCCGGCCAATAAAAGCTGCTGACAGAAGATGTCGGCAGTTTATTGGCCTGTGTATGGGCCCTCCAAAGGACTTCACCAATCGATGTCTGCCTATAAATTAGACAACTATCAAAAAATACCTTTGAAATGAAGACCGTATCAACCATCTCAAGGTGCACATATCGGGGAGAGATCCGCTCGTTTGGTAACCCTGCCAAACAAGCAGATCATGTTATCCATGTAAATGAAAATCATTAATCTATTTCCTTGTGATTTGCTCGAGACTTCACTTCAACAATCTAATCACCAGTGCAAATTAGCCCTTAAGCTACTTTAGTCAGCTGCTTCATACAAGAGTAAATGGGCCGGATGTGAAAACCACTTAATTTAGACACTGTTGCTTTCCTATTTGATTCTTGCACAGGTTCCCCCTACTTTGTGGCACTGCATGCAAAGTGCAAATTACAGGGATGCAGATGAAAGGGAGTCCTCAAATGAATCCCTGCCTTAAGGCATTACAGGAGTCCCTTTGCTTGTTGTGCCTACACAATCAGCTGACTTGCCTAATACAGTATCTTGCTCTGTTTGTGATGCCTTACCCCGAGAACCCATAGATGCAATTACATGGAAAAAAATGCCACCAAACCATGCCCGTTATTTTACCAACATGGACACTAATTAGAGTCCTCATTGGGAAAACCCATCACCTGCTAATATGCTGGATTTCTAGGATAAAAACCATGGCTGTTTGCAGCTTTGAGTTTTCCCGTCTAGCACCGTGCTCTTCCACAATAAGCCTATTATTTTCTCTGATGCTGTTTATGCTCTACAGCAGTGATCCCCAACCAGTAGCTAGTGAGCAACATTTGCTCTCCAACCCTTTGGATGTTGCTCTCGGTGGCCTCAAAGCATTTGCTTATTTTTAAATTCCAGGCTTGGAGGCAAGTTTTGGTTACCGTATATAAAAACCAGGTGCACTGCCAGAGTCTCAATGTAGGTTGACAATCCACATAGGGGCTACTAAATGGCCAATCACAGCCCTTATTTGGCACCACAAGAACATTTTTAATGCTAGTGTTGCTCCCCAACTCCTTTTACTTCTGAATGTTGCTCATGGGTTTAAAAGGTTGAGGATCCCTGCTCTACAGCACATTCACAAAAATCCCCCTGATACTCTAAAATGACTATTAAAATTATAGCTATTGGGATAACCATATTTCTGCAAATCACAGTACAAAAAGCAAAATGAAATGCATTCAAGAGACTCTTGTCGGACACTTTTTTTATGCTAAAGCACAGAGGAGCTGGCATGTTTAACATTTTTGATTGGTTATCATCTAAAGCAGGGGTCCGGACATTTTTTACCTGTGAGCCACACCCAAATATAAAATGAGTTTGGGGAGCAACACAAGCATGAAAAAAACCTCCGGGGGTTGCTGGGGCTATGATTGGATATTTTGTAGCCCTGTGTGGGCTGGCAACATACAGGAGGCTCTATTTGGCTGTAAACCTGGTTTTATGAAACCAAAACTTGCCTCCAAGCCAGGAATTCAAAACTAAGCACCTGCTTTGAGGCCACTGGGAGCAACACCCAAGGGGTTGGCGAGCAACATGTTGTTCACTAGCCACTGGTTGGGGAACACTGATATAAACTATAGTCGCAACTTTGGGCGACTTTGGAAAATGAAGCGCTCCGAGTGCCATCCCGCTGGCAATTTACATTCTAGCCGGCGGGAGGCAGTTCGGTGAGATTAGTCGCCCCAAAGAGGAGGATTGTCGCTGGGCGACTAATCTCCCCGAATCTGAGCGTGTGCCCTGACCCTAATACTTTATACCAAACAAAGGGTATAGATAAAGGCCGTAACATAAGTGATACCTTGCAAAGCTAGTGCTATTGCTATCACATGATTGGCCATACACATACAGATATTGTCATACAAATGAACCCAACTGATAACCATGGCATTAAAAAATGTCTGGAACGGGTGTTTGCTCAACACATAAAAAGATTATTGAACGAAGCCTTGTATCTGACAACAGTATCTGCGTGATTAGTAAAGTTCACACCTGACTGGTGTTTTACAGTCCTGCCTGATATAACCGATGCTTGAAGTTAATGTCAGAGAAAATAGGAAAATATATAGGAGAGCCAGTATTTAGAAAAGGTGGAAACCCTAATGATAAGGCTGCTCCTAAATAATTATATGACCAGACATAATAGTTATACTTTATGTGGGCAGTTCACCCTTCCATATCTTCTCAATAAATTAGAATTGAATTAATTGGCATTGTGCTGACTAAATTGAACACCATGTAACTGCATTGGTGAATACAAAACTCACATATGGAGGCCATTTAAAGGAAAGGCAATATCACTCGGGGTGCCAAGTTGTTAGGCACCGCTCATCTTAAATACTCACCAGCCTGGGTACAATTTGTGAACACTGCACTGACATTTATTTTCCTACTCCCAGGCGTCCATTATACAAACATTACGCTGGGAGCTGGGATTCATTTATCTGATGCATATTTCTTCTATAAACCTGAAAGTTTGTTGTATGGTATTGCTGTATGGACATATTTTACCTGTAAACTGCAAATCATTATATAAAGCCCCTAAGGGGCAGATTTATCAAGGGTCGAAGTAAAAATTTGAATTTTAGAGGTTTTTTTTTTTGTGAAATTCAATTATCGATTAAAACTTGATTCGAGTTTTTATAAAACAATTTGAATTAGATTTTCGAAATTTATCATGTACTGGCCCTTTAAGAATTTGAATTCTACTATTCGCCACCTTAAACCTGCCGAGTTGCGGTTTTAGCCTATGGGGGACGTTCTGGGATCAATTTGGAGTTGTTTGCAGCCTTCCTGCAAACTCAAATCGAATTGGATTCGAATTTGATTTGAGTTTTCAGGTCAATCCTATTCATCTGATTTGCATAAATTCTAATTTTTTTTATAAATTTAGATTGGTCGGGATTTTTTTTCGAATTTCGAGACCATGTGAGTTTATGGCAGTTCTTATAAACGCCCATGAACTCGAAATTCGACCCTTGATAAATCTGCCAACTGAATACAACTCTTGCAAAATGTATGACCCATTTCAGATCATCTATTCAGTTATCCATACATGGTTCACTGCAGTCAACTGTAATCATAAATGGCCATACAAATCTGTTCATGTTAATTTATATAGCAGATCAAGAGCAGTCCTTTTTACAGTAAAATACTGAACACTACCCATTATATTTTTCTATCTGGTATAATAGATCAGAAGGAGGAAGCTTCTTCCCTTTACATATTTACAAATATTACACATATTGCTTTATTTCTGTGTTAGAATACAGCACATTGCTTCTGTAAGCAATGCCTGTTGATTTTAGTATTTACATAGAGTCAAGAGACGCTGTATTTAGGGCTGATCTTTGTACAGAGAGCACTGTGCCAGCCTTCCCCTGCCCCATCGGAATTTTTTTATTTTGTGCCACTGTAATCGTCGATTTCTATAATAATCTATCCCTCTATCTTCGAACCCAAACATAAATACTATCTTTCTAATTGTTACTTTCTAGATAGAGAAAGCAGAAAGAAAGCAGCAATTGGCAGCTTTGGGCAATGACACACAGTGCGATTTGTAGCCCGCATTTTGTTGCAACTACAAAATGTCAGAAAATACCCTGCCAATACTGGAGAAAACACTCAAATCGGGTAATTGCTAAATAATGCCTTTGCAATTTTTAGCGATTACACAGTTATGGGGGCATATTTATCAAAGGTTGAATTTCGAATTTGAAAAACTTCGAAATTCTAATTCAAAAAGACCAACCGAAATTAAGTGGAAGGTTTTTCGATCAAATTCGAATCAAAGTTTTGGTCGAAGTTGACAGTACATGATCAATTTCGATATTCTCATTTTTTTCAAATTCAAATCGAATTTGGACTATTCCCTAGTTGATGTACACAAAAAATAGCTCAAAATTCAAATTTTTTGGAATTTGAAAATTCTCCTGGACCCTTGATAAATCTGCCCCCTAGCATTGTAGCCGCGACAAAATGCAGCCTACAAAATGCACGGTGTGTCATTGCCCTTAGGGTTGTTGAGATGGTGCCAGTGCTCACAGACATAAGCTACACTGCTTACAATAGTGGGGCAGTCTCTGCTCATCTGGTACCTTTTATTGAGTAACTGAGATTACTTGCTCAGTTAGCCAATAAAAGGTATCACCTAACCTCATGTTTTCTGCAATTGTTCAATGACTAACACAATACAACACCTTAATACTGTATGCCAAGCTCTGAAGAAAGTAAGAAAGAAAGGATGCAGGCCCACAAGCAGAGGCTGGAAGTAAAATAGCATTCTAACGAAAGTAAAGTCATTGTAAAATAGTCAAAGAGCCAGATGAACCAGAGTGACAAGAACTAATCAGAACAGACTAGAACTAGCTAAGGTCAAACCAGGAACTACAAGAGTAGGTGAAGAGGTATCCCTTGCAGGCAATGGTTCAGGCAGCAGGAGGGTTAAGTAGGTTTAAAAAAAGGGGAAGAAGGCACCAAACAAAGGTTCAGGAATGAACTGAATGTTGTCAGAATGGTAAGGCAGTTGTTTCTGCTTAAACAGCTCTGCTTCTTGAAAGAGGGATAATGGGTTTCAGAGCAGCATATAGACAAATAGAAGAGTCCTCAGCATGCAGGGCCGGATTCACCCTACTCCGCCCCCGCTCACTCGCACCCGACCCTCTCCCCCCCTGCACCCAACCCGCTCTCAACCAGCTCCCCCAAACCCGTCTTGATCCGCTCGCACAGACCCACTGCTCACCTCCATTGCTTTTGCAGTTCTTTGTTTGCCAGCGCTTGGGACTAGATGGGCGGTAGATTCAAACTGCCAGATCTTCCTCTCGGTAACAAGCCTAAATGCGGCCAGTTCTCTGCTGCCCTAGGCCCGGGCCTTTGTGGCCTGCCCACAAATCCGGGCCTGGCAGCAGGAGATGAAGCAGCAGATTTTCCGAAGTCACCCGAAGTTGCCTCATGAGTACACTTCGGAAAAACAAAGCACTCAGAGTGCCACCCCGCCGGCGATTTAAATTCTAGGCGGGCGACTTAATCTCCCTGAATCTTCGCGTGTGTCTCTGCCTTAATTAAGTTTGTCAAAAATCAAGAGTCCAATAGGCTTGACAAGAATTAAGATGCATGGTTATGTTAAGATACTACAGGTTTTTATGGTGTGTAAGAATTAAAATAGACGTGAGAGATCCTTCCAAAAGATTCTCTTCCAGGATCATCTTCATAGTTCTCTGTTGCCAATGTCCTAATAATATTCAGTGATTGAACATTTTCTGGAAAAGATGGCACAATTGAGGAGTTTACCTTTTGGCTAATTGCACACATTTAAACCAGGACTATAGCGGGCGACTAATCTCCCTAAAATGCTTTCCCACTGTTAAATTGGCATGGCCCTTAAAGTCTAAGTGATACAATGGGGACTGCGCTGGTACCAATGTTAGAACTTTCTACTTCAAGACTAATACTTATGGAAGTGACTGGATGAACTTGCTGGCCAAGATGGTCAGTAGTCAGAGTAGAAAATGGTGCATTTAGGGTAAAAAGATGTTCTTGTCTTGCTCATAATAATCAGGTAATAAACCCAAACCTTTCTGCCATTTGCGATATAAGTCTTGGAAGGATCTGTGAGGTCCCATTTGGAATTGTAGCCTTATATTGCTTCTTTATACAAAGTATAGCAAATGTGTGATTATGTTTGTGTGAGCTATGTTTTGAATTCACACGTGCAAGAATTTATGTTATCTTATCTTTTAACCAGCTAATCTCTAATTAAATGTTTTCAAGAAAATGGTATGCTATTCATTTATGTACATTTAAGAGGGACTTTGTTCAGCCTCTACTCTACTGGGCTCATTTACTAACACAATTCCAATGTACAAAGTGCAGAAAACAGATTTAGAATGAATGCATGCCCACTAAGTAGCACATGTATCATCTTGTATGTGAGTTACCAGTATAGATGCTAATTAGTATCAATGTTGCTAAAATAGTGCTCAAGATGCATTTTTCTGCATCAGTGGGAGTATGAATTTCATTATTTCCAGCGGCACAGTGCTTGCATTGGTAGAAATTGCATTTTCATGTGATTTTTCACTGCAGTAGATTATTAAGTGTATAGGCGCAACACATAAAGGGACTCCTTAAAGTAACACCTGATTGGGGAGGACTCCAGGGCACCCTTGTATCTGTGCATACTGTACTATACTTTGCACCTTATTCAGAAACGCAGAAGCAACCAACATTGAGACGCATATAGAGGAGTGTGATCTGATGATGAATACCTAGTGCTAATAAAACATCCATTGTGCAACTGTTTCATGTTCACAAAGCAGAGATGCACAGTCACATGGAAAATATAACGCAATTGTATTACATCGCAAAAACATTTTAAAAGCAATTTTAGAAATGTATAAAATGAATTAATGCATGAAGCTGCTTGTATACCTGAGTGCATTTATTCTGCAGCCCCTTAAACACCCAACCAAAAATAGTACAGCAGAAGTGTTATTCTAGGGACAGACATGGCAGATCATGAGGAGCCTGAGGAGATGTAGGTTGAGAATCCGTTCCCCCGCTGCTCATCCGTTGTTCCATGTGCCTGCACCTGGGTACATTGCCTCCAAAATCTGCAGTGTATCAGGTAATAACATCTGTTGGGGACTCGTAGCAGAACTGGAACCAGAAACTTACTGAGCCATTTGAACAAGACATTCTGAACCCTATAAGATGAACCCTCAGACAAAAACTTGCAAGATTAAGTGACGGCAATGAAAAAATGCAGAGATGCGTGATCCCAAATCAGTTGCAGGTCAACAAGCAGAACAAGAATTTATCCTGCTGGAACATAAATGACAAATACACAGTATACAATGAATCAGAGGGTAGCACAGGCTGGTAGTATAGATAGGGACAACCAACAGCCGCAGTCACAGCACTTATCTGGCATCCCTTGAGAACTGTTTTAATTTTCTCCCAAAACCTTTACATATTTACTACTGGGTGTTATTGGTTTAAATAAATTAAATTATACTAAACCCAGCTTTTTCTCTTTTTTTGTATAATTATCTTACGGTTACCCAGTTTTGGGTGAGTTTTGGTTGCTAGCTGGTCCCTGGTTTCTAGTATTAGGATAAATTGTTTACATTTGATTGTGTGCTCACATGTATTATTGACAGTTTCCTCTATAGCCAACAAGAACAGCCATGGGGAAGCAGAGCGAATCGACACGGGTACACAGTGAGTGTAGTCTGGGTGGGGAGTGGGTGGAAGTGTGCTAGGCCCCTCTGAAGATTTTGGGTAGCCCTGCACACTCTAGTTATGCCACTGAACACAATCATGAAAAAAGTTCCTGGGTGGTGCAAAAAAAGGGCTGCAATTGGCCTTTTGGTAGCCCCTATGTGGACTGGCAGCCTACAAAAAGGTCTGTTTGGCAGTACACCTAGTTTTTATGAAACCAAAACTTGCATCCAAACCAGGAATTCAAAAAGAAGCACCTGCTTTTAGGCCACTTGGAGCAACATCCATGGGGTTAGTGAGCCACTGGTTGGGGATCACTGATGTAGAGTATGATTTTCTGATACCTTAGCAACCATGCAATGATTTGAATAAACCCGAACTGGACTCCCAACCCGCATACTTACCAGCTTGGACCCACTACCCAACCCGCAAGTACCTTATCCGCAACCCGATCCTTGACCCGCTGACCATCAAGAAACAGGAACTGCTGTCATTGTAAACCGGAAGTGACATCATTAAAAGTAGGCAGTATCAGAAAAAAAGGAGTAAAACTCGCTATTGAGAAGACCAGCGACCTGACCCGCAAACCCAGAGAACCGACGTCCCGCTTCTATACCTGCTCCCGTAACTTCTACCTACAACCCACAGGGTACTGCTGTTTTTTGCGTGTAACCTGCGGGTACCCGACCCGCTGCAGGACTCTAGCACAGGCACTGGCACATGCATCTGAGCTGAGCTACACAAGCTTAATGGAGTTGAGAAAGCTAAGAGACCAGGGGCATAACTACAGAGGAAGCAGACTCTGCGACTGCAGGGGGGCCAGGAGGTATAGGGGCCTCATAAGGCCCTAATTAATGAGCAATTTCAATATGTATTGGTAAAAAAGGACAACCTCTGGATTAGTGATGTGCACCTGCCCTCCCACAACCTGCACCCGCCCACAACTGACTTCCGGCTTCCTTTTATAGACCTGCCCCGCCGATGATGTCGCAAAGGGGACAGGGCAAGCAGGCGCGCGGCTATAAAGCCGGAAGCCAGCATTTGAAGGTGGCAGGTGGACAGAGCAGGAGAGGAGATCAGCCCGCACCCACCTGCCGCCCGCACATCACTACTCTGGATATATTGGGGGCCCTAAAATCAATTTGCTGTGGGGCCCAGTAACACCTATTTATGCCACTGTAAGCTTCCTTTTGCAGTGAAATTCCAGTGGCCCTGTCAGTGTACAGATTTGGTCTAATTTCGGAGAGTAACATGTGGCCCTGCAGCTCTTCCCCCCACTTGCCCTCCCTAGTGTGGCTACGTGTGGTACTGGTAGTCCCCTTACCGGCACCGTGGCCTTCCCTTTATTTACTCATGCGGACTTAGAGCTCTGTTAAGGTGAGGGCTGTTTACAGAGTGAGGTTAAGTAGGGAGGGAAGGGAGAAGGGAGGGTGGATTTCGGGCTTTAAGAATGAAAAAGGTTCTGTGTTATTGCTGTGTAAGAATGTCAGAAATGACCAGAGAGTAACTCCACCAATCACTCATTACTATTCCTCTCACAGGCAGCAGCCACCTCCATGTTGTGTGTCACCTGCTACATATCATATCATACATATCATCATATCATATATAGCGTCCCTATCGCGCAGGGCTGAGCCACGGTGAGAACAAGCTGGGAATTATTATTATGTACACAGGCAGACACTAAGTTTAGAAATAGAGTGTATTCATGTGAAAATATAGTCGTTTACTGACTATTAATGTCAAGGGACTCAAACCATGTCTTTTAGTGTTTTCTTGTGAAGTGAAATATACTGAAGGGACATAAGGCTTACCACCTTTTCTGCTAATAAAATATCAGCCTTCCTATAGTTTTATATTTTTACCCTATTAACATTGGCAGCAAGTATCACTATTAGCAGCCAGACAGCTAAAATACCGGTCGTCAGGTGGCATCGAATCCAGCATAAAGAATCCTGCAGTGCTTTGAATTGAGGTGCCACGAGGCAAAAGTGTCAGAAAGGCCCATCTTGAAACTTTAATTTAATTTTGAATTAATAATTTGGCTTTTATAGTGGTGCAGTCTCCCATTGACTAGCTACAATCTGGTAAGGGGGAGCAGAAGAGCCCATGTTTAATCTAAAAACATTTTTTACACACACAGTGGCATAACTAGATATTACTGGGCCCCACAGCAAATCATTTTTTAGGCTCCCCCAAATTTCTAGAGTTTGATCTGTTTTACCTATATTTATTGTAATTGTATATGAATAAAGGCCTCATGGGGCCCCTAGACCCACACACATATATTTGCCTTTAATTATTTGATGTCATAATAACTGATTATATTCATGCACAGAGCCACCAAACTGCTAGTTTAAAATTCCTCCCCTGTAGAGCCCCAATTATTAGGCTATTGGTCAGAATGACCACCCCCAACAAGTAAAATGGGACCACGGTGAAAACAAAATACCCTCTTAAGACATAATCACACCCCTATTGGAAGATTAATGACGTGTGGCCCTAGGCCACAGGGCCCCCTTCTAGGCAGGGTCCAAATGCATGCAGAACCATGCACTTGTGCACCCAAGCTCTCTTCCCTGGGTCAGTTTGCAGGCACCAATGACATGACTTGATCTGCACACATCTGGGTGTACACACGCAGGCCAGGACTGGCAATCTGTGGGTTCTGGCAAATGCCAGGGGGGCTCCTATAATGTCCCATAGAAAGTCAGTATTAAGTGGGCTGGTGGGAGCTGTTTGGGCCTCTTAGTGGGCTGATTGGGCCTATGTGTACCTGAAATGCCAGGGCCTGGTCACGTGCCTTGCCTGATCTTCCCCCAGCAGGTATTCCCAACTGGACCCAGCGGCACAAATAAAAAGAAAAGTATATAGAAATGGGCTGCAGATCACACTCGGCTTTAGCCTAGGGTAGTCTGTGCACTAACATGCCCCTGCCAACTACACTCCAAAACCCACCCACTATCTGTTTAAACCCTCACTTTACCCTACACAACCTGGAGGCAGAGGTACTTTCATTGTCAAAAATTGATTGGAGTCCTCCAAAAAAAGTAAAAAAATTGAGAATGGCTGTAAAGTAGCAAAACACATAAAGCCTCATTTATGACAGCAATGGAGCATGCAAATACAATTTTCAGGAAGCAAATCACCATGTTTTTTTCAATTAACGTTGCCACCTGTCTGGTTTTGACCCCGACAGCCCGGTTTTTTGAAGAGTTGCCCGGGTCAAAACTGCCTGCCCGGTTTTCAAAATTAGGAAAACCAGGCAGGATTCCCTATGATTGATACGGCGATCTCTTCATGCAGAAATTATACATTTAGTGGGGTACTTGTGAGATAACATTGTTAGCCAATCATTGTTCGGGGGCCAGACAATCAGATCATCATAATTTGGTGACCTCTACTACTAGTAGCTCTGTGTTTCTTCACCATTATATGCATTTAACAGCAAGGAGCAATGGTAGTGTGAATTGAGCAATGGTAAGTGTCTATATGTATGAGCAAGCATGTTAGCAACATTAGTAATAAATGCAGCATTTATTGACCCCATCCTTTCAGCCACTGTAACCTTATGGGCCTCAAATTCTAGAGAAGCTCATTTGGATCTCTCAGGCACATTCATGTACAGACCATGGATTAATACAGATTGCTATGCAGTTGGTATGAAATTGATCAAGATTATTATGTGAATAATTCTTTAATAAACGCATTAGAAAAGTGAAAGCAAAAATTTTTTATTGTTATATAATGTTAATAACAAGCATGTGAAATGCACATCCTAAGAAAATAAAAGTGAATGTGATAATCCACTGGAATCAGCCCATAAACTATCCCAATCCATGGTTATTCCCAATCTTGTTTATTTTAATATAATGAACCTAAATGTAGAGAACCAATATACCCGACAGTAGTAAAATGGTTGAGCAATGTTCATGTTACACTGCCACCATGTGGACAGTGTTTGTAATGTTCATCTGATTAACCACATGATGGTGCTATTGTCCTTTACAATTCTATAGTCTCAAAGTTTGATGCCACAGCTTTTTTTTTTTTTTTTTAGAAATCAAGTGTTGACCTTATTTACCTGGAGCAAAAATTAGCTGTAATTATGGGTCCAACATTTGTCTTAGTCCTTGGTTTACCTGCAAATATATATTCTCTGCCACATGAATTCCACTCTTTACTCCATCGCCTATGCTAAAACAGAGACCTTTGTTTAAGGAACAGAATTTTAAAAATGAGGCAGAAAGAAAAGGCCAGTATGTGGCAGCTATAAAACAAGAGGCTTTCAATAAATAGTTAAATGGCCGCATGGATGGGTTTTATACAGTATAGGCAATATTTAACAAATGCAATGCTCAGTTAATATTGCTGGAAGTAGGAACACTGCAGATCACTGTAGAACTCACAGAGCAGAGTGAGATTGTAGCAGTAGAGAGGTATTTGCTGGGCAGTAACTAATTGGAGCAGATCCGTGAACTAAGGTACAAAAGAAGCTCTGACACCAAGGCCCACACTGTCCCTCATTGGCTCAATAGAAAGTGCTAAACCATACCTCCCAACATTTTGGAAGTAAAAAGAGGGACAAAAATGTTTTTCCCGAAGGTAGCGCAGCAAATTTTTTGACCACACCCCTTTCTGTGGCCACACCCCCTAATTACCATGTTCGTTTTACAAAATTTGGCAGGTTATGAAAGTTTGAAAATATTTCTCCTTATCTAAACTGTGTTTTTGTGTCTCAAAAATGTTACAAAGTATCTTATTTGCACCTGTTAGCTGTTCTGGGCTCTCTGCTAAAAGCCAATTAAGTGAGAAACTTTGTTTCTTTTTCTGGCTGTTCAGTGCAGAGAAAAGAGGGACTTTCCAGTACAAATGAGGGACTGCAGGTTGAGCTGTCAAAAGAGGGATTGTTCCTCCGAAAAAGGGACAGTTGGGAGGTATGGCTAAACTATGGCAATTTACAGGAGTCAGGCCAGACTGGGCCTGTGATGGAGCATGTTCTAAAGTAGTAAATTAGATATTCTAAAAGTGCCCATATCTCCTACTGTCTGATTTTGGGGGGTTGCATGCATTTTAAGCCTTAGCAGTTTATTAGCATTAAAATATTTTCATCAGTCTGATGCACAACTGGGAGTGGAACGTACTGTACTCATTATGCAGAGGAACTGGCACAAGATTTGCAGAGAGAGCGCAAAAAGTAAAACATGGCAGGCTGGATACAGGCACAGGGAAACCTGTCTACAGAAACAGAATATGCAAATAGGGAATATTGGATATATGAACATGGCAGGTGGAAATTAAAGGAGCAGGAATGGCTGCATGCAGGAAGAAGAAAGATTGAATACAAAGAATTCCCCCCTGCAATATCATGAACCCCAAGCAACACCAATGGAGATACAAACAATTCACAGACACACACTATGATTAGTGTCACACTGGACATCTGGTCTTTTTGCAGCACCTTTGTCCAATTTACAGTATTTGACTGACTGAGATCCTGATCATTTCACTTTATGATGAGGTTTATAGTATTTTTATATTACATACTGTATAATATTTAAACTGCCAGATTCTTTTATATTCTTCTACTGTACATTTAAACAGTATGACCCCATAGATCTTTCTGAGTTCCTTATGTAGAATGGTAGTGTGTACACACTCATATAGGGAAATGGCACACTGGCAATTTTTAGCTTTTAGAGATGAAGAGATGAACTGTGGGGAAGGGGGTCACAAAGTACTCAAAAATGCTTTCATTCTTTTGGTGTTATGCGTGTGAATAGTATCAATTATTAAGAAAGACTGGTCAAATCAGTGTTGTTTATACTGGACAAGAGGTGCTGAAGGGGAGATGTGATTATTATAGTAAAAGGGTCATATAATAAACTTTCTAATGCTTTATTTACCAGTAAGTCCTTCCAGCAGACACAAGGGCATCCATTCCGATTAGAAGGAGGTTCTATTTAATATTCAAAAAGGGTTTTTCACAGTGAGAGCTGTGAAGATGTGGAATTCTCTCCCTGAATCAGTCGTACAGGCTGATACATTAGATAGCTTTAAGAAGGAGTTGGATGGCTTTTTAGCAAGTGATGGAATACAGGGTTATGGGAGATAGCTCAAGTTGATCAAGGGACTGATCTGATTGCCATCTTGGGGTCCCTTTGAGGCAAATTGGAGAAGGGTTTTTTGCCTTCCTGGATAAACTCACAATAGTTAGGCAGGTTATATATAGATTTCACCCAGTGTCTGAGTGCATCTGGCTGCTATAAGTGCAGTAGTTGCAGATAATTGTATTCCTTGGTGTCTCAAGACAGTTTTGGCTAACAGTAACAGCCCAAAGCAAGAGCTACAGAAACTCTAATAGTATATCTACATGTTTAAAGTGTGGTAAACAGTACATAGGATGCAGGATGAGAACACTGAAGGACAGAATTAGGGAGAACTGGAAAATGGCATAAAAAGCTATGCCACAAAATATTTTGTGGAGTACAGTAACTGAGACAGTTTTTTCAGTCCATGCAAGGATGGATATTATCATTAGTTTCATGAGAGAATTCCATACAGTACAACACATTTTGCTGAGTACAGTAATTCATTCTTTGGAGTTTCGTTTATCATTGGCTGAGCTTTTAAAGTAGCAACTTCCTTTTAATATAAAACATGCCTTATGGAAACAGTAGTATTTCAACAGTGACATAAAGTTTATTGGATTAACAGAAAATATACAATATGCATCATAACATAAATTAGACAGGTGCATACATTTGGGCACCCCAACAGAGATATTACATCAATACTTAGTTGAGCCTCCTTTTGCAAATGTAACAGCCTCTAGACGCCTATTGCCTTTGATGAGTGTCTGGATTCTCAATGGCGGTATTTTTGACCATTCGTCCATCCAAAATCTCTCCAGTTCAGTTAAATTTGATGGCTGCCGAGCATGGACTGACTGCTTAAAATCATCCCATTGATTTACGATGATATTCAAGTCGGGGAACTGTGACGGCCATTCCAGAATATTGTACTTATCCCTCTGCATAAATGTCTTTGTAGATTTCCAAGTGTGTTTAAGGTCATTGTCTTGTTGGAATATCCAACCCCTGTGTAACTTCAACTTTGTGACTGGTGCTTGAACATTATCCTGAAGAATTTGTTGATATTGGGTTGAATTTATCTGACCCTCGACTTTAACAAGGGCCCCAGTCCCTGAACTAGCCACACAGCCCCACAGCATGATGGGACCTCCACCAAATCTGACAGTAGGTAGCAGGTGTTCTTCTTCCACCATGCAAAGCGCTTTTTGTTATGACCAAATAACTAAATTTTTGTCTCATCAGTCCAAAGCACTTTGTTCCAAAATGACTGTGGCTTGTCTAAATGAGCGACAATCGACTCTGTTTGTGGCGTGAGTGCAGAAAGAGCTTCTTTCTCATCACCCTGCCATATAGATGTTCTTTGTGCAAATGATGCTGAATTGTAGAACGATGTACAGATACACCATCTGAAGCAAGATGTTCTTGCAGGTCTTTGGAGGTGATCTTTGGGTTGTCTGTAACCATTCTCACAATCCTGTGCATATACCGCTCCTGTATTTTTCTTGGCCTGCCAGACCTGGGGTTTACAGCAACTGCGCCTGTCGCCTGATTACATTCCTTTCAGTTGAAACTGACAGTTTAAACCTCAGAGATAGCTTTTTGTAGCCTTCCCCTAAACCATGTTACTGAACAATCTTTGTTTTCAGATCTTTTGAGAGTTGCTTTGAGGATCCCATGCTGTCACTCTTCAGAGGAGAGTCGAACAGAAGCACAACTTGCAATTGGCCACCTTAAATACCTTTTCTCATGATTGGACACACCTGCCTATGAAGTTCAAGGCTTAAAAGCTGATAAGGCACGAAACACATACCCACCTAGTTTTCTGTGAAAACCTCCTTATACAGGTATGGCACGTTATCCGGTATGCTTGAGATCTGGGGTTTTCCAGATAAGGGATCTTTTTGAATTGTTTCATAAATCTGTAAGCTTATTCTGAGTGAAGGACTCCAAGCCATATGTTAGATCCGAATATAGAATGGTGAACTACTTGGAAGCACTTTAAAATGTAAGTTGAACAAACATGAAAAGCCACTGATAACTAGGGATGAGCAAAATATTTTTTTGCATTTTGCTGAGAAAAAATTATAGTGAAAAAAAATCTCACTAAAAACAGCCATTGATTAATGCATTTACTGATTTTTTGCAGTTTTGTGTATTTTTAACAAAGCCAAATTGTTCAGATTCTCCCATCACTAATAAAAACCCAAGCATGATTTAGGCTTCTTTTACTTTCATTTTCAGATTGTAAAATGACTATATCTATATTTCCTTATTAACACAACAAGCAACATGTTAATCACAAACCCTATTCATTGAACTCTATTCTTTTTTATATATTGTTCTTATTTTTTTTCCAGACTGCAGGATTACGAATGACATAATAGCATTACAAATATGGTCTCAAGAAAAGTTTTCTGGTTTGTGTAGGACTTATAGTTCAGGTTACATCGCTTTTATGGTATCAATGTTAATAGTCCAAGAGCAATTGGGAGAACAGTAAAGCAAGGAAGCTGGTACACATACTTGTCAGAGTGTACTGTGCAATCATATGAAAGTCTTCAGAATCCTGTATTACAACATAAACAAATCAAACAGAGGGATAAGATAGAAAATTGAATTAAGTAAATAAAATCAGAGCAGATCATTCACACTCATTTGGGTGGTTAAATAGATACCTGTTGGCTATGGTACGGCGGATCCTGGGAGGCAGATGTAACTATGTTCCGTTTAGAGATGTTGTAGCAAGAAAGAGGGGGTTAGTGCCCCGAAGGCATTCTAGGTCATACCTGGTTGTGGTCATTTGTCTGATACGTGGGGGAAGATGTAGGATATTGGTGGAACAGATATCGAAGAATTTATGTGTTTGGATTATTTTATTGGCGGACACCTCCAACCAGTTCATATAGAATAGGACGTGTAGTTTACTTTTGACTAGTTGTATCTTATTGCCTTTGGTTACAAGTTTAATTTTGCTGAAGACAGCCCATTCAGTGTTGGGTTTAAATTTATTTTTGTCAAGAGGTGCCAGTAATCATATGCTTTTTGCCATAAGGTTTGAATGACTGGGCATACCCAGATACTCTTTATCTTGGCATCTTAAAGGACATGCAAAGCCTACATTTTCCTACCATGTTGGGAATATCTTCTCCATCACATTTCCCTAAAACAAACAGCAGCTTTCACCCGGCTGTCATTTTCCCGCTGACTCATCAGTAACATTGACATCTGCAAACAGGACTTTTGTGCTGTAAAGTTCATGCAATGCAGAATGCAGGGTTACACTGGTACAACATGCTTTGATAAAAAGTTCTGCTGGGGTTGAGCACTGTAATGGTTAAGCTGAGCTCAGGAGAGGTGGTTATGAGAAAAACATAGGATCAGACAGCTAGAGCAGAGTTTCTATGGGAACCAGCAATGCTATCTCTTCATTGGCTGTAAGACTGGAGGGTGTGTTTAGTAGTCTGAGCTGAGAAGAATTGAGCATGCTCATAAGTCAACAGCCAATGCAAATTCCTGAGGGATGGGGCTGAGTGGGTTAGAGGAGTAGAAGAATTTCTAAATGATTAAGGGGATGCTGCAGCCTTACTGTAAGCCTTTTAACAACCAAAGAGGCTGTTCACTGGTTAAACTTTTGTCGAGGGGGTTTACATGTCCATTAAACATGCAGTATTGTCCAGCTGGCCCATTTTAAATCTTCGTAATGAGGTTAAATAGGATTGATTTAAAATCTGTAGGGCCATAATTTGGTATTGGCTGGATGGGGTGATCCTCGTGGCATGGGAATGGAGTTTATAAATATCAACTGTGTTGGTATTTGGGATGGAGTTAGCCCAGTTCCTAAGGGATGTGTCTCCAATGGAATTATATAGGTTTGCTCTGATAATTTTCTGAATAAGAGCAGTTGAGTAGTAATTAGGGGATTAGGGAGATCTTGATCTGTCATATTACACAGAACCTTCCTCGCATAGTGAGTGGCTTGTGTGAATTAGAAATTGTTGGGTATGGAGAAAGGGGAATTCAGCAGATGCTGTTGCTAGCGTCACGGGAGTAATGTTTTTGTTTAGTATGTCTCTGATGCAATATAATCCGACCTGTTTCCATTTTGTGAAGATATTGGTCTGGAGACCACTAGGAAATCTTTATTACCAGTCCAAGGTAGGTATAAAAATAGATTTGGAGTGGCTGTATTCTGTTTCTATATTGCTATACTGTATGTGGTTTTATTATAAATCCAGTCTCTGATGTGGCGTAGGAGAGCAGCTTCATTGTAATATTGTATATTAGGAAAATGAATGCCTCCACTGGCCTTTTGTTGTTGAAGTTTATACATTGCAATCTGGGATCTTTTCCCTGCCCATATGAATTCATTGAACTCTATTTGGACTACTTATGTGTGAAACTCACTGTTATAGTGGCACATTAAGGCCCTGACCAAAAAAAAAAAGGGCCAGATTCAATTTATTGAGAAAAAGTTCTCATGTGAAAACTCATGGATAAAATTCAATTCAAGGGGTGGAAAAAACTAAAAACTTTTCTCCAAATTCAGTACCAGTTTTTTTCCCCATAGACAGTTTTTTTCACATGATAAACAGTGAGAAGTTTTTCTGAATTGAATTGCATCTCAGATTGAATCTCGTCGATGAGTTTTCATGTGAGAAACTCTCACTCAACTTAATCTGGCCCTTTGTCGTAGCATTGCAGGAAAGCCGAATACTCCTTATAGACGTTCTATACTTTCAGTAATTGCAACTCATCTCCATCATGAGCCATTTCAGTGTTCAAATTTTACTATACTAATGTTGTAAATACAAGTGTGGGATCTGTGATCTCTGATCCAGAAAGCTCCAAATTATAGGAAGGCCAATCCCATAGACTATTTTACACAAATAATTCAAAACATTTTTACTTATATATGTTCAATAGTACCTTGTACAAACATGATTCCAACTAACATAGAATGAACCCTTATTGGTGGCAAAATAATCCTATTTTGTTTAATTTTTAAATACATTTTAGCAGACAAAGGGAAACTGTGAAAATTAACATTTAATATAAACTTCAGCATACTGGAATAAGAAACTTTCTAAATATAATCAATTAAATTCTGTACCGTTTCTGAACTAATCAAGTTATCTTCACTTTTCCTCTCTCAGCATCTATTTCTCCTCATTCTGTCTTCATTCAGGAGTAGGGTGTAAATGAATGATCCAATATATCTTATAGGGTGGCTCCTTTTGCCTAGAAGATTTATTAGAGCTCACTATTAAATTCACCAGACATCTTGTCTCTCTACATGCAACATTTGTGCAAAAGGCAGTTATTGTTAGATTTTGTTTGTACTGGAATCAGTTATTTGAGCGAGCTCTAATACATTTTCTAGGAAAGGAAGCCCCACTTTAAGATATGTTGGATCTAACTGTCAATGAATATCTGACACCCAACTGCTGCATGAAGACAGAATGATGAGAAACAGATGCTGAAAGAGGAATAGTGAATATAAACTTGATTATTTCAGAAACAATGCAGACTATTTGATTGCTTGTATCTAGAACGTTTCTTATTTCAGTATGATAAAGCTTATATTAAATTTTCATTTTCGCAATAGTTCCCCTTTAAGGTACAGAGATCCAATTTATTGAAATATCCCTTATCCAAGTTCAATACATAACCAGGTAAAGTATAACTTTCGTCACCAATGACATGCTCTCTTCCTCTGGTAACATGGCAATATATTTGTCAACACAACCCAAATGCATTTTTTGTAAAATTTTAATATTATTTTAAAAATGCATCAAAAGTACACGGCTTTTGATCAGCTGCTAGCAATACCTTTATGGTTCTCTTACGCACTTAAGTCATGCCACAAACCTTCATTTGTACACGAGAAAAATAAAACAGAGAGCAGAAAATGATCATTAAAGGCAAGATTAGCTAACTTGGACTTGCATGCAAGACTAGCGGTAATGCATCACCCCCAGTATATCCACAGTATTTTATTCCTCCGAGCAGCAGAAGCCTTTTTACCAGGTGAGTGAAGAAAAATGAGAGCTTGGTACCCTCCAATGGGTGTACAGAAAACTCAGGCCAGCACCTGAATGCCAAAAAACAATTGGTAAATATAAGATCTCTCCTCTGCTTTGGCTGATTGATCATTGCTATAGCAACACACTAGATTAATGCAGGGGAGAGGTAGACAAAGCTGATTCACGGTCAGTTTCGAGGGTTTTTTTTTTTTTTTTGTGTTATGGAAATGTGGTTATTTTTACCCATTACACAGCAAAAGTTGCTCAGTGACTTTATGCAAGGCCTTTAAGGAATTACCTTTAAAAATGCAGAGCAGCATCTGGAAACAGGGCAAACCATACACAGACATTTTCACGCAGCATAGTACAGAAATATTCCAATTACCAAAGAATCAGTCTTCCAGCTTTTGATTTTTAAATTAAAAAATGTCACCAATTTTATACATTAAAAAGGGCACAACATTCAAAGACAAATTGCTGCAACAAAATAGCTATTTAGTCTATGTATCTACATTGCAAAAAAAAAAAAAAAAAAAAAGTTTCACAAAAAGAAAAACAAAAAACTTGACATTTCACTCAATAAGTAGCTCCACAACTGCAGACTATCAGCTTTATTGCTTTTCTGCATACGGTGCCTTGTGAAGGCACTGTGGTATGGATTAGAAAACTTGGAATGACTTTGGTGGAATAATTTGGAATGACTCAGATGAGAGTTGTATTAAACTGTCATTCTGGAACAGGCAGTTATGTGAAATCTGTTATCTTTCCTTTGTCCCGGGTCAACAGATCAAAATATTAGAGTTCGTTTATACTTCACAGGTGAATAGGGAGGGGGGAAATCTTCTTTACATGCCCATCCTGATGCTCTGAATAATCTGGAAAATAGCTGGAGAAAGAGATCACAAGGTTAGTCTATCTTGCAGATGAAAAAGTAACAATTCTCTGTGTTAGGCAAACCTGGATAATTAAAATATATCCTTAGGGCTTGTGCATACAGGGCGATTCAGGGCATTTTGTCTCCATAACAGGCAAGAGCACAAAATGCTCAGAGTTGCTCTTTAAAGGGGACCCGTCACTCAAACAAATTATTCCAAATCCTATTTTAACATGTTAAAATGAACTTTAATTACACTATATAAATTATTTGAATCTTGTTTCCATCGGTCTGGAAACTCACAATTATAACAAGTAGGCAGGAGCCATTTTGTGGACACTGTTATTAAGACAAGCCTTGTATCATCTCAGAATCTTGTTTGTGCACCAGAATTGGGGACCTGATGTCCATCCCCATGCATTGATTACACAATTAAATAGTAAAGAGAGAGGGGGAATGTGGGGAGAGCAGTGACATCTAGGAAGTGCTGAAAGGAAAGTGAAAATAATTGCTTGCCCTGCCTCTATGCCTAAGGCATAAAGGAGGGGCAGCCAATATTTGATTGACATATGAGATTTTTGAATGAGTTTTCAACAGCTATGAACACTTTAATAAAAAAAAAAATGGATTTCATGTTTAATTTGAAAAGGACATATTATACAGCTTTTAGGTCTGGGTGACAGGTCCACATTAAGGAGGTAGTATCAAAGAATAGGGCCTCTAACAAAACAGAACCTTTGCCTATTCTTTTACTCATAAAAAAAATGTATGTTTTTTTGTTATTTCTTAAACCAAACATGTAAATTGAAGCTACTCCATGTTTGCTCGTTGCAAGGTAGATATTTAGTTTATCAGTGCACAGATAATCCCGCTGCACCATTGACTCCTGCGTATTGCTGCACTGGGAATCGATCTACCTCACAACAAAACTAATGGAGTAGATTTAAATTCCCGGTTTGATATATTTAACTCAAGAAATACACGTCCGGAAATATTCATATTATAACAAGGCAACTGACAGTTTCACAGCTTTTACTTTACATTGGATGGGGACATAATTCCTTATATACTCAAGATATAGGAATGATAATTTTATCATTCAGTATAAAAAAAAAATCTTGGAAAAGGGGAATCAAATCTAACACTGGTTGACATGGCCCTTGTCTTAAGGTGGTCACACACGGGCCAAGAAGAGCTGCTGAGAGATAAAGTTGGTAGCTTATTGGGCAGAGTATGGGGGGCCCTGCGTTGGGCTTCCATGATCAATATCTCAGAATATCGAAAATTGGCCATTGTTTCATCTATGTGGTCCTCAATCTGATCTTTGGACCCTAGGGACTGTAACTGAATCAGCCAGATATTGCGGGCATATTGGTGCAAGATGCGGCAACATTTGCCATTAATCAAATCTGCCCATGTAGGACCACCTTTATAGTGAAACGGTCAGGCATAAATGTGACCTTGCTTACTCTAGTAGTAACACAAAAACAAATATTTGGTTCATAGTACAAGTCATTTAACTGATAACTTACAATTAACAGAATCTTTCAGCAATTAAAATCTGAAGGTGTGTATAAACAAATATGTACATATAATATAAACACACACACGTCTTGAGAAAGGTCTCAAGTCCCAGTGTGAATCTAAATATGTATATTTATCTACAACTTGTTTCCAAACATTACAGTACATATGTGCTCCTATTTTTATCTAACGTGTGGAGTTCTGTGATGTATGATTAATAAACAAGGTCATACAGGAAAGAGGGAAAAAAAAAATTAAAAAAAGTGCCAAGGTTAACATGAGATTATTAACACCTGTATAAAACAGATATTCTTTAGCCCAAATTAGAATTGTTTATCTGCTATCAGACTCGTATGCAAAATTCTAACATATGGCAAAAGGGCAAACAGGGTGAAGGTAAAACAACTATGCCTGGTTTGCTAAAGATAGCTACAGTAGAACCCCCATTTTACGTTTTTCAGGGGACCAGGAAAAAATAATGTAAGATCTGGGAAAATTTAAAATCAGGGAAATGTGTTAAGTAACTTTTTCTTCAAGTACTGAAAGTATATAGGAACAGGAGTCTGTTTTACTTTGAGATACAATATTAGACCCTATCAACCAGATTGCTGAATAAAAAAAGCTAAATAACTCAAAAACCACAAACAATAAAAAATGAAAACCAATTGCAAACGGTGTCAGAATTTCACGCTCTACCTCATACTAAAAGTTAATTTAAAGGTGAACAACCCCTTTAAAATCAGGAAAATGCAGCCATTGAAATGCATTACAAATTGGTGGGACCGCAAATAAAAAAAATTCAAATCAGGGTATTTAAAAATCGATGTTTTATGCCAGGTTACTCCTGAAAAAGTGTGTATATGCACACACACAAAAAAAAAAAAAGTGCCATGGAACATGGGTAATCCTAATCTGCCACATTACAATATATGTACATGTCTAATAATTTATATTCTTATACAAATATGCAGCCAGGGAGCCAAAATTAGACATAACATGTAGCAGTGAGTTGGTTAGCAATTAATGCTGCTGTGCAGTAACTAGAGCTAATAATAACCACAGCAGACACGAATGGGAAGTATATGATGAGAGTAATGGAAGGGGTTGTGTATCGTGTGATGTAAGGAGTGGGCTCGTCAGACTGTGAGTAGTGCATACGTATGCAGATAGAAGGAAGCCTTAAGGTGATGTCAGGGGAAACCCAAATCAGGAAGACTCAATGATTATGTGTGAGAGTGGGGACGTCCCAAACAGCTGCTACAGGTACTTACCATTGGCCAGGGAGAGTCATGACATGGTGGCAACCCAATCTGTACCCCTGAGTCATTTTCCACATAACCCAACATTTCTTATGTGGCAAGCAATACTGGCAATCAGTTCAGCAGCAGGTGAAAAAACAGGAGTGAATGGGCTGGACTGTGAGCTGGGTGTAAGTGACATGATGAGTAGTGATGCCTAACCTCTATCAAGGGATAATGTAAGGGGCACATATAAGGAGTACTGGTGTGGATTGGGATTTCAAAAGCTACTGGAACAGGTGCAAGTTACAGAGAGCTTACAAACCCTGAGAGGAAGGGTACAGAGGGTGCAAGGTGGTGTGTATACTGTAGGTGTATACTGTAGGTGTATACTGTAATACAGGACAGCTGTTGGCAGGCACTGAAAGTACTGAGGGAGCTATAGGGAATGTGTGAGGGGTGCTGAGAGCAGGTACAAGGTAGATAGCGCAAGAATTCTGAAGACAGTAGGACAGTGAAGCTGTTAAGGTGCTGAGGAATAGTATGGCAGCACCATTATGTTAGTAGGAACAGAGCACAGTTAGCCAGGGATGTGCCAAGCTCGGTTCTTATGTTAGTGGGAGCTGCCATATAGGAAGGAGCAGGGAACGCTCTGTACCATTAGAATACGAAAAACTCACCGGATCCACAGACCACGAAGATAAAGAGCGCCAGTAACCAGGGTCCCACTGCAGATTTCTCCTCCGTCACATTTCTCTGTGGGGAAAAATATAAGGGTTAGACTAAGAGAACAAACTCCCCGCCACCAGCAGTCTCACAGAGCCACCAGCAGTCTCACAGAGCCACCAGCAGTCTCACAGAGCCACCAGCTCTCTCACAGAGCCACCAGCACTCTCACAGAGCCACCAGCTCTCTCACATAGCCCCCAGCACTCTCACAGAGCCACCAGCTCTCTCACAGAGCCACCAGCAGTCTCACAGTGCCACCAGCACTCTCACAGAGCCACCAGCTCTCTCACAGAGCCACCAGCAGTCTCACAGTGCCACCAGCACTCTCACAGTGCCAACAACTCCCATTCAGCCGGCAGCCTGTACCGTTGACTTGGCCACGTTGCCTCTCTGTGTGATATTCTTGCTGTGCTTCTCGTTGGCCATGCGGATTCTCTGCTTGGCTACCATGGCTAGGGTGGGCGCGCTACACGGAGAGGAAGAAAACGAAATGGCCGGAAAGGAGACCCTTAAGCGCACAACTCGCCTTGTTGGGTGTGTGAACACTGAGTAGCGAGTTACTGAGCTGCCAGCGTATGCAATTCCACAAGATACGCCCACAACCGGAACTACGCGCTCTCTGTGAACAGCGCACGTAGCTGAAACTTGTCAAATAGTCCCTCCCCTTGCAAACTCGGCGCCGAGTGGACATGTGTTCCGTAAATTTAGGGCAGGGTTACATTTCTTCAGTGCCTTGTCAAACTTTACCCATGTGACTTAGGGACTAGTGTTTCAGATATGGATGAGGCCATTTAAGAAACACTATGCGGCAGAGTGGAATGGGTCCAAGAGCTGCTGGGTATAATATGCAAGGTATATAGTTAAAGGGGTGCTTCACCTTTAAGTTAACTTTTAGTATGGTGTACAAAGGACTGTTGTAAGCAACTTTGCAGTTTGTCTTCATTATTTATTTTCTATAGTTTTTCAATTACATGCCTTCTTCAGAGTCTTTCCAGCTTTCAAATTGGGGTGACTGACCGTATCTAAAAAAAAACAAATGCTCTGTAATGCTACAGATTTGTTGTTATTGCTACTTTTAGTTACACATCTATCTATTCAGGCCTCTCCTATTCATATTCCAGTATTTTATTCAAATCAATGCCTGGTTGCTAAGGTAATTTGGACCCTAGCAACCAGATTGCTGAAATTGCAAACTGGAAAGCTGCTGAATAAAAAGCTAAATAAAAAAAGCTAAATAATTCAAACACCACAAATAATAAAAAATGAAAACCAATTACAAATTGCCTTGGAATATCTACATCATACTAAAAGTTAATGTAAAGGTGAACAATCCCTTTAACTAAATTTAACAGTTAAAATTATTTTCACAACTCAAGTTTAAGGAAGTGTGGACCTCCTGTGTGCTCCCATGAAAAAAAGAGGGCAGCAATCTGACTTCATACACCAAATAAAGACTGTTGGCACCTGGAAGTTCACAGAGCTGATGTACCCAAAAAAGAAGCATCAGAAATGCCCCAGACTATCCATAGAGAATAACTAAAAAGACAGAATAAGCATCCACTACATATGTGCAGCTTTATATAAATTGCAGCACCCTTTAACTACCCTTTGGGCTGGCAAAAATTTAGATATTATGTGTGTGAAGAGAATGAAATCTTCATGGGAAAGAGAATGCTAGCAAGGTAG
The DNA here is from genome assembly GCF_017654675.1 of Xenopus laevis. Taxonomy (NCBI): domain Eukaryota; kingdom Metazoa; phylum Chordata; class Amphibia; order Anura; family Pipidae; genus Xenopus; species Xenopus laevis. The sequence goes on along the minus strand of NC_054380.1, from coordinate 105,925,476 downwards.
AATTAGATTCGCCATTTTATTTAATATCAAGGGAAATTTATTGTGTACCAGGATAGTGATTGCTATCTATATGCTTTTTTTGTATTCTCAGTTTTTTATTTTTTTTTAAAAAAATATAACATATATTTTGTTAAACCGCATATTTGTTTTCGCTCAGAAATTATTTCTCATCTATGTTTCAAGTGATCTTAATGGCATTCTGCCACTCAAGCCTGACGCAGTATGAATCCGTGTTTGCCAATCTCATGTTTACTAAGGTTCAGTTGAAAAACAAAAGCCGATGGCAATAGTTCTACCTCCACATACTAATTGGCCATAACAGAAATTACACATTCAAGACTCTAGTCTCTTATTTCACCAATCAAGAAAGCACCGGAGTTCATTTGTCCTTTTTTTTTGGCTTAGTTTCTTTTTAATTCCTGACTTGGAGGCAAGTTTTAGTTGCGTAAAAACCAGGTGTACTGCTAACTGTCTCTTCTGTAAACTCTTTTTACATTAGAATGTGGCTCATAGATAAAGACGGTTGGGGACCCCTGCTCATCTTTGCTCTAGCGTCATTTACCCATTTATTCAATTTTATGCAGGAACTTTTGCCTCTGATAGCAACTACTAGGTAGTAGTTTGTCATGGGGGGTTTATGTAGTAAAGCAGCACACTTTGAATATGTGAAGTGGCCCATAGCACTAATCAGAAGTTTGGCCCTAGCCTGATTTTTTTTTGTATGTCTATGGGCTAAATATAAGATACAAAACTTTGTGCCTGTGAGGGTCAGTATTAGCACCTGACACCTTCACAGATGAATACCAAAGAGGGTTGAGCTCTCCACATTGCATGTACTACTAGCCTTTCACATTCCAGCTGTGACTGTGAGCCCGTAGTCATGGATTATTTGGATTTGATTGCCTTCACAATAATTAAGATGGGCTAAATGAGAAACAGGGTAATCAAGGAGCTTCATACTGGAAGAGGATGCTGAGATTTATAATTATACAACAGCATGGCACTAATTGCCTATGTGTGTAAAATGTTATAGAAATGGAATTGTTTGAGCTTAGAGGGGATGTTTTTTTTATAGTTTTTGAATTATTTGCCTTTTTTACTTATGACTCGTACCAGCTTTCAAATGGGGGTCACTGACTCCATCTAAAAATGTCTACAAACTTATAGTTATTGCTACTTTTTATTAATTATCTTTCTATTCAGGCCCAATCCTATTCATAATTCAGTCTCTTATTCAAATCAGTGTATGGTTGCTAGAGTAATTTGTACCCTAGCAACCAGTTTGCTGTAATTGCAAACTGAAGAGCTGCTGAATAAGCTGAAGCTAAATAACTCAAAAACCATATATAATAACAAATTAAAACCCAATTGCTAATTGTCTCAGAATTTAAAACTCTCTACATCATACTAAAAACATACCTCCCAACTGTCCCACGTTCAGTCCTGATTTTGACAGGGCAGCCAGCAGTCCTGGTTTCTTACTAAAATGTCCTGAGTTTCTCTTTAATCTCCTGCACTGATGCCAGAAAAAAATACAATGTTTCTGAAACTTAATTAAAGTAAGAGGATTTTTGGCAGAGAGCCCAGAACACTGAGCAGCTGCACTTCTATGTGTTTGTAACAATTTAAGATAAGCAAAGAAACAATTATAACAATTTAAGATAAACAAGTCTCTTGGGGAAACGGTGACTCACAGCTTAAAGGGCAATTTCAGCTTCACTGTTATAACACATAAAACATGGCCATAAAACTCTCAGAAATGTGTTCAAACTTTCATAACCTGCCAAGTTTTGTAAAGTAAACATGGTTATTAGGGGATATGGCCATAAAATGGTTAAAAATTCTAATGTTTTTGTTACTCTTTACATTTATCCAGGCCCTACAGAGCCGGGCCCCCCGTCGCACATGCGTGCACTTTGTATCTGCCCGATAAAAGTAGGTTGCAGCAGAGAGATTCGGTAGGGAGCAGATCTTGGTCGGGTTTTTTCCTGGTGCCCCACTGGCCCAGTCCGAACCTGCATTTATCAAATGTTGGGGGCACCTGTTGGCCAAAAATACTATCCCCAACAAAGGTGCGGGCTATACATAGACTTGGATGGAATCAGACCAGGAGAGGCGCAGTGCTTTGCTGCAAATTACCCTTTTATTAGACACTACATGTTTCGAGCAAAGTTGCCCTTTATCAATGTGTACACTTGATAAAGGGCAACTTTGCTCAAAACATGTAGTGTCTAATAAAAGGATAATAGTGTCTAATAAAAGTGCAACTTTGCTCGAAACATGAAGTGTCTAATTAAAGGATAATTTGCAGCAAAGCACTGTGCCTCTCCTGGTCTGATTCCATCCAATTTCTATGTATTACCTACATTGTATACCTTGGATGGGGTACAGGAACAGACTCAAGTCCCAAGTAAACTTGGGACTTGACACAACCTGCTGGAACAAAGTGAATTAAAGGTGCGCGCTAATAGAGCCCGCACTCCGGTTGGGGGTAACTATTTTTTTTTAATGGCCCCCTGCCAGCGCTAGGACACTCGCACCGGGAAGATAATTCTCTGAGCACATTTGCAAATTATGTTTGTTTTCTTTTATTTATTTAGCGATTGCTGAGATTTAAGGGTGCTGCAAGATGGTAAAAGTCATAGCCTGCAGTTAAAGCCGCTCTACCATGGGCAAAGAATCTTCCTAAAATGACTTACCATTGAATAACATTAGGGACCTCTGCAATTGAAACATATACTTATGGGTCCCTGACTCCATGTACATGTAAAACAGCAGCGGCCCCTAATTCTGTAACACCCTGCAGTGACCAATTACCTTAATAAAGAATTTCTCTCTCTCTTAATGTCAGTTACTTTGGCCATTTTCAAACAAATACCCTAATGGCAATCTGGTCAGAAGCATTTCCAGTGGATGTTTTAAGGAAATCCATGTATCCACTGGATGAAACACTTGCAGTGATTTGTCCAACTTCTGGCCAATGAGATGAAAGACTGACAAATAAAAAAGTACTTTATCATTCTATTGAATATGGTTTACGTTTACAGAGAGGAAAGGGAAAGATGTCGTTGTTAAAGCAAGTCATTTGCTTGTGTTGAGCAAAAGTCTACTTTTCACTGCATTTCAGAAAAAACAGCTTTATTAATTTTTAAAAACTATTTTTTTAACCTATTTTAACCATTCAGGATTGCTTTTTTAAAAGCGGGGTGGAAAAAAGGTTGTGCTAAAACAGACTTTAAAAGGCAAAAAAAATAAAATGACGTGGCTTTAAAGTTACACTTTTACTGCGGAAGGGCACAACAGAGAGCGCAGTAATCCGCTTCTTCGTAATGCGGCTGGTAATGACTACGTGTATCAAACGCTGAGTTCCTTTCACGTGGTGTACGCGCTTGTGATCTCTTTCCGGTTCAACATGGCGCCTCCCATGCCGCTGCTGTCAGGTCTGTGCAGTGTGTAGCGGGGAATCGCCGGGCTTTTTCAGGGTTGACATCGCATCTAGGACACATGATATACGTGTTTACGGTGGCCGTATTGTAGCTTCTGCTCGTGTCTCTTGTTTAATTGTCACTCGTTATATCAATGATACAGTTTTCCAGCTTTTTTTTTTTTTTTTTTTAAACTTACAATCATTTGTGCAGCAGTTAACGCGAACTCGCTGCGTTTGGGTTGTATCTTCTTATAAAGTGGGCTCTACTATAAAGTCAGGGTGAGGAGTAAATGATATGAGGAAATATGCAGGTAGGGTTGTAACGTGAGGCGCGACTGATGACGTGGGGAGGTGTAGTAAAGCAGGAAGGGATGCCGGGAAGATAACATGGCTACACAGCTGCTTTAGAATTGTTAGGCAGAGTATGAGCTGTGTGCTTACACTAAGACTACTGGTAGACTTTGCACTACATTATTATTTTACTATAATATGTCCCTCTAAACATGGGGCTAGTAGTTAATTGGCCCATTGCACTTACTGTTGCCACCTTTTCTGAAAAAAAAAAAAAATACCGGCATTCCTATATATTTATCCTTTTTCCCTATTAATAACATTGGAATCAGCCATCATTTTTACCGACCAGGCTGGTAAAATACCATCCAGGTGGCAGCCCCAATTACTCTGAAGAGGTTGGACAACTTTAAAATAAGAGACTTTGTTTTTTGCTTGTTCAGACAATTGACGTACATGGCTCTCAAGCCAGTAAACAATAATGGATTGTATGGAATTGGGCCCATAGTTTAGAGCAGGGGTCCCCAACCTTTTTTACTCATGAGCCACGTTTAAATGTAAAAAGAGTTGGAAAGCAACACAAGCATGAGAAAGTCCATGGGTATGTCAAATAAGGGCTGTTATTGGCTGTTTGGTGGAGCCTACGTGGACTGGCAGCTTACACAAGGCTCTGTTTGGCAGTACACCTGGTTTTTATGAAACCAAAACTTGCCTCTAAGCCAGGAATTCAAAACTAAGCACCTGCTCTGAGGCCACTGGGAGCAACATCCAAGGGGTTGGTGAGCAACGTGTTGCTCACGAGCTACGGGTTGGGGCCCGCTGGTTTAGAGTCTATAGAAAAAAGACTTTTGGGTACAGTGATTTCATGTAGTACCTGCTTGTTGCCCTCAAGCTTTTAAACAATACTAATAGACTGAGCGATCTAGGCAGAAGTAATTCTATCTTGCCCATACAAACTCTTTCCTAGCCACAGGGCTTTTACATATTCCCTGAAAACACACCGCTTTTTATAATCATAGCAGACTTCCTTAAAGGGGAACTCTGGCTTCCAAACCAAAATTTGATAAAGAGGCCCACATAACACAGGAACTCAAATATATCCATCACAGTTACCCGTTTCTTCAAAAAGTATGAATAAATGCCATTTTCTATGCTAAAATCCAGCTGTTTAACAGTTCTTCTCTTTCTGAAATCCTGGCAGGGAAGGAGGGACTAAACACTGATGTTACAAATTGTAACAACGTCTCCACAGTTTACAGACAGAATGCAGGAACTACATAACCCACAATGCATTGTTCTGTGATGTTCTGTTCCTTATTGAAATCACATGTGCAGGGAATTGTGGGGTTTGGAGGATGCAGGCTAAGGACAGGTGGCTGTTGATACAAAGTAACAGTAGTAACATCAAAGTAGTCAGACAGATCAGCAGGAGAGCAGGGGGCTAGGCATAGGGAACTGTTCCAAACTATTAAAAATCATGAAAAGTCTGCATATTTTTTAATTGATGTATATTGAAAAGGTGCTTGAAAATATGAAAAAAGCTTATGTTTGTGTGTAGTCCCCGTTTAAAGTGGTGATTTACCTTTAAGTTAACTTTTATTATGTTTTAGCAGTTTATCAATTGACCCATCTAAAAAACAAATGCTCTGTAAGGCTACAAATTTATTATGCAATAAAACAATGAAGGGTGTAGGGCACACTGGACGCCATGCCAAGTCAGACCAAAAAGTTAAAAAGAGGAGAGTATTTTATTGAACAATCATCTCCAGCCTTACGCGTTTCGTGTGTATCTGACACTTAATCATAGGCTACAAATTTGTTATTGCTACTTTTATTTGTCTTTCTATTCAGACCCTCTTCTATTCATATTCCAATCTGACTCAAATCAATGCATGGCTGCTAGGGCACTTTGGGCCCTAGCAATGAGATTGCTGAAACTACAAACTGAAGAGATGCTGAACAAACAGCCAAATATTTAAAAAAACACAAGTAATAAAAACCTATTGCAAATTGTCTCAAAATATCATCATTCTTTACTTTATACTAAAAGTTAATGCAAAGGTGAAAACCCCTTTAATCAGTCTTCAGTCTTCCTTATTTGTGTAACCCACCTCATATCACTACTGCGGTTAACAAGTCTGCATGTATCAAGTCAATTCACACATAGAAGGTGCTGTAGAAATAAAAGCAATGCTTGTTTTCCAGTAGCAATATAAATCTTAAGAGAATCAATAAAAAACATTTAATTGCCAACCAATACTTGGCCACATTGCCAACCAAACTTCCAGTTCTTTTTTTTTTTGCACATGGAAAAATGCAGGGTGCCACCTTTTCCAGATTTATGAGTGGAATTTAGTCGATAAAATCTGAAACAAGGGAAGAGTTCACTCCATTGTTATTAACGCCACTTTAATAAAAATTACATTAAAAGTTGCACTTCCGAAATGCAGAAGTGTTCAAGCATAGAAATTCATTTCATTTAGATTTCGATACAGTTAATTAAGTCTCGATACTCTTGTCTGTCCAGTTGTTCAGGAAGCAAGCCTGCAGCCTAATGGGCTCCTGGGTGGGACTGCTTGCATTAGTAATTGAGAAACAATTTCCCGGTGTACTTTCCACCAGTTACTTGCACAAGTGCCCTAGAAATCACACCAGTTCCCAAGTCCCTTCTTGTGTACCTAATACATCACATTCACTCTAACTGCTAGCTTATGTGCCATAGTAATCACATCTGTTCCAAATGTCAGGTTTTGTATACCGGTAATATCAATCACATCTATTCCGACTGCTATATGTATGTTTGAAAAACACTTCATTCTTAATTTTTCTGTGCTGTAGAAATCTGACAAATAACATGTATAAGTACCATAGAAAGTCCTATTTTGTATGAGATCATATCCTCTCTGACCTGTTTGATTGTGTATCTTATAAATTGCATCCATTCTGACACATATCGTATCTGGCCCACAGAAATTATATACATTTCAAATGATAGCTTTGTGCGTCCATTCATATTGCTAAAATCTGTGCAAAAAAAATCACACCCATTCTGACAACTAGCATCTGTACCCTAGAAATCATATCCATTCGGATTGCTGGCTTCTGTACCACAGAAATATATATTCGAACTGGTGGCTTTGTGAGTTTTATGAATGATGTCCATTCTGATGGCTAAACTCTCAACAATAAAAATCACATCCATCCTTTGCAACTGCTAGCTTCCATATCATAGAGATCACATTCATCAAACTGTTAAAGTTTTGAGTTAGAGGTGGACTGGGCATGTACAGCACAGGTGTTAGTTAGGTAGTTGAATATAGGCGTGGGTTGGATTACCTGTAGTTGGGTCTGGTGCGCTAGTGTGTTCTCTGCTAGTTTTGTAAATTTGACTCCGCTCCCTACCTTTTATTAACTAATGCCATTGTTCCTTGTTTTAGGGGGATTGTGGGTCAGCTCAAAAAGCTTACCCCTGCTGCACAGAAATGGAAAAAAAATGAGACATTTAATGTTTAGATTTATTTCCAATGTGCGCAAATTAAAGAAGGAAAGCTACTAAAGCAGTTTATTGCCAATAAATTAGCCACAATAGTGCAAGCTATAACACTATATTTATTCTGTAGAATGCTGTACCATACCTCAGTAAACCGCTCTAGAAGCTCTGTTTGTTTAGAATAGCAGCTGCCATATTAGCTTGGTGTGACATCACTTCCTGCCTGAGTCTCTCCCTGCTCACTCATAGCTCTGGGCTCAGATTAAAGCAAGGAGGGGGGAGAGGTAGAGTGAAGCAAACTGAGCATGCTTAAGCCCTAGGCCTGGAGGTTTATACTGGAAACAGGAAGTCTCTAATAGAGCTTACTTCATTTTAGCCTTTCCTTCACCTTTAAGTTTCAGGATTCTAAACTGTTTGATTTAATGTAAGCCCACCAATATGCATTTTGTATTGCTATCTTAAATTCCACTTTATCTTTATTATACATATTTTTCCTACAGTCAGAGGTTCCGATGGAATCCAATTGGTCCTGGGGCCTCCGAAGTTTACGGATTCAGAGACATTTCAAAGGTGACATACACTTAATTCTAACGGAAATATTTAAGCTGTCAAATGCTTAATTAGATCAGTGCTAACAAAATATATTCTATAAAGTTATAGCCAAATTTTTCATTTGAATGATTTTAATCATGCCCTTCTAGCTTTCTGTGCTCATAATTTGTAAGGCACTTGTGCTATTAATCATTTTATGCAGGTGGAAGAGATACGGAAATGTAAGGCTAATTGATCGTGCAGTTTGGCCGCCACAAAACAGTGCCACACTTTGTTGTCACCACACCCCTTAGAAATTCATGGGTAGAACTGGTCTACCAGTCGCTGATATTCTGAGGGGTACACGGAGTAGAGGGGTGGCAGAGTGGGTGCCCAAAAGATGCAACAGTGTGGCTGCCAAGATGGCAGATCAGGGGATCATTCTTGCTTGTACAAGGCTTTTTATTGTTATTAGGGACTATTAGCCTTAACCCCGGGTGGCCAGACGACTTGTAGACCGGGCCCTGTTAACTAAGTTGTATGATGACCCATCCTGCCCTGCTACTGTGCTTCAGGCATAGTATTTCCAATAGAATACAAAGTGCTTACAGATGACTATGAATGATTTCCAACAGTGATGATCAAAATGTCCCATTTGAAATTGAACTGAAGGTGCATGGGTAGGGGTTATTTTATCTGGAAACCCAATATCTAGAAATTACAGCTTTCTCCAATAGAGTCTATTTTAAACCACGAATTTTAAGAAATAAAGATGTTATTTCCTATTATTAAAAGGAGACATATAGGGCTTTAAACAGAATGCTTTGGTGATGTTGAGACCATAGGGGACTTTTAGGGTACATTTTAACCTAATGTAATTTTCCGCAGACTGTGCTATTAAAAGCGCTTTTGCAAGTGATATATATTTTTAAATTTTTTTTAAAATTTCAAGTTGTATTGTACTGCTGTTCCGCCTGGGAAGACCAGCAAAGCATGTTTAATTTTAAGAAATTGAATAGTGCTGCAAAGATAATTTTTTTGTAGTAGGAAGCGTCAATTTATGCCAATCTGATTGGGTCACATTGAGCAAGAGATCAATCACCATAAGCATGACAATAGACCTGTCCATTGCCCAGGTCAAACAGCAAGGGTGTGTTTTGAGTACATTAATGTTAATACAGTGAAACTTCAATTTTTCATATCTTGATTTTAAGTTTTCCCTCACCATTTTTTTGTTGTCTCACCAATATGTAATGCATAATGAATTGCCCTGATTTTACATTTTCCAGTATTTTACACCGTTGTATCGGGTCCCCCCTGAAAAAAGAAAATGGGGTTCTACTGTATCTTGAAAACCTCTTTTTTTTTAAGTAATGTAAATGGCAAAACTTAATTTATAACTTCATCTTTAATATTTACATTTTATTTTAGCAGATTTAAGGTGTGGAGATCCAAATAACGGGAAAAACTGCTCAGAATCAGAAATTATTAGATCCCAAACATACCGGAAAACCGATCTCATACCTGTACAGGTATAGGATCCCTTATCTGGAAAACCAATATCCAGAAATCTCAGAATTACGAAATGGCTGTGTCCCATAGACTCCATTTTATCCAAATAATCCAAATTTTTAAAATGTAATAATAAAACAGTAGCTTGTACTTGATCCCAACTAAGATATAATTAATCCTTATTGGAAGCAAAACCAGCCTATTGGGTTTATTTAATGTTTAAATGAATTTCTAGTAGACTTAAGGCATGAAGACCCAAATTACGGAAATATCCATTATCTGGAAAACCCCAGGTCCCGAGCATTCTGGATAACAGGTCCCATACCTGTACTATAATCCATTCTTCAGGTGTCGGCAAATCATCCGTATAATTACAACTAATTACAATGCAACTTCATCAAACTATATGCGTATATTTTTCACTTTAGTTCTTTATAGCCATGTGAAGTTTACTTTGTATGAGTGTTGAAAATTGGTCTTTGTTCTGTATTCCCAGAGATCCCAGTAAGAACTGCAAGGTGTCCAGGTTTACCAAGGATGGAAAGCTGTTTGGATGGTGCAATGGAGAAGTGTCAGTGGTATTTTATAGCCTAATCTATTCTGTTCTGTTTGCTATCTTTACACATAAATGTATTATCTGTCATTTTACTTAAAGGGGACCCGTCGCCCAAAATTATTCATATTCCTATTTTATCACATCAGTCAAGCAAAATCAACTTTAATTACATTATACAAATTATTTAAATCTGGTTTCCTTCAGTCTGGGAATTCATAATTATAGCAATCAGGCAGCAGCCATTTTGTGGACACTGTTATAAAGACAAGCCTTGCATCATCTCAGAATCTTGTTTGTGCACCAGAATGGGGGACCTGATGTCCATCCCCATGACCTGGCTACACAATTAAATGGTGAAGAGAACAGGGGAATGTGGGGAGAGCAGCGATTTCTAGGAAGTGATCAATGGAAAGTAAAAGTAATTGTCTGCCCCGCCTCTATGCCCAGGACATAGAGGAGGGGCAGACAATATTTGATTGACAGCTGAAATGTTTAAATGAGTTTACAACAGCTATGAATGCTTTAATAAAAAATAGAAATTGGATTTCAGGTTTAATTTGAAAAGGACTTTTATACTACAACTTTTTGTGTCTGGGTGACAGGTCCACTTTAAATAGAAAAACAAGGTAGATTCCAAAGCTTTATATAAATCTATAGGTGCTATGCTATACATGTATCTGTATTGTGCTATAATTGCATCTGAATAGTTATTGAAGAAATGATTTTATTAAAAAGGACCATGCCTGAAACACTGTGTTATATAGTGCCAACTGTAAGCGTTGTGCACACATCTTGGAAAATTTAAAAATTGCTCTGATAGACATCTTTATCCCCCATATATAATTAAATGCACAAAGTTTGACCAGGTGCTATAACCCATAGCGGCCAATAAGATGTTTGTTTTTAAACAGGTGACCAATAAATGCTACCTGCTGATTGGCTGAGTGGTTGTTATTGTAGAAAACTACATCTTATGGAAATGGCATACTATTGTATCCTCTCATGTAGGCATTAACATCATTTGTTTATTTGGCATTAATTCTACAATTAAAAGTGCAAAATGATACCGCACTCTGGACTGTATGACTCTGTGCCCATAAATATGAGCACTCAAAGCTTTTCATTCTATTTTTTCTAGTTTACATGTGATTCCTTTGTGGTTGAACCCTTTCGACCACTAGAATGCACATGAAGCCGGCTTTTTCATGCTAATGGGGTTTTGTACTAGACAAATATGAGGATTTATCATCTGAGAGACTTTAAATTACCGCCTTTTATTTTTGTGCCTGTAAGCACAATTAACTGAGCAGTGCAAGGAGAATTGCTTCCTCATCCCTGCTGCAAAATAGTATTAAAGGACAAGGAAACTAAAGAATTAGGCTAGAAATGTTGTACATGATGTTTTGTGCTCCTGTACCAGCCCAAAGCCCTTTAGCAGAGAAGATCTGTGTCTCCAAAGATGCCCCAGTAGCTCCCCATCTTCTTTTCTGCTGATTCTCTGCACATGCTCTGTGCTACGGTCATGTACTGAGCTTAGGGACCAACTCACAATATACAGTACACACAGAATAGAAATGTCAGAATTCAAGGCTAATTAGTAATTAATATGGATAATTACTACATGGCAGCACAGAAACCAGTGCAATTAGCATCAGAATTTAATAATCAGCCCTGAAGCCTCAGCTTATCTGAAAGGCCAACCTGATTTTCTGCTTGATAATTAGTGACAACCCCTAAGCTTAGCTTCTCAACAGCTGCTCAGAGCCCACTGAGCATGTGAGTGTCACAGACACTTTCCAAGATAGTGACCCCCTGTGACAGAAGTCCTGGCTCATTGTTGCTATTGAGAAGCTGAAACTTTAGGCTGGTGCAATAAGTTCAGTATATAAAATATGGCATTTTTATCCCTATTCATATTTAGGGGTTAGTTCTCTTTTAACAAACAATACATTTGCATGTCCTGTTACTGTGCTACCATGCAGAAATCATCTCAAGCTAGGACTGCCAGTATGTAAGAAATCACATTGTTTAATTATTAATCTGTGAAATCTCAATGACCTTTTTGTGTTTTTCAGAATAAATATAGTGAACTGTTCTGACAGCAAGTTACTGCACACCTTGGATCTGCCCAAAGTTGTTAGCCTTGAATTCTCTCCAAAGAACACAATACTGGCAACATGGCAGACGTATACAAGTAAGTGACAGACATAAATGGAGTGTGTGTGTGTGTGTGGAGTGTGGTATAACGGGAAATAATCGAGCAAGGAGTTTAAAATGCTGAAGATGTCATAGCATAAAGATGCAATAAAGGACAATTGAACATATGGTTTGGCAGAAGAAGAAGCAGGCCAGACCAGATACTATATATTCCTAAGTTTTGGGTTTGTTTAGTTTTACTATTGTTGCACCGTTGCTTAATTGTTGTAAATGTTAAAATATGTAAAATAAAATTTCATATGTAGTAAAGTAAAGACTCTGGCTATTGGTAAAGATTTACAATATTTGAACTGATTTGTTAAAGGCCAAACCAACCTTGTTTACAAGCTAGGATGTTTGTCCATTTATTCTCCTAAATGGAAAGTGAATTCTGTGGGTTATTGCATATGTACAGTGGTGTGAAAAACTATTTGCCCCCTTCCTGATTTCTTATTCTTTTGCATGTTTGTCACACAAAATGTTTCTGATCATCAAACACATTTAACTATTAGTCAAAGATAACACAAGTAAACACAAAATGCAGTTTTTAAATGAGGGTTTTTATTATTTAGGGAGAAAAGAAATCCAAACCTGTGTGAAAAAGTAATTGCCCCCTGAACCTAATAACTGGTTGGGCCACCCTTAGCAGCAATAACTGCAATCAAGCGTTTGCGATAACTTGCAACGAGTCTTTTACAGCGCTCTGGAGGAATTTTGGCCCACTCATCTTTGCAGAATTGTTGTAATTCAGCTTTATTTGAGGGTTTTCTAGCATGAACCGCCTTTTTAAGGTCATGCCACAACATCTCAATAGGATTCAGGTCAGGACTTTGACTAGGCCACTCCAAAGTCTTCATTTTGTTTTTCTTCAGCCATTCAGAGGTGGATTTGCTGGTGTGTTTTGGGTCATTGTCCTGCTGCAGCACCCAAGATCGCTTCAGCTTGAGTTGACGAACAGATGGCCGGACATTCTCCTTCAGGATTTTTTGGTAGACAGTAGAATTCATGGTTCCATCTATCACAGCAAGTCTTCCAGGTCCTGAAGCAGCAAAACAACCCCAGACCATCACACTACCACCACCATATTTTACTGTTGGTTTGATGTTCTTTTTCTGAAATGCTGTGTTACTTTTACGCCAGATGTAACGGGACGCGCACCTTCCAAAAAGTTCAACTTTTGTCTCGTCGGTCCACAAGGTATTTTCCCAAAAGTCATGGCAATCATTGAGATGTTTTTTAGCAAAATTGAGACGAGCCTTAATGTTCTTTTTGCTTAAAAGTGGTTTGCGCCTTGGAAATGTGCCACGCAGGCCGTTTTTGCCCAGTCTCTTTTCTTATGGTGGAGTCGTGAACACTGACCTTAATTGAGGCAAGTGAGGCCTGCAGTTCTTTAGATGTTGTCCTGGGGTCTTTTGTGGCCTCTCGGATGAGTTGTCTCTGCGCTCTTGGGGTCATTTTGGTCGGCCGGCCACTCCTGGGAAGGTTCACCACTGTTCCATGTTTTTGCCATTTGTGGATAATGGCTCTCACTGTGGTTCGCTGGAGACCCAAAGCTTTAGAAATGGCTTTATAACCTTTGAAATTGAACTCAGGTGTGATAAACCACAGTTAAGTTATTTTTTAACAAGGGGGGCAATCACTTTTTCACACAGGCCCATGTAGATTTGGAGTTTTTTTTCTCCCTTAATAACGTAAACCTTCATTTAAAAACTGCATTTTGTGTTCAATTATGTTATCTTTGACTAATAGTTCACGGTTTTTGATGAGCAGAAACATTTAAGTGTGACAAACATGCAAAAGAATAAGAAATCAGGAAGGGGGCAAATAGTTTTTCACACCACTGTATATTGAGCAGGAGAAACAACAGCCTGCCAGAAAACAGTTCCATCCTAAAGTGCTGGCTCTTTCTGAAAGCACATGACAAGGCAAAATGACCTGAGATGGCTGCCTACACACCAATATTACAACTAAAAAAATATATACAGTGTAATTTAGAATTAAAATTTACATCATAAAAATCATGACAGAATTCCTTTAAGGTTAGCAATTGTAATGACTAGGTAATATTTTGCAAATTTTTTTAATACATTTGTTTTTTGTTTTTTTTTAACGGCGAAGTGTAGCAGGTTTTGCCATCACAGCAAGATGTTCAGGTGCTGAGGAGGACTTTGCATGAAGTTGATCTTGTAGATTTTCAAGTCTAGTTTTTTATTAAACTATAATTATTCTTAAAAAAATAAGAATTCTTTGTTTGGATAGAAAAATGATTGAAAAAATTAAGAATAGTTTGCTTGGATAGTAATCTACGGAATATGGCATAACTGAGCTTTCTGGATAACTGGTTTCCTTATAGATCCTATGCCTAAGGCAGCATGAAATTCTGTCAAATCTATATTCATCAGCAGATGATTTATATTTCAATTTATGAACAGGATTGGCAAATCGAAGGCAGCAAACAACTCCAAATTGATACCAGGATGTCCCCCATAGGCTAAAACAGCAATTCGGCAGGTTTAAGGTGGCAAATAGTCAAATTTGAGTTCTTAAGGGGCCAGTTTATGATAAGTTTCAAATCAAATTAGAATTTTAAAGAAAAACTCTTAATTGAATGTAACAATTCCCATGTCGAATTTCAGTTTTGGCCATTTAAAAAAACTCAAATTCTAAATTAGAAATTGAAAATTCCAATCTTCACTTCAACCCTTGATACATCTGGGTGTGTCTTAATGACTGCACCTCAGTTTGGAATAATATATTGGTTTTTTAACAGCAGGCAAAGATGGCACAGCGGGAACACCGAATCTGCAGCTGTACGACCTGAAATCTGGAAAAATCTCAAATGTCAAATCTTTCATCCAGAAAAAAATGGAAAACTGGTAAGTAATTCTTACAGAGCTAATTGGTGTGGGACAACTAATATCTGCAATTATGTACAAATTCTTAGGCACCCATCTGTCTCATTTTATGTTTTAGTTTGTGTCGCAATCTCTCGGGTACAAAGATAAATTACATGGGCTGGTTTCACCTTAACTTTTCTTAAGGGGTGGTTCACCTTAACTTTTCATATGGTATAGAATGGCTAATTCTAGGCAACTTTTCAGTTGGTCTTCATTATTTATTTTTTATTGTTTTTGAAGAATTTTCCTTCATCATGACTTAAACTTCAAGCTTTCAAATGGGGTCACTGACCCCACCTAGAAACAAATGCTCTTTAAGGCCACATATGTATTGTTAGTGCTACATTTTATTGCTAAACATATCTAATCAGGCCCTCTCCTGTTCATATTCCAGTCTCTTATTCAAATCAATACATGGTTGTTAGGGTAATTTGGACCCTAGCAACCAGATTGCGAAAACTGGAGAGCTGCTCAATTAAAAGTTAAATAACTCAAAAACAACAATTGATAAAAAATGAAATCCATGTCATATTTGATCACAATACCCCTCTCTACATCATCCTAAAAGTTAATTTAATGGCAAACAAACCCTTTAAGTGCTAAATTGCACCAGTGTAGTCACCCACAGCAACCAATTAGATCTTTGCTTTAACTGACTCCTTGTATTAATCAGGCTTTATGGCACAATTCTATTATTTCTAGAGTGAAACTGATGATCAGTGTGCAGATGATGCCCCTGCATAAGGTCTTTTACACACGGGTGTTTTTTTCTGTGTTGTTTCTGTATGTAACGCATGTCTAAAGGGATACTGTCATGGGAAAACATGTTTTTTTTCAAAACGCATCAGTTAATAGTGCTGCTCCAGCAGAATTCTGCACTGCAATCTATTTTTCAAAAGAGCAAACAGATTTTGTTATATTCAATTTTGAAATCTGACATGGGGCTAGACATTTTGTCAATTTCCCATCTGCCCCCAGTCATGTGACTTGTGCTCTGATAAACTTCAGTCACTCTTTACTGCTGTACTGCAAGTTGGAGTGATATCGAATTTTAAAAACTCCTTTCCAAAGTTAGGAAGGCTGCAAACAACTTTAAATTGATCCCTGGACCTCTCCGATTGACTTATACAATAATTCCACAGGTTTTAGTTGGCGAATAGTCGAATTCAAGTTCTTAAAGGGCCAGAGTATGATCGAATTCAAATTTTTTAAAAACTCAAATTGAATTTCGAATTTTTAATTCGAGCCTTGATAAATCTGCCTCTTAAAGTCAGATACTTTTTCCTATTCTCATCTGCTTCAGAATTGTATATGAGGGAGCATCCGGTACTGCTAAATCACCAGTTGTGGGCATCGGCATTGTTTTTATTTGCTGTGTATTTTTTCTCCTGCAGGAGTCCTCACTGGTCTGACGATGAAAATATCTGTGCAAGAAATGTAAACAACGAAGTGCACTTCTTTGAAAACAACAATTTTGGTACTGTTTCAGCATGCTGATTCTATTCTCTTTAAAGGCTACATTAATGTACCATCTGTAGTACAGCTTGTATATAACTGTACTCAGAAATTACCCAAGTAGCTAAATCTCTGTTGTCCTGGGTGCCATTGTGCATGGTGTAAGTAATAGTAGCCAGAGTCCAATTTGCTTGGTAGATTCAAGACAATAGGAGAACCCTGAAATTAAAGCCATGTACAGGCTGGTCCAGAGATCTCTGTCTTACACGTGTCATTCAGGCTAAAGGGAGCATTGGCACTTGCTGTAAGTTGCTGGGAGTATGTATTGTATGTATTTCAGGTAGTTGGACCGTCGTGGGGAATAGACTTGTGTGTACACTTCCAGACACTCCAAAACAGAGGCACAGACAGTTCAATTGAGCATAACTGGTCTTACTCCAGTTTATTGGAGGCTTTTGCAGAGACAGCAGAAAACAAAAAAACCTAAGCCTTTCCGGCTCTAACTAATACAAAGAGGCTTTTCCTTACTAACCTGGGACAAAGGCCTTTCGCCCCAATCCCTTACAAAACAAAAATGCACAAATAAGTTTTCCACACTTACAAGGCAGCAGCTACTGCTTTCCCCAAGGTTCTCTATCTCTCTTTGAAAACCCCAGCTCCTTTTCTTAAGCTGGCCATAGATGCAAAGAACCGATCGTTCAAATCCTCGAACGATCGGACTTCCCCATCTCCAGAACTGCCACTAACCATTCAGATCAAATAAAATATAGTAAAAGAACAGATCAGCCGATGTTCTGCCCCTGACAGCAATCGTGCGAAAGTTATGTCCGACAAAGCTGGTGACAGTCTCCCACTGAAAATCGTCTGATCGGCAATACATGCAGAGATATTATCAGCAGCCAAGAGAATCTTTTAACCTGTCTGATCGACCAAACAACCCGAAAAATGTCGGGACTCTCCACACATGGTCCGAAAATCGTATGAATCCTCGATTCGTAGGACCGGATCTTTGCATCTATGGCCAGCTTTAGGGTGCCAACCCTTGTGCAGCTGCAGCCTAATCACCATGCAGCTACCTGTCTGGGAACCCACTTCCCCTGGAGTGGCCTACTGGAAGGGAGAATTCACCCACTTTTGTCCATTGACTCCGGGAATTTTGTAAGTCAGCTTTTACTTAAGCTGAACAATAGTAAAACACAGCATTTTCTGTTTTCCTCTATTGCAAAACTGACATTTGCTGAGGTTACCACACTTAGGGGCACATTTACTAAAGATCGAGTATCGAGGGTTAATTAACCCTCGATATTCGACCCTCTAAGTAAAATCCTTCGACATCGAAGTCGAAGGATTTACCACAAATACTTTGATCGAACGATCGAAGGAAAAATCATTAGATCGAACGATTAAATCCTTCGAATCAAACGATTCGAAGGATTTTAATCCATCGATCGAAGGATTTTCCTTCGATCAAAAAAAGCTTAGAAAACTTATGGGGAAGGTCCCCATAGGCTAACATTGATGCTCGGTAGGTTTATAGTGGCGAAGTAGGTAGTCA
This sequence comes from Xenopus laevis, assembly GCF_017654675.1. NCBI lineage: Eukaryota > Metazoa > Chordata > Amphibia > Anura > Pipidae > Xenopus > Xenopus laevis. The sequence goes on along the minus strand of NC_054380.1, from coordinate 105,907,566 downwards.
AAGTTTTTTTTAAAGAGACAGTACTTCGACTATCGAATAGTCGAACGATTTTAACTTAGAATCGTTCGAATTGAAGTCGTAGTCGAAGATCGTAATAGCCTATTCGATGGTCAAAGTACCCAAAAAAAAAACCTTCGAAATTCGAAGTTTTTTTTTTACTTTGAATCCTTCACTCGAGCTTAGTAAATGTGCCCCTTACAGTATGTAGTGCTTTGTACTTTAGTTACATTAGTTACATAGCAAATGATTTTCAGATGTAGGCATATATTTTGTCTGTGAAGGCAAGCTGTGTTTGTAGCTGTTCTCTAATAGCCTGCACCTAGGGAGTGCAGAATTTGATTGCCTTCTGCTGACCTTTTATATTCAGTAGCTGCTTGTGTGAATGATGCCTTCATATTGCATTATGAGATATGTACTGTTATCACACACAGTCACATTTTAGTGTTCAGACTGTCTGCCTTGCAAAGCTCAGTTCCCACAAGTACACCATTGTGCAGGCTTCCTTCTATGTTCAAAAGCATCTGCTGTGTAAGGGAGAATAGTACGTTCAGCTGGAACAATAACTAATTAAATGAATGATTATTGCTTATTTAAAGCAATAAATAAGAATAATATTAATTGGGTGGTGAAGAGTAACAGTGGTAGAAATGTATACTGTAATTAAGTGGGACATCATAGAATTCTGTGCTAGGAATAAAATATTATGATGTGTTCCTATAGATATTTATGCCACTTAGTAAACAAGTACTGTATAGTAAAAAGAAAGGAGGGGACTTCTTTATGCAGGTAAAGGCCCTTTTAGAAAACAAGTTAAAGGAACAGTAACACAAAAAAATGAAAGTGTTTTAAAGGAATGACAATGTAATGTACTGTTGCACTGCACTGGTAAAACTGGTGTGTTTGCTTTAGAAAGACTACAGTAGTTTATATAAACAAGCTGCTTTATAGTCATTGTGGCAGCCATTCAAAGCTGAAAAGGAAAAAAAGGCAAAGGATGCACAGCAGATAACAGATAAGCTCTGAAGTATACAAAGGGATTCTTCATCTGTTATCTATTGTTTATCCTGTGCTTGAATGGCTGCCCCCATGGCTACACAGCAGCTTGTTTGTATAAATCATAGTTGTGTTTCTAAAGCAAACCCACCAGTTTTACCAGTGCAGGGAAATCGCATAATATATTGTCATTCCTTTTAAAACACTTTCATTTTTTGGCGTTACTGTTCCTTTAACCTGAGAAGATACAATTTCACTGTCCTGTAGGGTTATACCACCACCTAGTGACAAAGACTGGAATATATCAATGTCTTAACAAGGGTATTTATAAAACAAAGGATTTTACCACTTTAAAAACAATTGTCTTTAGAGAACTACGTGTTTAAATCCCTAGCACACGGGGCATTTTTCCCCTTGTGAAAATGCTCTAGCTGAACCTGGGAGAAAATCAGATTGCCCAGAGAAAATCAATGCAGACATGCGACATGGGAAGAACAAGCAAACAAGCAAGCCTCATTCCATCATAAATTACTCAAGGATTATATATAGCTGTATAGCCTTTAAACTTCCAGGCTAGAAAGCTATGAAAAATTAACACAGAAAATAAGACCAACTGCAAATTAGCTTAGATAACTGTCTACACAGTACTTAAAGTTAAGGTGGAACTACCCCATTAAAGGACCAGGAAAGTTAAACTAAAGAAGTGGGCTAGAAATGTTGTGCGTTATGTTTTGGGCTTCTGTACCAGCCCAAGGCAACCACAGCCCTTTAGCAGTAAATATCTGTGACTCCAAAGATGCCCCAGTAGCTCCCCATCTTCTTTTCTGCTGATTCACTGTCACTTACTGAGCTTAGGGACCCACTCACAATATACAGTATATATAGAATAGAAATGTCACTGTATAAGGCTGATTAGTAATTAATACAGATAATTACTACATGGCAGCACAGAAACCAGTGCATACTGCCAGGTGTTTAAAAAGAGAGCAATTAAGATATCTAGAATAGAAATGTAAAAGAATCGTCGGTAAAAATGGATTCACGCACATACAAAAGCTATCACTGTAGTATTCAGTGTATTTGACACATTAATCTTTTTGCCACGGAGCAATGTTCATTTTACATTTTTGTCTTCTGATTAATCATTTTTCGTGTGTTCATTAAACAGATACCATTGCCAATAAATTACACTTACAGAAAGTAAGCGATTTTGAACTGTCACCTGGAGAACGGCCTTGCAAGGTTAGTTGTGTTTCTATGCTATTTGTGTGTATAAGTGTAATATATATATATATATATATATATATATATATATATATATATATATATATATATATATATATATATATATATATATATATATATATATATATATATATATGTGTGTGTGTTTATTTTATTTTTAACAAATTTTGCTTTCCGTTTTAGGTAGCGGTTTATGTCCCCGGTAGTAAAGGGGCTCCATCTTTTGTGAGACTGTACCAGTACCCAAACTTCTCAGGGCCAAACTCTGCACTGGCCAATAAAAGCTTCTTTAAAGCAGACCGAGTAGCCATGTTGTGGAATTCTAAAGGTATTTAGCAAAGGTTTGGTTCTTTTGTGCTACTTTTACTATTCACTTAAAGACACAACTTTTGTTTGTTTGTGGGTAAAGGTTTTACCCACAGCATTTTGGATGAGGTGTTTGTGAGATGTAGGAGGTCTGACTGGTAATTCACTAGGACAACTTTGCAAACAAGCAGGTTTATCCCACTAGTAAAATGTACAATTGGATGTGAAAATACAGACATATATTGTTTGCTAGAATATTTGCATACATTTATCTCCATAAAATACACCTGTGCTCCATATCTTTAATTATTTCTGCAGAATTTTGCTTAGTACACTGCAGAATGGTGGCATAATGTTATGTTCTCACACCAAGAAATACATTTCAAACTCAGATAATTTGCTTTTGACTCCTATGACAGTATTACAACACAGTAGGAGTACTATGGGAAGTGATCAGCAATGCAGTAGCCACCCATCCTGTTAGTTAGCAATTTAAAGGGGTGGTTCACTTTTCATGTAACTTTTGGTATGTTATAGAATGGGCAGTAAGCAACTTTTCAATTGGTCTTCATTATTTTTTTTTTTATAGTTTATTAATTATTTGCCTTCTTCTTCTGACTCTTTCCAGCTTTCAAATGGGGGTCACTGACCCCATCTAAAAAATAAAAGCTCTGTAAGGCTACAAATGTATAGTTATTGCTACTTTTTATTACTCATATTGTGGGCTGGTTGATGAGCTTAAAGGGGTGGTTCACCTTTAAGTTAACTTTTCATATAGTATAGAATGGCTAAATTCTAGGCAACTTTTCAGTTGTTCTTCATTATTTATTTTTTGTTGTTTTTAAATGTTGTTTTTTTTCCTTCATCTTAACTTAAACTTCAAGCTATTAAATGGGGGTCCCTGACCCAGTCTAGAAACAAATGCTCTGTAAGGCCACAGATGTATTATCATTGCTACATTTTATTATTCATATCTATTCAGGCCCTCTCCTGTTCATATTCCAGTCACTTATTAAATCAGTGCATGGTTGCTGAGGTAATTTGAACCCTAGCAACCAGACTGCTAAAATTGCAAAATGGAGAGCTGCTGAATAAAAAGCTAAACAATTCAAAAACCACAAATAAGAAAAAATGAAAACCAATTGCAAATTGTCTCAGAATATCATTCTCCAAATCAGGTTTCCCCAATCTTTTTTTTTAACCGTGAGCCACATTCAAATGTGAAAAGAGTTGGGGAGCAACACAAGCATGAAAAAAAAATCCTGGTGTGGGCTGTGATTGGCTATTTGGTGTCCCTATGTGGATAGCAGCCTACAGGAGGCTTTTTTTTTTTTTTTTTTTACCTATAACCTGTTTTTTGCAACCAAAACTTTCCTCCAACCAAGGAATTGAAAAAGAAGCACCTACTTTGAGGCCACTGGGAGCAACATTAAAAGGGTTGGTGAGCAACATGTTGCTTGCGAGCCACTGGTTGGGGGCCACTGCTCTAAATCATACTAAATCAGAATTTGAAGGTGAACAACCTCTTTAAGCAAGAGTAAAAACAGAATGTAGAAAGACAAAAAAGCAAAATAAAACAATAATTCTACATGTACCTTCTACTGCACAAGCAAGAAGAGAAAATAAAAATTAAAGGTATATTGAGTGTCCGTTTAAATAATGGTATGGTGGTAAAACACCCACATTCACTTGCTTTTTGTGTTTGTGTGCAACAGCTACAGCAGTGTTGGTGACTGCCAGTACAGATGTGGACAAAACTGGAGCTTCTTACTATGGAGAACAGACACTTCATTACATTGCTGTAAATGGAGAAAGTGCTGTAGTACAGCTGCGTAAGTATATTCTCCATACATATGTGTATATATATATATATATATATATATATATATATATATATATATATATAATTTCATTCCTGAACCAGCAAGTGTATTTTTTTTATTTATAATATTGGTGTGTAGGCAGCCATCTCAGGTCATTTATGCCTAGTCATGTGCTTTCAGAAAGAGCCAGCACTTTAGGATGAAACTGCTTTCTGGCAGGCTGTTGTTTCTCCTACTCAATGTAAGTGAATGTGTCGCAGTGGGACCTAGATGTTACTATTGAGTGTTGTTCTCAGATCTACCAGGCAGCTGTTATCTTGTGTTAGGGAGCGGCTATCTGGTTACCTTCCCATTGGTCTGTTGTTAGGCTGCCGCAGAGAAAGGGAGAGGGTGGAGCCTGAAGTTTATCAGAGCATAAGTCACGTGACTGGGGGCAGCTGGGAAACTGACAATATGTCTAGCCCCATGTCTGATTTCAAAATTAAATACAAAAAAATGTGTTTGCTCGTTTGAGAAATGGATTTCAGTGCAGAAGTCTGCTGGAGCAGCACCATTAACTGATGTATTTTGAAGGAAAAAAAAACATGTTTTCCCATTACAGTATCCCTTTAAGGATTTGTTTTTGAATGGATGCTAATTTATAATTAAAGTGTGTATTTATTGTTGCTTCTCCCCCCCCCAGCAAAGAATGGTCCCATTTACGATGTAACTTGGAACAAAAATGCGACAGAATTCTGTGTGGTTTATGGTTTCATGCCAGCAAAAGCAACTGTATTTAACCTGAAATGTGATCCAATATTTGACTTTGGAACTGGCCCTAGAAATGCTGCCTTCTACAGCCCCCAAGGACACATACTGGTGCTCGCTGGATTTGGAAACTTGAGAGGACAAATGGAAGTATGGGATGTAAAAAAATACAAGTTAATATCCAAGCCGACTGCTTCAGACGCTACTTTTTTCTCCTGGTGTCCCAATGGGGAGCATATTATCACTGCCACATGTTCGCCAAGGTTACGTGTTGGAAATGGCTACAAGATTTGGCATTATACAGGCACACTGTTACACAAATATGATGTACCAGCCAATTCAGAGTTATGGCAAGTGTCCTGGCAGCCCTTTCCGGATGGAGTCTTTCCAGCTAAAGCGATTGTTTACCAGGCAGTGCCAGGCGACCTCCCCACTCAGGAATCAAAGCCAGCCGAGGCCTACAGACCCCCTGCCCTAAGGAACAAGCCTGTTTCAAGCTACAAGCTGGTACGTACGTAAATGGTGTTATTGATTTATATAGATGTATCTTTATTAGTTCCATACTGAATTAATCAGCATTTCTGTGTCATCAGTGCAATGGATAGGTAACCTGAGCATTTACCATTTGCTTTCAAGGGGAATCACTTACCATCATCAGGCACATTTTCACAGTGCAATCACTCATGTCCGCTAACCAGAGATTGACTTTTTTTATTCAATGTAGTTAAAGCGGCACTATCATGAATATTAAAATGTAATATAAGCTTCAACATACTGAAATAAGAAACTTTTTGTATACAATCAATTAATAATTCTGTACCGTTTCTGAAATAATCACGTTTATCTTCACGAGTTGGGCATCAGTATATCTTATAGGGGGGCTCCTTTTGCCTAGAAGGTGGATTAGAGCTCACTCTATTAAAATCACCAGACATCGTGTCTCTCTACATGCAGGATTGTGCCAAAGTCAGTTATTTTGTTAGATTTTGTTTGTACTGAAATCAGTTATTTTGAGTGAGCTCTAATTCATCTGCTAGGAAAGGGAGCCCCCCCCCCCATAAGATATATTGGATCATTCATCTGACACCCAACTGCTGCATGAAGACAGAATAAACAGAAACAGATGCTGAGAGAGGAATAGTGAATATAAACTTGATTTCAGAAACAATGCATATCTGATTGTATTTAGAAAGTTTCTTACTTCAGTATGAGGAAGCTATTACATTTTCGTGATAGTTCCCCTTTAATGACCTGTTGTTTCTGTGGAACACTCCAATGCATGGAGATCACTTTGCCCAGGGGTGTAACTAAAGGAGTAGCTGCTAGGGGCACGGGTGGTATAGGTTGCCCAGTGCAGCGCTGACAGATTAGCAGTTTCACTATATATTTATTTAAAAAAAATACTTATTTCCAAATTACTGTGGGATTCATTAACCCTCTGACACAGGCAAATGATTTCCCATTCATGTTAATGGCAAGCAGATTGACATGCCTGAAGGCCTACTCTCCCAGCAAAGAGCTCCATTCTTGGCTTCTTCACTTTGTCATTGATTGCTTTAGGGATAATTTTGCATCCTTTACCATAAAAAAATGACAACTTGTAACATATGGCAATTTATCAATTGCATTATGGACTTAGCAGCACCAACTAGGGCCAATATATATCTATATAAACAGGAGATATGGGTCACATTTGGAACATGTTCTTGTGGTTCTGTAAACAAAATCCTTTCCATAAATATCTTATTTTATCTTGAATTCAGCATGAAGATGAACCGCCGCAGAGCATGATGCCCCAGTCCACAGAGAAGCCCGTGTCCAAAACAGCCTTAAAGAACCAAAAGAAAAGAGAAGCAAAGAAAGCTGCAAAGCAGGTAGAACTTGTCTCACTTAGGTCTGTCTAAAACATACTTAAAGGGGTTGTTCACCTTTAAATTAATGTTTATAACTTTTAGTATGATGCAGAGGCTGCTTTCCTTGGATGGTTTTCAATTGGACTTCATTTTTTTGTTATTTACGGTTTTTGAATGATTTATCTTTTTGTTCAGCAGCTCATTAGGGTCTAATTTTACCTAGCATTCAGGCAGCGGTTTAAAAGAGAGACATGACTACGATTAGAGGAGGGCCTAAATGTGTACAAATAACAGTAACATTGTAGCCTCACAGAGCAATAATGTTTTGGCTAATGGGGTCATCCGTGATTTTAAAGCTAGAAACAGTCAGAAGAGTAAGGCAAATAATTAAAAAAACATACAAAAAAAAACTTTGCATGCTCATTCTAGGGCTCCTAGACTGCTTAAAGACTCGTTCTATGTCAGGCTTGAATGTTTGATTTGTTAGGTTGTAAGTTGGTTAGAATGATAAGCTTCTAGCCATAAGGGTGTAATGATTAGGCAAGACTAGATACAGTGAATCACGGAGTTGTCTTGTGACATCTTGTAACAAGAGGTGATGAATAGTCAGATTTTAAACCACCACAACTGATTGGTTAGAACAGTCAAATAATAAAAAAATTGAGTTTGTACATTTTTTTTTTTACTATATTTTCCACCTACAGTATATCGTAAGCTTCCTGACATCAGAAAACTTACGGTTAATACATATCAATATATCCTGCTTTGTATAATGTTGAAAGTTTGTTTGGGGAACCAGTCACTTGTTATTCCTCCCAGTGGGTTTTAATTCACTAGAATAAAGCAGCACTCTTCGTTGCAAACAAGGCACTAAAGGGGTAAAATATGTGCCAAGTTTGCTACTGTTATAGTCACCCTCAGCAACTGATTTACAGGCAGCATTTAGTAGTAACCTGTTCAAAAACAAATGTGATTGGTTGCTGTGGGTAAGTACTTCTGACCAAACTGTGTGCCCAGCTGTGCTTTCTTGCTTAGTATTGTTTCTAGGCACCATTAGGAAGCAAGTAAATCTTGTTTTTAATGTAATGCAAATACATTTTCCTATTGTATAATCTACCTGTTATGTAGGAATCCAAGATGGATGAACCTGCGGAGTCAGATTCAACAAATGTTCAGAATAATACCCCAGTTGCTGTGAATACAGGAGATCCTGAAACAGATAAAAAGATCAAGAACCTGAAAAAGGTAAAACTTATTTTTTGGCATGGAAAAACTGTTTTTAGTGGCTGAACACACCCCATTGTGTGGTGGGGATTTAATGTTTTAAATTTACATTTGGCAAGTAGAATGTTTTACAGTTTTTTTTCTATGCATATCATGCTCTTTTATTGTCCTGTAAGAAATGATAATACCACATGATGGCTACAGTGAGCTGCAGGTTTTGCCAGTCACCCAGACTAATACTTGAAGCTTAGCCAGCAACATCTTTATAGAGGCATGGTATCTCTCCATACTTAGGTGGCAGTTCCTGTAATGGGAGATGCCACTTGTACTGCTAAACCATAGCCGCTTCTAGCAGTTCTGTGGCAGTTATGAGTGGTGATATTTAAGTCTACAGCGAGCAAGGCTAAACCTGCACACTGAGTCATATATATTCCATCATGGATGCTAGGAGACAAACATTTAAAATAGACTTTTTTTTTATCTTTTTATCTTGTGGTTTTCATGCATTTTTGTAGTAAAGCACAGAATAAAAGATAAACGATACGTAGCAAGAAACAGAGCTGGATCACTTCACTCCCCATCTGGCTCCCGCGGAAAATGATTGAATCTCTAAAATATGCACAGCGCATCCTCTGCAGGAAAACTCTGGATCAACCAACCAACATGTTATTTAAAATCTTCCAAACTTTATTTGAACCTTTCCTTTACCTTTTTAAATGCAAACCTTGGTTGCGCAGGTAACAAAAAATTTCTATATAAAGGTCCTGTCGCAAAAGACTCCAATGACGTTGAATAATCCTCTGCTCCTTGCAACTGTTCCTCGAAAAGTAGTAACAACCCAAGAAAAATCAGCATTGATATTACTACAGTAACGACGGCGATTACCTTCCTATTGCTTCCGGCATATGACAGATATTTACGTTCCGCTAGCAGCCGTCCCCAGTCATATGCAGACTTAGGGGCATATTTATCAAAGGTCGAAGTTAAAAAAAACCTTTAAATTCAAAAAGACCAATCGAATGGTGGTCGAAGTGGGCCTACTTTGAATCGTACGATTCGAAGTAGCGCTACTTCGATTCAAAGTTTTTTTTAACTTCGACCTTCGATCTCCCAAACTCCCCCAATTTCCTCCATACAGGTTGTAGGAGGTCCCCCATAGGCTAAAACAGCACTTTGGCAGCTTTTAGGTGGTGAATGGTCGAAGTTTTAAAGAGACATTACTTCAAAAAGATTCGACCTTCAAAGTTTTTTTCAACTTCGAATCGAAGTTGGACTATTCGATGGTCGAGGTACACAAAAATTACTTTGAAATTCAACGTTTTTAACTTCCAACCTTCACTTCGACCTTTGATAAATCTGCCCCTTAATGTTTTTAATGCCCTTAATTTGTATTATAACCCCATTGGATGAACCTATCCTATAATGACATAGCTTGTGAATTAAAAGATTCCCAAGTGGTACAAATCCTACGCAATTGAAGGAACTGGAAGTAAAGCACATCCTGTCTTAAAAGAAAACCTTTTTGACACAGCAATTCTTGATTGATAACAAACATACTTCACTTTTTACCATCTTTTCAGAAGCTGAAAGCAATTGAGCAACTAAAGGAGCTGCAATCATCTGGCAAAACACTAGAGAAGAACCAGGTATAAGCTGCCCTTCAGCCTTTACATGCATGCCATTAACATCACACGCCTGCTACGTTACAACAGGGCAAATGCAATGTGTATCCCAATGGCTTCTCTACATGCCTTTGGCTTTCGATGAAGTATGTGAAAATAAGTAAATGGGTAAAATTCCTTCCCAGTGGATACTCACTGGTGCAGCACTGTAAGAGTTATTCATTTCTGGGTACTTTTCATGTGGGTAGGTAGATTTGTTACTGCTCTTTTCCACATTTATTAATAAACCCAACAGATGCCTCCTCACAGAAGCCTGTTATGGGCCTGTGTTGGTCTGCTTTACCTGATGTCTCAGCAGTTGAAGTTGATCTTTGAAGTGGGGTCAAATCCCAACTGACTGAGGAGTAATTAAATAATGTCCCTACCTGTTGCCATTATGGAAAGGAACTGCAGAATGAATCTGTAACGGGAGACAAGCAAGTTACCCTAGTGACATATTCCTGGTGAATGTAGAGCAAGCCGGTAGCACTTTGATATAGGGATGCACTGAAACCATCATTTTTCTATTTCCCACAGCATTTTATAATTGCATATATTGTGTGTTGCCCCTTCACACAAACTTTGATTGCACAAACTCAGGTGCAGTCAGACCTGGCCCCCCAGTCCGACCCTGCTGATCATCTGCTTTTGCTTTATCTGAAGGGCAAAACAGGCTGAACGGGACACACAACCATATCACTCTGTGTATGTAGCCCTGTGATTGGGTCATTTTTATTGTGTTGACATTTGCTTTCTGTGAAGGCAGTCTTGTTCAGGAAGTTATTTCTCTAAATATTTTTTGGCCTCTGTGTACTTAAAACGACAGTGCCTGTTTTAAATCTCAGTCTTGGCCTGTAAGTGTCCCCCTCTACAGAGAAATTGTTCCTCCACTACTTCCCTCAGTAACTCATTGGAAAATCAGCAGCCTGCAGTTCTTCAGCATCCAACCAAAAGCTGCATTATGTATACAATTTGTATTTACTATAGTGCTGCAAAGTTACATTTATTTTCTCCGCAAGGTCAGCAGCCTAGTTTGCTATTCCTTCTGATATTTAAGAATATTATTTTGAGGCCGAGATTTAAGACTGATCCATCTACTGTGCCAGCAGTGCAGTGAGTTAATTACTGTAAACAAATTCCTCATTGCGGAAATGTCTGTATTTCCCCTACAGATTGAGAAGATCCAGAAGGAAGACGTTCTTCTGAAGGAATTAGAAGATTTGGAGATTGGTGTGTAACATTTGTTCAGTGGAAGGAAAAAAAACGTGTCCATCACTTTTATGGTTTCTAACTATACAAGTGATTTCATTGTGCCGGAGATCCTTGATATCTCACACATAGAGAATCTCCCAGAATGCTTTTATAATGTGTATAAAAAGGGAAAAAATTCAACATGGAAATCTTGTTTTGTTTTCTTCAAAAGTGTAGAAGGGAAAGAATGTACATGACTTATTAGTAATTGTAAACAATGAATATTGTACATACCCAGCTGTGTTACCGCTATTTATATAAATACAGGGCATAAGTGGACTTGCTCATAGACTGAAGAGGAGAAACATAGTCTAACCTATGCAAGTATTACACTTTTTCTAGGCATTAAAGATGTTCTTGTTTGCATTCTAATGATCAATATGCCAACCTATACAATATAACTACTGCCTTAGGAGGTAAAACTCAAAATACAGTTGAAGGACATACAGTAAGCAGAGTCTGGTGTGTTCGTTTATAGCAAAATTTCATAGCTGATAAAAGTTTTACTGAACTTGACTAGCAATGTTGTTAAATAAGACAAATATTTTAAACACTGTACAGGAAATGTCTAACTGGTTGGACTGGTGTTTCACATTGGACAAGGAACTAGCTAAAAGAGCTGCTGTTGAGCTGCTTGTGATAGAGAAATGAAACAAGACTGCAGGGAAAAAGGTGCAGGAGAATCTTTAAATCTTTGTATTTATATCTAGTAAATACCTACTCATGGAGTATCTCCCAGAATGCTTTTATAATGTGTATAAAAAGTGACATGGAAATCATGTTTTGTTTTCTTAAAGCGTATAGAAGGGAAAGAATGTATATGACTTATTATTCCACCCTCCATATTTGAACAGCCCCCAGAAAAACATACCTTTCCCCCTGCAGTCAGTCTTATTTAGTTTTTCTATGACAAGCAGCTCTGAAGCATCACCCCCCATTTCTTATCAAGCAATTCTGTGCTGGCTTGCTTCCTGAAGGAAAACATTTAACCAAACAATACCAACACCAAAATACCAAGGTTCCGCCTAAATATTCGGAAGGGGTTTTTTACAGTGAGAGCTGTGAAGATATGGAATTCTCTCCCTGAATCAGTTGTACAGGCTGATACATTAGATAGCTTTAAGAAGGGGTTGGATGGCTTTTTAGCAAGTAAGGGAAAACAGGGTTATGGGAGATAGCTCATAGTACAAGTTGATCCAGGGACTAGTCCGATTGCCATTTTGGAGTCAGGAAGGAATTTTTCCCCCTCTAAGGCAAATTGGAGAGGCTTCAGATGGGTTTTTTGCCTTCCTCTGGATCAACTGGCAGATAGGTAGTTAATAAAAAAAAAAAAAAAAAGTGAACTCGATGGACATTTCTTTTTTCAACCTTACTTACTATGTTACAAACTGGTTTGATGAGATTGAAATGGAAATACTTGACTGACTTCTTTAAAGTCCTAATCTCAAACTAACGAAAAATCTGTGGGATGAATTAGGAAAATTGACTGCATGCATGGCCTTATTGCTCGGTATTGGCCTCATGCTGTTCTGAGCAAATTAAAACTGATTATTGAGCATGGGTGTAACAATAGGGGAATCGTGCAGCTGTTGGGGAGCTTGCAAGAGTGTAGAGGGTCTCTACACAACTCTTCTACAGGTTACATTTGCTACAACTCAAATATGTCATCAATGGGTTTCTGAACAAACTGCTTCCCAGAATTTCTTGTCTAAATATAAGGGGCAAGGGCCACTTTAAAGGGTTTGTTCACCTTTAAATTGGGTTCTTATTCCAATTCCTCAGCATACTCAACCTTGGCAAAAGCTAGATAGACAGTATTTAGTCGGGTACTTTTTAGGTACCTATGGGGCTGTTCTGATCCCTGAATAATTTAACTTTAGAAATGAGGAACCTCCCCACACAGTGTAGGAAGTGCCCTTTAGCCTTTTGTTATTGGCCAGGGATGGAACTGTTTTTTTAATAATCCAACCTATATATTACTCAAGCAAAGTATCACTACAGTATTTAAAACAGCAGTTTACTCCAGAATACCAGTTCCAAGTATTAATATGAAGTCAGTATGTGTGAATGATGGGGTTGATGATGATGACCAAGATGAGCCATTTAAAAAGAAAGCTAATGTATAGATTAAGGGAGCTAAACCCATTTTATGCATGCCTCCAGGCTGAAGTTCTTTGTACCTGTAACATAACACCATAATATTCTGATAGGTTTGCATATCTCCCAACTGTCCCATTTTTAGAGGAACAGTCCCTCTTTTGACAGCTGAACCCGCAGTCCCTCGTTTGTACTGGAAAGTCCCGTTTTTCTCTGCACTGAACAGCCAGAAAAAGAAACAGTTTCTAATTTAATTGGCTTTTGGCAGAAAGCCCAGAACAGCCATAGCGCAAGATAAGATACTTTTGAAACAATTTCGAGATAAGGAAATAAGTAATTGTAACAATATAAGATAACAGGTCCCTTGGGAAAGTTAGATTCACAGCTTAAAGGGCAATTCACCTTCATTAGCAAATCTGTAATAACTGAAAAAAACACAGAAATATGTTCAAACTTTCATAACCTGTCAAATTTTGTAAAATAAACATGGTAATTAGGGGGTGTGGCCACAAAAACAACGTGGTCAAAAAAGATTCGGAGGTATGGGTTTGAAGAAAAGCCCAGTAATGCATGCAAATAGTAATAGATATTGTCATCTATATCTCCTGTGACAAAGTGCAGAGTGTCTGTAGTCAAGTGTAATATAGCTAATGTATATGTACAATTGTACGCTGGAGAATAATCCCCATACAAACAAGCATATCAGTATCCTCCAGGAGCGGCAAGGCAATACATGTCACGGAAAGTGATAGAGAAAACCGGAAAGGATATTCTAGTAATAAAAACATAGGATAAACACATACAGCCTTTTTATAGAAGCTGTGGCTGATTCTGTCCAGCACATCACATCTGGTGTAGTCATAAAGCATTTCAGTTGTAAAACCATGTGTTAATGTGCGCGTGAGTTATTGTTATCCTTTATTTATATTTAGCTCCGACACATTCACACAGAGCTTTGCAGACGTTCATCTTTTCATATATGTATTAAATGGAAAGGGAAACTAAACCAAGTGTTATGAATGTGTGCTTATTGTATAAGCAATACGGTGTTGTGCCGAAAGCTACCACAGACCGGTGTGATTTAAGGGTATGTTTAAGATGACTTAAATGCTTCACATGTGTGCTATCCCTGCAGTGAGCACCAATCATTTGGTTTTTTTGGTGTACTACCACCCGGGCCAAGGCAACCGGGCGCCCAAGGCAACCCGGACGGCCGATTCGCCCCCTTGCTGGCACGGCCTGACTGAGCGTGTGCACGCGTCTGGTACTATTTCAATTCACGCCAGAGGGGCTGGTAGGCTGAAAGAAAAGGTACGTGCTTGGCGACCCCACTTTGTTGCGCCCTAGGCACGTGCCTCTTCTGCCTACCCCTAGTTCCGGCACTGCTACCACCATTAATGTGGACATTGTCTTGTGGTAACATGGGTGTGTTCGACACTTGCTTACATTATAGGCCCTCCGCCACGTAGGCTAGAAAAATGCTGGCCCTCGTTACCACAGAAGTTGGACAGCACTGACATAAACAATAGTAGTGTTTCTGAAGCAAACACTTTTACCAGTGCAGGGCAACACTGCATTATATTTGTATTACTGTAAAACACTTTCATTTTGTGGTGTTCTTTAACTGAGAGTCTTTATGAATGTGTGAGTTAGAGGCAGTGTTTCTGTAGAGTGAAAGTTCTAGAGTGTTTAAGTGAGGTTTCTTCATCAGGGCACCCATAGCTATTACAACTCACAGACAGTCTGAACACAAAACTGCAAATAATGTCTCCTCGCTCAGCAGAACAAACAACAACATTGTCAACCACAGAGAAACTATATTCATAGCTATGGGATATTTAGCCTTTAGTTCTAGTCTACACCACAACCTGTGTTTTTTCGTCATAGCGGTGTTCCTATTACTATATAGGTTCCTTTAAGTATCTGCCCTTTGCAACAGTCACAATACAGCAGGGTTGGCGGGTTTCCAGCCAAATTGGGCTACTAAGCCCAGGCTCGTTTTGAGAGTACAAACTAGTACGGATTTGGGCCTTTGGCTGGTTTGTACTTTGGAAACCAGCCAAAGTTTTTTGTTGTCCTAATGTGCCAAGCCTGTGTCTCCCAATGCATGCTCGGTAATGTAGTTTTTGTTTAACAATTTGCAGACTGCCAAGTTTAAAGGAATTGTTCAGTGTAAAAATAAAAACTGGGTAAATAGATAGGCTGTGCAAAATAAAGAATGTTTCTAATATAGTTAGTTAGCCAAAAATGTAATGTATAAAGGCTGGAGTGACTGGATGTCTCACATAATAGCCAGAACACTACTTCCTGCTCGTCAGCTCTCTTGGTTTCCGCTGACTGGTTACCAGGCAGTAACCAATCAGAAACTTATGGGGGGGACACATGGGTCATTTCTGTTGCTTTTGAATCTGAGCTGCATGTTGAGGATCAATTGCAAACTCACTGAACAGTTATGTCCCATGTGGCTCCTCTTCAAGTCACTGACTGACTCAGAGTTATAGAGCTGAAAAGCAGGAAGTAGTGTTCTGGCTATAATGTTAGACATCCAGTCACTCCAGCCTTTATACATTACATTTTTGGCTAACTAACTATATTAGAAACATTCTTTATTTTGCACAGCCTATCTATTTACCCAGTTTTTTATTGTTTCTCGTCCCTATAAAAGCCCTCACAGTATATTAACCTTATGGCATGTTAAATAGATAGAAAACTATTTGCAACTCATTAAAGGACATATTTCTGCCATTTTTAGAGATAGTACTTGTTATTCATATATAATATGTGTGAAATCCATCATCTGTGTTAGACGGTTTTACTGCTATTTCATTTGAGGTCCAGTAAAGGGATAGAAACTAGTCAGTTCATACAACCTAATTCTCATCCTGTCTATGGACCTTATATAACAGTACAGAGAACCATCTGTATTAGGCAAATACCTGGCAGGTAGAAACTAATCAGTTCATATAAGAACAAGCTAATTCCCATCCTGTCTAAGGACCTTCTCTAACAGTACAGGAACCATCTTAATTAGGCAAAAACCTGACAGGTCCAGTAAAGGGATAGAAACTAGCAGTAACATAACTAGAGTCTTCCGGGCCAGGGCGCAGGATGTGCACCCGGGCCCCACCCCTCTAGATGTACGGATTACTTACCACCGCAATTTTTGGCGGGACTACCGCACTGCAGCGTGATCTCCGGCAGGCCCGAGGGGGAGCGGACCCTGGTGCAATTACACCTCCTGCTCCCCCAGTACTTATGCCATTGGAAACTAGACCGTTCATAAAAGAACAAGCTAATTTCTATCCTGTCTAAGGACCTTCTCTAACAGTACAGGAACCATCTGTATTAGGCAAATACCTGACAGGTCCAGTAAAGGGCTAGAACTAGTCAGTTCATATAAGAACAAGCTAATTCCTATCCTGTCTAAGGACCTTCTCTAACAGTACAGGAACCATCTGTATTAGGTAAATACCTGATAGGTCCAGTAAAGGGATAGAAACTAGCCAGTTCGTATAAACTAATTCCTATCCTATCTGTATTAGGCAATTACCTGACAATTGGTCCAGTAAAGGGATAGAAACTAGTCATCTTATATGTGAACAAGCTAATTCCCATCCTGTCTAAGGACCTTCTATAACAGTACAAGGACAATCTGTATTAGGCAATTACCTGACAGGTCCAGTGAAGGGATAGAAACTAGTCAGTTCATATAAGAACAAGCTAATTCCTGTCCTATCTAAGGACCTTCTCTAACTTACTATACTATATTATACCATGCTACTGTCAAAGATTTGTTGTCTGATCCTGCTACATGTTTATTTTTCAATTAAATTATAAATAAAATGACCTTTTTCAGTTAATTTTTAGAAGTTTAAAGGTAACTTTACCTTTGTAACATCACTTGACGAAATAAACGTGCAGGGGAGATCCCCGCTACACCAGCCTGTGTTGTTTGGCTAATCTTCTTTGCTAGCCCTTTGGGGGTAACATAACATCCTGCCTATGATCTGGTGTTTTTATGTTGTTTCCATAAACACTACTCTAAATGAGCAGATAGCTATGGTACTGGTTCACTTATATTGCTATCCCTGAATTCGCAAGTAGGTATGGCCTGTTTCCCCTGTACCTTACCTGGACAAAGGTGATTAGTGGAAGCCATTAGTCTGGCTATTTAATTTTACATGATTTTCTAGTAGACTTAAGGTATAAAGATCCAAATTACAGAAAGATCCATTATCTGGAAAATCGCAGGTCCAGAGCATTCTGGATATCAGGTCCCATACCTGTACTATCAACTAAGGCTGACTTTGACAAGTGTAACATTGTGCAGGGTCTATTTCAAGCCAAGTAGGTAAAGTTACCTTTAAACTTCTAAAAATTAACTGAAAAAGGTCATTTTATTTATAATTTAATTGAAAAATAAACATGTAGCAGGATCAGACAACAAATCTTTGACAGTAGCATGGTATAATATAGTATAGTAAGTTAGGCTGAAAAAAGACACACGTCCATCAAGTTCAACCTTTTAGTCACCAAGCAAAATGTGCTGAATTTTTATGATTTATTCAGATCTCTGCACAACGTTTCAGGGGATCAACCCCCTTTCTCAAGTGCTCTAAATAACCTGCCTAACTGGCAGTTGATCCAGAGGAAGGCGAAGAACCTTTTGATCGAAGCCTTTCAATTTGCCTCAGAGGGGAAAAAAATTCCTTCCTGACTCCAAAATGCCAATCGGACTAGTCCCTGCATCAACTTGAGCTATCTTCCATAACCCTGTATTCCCTCACTTGCTAAACACCATCCAACCCCTTCTTAAAGCTATCTAATGTATCAGCCTGTACCACTGATTCAGGGAGAGGATTCCACATCTTCACAGCTCTCACTGTGAAAAACCCCTTCCAATTATTTAGCCAGAACCTCTTTTTTCTGTCAGCTGGAAAGACCTACTTGTAAATAAAGCATTACAGAGACTATTATATGATCCCCTTATATATTTATACAGTACATAGTATCATATCACCCCTTAAAGCAATACTGACAAGTTCCTATAATAATCATAGGAACGTGTCAGTATCAAGTAGTTGCTGCACCCGGAATAGTTCCCCTCAAAGCAGACGACCCTCTGACACTACTAATGGATCTTCTGCCTTGCTTCCATGGTGCTGTGCTGGGGGCGAAGCAATCCTTCCATAGGCTGAAGTTCTGTTTTTCGTTGTAATTCGCCTATGGAAGGATTGTGCCGCCCCCAGACCAGTGTCACTGAAACAGCACAGAAGATCTTTTAGCAGTGTCAAAGTCGGGTCAATGCAGGTTCGTGGGGCTGGCGGTGGCTTTTTAGGGGAACTATTGCGGGTGTAGCACCTGATATTGACACGTTTCTATGATTTTGAAAGGATTGTGTCAGTATCGATTTAAGCGCCTCTTCTCCAGTGTGAACATCCCCAACTTGGCCAGTCTTACCTCATAGCTAAGATTTTCCATACCTTTTACCAGCTTAGTTGACCTTCTCTGTACCCTCTCTAATACAATAATGTCCTGTTTGTGTGCTGGAGACCAAAAATGTATGGCATATTCTAGATGGGGCCTTACCAATGCTCTATAAAGTGGAAGAATGACCCCCTCCTCCAGTGAATATATGCCCCTTTTAATACAGCTCAAGACCTTAATTGCCCTTGATGCTGCTGACTTGCATTGTTTGCTACAGCCAAGTTTATTATATAAAAAGATGCCAAGCTTCGTCTCCATTATGGATTTGCCTAGTGCAGTCCCATTAAGGGTATAAGTGGATATTTTTACATCCCAGGTGCATGACTTTACATTTATCAACATTGCATCTCATTTGCCACTTAGCTGCCCAGATTGCCAGTTTGTCAAGATCCTGTTGCAAGTGCCACATCCTGGATGGAATTAATTGGGCTGGATAGTTTTGTGCAAACATTGATACATTACTTACAATACCCTCACCTGGACCCAATACCGTGCCCTTATGAACCCCACTAAGAACCTTACTCCAAGCAGAGAATGTACCATTAACAACCACCCTCTGTACCCTATCCTGTAGGCAGTTTTCTATCCATGTGCAAACGACTTCATTAAGCCCAACAGACCTTAGTTTAGAAACCATTCGTTTGTGGGGCACGGTATCAAATGCTTTGGCAAAATCCAAATAGTTGACATCTACTGCCCCCCACTGTCGCGCATCTTACTTACCTCATCATAAAAAGCAATTAAATTTGTCTTACATGACCTTTCCTTCATAAAGCAATGCTAATTGCTGCTAATAATGCCATTCACTAGGACATTGAACATGATCCCTTAACAAGCCTTCAAATAACCTGCATCATTTTACTATTAGTATACTAAAAATCTTTTTGGGGTTAGTCTTAGCCTCAGCCACAATGCCCTCTTCATTTCCTTTCTTTGCCTTCTGGATTGCTGTTTTATAACATTTATTATGGGACCTGTTATCCAGAATGCTTGGGACCTATTAACCAGAACAGGTATAGGAACTGTTATGCAAACTGCTCAGGACCTGGGGTTTTCTGGATAATACATCTTTCCGTAATTTGGATCTGCATATCTTAAGTCTACTAGAAAATCATGTAAACATTAAATAAAGCCAATAGGCTGGTTTTGCTTCCAATAAGGATTCATTATATCTTAGTTTGGATCAAGTACAAGGTACTGTTTTATTACTACAGAGGAAAAGCTAATTATTTTTTAAAATTTGCATTATTTAAATAAAATGGAGTCTATGGGAGATGCCCTTGTTGTAATTCAGAGCTTTCTGTATAACGGATTTCACGATAATGGATCCCACACCTGAATACATTTCTCTCTGCATAATGGAAATTTAAAAAATATCGTAAGGTTTGCTTGAAGGCACTTTCTCTGCTGGCTTATTTCGAGATTATCTCTGATGCCAACTAATGGGCTAGCAAGGGGTTATTCTCTTGTTACTATATTTTTCAGTATTTTTATTGGTTTTGCAACATATTAAGTTACAATCCTTTTGATTAAAGTGCGTTAACATAAGAATTTTTATCAGTGTAAGATGTTGCAGTCAGTTCAGTGTTGGCTAAAATAAATGGTTGTAATCTAAACAAAATAAAATGTAAGAAAATTAGTAAATCAAAATACCATAATAATGCTAACAGTAGGAAACTACAGGTATGGGAACTGTTATCCAGAATGCTCGGGCCGGGGTTTTCTGGATAACTGATCTTTCCATAACTTGGATCTTCAAACCTTAAGGCTACTAGAAAATCATGAAAACATTAAATAAACCCAATATGCTGTCTTGTTTCCAATAAGGATTAATTATATCTTAGTTGGGGTCAAGTACAAGCTACTGTTTTATTATTACAGAGAAAAAGGAAATCATTTTAAAAATTTGGATTATTTGGATAAAATGGAGTCTATGGGAGATGGCCTTTCCGTAATTTGGAGATTTCTAGATGATTGGTTTCCAGATAACGGAACCCATACCCGTAATAAAAAGTAGCAATAACAATACATTTGTAGCCTTACAGAGCATTTGATTTTAGATGGGGTCAGTGACCCATATTTAAAAGCTGTGAGAAGGCAAATAAGTAAAAAAAAAAAAAGAGGAAAACCCATTGAGAATTTGCTTAGAATTAGCCATTCTATAACACACCAAAAGTTAAGTTAAAGATGAACCACCCCTTTAAGAAGGATATAAATAATTGGAGAAAATGCAAAGACATGTAACTAAACTGGTGGAAGATTTAAATTATGAAGGCAGACTGTTATGGTGTCGGTTTATCTTGGGGGGGGAAAGACACTTGCGAGGGGATATAATTCTTCTTTACAAGTACATTACAAGTACTCAAGTGCAATATAGACAGATACTGGGGGATCAGCAGCTGGGCTGACCTGGTAGGGGACTAAGGCCAGTCTTTGCTTGTGTGACTGCAGGGCTGTGATTGGCTAACTACTAATTGGATGTAAATATACTGGGTGATGGGAAACAACCTATAGCAGAAACTTGTACAGGTATTGGAACCGTTATCCTGGAACCCATTATTCTGAAAGTTCCAAATTTCGGAATGACTTTCTCCCATAGGCTCAATTTTATCCAAATAATCCACATTTTTAAATATTATTTCCTTTTTCTCTGTAATAATAAAAAGTACCTTGTACTTGATCCAAACAAAGATATAATGAATCCTTATTTGAAGCAAAACCAGCCTATTGGGTTTATTCAATGTTTACAAGATTTTCTTGTAGACTTAAGGTATGAAGATCCAAATTACGGAAAGATCAATTATCAGGAAAACCCTAGGTCCCGGAGAGAAGAGACTGGAATATGCATAGGAGAGACCTGAATAGAAAGATGAGTAATAAAAAGTGGCAATAACCATAAATGTGTAGTCTTGCAGAGCATTTGTTTTTACGTGGGGTCAGTAAACAAGTTTGAAAGCTGTAAAGGGTCAGAAGAAAAAGGCAAATAATTTAAAAACTATAAAAAATAAAGGCCAGTTGAAAACATGCTTAGAATAAGCCATTCTATAATATACTAAAAGTTAATTTAAAGGTGAACAACCCCTTTAAGGCAAACAACCCCAAGTGGGATTCACAGTAGAGCCGTACCGGTAAATGTTCCTACGGCGCATGAGCCAGAAGATGCCAGTCAAAGCAGGAAGAAGATGCGCGTGGGAGAAGATGGTGACTGTGAACTGTGGACTGTGGACAGGACCTGCGCAGAGGGGTGAGTAACAAGTTAGGGGCATTTGCCCAGGGGGACAGGTAGGCCAGGGGGAGGAGGGAGAGGGGGCAACACAGGGGAGGGGAGAGGGGTTTTGCGCCCAGGGGGTTTCCTTCTGCTTTAAATATAAGTCCCTCTCATTACTGTTATCCCATGTTCTATTATTTGACTGGGCGCTCACATTTTCCGTCAGCTCATGAAGCACCAAGGCAACAGTTTCTATACAATTTATTGTTCCCAAGTTGTCCATTACATTATTCTCCATTAAGGGAGACTTTCAGTGCACCGTAATTGTGCTAGAGTAATGGTAAAAAAGCCCAGCTCCAACAACATTTGGGTGTCTAAATATTGAATACAGTCTACGTGACATTAATTCACTGTGATCCCCCCTCACCCCACAGAAATTCAGAGGCAGTGATCCCTTCAATCCCTTCAATCATCCAGCGACACAATGAACTGCCCCAAAACCTGAGGTAGAGGTTACAACCTGTACTAAACCTACAATACAAGTTGGCAAACCCAGGGATTAAGTTGCAGGTCCTCTCAAGAGTCGGCAGCCACCCACTAGAACCCATTACCACTTTCCCATGTTTGAATTTGCCACTCACAAATAGGTAAGCCGCAGTGGAACGGTCACACGGTAGGATCACATGACCGTGACGTCAGGTCCTTTCCTAGGATAGGAACTAGCCACTACCAGGGTGACCTGTTTTACCAATATTTATTGAAATTGTAAATGTATTTGGGCCTTATGGGGCCCCTATACCTCCTGGTAGGCCTGGACTGAGATTCAAACTAGGCCCTGGCATTTCAGGTACACAGAGGCCCAAACAGGCCACACAGCAGCCCAAACAGCCTCCCACCAGCCAATATACAGTGACTCTCTATGGCAATTTACAGCAGCCCCTCTGGCATTTGCCAGAACCTACAGATTGCCAGTCCGGGCCTGCCTCCTTGGCCCCCCTCTGTATATTCGTCCCTGGTGACCTGCGAATCTGTCACATTTTACTTCATGGAAAAAGTTGCAAATCTGTGAAAATCTGAAGAAGGTGTATTTTGACATATATTTATTTTTTAGATTTTTTTTTTGGCTACTTTGTGCCTCTTTGCTAGTTTTGTAGCTGATTTTGTCTGGTTTTTAGACCTGGCAAACCTGCAATACAGTAATTTGGAGTTTATATATTAGACAAGACTGAATTCCCTGAAGGTTGCCCAAACTAAAAATGGCAGCGGCTCTTTTCCTGGTTTACAATCGTGACGTCGGGGGCGTGGGAGTCACGCAGCTGCTCCCTGTGCATTCTGGGAGTGCTGCCTGTAGGAAGATGGCGAGGAGCTTGGGCCCGTTCTCGCTGCTGTTTCTCGGCGGACTTCTTGCCGGTATTCTGAGCGGGGCCTCAGCAGACGGTAATGGGCTACCGAGCAAAAAGCTCAAGATGCAATACACCGCCGGGCCGCTGCTCAAGTTCCAGATCTGGTGAGTAGTTGTGCTTGTGAAAGCGGAACAACCATTTAGGTATATGGGAGAGGTCGGGCCCGTGAGCACATTCCTAGGGAAGTATTGCACAGTAACTACAGCCGCCCGACCGGTTCTGCCTCTCACAGATACTACTCGGGGCACAGTGACCTCCAGCCGCCTTTGTCTGCCTCCAACTGGCCCCGACACGATTATTGCCTAATTGATAATCTTACTCGCCCTGCCCCGGCCTCTTTGTATCAAACTGGCCTCTCCTGCCTGTATCCTAACGCCATTGCTGCTGTTGCCAGCCTCTGGCTCTTACTGATTCTATTGTAATATACAGCGACTTGTATGTAGCGCTGGCTGCTACTGCTGTCCTGTTGTCTGCCTCGGGAGCTCTCTTTTCCCTGGGTTCTTCCTGAGGCCACAAATATCATTGCCCTTCTATATTTTACACCTGAAAGCCATACATGTAACTTCTCTGTGAATGTGCTTCCCTGGAGCAATGCCCTGCAACCCGCACAGCTACAAACAACATTATTTATATTTTATTAATTAGGATTTTGTCCTGTGTATAACTCCGATTAACGGTATATCTTTAATTGTATCATATTGTGTCACAAGGAGGCTGAAATTGTGGGGAAATCAGCCTCAGTGCGGGCAGTAGCCTCCTCGCCTGCCTTCACCCAGACCCATTGTGTTGATACGGGTGCCGGCACATGTAGCTGATCTGTGCACAAGAATTCAGAGCCTTCAGTTTCTTCTGTTGTGTCGGCTCAGGTGCAGGCACTGGTGCTGTTGGTATGTCTGCGTCTTAGCCAGAACAATAGTCCTGGGTGTAGGCAGGAG
The DNA here is from genome assembly GCF_017654675.1 of Xenopus laevis. Taxonomy (NCBI): domain Eukaryota; kingdom Metazoa; phylum Chordata; class Amphibia; order Anura; family Pipidae; genus Xenopus; species Xenopus laevis. The sequence goes on along the minus strand of NC_054380.1, from coordinate 105,883,333 downwards.
AGGAGGCTAATGTGCCTCAAGAAGCTGATTTTCAGCCAGTGTATCTCTGCAGTCCCAATATTGCACCCCCCCCTTGTGGCACTATCCTTAGGGTAGGGACACACTGGGCGATTTGGGGAGTTTTAGTCGCCTGGCGACTAATCGCAGCGACTTTTCTTCCCGAATGCTTCCCCTCTCTCTGCGCCTGGCTAAAATGAAAAATCGCCTACGCTAATCACACGCGGCGATTCGTTTTCCGAAGTCGCCCGAAGTTTCCTCGTGAGGCAACTTCGGGCGACTTCGGAAAACAAATCGCCGCGTGTGATTAGCGCAGGCGATTTTTCATTTTAGCCAGGCGCAGAGAGAGGGGAAGCATTCGGGGAAGATTGGTCGTGGAAAGTCGCGGCGATTAGTCGCCAGGCGACTAAATCTCCCCAAATCGCCCAGTGTGTCCCAGCCCTAAATGCTGGTTTTTCCCTTTGAGATTGTTTCTATAACTAGCTAAGATCTGAGCGATAATGCTAGTACTGGTAGCTGAAATTGTCCTGCTGAATTGCACTACCCGAAAATTCGCTCCTACGTGGGCATTGGCCTCCTCTCCTGCCTGCACCCTGAAATTTGTCAAATATGTCTGCAACCCGACTAACAGTGACTTTGGGTGCAGACAGGAGAGGAGGCTAATGTCTGTAGGGGCTGATTTTTGGCACATTAGTCGGAATACATTACCTCTCAGCTTTTGCCACCATCTCTACGGCTTTCCCAGGGATACCTTTAAAGTGGGCCCCTATTAATCCCAGCAATGACTAAAGGTGGCCGTAGACACACAGATCCTATCGTACAATTTGAGGATTCGTACGATTTTCGGATCGTGTGAGGCGTGTGCCGACATCTTTCGTCCGGCGGAGATTGTCGTTTGGTCGATCGGTCATGGTTGATTTTTGAGCCGACCGATCCCGCCGGAGCCCATTGCGCATCGTAATCGGATCGTTCGGCCATACAGCCGAACAATCAGATTACCCCCGATATAGCCATGCTCGTTAATGGCATATCAGGGAAAGATCCGCTCGTTTGGCGATGTTGCCAAATGAGCGGATCTTTGCGTCTATGGCCACCTTAAACTGTGTTGGCTTGTGTAATATTAAAGCTGGACTTTGAACACCTTTGTAGTGTTTTGGGATTTCTGATGCAGGACTCTGTTAATAGATAAACTCTTACATGTGAGTGTGTAGAGCAAACAGTTACAGGCCAGAGCAGAATCTTGCTGACTGAGAAGATCATGTAGTCTATGGAAACTGTACAGTAGTATCTGTTCGTTATGAGTTTTCTAATGACATTATGTGTATGTTGCATTGCAGTGTTTCCTGAGGTTATCGTCGGGTGTTTGAGGACTACATGCGGGTTATTAGCCAGCGGTACCCAGACATCCGTGTAGAGGGAGAAAACTATCTTCCTCATGCCATTTATAGGTAAGTGGAATATAGGGTTAAAATGAGAACATTCTATATATGAAGGTAGACTGTAAGTGTCCATTTGCAGCCTCTGGGAGACCATGTAAAGCTAAAGTCGCTGCAGAGGGGCAGGCCAGGCAAATAGGGGCTTAGGTAGATTAGGAGGATGTGTGGGGCCACAGAGTGTCAGATTTGCTAGGTAATAGCTGTGAAGCTTTGTTGGGCAAATACTCTTTGGAGCTTATCTGTTAGTAATTGCACATGGGATTCAGGGAATTTGCAGAGGTGGTTTTGCTTTAAAATGAAAAATATAACTGATTACTGTAAAGTATTGTATTTTGTACCTTCACTAGTAATCACTAGTAATGTATGTATGAGTGCATGTGCAGAACATTCTTAATTAACGTTATAAACATGAATAATATTGGATTCCTTACCAGATACAGTCTCTACAGGGGGCCATAGCAAGCCTTGTGACCAGAAAGTGTACGTTTATTACACAGTATGGAAAATGGGGTTAGACTCTCTTTGAACATTTATTTATGTAAATATGAATGGTAAGCTCTTTTGGACAGGGTCCTCTTTAGATCATGTATCGGGTACTGGGTGCTTTGTATGTAAATGTTTATGTTCAGAATATACACCCATTTATTGTACAGGGCAGTGGAATATGCTGGCACTTTATAAAATATATGCTGAACATATAGATTAGTATGATTTGCTCATCATTCATCATGCATGGGCATCTTCAGTTCTGAAATTCCTTGTGAGTGTTTTTTGCTAGGACTTAGCAGCTTCTGTATGGAATGGCCGCGCTCATTCCTAAGATTACAGGCTCATGGTGGGGTGGAGCGGCTGTTTGGGACATGTTATTGGCAGTGCCCTGATGCCAGCTCTTTATCTTTTCACCAGGAACATTGCATCTTTCTTGTCAGTCTTCAAGCTAGTGTTAATAGGATTAATAATTGTTGGTAAGGATCCATTTGCATTCTTCGGCATGCAAGCTCCAAGTGTCTGGCAGTGGGGACAGGAAAATAAGGTAAGTTCTTTCTTGGGACCCCTCCCTTCCTCTAATGGGTGAATTTCAATAATTGTTTAGTGAAATGATTGTACCTGTGAATGTCTCCTTTATATCATACCTGTACAATATATGTAATTCATGTGTCTAGGATTCATTTTTGCTGTGGTTTAGGATAGGCAGAGCCATGTCTTCTTAGGAATGTATATGTGTCCTGTCAATTATAACATGCAAAACAAACATTGTCATTGTAGCCAAGCTATAGAGTAGTGTGTTTTCTTATTGCATAGAATAATCCCACAACTGAGCTAGTGTCAGTAGAATGTATTGCTGCTTGTTACATCATTTGCTTTACTGGCCTCTTAGCTCTTGTTCCTGAGACACAAACATTATCATGTAGGTCACTAAGCAACCATGCAGAACATGGTTAGAGTCAATCGAGTTCATTAGACATGTCATTATTTAAACAACCTCATAACCTGTTTCTAAACTTGTGTCCTGCAGAGCAATTGCCTAGTCCACATTGCTGGCCCCTGCCTAATAGGATTACTAGTGAAACACAGTGCCCTTTAAAGGTGTATTTTCCTAACCGTTTATGGATTTAAAAAGAGTAGCTGTGTCAATCTCCTCATTAAGTAAATCAAGCATATTGCCACATATTATGTTTGTGTAGTTTGTTACTTATTAAAGTAAAACTATACCCCCAAACAATGTAGGTCTCTCTAAAAAAAAATTGCATAAAACAGCTCATATGTAAAACCCTGCTTCATGTAAATAAACCATTTTCATAATAATGTACTTTTGTAGCAGTATGTGCCATTGGGTAATCATAAATAGAAAATTGCCGTCTTAAAAAATAAGGAAAGCCCCCTGGGATCGTACGATTCATGGCGCACACAAAGGTAGCAAACAAACTATACTTGCTAGGACACATGAGCCAATTAAAGGACAGAGTTCTGGCTTTTGCTTCCACACTTCTTCCTGTTACGGTTAGTATTGCAGTATTTCTGGTCAGGTGATCTCTGAGGCTGCACAAAGACCATCAGAAAATTATTCATTTTGGTGGTAAAGTTTTCCATTAAACTGAAGCTTTACATAATCTGACCACCAGGGGCACTGATTCACAAGACAACTGATGAGGTTTCCTTGGTACAGCATCCATGGTTGTTCCTGCTCAGGTTTGGTTGTGCTGCTGTGCACTTGACTGACAGGTGTACTAGAGCACATTAGCAGCAGGACCTGTGTACTAAACTGTGGCTGTAGCTGCCCACAAATGCTGGCACTTGTGTAGCCAAACGGATATATGAGCTGCCTCAATGTGTACATACTTTGAGAAATAGTGGGAGTAAAATCTCTGTTATATATTACCCTACAACGACTCTTTGTATTCCAGGTTTATGCTTGCATGATGGTTTTCTTTGTAAGCAACATGATTGAGAACCAGTGCATGTCCACAGGAGCCTTTGAGATCACTCTGAATGGTAAATATAATTATTTTTTTTATCTGGTAGGGGAGATACAGTGATGCTTATATGCCTTTTAGCTTGCATTAAAATTGTTTATATTTTCTATTGAAATAAGCATTTGCCACTTATTTGTCTGTAGGGTTTAAAAATCTGTCAGATCCTATTAATGGTGCTTACCAGTGGGTAACAATGTCTGTATGAATGTCCCTCCATCTGTTTGTCTCCCAATCTGCTAAACAGGTATAATAATTTCATTAAATATGGAGGAAGCAAGCTAGGTGATATCATAGATCAGGTGTGTCCAAAAGCTAGATTGGGATCTCCCAGTAGACCTTTAGCTGGTGATCAGTAGATCTCAAGACACTGTCAACAAACAGCTTGTCTAAATCACCCTCCTGTTTCATTCTTTTCATTCAGATATTTATTACGTTTAGGTTAAGGTTACATAAGAAATAGATGGTTAAATATAGCAATATACATTTTTTTTTGGAATGCACCGAATCCAGGATTTGGTCAGGATTCGGCCTATTTCAGCAGGATTCGGCCGAATCCTTCTGCCTGGCCAAACCATATCCATATCCTACTTGCATATCCAAATTAGGAGCGGGGAGGGAAATTGCCTGACTTTTTGTCACAAAACAAGGAAGTAAAAAATGTGTTCCCCTTCCCACCCCTAATTTGCATATGCAAATTAGGATTCGGTTCAGTATTCTACCAAATCTTTCCCGAAGGATTCGAGGGTTCAGCCGAAATCAAAATAGTGGATTCGATGCATCCCTAATTTTCTCATAAATCAATATTGGAACATAATGCTAATAATGCTTTATGGGTGTAGACCATAATGGGACAAGATAACTAAAAGTAGACCTTACATTAGTAAAGTATGGACACTCCTTTCATAGGTAATAGACAGTAGATCGGGACACGTTGATTCACTCTGCTGGCTTTCGTTTACATTTAAATATCAACCTTAACCCCTGCGCCGCCATCTTTGTTTGTTGTTTAGATGTACCTGTGTGGTCAAAGCTGGAATCTGGGCACCTTCCATCAGTGCAGCAACTTGTCCAAATAATTGATAATGAAATGAAGTTAAATGTTCACATGGATGCAATTCCTCACCACCACCGTTCATAGCCACATCTCCCAGCACCACGTTTATCTTGTAAGTACGAGCATCAATAATTCTTAGAGCTACTCTCTCTCTCTATTTTTTTCCCTAAATTATTTTTTTTTCCTCTTTCCTAGACACGAATCGGGCTTTGCAATGGTGCCAGCGGGACTGGTGTTCATGAAAGCTTGCACTGAAAACACTTGCTGTTAGTGTAGGCTGGAGTTCTCCCTGCCGTCTCGCTGCACCGTTTAAAGTTCCCAGTGCAAGATACTCCTGGTGCTGCTGTCTCCAGGCATTCTACAGAGTGCAATAACTTACTGGGTAGAAAGAAGCATCTTTTATTTAAAGCCATTATTTCCATAGTTCATATAATGCTGGCATTACAACATTTTGTTGTATAATCCTGATTTACAGTGTTGCAATAGTTAAAGCCTAATTTTCCTCTTGGGACATTTGTCCTTTTTTTGAGATCTAATTTTTTTATAAGAATTTCTTCTTTTTATAGTTTTGAAATGCTGTTGTAACAAATCTCTCCAGTAATCCTTTACGGTTTCCACTTTGTTTCCTTAAAGATTATATTGCAGATTATGAAAATTAAGTTATTCTAAATTATGAACAGGCACGTAGGCAGATTGTGACATTTAACTGATGGATACGCACTGAAATGTATTCTAGAGTTTTTAACTGAGCCTTTATACTTGTCCTCTTTGCAGAAAATGGAGATTAAGTTAAATAAACTGATCATTAAATAAAACTTCACTATAAACACTGTGTCACGTTGCTTCACATTTTTGGTTAGATTTTACAGTCTGTTAGAGACAGGTAACTGGATCGAAAGTGATATTGGTAGTCAGCTGTAGGGTCAATAGAAGAGGAAACTGTATGGAAAGCATTTTCAGCACATTACCTATCATTGCACACACGTTGAATACGGGGTTAAAGTGCCCCTTCAAACTTTCAGACCCGATCACGAGAACATCCCTGCCTGTTTCCTCACATCTTGTTTTGCTGCTTTAAAGGGAATGTTCAGTATAAAAATAAAAACTAGGTAAATAGGCTGTGCAAAATAAAAAAAAAAAGTCAGTATAGTCAGAAAATGGAATGTATAGTTAAAAATGTAATGTATAAAGGCTGGAGTGACTGGGTGTTTAACATAATAGCCAGAACTCTACTTCTTGTTTTCCACTGATTGGTTACCAGGCAGTAACCAATCAGTGATTTGGGGGGATTATAACTGTTGCTTTTGAATTTGAGCTGAATGCTGAGGATCAATTGCAAACTCACTGAATAGTTATGTCCCATGTGGCCCCCCTTATAGTCACTGACTAACAGAGTTAGCGAGCTGCAAAGCAGGAAGTAGTGTTCTGGCTATTATGTTACACACCCAGTCACTCCAGCCTTTATACATTATATTTTTGGCTAACTATATTAGAAACATTTTTTATTTTGCACAGCCTATCTATTTACCCAGTTTTTATTTTTACACTCAACTGTTCCTTTAAACTGTGTAATAGTAATATCCAACATCTTGCCTTGTGCAATCCACAAGAAGAGGTTAATGCTAGTGCCAGATGCAGCGGATCTCAGCCTGTGGAATCCGCCTCCATTGCTCAATATGCCTGCACCCGGACACATTACCTCAGCTCGGGTTCAGGGAGATCAAGCAACAGTGGAGAGGGAATCTGCCGATGTGAATACAAATTAAAAGGGGTGTTTTTATAATAAGGATTTAAGCTGGATCCAATAAAGAAAAATAATAATCATCAGTGGTTCAGTGAAATGTGGAAGCAGGCCTAGGATAGTGAACTATTTTTTTTTTTACAACTGGGAGACACACACACATTACACAGTTTATAGCGCCTATAGTTTTCCATCACTATATCTTCTGCCTCAAGCCCCCTTTGAGGCAATTTAATCTGAAAACAAAAATATTTGCTGGGTTAATTAGTATCAACACATATTCTCAAAACATAATATCCTGTGGCTGGCCAGCCTACAATAAGACTCCTAAAACATACATATACCTATAACCAAACGTCCAGTTGTCTCATAAATTATTATTTAAAATGTTAATCAATTTTGGGGAAAAAAACATTATTTAATCACAATTACCAGCAAAAAAATAGCAAATATTGTTCCAAGCTGAATTTGATCAGAAAATAGCAGTCTTTGTAATTAAAATTAAATTAACATTTGCAATTGATTCGCATCCAGCAATTGTAAGTGGATAATTAAAAGTTCATGTAGACCAACATTTTGTACTTTAGTGAGCAATATCCCCCCAAAAAGGTGCTCTAATACAGGGTATACATTTCTTATAATACACAAGTCTCACAATGAGTCATGCAGCGCCATGCCTGCCGGGCGATCTAGGCAACAGCAGTGCGCAACCAAGGACGCGCGTGCGCAGCCGAGTGCATTTGTGCGCAAAGCACTTTGACTTTGGAGATCGCACCCACTTTTTACTGAGGTAACACATGCAGGACTAGGGGTAGGCTGCATGTGAGGTATGTGCCTGGCGCCCCCAAGCTTTGCGCCCTAGGCACGTGCCTCTTCTGCCTACCCCTAGTTCCAGCCCTGGAGTCATGTGACGAGACTGATCACTAAGCACCACTGAATTATAAATGTGCATATTTTTTAACGTATTTACCTTTTTGTTGCCATTTGTGCTATAATAACATATTGCTCTTGTTTATAAGAGGGAGTAGCAGGCGACACCCTGAAGGCAGCCTCGTGATACTGGTTATTCATGAGAGTTTGGGCCTTCGGCTGGACATAGTCTTATCTGCTCATATTTGGTAAGAGTTCTTTTGGGAGTGGACGATGCATTATTCTAGTTACTCAAAGGACTTGTCATTGATCTTGGAATTTGTAGGGAAGATTTCTTTGGATTACTACTGGAATTAACATAATGTATTTTTGGAATTTTATTTGCTCTCCTTACACGCTCCTTTTGGAGTGACATTACCTGCTAATTACCCAGTGCAAAAAGGGGATTCCAGTTCAATCCCATTAAGTATAAGATATAGTTTTCCCAGTGACTTTGAGGCAAATAGTGGTTAGTTTAACTATTTTCTTCCTTGATGTGTTATCATTACTCTGTAGAATGCGCTCTATGCAGATTATCTAGCGTGCAATTAAAGGGATTATTCACCTTTAAATTAACTTTTGGTACAATGTAGAGAGTGATATTCTGAGATAATTTGCAATTCGTTTTCATTTTTAATTATTTGGAGGTTTTGAGTTATTTAGCTTTTTATTCAGCAGCTCTCCAGTTTGCAATTTCAGCAATCTGGTTGCTTGGGTACAAACTACCCTAGCAACCATGCACTGATTTAAGTAAGACACAGGAATTCGAATAGAAAGATGAGTAATAGAAAGTGGCAATAACTGAAAATGTGTAGCCTTATGGAGCATTTGTTTTTTAGATGGGGTCAGTGACCCCTGTTTGAAATTTGGAAAAGGTTCAGAAGAAGAAGGCACATAATAAAAAAACTATAACAAACAAAAATTAAAACCAATTGAAAATCTGCTTACAATTAGCCATTCTATAACATACTAAAACATTATTCTCCATTCCTGCTAAGGGCAAGGCACGACACTCCCTTCTCTGCAGAACCATAGCTGTCTGTACAGAATGATGGCAGTCCATAGGCAGGTGCTTTTATCTTAGGATAGTAATATTGTAAATCAGATTATATGTTGTCAGATTCAGCCTTATTAGATCACTGCTATAGCTGCTTGGAAGTGAGAGTATTTTTCCTACTCATTGAGACTGTGTATCTCCTTGGAGTAAAATTATTGGTTTAGGATTAATAACACTTCTAACTTTGCATTAAAGCCAATAAATACACCTTCTGCAATATAATAACACACCTTTTGCCTCTAAATCCCATTTATGTCATTGGCAATTTTTCTGCTTTGGAACAAGGAAATACGAAATGTTAAAAAGTTAGGCATCCCCAACAAAATGTATCAATAAGGTTTATTTTTTTATCTTTTTGCAAATAGATTGAAAAGACAAAGGCTTGGGCCTGCACATGCTCAGTACAGCTAAACTCTAGGGCATAGTTAATAACAATAGCAGAGACATACTGTGGTTCACCCACTTATAGGTGGCAGTAAACCTTTCCCAAAAGGGCAACATTTTAAACATGAACTCAGGGTGCCCATATTTTCTCCTTTTATTTTTCTTCATTATATGTGTGCTGTCATTGCAAATAATGACATATGCTTTAAAGGAGAAGGAAAGGCTAAAATTAAGTAAGCATGGTCAGAAAGGTCTATATAAATACACTAGTAAACCCTCAAAGTAATGCTGCTCTGAGTCCTCTGTCAAAAGAAACACTGTATTTCTTTGCTTCTATTGTGTACACATGGGCTTCTGTATGAGACTTCCTGTCCTCTAGGGTTTTATAATGATTTTATTTGAACTCTACAAAGGGATAGGGCTTGAGCATGCTCTGTTTTCCCCCTCCCTTCTGTAATCTGAGCCCGGAGATATGTGGAGCAGGGAGAGACTCAGTCAGGAAGTGATGTCACACCAAGCTAATGTGGCAGCTTCTATCCTAAACAAACAGAGTTTCTAGAGCTCTTTACTCAGGTATGGTAAAAGCATTCTACAGAATAAATATAGTGTTATAGCTGGCACTAGTGGCTAATCCATTGGCGATAAACTGCTTCAGTAGCTTTCCTTCTCCTTTATGGGTAAACTGTCATTTACAGTACTTGTAGCTGAAAACCATGTAAGTAGTTTAGTTGTGGAAAAAAATGGGTATTTAAGTTACTGTACACATGAATGTAGTAGTCAGTGACGGCCTTGAATGCGGAATTGTGATCTTGGCACTAGTCTGACTGCTGTTACTCCTTTTTATTCTTTAACAAACCGTCCTGTTATTGACTGGTACATACTATAGGTCACAACTGTCATCTATTTGCCAGTTTAAAGTAGTTTAATTGTAATTGCCTCTAAGAAAAGATGTGTTTTTTATATCTTTGCTTGTCTGGACATACAGATTTCCTGGCACGCCGTGTCACTGCTGCTGTGTCCTTTCATCATCAGTCCTTACAAAGCCATCTTTATTACATTGGCAGGCACATAGGTCACCGCTGTAATGTATGAGCCAGTTAATGTAATATACAAGGTTTTGTTAAGACCAAAGGCAGTTGTTGCTAAATCCACTGCAGAGGGTGCACACACTGGGGGTTGTGGCTGCATTTCTAAGGCATTTTTAAGGCTAAAATATATTAAAAGTATAATGGAAGTGCTACTGACTTGGCCAATTAATGTATGTACCCACCCTATTCAAAATTACCTAAGTATAAGAGAACTAATGAAGTTTTGCTAGGCAGAAATTAACGATAGTGAAAGTTCACTATGAAATGCTGGCGCTGACTGAACTTTCGCTGACAAAACTTTGCCAGTGTTCGTCTGCTGAGACGTAACGTTGCATTTTGATGAATTAGAGTATGTGCTGTGAATTAAACATCTGACAAAGTGGCGTGAAGTGTGGAGGAGCCTTCTGAGGCAAAAATTCACCCTTTAGTGAAACTCCGAAGACACACTGTAATATCTGTTACACTTGGAACATCTTTATCAAAGGAGAAAGCAGGCCCAGACGGAGATTCATAATAGACCCTGGCATTTCAAGAATACAGAGGCCCAATAAATAATGAGTGTCTATGGCAAATTAGAGCAGCCCCTCCCAGTCCAGGCCTGGGAGAAAGAGGCAAATCACGCCCAGATTCTCTTTATACAATTGTTATAGGTAATGTAATGTACTTTTGGTCATTTTTTTGGTTGAATTTTCACTTCATCCTTCCATAGACATCCTCATAATGTAATGAGAAGGCATATGATCCAGGCTGCACAGTTTAAGTTGGCTGGAATGATTGGTATTGCACACATTTACTGAGAAGCCAAATACTACTGTATATGTGATGCCTATAGCTCTAGCACTTGTGCTAAATGTGTGCCTAAATACTGCCTTGTCTGTTGGAACAGTATGTGTAGGGGGATGGGTGCATCAGTAGAAAAACGTACAGTATAAAAGACAGTATATACTGATATTTAGTAGGAAAGGCAATTGTTGCTTAGAGGCTCGCATGGTGCAATGTTTTACCTTCATCTTTGTGCGTCGTTTATTGGTGTAAAACCACTTATTCAAAAGACTTTGAAATGTTTTGGGCAACACAACATGGAAAACTGTTAATTCTCTTGGACAGTCAAGCCTGAATGTAACCAGCAAAGCATTGTGGTTTTATGTATCTTATGGGCTCAATTGGGTTGACTTTGAGCTCCATCTTTTAATTGTTTGGAGTTTACTCTGAAATGGAGTAGTGCTTCCTGCTACATTCATTTTCGGCCGCTGGTAATTATACTCCAGCTGCTCAATACACAAGTTTTCTTGACACATATTCAATACAGCTGTGACAATAAGGTTTCATTGATCTTGTTAATGCTTCTCACAATGCAGACGCTGTGCAAAAATATGCATGATAATGGCAGGAGCTGCTGTTGTGTGTGTGATCTTACTGCCTTGTATTGGTAAAGGAATTCCTTAGTTAGGGGGAATCTAATTTACCAGTCCACACAGGGCAAATGAGTTCATAACAATATGTAGTGTTAGACTGGGATGCCAGGGGCCCACCAGAAAACCTGAGGCTTAGGGCCCATATTCTAAACTATTGGAACCTCAGTCAACCTCTTTATTCTACTAGTCTCTTTTCTCTACATACTATACTCTATTCTTCCATTATTAAACCTCTTTGTTCCCTTAAAGGGCATGTAAAGTCTAAAATAGAATAATGCTAGAAATGCTGTATTTTGTATACTAAACATAAACATGAACTTACTGCACCACAAGCCTAACCAAACAAATAATTTATGCTTTCAAAGTTGGCTACAGGGGGTCACCATCTTGTAACTTTGTTAAACATCTGTGCAAGACTGTGCACATGCTCAGTGTGGTCTGGGCTGCTTAGGGATTGTCACAAACAAAGCTGCTTGAGTTCTGCATGGCTGGGAAGTAAGGCGGAGGCTCCCTCTGCTGTTCATAAGTATGATTGTTTCCCTGCTCAGCAGTTAGGGGCCGTCTGGCAATTCCTATCCACAGCAGTAAATGAAGGGAGAATTTCACTGCATACAGTCAGGTTTCTTATAAAAACAGTACACATTTTTTAATTAAAGTATATTGGATATAGGTTTCTTTTTCATTAAAGAAAGTAAAACTGGGATTTTATTTTTTTGCCTTTACATGCCCTTTAAAGAAATGAAGGAATGACCATGAAAAAGGCCAAATTGTTAGAAGAAAGAGGCCCACTGACAACTGGGCCCACCAGGAGTTTTCCTGGTATCCCGGTGGGCCAGACCAACACTTTCCTGTGACCATTGATTCTTTGTTTTCAATACAGACATTTAGGGGACATTTATTAAGCCTCGAGTTTTTAAGGGCAAAAATCTGAATTTTTAGAGGGGAAAAAATTGATTTATTTTCAAAAATTTTTATGCTCCAAAGCTGCTAACTTTCCGAATCCAAAAATACACCAGCTAAAACCTGTCAAAGTCATGTACTGTAAAAGTCAATGGCAGATGGTCTCTTTCATAATTTGAACATGTTTTTTTGCCTTCATGATTTTTGAGGACTTGTTTGACGTTGGTTTTCGTTCGAAAATCCAAAAATGTGTGGTTTTCGGGCAAAGATTCCAAAAAAGTTGCACGATTCGAATTGTTGTACGATCTTGTTGCAAAATTTCATGTATGTGCAATTTTCATTCAGATTTTTCAGTAAATTAAGCCAAATCATAGTTGGCAGTTAGGTAGAATTTTTATTTTTAAAATAAAAATGTGAGCTTTAATAAATACCCCCCAAAGGAATTATCACTTATACAGGTAGAAACAATATAATTCTACCTGTATCTGACGATTCAGCAGTAAACACTGGCCGATGTTCGGACACATTCAAAGGCGCCAAATCGAAATTTTCTGACCTGGCTGATCAACGTGCCAACCAATAAACACGTTTGTTGCCGCAGCTCCAGAAAAGACTGGAGGCGGTTTTTGGAGTCACTGACAAGGCCAGATATATTTCATGTACTCATAATTTGGGGAACATGGCCTCTTCCTAAATAGCAGTACAATAGCAGTATTTTACTGGATGAGGGGCTTAAGGGGATGGGGTGGGGCTTAAGGGGATGGGTTGGGCCAGGGGCTGCACTTTGGGGTATTACAAATTTACTGGCAACTACATTGCCAGTAACTTTGTAATACCGGCCTGGTGGCAACCCTATTTCTGTCTCCAGCATCCATCTTTCTGATCAATGAGCAGAGCATAAAGACTGGAAGCTCAACTGGGATCTTGTTTTACTGCACATGCGTTTAGTTGAGATAAATAATGGCAATGGACGTGATAAAGTGTGTGTTCTGCCATATTAGTCTATAAAGTGGACTGTCACCCAGACATAGCGTTCATAGCTGTTGTAAGCTCATTTAAAAATCTCAGCTGTCAATCAAATGTTGTCTGCCCCTCCTCTATGCCTTAGGCCAGGGACCCCCAACCTTTTGAACCCTTGAGCAACATTCAGAAATAAAAGGAGTTTGGGAGCAACACTAGCATGAAAAATGAATCTTGGGCTGCCAAATAAGTGCTGTGATTGGCCATTTGGTAGCCCGTATGTGGATCAACCTACATTGAGGCTCTGTTTGGCAGTGCACCTGGTTTTTATGAAACCAAAACCTGCCTCCAAGCCTGGAATTCAAAAATAAGCACCTGCTTTGAGGCCACTGGGAGCAGAATCCGCAGGGTTGGAGAGTAACAAGTTGCTCACAAGCTACTGGTTAGGGGTCACTGCCTTAAGGTGGCCATAGACACACAGATCCGATCGCACGAATCGAGGATTCGTACGATTTTCAGATCGTGTGTGGCGTGTGCCGACATCTTTCGTCTGGCGGAGATCGGTCGTTTGGACGATCGGTCAGGTTTGATTTTGATCCGACTGATCCCGCCGGAGCCCACGGCACATCGTAATCTGATCATTCGGCCATACGGCCGAACGATCAGATTACCCCCAATATAGCCATGCCTGTTAATGGCATATCGGGGAAAGATCCGCTCGTTTGGCAACATCGCCAAACGAGCGGATCTTTGCATCTATGGCCACCATTAGGCACTTACTAGATGTCACTGCTCTCCACACATTCCCCCGTTCTCTTCACAGTTTAATTGTGTAGCCAGGGCATGGGGATGGACATCAGGTCCCCCATTCTGGTGCACAAACAAGATTCTGAGATGATGCAAGGCTTGTCTTAATAACAGTTTCCACAAAATGGCTCCTGCCTGCTTGCTATAATTATGAATTTCCAGACTGAAGGAAACAAATAATTTATATTGTGTAATTTAAAGGAAAACTATACCCCCAAATGAACACTTAAGCAACAGATAGTTTACATCATATTAAGTGGCATATTAAAGAATATTACCAAACTGGAATATATATTTAAGTAAATGTTGCCCTTTTACATCTCTTGCCTTGAGCCACCATTTCGTGATGGTCTGTGTGCTGACTCAGAGATCACCTGACCAGAAATACTACAACTGTAACAGGAAGAAGCAAAAGCTACAACTCTGCCTGTTAATTGGCTCATGTGACCTAACAAGTATGGTTTGTTGGTATGTTTGTGTGCACAGTGAATCGTACGATTCCAGGGAACGGCCCTTATTTTTTAAAATGACAATTTTCTATTACTGATAACCCAATGGCACATACTACTAGATGTATACTAAAGTATATTATTATGAAAATGGTTTATTTACATGAAACAGGGTTTTACATATGAGCTGTTTTATGCAATATCTTTTTATAGAGACCTTCATTGTTTGGGGAGTATAGTTTTCCTTTAAGTTCATATTGCTTGACTAATGTGATAAAATAGGATTTAGAATATTTTTTTTGGGTGACGGGTCTTGCACACATGCTTTTTTCCTGAGATTTTTTAAAATGCAGGTGTGAGTGCAAAAAAACACATTTGTTAATTGATTCCATTATATTCTGCCTGGCTGAACATTCTGAGTTGCGTTTTACTCCATTTGCGTTTCAGTGCGTTTGATTGGTCACAGCATGCTGCATTCTCTTGTGCTTGATGTGTGTTCAGTTATCAGTAGAATAGAGGGTTGCATTCAGCATGGAAAAAAGGCTTAGCTGTATTTTAAAAAAAACATTTAAATGCAATATATTCAGTTTTCATGCTCAGTGTGCATTTGAAAAACGTAGAAACAACCACACATGATTAGGAAGAGTAAAGACAAATTCCGAAAAAATGTCATTTGAAATGTCTTACAAAAGGCAAAATCTGCAATCTGTTCTGTTAAAAGGACCAATTAACATAAGTGGATATGAAGGTTTGTGAAATTGGTGTGAAATCTGACAATTCCATCTCCAGTTCTATTTTGAATTCCTCCCATGTCTTATAATAGCATCAACATCTTGTGCTAATTGCTGAATACAATTACTAGAACATCAAATCCCTGACCTCCATGATCATATTATGGTTTATGGATCATCAAAGTCTGTTACAGAGGCCTCTGTAGAAAAATGTCAGAGTCAATGAATATCAGAACTGTAACAAAGTGCCTGGATGTGCTTCATAAATTCACTGGCATAAGTTGTAAGCTCAAACACAATTGTATAATATATTTTGTGCTACATATCTTGAGATAGGAGGTGCTCACCAGAATTTACAGCTGAGAAAACAATATACAGTATAGTAAGTGAGAGATAACCATTAGGATAGGAAGGAATATAAAGCAATATAATTAACAGAGTAATGCTGGCTCCCAGCACAATTATTGTCTTGCACAGTATCAATATTAGTCCACAGTTCATTATACAGTTCAGTGACCAATGTGTAGTAGTAATATAACTCAGTGAACACTATCCCAGCAGCACCGTTTAATGAACTTGTTGGCAATCTGTATCTAGTTAGATTCTGGATAAGTTGCTCTAGCACAGTAGAGCCCAAGGACCTCTGACAATTTGGGTTCTATTTACTCTGACAATTAAGTCTTTTTTATAGAAATATATTATTCTGCCTTTCCTGTCCTCCCTGTGTGTGCCATACTCTGACTGTCCTATGCTCCCTGTGTGTGCCATACTCTGCCTTCCCTATGCTTCCTGTTTGTGCCATACTGTGCCTTCCCTATGCTCCCTGTATGTGCCATACTCTGCCTTCCCTATGCTCCCTGTGTGCGCCATACTCTGCCTTCCCTATGCTCCCTGTGTGCGCCATACTCTGCCTTCCCTATGCTCCCTGTGTGTGCCATACTCTGCCTTCAATATGCTCCCTGTGTGTGGCATAATCTGCCTGCCCTACTCTGTACCCTGTGAGGCGTAAGCCTTGTAAGGTTTGTTCTGGGAGTTTGTTAGCATTTGGAAATTGTTGTTAGGGGCCCCCTTAGGTGTTTAATCATGTGCTGGTGGGGGGGGGGATGTGTGTGTGCTGTGTTATCCACAGGGGAGGAGACAGCATATGTATTTACAGTATTGGTATGTTTATGGTATATTTAATGGTATGACTTAAACTTTTCACATATGAGTGATGATTAGGGTTGCCACCTTTTCTGGAAAAAATGTCGCTGACACCCATACACTTTAATGGGTGTCAGCGACATTTTGCCGGCGGCAAATTTTTGGTGAAACGAAACAGGTCAAATTCGCCCATCCTTAATTATCGTTTATATAAACAAGCTGCTGTATATCCATGGTGGCAGCCATTCAAGCACAGGATACACAATATATAACAGATAAGTTCTGAAGAATCCCATTGTATACTACAGAGTGTAAATGTTATCTGCTGTGTATCCTGTGCCTTTTCTCCTTTTTCAGCTTTGAATGGCTGCTCCCATGGCTACACACCCACTTAATTACATACAGTAAACTATAGTACAGTTTTTGAAGCAAACACACCAGTTTTACCAGAAAAGCACTACAGCACATTATATTGTCATTACTTTAAGACACTTTAATTTTTTGGTGTTACTGATCAAATACAGAGCCCTGCGATACTCCACTAACAACACTGGTCCAATTATAAAATGTTCCGTTTACCACCACTCTTTGTAGTCTATATTTTAGCCAGTTCTCTATCCAGGTACAAATACTATGTTCCAGGTCAATATTCCTTAACCAGTAACCTACCTTCTATGTGATACTGTATCATAAGCTTTACCAAAGTCTAAGGGGCAGATTTCTCACAATGTGACAATTGAGCTCACCACTTAAAAATTCACACGCTTTCTATTCATTTCTCTGGGATTTTTAATCATATTATCAATACGAGAAAGTTAGAGTTCACCATTTGATTAATATGCATCTAAAAGCATGTGAATTTTTATGTGGTGAGCCTTAATTTCACATTTTGAGAAATCTTCCCCTAAGTTTACAACATTCACTGTCATCCCATAGTCTAAGTTTCTACTAATCACCTTAATAGAAGCCAAATCAATTAGTCTGGCAAGTTCTTTTACACAGAAACGGAACTAGAGGGGGGCGGGCCCTGGCGCAGGATGCGCAGCCGGGCCCCCCGCCGTACACCCGGCTCCCCCGGTAGTTCCGCCCCTGCATTTAGACATGAAACTATAAAACTCACTGTATTGTGATTTGCAGTGTATTGCAGTATCTTATCATTATTGTCCCTACTAAAAACTTTCCTACCACTGATGTCAAACTAACAGGCCTATAGTTGAAAACAGGATCCCTTTTTGATTAGTGGCACCACATTAGCACATTGTCAAAACCAAACCTCAACTCTAGCCATTCTATCAAACCACAATGTTAATCTTTTGCTACTTTGTCCATGTCTACAAGGCGTCAACACCCAGCCATACATGGCATACTGCATCCATACACTTACTCATATGGTGAGAGAACCAGAAAGAGTGCATATATTTTGGACCATGAAATGAAACCCTTGGCTGCTGCCAAGTCCAGTTCCTGAAAAAGAGAACATCTGGCATGTTGGTACAATGTAATGGGCCTCTTCTCAACTGGGACTGGGATACTTCCACTGTAGGATAAAACACTGTGTTAAGAAGCTTTTTTTCCTCTGGGACCTTGTGGCCAGTTTCTCTGTTGCACAACAATTGCTTCAGTCTGAAAAGCTTGCATACAATACAATATACAATATTAGAAGCACATGTATATTTGGGGCCTCACATCCCTTTGCTAAATGAAAGGCACTGGCTTTAGTTTGCTGCACTAGTCTTGCCTTGTTCTGTGGTTATCTTTCATGCCAGTGTATAAGTAGCCATTGGGGGCAACAGGGCAAAATTGAACATCCTTTTCAAAAGTGTATTAGTGCTATATCTTCCACTTTAGTTTTACTGACATTATAAACATTATGTTCAAACGCTTCTGACAAACACACACACGCATGCATGAAGCTTCTTATTAATATTATAGCTTTCACAGCTGTTTAAATACTGTGCTTGCCCACGGTTATCTTTTTCTGATTGTAAAGCTCTGTGTAGATTACCATGGATACAGTCCTCCAGGTCCAGTTTGATGTTTGCAAGATGCTGGGAGTTGTAACTCAGCATCTGGTCATACTTGGCCTGTGGGACACCGGGAAAAAACCTAGTCTGCTTCTTCAGTTGGGAACAGGGTCGGGCCAAGCCGACTGGGCACCCTAGGCAAGAGAGGGGAGAGTGAAGGAGGAAGGGGTGTGAAGGAGAGGGCTGCGAACACGGACTAGAGGTAGGCAGAAGACACTTAATAGGTACCTGCCAAGTGCCCCGTTATTGTTGCGCCCTAGGCAGGTGCCTCTTCTGCCACCCCTAGTTCCGGCCCTAGTTGGGAACTGCAGGAGCCTATTGCAGCACTCCTTCTGGGGGGGGGGACTTTGGTGGCAATCGTGAATGGGGGGGGGCTGGTGGGTCCCAGACACCCCAGTCTGCAGCGTCAGACTGGGCCAGCAGGACACCAGGAAAAAATCCATTGGGCTCTGCTGACCCAGGCTTGCTCCTATGGAAATATGGAAATGTTCACTCCCAGCTGACCCCCCTCACCAATCGTGCCCACAAGCAGGAAGTTAAGGTATGGGACCTGTGCATGTGGGGGAGGATGGGGGGTGGGGTTGGCAGCATCAGTTGTGGAGTTCATGTCTGGGGCTCCTGAGGTGGTACCATGTGTGCAACCCCTGGCCCCTGGGTCAATGATTGGATTATAATGGGAGGCTACAGAGATCCATTGGGAGAGTACCATTCAACACTCTGATGCAGTCCTTGTCTGACGAGATTCTCACAACTGTTGGGCAATTTTTGGCCAGATATCTATCAGGCAGGATCTCCAGAAGCCCCATACACGGGGCGATAAGCTGCCAACTTGTTCTGGAGGGGTGGCTAGGCTACTGACACACTAGGTGGATGAAATTCCAATACCCTGCCTTTTATCCCTTGTCAGGAATGGCATCTGCCTGTCAGTGCACACATTGGGCAGATTCTGTGCACAATATTTTTTTGTGTTTTTGGAGCCAGAATACAGCAAATCCTCCTTTTATTCTGCCAGCAGAGGAGAAAAAAAAGCAGAGCATGCCACTAGCCTAGGAGACAGCCATGCAAATGCTGAGCACCAGCAGTAATATCTTTATCTATTTCCCTGAGTATTGACAAGCACTTGGAAGGATCATCAGTTCTGTATACGGCTACTACTGCAATTAGTCTAAGCTGCTGAACAGGACACCTGCCCATATTGCACAATACCTGATGTGGAGGCAACATATGAATGAAACATAAAATAAATACTCTCAGTAACATCAAAAGGTCACACACCAAACACCAGAGGCTCAAGTCAGTGGTTCCCCAGTAAATTCTTGGGGATGGTGCACCTGGGTCAAACAATGGTGAGCTGTGGTCATACTATTGTGATAAGAGAGAACATAGTGCACCTGAGACACACGATTTGTTGGGCAAGCTAATTCTTGGTCAACCCCTTTGATAGTCACTACACTAAACTCTCTAGTAGCAGGTAATGGACTAGTACTTAAAGGAGAAGGAAAATCTTTTTGCACTTAGCACCAAATTTTAGGCACCCCCAAGTGATTGTATTTACTTACCTGAAACCCCCGGGCCGGTGCTCCTATCAGCAGAAAACTGCACCGGTCCAGGGTTAATACCAGAGAGCACCAAGGAGCGATCCTCTTCTGGCTTCTTCTCTCTTCAAATTTCCTGGGGCAAACCCATGCGCAGTAGAATGAAATAGCTGACTTTTTAGTTAAAGTTCGGCTTTTTGCTCTACTGCACATGCGCAGCTGCGCAAAGAAAGAGGAAGATGGAAGAGGAGCGCACCGTGGTACTCACTGGAAGAACCCCGGGCCGGTGCAGTTTTCTGCTGATAGGAGCACCAGTTCGGGGTTTCAGGTAAGTAAATACAATCAGTTGGGAGTGCCTAACATTTGGCACCCCCAAGTGCAAGAACACTTTCCTTCTCCTTTATTTGTATTGGACAAAAACAAAGAGAAGGCGAAAATAACAGTCAAGCATTCTTGATGGTGCCTGAGTGTCTGCCACTATAATATTTTTGGTGCTTGATTTGTAGAAAGTATTACTGGCCCTGCATTACTGACCATGTCTTACTAACCTCAGTCATTTAGCCATCGTTCCAAGATACCGAGGACAGCAAATACATTTTCACCCCAATTCTCACCCTGACGATCTGACCTTCAAGCTGCATTTTCAGGTGTATCTAAAAGCGCAAACAGATATTTAACTCCGAACCGTGTCACCCACCACAGCTCCAAGCCCCTTCAGGCGGCCAGTCCCACTACATATGTATGGAATGATTTGCATAGTGATTATAATGAGAAAGCTTAGAATGGCAAAGAAAGCACCTCCATAGTTAACAAAAAATGCGTATAACTGAATGTGCCAATATTTTTTTTGGAGTTCATAGTTAAAACATGCCGGGGCTCATTTAACAGCACTGGGCAAATTTTTCCATGGGCAGATATCAATAAGTGATCAGCTCTTTAAAGCCTTCTGCAAGTAGAATAATGAATGCAAGAATTCCATTGGTTGCCATGGGTTACTGCCCATGGGCAAATTTGCTCAGTGTTGGTAAATGGCCCCTGTCCAGTTTATAAGCAGATATTGTTTGTCTTCATATCCCCTTAAATAAACAGCACATGATTAGGGCATAGCTCAGTATGTACACATAAAATATGCCTATATTCATATATATGTGGCTCATAAAACACCAACTTGTCTGACCACTCAGTTATTCTGTATTTGTGCTCTAAGGTCTTGTATCATGTATACAGTGGGATTCTGAATGCCAGGGATCCCTATTATGTGGCCCTTTAACTGTTGCTGCTGATGCTGACCCATCAAGCTGTATCTGTAAGACAATAATAATATAGTGGAGCATATGTGTGTAAGTCAAAAATAAGAGTAGCAAACAGTAGCTTGTATGTGTTTAGCAAGAAATAGCTAATTATGACAATGGGATTAAAAGCTAATGAGTAATGGGCAAGCTGCCTGTTAAAGGTAATTATAAGATAACAAGGCTAATGAGAAAGTTGCCTTCCCTTAAATAACAATAGTGGTGCAGTTCCATTGCTGCTGTCCCTGGTGCTGAAAGCTATGGGTGCAGCCATTGTCTGTGCCAGGGATCCTGTGCTAGCTGACAGATGAGTGTTCACAGTTCTGGCACTTCTTGAACGATAACAAAAGGGTTTCACAAAATTTTCTAGCTGAATCTTTCAATATGATACAGTTATTTTATAAAAAAAAAGTCACAGTAAAAGTGTCCCAATTAAAAATTTTATTTGGAATGCAGACACAATAATGTGTGTAGAACCACTAATTACTAAGCAGGTACAGAAAATATGCTTGTGGTGCTTTCTTTTTCTTCCCTTCTGGTCCTGCCTTTTGCTCAAATTCTCCACATATGGTGAAAAGAATAAAGAAAATGAAGAAGACACAAGTGTTCTGTCATGTGATACCCTTAATAAAGACTTCATTTCCCCTACATGCTTTAGATTGTACTTACAGTGCAACTGAGGGCTGTAGTTCAAGACAATCACAGTAGTTGTTTCTAGTCACTGCAGTATATGAAATGCAATTGGGAGTTGTAGTTCCACATAGTCACAGCAATGGTAATTGAAGTCTCCAGTCACAGCCAAGTTACTTTTGTCCTTATCTTGTAGCTCTAGTGGAGAAAGAGAACTGCAGATTGTGTATTACCTCCTACACTGGTTCTCCCTTACACTTTATGGTTCTTCTCTCCAAGTATGCAGAGCAATAACACCTGTTATTTATCCTTGTTGGATTTCTGCTCCTCAAAGTGTTACAGATGGTTGTAGTTCCACACAATTACAGTGGTAGTAGTTGCAGTTTCCAGCCACCAGAGTGTAAAATTTAGTTCTACAGTCACAGCAATGGTGTTTGCAGTCACTACATAGTTGCTTCTATCTACTTCCAGATAAAACAAGGTTTATTTTAGGGATGCATCGAATCCACTATTTTGTATTTGGCCAAACCCCTGAATCCTTTGCGAAAGATTCGGCTGAATATTAGGGGTGGGAAGGGGAAAACATTTTTTACTTCCTTGTTTTGTTACAAAAAGTCACGAGATTTCCCTCTTCGCCCCTAATTTTATATGCTACTTAGGATTCAGTTCGGCCGAATCCTGCTGAAAAAACTGAATCCTGGCCGAATCCCGTCCGAATCCTGGATTTGGTGCATCCCTTTATTTGGTAATTTTAGCTTAAAACCTACCTGTATCGTGTCCTCAAAATGCTAAACACAGATTTTAAGCTAAAATTACCAAATAAATCTCATTCTTACCTTTCTGAAACAAAGACAAGTGTGTCTGAGTATAATTGGTTGGGTGGAATGTCCAAGTACAGGGGTTATTACACAATCTGCAGCTCTCTTCCTCTAATAGAGTCACGAGGGAGACAATAGACTTAACTTTGTGGTGACTGCAGACTGCAAACACCATTGCTGTGAATGTGTTAAACTGCAACACTCAACCAAATTCTACACTCTGCAGTGACTGGAAACTGCAACTACTACCACTGTAATTGTGTGGACCTACAAGCAGCTATAACAGAAGCAGACTTCTAACAAGGATAAATAACAGATGTTATTGCTCTGCATACTTGGCTAGTAGAACCATAAATTGCAAGGGAGAACCAGTGTAGGAGGTAATACACATCTAATACACAATCTGCAGTTCTCTTTATCCAAGAGCACTATAAGGGAAAGGACAAAAGTAACTTGGCTGTGACTGGAGACAGCAATTGCCAACACTGTGTGGAACTACAACTCCCAATTGCACTTGGTATACTGCAGTGACTATAAACAACTACTGTGATTGTCTTGAACTACAACCCTCAGTTGCACTGTAAGTACAATGCATGTAGGGGAAATTGATGCCTTTATCAAGGGTATCACACGACAGAACACTTGTGTGTTCTTCTTTCTCTTATTTCTTTTCACCATATGTGGAGAATCTGAGTACAAGGAAGGACCAGGAGGGAAGAAAAGCACCGCAAGCATCTTATTCCAGTTCTTGCAATGAGTCTCGACTGCTGTCACTGTGGGAGCTGTGCTGGAGCTCTGGCTTTTCTCTCTGCTCATTCGTGGAAAGCTCTGACACACATACTGCAGTGTCTCTTCTCTCCACCTTGCTCAGATGTGGGAGGCCACACCCCCACAGGCAAAATGCTAGGGACATTTTTGCACTATGCCTAGTGCTTATCAGCATGGGATAGAGACAGGAGATCGCACCTGTGTGCGGGGGAGGAGGACACCTACTATAAATAGAGAAAGTTGAAAGTGATCTGCTTCCAGGTTGGGATGTCCAAGGGCTCCAGCACTATCCCTCCTGCCCGAGTGCTACTAATGCAGCCAGAAAGGCTCCGGGATGCCTACAGCTGGGCTAATGGATAAGGAGAAGGCTTGGTACCAACGTGGGGTCCTACCTGCCAACTACTAAATCTTTTCAAAAGATGTCCAGCATCTTCTATGCTGTTCTCCATGTGATTCTGGGCATCCTGATCCCCATGGCCAACATTGTAGTGATAGTGATCTTATCGAAACTGATCAAGAAGAAGTGCTGCAAGAGCTACGTGTTTATCCTGAACCTGGCGGCCGCCGACCTGCTGGTGGGACTCGTGTGCATCCTGGAGGCACTGGATGACCTGCTGGATGGGGACTTCGACAGTAACCTGTTCTTCTGCCTCCTGCGCTTGTGCTTCACCGTCACCCCTTGCATCGGCTCCATGCTCACCCTGCTCTTGATTTCACTTGATCGCTACTTGGCTGTCAAGTTACCACTCTACTACGCCAATATCATGAGCAACAAATCCATTTGTGCACTTATAACCCTGATTTGGGTGCTTGCCTTCTTCGTAGGGTACATGCCCCTGATCTCGCCTTCCTTGCAACAAAACGATTATAAGGGCATTTGTGGGCTCTTCTATGCTGCCAAGAACGAATACCTGTACATCCTGTGCTTCATCGTGTTCCTTCCCGCTCTCCTCACCATGATTTGCCTGCACACCGCCGTAGGGAGGATCGCCTACCTGCATCATATTCGCATCCAAAGGACCCAGGTGGTAGGGGGGCTTCCCACCAACCCAGCAGCCCACTCATCCCACTTTAAAGCAGCCAGGACCGTTCTCATAGTCATCATCTGCTTCATCATATCATGGGGTCCCTACTACATCACAGGGATCATCCAAGCCACCTGCCAAAGCTGCAAACTGGTGGACCTCATGAAAGACATTCTGTTTGCTTTAGGGGAACTCAACTCTCTCCTTAATCCCATCATTTACACGTTCTACTGCACAGAGATCAGAAGTTACTTGTATAAATATATTGTGTATAAAAGAAGGAAGGTGAAGCCCCAGACTTTAGCTGTGGTCCATTTCACTAACATCAGGCAGGACTTGGAGGATGAAGCCCTTGCGTCCCAGGTCTGTGAAGATCGGGATCCTGGGGTAACTGTCTCCATGGGTCCCAGTGACTATCGGATGGAAGCATCGGGCAGTTTTCTAGACAGCAATGCCTCTTCATTGCAAGATCAGCCACTGTACAAGATACTGTAAAGGAGAAGCCAACCCTGCTGCTCATTCACTCTACCTCCAAGCGCTGATGCATCTCCACTGGTTTATATACATATATTTATATACATGCAGCAGAGACTGGCACACTGATGTACAGAGACATGTCCTGCTCTTGCTCCAGGTGCAACATGATCGCCTTCATTTTGATACTTGGCGTTTTTCTCAGGAAGCAGCTCCCACCATACCAGTGAATAGGTATTTTCCAGAGTTAATGATACACTCACAATCTGTTCTCTTTTTACTGTATGGAATTGCAAATATGTGTGTTATACTGCTGTGAGTGATTTTTAGTTGCCATGATATGTGGGCAGAGTGTTTCTGAATATTTTTCAAAACATATTTATTAAATTTTATCCTATTCTCCAGCCCTCTCTATTTTTTAAACAAAGACTCCAATTTGCAAGAAGGATCAGCTGAGCTATGTTTGTGGGTTAGCCAAGTCTTTAGCAGAGCAAATTGCTGGGACATGCTTATTATCCAATTAGAAATCTATGTCAGGCAGCCAATTTCATGCTCTTTGCAGTCTTATATATTATATACCAGGCATAATGGTTAATTGCAGTTACAAGTCACTTGCATGACATTTCTCCTGTAGATTTATGCAGCTCACAACATTTTACAGGACAGGTTTAAATAAAAGGTTTCAGACTAGTTTTCCCCTCATATAAGCTCTGGAAAAGGAAACAGGATACAAAAGACTCCTTAATAATAATGGAAGGATTAGCAGCTTTTGAAATCCCGTAGCCAGAACAGTCTCCAGAGAAAGTGTGCATGAAGCAGGGGAGTCTCCTTTCATTTACAGAAGCCAGAGTAATCACAAATCTTTAGGGAATTTCCACAGTAATGTATCTATTCAAAAATGTAATGTCATAAATAGTAGCTCTCTTTATTAGGTGGATTGCATCACTATTTATAGGAATTCTCCATTAACCTTCTCTGCAATAATTTAAGGTTTACAGCATTGTGTTTGTGTTCTGATAAACAGAGGAAAGCTGGTACCCAAATGAGCTCCATATTCAAGGCAAATAGATATTTATGCATGGCAGCGGCATACCAGGTGTCTCCATGTGACTGCTTAGTAAGGCAGCGCTTATTGAAGATTGTGCCTCATTACTGACATTGCCCCTATTGCACAGGTACACATGCCTCTGTGTCTCAGCAACCAGGAAAGAAGGGGGTTTAAGTTTGTCCCACTGCTTATTCGTAGGGAAGCTCACAAATCCTTTTGATCTTGGTGGCAAATAAAATCAGTTCTTCTTCTGGTATTTCACTTTTCATTGGTACATACATTTCCAAACTGTCCACCTTCAAAAGAAAAAATAGATGTGAATTGTATCCAAATGCCATAATCAAAAAGCTAAATGTATGACTTGTGGCTTAGGTTATATATGTAGGTGTTGGGCTGCTGCTGCTTTTATTGGCAAGATAAATATTTAGTGAGCCTTCCCATACATCACTTCCAGCACAGAATCCATGAACTCCTTTGAAATTCCTTCAAATAGGAGGTACCCTCCTTGACTGCCTCCCTGATAATTGGGCAGATATTTATCGGACAAGTATAAAAAACCCGGTGGGGGTGGAGCATCAGCCAACTGATCGAGCAACATTCTGTGCATGACCAGCTTAAATTTCCAAGCAAGTGTTTATTATTACACGTGTTCCACTTTAAATAGGTGGTATGGGTAATAGTACATAGGGGTATCCCAATCATATAATCAGCTGGGTCATTTTTAGCTCACAGATGGGCGACAAATACTTTCAATGGTTCCCCTCTTGTATGACAGTTGCCTGCAAGAACTATTGCACTCACAGGTGATCACCGGGAGGCTGCAGCATTTCCAAGAGACAATCACCTGACAATTACTCCTGCAGGTGACTGCCATACAAGTGAATGGGGACCATCCTGAGTGCTGTTCCATCTGCCATTCCCCTAAAGGCAGGAGATAATACCTAAAAGCAGGTGATTCGACAACTGCAGCTCTTTCAAGGTGGATCACAGCAAAACACCCATCTCTTCCTGCAGTTGCTTCCTATTCAAACAAACTGTAAAGGTGCTGTCTATGGCAGAATATGAGATGCCAAGTGGTGTCCCAACGTGGCATCAGAAGCATCTGCCACAGGAAGATTTCAATAGAAGGATTATAAGTAGGGAAGAGTGTTTTGACAGCTCACTTCTCAGAAAACACTGCAGCTGCAAAACCAGCCTATTGGGTATATTTAATGTTTACATGATTTTCTAGTAGACTTAAAGGAGAAGGAACGTCTGTTTGCACTTGGGGGTGCCAAATGTTAGCCACCCCCAAGTGATTATATTGACTTACCTGAAACCCCGGGCCTGTGCTACTATCGGCAGAAAACTGCACCAGCCCGGGGTTTTTGTAGTGAGCACCACAGAGCGATCCTCTTCCGGCGTCTTATTTAAATTTCCCAATGGCAAGCGCATGCGCAGTAGAACAAAATTGCCAACTTTATAGTTAAAGTTCGGTTTTTCGTTCTACTGAGCATGTGCAACCGTATGAAGAAAGAGGAAGCAAGAAGAGGATCACTCCGTGTTGCTCGCTGGAATAACCCCGGAGCCGGTGCAGTTTTTCTGCTGATAGGAGCACTGGCCCGGGGGTTTCAGGTAAGTATATTATATACAATCACTTGGGTGCCTAACATTTGGCACCCCCAAGTGCACACAGACTTTCCTTCTCCTTTAAGGTATAAAGATCCAAATTATGGAAAGATCCATTATCCCGAAAGCTACAGGTCCCGAACATTCTGGATAATAGGTCCCATACCTGTGTATATCCTCTGCTGGTTGCTGATGCTGTTGCGCACTGCATCCTTGACAACAGATCCAGGCCCCTGATACCTGAAATAAATGTTCATTGCAGCAGGGCATACACATATTGAGGCTTAGATATACAGTATATAGTTATGCAAAGGGCAGAAAATAGTAGACATGGAATGGGGCCACAGTATGAACACAAAAGGATGGTGTAGGTTGATGTACACAATGCAACAGCTGAAAAAAAGCATATACAGTAGCTTGTATGGCACTAAGTCAGATATTGTTGTCAAAGCCACAGAGGGATTTCAGTAATGATGAAAGAGAAATCACAGTTAGTTGGACTGGTGATTCTGAATGGAAAAGCCTCCATTCACTTCATCAGCAATTATAGGAAGTGAAGAGATTCTTATCAGTGAAGAGGTTTCTCTGGCATGACGGCAGGACAAGTTATCTACAGCTACAACCACATCTACTACTGCTGTGAGAGCTGAGAGGAGACAAACCCCAGATCAGCAGAGGCTTCTTTGTGTATCAGGTTTTCTTCTTTTTGTATTACATGGAATATTCAGCGACTGTTGGAATGTATGACAGTTATTTCCCATGTTGTGTTCCATGTGAGTGAAGATCTGGAATCAGTACATGGAGGGGGGGGGGGAGGTTACTTTGAGATGTGTTTGTACAGTCTTTCATCATATATTCCACCACATTACAGTTCCCATGACTGTAGGGACAGCAAGGACAAAGTAGAGGGGGTACAATACACTTACAATAGAAGAGTATACAATAGATACATGTAGTTTGTATTGGCGATATATACGCTTATATGTAAGCTCTTAACAAAACAAGAATCCTAGAACTCATTTACAAAGAAAGTGCAACATTCACACACAGGGGTCATTTATCAACACTGGGCAAATTTGCCCATGGGTAGTAGTAAAATTGCCCACCATTGATTAATGAGCCCCTTGCCTGCCATGTTATTTACTCCCAATGCAGAGTAATTTACCAGAATCCCAATATAATTGCAGGCACTATCAAAGTAGCCACAACTTGGGAACGATTTAGCAATAAAGACACAATTGTTGTCTGAGTTTGTAAATTACAGGTGCGTTTTTATGCTATATTTTTATTGCATCATTGGGCTGAAATACACCATTTTATGGCATAGTGATGCTGACAACTGTGTTAATGGGCGATTCCATAAGTGCAAGACAAGTGTCTAGGTATAGGTATTTATATAAATAATATCTCTTTAAGGTAGGTGCTAATTTCAGTGACCCCTTGCATCTATGTGTGTAGCTTTTGCAACTTGCACTGAATATGGCAAAGCTGGTGCAACTGGCATTTTAGCACAAGGTGCAACATATTGTCTATTAATGCAAATACCAGTTGTACTTTTGTTAATATCTTTTTGATGGACTCAATTTTGCATCCATTTTTGGATCTCCACTTGGCCGTTCAATCATGTATCGTAGCAGACAAATAAGAGAGGTATAACTAGTATATAATGGTATATACCTGTTCTCTGTGATATCGTGCACAGTACAGGGGTCCCCAACCACCGGGCCACGGCCCAGAACAGTCGCGGACAGTACTGAACTGCGCCGCCGAGCCTAGCCCGCAATTAACACCGGTGCACCAAATTGGATGCCGCCGCCGGCTTGCCCCAATTGGACGCGCAGTTGCCGCTGACCCCCCCACCCCCTCCCGACCTCTGACCCCTCCCGACCTCTGACCCCTCCCGACTCCCCCCCTGGCCCTTGCAAAACATTTTTTCTTTACACCGGTCCCTGGGCCAGAAAAAGTTGGGGGCAGCTGCTGTAGTGAACAGATTTACCGTACTCTTTCTAAGTGAATATCAATGAACTGAGCTCAAAGCATGGGGACAAGAGTAACCTGAAGATTAAATTAATACAGTCTTAACAGCTAGGAAGCAACACTCCAGCCAACATCTTGCTACAAAATACAGTATAGGGTCTGGCGTTTATACTATATAACAGATAAAGAACTGATGCTGAATTTATGAAACTGCTGTAATCCATAACAACCAGAAATTAACTCTGACCAGCTGAACAATAAAGGCACAATCTGATTTGAAGGTTATTACTCTGAAGCAAATATTACATGTATTTTCTGATCCTGTGCCTTAAATCTGCAAACCTTATTTTTTCCTTTAGTACTTTCAGTATGAAATAGTACACAGGGTAAGACAAAGTCATGAGAGGAACGTCTACAAACTCCTGTTCTATTCTGCTAGGAGGCGGAATTGTGAAAAGCTTTCTGTGGCAATTTTCTTTCACAGAACTGTAATTATTAGAGAATATTTACAAAGCTGCCATGTGCAAAAATTGGTGCAATTCACCATGTATTTGTGCCAACAGTACAAATTACCCCCCTTTTGTATAATCTCTTTACTCCAACAGATTTCACGGCACTTTACTGTTATTAAAGGGGTGATTGCATACCTATCAGTAGTGTGCAAAGTGCAACATTGACTGCAATTGCCATGTTTTGACCATATGGCTGCCACCTGTCCGGTTTTCACCAGGACAGCCCAGTGTTTTGGAAGGGCTGTCCGGGTGAAAACTGCCTGCCGGAATTTCCAAATTAGGAAATCTGGAGAGGACACTGCAGTCAATGGCATGGCAATCACCCAATCGCTGATAGCCACGTCATCAACCCTGCCCCTGACATCACCCACCCTGCCCATGGCATAAACAGTTCCTCCCCAAACATCCACTTCCCCCTGCCCGGAGCTAATTTACAAAAAAGTGGCAACACTATTTAACCACAATGCAGGATCCATGAGATGGAGATGTCCCTGACTCCGTTTTAGAAGTTATAGTGTTACTTACGGCACTCAGCATCAAAATGATGTGTCTGTGGGTTTTTTGCCAAAACAACCACAAGTACATCTTGCAATGAGTAAATGATTTCCTATATCATTCCTTTGCCCCAATTGCCAGGACTGGACTGGGATGCAAAATAGGCCCTGGCATTTCAAGTACACAGAGGCCCAAACAGGCCTCCACAAGCCCACAAAATAGTGCCTGTCTATGGCATCTTATAGCAGCCCCTCTGTCATTTGCCAGAACCCTGAGATTGCAAGTTCAGACCTGCCAATTGCCCCTAAGGTTCCTATCACATGCACACACACAAGGGTCAATTTTATTAGGAGCCCATTAACATGGCTGTATGTTTTTGGAATGTGGGAGAAAATTGGAGTACCTAGAGGCAATGCATGCAGGTGGATAATATACTCCTTTAGACAATGCCCAGGATGGAATGGAACTGAGCCCTAGAAGTACGGCCTATTGAGCTAGAATCAATCACTGTCAAGCTCACTCTACAATGTCCAGTGTGTAGATCATGGGTGTCCATATGGATTCCACCTACGTGTAAGTCATGTATTTCAGTATCCAGAGCACTGTACTTAACTGCTGCCAGATATTCCTTATTTTATATAATTATTCCTTACTTTGCCATTAAACACAAAACATCTGAATTGTACACTTTATACTGAAAGCAGGGTAAACTCATGGCAAAAATGACTAACAATTATGAAGGTGGGAGATCAACAGACTTTTTTTATAGTTTGTTTTTGTGAACATATTCTTATGCCAATCTGCTGGTTCAGGTATATAAAAACTGGTTTGAACAGAACATAAGGCTCATTGGAATCAGCACTCTTCCATCACCATCAGGTCTGGACGGGGGCACAAAATAGGCCCTGGCATTTCAAGTACACAGAAGCCCAACCAGTCCCCCGCCAGCCCACTAAATAGTGACTGTCTATGGCATCTTACAGCAGCCCCTCTGGCATTTGCCAGAACTCACAGATTGCCAGTCCGGGCCTGATCCCCATCTCCTTAACCTTGTACCTGTATGGTCAAAGTATTCTCCTCCTACAGGATTTAGATTTAACCTGGATATTGGCAAAAAGAGAAAAATAAGAAAAGAATGCATGCTACAAAAAACTGAAGACCATTTACCTGCAAGCCACAAAGACCAGCCCCACCATAATTGTTTACTCTGAGAATAAGCAATGTGAACTATTGTAAGAAGACTACCACAATGCTGCATCTATTTATATCCAAAATAATGTTGTTATAATCAAAAATATATGGCTGGGATCCCTGTCTAATTTATAGCCCTGCTCACCAGACATTTTTACACAGGGAATGGAGTGTGGATATCAACACCTTATATTTTGAAATTTATTTTTAATGAATAAATGCTAGCTGCTCCTTGAGCTTGGTTGCGCCAATGTCAAACTTCATTACTTTTAGGCTGTATGTGCTAAATTATATTTGTTGTGCACAATGGGTTAGTCCATGACAATATGGAACTACACTGTAGTAAAATCAACTTACCCTGGTGGTCCAGTGGTGCGGCGGGGGCGCCCGCCAAGCCGCTCCATTTTGGGCATCATCTTGGATCCCTTAGGGCGCGTGAGCGCCTCCTCACTATTTAAAGGCGCAGACCCTTGCCTGCCTGACTTCGCTTATTCTCTGCCTGCCTCGACCCAGCCTGTCCTGACTATGATTCTGTCTTACACCTTGTACTACGACCTTTTGCCCAAAAGAATTTGCTTACAGTTGTGCCCCTTCGCTTGTTTGGAACCTTTCGCCTTGCACCTCTCGTTTTAAAACCTGGTGACATCTGAGTAGCTGAGGGCTCCTCCCGAGGCCAAAGGCGGCTGCTACAGGCAGAAGCATGAGCCGAGACAAGGGTGCTTGGCATTGGTTCTAGATTCAGGGTGCCAACCTTTACATACACATTTAAATATAACATTTCTTGTGAGTTCAACCAACCTCCAGTACTAGGAATTTTCATATGATTCAACTGAATATTGTGTCATCTGAGCTGCAGTTTTGACATGCTTATCACTGCAAGGGCTTTACAGCCGAAAATCCAAATCTATCTGACTATTTAAATAAAAAAAGTCCACCCAAACTAGAATCCACATTGGAGCTAATTTATTATTGAAAAAAACACAATTTAATCAGATTGGGGACAAACATGAAAAAATCAAGCAAAAATCTGAATCGTATTGGAGTTTTTTCCAGTTATTCGGATTTTTTCCTGAATAGTCTGAAATAGTTGTATTTTCAGGCTAATTCCAGCGCAGACCACAGAAATTTACAGATAGGATAGGGACCTCTCCCTTTGACTTATGTACAACATTGGCAGGCCTGAGATGGAGAATTTTCAGATTCAGACTTTTTCCAT
The DNA here is from genome assembly GCF_017654675.1 of Xenopus laevis. Taxonomy (NCBI): domain Eukaryota; kingdom Metazoa; phylum Chordata; class Amphibia; order Anura; family Pipidae; genus Xenopus; species Xenopus laevis. The sequence continues at coordinate 105,850,178 of NC_054380.1, read as the reverse complement.
CCTCGGAGTATAATAAATCTAGAAAAATGCGAGGTTTTTTTCCTACTAAAAATTTAAATTTTATAGTTAAAAAAACTCAAATTTTTTCGGACTTAAAAAAAAGACCCTACCTACAGATAGTTTGAAAATTAGCCTGCATGTTCTTGGAACGAAACTGGAGTGTCCCTATTATTCCCATACAGACATGGGGAGAACACACAAACTTTTTGTAGATAGTGCCCTGGCTGTAAACTGAGGAAGGACACTAAACTAATATTTGTATCTGTGAAATAGACTCCTGGAAATTCTATGTTAGTAAGGAACCATACAGGAAAATAATTAATAATTGATCTCAGGGACAAGGCAGGGTACTTACTAATGATCTCATACATGATTCCCAGGAGGCTTTTCAGCCATTTAAAACAATTGTTTAATTACAATAGGCGTATTACAAAATATATCTCATCCACTTCTGAAAGCTTTACAATTGCAGATGAGGTCCTATGGTTGAATCAATTTATATTTGGTGCCCACACAACAGGAATGTTGAGGGTACAGACACATTACTTTTGGAATTCATAAATGGCAATAAATGCTGAATCCAGTATGACATAATAAAATCTGTTTCTGATCATTGTATATACAGTATTTCCTTGTGTATAAACATGTTTTATTACATTTGCAGAGTTTCTTTCTATAGTCTCATTACTACATCATGTTTCTTAATATTCTAGGCCTCAACTGAGCTCAAATTAGAAATAATCATGCATTGAAAGTCATATTACTTTTCAGTAGCAGCACAAATGATTAAAGTAGTGTCTAGTATAATTACTGTTGTTAGACATAATTACTCACTTAAATGACCCTGCAGAGGCCAAATCATGCAAGTCTACAATGTTATCTATGGATGGAATTGAATATACAGCAGCTGTGTGTCAAACGCAATGAAAGACCTGCTTAGTACCAGCATAATAAAATCTAATGTGGGGTAGATTGTGTCCTGTCGTCGCCTAGAGACAGTACTACCAATTGTTATGCACTTTGCCCGATAAATAAGCTTCTAATAAACTTGTAAACATTTCATCATCTCTCAGCAGGGTCTCGTTGTATGTGTGTACATGCTAAGTATTTAATCCAAGGTAACAGACATGGATAAAAAATGTTCATTTAACAATAATTATACACTATCCTGTAAATAAAATAGATTTCATAGGTGCCTGCACACATCCAGTAGAACAATACTGGGAAAATGTTTCCTTTACCTTATACAGATGGGATTCTAGCTATCTTTGCAACAGTTAGGCCTATGAAACACATGGCGTTTTGAATGCTACTATCATTGCTGCAAAACCCTTTAAAAAGAGAGACTCACTGGGGCTTATTTACTATGGCAAAGCCCTAATATGTTTGGCTTCATGAACTACAGTCTTGGCTTGTTACAGTTATGGGTTCTAACACATGTAACAAATGAGAATAATATAATTTACATAATAATAATAATAAAATAATAAATACTAATATATTTTTACCTTTGTGTTTAATAAAAGCTCGCTAACTACTGCCTATTATGATTCATCACTGCCATATACTATGGGGCAGATTTACATACGGTCCAATATTGAGGGTTAATTAACCCTCAATATTCGACTGCCAAATGTAAATCCTTCGACTTCGAATATCGAAGTTGAAAGATTTACTGCAATTAGTTCGATCGAATCAAATGTTTCGAAGGATTTTAATCCATCGATCGACCGATTTTTCTACGATCAGAAAATTGCTAGGAAGTCTATGGGGACCTTCCCCATAGGCTAACTTTGCACCTCGGTAGGGGGTCGAAGTTTTTTTTTAAAGAGACAGTACTTTGATTATCGAATGGTCGAATATTCGAACGATTTTAGTTCGAATCGTTCGATTCAAAGTCTAAGTCGTAGTCGAAGGTCGAAGTAGCAAATTCGATGGTCGAATTTCATTTGAAATTCGAAGTTTGTTTTTTCTTCTATTCCTTCACTCGAGCAAAGTAAATGTGCCCCTAAGTGAAGATATCAGGGTTTTAGATTTAAGCCATAAGTGGTTATTATCAAAGAACAAAGATTATAGAATATGACACTAGTACAGAATTGCTGTGTTGTAGAAGAAGCTCAAGGTTAAAGGGGAAGGAAACCTAGTCGGCGCAAACCCCCACCCCCCCTCCCGTTTGTTGCCCACCCTCCCTCCTCCCCCCTGGCCTACGCGTCCTGCTGGGCAAATGCCCCTAACTTGTTACTTACCCTTCTGCGCAGGTCCAGTCCAGGGAGTTCACCGACAACATCTTCTTCCACGCGATCTTCTTCCTGCTGTGAACAGTGCATGCGCAGTAGGATCATTTTGCCGGTACGATCTACTGCGCATGCCATACTTAGAGTTAACCATGAAGCTTGCCAACTGCGATGCCTAGATGTAAGTCTGTAGAATACATGTGTCAAACCTTATGAGTATATCAAAAAAAGTTTTTTGATATATATCTCTTTTGTGCAACTGGAGAAAACCTGGTCCATTTGAATTTTTATTTCTTAAAGGGATACTGTCATGGGAAAAATTTTTTTTCCAAAACACATCAGTTAATAGTGCTGCTCCAGCAGAATTCTGCACTGAAATCCATTTCTCAAAAGAGCAAACAGATTTTTTTATATTCAATTTTGAAATCTGACATGGGGCTAGACATTTTGTCAATTTCCCAGCTGCCCCTGGTCATGTGACTTGTGCCTGCACTTTAGGAGAGAAATGCTTTTTGGCAGGCTGCTGTTTTTCCTTCTCAATGTAACTGAATGTGTCTCAGTGGGACATGGGTTTTTACTATTGAGTGTTGTTCTTAGATCTATCAGGCAGCTGTTATCTTGTGTTGGGGAGCTGTTATCTGGTTACCTTCCCATTGTTCTTTTGTTTGGCTGCTGGGGGGGAAAGGGAGGGGGGTGATATCACTCCAACTTGCAGTACAGCAGTGAAGAGTGATTGAAGTTTATCAGAGCACAAGTCACATGACAAAATGTCTAGCCCCATGTCAGATTTCAAAATTGAATATAAAAAAATCAGTTTTCTCTTTTGAGAAACGGATTTCAGTGCAGAATTCTGCTGGAGCAGCACCATTAACGGATTCATTTTGAAAAAAAATTATATTTGCCATGACAGTATCCCTTTAATGATTTATTTTTTAATGATTTATTAATAATTATTTTTCATATTGTCACTTTAACCACTAGATGGACTTTTAATAATTGTATAAAATGGTAACATGTGACTGTTGTTTTGTGATTGGCCACAGCCCCTTTATAACCTGTGTACAGGGATGTGCCATTCAACCTATAAGTAAGTGCCCCAGCAGGCACGAAACGCGTTAGGTCTTGCTCTTATGTCCTAATACATTTTTAAATTTTTTAACTGATTGATTCATTATTTTTGGAAATATTCACACTTTTCTTTTGAAATGCAGTCACAACTGCCTCAAAAAAGCTTATAAAAGGGCCCTGGAATGTGACCGTAACCATTTACTAATTCCTAGGAAACATAAAAAATCAGACACATCAACAAATATCAATAAACAATCGATACTTATTGGTGACTACAGCTCACAACATAGAGAAATAGCTAATATCCTTCAGAAACACTGGCCAATCCTAGGACAGGATGCAGATCTCAAAGAGGTCATAGGAGATTATCCACAGATAACCTACAGACGAAATAATAATCTGTATGACAGACTAATACATAGCCACTACACAAATCTGACTAAAATGACCTGGCTCTCACAAAATACTAAGGGGTGCTACAGATGTGGGGATTGCGTGGCCTGCCCATTTGTAGCCAAGAGGACTACATTCCTCTGCTAATTAGACATAAAGGAATATACCATAAAACATTTCATAAATTGTAAGGCGTGATATACGTCATGGAATGCACGAATTATGGAACATGTAGGAGATGTGCGTAATAAAAGAAATACATCGGTTGCCAACCACATCAATGGACATCATAAGAGTGACTGTGGAATCATGAAATTCATAGCTGTAGATCATGTCAAATCCACTACAAAAATAGGTGATATTGATAGAAAATTGTTACAACGAGAAGCTGAATGGATCTATTGGCTTAACAGTAAAGCACCAATAGGCCTAAATGAAGGGTTTACGTTCAGCCCCTTCCTTTAATGTACATTTTTTCTTTTTAAATTATCTTACTTTATTGCAAACAAAAATTTCCAACACGTATTATTTAATGTGATTTCTAATGTGGTTCTAATAAATCTGTGTCTCTCTTATCTTAAAATTGTCAAGTACCCATGCCTATGATATTACTGGCAATTTTTGCTAAACGAATTGATTAGAATATGGCATGGGCTCTATAAGATTTTGAAATCTATATTTAATAACTTAGTGCGGTACATTATCACGTATGCCGAAGTACTCGCACAACTGCAAACTGCTATGGGATTAGAACCCTATTTAAACAGGCAGAAGACACGTGCAAATTACTTATGTGCCTGAAGAAGCCGGATCTCTGGTGAAACGCGTCGGGCGGGCATAGGTGGACGGTGGGGGACCAGCTCCCATACGCTCCCTACGTAGCCAGGTTAAATTTCTGGGAAAATAAGTGAAAGGGAGGTCAGGGTGGCTGGAACTTTCTTGGCATATAGTAAAGTTGTTTGTAGAGTGATGGCGCCTTTTGTTAAACGATCTATTGAAAGTAACTGACCAGACTGAAATGGGGCGCAACTACACTTGATTAATTATTAAGGGGTGCAACTCAGATACACCCCAATCTCGACCACTCTACCTAACGGTGGCTGCAGGTTCAGCAGCTTATTGCGTTTTTTCTCACCGGTCCAGTCTATATGTTTTAACTAATTAAATGTATTTTTATGGGCACAGCCTAGCATCACTGGGATCCATTCTCAGTGATGAGTTTTGTATATATAGCAGCGTTGTCTTTGTCATGTAACACAAATAAAAGTTACGTTTTAAGTGGCTAATTACTGCAGCACCTGAACTAGTTAACTTGTGGACCACAGCGCAGATGCAATAGTTACTATGTATTCCACTCCATGGTTTCTCAATTGTTACATGTGTTAGATACATTTTATTTAACTTGCGGGTGCCTAGGGACACTTCTCTCTTATATTACCACTCAGTAAGGCAATTATGGGTTCTACCCTGGCTGCTTTCTTGGCTAAATACAAGCTTATTTGGTACAGTATTTTTATGAATAGTGTAAAACCTGATGAAGCAAGGGAGCCTTGTACTATCCTGCAGTTGGAGTAAAATACCAGATGTATTGTAGGGTTGCAACCTAGCTTGTATTTTACTGGCCTGGCATGGAAAATGATACCGGGGTCATTGAAGATGATTAGACTGTTTGGGGGCAGGAAAGGTTTTGTGCTGCATAAATCTGCCCCTTATGCTGGCCATACGTTTGTTTGTTCACAGGCCATAAGTTAAGTACTACATTAATTAGCAGATTTGATATTTGCCCCTGGTGTGAAAATTAAACCTGCTGGGTCGATATTTGGGCAATTTTGGCCAGATATTGATTGGGTAGGAGCATCACCTGACTTATAAGCTGCTGAGTTGGCAGCTTTTATCCAACCTTCTATGGCTACCTCAACTCTTTTTATGTTTTTAGAAGAAAGCTGGGGCAAAGTGTGTAAGAACAATACATATCAGCATTTACACTTACCACACTTTTCGATTTGGGTGATAACAGGTAGCTTTTCCACTGGAACCAAACATAGCTAAAATGTCTGTATTGGTGTCTGTGTCTTCTTGAACTATGTTGAATATAATTGCTACAACAACCAAATTGCCTTATGGGTAGCTGCCTCTAGATAAGAAAAACCTCCACCACTTGTGAATTCATAAACATAAATCGAGAGCCTTTCCGTTCACTGAAACTTGCAAGGACACAGAAATGCATTACTTGTTCTCTTGCATTATTACTAAGAGAATACTTACACTAAAAGGAATTGGACCCTGGAAACAAATGGTAGAGCATTAAGAGACTGAATGCCATCATCCTTAGTTATTATTCAACAAGCACTTGCATCCATGGTCTTTCTGCTCTGCGTGTGCTTTTTTTTTTTAAAAGGCTTTTATTTTGCATTTTTATTATGGTTCCATAATCATTAGTCTCAGTACAGCATATGCACTTTGAGTTCCTGTATACGCTTTAATTGCCCTGCTACTTCCCTGTTTCTAGCTGCCCCCCAGTGATGATTTACATGTGATTCTGTACCTATTACCCATAGACAGTCAGAAAGGCAGATACATGTGGCTGTGCCCCTTCTAGCTTGGCATCTCTGAGATTAAGGCCTCCAGCCAGTCTCACCACACCAGGTTGTATTTCTGGGGACAACCTCTTGCGGCATAGGTGAGTTGAATCAGGGGGAGTGTTACTTTTAGCAAGTTCACCCAGCCATTGAGTGTGGGGGTTGGGGATACATCCAATTCAGGAGGATACATTTCCTGGCGTAGAACAGTAAGATAAGGAAAAGTATTCTCATGGCCGCCCTTGGAGGCATACCTTGGTGGTTAACAGATTAGGTAGTGCTGTTTTGTCCTGGATGTAGATAAGGACTTGGGACCAGAAGGATTGGATTCAGGGACATGACCAAATAAGGTGTAGGTAAGGTGCCTCTACACTTGGGGCAATGGGGTGAGTCGCGTCTGTTCATATGGAACAGTCTAGTTGGGGTTAAGTGGAATCTATGTAGAATTTTGAATTAGATCAGTCTATCATTAGTTGAGACAAGTAATCATATGCCCTGTTAATTGCCTCTTCCCAGTCATCGTCCTTCAGCTCTGGGATGTCCCTGCTATGAGTTATACCCACTGCAGTAAATGGAGGTTTAATGGTAGATAGGAGAAGTGAGTATAGTGTGGTGACTAGTTTCCGGGTGGCTCTAAGGGCTGAATCTATCTCAGTAGTTGTGAGGTCTATGGTATTCCCCTGAAACTGGGTATGGGTGGCCTGTCTCAGTTGAAAATAGTAGAACCAGGGGAGAGCCTCCTGAGTTTGAAGATGTTTTATTTCATTCCTGGGGTGTACCATTCCTTCTTTAAGAAATATAATTTTTAGGAGGTTGATCCTGCCCCAGATTAAAATGGGCAAGTGAGCCCACACTCTCAGTTTTTCGTTCATAGTTCTCTGTGTACCAAGATGGCCAGGTATTTGAACAAGTCCACCCAGACCAGAGGGGGAGGGAATGAGCTGGGATCGATGTTAGTATTGATGGGGAATATGCCTGATTTCTCCCAATTAATTTGAAGTCCTGAAAATCGTCCAAAGTGGTCCACTATACTCAGGACCGTCTGGAGGGAATTGCCCGGGTTATGGTAAATGTGCTTTTAGTAAAAATTGTGAGATCAAATATAAAAAAGGAGAGACTAGAAACATTGCTCACTTATTGCTGTTATCCAAATGGGTTCAGATGATCTGTGTTTTTTTTATTTTTGAAGAAAATATATGCTCAGCATAGGCAAGGAAATTAAAATACTAAATTGCTATGTTTTATAAAAGAATTAACATTCTTCTGTCTTGTGCTAAAGCTAGGCACAGAGGGAGCAAAGGGCAGATTAATGGCTGGTTTGGCCAAATTGGCATACTGTATATAGAAAAAATATTTACATCGACCATTTACAATTATTAACATGATTTGATAACGGCCGGATTTACACCCATAGGCCCGCTGTCATTTGTCTCCCCTGTCCCCTCCCTTTTAATCCCACAAATCATCAGGACAGGAGCATTGAAGATTGGCGCATGGGAAATTTAAAAAACAATCGTATCTCCTGCTCATCCCCAGTATTTCTGAACCAATGGGGGTGTAGTTGGGCAGGATGCCACCAACTAAAATCCTGCCACCCTAGCCCCAGGCCTTGGTGGCCTCTCCACAAATCCTTGCCAGTTTGATAAGGTTTACAAAGAAATCCTGTGTGCACAAAATTAACAATGGCAGGTAATAATTTTGAAATCTGAAATCAGAGTGACTTCTCCAGAGACCAATATTAACTATGTGTCCGTTGGGCACTCATAATCCCAGCAGTGGAGACATATAGAGTGTTTTCAGTGCCAGGGTGTTGCACAGGGAAAATAAACAAAACATACAAACATCTTATACAAGTCAGCTGATACCCCAAAATACAGATTACAATTATTTTGTCTGTGTGCAACAGGTTTAAGGATTCCCTAATTCCTAGCATTTTTACATTTCATTAGATTGTAAGCTCCTCTCCTCTGACACTTATTCTTATATGCTTATTTGTAAATGAAAATAAACCAGTGTTACCACACAGTAAACGGAAAGCAGGGGTCATAAAACTAATATTAGGGTGAAATAAACCCTTTTCAACTGGATGCTGCACTAACTAAAAAAACGATTTATTTAATAGTTTCAGCTGCATAGTTAATTATATACTCACTACTTTAAAAATAGAAAAGCCCCTATATTGTATTGATTTTTAAAATTTTACTGAAAAACAAAGGTAACCATGCAAATGTTAATGTTGTGAAAAACAAGGATCTAATTAACTAGAAATAATTGTTTCTTTGAAGCTTGTTGCTTTAATAAACAGTAAAGCAAAAACGCTTGGCAGTTATTAAAAGACGCACAGATGATGGCAAACATAAAAATGTTATCTATACATGATACTAATAACAATATGAGCAGGTGTAGCAATACGACCTAGTCTATCTATAGCAGTCAATACTAAGCTAACTCATAACATGGTGACAAAGATAAATCATAGGTTGACGCATGTATCTGTATTCTTGGAAGATTTCCATTGCAGAAACTGCATGTCTCAAAGGCTTGCGATATAGTACTGCCAGGGATATGGCTCTTTGTTTTGCCCTTTGTGTTTTTGATCTGAAGTCAAATCAGAAAAAGTTCACCGAAAACCAAGCGTATAGTCAGATATGTCAGTGGTCTAAACCATTATGAATAGCTCCTATGGATAATGGCAGATTCTCCACTGATGACAGAGAGTCATTTGCTTATCCATTTGGGCTAAATTTTTGTGTATAATATTCTTGAATAGAGCAGCATGTTTAGCTTTACTGTACTGGGAGGGAGACTTAAAGGAGAAGGAAAGCTACAGAGGCATTTTATTGATAGATATATAGATATATAGATTAGCTGCAATAGTGCAAGCTAGAATGCTATATTTATTCTGTAGAATGTTTTACCATACCTGAGTAAAAAGCTCTAGAAACTCTCTGTTTGTTTAGAATAGGAGCTGCAGTATTAACATGGTGTGACATCACTTCCTGCCTGAGTCTCTCCCTGCTCTGGGCTCAGATTACAGTAGAAAAGGGAGGGGAGTGGGGAAGAGGAGCAAACTGAGCATGCTCTTGCCCAGGGCAATGAGGTTTAAGCTGAAGACAGGAAGTCTGATACAGAAGCCCATGAGTACACAATAGAAGGAAAGAAATGCTGTGTTTCTTTTGACAGAGGACTCAGAGCAGCACTACTTTGGGGGTTTACTGGTATATTTAGATGGACCTTTCTGATAAGGCTTACTTAATTTTAACCTTTCCTTCTCCTTTAAACAATACAAAAACTATAAAATCCACATTAGATTAAATGACAACACAGGACCCAGTGCAGTCTGTACATTCTGATTATTAATCAGTCTTGCTTGATATTTGACTTGTGCTGTTTTGATAATTTATGATGATCCCTAAGCAGCCCAGACCACACTGAGCATGTGCACAGTCTTGTCTTGCAAAGATGTTTAACAAAGTTACAAGATGGTGACCCCCTGTAACCAACTTTGAAAGCATAAATTATTTGTTTGATTAGGCTTGTGGTGCAGTAAATACATGTTTCTGTTTAGTATACAAAATACAGCATTTCTAGCCTTATTCTATTTTAGACTTTACTTCCCCTTTAAAGGTAAATAAATGTAAGGTAAACCTATATAATACATATGGTATATTTCCCATGTAAAAATTTAATACAGATTTCTGAATAAATGGGTGCAGATAACCAAATGTGACCATTTGGCTGGTTTTGTTTTTAGTAAGACATAATATAGGCAAAGAGCTGCCATCTTTTTAAACTGGGCAAAATGATACAATATTTGTGCCGTTCCATCTGGGAAACCCATGAGGAATCTCTGGCCAGTTCTGTAGAATTTTTCTCAAACTGAGACGTCACCTGAAATATACAGTACAATAAACCCTTTTACAATTCTTAGCCACTACATATAAAATGTTCAATTTATTCATCAAAACAGGGGGAAACAATACAATGAAGTTCAGGAGACCAGCTGTGACCAGTACTATTGTGGTGAAAGTTCAATAATATTTAGCTGGTGATTCAATAGGGGAGTCACCGAGATATGTAGTTGTAATGGGGCCAATATGTAACCAACATAACCAAATGGAGCCAGTATGTAACCAAAATTAACTTTTAGTATTTAATATAACTGATATTCTAAGACAATTATTTTTTTTATTTTCTGTGGTACCTGCTATTATTTTTCTGTAACTATTTAACTATCTATTATCTAACTATTTGTTCAGCAGCTTTCCAGCATGTATCTAGTTTTAATTTGGAATTTTGTCGGTTATCTGGTTTCTAGGATCCAATTTACACTAAAGAGTAGACAAGGTAGGGGAAGGACTGAATAGAAAGAACAGTAATAAACGTTATTTGGCTGCAAAGGACAGTGGCCACTGACAACCAGATACGTTTTTTAAATTGCAACCTGGAAAGAGTAAAAAAGGAAGCCAAATAAAGAAACTATTAAAAGAAAGTAAAATCCAGCTGAAAATATGAGCCACATTGCAAGGGTAATAATGTTGCTCTATTAATATGATGTATTTAAACTGAACAGTTTGGTTCTATATTTTGACACAGCTTTTAGAGATATGGTAACAGGGCAATAATTTGCATGTAGTTGACCCACAGTAGACACAAATGTGAAAAATGTGGCAGAAGCCAGGGGACTTTAATGCGCAATGTAATGTAGCACAGCCATGCAGAAAACAATCACACATTAAAATCAATGGGATCAAAGTCCGGATCTCTTATTTTTTCAGGAAAGACTTGTGTGTGTGCACCTCCTATTTGAACCCTGCTGCCCTACAAAGGTCTGTGTATTCAATTAACCGAAGGATGCACATGTTATATTTCAGATGATTGCACTGTGACATGCTACACGTTTAACAAAAAATAAGCAGACTACAATCCTATTTCATCCTTTTGGAGGAGACGAAGGTAAACAACAGGTTTGGATTCCTTTGCACTCAGACAGCCATTTATTTTCTCTTAAATAGCTGCTTTCCAAACCCAAAAAATAACTACTAAATCTGTTGCACCTGATTTAATCCTAAATGACAGCTCTTGTTAACAAGGAAAATTATATAAGATGTATTTATGGATTTCTCATGTGTGACCTGCCTGTGTTTACATTCAGGATGAATCTGTTATTTTACTGAACATCAGAAAAAGTAAAAATGGAGGCAAGCCTGACAAATTTGTAAAGACATTTTATGTTGCTGACAATATGCAACTATACCATGCTGACAGATCTTTTATTGCTAACATTAGGGGGAATGAAGACCGTATAGGTCTGAATGGAGTTAGGCCAGGCCCCCCTTCTCCCTAAGGTGCTTGTGGTTAGCCTCCCCCAACCCTTCCCAGGTAGCCCCTCAGGTAGAACAAAGGAAGGGGCTAGCTACAGCGGGAAAAAAGTGGGCGGGTTGGGGGAGGAAGCAGAGGAGGAGCGTGGGGCAGGGCAGTGTTTAAAGAGGATGCTGTGTGTTTATTTGCTCATACTTACTTGTTTTTTGTTTCCCACCCTCCCTCCCTAGGTAAGGTGGATTCGGTCGAGAACAAGGTGCTCCAGGGTTGTTACAACCGATCGCCTATTTGGGGTCAGGAAGGAATTTTTCTCTTAGCACTAAATTGGCTGAAAAGTGCAAGAGTTTTCGCCTTCCTCTGGAGTACCATTATCTGTGGTGGTCAAGGCATCAGTGCGGCTCTAGGTCTACGAAGTGGTTATAGTGCAGGCCTACCTTGAGTCTCGAGTGTGCATCAGACTGGGACTGCACGGTCTTCTCTGATGCATGCAAGTGACTGGGTTAGCGCCATTATGCATAACGAGGGAGCAGGGGGATGGGCAAAAAGGCGGTCATTGAGTGCGCCCGGCCCTGTGATCCCTGCTTCAGGTTTTTAGAAATTTTTTGGACCATTGAGCCCACATTTTTTGAGTTACAGATTTTTTGGACAGGAGCCCACGTTTGGAGAATGAGAGCCGCAGCTGGGGTCAGGGTGTACCTAAACTTTGATTTTTTAACTGTTAAATAAAGCTTGTGACCTCCACAGATTTTATGCCATAACATGTCTCCATGTTTTAATTGAATGGAAAAGGTGCAGATTAGGGGGATAGGGGGTTCCTTGGCCTATAGGTCTCTGAAGATTGGCTGAAACCTGGTAAAAAAAAATTTGATAAATTATTGTATGAGGCACTAGAGATGTCGCGAACTGTTCGCCGGCGAACTTGTTCGCGCGAACATCGGGTGTTCGCGCTCGCCGGAAGTTCGCGAACGTCGCGCGACGTTCGCCATTTTGGGTTCGCCATTGTTGGCGCTTTTTTTTGCCCTCTCACCCCAGACCAGCAGGTACATGGCAGCCAATCAGGAAGCTCTCCCCTGGACCACTCCCCTTCCCTATAAAAACCGAAGCCCTGCAGCGTTTTTTCACTCTGCCTGTGTGTGCTGAAGAGATAGTGTAGGGAGAGAGCTGCTGCCTGTTAGTGATTTCAGGGACAGTTGAAAGTTTGCTGGCTAGTAATCGTTTTGATACTGCTCTGTTATTGGAGGGACAGAAGTCTGCAGGGGTTTGAGGACATTTTAGCTTAGGTAGCTTTGCTGGCTAGTAATCTACCTTCTACTGCAGTGCTCTGTATGTAGCTGCAGTGGGCAGCTGTCCTGCTTCTGATCTCATCTGCTGACTGCTGCAATAACAGTAGTCCTTGTAAGGACTGCTTTTATTTATTTTTTTGTTGTTTTACTACTACTACTACTACTACTATAAGAGCCCAGTGCTATTAGTCTAGCAGTGTTGGGGAGTGGGACTGGTGTGCTAATCTGCTGCTCCTAGTAGTTCAGCAGCACCAACTTTAATTTTTTTTTTTTAATATTCATTTTTTTTTATTTTACTTTTTTTATTTTACTACCGCTGTAGTAGTGTATAAGTTGACCTTTTAGGCATTATTTGCCCTGTAGGCATTATTTGCACAGTGTTTTCTTCAACCCGCCATCTAGCTGTGTGACCTTGTTCACATTCTGTCTAAATATCCATAATATTACCGTCTCCAGAAAAAACACCGGAGTGACTTTTTTCAAGCAGCCATAATATATTTTACGTAATCCGTATCCACCGCTGTAGTAGTGTATACGTTGACCTTGTAGGCATTATTTGCACAGTGTTTTCTTCAACCCGCCATCTAGCTGTGTGACCTTGTTCACATTCTGTCTAAATATCCATAATATTACCGTCTCCAGAAAAAACACCGGAGTGACTTTTTTCAAGCAGCCATAATATATTTTACGTAATCCGTATCCACCGCTGTAGTAGTGTATACGTTGACCTTGTAGGCATTATTTGCACACTGTTTTCTTCAACCCGCCATCTAGCTGTGTGACCTTGTTCACATTCTGTCTAAATATCCATAATATTACCGTCTCCAGAAAAAACACCGGAGTGACTTTTTTCAAGCAGCCATAATATATTTTACGTAATCCGTATCCACCGCTGTAGTAGTGTATACGTTGACCTTGTAGGCATTATTTGCACAGTGTTTTCTTCAACCCGCCATCTAGCTGTGTGACCTTGTTCACATTCTGTCTAAATATCCATAATATTACCGTCTCCAGAAAAAACACCGGAGTGACTTTTTTCAAGCAGCCATAATATATTTTACGTAATCCGTATCCACCGCTGTAGTAGTGTATACGTTGACCTTGTAGGCATTATTTGCACACTGTTTTCTTCAACCCGCCATCTAGCTGTGTGACCTTGTTCACATTCTGTCTAAATATCCATAATATTACCGTCTCCAGAAAAAACACCGGAGTGACTTTTTTCAAGCAGCCATAATATATTTTACGTAATCCGTATCCACCGCTGTAGTAGTGTATACGTTGACCTTGTAGGCATTATTTGCACAGTGTTTTCTTCAACCCGCCATCTAGCTGTGTGACCTTGTTCAAATTCTGTCTAAATATCCATAATATTACCGTCTCCAGAAAAAACACCGGAGTGACTTTTTTCAAGCAGCCATAATATATTTTACGTAATCCGTATCCACCGCTGTAGTAGTGTATACGTTGACCTTGTAGGCATTATTTGCACACTGTTTTCTTCAACCCGCCATCTAGCTGTGTGACCTTGTTCACATTCTGTCTAAATATCCATAATATTACCGTCTCCAGAAAAAACACCGGAGTGACTTTTTTCAAGCAGCCATAATATATTTTACGTAATCCGTATCCACCGCTGTAGTAGTGTATACGTTGACCTTGTAGGCATTATTTGCACACTGTTTTCTTCAACCCGCCATCTAGCTGTGTGTATTATCGTTTCCAGAAAAACCAACTGAGTTTTTGTTGTTGTTGTTGTTTTTTAAAAAATAATGCCAGGCAAAGGCAGGCCGCCACGCAGAGGCCGTGCTAGGGGCCGTGCTGCTATGCAATCCTGTGGCCCTAGCAAATTGCCCAGTTTTAAAAAGCCAATGACCCTGAACTCCCAAAATGCTGAAGAGGTAGTTGACTGGCTTACACAGCACACCCCATCCTCTACCGTTTCTAACTTTACCACAACATCCTCCTCATCCTCCACTGCTATGGCCACCCCACGTAACACTTCCTCCACCACCGGTGCCCCTTCTTCACTGGGGTCAGAGGAGTTATTTTCCCATGAGTTTCTTGAACTGAGTAATGCGCAACCATTATTGCCAGAAGAAGATGAAGGAGATGAGGACCTTACACCAGATTTAATTCTGGCAGAGAACACGACAGAGATGGACATAATGAGTGATGAGGAGGAGGTCCCCGCTGCTGCTTCCTTCTGTGATGTGTCAGAAGAAATTGATGCATCTGAGGAGAATGATGATGAGGAGATTGATGTTTTGTGGGTGCCTAGTAGAAGAGAGCAAGAGGAGGGTAGTTCAGATGGAGAGACGGAGAGTCAGAGAGGCAGTAGGAGAATAAGACTTAGAAGAAGCAGGGAGGACAGCCCGCAGGGATCAGTAGGGCAACAACATGTATCGGCACCTGTGTTCAGCCGGCCAACGCACCCGCCATTGCCGCCAATGCCGCCAACTTCTACTGTTACCGCCAGATCGCACACTTCCAAAAAGTCAGCAGTGTGGGATTTTTTTAATGTGTGTGCCTCTGACAAAAGCATTGTAATTTGCAATGAGTGCAGTCAGAAACTGAGCCTTGGTAAGCCCAACAGCCACATAGGTACAACTTCTATGCGAAGGCACATGAGCGGCAAGCACAAAGCACTTTGGGAGCAACACCTCAAAGGCAACAGGCAAACTAAAAGCCACACTCCTTCTGGTCCAGCATCTTACTGCTCTACCTCTGCTCTCCTTGACCCGTCTGAACCACCCTCCACTCCGCCTTCCACCTTGACCACCTGTTCCCATTCCCAGTCATCTGCACCAGCCAAGTTTCTGTGAAGGCCATGTTTGAGCGTAAGAAGCCAATGTCTGACTGTCACCCCCTTGCCCGGCGTCTGACAGCTGGCTTGTCTGCACTCTTAGCCCGCCAGCTTTTACCATACCAGCTGGTGGACTCTGAGGCCTTCCGCAAATTTGTAGCAATTGGGACACCGCAGTGGAAGGTACCCAGCCGCAATTTTTTTTCTAAAAAGGGAATACCACACCTGTACCAACATGTGCAGAGCCAAGTTACCGCATCTCTGTCACTTAGTGTTGGGCCAAAGGTCCATATGACTACTGACGCATGGTCCTCCAAGCATGGTCAGGGCAGGTATGTCACCTACACTGCCCACTGGGTGAACTTGGTAATGGCTGGGAAGCAGGGAATGGGTAGCTCAACAACAACAGTGGAGTTGGTGTCACCGCCACGGATTGCACGCGGTTCTGCCACCACCTCTACTCCTCCATCGCTCTCTACCTCGTCTTCTTCTTCTTCTTACTCTGCTGCTGGGTCCTCCTTCTCCTCCTCCACACCTGTGCACCCCCAGCTCCCCTAGGCTATTCGACGTGCCAGGTACGCCGTTGTCACGCTGTCTTGGGGATGACGTGCCTGGAAAGCAAAAACCATACCGGATCTGTACTCCTGTCATCTCTGCAGTCACAGGCCGATCGGTGGCTGACCCCACACCAACTGCAGATCGGAAAAGTGGTGTGTGACAATGGAAGCAATCTGTTGGCAGCGTTGAGACTAGGCAATTTAACACATGTGCCCTGCATGGCACATGTGTTAAATTTAATAGTCCAACGTTTTGTCTCCAAGTACCCAGGATTCCAGGACGTTCTCACCCAGTCCAGAAAGGTGTCGGCCCATTTCAGACGTTCCTACACAGCCATGGCACGCCTTGCTGACATTCAGCAGCGCTACAACATGCCAGTCAGGCGTTTGATTTCTGACAGCCAGACTCGCTGGAATTCAACGCTCCTTATGTTGGAACGTCTGCTGCAACAACAAAGGGCCGTCAACGAGTACCTTTTTGAACTGGGTGGTAGGACTGGATCTGCACAGCTGGGGATTTTTTCCCCCGTTACTGGGTGCTTATGCGCGATGCCTGCAGGCTCATGCGACCTTTTGAAGAGGTGACAAATATGGTCAGTCGCACCGAAGGCACCATCAGCGACCTAATACCCTTCGCTTTCTTCCTGGAGCGTGCCGTGCGACGAGTGACAGATGAGGCTGTAGACCAGCGTGACGAGGAGCTGGAAGCGCACGATTTCTGGTCGGAATCACCAGAACGAACCCAGGCACCTGCTGCAACGCAGGGAGAGGTGCCAGAAGTGGAGTCAGAGGAGGAAGGTGGCTTTGTGGAGGAGGAGGAGGAGGACCAACAGGAGCAGGCTTCCCAGGGGGCTAGTGGTGACCTTTTGGGGACCCCTGGTCTTGTACGTGGCTGGGGGGAGGAGACCGTGGATGATGCAGTCCTTGATAATGAGGAAGCGGAGATGGATAGCTCTGCATCCAACCTTGTGAGAATGGGGTCTTTCATGCTGTCATGCCTGTTGAAGGACCCCCGTATCAAGAGGCTTAAGGAGAAGGACCTGTACTGGGTCGCAACGCTACTAGACCCTCGGTACAAGCATAAAGTGTCAGAAATGTTACCAACATACCACAAGTCCGAAAAGATGCGGCATTTACAAACCAGCCTGCAAAACATGTTGTACAATGCTTTTAAGGGTGATGTCACTTCAGGAACTCATCAACATTCCAGGGGCAGAGGTGCCAGTAATCCTGCCACGAGCACACCTGCAAGGACAAAGCCCTTTGGCCAGTCTGTAACGTCAGACATGCAAATGTTTTTCTGTCCAAGGCAGCGCCACAACCCTTCTGGATCCACCCTCAAAGAACGCCTCGACCGGCAGGTAGCGGACTACCTGGCATTAACTGCAGATATCGACACTCTGAGGAGCGATGAACCCCTGGACTACTGGGTGCGCAGGCTTGATCTGTGGCCAGAGCTGTCACAATTTGCCATGAACCTCTTGTCTTGCCCAGCCTCAAGTGTGCTCTCAGAAAGGACCTTCAGTGCAGCAGGAGGGATTGTAACTGAGAAGAGAACTCGCCTAGGTCACAAAAGTGTCGATTACCTGACCTTTATTAAAATGAATGAGGGGTGGATCTCGGAGGGTTACTGCACGCCGGAAGACTTGTTCTGACTTCTAT
This sequence comes from Xenopus laevis, assembly GCF_017654675.1. Classification (NCBI taxonomy): domain Eukaryota; kingdom Metazoa; phylum Chordata; class Amphibia; order Anura; family Pipidae; genus Xenopus; species Xenopus laevis. Next base: position 105,832,274 of record NC_054380.1, on the reverse strand, counting down.
GCAGCTGTCCTTCTCTTCAAGCCTCATGACTCCACACACAGCTGTCCTTTAGCGTCCTCCTCCTCCCTCCGCCCACGTTACAAACTAGGGTGCAAACCCTACTGGTTTAATTTTTTCTGGCCTCTGTGCTTCAGTGGCTGCAACCAAAAAAACTGGGCAAACAATGTCTACAAGGTCAACGTATGGCAAAAAATGACTATTTTCAGCATTTATATGGCAATTTTTTTCTGGCAACTGTGCTTCAGTGGCTGCGTCCAAAAAAATGCATATTTTCTGCATTTATATGGCATAATTTTTCTGGCCTCTGTGCTTCAGTGGCTGCAACCAAAAAAATGCATATTTTCAGCATTTATATGGCATAATTTTTCTGGCCTCTGTGCTTCAGTGGCTGCAACCAAAAAAATTTATATTTTCAGCATTTATATGGCATAATTTTTCTGGCCTCTGTGCTTCAGTGGCTGCAACCAAAAAAATGCATATTTTCAGCATTTATATGGCATAATTTTTCTGGCCTCTGTGCTTCAGTGGCTGCAACCAAAAAAATGCATATTTTCAGCATTTATATGGCATAATTTTTCTGGCAACTGTGCTTCAGTGGCTGCGACCAAAAAAATGACTATTTTCAGCATTTATATGGCATATTTTTTCTGGCCTCTGTGCTTCAGTGGCTGCGGCCAAAAAAACTGGGCAAACAATGCCTACAAGGTCAACGACGTTGACCTTGTAGGCATTGTTTGCCCAGTTTTTTTGGCCGCAGCCACTGAAGCACAGAGGCCAGAAAAAATATGCCATATAAATGCTGAAAATAGTCATTTTTTGCCATACGTTGACTCAACGTATATGGCAAAAAATGACTATTTTCAGCATTTATATGGCATATTTTTTCTGGCAACTGTGCTTCAGTGGCTGCGACCAAAAAAACTGGGCAAACAATGCCTACAAGGTCAACGTATGGCAAAAAATGACTATTTTCAGCATTTATATGGCATATTTTTTCTGGCAACTGTGCTTCAGTGGCTGCAACCAAAAAAACTGGGCAAACAATGTCTACAAGGTCAACGTATGGCGAAAAATGACTATTTTCAGCATTTATATGGCATATTTTTTCTGGCAACTGTGCTTCAGTGGCTGCAACCAAAAAAACTGGGCAAACAATGTCTACAAGGTCAACGTATGGCGAAAAATGACTATTTTCAGCATTTATATGGCATATTTTTTCTGGCAACTGTGCTTCAGTGGCTGCGTCCAAAAAAACTGGGCAAACAATACCTACAAGGTCAACGTATGGCAGTTGTTTAAAGAGAACAGTAGATTACTAGCCAGCAAAGCTACCTAAGCTAAAATGTCCCTCAAATCCCTGCAGACTTCTGTCCCTCCAATACAGAGCAGTATCAAGCAGATTACTAGCCAGCAAACTTACTATCATCTGTCCCTGAAATCACTAACAGCTCTCCCCCTACACTATCTCTTCCAAGCACACACAGGCAGATTTTTCAGATACATTTTTGCCCTTGATCCCCCTCTGGCATGCCACTGTCCAGGTCGTTGCACCCTTTAAACAACTTTAAAATCATTTTTCTGGCCAGAAATTTTTTTTTTAGATGTTAAAGTTCGCCTTCCCATTGAAGTCTATGGGGTTCGCGAACCGTTCGCGAACCGCTCGCGTTTTTGCGCAAGTTCGCGAATATGTTCGCGAACTTTTTTTCCGACGTTCGCTACATCCCTATGAGGCACACATACTAAGGAGCGAAGTGGCTAACGCTAGCGACAATTCGCCAATTTACTAACAGCGGCAGGCAGCAATTTGCTATCGAAACTGACCGTCGCTAGCGGTCATTCGCACTCTATCGCCAGGCGACTTCTCACTCTATCGAACGGACGTTACTCCACAAATTCACTAAAATGTGGATTTTACTGAACGTTACCTCTTTCTCCAGAGTTACCTTCACCACCTCAGACCAGGGTAAGTGCTATAAAGCAGTTAGATCTTTCTCGATCTTCTGTCTCTTACATCATATCCTGTGTGCTGAAAATACATCAAAGTTCAAAAAACGCTGGCGACTTTTACTTTTTTTTAAAGCGGGATTGGCTGCAAAAGCCCTAACTTACTTTTTTGGATAAGCGGTTTTCTCAAAACATTTTATAACACATGGAACATTAATTTTTCAGTGGGCTCACATGTAGGGCATTATATTAAGGGCTCTTACACACGGGAGGTTCTTACTGTGCTTCTTCCGTTCAGCCGCAGGGGAGCGCCGGAGTAGACTCACTCAATTATTGTGGAGGGGGCTGTACTCACACAGACGCATGTATGCACCAAACGCAGGTGAAATGCAACATGCTGCATCCCACTTGTGTTTGGCGCTTACATGCGTCTGTGTGAGTACAGCCCCCTTCACAATAATTGAGTGTGTCTACTACTGCACTCCCCTGCGGCTGAATGGAAGAAATCACAACGCAGGGGAGCGCAGGAAAACCCGCCCATGTAAAAACCGTAACTCTCTTGTCTTTATTAGTGAATTAGCGTATTCATGGTGTATTTGCGTTTGGCGAAGTGGTGGTAACGCTGGCGATAATTCGCCTGTTAGTGAATCTGTGCTCAAATGAGCAGAGAAATAGAGTGCAATCAGGTGCGTAACTATAGAAGAAGCAGACCCTGCGGTCGTGGGGGGAACTGGGGGGCCCAGACTGCAGGGTCTGCAGCACCAAAGAACTCCCGCCGGTGCCATCTTAAAGAATTTTTTGCATGCACGTCACATCGAGCAGGCGTGCATGCTCGAGCGACGGAGGGGGGAGTAGTGGGGGACTGTTTTTATTCCTGCAGTACCCCTTGAAAGCTTTTTGGCGGGGTGGGCCCGGCAAACACTCGTTACTCCACTGAGTACAATGAAAAGTAAGGTTAGACAACTTGGAGACTTTTGCATGCAACCAACCATTAATAAAATCAAATCCGTACACAGAGAATGAGAGGTGCCAAAAGAATCAAAAATGATTTTACAGTGGAATGATTATCTAAGGAAATGAACATTACCTGTTCACAGGAGATACACTCACTATCCAGTTCCTCTGCTTCCATTGTTGATGATGAAAGGGAGAGCAGAGCAGCTTTCTTCAACCACTGGGGCATTTGAAAGTTGGTAAGAAATGTTTTTCATTAGTTTCCCATCTAACACATAAAATAAAAATATTACATAAAAATAACAGATAAGCTTAACAGAAAGCTACAAGAACAAAAACAATAATTTATACATAAATTAACAAGACAGTGGTTATGTACATGAAACTACAGTCAGTACTGTTACAGTTGCTGGAGTTAAGCCATAACTACATTTGAAATGCCTTCAAATCTTGACTTTGCATCTCTTCATTTTATTGCATGTGGCCCCCACGTTACTTCCCAGCCATGCAGAACTCAAGCAGCTTTGTTTGTTTCTCTGTAGAGCGACTGTGTAGAGATTTGGATTGGATTGGATAAAATCCTCATTAGATTACAGCACAGGGCCCAGTGCAGTCTGCATATTCTGATTATCAGTCTTGCAGCCCAGACCACATTGAGCATGAGCACAGTCTTGGTCTTGCAAAGATGTTTAACAAAGTTACAAGATGGTGACCCCCTGTGGCCAACTTTGAAAGCATAAATTATTTGTTTGATTAGGCTTGTGGTGCAGTAAGTTCATGTTTATGTTTAGTATACAAAATACAGCATTTCTAGCCTTATTCTATTTTAGACTTTACTTTAAATTGCAAACATCCTCTCCATCCCAATGTTAAAAGGGAATAGAAATGATGTAATGAATATTGCCTTTCAGGAACTTCATATCTTCTCTCTACATTGCCTTAAGAAACAGATTTCTACCATGAGTTGTTTCTTTTTAGGAGCAGACGGAGGGGCAGTGCCTTGGGATATCACTGTGGAAAGCCTGAGATGCTCTAAGCAAATGGATGCACATAAAGCAACTAATTACAGAATAAAAAAATGAAAATCAACTGCAAATTGTCTCAGAATATCACTACAGATCATACTAGAAGTTTATTTAAAGGTGAACAACCCATTTAAAGCTGAGCAGAGAGTGCATGTGCGATTGGGTCTCAGTTTTTGAGAGGAATTATTTGTATACATTTTGTGGTACTGTCATGGGAAAACATGTTTTTTTTTCCAAAATGCATCAGTTAATAGTGCTACTCCAGCAGAATGCTGCACTGAAATACATTTCTCAAAAGAGAAAACAGATTTTTTATATTCATTTTTGAAATCTGACATGGGGCTAGACATATTGTCAATTTCCCAGCTGCCCCTGGTCATGGGACTTGTGCCTGCACTTTAGGAGAGAAATGCTTTCTGGCAGGCTGCTGTTGTTCCTTCTCAATTTAACTGAAGGAGTCTCAGTGGGACATGGGTTTTTAATATTGAGTGTTGTTCTTAGATCTACCAGGCAGCTGTTATCTTGTGTTAGGGAGCTGCTATCTGGTTACCGTCCCATTGTTCTTTTGTTTGGCTGCTGGGGGGGGGGGGGGGAGGGAGGGGGTGATATCACTCTAACTTGCAGTACAGCAGTAAAGAGTGATTGAAGTTTATCAGAGCACAAGTCACATAACTTGGGGCAGCTGGGAAATTGACAAAATGTCTAGCCCCATGTCAGATTTCAAAATTGAATATAAAAAAATCTGTTTTCTCTTTTGAGAAACATCATGATAAGTCATCAGGGGAATAAAGACATTTGGTCCAGAGTCCAGACTAGTAAATGCTGCTCTAAGTGTACTTTTCATGCAATGAAATATCACTATACACTTTCTAGTCTAAGATGATTCCACCATAACTCCTATAACTCCTCCATATACAGGTGAACAGCAATAAGTAAAGTACATAACTACAGGCTGGTGATTTAACCGCTCTACTTTTTAGTTCAGAACAAATAAAATAATGTTGGCAAAATATATTACATTGTGCAAAATAAAGTGAGATGTGGCATATTATTTTGTAGAGGGCTGTTTGGTATAACATTCTTATATTCTAATACGCAAGTAATGATGCTCTACCCTATTGTGCCTAATGCATGTCTATGGACACAAGTCCACAATCTCATGATTGTTCCTGTAATGTTTTCTGCTTACTGCCCTGACATCAAGTGGTTTCACTGGAATGCTGGATGCACTGAATTCAGGATTCTCCTGAATCCAAGTTTTTTTAGGTGAATCCTGAATTTGCCCAAACTACAGAGGAAGCAGACCCTGCGGCTGCAGGGGGGCCCAGGAGGTACAGGGGCCCCATGTGGCTCTCATTGATGAGCAACTTGAACATATATTGGTAAAAAAGGACAACCTCTGGATATGTTGGGGGCCCTAAAATGAATTTGCTGTGGGGCCCAGCAACATCTAGTTACGCCACTGCCCAAAAGCCTGGACAAACCAAACTCAAACCCCAAAAAATGTGAAAAATTTGCTGTGCTCGCTATAAGCACATGCCAATTTGTGCATGTGCATCAACAATTTCCACCTCTGTCAAGGGTTCAGATTCTGCGGAATCCACAATCGAATATTCAATGCATCCCTAGCTGGTACAGAAGGGGCTAATGTATTTTTTACTATTAATGCCATTGCTATTGAGTGAGTTACATTATAAAAGCTAGCATTATATAAATGTTGTTCTGAAAAATACCACTGGCACAAACTCACATTCAGGGAAAGTGGTAGGTTTGGTTACTATAGGAGCAAAGGATTTTGCAATCCATCTCTCCCGAAGCCTGTAGTAAAACAGTGTAATCATTGTCAAGTGTGTATAGTTGATGAGAACAGAAATAAAGCAGAGTTTCTGAACTATTATTTTTCATCAGTCTACACAAATGAGGAACCAAGTAATGAAGGTTTCCTTCTAAATAGTCCCAATGCTATTAATACATTAAATCATGCACAGTTCACGCAGGGGGAAATTGAAAAGAGACTACAACATGTAAAGATAAACAAGGGACTGGGACCAGATGGTATTCATCCCAGGGTACTAAACAAGCTTAGCTCTGTGATTGCCAAACCTCTTTACTTAATTTTTCAGGATTCATTGTGTTAAAAGTAATTTTAGCAATTTTGATAACACTAGTGTATTGATCAATTGAACTTGCAACTGTTGAGAAAGCAATTCACTAATGTGTATTCAGTCAACATGATTACAGATAAGGGATCTATTACCGATTGGTGTCCATGCCACAAGGCTACTAAAAGTATTTTAAAATGCCAATAGGATTGTTTTGCCACCAATATGGGCTATGCAGCTTAGTTACCATCAAGTACAATGTCCTATTTTCTTATTACAAACAAAAAAGTTTGAATTGTTTGCTTAATACTCCATGGTTCATGCCATTTTCATATTTTGGAGCTTTTCTAAGATATGTTATCCAAGGTTAAAAATCCCATAACTGTACTAAGGGAGGCCAGGTGTAATTTGCAGAGATGGCATGTGCCTCTGGTAGGTCTCATATAGGCCACAGCCAATAGCCTGACATGTCCTGAGCATGCCATGATCACATTGTTTTGTTATGCTCCCAGCAGCCTCTGGGAAAACAAAATGTCCATGAGTGTGGAGCACCACATGTATTATACATTGGGCAAAGGATTTGTGAAATCGTGTGTTATTTTAGTGGGAAATAGAGACTGCAAAAATACATTGTCACCAAGAAATAATCCATAACAGGTCTTTATTTAAATATACCCTGGATAAATATTAGAGATGACAGTATTTACATGCTGGCAGTACTTCCATCTCAGGAATTACAAGCACCTGACAATACGAAACCTTTTTCCTTGGATTGCTGTCTCTCTGCTTCATTACCATGAGGAGGATGAGATGCAATTGATATAGGCTCAAACTTTTTTATTTTTCTGCATTTCCTTTTGCTCATTGAACAGAAACTCAAAAACACTTTTATACTAATTGCAACAAAAGAACTGAAATCGAATAACATTTAATTATAGGAAAGGACATTTGCCTCTCATTGTACTCATTGTAAGCATTGCAATTATTGAGAATGGGTATATCAAGCTTTTTGTGAACAGAAACAACCTTTATTCCCCTGGTTGACAAGTACATATTTTGGAAGATAATTTGAGCCTTTATTATTCAATTTAAAAAAAACATTACCGAATCAGAAAATGACTTCTTCACAAAATAATCAAAAAGGAAATGGCCACAGCATTTGTCCACATAATTCACACTTCTACTTTTCAGACTGCTGATTCAAGATCTAAGTAAAAACATTACTTATAGGTTATCAGATATCTGACTGATGGTCACTAAGGGCAGTGTCCCACTTGGTATTTTTTGTCATGAAAACGACACTGGCATAGATACACCAGCAGAGAAATATGTGAAGTAGCCTTGAAACTAGCCAGCAGTATCTTCCAAAATATATATTATATATATTGATGTCTACACTCCTTTTAACTTTCCATATTTTAACCTACCAACAGTTACTGTACATTCTTAAAGGGATTTAATCCGTGAAAAAATAAAAAGTAAGTATGTTTTGTGTTGAAATCCATCCCATTTGTGCTTATCCCATCCCTGTCAGTGCATAACAAGATAAGCTGAACAGGCTTATCTATGCCAGTGGATAAAACACATAGGGGGTTATTTAATAAAAGGCTCTAAGTTTGCCCAGGTACAACCAATCAGCAGGTAGCATTTACTGGTCATCTGTTGAAAAGCAAACATCTTATTGGAGCTATGGGTTACTGCTCCTGGACAAACTTTTATTTACATATGGTGGATAGGGGTATATTTATCATGCTGTGTCTAACAAGTGGAGTTAAGCATTACCAGTGATGTTGCTCATATCAACCAATCATAATGTTAAAATTTAATTGCTGATTGGTTGCTATGGGCAACATCAGCGGTAATGTTTTACTCCACTATTTAGACAACATGATAAATAGACTAACTGTGACACTTATCTTTTTCTCACTGTGTCCATAGTCTAGTTATAGTATTCTATATTGGGGAAACTAAAGCTACTCCATGTTTGAATCTTGCAAGATAAATACAGGCATGTGGTGTCTTATCCAGAAAGCTCAAAGTTACTGTCTGCTATAAAGTAAATTTTATCCAAATAATGAAATTTTTTAAATTATTTTATTTTTCTCTGTAATAATAAAACAGTAGCTTGTACTTGACCCCAACCAAGATACAATTTATCCTTATTGGAAGCAAAACCAGTCTATTGGGTTTATTTAATGTTTGAATATTTTTTTTAGTAGACTAAAGGAATGAAGGTCCAAATTACAGAAAGATCCCTTATCCAGATAAACCCAGGCCCCAAGTATTCTGGATAACAGGTTCCAATACATTTTTTCCTCATTAAGACAAAAATGATGTTCAGTACAAGCCCTATTAAATGCACTTTAAACTGTTAAACAAGGGGTTTACTACTCCTTTAATGATACACTACTGTTGGTTACTGGCTTGCACCTTAAGAAAAAACAGTTCAGTTTCAGTTTTCTTATGAATATTTACTAATATGAAACAATGTCACATTAAAAATTAATTTTACATTTCAGTGGTTTAAAACTAAAAGATCACAGTGAACATAATTTTAGTTCAGGGTAAAATTCTAGAATTGTTCAAGGGGCCGAAAGGCTGCATAAATAACTTTATCTGATGCAAGAAAAGAGCTGAAGATGCCCACAAGCCTGTTGCTCACATAATTCACACCAGTGAAGTCCAACAGGAAGGCTCCTGTTTCCATTAGCATTGGGCTGCCAGGCACCCTGGTTAGCTGTTGTGCACTACTTCAATTTTACCGTGTACATGAACTGCATAACAGTACAATATGAAGACTTTTGCAGGAATGTCTCATTAAAAAAGTAAAATGGCGGTATTACTATAAGCAACTGAAAAGTACTATCTATATGTATTTTATCTCTGGCAAGCAACAGGCAAACTTATTTTGTCAGCTAACCTTCTTCATCTATTGATTTGATTCTAAGGGCAAATCAAACACAGGACATGTATGGATCCATGGGGAGTTGAGGTGACAGTTCTAACAGATTATCCTGCGTGTCTACTTGCATACTCAGCTTGACCAAAATTGAGAGAACAATAATCAATCAACTTAATTGTGTTTTAATGGTTATTGTATGGCCATCTTAATTCATTCCTGCAAATCTCCCAGTTCCTTTAGATAAAGTGGAGCAATGATAAACCAATTCCAAGAAACAATTAAAGTGGAAACAGATTTTAATAGTTAAAAGTTCTTTTCAAAAATGAAACAAATGCCCAAAACATTAATGACAACAAAAATACAAGTATTACAAAAAATTCACGTGGAGGGTCAGGAGGCCTAGTTATGGTTTGTCAAAAGATCTGGAACAGTGAAATGAGAAGAACACTAAATAATCATCAGATATCTAATACTACTGTCTCTGCCCATAGCTTCTGGGTAGCTGTAAAGTCCACACAGGATTACATAGTATTTCCTTATGTTATCTCACCAGAAGTATGTCTAAGGTTGCCCTTATTGATAAATACTACTACGTTTGAAATAGATCAATTTAGTTAAATATTTAGCTAGATTGCTCAGGAAAATTACAAACTAGTATAAAAGTGTTGTGTATAAGTTATCTCTTGTATTATTGCCCACCACCTACTAAAGTAAGTTCACAAATTGTTAGGGATGACAAAATGGTATAACAATTCATTGTAACGATATGTGTCATTGCAATTTAAAAGAGAACTAAACCCTAAAAATAAATATGGCTAATAATGACACATTTTATATACTGAACTTGAACAATGAGAAAATGTTAGCTTCTCAATAGATGCAATGATCCAGGACCTCAAAGTTGTCATAGGGGTCACCATCTTGGAAAGTGTCTGTGACACTCACATGCTCAGTGGGCTCTGAGCAGCTGTTGAGAAGCTAAGTTTAGGGGTTGTCACAAATTATCAAGCAGAAAATGAGGTTGGCCTGTAATATAAGCTGATGCAACAGGGCTGATTATTAAATTTTGATGCTAGTTGCACTAGTTTCTGAGCTGATGTAGTAATTATCTGTATTAATTACTAATTAGCCTTATATTGTGACATTTATATTCTATATTGTGAGTGGGTCCCTAAGCTCAGTAAGTGACAGCAGCACAGAGCATGTGCAGTGAATCAGCAGAAAAGAAGATATAGAGCTACTGGGGCATCTTTGGAGACACAGATCTTTACTGCTAAAGTGCTGTGATTGCCTTGGGCTGGTACAGAAGCCCAAAACATAATGTACAGCATTTCTAGCTACTTATTTAGTTAGGCTTTAGTTCTCCTTTAAATTAACTCATAATTTTAATCTTAAAATGTTTAATACAGGTACCATATTCTAATTGGATGTATCCCACAACTCTAACTTTAAATGCAAATTTAAATAAAAATCTATAAAAATTTAACCACTTGTGTTGGATGTGTTGAATATGAAAAAGTAGCTTTTAGGTGGGAATGTTGGTAACAATATGTAGATGGAATCAGAATGCTGGAGTCATTATTCAATATGTGTTTTTAGCTAACCTATCGTTTAAAGAGAGATTTTGTATCCCATAAAAATTGTTTGTGTGAATACCATAACAAACAGGGGAAAGTTGTGCTCACCACTAATTTTTAAAACCATTAGGCGGGGGTGCAATGAGGCTGTGACCACAAAATACATATAGACAAATACAAGAGTCCTCTGCACTCAACCCATTATCAATATATTTAAGACATTGAGATTTGTGCATAGAGCTACTAAAAAATCCCATAACCTTTAAACAAAAAAGGAATTGTTTGTCCATATATTGAAATATATTTAAGCTGGCCAACTACTATTTAAGCATGTTACAAATACCATGCCACAATTATGGGGCAGATTTACACTTAGAAAAGTGGCTAACGCTAGTGACTTTTTGGCAGCGTTGCCATCCGCAGGGACATTGGCAATTCACTAACAGGCGCAGGCACCAATTCGCTAGCGACTTTTCGCTCTGGCGAATGGACGTTACTCCGCAAATTCACTAAGATGCGGATTTTACTGAAAGTTAGCTCTTTTGTCGCCACCTCAGACCAGGCGAAGTGCATTAAAGTAGTTAGATCTTCCTCAATCTTCTGTCACTTACATCATATCCTGTGAGCCGAAAATGCAGTTCAAAAAAGTTCAAAAAACGCTGGCAACTCTGGAGAACCAAAGCTTTTCAAACACATGATCCTTTATTGAATTGCACTACATGTTTCGGATCAGGATGATCCTTCCTCAAGTGATAAAAAGCCAATTGTAGGGTATAATTCTAGGAGATTATTTAAAAAAAAAATCTAAGGGGAATAATTTAACTCTTACTACAGAGTAATCTAGATGTGGAATTATGTATGAAATATGTTAGTGTTACAGGATCTGTAATATTGTTAACATCATTATACTCGATAAGGTAGCCAAAATGCAATCATACTAATTATGTAAACTACCATGGTATTATGGTACAATTAATAATCTTGCATTAAAATTAGATCTTCTTTAAAGGGGTGGTTCACCTTTAAATAGTGATGGGCGAATTTATTCGGCAGGCGCGAATTCGCGGCGAATTTTCGCGATTCGCCGTCAGCGGATAAATTTGCAAAACGCCCGCGAAAATTTGCGGAAAAAATTCGCCGGCGTCAAATTTTTTTTTCAAAAAACGGACACCGGCGTCAAAAACGGGCACCGGCGTCAAAACCGAGACGCCGGCGCCGTTTCGCGAATTTTTCGCCGTTTCGCAACTTTCTCGCGAAATTCGTGAATTTTTCCGCGAAACGGCACAAATTCGCCCATCACTACCTTTAAATTAACTTTTAGTATTTTATAGAATGGCAAATTATAATAAGTTTTTCAACTGATTCTATAAGCAAAGAAAAATGCCTGGTCTTCATGATTTTATTTTTTATAGTTTTTTAATTATTTGCCTTCTTCTTCTGACTCTTTCCAGCTTTCAAATGGGGGTCACTGGTCCATCTAAACTAATTCTCTGTAATGCTACAAATTTTTGTTATTGCTCATTTCTATTACTCATCTTTCTATTCAGGCCTCTCCTATTCATATTCCTGTCTCTTATTCAAATCAGTGCATGTTTGCTAGGGTAATTTGGACCCTAGCAACCAGAGTGCTGAAACTACTATCCAAAGAGCTGTTGAAAATATCTCAAAAACAATAATAAAAAATGAAAACCAATTGCAAATAGACTCAGAATATCACTCTACATCATACTACAAGTTAATTAAAAGGTGAACAAACACTTTAATTTCAGCATATGTGACAACTAGCTAGTTGAAATTATTATAAAACTATTTTTTAAGTCTACAGGTCGTCGATGAAAAGTGTTATGTTCAACAAACTAGGATACTCATCGGTCAGCCGAATACATAAATTGATCATACAGGCAGAGGTGATATACTTTGTTATATATATATATATATATTTTTTTTTATTATGGTGTCTTAAATTCTGTAGCTAGGCCAAGAGAATAATCCAGCATCTCTCTGAAATTGTGAAATCAATTCTTATTTGTCTAGGGCACTGTATAACAATCAGTCTTAAATAAATGTTTACAACCCTCCACTTTCAAAAAGTACTTCTTTAAAAGCACATGTAAAGTCTGTTTTACAAGGGATGGTTAAATGTAAAGTACTCCAAGTAGAATAGGTCTCTAACTTTTGGTCTGGTACTTCTATTAGGAGAGACAGGCACTGATCTGTGCTACCATTTAACTGAACTTTCTACAACAGGTATGGGACCCATTATCCATAAACCCAGGTAAAGTTGTTGTACCATGTTAGCCAGTAAAAATGTTACAGGGCAACCATTTTGAAATAAAAAATTACAAAGTGGCATAAAGGTGATCCCTTTATAAGCTATCTAAAATAATCATAGCAAGCTTTCAGAACATTTCAGTTCCTTCTTCAAGTTGATTACAAAGATCTGCAAGAGACAAACAGATAAGGTACAAGTTAATGTGGGTAAGAGAGGCTGAATATAAATTAGGGCTGAATTAATGGAATAAAAGGAATTCCATATGATCTTAGTCCAGATAAACACGTTTGTATTTCTGACCTGGTGCAGTCCTTTCTTAGTCCACATAATTAGCCACAATCCAAAGCCCAGGTTTAGTCTCTTTTCCAGAGAATTGAAAGTTTCCATTACTTTGTACCCTCACATCTTTCTTTCATTATCTGTTTTAAAATTGCCTATATTCAGCTTCTTTAACCCATTAATATTGCTCTCTACTTACCACTAAAAGTTAATTAAAAGGTGAACAACCTCTTTAAAGGAAAATTCTGTATAGCAGTGTTTTCTAAAGGAAAACCTAACTAGTGTTAATTTATTGATCATATGGTTAATAATCTGGTTTGATTTATTATGGTATGGTTTTTGATATAATCATGAGATAACAATCTACAGTTCTCAAATGGATTGCTGTTATTACTTAGTCTATATATTACACTAAAGTGAAGTATGCATAAGCTTGAAGTAAAGAGTTATGATGTAAGAAGAAGAAAATGTTTTTTAAATAAAAAAACATAACATTTTTGTATTTTAATCTTTCGTTGTTTTAAACAGCAAATCATTGTCTGTATAAACATTTGTATAATAATATAGATTGGTAATTCCCTCATTCGTATTCGCACATTTCTGTGGAGGCCAAAGCCAATTTTAAAATAAACATTTTATAGCAGCAGAGGTGTTGACTCTTGTTAGCCATGTTTTTTTTTGTTTTAAGTGTACAATTATAAAGTAACTAGGGATGCTTTGAATCCACTATTTTGGATTCAGCCGAACACCTGAATCCTTCACGAAAGATTTGGCGAATACCAAACCGAATCCAAACCCTAATTTGCATATGCAAATAAGGGGGAAGGGGAAAATATTTTTACTTCCTTGTTCTGTGACAAAAAGTAACACAATTTCCCTCCCCACCCCTAATTTACATGTGCAAATTAGGATTCGGATTTGGTTCGGCCAGGCAGAAGGATTCGGCCGAATCCTGAACCGAATCCTGGATTCAGTGCATCCCTAAAAGTAACAAATCCAAGATTGTGCAGTTTTAACTTTTTTTTTTTCTTCTTTCATTTCCAGGTTGCACATTTCAACAAAAGAGCGATCCTGACAGATTGGGGGTTGACCTACATTAATGACACAGTAACACATAATATGGACAGTAGTATGACCAGAACTAGTGATGTGCTGGTCGGGACAAAATCCAACTTGCATCCGTCCTGCTCACGACGTCACAAAAGGGGCAGGCGAGCAGACGCGCATCTATAAAAATGGAAGTCAGACCCAGGTCCCGCCGGTATCGGGCCAGCTCACACATCACTAACCAGAACCGTTGAAGTCATTGAATAGATGCCTTTCTAAAAAAAAAAACACCACTACATAGACTTGATGACATTCTAGCATCTGTTAAAGAGATTATAAATAAATACTGTTGTAACAATTTCTTTAAATTATTGAGAACAACTACTTAAATCGCTAACATTTTAACTCAAATCCATTTTTTTTTGGTATAACATTTAGGTGATTTGTCTGAAGACTGTGATTCCACAAGTTTTATATGTGCTGTAGCTTACTAAACGTTAAAGTCAAAACTACCCTTATTATAGCACTTAATCATTAATGTAACTGTACTTTGTATTTACTATTGTAATGCCCCCTCTTTGTTCTATTAATTTGTTGTTCTGCTGTAAAGTGATGTGTACATAAATAAAGCTATATATATATATATATATATATATATATATATATATATATATATATATATATATATATATATATATATATATCTATTGTAAGAGTTTGGGTAGCTGGGATCAGTTTTCCTGGGGTAACACAGCCCACGGCACAAGCACAACTTATGAGAGTATAGTCTCTGTTTGGCAGTTTATTGTCTCTTGCAGAAAAAATAAACAAAACAAACAAAATCCTTGCCACTTAATGGGCTTCTAACTAATACAGGTCAGTTTTCCTAACTAACCAGGAGAAAGCCTACCACCTGTCTCCCCAAAAACAAAGAACATACAGAAAGATATAAAATCCCAAACCTTTTGGTGATTTCAATCCCTCTCACACAGGCAGCTTTCCTGTGTCTTTTTCCCAGCCAGGAACTCTCCACTCTGGCTTGAGCTGCCTCTTTAATTAACCACCTGAAATACATCAGTACAACTCAAAACACCCGGGCTGGACTAGCAGTCCCGGAACCACTCTGTTAGGAACCTGGGGCATAAATAAGCTCCGTCCTGGACTTTCCCAGGTATCCTAGTAGTGACCTCACCACAATATATATATTGTACACACAAATTCACTGGATGTGCCAGTATGTTATACAACTTCTGGTAAATGTAATAAATAGGTTCCGCATAATAGCCTAGCACAGAGATTGCATACATCGATGCCATAATTGCCATTTCCCTTCATTAATCAGATCTAGTTGACGAGAGGTATTCACAGAGTAACTGGGGTGGTACAGCAATAATTGTGCACTTGGCTCATATCTCTTTAACACATCCTTGCCATAACATTACAGACTTTGTAATGCATTTCAGCAGTGTAAGTCACATGCTTTGAACCCTGAAATAATAGCGATTAGCTTCAAATCACAATAACAGTAGCCCAGAGGCAAGTGCTAGATCACTATGGGTCACATAGACTTATTGGTCATTCTCAAAGAATCTTACTGTGTTCTGCACCTTAAAATTTCAGTGTGAGTTAAAGTATAATATACTGTTGGGCTGCACTGGTAAAACTGGTGTTTTTGCTTCTGAAACTCCTGTGCCTTTTCTCCTTTTTCAGCTTTGAATGGCTGCCCCATGGCCAGGGCCGGATTTCTGTTTCGGCCGCCCTTAGGCTAGAGGGTGAAACTCCCTTCCCCCTCGTGATCAACCTCCCCTTGTGAGGACCAAACCTCCCCTCGCGAGCATGCATGCACAGTCTGCCTCCTGGACACTGGTAAAGCACTGGCCATTGAAGCAATCATCTGATCCCCAGTGCTTTTTACAAAAATAAGAATGCGGCAGGACGGCATGCCGCCCCTAAAATATTGCCGCACTAGGCCCGGGCCTTTGTGGCCTCAAACAAACCCGGGCCTGCCAATGGCTACACAACAGCTTTTTTTTATATACTGTATATTATATTGTCATTCCTTTGAAACACTTACATTTTGTGATGTTACTAACCTCTCATGAATACAGAGCTGCCAAAGGCAGGGACCTCTGTATTAATGCAGGAGTTGCATGGAGTACAATGGCCAGTGCCTGTGGGTGCTTTCCCAAGGGATGGAGCAAAGTGTAAGAAAAAATGCCAGACCATCTATATTTTGCTCTATGCACCTTGCACTATACACCATGACTACTAAATTACCCCTTTTGAGTTTGGTCCTCAATGGTCCCTACAGTATATGAATAGGTAAGAATGTAAAAAAAGACACACAAAGCATTACTTAAATAACGATACTTTTAAACTGTAAAAACACATTAAACTGATGTTAGATTTTAAAAATTACAACACTTTCATTACACTGTCCACAGCATCAAGATTTCAACAAGCAAATCAAAAATTCAAAAGATTTGATGATGTTTATTATGTTTGTACTTTCTTTATGAACGGTAGCGACAGTTATTTTAGGGGGCCTTCAACACCACCTGTCTGCTACATACAATGCTGTTCTAACATTTGTACCCAGGTGGTTGCAAAACACTTCACACGTCCATTCATGCAACTTTTACAAGTAACACCTGGAGCTAGGTGTTGCATGATATCTTGGTAATCCTATCACGGTAAATATACAACATTCACACCTCTGTGAGTTTCAACTGTCACCTCTCTGAAGAGTTACAGTGGGCCATTGTGATTGGATTAATGGAAGAGTTTATATGTCGAGGATTTCCCATACCAGTCAGTTGAACTGAAGAAGCTGCTCGGATGAGTAGTGAAACGTTTTCAATGATTACTCAGCAAGTCCAGTTGCTCTAGAATTACTTATACTAGATAGAGCAGCTCTAATCTACAAATCATTTTCTGTGTCAATGCCAATTTGTAGTAAACCCTTGTTAAATTTCATTGCTTTAAGTTTAAAGTAGTACTTGTTAATTTCCTTCATGAGGCTTCACAATTTGCTGGAGTGTTAGAGCTCCAACAACTGAAAGCAGTTAAACATATTCCAATACACAAAGTGATCAGAGCATTAAATATGTCGGTTTATTAAGCACTTATGACTGTTAAGAAAATGTTATTATAGAGAAAAATATCAAATTGCTGATAATCCCTCATACTTTGATATTTAGAAAAATCTGCTCCTATAGTATAGAAAGTCATGCTTGTGATAAATTGTGTAATTATATATATATATAATACACAAAAGCCATGAATATCCTGTAAATTATATCCTTATAAACGGTGAGTTCTGATGTCATCAGTTATAAACGGTGAGTTCTGATGTCATTTCTGTCATATGACTCACTGAAACTTGTGTATTATAATAAATAAAGTACCCCCAGTTGCAAAATATGAGGATATTAGAAGTTACCTCGGAGTTCCATGACCTGTATAAAAACACTCGGCCTTCGGCCTCGTGTTTTTATATGGTCATGAAACTCCTCGGTAACTTATAATATCCTTATATTTTACAAGAGGGGGTACTTTATTCACTATATATATATATATATATATATATATATATATATATTTATATATATATATATATATATATATATATATATATATATATATATATATATATATAAAAAACAAGGGAAAGTTGTGCTCACCACAGGTGATCCCACTGGTGTCTAATAAAAGGGCAGCCAAGTTTGGGAGTTTTACTTTGAAAGCAGCTAGTAAGTTGCAGGTAAAACGTATTCGTCCCTTTTATAAAATGTATAATGAAGCAATAGAATTCTTAATGAATCAGATAAAATTGAGCATAGGACTGGCCAGATATGGGATGACTTTGACGTAGTTGGCCAGCTTAAATATATTGCAATATATGGACAAACAATCCCTGTTTTGTTTAAAGGGTAAGGCATTTTTCAGTAGCAGTATGCACAAAATGTCGCTGTCTTAAATATATTGATAATGGGTTGAGTGCAGAGGAATCTTGTATTTGTCTATATGTTTTTTGTGGTCACACCCTCATTGCACCCCCGCCTAATGATTTTAAAAACTAGTGGTGAGCACAACTTTCCCTTGTTTGTTATAGTTATACAGGAGCAGTGACCAGCTCCATGTTGTAGCTCCCACCCCCTCCAACTACAGTCAGGTGATCCCACTGGTGTCTAATAAAAGGGCAGCCAAGGTTGGGAGTTTTACTTTGAAAGCAGCTAGTAAGTTGCAGGTAAAACGTATTCGTCCCTTTTATAAAATGTATAATTAAACCATAGAATTCTTAATGAATCAGATGAAAATTGAGCATAGGACTGGCCAGATATGGGATGACTTTGACGTAATTGGACAGCTTAAATATATTGCAATATATGGACAAACAATCCCTGTTTTGTTTAAAGGGTAAGGCATTTTTCAGTAGCAGTATGCACAAAATGTCGCACTCACCATTCACTTAGCCAGTTGCTGGGTGCTAACCAATCAATACTTATTATTCACAGTCCATGAAAGCACTCACAGCGAACGCCGTCCAGCGTGTATCAAAACATTATTTATTGGTGCATGGTGTATCAACGCGTTTCGGCTCACCTGGAGCCGTCGTCCATAATATATATATATCTTTTGATAAATTATAGGACAGCAAAGTGTGGGCTTAAATTGCACTTTAAGCTAAATTCCCTCAGTAGAATGGAACTGATCCGTGCCAGTTAATTGATGCTCCCTCCCATTTGGTCCTGACTGTCATCTCCACAGAAGGGAATTTCTTTTCCATGTCCCCTTCATCTGCTTTGGACCGCTCCTCCCAATGATGCGAGTGAGTATCTGAAATAGGAAACAGATTCACGGAAGTTAATAGCAAGAGAAAAAGATCTAGTTTGAGATTGTATATATATTTTTACGTTTTATTAAAACTGACATAAAAGTAGAATTAACAAGGGGACTTTGCCTCCATTAGATTGAAAGCTCTATGTGTCAGGGACCTCCTTCCTCTTGTATCTTCAATATTTACCTCTTAATCCCTAATGCAATTCTACTTTGTATTTATTTGTATTTACTATTGTATTGACTCCTATTTGTTTTATTTATTGTTCTACAGTATTGTGCTGTGTACATAAATGAATTAGCACGATATAGATAACAATATACATACATACATACATACATACATACACTTGTTAGTACACCCAGCTTTATGATCAGTGCCTACCGATAGTCAGATGTGCTGTTTTTCTTTGAGAAAGTTGTCCATTGTAGAAATAGAGATCAAAGAAATGTTCCATTTTCCAGTCACATAAGAGAGAGGCGTTTATGCCAAAAAGAACACTGTATGTTCCATTAACGTTACATAGCCAAATGGGAAATTTGGGTGTTTTCAGCATACTTCCAACCTAAAATCAATAAGCAAGTTTAACAAAGATTATTGCTAAATGGTACCAAGCAACACTCAGAAATGTACCCCAACAGTGGCACTGCTATGATACTTACCCGTGGGAGTCTGTCTTGTTGCATTTCCTCTCTGCTCCAGTGCAAGAAACCTATGTCACTGCGCACAAGGACTCCATGCTGTACATGATGTTCTGTGTTGTCTTCATCCAATACCTGATCTCCATTGAACACCTGAGGGCTTGCTCTTCCTGTTAGCATCAAGTTAATTAAAGCCTGTAAATCAAATAGTATTTCCTAATGTATGTGGATGGGTAGGTGGGGGTAGCTGCTACACCAGGAACAATATTCAAGAATATTTCAAAGCAGAAAGGCATATGTTCCTGGCTGGATTTGCAACCAGCAGTAATTACCAGTAAAGTGGTTCTGGTTGAGAGGACTAGTAACATCAAAAAATTTTGCGCTCCTCTTCAGAAAAGGCGACATGGCGATGATCCATCACATTACGTGTGATTTCTCCTCCCTGGCTATCTCATATAAGGAAGTCAGGGAGGAGAAATCAAACGCTGCACATTTGTTGGATCGCCTTTTCTGAAGAGGAGTGCAAGCTGAGTTTCGGTAAGTTATTTCTTAATAAAGGCTGTGCGGTTTTAAAGTTTAATTAGTCTTGATGTTTTTTTTTGTGGTATACTAACCAATTTTATTTAAAAAATGTTGATGTTACTGGTCCTTTAAGGGGAATAACTAACATTTTTAGACGAAAAGAAAAGACTCACATTTTTTGAGATTTTTTATACTCCTACTAAAAATCCAAATACCAAAATACTCCAGCTAAAACCTGTCAGTCATAATGGCAGAAGTCCCCATTTACAATTGGAAGAGGTTTTTTGCCTTTATGATGTTTGAGAGTTTTGGGCTGTTTGATGCTGGTTTTCATTTGAAAACTCAAAAAATATAATTTTTGTTTTGGATTTGTAAGTAAATTAAGCCAAATTGTGATTGGGAGTTAGGTTGAATTTTAATAAATACCCCCTTAGTTATTGAAAAAATAAACAGAACTGGGAAACCAGGGCAGAAGCATTTTCAAAAAGAAGCAAGAAACACAGTTAATACCAGGTTGAAAGTTAGAACAGACCAACGATATAGGATACCAGGCCAAAGTTCAACTTCCAGAAATCCACAACAGAATAGATAAGAATAAGTATGACAAAGAAGTCAGAATAGAAATCATATTGAATTGCTTTAGTGAGCTGGCTACTTTCTAGAATACAGTATTTGGTTTAAGGGCTAGACATTACTTGTGTCACGTACGGCTCCCTTAATTTAGAACAAGTGCCAAGCTCCCTGGTCACGGCTCAATCTTCCGCCTGTAGCAGCCGCCTTTGACCTCGGGTGGAGCCCTCAGCTACTCAGATGCCGCCAGGTCTTAACTTGAGAGCAGCAAAACAAGTGTTTTGAACGAGCAAAGGGGCACATTCGTTTCAAAGGTTTTGGACGGAAGGCAATAATTCAAGGAGTAGACAAAAAGTCAGGCAGGCAGGCCCGGGTTGGTACAGGCAGAGTTCAATCAGGGTCAGACAGGCAGTGGTCGGTACAGGTGGAGTTCAAGGAAGGTCAGGCAGGCAAGGGTCAGAATTGGCAGAGTTCAGAATAGTCAGGCAGGCAGGGATCAAAACCAGAATCAAGACAAGACAGAAACCGCACCCAGATACTTACAAGTTTGACGAGCTCAAAGTCCCTTTAAATACTTTAAATTTTTCCACGGATGTGATGATGTCATGGCGCGTAAACCACAGATGTCCCATGTCCTTGCTGGCCCACTAGACTACCAGGGTATGTTACAACTAGGGTTGCCACCTTTTCGAAATCTGGCCCTACCAGCTGGTGATGTAGAGGGTGGTGGCGGGCCATAGAGGGGTGGGGTTATGACATTTCAGGGTTTCAGTGGCGGAGTCAAGGAGTTTTATCAGGTAGGACTGCAGCCTTGGAATAGGTGAGTTAGGGAGTGGGGGAGAGGGGCAGATCTGAGGCAGGCTAGGGGTGGAACAAGCCCTGACCTTGGCTTGGTAAAATACCGGCCAGGTGGCAACCTTTGTTAAGACGTGGCTTATAATACCTATATTGGGTTAATCAGGACATTTGTACGTGTACAATTTTAATTTCAGCACAGAGACATCTGCTAACAAAGCTGCTGCACAGGCTAAAAATATGCTGACTGGGGGGGCAGTGTGTAAGGTTACCTGGTGGCTCTGTGGGGCAGCGACGGGGTGCCTGTCACTGCCATCTCGGGGACACCTGCAGTCTGTTAATTCTTGCCAAATGCACACACGAACATTTGTTTCTTGTATATGTGCGTAAGTGACATAATTTTTCGGCGCATGTAGTGACCTCGCCTTGGGGCGAAAACTTGCCTATTTAAACCTAATTCCTCAGTATGTCAGTGCCAGTTGTAGGTCTATGCTTCATAGTTCCTGGTGCTCTTCTGTTTTCATGTTGTCTGCCTTTGTCTGTTAACCTGACCTCGCCTGTACACCAATTTGCCTAAACTCTGCCTGGAACGACTCTTGCCTGTTTCTAGAACATGCTTCTGTATCTACCATCTGAATCTACCATTGAACTTTACTGTGTTTCCCAATCTGTTACGAATTGGCCTCTTTGCTTGCTCAAAACTTTTGTCCTGTTTCTCTTACACTGGCGGCACCTGAGTAGCTGAGGCTCCTCCCAAAGCCAAAGGCAGCTGCTATAGGCAGAAGAGTGATCCAAGATGGGTAACTTGACTTTAGTTCTTAGTTTAGGGTGCCATTCGTGACACAGTGTTTTTATTGGCCTATGTTTGTCCAGCTTTATACTGTGAATATAGAACTATCTGTAAATAATCAGCTGTTCTTATTCCAGTATCTTCTCCAGTCAGCAAAATCATGCTTTTTTTTACACTGCCTGACAGATACTGATTACAATTTCACGCAAGCTTAAAGTCTTTTTTTAAGCACTTTTTTTTTGATTTCTTGTGATTAAACCCAGTCAAATAAATACAGTTCATCTAAAGAATAAAATAATCAGTGTACCTGTTTGGCTGAGAAGTTCCCAAGACTGAACTGCAACAGATGTGGTGTAGTGAAGTCCAAGTCATCTTGAAGCCTGTAGATGTATAGAGAAATAATGACACTATTAGTGGGATAGACCTAATAAAATAGGTCCCCATGATAACCTTTACTAACGTGAATTTTTTCTACAATAAAAATTGGCATAAAAAATCAAGGCACGTTGCTGGTTCTAAATCAATTTTTGGGTCACAAATTACATTTCTGTTGCTTGATTTGGTTATTCTTTTAATAATCTTAAGAAATATTGATGTATATATTTAAATTTTAGCCTTATTATTTGGCCCAATCGTCAATGCCTGATGGCCTTATATTTTAACACCCTCTTATCTTAGAATTACATAATTTTTATATATTATATATACCATCAGCATCCCCAGTTATATACTGTATTTAAACATCTGCCTTAAGAATCAACATGTGCCCTGAAATCCTGCAGTTAACTTCTACTCAGTTGCTGATATAATATTTCATTTTTATAATGAAATATAATTTGTAATTCTTTATACACAAGCCTCCTTCACAAGAGTTACAACCTTTAATTAAACAGAAATGTTTATTTCACTTTCTCAAGCTTTATTACAAAAAAAGAAAGAAAATCCAAGCCACTGGCCTCACGGGATTTACCTACGAAGTGTCCTAGAGAATAACAAACTGTACAGAAACAGTATCATTCCATGGCACCCCTCGTTTTTGAACTAAAAGGAAAACAAGAAATAATTCAATTAGAATTTTATATAACTCAAAGTAATATTACCATTAATAATATTACAGAAAACGCATTTCATCAGTAAAAGTATTTCTACTGAAGTGATTGAAAAAAAAAAAAAGTGCTGCTTCAAATGTAGTAGTAATATTGTCCATGTGTTCTTATAAAGTAATTAAAAGCACGTTAAGCCTCCCAAACTACCTCTAGCATATCTCCCAACAATTGAAAAATGTAAAGAAGGCCAAAAACATTAGCCTCGCTATGAAATTGTTTGCCCATGCCCATTTTATGACCACACCCCTAATTACTATGTCCATTTTACAAAATTTGGCAGCCTATGAAAGTTTGAACACATTTATGGGTATTTTAGGGCAATGTTTTATGTGTTATAACAGTTTTGCTAATGAAGCTGATTGCCCTTTAAGTCAGTTGCCCCAAGAGACTTGCTTATCTTAAATTGTTACAATTGTTTCTTTGCTCATCTTAAATTGTTACAAATGTATCAAAGTGCAGCCTCACAGTGTTCTGGGCTCTCTGCCAAGAAGCTTCTTATTTTAATTACGCTTCAGAGATTTTGTATCTTTTTCTGACGTCAATGCAGGAGATAAAAAAGAAACTCTGGACATTTCATTAAGACACCCGGGACTGTGGGCAGAGCTGTCAAAATCGGGACTCAGGACAGTTGGGAGGTATGTCTTTAGCTCTAAGGGGTGTGCTAGAATAATGGACCATGTGTTGTGACCCTTTTTGTGATTAGCTGTGGCCAGGATAGAAAAAGAGGCTTCTTGAAGCAGCCATACAAAATAACTTTTTACTTCCTGAGAAATAAACACTGTGATTTATGGAGACTTTCAGACCTTTTCAAACGTTTGTAACATAGCCGGAATGAAAAAAAAAAAAACCCTCCACGTTAGCAGGAGATGGCCTCTGATTTTTCATTTTCTCTTTAGAAGATAAAAACAACTTATCTCCTGCAGGAGGAGTGAATTTCTTATCACAACCTGCAAACAAAAAAGAGGAAGGATGCTTTTTCACATCTTTAACAGCATCTCTGTTTTACTCTCTGGAAGATTTCACAGCAGTTTCTTTATACTAAGAGCAGAGAGAAGAGAAATGAGAGAGAGGGAGAAGGGAGAGGGACATTTATATGAAGGAATATCATTTTTAGAAGGATTAAAATGAGTTTTAATGTGTTATTGAAAAATGTAAAAAAAGCTGTCTTTCATTCAAGATAACAAAGTGCAAATGTTCCAGAGCATGGCACAATGTATGAATAAATATTATTACACAAGTAAGAAGTAGGGATGCACCGAATCCAGGATTCGGTTCGGAATTCGGCCAGGATTCGGCCTTTTTCAGCAGGGTTCGGATTCTGCCAAATGCTTTTGTCTGGCCGATCCGAATCCAAATCCTAATTTGCATATGCAAATTAGGGGTGGCGAGGGAAATCGCGTGACTTTTAGTCACAAAACAAGGAAGTACATTTCCCCCCCTTCCCACCCCTAATTTGCATATGCAAATTCGGGTTCAGATTCGGTTCTTTATTCGGCCGAATCTTTCACAAAGGATTCGGGGGGTTCGGTCGCATCCAAAATAGTGGATTAGGTGCATCCCTAGTAAGAAGTGGTTAATGGTTATGGTTAATGGGCACTCACACAGTGTATGTGGGCACCGAGGAACTTCTCAAGAATTTCTTTGTCCACAAATTCAAAAAGCTGGAGCTGGTAAGTAAGAAGAACACAGATTTAATTTGGACTTGTCACAGCCTGGGCATTAGACCTTTGAAAGGATAGTTTTAGTGAGACATTATGGGGCCCATTTACTAAAAATTAATTGGGATTTTTTTTCACAAATCTCTAAACAACTTATGGTTTTCATATATTTCTTTCTTAAAAGCTCTAAAAAGTTGAGATTTATTAAGTGTAAAACCTCTAAAATCACTTACATTTGACATTTAATAAATAAGTCTCCTGCTAACTACAAAGTTGCAGACATGCATAAAAAGTGATTACTGCTGAGAAAACACTTAAATGAGAACTAAAACTTAACTAAAGAAGTAGACTGGAAATGTTGTACGTTATGTTTTGGTCTTTTGTACCAGTCCAAAACAATCACAGCCCTTTAGCAGTAAAGATCTGTGTCTCCAAAGATGCCCCAGTAGCTCCCCATCTTCTTTTCTGCTGATTCACTGCACATGCTCTGTGCTGCTGTCACTTACTGAGCTTAGGGACCCACTCAAAATATACTCTATATACAGAATAGAAATGTCACAATATAAGGCTGATTAGTACTTATTACAGATAATTACTAAGTCAGCTCAGAAACCAGTGCAACTAGCATTAGAATGTAATAATCAGCCCTGTAGTATCAGCTTATATTATAGACAAACCCAATTTTCTGCTTGATAATTTGTGACGACCCCTAAGCTCAGCTTCTCAACAGCTGCTCAGAGCCCACTGAGCATGTGAGTGTCACAGACACTTTCCAAGATGGTGACTCCCTGTGAAAAGTTTGAAGTCCTGGATCATTGCTGCTATTGACAAGCTGAAACTTTAGGCTGATGCAATAAGTTCAGTATGATAAATATGGCATTTTTAACTATATTCATTTTTAGGGTTTAGTTCTCCATTAAAGTAGTTTATAAAACAATTTAAAGAAAAAAATTTATCTTTCTTGATAACAGAGTTAAGTTTTTCATCTATTTAGTTACAACTTAATTTGTGTGTCTACAGTGGAACCTCAATAAAAATAAGTTTTCCCTCATTTTACATTGTTGTTTTGTGGTCCCACCTATATATTCTGCATAATACATTTCCCTGATTTTACATTTTCCAGGATTTTTCTGGTCCCCTGAAAAACGTAAAATGTATTTCTATGAACTTTTTATGCTTTTATGGAAGCAATTTCTTTTACAAATTGAACTTTTTGTCTATGTGTCCTTTGATTATTTTTAATCCCATTTTAAAATAGGGGCAATTTACAGTATTATGGCTCTACAAACCTTTTCAGGAAACGTTAAACCAACAATTACATTTTCAGGAAATCACAGCATTCCATTCCAATACCAGTACTCTTTACAACTCATTAAAATACTCCATTGTACCAATAGGATCTCATCGTATGACCATTCTCTAATGATACCAGCCTTAAGATAATCATATAAGGAACAAATTTACAGGTACCTGACCAACTGGCTGCTGACTGAATTGATGGATATTGTGCCCAAGGGCCATGCATGACTATTGTCTTCTGTTGATTTATTTGTTTGGACCAATGGATGCCATTGGATGTGAAGAGGATATATGGCTCATTTCACTTCCTCATGTACCAATTCACCATTCATACATTGACAGGGTTCATGGACAGATTAAAATGTTCAGATTTGACAGAGCAAATAAAATCCAGTTGGGTTGCAGGATGTTCTGTTAGTTAGTTAACGTACATGCCCAAGTAATCAGTTAGTATAGCTGGACCAAATCTTCACTTCTACTCCAACTGGAATTTCATGTGTGTATGTACATTGCTATCCTTTATTACAAAAATGATGATGCTGTTAAACATATTTTAGATATAAATATTTCATCATCAGCATTAATATTAGCATATGTTTATTGCAGTGTACATACCCTTTCAGTAAAATGATCTGCTTTGTAGTCAGTACCCTGTGTGAAATAGGGTTCATTTGTGATGAGGCAGATTATTGCTTTATTCCCCTCGCCCGCTGTCCAGAGGATATCTGCTAAAGCTACAGCCAGAGCTCTCTCCTGTTGTTTTTGGCTATGTTCATATAAGCTAATAAAAGAAAGGCATATTGTTTATCACTGCAACAACTACATTGCAATTGGTAGATAATATAAATATCAAACATGTAGCATTGTATGCCCATGCAGACATACTTAAAAGGAAAAGTTCTAGTCATTACGCAAACAGATCTTTGCCCAATTTCACCACCGATTTGGCAACAACTGGATTACCTGGGCTGTGATGCAGACATGTTTAGAAAAGCAGCATTTATGGCTTGGCCTGTTAAAATACTTTTCACAGACGAGATGGCTTTTATGGTGGCCATACACGCACCAATATCATCGTATGAAACACATTTTCGTACGATATTCGGTGCATGTATGGTGGGAGACAAGCCGACCGATATTGGCAGAAGGCTTGGATATCAGTCGGGTCATCGATTGGTCCAGACGGAAAATTTTGATTGGGTGCCTTCAAAGGACATTGAACATCGAAACAAACATCGGACACTGTTAGTGCTGAATTGTCAGATACAGGTAGAATTCTATTATTTCTACCTGTATATCTGATCAGTTCCACACAGGTGTATTAAAACGAACAATCTTTCTAGGAAAGATCTTTTCCAGGAAAGATCATAATTGTTACATCTATGGCCACCTTTAGGCAGGTCATTATATTGCCAATAACATACTAATTCTATCAGGAATGACCAGAAACAGACCTGAAACTGTCTCATAAACATGCCAAGAAGGGGTATTGACACATTTTATTGTTAGTGGGCAAGTTACCCAATCAGATCTTTGTTTCTATTTTCTAAATTGTACTAGACCAATCAAAACAAATTGCTGAGTGGCAGCTATAGGCAACTACACTGATGCAATTTATTACCTGTGTTTGTAAGTCTGTTCTTTATTGTGGTCTCCCAGTACATGGGACCCTCAAGTTGATAGCCTTGAGTTTTGGTATCAAGCACTTTGATACCAAATCCCACAGGGAAAGGCAAAGTTTTCTTTCTAAAAGATTCTTGCTAAACCCATAGCATTAAATAACAGAGTAGGAAGATAGGCTAGAGACTGGCATTTTATTAACATTTAAAAAGCTGATATTGTTGATAACATATATTTACTGTAGGACAACTCTGTCCACTTACTTTTGAAGAGAATTGTGTTCATCTCCATGCTTTGTAAATAGAAGATACTTAATTATATGGCCCTGCACAGCCATCTGTATTGCTCTTGTCCCAGTCTTTAAAAGACAAAAAAAAATTACAGTATACATTACTGTGTCAACTTATAGCCCCACTATCTTATGGTTCTTTTAATACAGGCCTCAGGTGGCATTATGCATAAAGGTGCATCCTCATTCCATGCAAACATAGTGAGTAAATGATGAACGATCCTTTGTAAAAATCACAATTTTTTTTTCTTACTTTGTCTGCTTCCAGTGAATAAGCCATATCTGTAAAGGGTTCACGAAATTTAAAGAAAGATTTTTTCCATTCATAATTGAATGTATAAAATGTGTTTCCAAAGAGAATTTTTCTTAACTCCTGCAAAAGAAAAGCTTCTGAAATTATTCAGCACTCCTTCATAACATAACTACAGATTCGTTAATATTAGCTTGAAAATAACTTTAAAATAAGAATGAGCTGCTTGGATGTTAAACTTCAATCAGCAGTTTGGAACAGCACAACAAATAATCTAAAGGAAGATAGGATAAAACAAGCTGTACTTAGTTTTTAAACCCAGTTTTTGTAGTACTTCTTTTAAAGGGGACCCGTCACCTTAAGAAATAATTCTTTAATTAGTCAAGCAAAATAAACCATTGGAGCTCATACTCCAGTGTCCGGTCTTAAAAACAGCAGTCTGATATGTTTCATGCAACAGAACTTTAACATTATAAATCATAGAAAATCTCTCTAGATTGATTAAACCATGGTATTCCAATGAGGAAAAATTCCCAGCACAGACAGTTTCTATAGCAGTACCACTGCCATCTAGCATGTACTTTCCAGGTGTCCCTCAAACAGGGGCAAATTCACTAACCTGCAGAGTTGCGTTAGCGCAGGCTTCGCCGCACTTCGCCAGGGCGCCGCTAATTCACTAAAATTCGAAGTTGCACTCAGGGAGGCGAAAGGTAGCGAAAACGCATCGCGGCGGTGCACTAGTGCAGGCGATTTTGCGCTGTAGCCTATGGGGAAAAGACGCTGAGGCAGTTCGGGGAGATAGTCGCACAAAAGACGTGGCGATAAGTCGCCAGGTGACAAAATCTCCCCGAATCTCCTCGTCTGGCCTAACCCTAAGGATACACAGGCTTTTTTTTCTGGGATCACACACAATGCACACAGTTAATTTAGCCTAGAAATGCATTTTCGTGCCAAAATCCACTCTGCGTGCCCAAAGAGATTAATCTTGTGTCTGCCAGTCATACTGTATATACACTAGATCTTTCATTAATGGAAATAACCGCCTACAATGTGAGGTTTGGGCACTTCTCTGTCAGTTGACAAAAACATTCTAGTACAGTGACAGACACAATTTATTATTTACAGACATTTGTTTTAGAATTAAGTATTTTTAAATGTCCAATTTGTCCATCAACCATTGCAGAACACTTTATACTATATGCTTACTTTGACATTGTTATCAGTTTTTATGTTGTAAGATAATGTATTTCATTGTCAATAAATAAATTAGAGTTTTCAGCCTGTCTGTCAGTGCTGACAGCTCTGGAATTGAAGTATGCAAATCCTACAAAGCACCAGATAATATTCCCCAGACTGTTTGTTCGTTTCAGATTAGGTTTCCCCTTTTGTTTTATTAACAAGGTTTACTTACCACTGCCATTTCTATTGAGATAGGATAGCCACCAAGGTCTGCTGCCACAATAAACTCTTTTGGGATTGAATACAAAATGTTGGCTGGAAAGTATCCATGCTTCTTGATGCTCAAAGTGTCTGACTTTTCTTCACTTTCTTCATCTGCTTTCTGATTCTCTTGGGATTTCTAAGTAACAGCAAGTCAGTGAGTGTAAATGATAGAAAGACATAGGGACAAATAAGGTTGCACCAATTAAAGTGTAAATATTATAGAAGAATTAAATACCTAAGTTATTTATTTTCACTAATTTTACTAGACTTGTAAAAATCTACCGAAGACTTTTATCTTATTTTGCCTTTTATCAACAACGAGGTGTAAAAAGCTCCAAAGAAAAGAGTATTTTTGTGGCACATTTTATTTTCTATACATACTATTGCCCATATAATGAGGTATGTGTAATATGTTTAGAAGCATTTTATGCAAAACATTTGAAGTCCAATACTAAAATAGAAATGGCAACATATATACTTTTAAACACATGGGGCCAAAACTCCCCAAATCCTCCTTCCTTGGCCTTTAGAGTTGGCCTAGCAACCAATGGTCTAGCAACCAATAAAGGACAATTTGGGCCATTGTAAACATTTTATCAAATATTACCCATTATTTTTCTACACTATTCAAAATGTATTTTTCATAATAGTGTCTTGCTATTCTTATTTATGAAACATCAAACCAAAAAATCCATAGCAGTGCTATATGGGGTTTGAATAGTATTCTATTAAAATAGAATGAAAGTGCAATAGTTGTCAATGGCTAAATGGAAATTACATTGAAACAGTAATTTTTTAAAAACAACTCTAAGTTTGTAAACTGTAAAAAAAAAAAAAACAAGCACGACAAAGTTTTTTTAAGTTTATTTTGTTGCTATAAAACAAACTCTTTGACCTTTCCTTAAAGTTTTCTTGACAGAACTATAATATACATTTTAGCATTGACATTTTTTATGTAGAGGATGAAATGAAGCCAACATATTGGAAATTAAACACTAGTTAGATATCAAATTCTTGTTTAAAAGTGAAAATTGGAGCATAGTGATGGGCGAATTCGTCTCCTTTCTCTTCGCTGAAAAATTTGTGAAATGGTGGAAAATTTTCAAAACGCGAATTTTGATACCTGCGTCAATTTTGACACCCACATCAATTCGTGACAATTTGTGATAATTTCGTAAATTTTGACGCTGATGTTAAAGTCAACAGGCATCTGAATAATGTTGACGTGCAACTGTTTTGACGCGACCGACTTTTTTTGACGCCAGTGAATTTTTGCTGCAGTTTCGTGAATTTATTCGCCAGGTAATTTACAAAAGAGATGCACAGCACTGTTTATGTTCTTTCATGAACCTGAGCATATGGAAAGTTAGGCTCACTACATGAGTCATCTCTGACTGATTGTCTTCATCAGAACAATTAGGGGCAGATTTATAAAAGGTCGAAGGTTGAATTTTTTTGAAGTACTGTCTCTTGAAAACTTCGACTTCGACCATTCGCCACCTAAAAGCTGCTGAAGTGCTATTTTAGCCTATGGGGGACCTCCTAGAACCTGTATGGAGGCAATTGGGGGAGTAAAAAAAACTTAGAATCTAAGTAGATCGAAGTAACGCTACTTCGAATTCTATGATTCAAAGTAGGCCCACTTCGACCACAAAAAACTTCGACCACCATTTTTTTTAACTTCGACCTTTGATAAATATGCTCCTCAATGTATAAGTGCCATTAAATAAAAAAGAGGCACACACAGCACTCACGGGTTTAACAAAATTGTTTTGCTGGGAGGGAAACTGTGCTTATTGAAAAATGACTCATATAGCCAGCCTAGCTTTGTAATTATTTATTTCCCTCCAGGTATCATAGGGGCACCTATCGGTATTAAACATGCACTGAACTAATTCACACACAGGCTAAAGAGACAATTATCTTTATTATAATTCATCTCATCATACACAATCATCTGATGATAGTTTCACATAAGATTGTCACTGAGTTCAAACACAGTCCTAGCAGACTTGGGGATCAGTATTTGCATAGAAAATCTGTATTTAAGGTTTAATGACTAGTTACCTGAGAAAACATCTTTTGTACTACTCTATAACCAGCAGAAGAATGTACACAGGAGGATATCACTTACTGTTGGTTTCTTCTGAAAGTCTTCATGCAGTAATTCAATGTAACTCAACTTTGACTTGTCTTTCCTTGGCAGCACACAAACATTCATAATAGGTGGTTGTTAATGTAATGATAGAAGCTGGGGACCGAGGGTACCTGATGATTGACAATTTAAGAGCCGCCTCTCTGCCTACGTCTACCAAGATACTGCCTTCTTTGCCATTCTCAGTTACTGTTACATACTTCTCTCCTTTCCAATGGATAAGCCTATACAACGGATCTGTCCACCAGCTGTGATAATACTACATCCCTACAAATTCAACTGCAGAACAAACATTGCATATGATTGGCCCAGATAATGGACTGGGATGTGTGCTCTACTATTATGGTTAAAGCTATGATCTTTCTATCCTAGATTTATGAAATGTGGGCATTCATTTAGATGCTTACTAGGAAATATTCAGGCTAAAAATCTCCAGTACTGCCACTTTTAAAGAAGTTGTTAATCTCTGAGTTAACTTTTAGTACAATGTAGAAAGTTATATTTTGAGACAATTTATAATTGGTTTTCATTTTTTTATTATTTGTAGTTTATGAGATATTTACATTTTTGCCATTTTAGCAATCTGGTTGCTAGGGTCCAAATTACCCTAGCAACCATTCATTGATTTGAATAAGAGACCGTAATATGAATAGGAGAGGGCCTGACTACAAAGATGAGTAAGAAAGTAGCAATAACAATAAGGGGGTTATTTATCAAAATCTGAATTTTTAAATAAAAAAAGTCGGACCAAACTAGAATCCACAACTTGCCCTTGCCCATTTATCAATAAAAAAGACTCAAAAAATTGGATGGAGAAAAACTGTGACTTTTTTTGGATTGTCATGCGATAAACCTGAATTTTTCATGATTGATGCCTGAAAACCAAAAATCCAAAATTCGCAAGGGATCAAACATCTTCAAATGGTTAAGGGGACATCTGCCATTGACTTTTACATGAATTCGGCAGGTTTTCGTATTTGGACTTGGATTCGGGGCATGCTTTTTTGACTGATTAAAGACCTCAATGACTTCATCGCAAAGTTTGCAAAAAAATTGTTTTTGCAAATGTCCGCAGTGGATGTAATAAAATTTCACAACCTTTTTTGCGACAAAGTATTTAACAAAACTTCAGAGCGAAAATGCGCAATGTAATATTTGCCAGTGACTGATTTCACATTGCGAAGGCGACATTTTAAATAATGCTTGCGACTTTTAATTACATTCCCCCTTTTGTTTTTTAAATGTGGTCAGTGACCCCCCATTTGAAAGCTGAAAGGATCAAGAGAAAAAGGCAAATAATTTAAAGAACTGTAAAAAAAAGAAATAATGAAGACCAATTGAAAACATTAATTATGTGTTATCTAACGTAATTTTCAGTGACTCTGAGGAAATGCCGAGTATCTAGGTAAGAAACGCGTAAGTCCAGCGCACCCACTGTACAATATCTGTACCACTTAGTGTGTTTCAATAAAGCCACTTTTAAAGAAACGGAATTGGTTCTCTATGAAGGTCCGGAACAGCCAGGTTATGCGGGAACTTTTCTAATTTTCTTGCTAATTTTAAAAAACCTTGTTTGTACCTTGTATTTATATTTATATTGTGTCATATTGCTGACAATTTTCTTTTTTAAGAGTAAACTGTCTGCCAATACTGCACTGGTCATACCAAGAGACTATATTATCAATAATTATAAATTGTAGCCATTTTTTGTTATCACCTTAAATTATCATGTGTGGGGTAGTATTATAAGTCTAAGAACATTAAAATCAACTTAAATTGATAAAATATGATATTTCTTTTAGGAATATACATATTAACATATGGGGCAGATTTGTCAAAGACTATTAAAAAGTTCAATAATTTTGGCAGTTACGTTTATGCCAAAAACAACCGTTTTATCAGTCAAGACAACATTTCCATGCAAGTACCATTCATTTTCCTATTGTAATAGCTACTCACCCGGGTGGTCTAGCGGTTTGCCGGGGATGCCCGCAATGGCGTAATGACGCCAGCACGCAATGGAGCGAAATTCAAAGATATTTAATGGGGCCTATTGTATTTTTTCATTGCCCGTTATAGGTTCTTCTCTAAGAGTTCCTGAGTGCTTTAGTTTTTTGTATCTTGAATCTGATTCCCGGTTTGACCCCTGCCTGCCTGATTAATCTGTCTTCTGTGATCCTGACCCCTGCCTGGTAATCGACTATTCTGAAATCTGTATTCTGACCCGTGCCTGTCGGACTCTTCTTGATTGATACCCTGGTTTTGACCCTTGCCTGTCTGACTCCGATTGTATTCCGCCTGCACCGACCCGTCCTGGTTTTGACTACGCTTTCTGCCTGCTCCTTGAACTGTGACCTTTTGCCCAAAAGACTTTGCTAATGATAGTGCCCCTCTGCGGCACGAAAGGCGGCTGTTAAAGGCAGAAGAAAGAGTCGAGACCAGGGAGCCTAGCATTGGTTTTGGATTCTGGGTGCCGACCTTGACACCTATTTGCACAAAAATGCATTAATGAATCATTCTAAATATACATTGTGTCTAGAAATAAACCAAACAAAATATTGCTCCCACTTCAGACCACTGCTGAGAATTTGATTAAAGGGCCCCTCCATGTTCCACATATATGGCACATAGTCGTATACCTAGGAGTGTCAACCTGTATTTGGACACTTTACCACCAAAACTGGTTCTCAGCTAATAATTTATTTCATTATAACATAAATAAAACCATAAAGAAGTTAAAATTGGATTTATTAATGTACAGTATATATGAAATTAATTGTTAGCTGAGAATCACCTTTTCCATTTATTATTGTGTCTAGCGATTAAGTAATGGGGTCAAGTTATAATTCCTTTTAATATTGATCACGTTTTTGGTACGTAGAATATAATAATGAGTAGTAAAAGTTAATTGAACAGTTGATATAAATAGACAGATACAAAATATTTGACTGTTGTAAAATTGTCATTAAAGGAGTAGTAAAGCCTAACTAAAGAAGTGGGCTAGAAATGTTGTACATTATGTTGTGGGCTTCTGTGCCAGCCCAAGGCAACCACAGCCCTTTAGCAGGGAAGATCTGTGCCTCCAAAGATGCCCCAGTAGCTCCCCATCTTCTTTTCTGCTGATTCACTGCACATGCTCTGTGCTGCTGTCCCTTACTGAGCTTAGGGACCCACTCACAATATACAGTACACATGTCATAATATAAGGCTGATTAGTAATTAATACATATAATTACTATATGGCAGCTCAGAAACCAGTACAACTAGCATCAGAATGTAATAAACAGCCCTGAAGCATCAGCTTATATTACAGACCAACCTCATTTTCTGCTTGATAATTTGTGACGACCCCTAAGCTTAGCTTTTCAACAGCTGCTCAGAGCCCACTGAGCATGTGAGTGTCACAGACACTGTCCAAGATGGTGACCCCCTGTGACAAGTTTGAAGTCCTGGATCATTGCTTCGATTGAGAAGCAGAATCTTTAGACTGGTGCAATAAGTTCAGCATATAAATATATATTTTAGCCATATTCAGTTTTAGTTTTCCTTTAAAACTGTCTACGGAATGTGAATATGTTGAAATCACCCTCTGTTTATTTCGATGACCCTCGAAATGCAGGCAATTCCCACAGGAATGAATGGAGGGTAATTCTGGAATACACTCTTGTAATAACAATAACAATAGGAATGACCCAGTTTGCCCTTTTGGGGTGTTTGTCACATTTTGGGGATATGTTTTCAGTTTTAATTACACATAGAAAGTCCATGTGTCTAATTTTACCCTCCCTGTAATGTTTTAATATGTATCTATCAGTGTTTATTGCCTACTACATATGCACAATTTTTAATCCATACAGTATATACTTTTATGGTAGTCTGCCTTAAACTGCTACTCTTCTTTCATTCTTGTATATTCTTTTTAAATTATTTACAATTGCTTTGCATTAGTCAGACTAAGAATTACAACTGCTATAAGGTTGGTATGGCTTTACCCTACCAATCAGGTACACAACAGTTAGAATGAGCAGACTGAAAGACGAGCAGTCAGTGACCCCAACAGCAACATTTTCAGGTGTAGGGTGGAAAGAGTCAGAAATGGAAGGCTAATAAATCGAAACACATAAACCTTAACCTTAGTTTCATTCACAGGTACCAGTTCTTTGTTTGGTGTCTCAAATTTCCCTTGGATATGTCATAAACCTCATTGGGCAGATTTATCAAGGGTTGAATTTCGAGTTTATGGGAGTTTCTAAAAACTCTCATCAGTTCCCATAAACTCGAAATTCAGATTTTTTTTTTAAAAAAACTGGTGAATAGGATCAAGCTGCAAATTTGAATCAAATTGGAATCGATTCGAAGTTTTTTAAAAATTTTTTTTTTTTAAGAAAACCCCAAAACAAAACGTTTTTTTTTTCAAAAGTCCACCAAATGACTCCAAATTGATTGTAGGAGGTTCCCACCTAGGCTAAAACATCAATTTTGCATTTTTTAGATGGTGGATAGTCAAATTCGAATTCTTAATTTTTAATTTTTAATTTTTTTTTAAATTCAAATGGAATTTGGACTATTCCCTACTCGAATTACACTAAAATAAACTCGAAATTCAAATTTCAAAAATTCGAATTTTCAATTCGACCCTTGATAAATCTGCCTCTATATGTTCTGATAAAGACAAAAAGTAAAATCAGACTGCCTGGATGTTGGTTAGTACATTACCTGTATCATTGCTTTGCTGACTTCCAACCTGCAAGTAATAAAAAGTGATAAAATGAAATAAATATAAAGTGTGTATAAAAAAATAAATAAATAAAAAGTGTGTTACTGTAAATCTGCATAATAAAGGGACTCACCCTTGGGAGCTGAATATTGACCTCCACTTGTCCAGGTCATTAATTTTGCTTGTTATCTCATCTAATTCCATCCTTGGTGGGCTAGTTAGGTCTCCTTGAGCCTCTCTCTTGTCCATCTGAAGGTATAAAGGAAAGCTGGATCAGACAAGAGAGTTGCTGCTTCTTTTATTATGGTCATACAGTACGATATTTCAGCCCCATGGGAAGCACACAAAGCAGTGACAAAGTGTTACCATTCTGACTTTGCTGTAAGCTCACACCGTCACATCATGATTAAACTTTAATCAGAGTTGGACATTACTTGTTTGTTGCTTTTTCCTTTTCCGTGCTGTTTATAGAGTTCATCATCAATTTTTAACAAAATACACATATTTAGATTTTGTCTGAAGTTACATATCTGTTTCCGCAGCGCTTGAATTATTTAATCGTGGACATTGTGTCGGAGGAACAGAACAAATATTTTCATGTCTTTCTGTGGCACATTTTTATTATGTTGGGACAGAATGAAGCTGAGGATTGAGCAGTTTTATAACAGAAGGAACACATTCAACTCCTCTTAAAAGACAGGATTTTATAACAGGTATTTCAATGATCACATCTAGTTACAATAGCACAGTGTTTGTATGACCCCTATCTGAGAACAAAATATTAATAGACTAGATACCATTTTTTTAATACATGTATCTGTTTAGTGATTATTCATTTGAAATGGGAAATTCTTCTTAAAAGTATTTATTTTACATCTTTTTTTCTCTTAAACAAGAAGCCAAAGCAATTAGCCATGCAAGGGCTGCCATTGGCTGCCATACCTAAATGAATGAGCATCTTATTGGCCCATATATGGGGCCAAAACTACAGCCACATTGACTTATATATGTGTTGAAATTGATGCCAAAAGAGTCAAGTAACCCAATTTTTTTTAAATGGGACCTTTCAACCAGACCTAAAAAACTGTACAGGTTTAGGATCTGTTATCCAGAATGCTCGGGACCTGGGGTTTTCCAGATAGCAGATCTTCATACCTTAAAATCTACTAGAAAATCAGGTAAATATTAAATAAGCCCAACATGGAACATGTACAAGGTACTGTTTTATGATCACAGAGAAAAAGTGAATACTTTTTAAAAATTTGGTTTATTTGGATAAAATGAAGTCTATGGGAGACTGCCTTTCCGTAATTTGGAGCTCTCCGGATAACGGATCCCATACCTGTATTATGAAAGTCCTCTGCAAGTTAAACATGAAACCCAAATTATTTATTTTATTAAAACTTCCATACCTGTTATAAAGATGTTCAAATATCTGAGCTGTCAATCATGCATTGCCTGCTTCACTTCTATGCCTGAGGCATATAGGTGGGGAAGTCAATTACTTTTACTTTCCCATTCTCCTCTTCCTCTTCCTAGATTTCACAGCATTCCTCACATTTCCTCTAACTTCTTACACTCTATAATTGTGTAGGGCACATCACATAGGCATTAGATCCCCTATTGTGATGCATACACTAGATTTTTGGGTGATATGCAATTTGACAATTTGTCCACAAAAGGGCACCCACTCGTTAGCTGTGGTAGGGCTTCTAGTTCCGCCACCTTTCTGGTGGCCCCCATGCTGCCTTGGGACTTCCACTTTGGGATTGTATTTACCCAGTTAGATAACAGTTAACAATTAGGATGAACATGCCATTAGAGAACACTGGACTAAGTGCCTGTGGCATTTAGTAGTAATTTCATTTGAGTTTAGCACACTTCCTCAACAGTACATTCATTTTTCTTCCATTATTATCGCTTATTATAGGGATATTGTTATGGGAAAATATGTTTTTTTCAAAATGCATCCGTTAATAGTGCTGCTCCAGCAGGCTTCTGCACTGAAATCCGTAATTTGTTATTCGGCTAGAAATAATGTTAGTTTCGCAGGTGCCCCCAGTCATATGACTTGTGCTCTGATAAACTTCAGTCATTCTTTACTGCTGTACTGCAAGTTGGAGTGATATAATTCCCCTTCCTTCCCCCCCAGCACCTAACAATAGAACAATGGTAAGATAACCAGATAACAGCTCCCTGGTAGAACAGAACTCAGTAGTAAAAATCCATGTCCCACTGTGACTCCTTCAGTTACATTGAGTAGGAGGAATAATAGCCTGCCTGAAAGCAGTTCCATCCTGAAGCACTGGCTCTTTCTAAAAGCACATGATTAGGCTAAATGACCTGACATGGCTGCCTACACACCAATATTGCAATTAAAAAAATACACTTGTTGGATTAGGAATTAAATTTTACATTGTAGGGTGAATTAGTTGCAGTGTTAACAGTGTAATTTAAAAATAAAAACTGCAGCATAAAAATCATGACAGAATCCCTTTAAGTTTAAGATACACAAGCAATTTCACTAATTTGACAGTCATAAAATTTTCAGGTTTATGCCCATGGTTGGGCCAAATCATTCTGATATGATAATTTGGTCATTGTGTCATAGGGATCTGTGCAGACCTTTTGTGAAAGGACTCAAACTTATGTTGGCCTGTTCATAATGTTGCCAAATCCACCTTCTTTGTCCTACTAATATGTGCTGATTTTAACATTGTTTTTTTCCAGTCTTGGAAATCATTAAGTCGTTTGGCCTCTTAGGTACTGATTTTGCCTTTTTGTTACACTTTCTCGTACTGTATTTTAGCACTTCAAAGCCCCTTCCCATAATTATTGTTTTGGTGTTTCTCAAAGCCTAGTATTAATTTTTTCTGCCACTCAGCATCGGACTGGGAGCTGGGCCTCGGGGCCTCCACCCTCCCCAGGCCCCCTGCATCAGCCGCAACCCCCCTCTGGCACCCCTGTGCCTACCTCCTTCTTCTAGGGGGCAAGCGGGGGGACCAGGGAGGAGCCTCAGAAACCACTAGGGTTTTTCTCTGTGTATTGCTGGCTTAGTCCGACCCTGCTGCCACTCCTGATTTAGATTTTCAAAACTGATAAGATCATGAGGCATAGCAGGTGTCCATGTATTTTTTGTCATATTTATATGTTCTACTTAGAACAAAGATGTATCTTGCTTTCATATCAAATAAAACCAACTATAGTTGTGGAGAGGGTTACTAATTTATTATTGTTATCTTCTGACACGATCAACAAAGGCAATGGCTTAAACCTTGCAGTTCTGTTACCTGGTGACATTATTTTATCTTTGTTGAAATCTAATGCTTGCAGCTTACCTTAATCCTTTCCTAAATGTAGCAATTATTATCTGTACTTTTTCCTCAGTCAATTAGAAAGTTGGAAGGGATTGTGTTAATTATAGGTTGCAAATATGGCATTTATGACACTCATTCAAATTCAGGCGTTATCTATTTACATTTTTGAATCTGTCATGCCATGAATTTAAGGCAAAATTCCATCTTATTTCAAACACACATTGCACACTCCAGGATGCAGTAAAAACAAACCTTTATTCCAAATTACTTTTGGCCTGACGCGTTTCTGTCTTGCCGGTGGGTAATCATAGTCACAAATTATTTAAAAAGGTAAAGGGAACCCATCATCAAAACCAATCAATCCCTTACATCTGTTACTGAATTTCAATCAAATATAACATCTTTAAATTAATTACAAACATTTAACAATTAATATTTACAATTTTAAATGTAAGACCACCTCTTCATTAAAATTGAATTGTAAACTATATTCATTCATATTCATTTCTATTATAAATGACGAAAGATTTCCTCCTCTGTGTAATGGGCACAGACTTTGTACCATTATGGTCCCTTTTTTATGGAGACAAAATGTGGAACATATAAAATAATTGTGCATAAGTAAATATGCTAGTGCCTCTAAAATAAAAATTTTCATAGCTTCATTCTATTTACTGTATTGTGTTGTGATAATTATATTAATCCTCTTTTTTGGTGCAAAATACATGAATACAAACCAACCACGTCCACTGTAGCCCAAGCAGAAGATGACTCCCATTCAAAACCATCAAACAATTGAATCATATGCTTTGTATCTGTGAAAACAGATCTACCAACTCAGAAAGGTTCTCATTAGGGAGCCAACACCTAAAATAGTTTCTCTCCAAAGAGGGCACATTTACTTATAGATCTTTGGCAAGTGATTAAATGTGGGTATAATGTTCTTTTATTAAATAGCTCATTTTCCAAACGTTTCTTTACTAACTCCATAAGGGCACCTTAAATAAAACAATTGGATCCAACTTAATTTTCTGATAGGTCTCCTTGTCATTCAGTTGTCACATTACCTAATTTACATAATCACTTGTGTTCATTACCACCACCATTCCCTTGTTGGTAGTGCCCCACAATATTTTAAACCCACCTATAAAGATAGATAGAAATAACATTAGGTAGATATACCAGTAAAAAATCTGGTTGTAGAGAGGTAGTAATTTAAGCATTCCTGTGCAGAGCATTAGTGACCCCTAGTGAGTAAAGGTGGCCATACAGGCTACAATTACGATCTTTCCCACAACCATTGGTCATATGAAAGATCTTTTGCAGGGATCAGGGCGCCATCATCGAGGGGCGCACTTTTTCAAGCGTTTATTTAAAAATTTGTTTCAGTAATCATGGTCACCCAGTTGGGTGGAATCCATCTCCTTCCCCTTCTCCCTCTTGCCGGCAAGTAATAGCTCCTTCTGTGCGGTGCACCACGATGTGCATATACATGTCAATCACGTCACTGATGTGTTGTATGACAGAGAGAGGCAGAGAGCTGGGGGCCTGCTTGGTGTGGCTCTCGCTGCTCTCAGCCTTGCACAGTTGCACTGAACTGAATTCATTCTTTCTATTACTGTAAAGTGTTGAAGCTTTCTGCTGGCACAGCCAGGTACAGATTTGGGGGCCATATGTTTGCTGTTGCTGCTGGGCTGGGCGCTAGCACAGTGACATAAATACTTGGGGGCAATATGATGTGATCAGATTTATTTTTGGCTGCTGCTGCTGACACAGGTAAAGATTGGGGGCAATATGATGGCTGCTGGAGGGCTGTATGATGGATGGCTGCTGAGCTTGATTGCACAGGTACAGGGGGCAGTAATATAAATGAAAAAGTGTTGTACATTTTCTTGCTTTCTTTATTTAAAAACCATCATTGTAAGGAGGGAAATGGTGATGCAGGACAGGGGGCACTGATTGAAGCTCTTGCCTAGGGTGCCGAACTACCTTGTGCCTGCCCTGGCAGGGATGTCACTCATATGTGAAAAAAGTTAAATCATATTAACACATACCCATAAATCCATATGCCTCCTCCTCCCCTGCCCCTCCCCTACCCCAGCATATGATTAAACACATTAGGGGCCACTAACAATAATTTTCAATTGCTAACAAACCCCCAGAACAAATACCAAAGTATGACACACACAGGGAGCATAGGGAAGGCAGAACAGAGCAGGAGACAGGAATCAGGACCAGTCTAATATGTAATACATACAGTGACACAGTGCTGGTGCCCCATTAGCATTTTGAATAAGGTGTGAACAGGTGAACAATGTGGGCAGTTTCAGTCTGGGTCTCAGGTAGAACAGTACAGGACTTTAGGGGAGTGAACAATAGAGGAGTCACAAGTATGAACAATACAGGGGGATCACAGGTGTGAACAATGCAGGGGGTTAGTCTGAATTTGAGGTTTAGACAATACAGGGGCCAGTTAATCTCTGTAGTGATACTTTTTAAAGTAACATATGGTAAGCAATGCGGCCCACCGTCCGCCAGTTGGTCAGCCCTGGTGTAGATCATGAATGGAAAAGTTCATTGTAGTTGTAGTTTATTTCAGATACAGGTGGATTCCCCCACCCCCAACCAAAGTACACTGGTTTCTTAAGGAGGGTTGGCCAGTATTAAGAATAGAACCAAAATTGAGATGGTCAAGGCTCACAGTAAAATCAGGCATTTTATAATCCAGACTTTGTACATTTAATTAATGTTGTTTCATTGGGAAACCTCTCCAGACATAGGAAATGAAGTGTCATTTGTAAGGGGGTGGAAAAGGGCTGTTAATTTAATATAAGGGTAATTTCTAGTTTTGGAACCTAGATGGAGCCAAAGACTTATGTTGAAAGATAATAGTTGTAACTAGAGAGGTACATTTCCTGAAGAAAATGTGAGTGGTGCTTGCCGTGGCAAAACTCAGGCCCAAATCTGATTGGCTGTTGTTGCCCCGCCCCTTTTTTTCCTAATTGTGAACCACAGTCACTCAGTGACTAACATACCAAAGTTTGGGAATGCTGTCATTTAATGTGTAAAAATGGCAGCATTTCTATTTTTTTCTATTGAAAATCAATGAATGAAATTTGATTGGTTGTTGGTGGCTCCGCCCACTTTTTCTAAACTTGAAGTGGAAACTCCCAGCGACCACATTTGTGATATTCAAGGTCCCTGACATCAATACTGAGAGAATGGCAGCCTTCTTAATTTTTCCCATTAAAACCAATCAAAGAAATCTGATTGGTTGGTTTTGGCTCCACCCACTTTTCTTAATTTTAATCCCAGTCCCCCAGTGACCAACTGTGCCAAGTTTGAGGACCCTGCCATTAACCGTCTAAGAGCGGCAGCAGTTTAAAATTTTCCTATTTAATTGAATGGCTGAAATTTGATTGGCTGTTGTAGACTCCGCCCACTTTTTGTAAATTTTGGCCGCAGTCACCCAGTGACCCACGGTGCCAAGTTTGGGAGCTCTGGCTTTATTACTGTGAGAATTACAGCTGTTTACATTTTCTCATTGAAGTCAATAGGGAAAATCTGATTGGTTGTTTGCGGCTCCGCTCACTTTTTTGGGTCCCCAAAATAGGACAGAAAAGTCACAACACCCCATTCCCGAATAAGCTGAACGGTTTGACACCTCATTCATGGGTCTGCGACAAACTAATTATTCGATAAATTCCCCATTATAAGTCAATGGGGCAAATTTGGGGACCTCTCCTGCCCCGGGGGTAAAACTTATACCCTCGTGTGGGGTATCATCTGACACAGGTCGCAAACCTCTTCAAATGTGGTAAATTTAACGTTTCTACAAGATTCCCTCTCTGCGCTAGAATCCGTCAAAAGTTGGCCTCAATGTTAATCTATGGGACTTTTCGGGGTGGTTAATTGCTCCCGCAAGGGGCAATTAACCACCCACCCCTTAGAAAAGTCATACCACCCCATTCCCGATTAAGCCGCACGATTTGACACCTCATTCATGGGTCTAGGACAAACGGTGCGGGACTAGTTACGCGCCAAACTTTCATACGGAAGAAGAATAAAAATAAGTTTGCAAGATAACAGTAGTGATGCTTTGCTTCGCAAGCACCACTAAAAGATAACAGTAGTGATGCTTTGCTTCGCAAGCACCACTAATTACAGTACAGAGGCCTGTAGAGGGAGCTAGAAATAGATTCTTAGAGTTGGGGCAAAGTCCTAGATGGCGGAGACTAGAAAGAGTATAAAATGGGGAGTTCTGGAGGAAATTTAGAATACTTCATGGGAAAAAGTTCATACAGGAAGTTATCTG
This sequence comes from Xenopus laevis, assembly GCF_017654675.1. Classification (NCBI taxonomy): domain Eukaryota; kingdom Metazoa; phylum Chordata; class Amphibia; order Anura; family Pipidae; genus Xenopus; species Xenopus laevis. The sequence goes on along the minus strand of NC_054380.1, from coordinate 105,787,845 downwards.
ACCAGCAGGTGCAACCCAAACAGGAAGATGTATGAAATTGAGCTATTGAAGGGCCTAGCTAGTGTAATAGCACACTATAATAGTGTAGGTGAGTTAGGAGAGTAAGAATGAGCAGCTTTAGCCACATCAAGGAGTAAGAGGGTGAAGTAGCCTGGTGGGTTATCCACCAGTCAGGGTTGCAGTGGATCGTTAGGGGACAGAAACCAGTGAAAGGTGCTGGAGTCCCACTGAAAAGCACCTGGCAAGACCGATGTGTGTGCTAAGCCCTGTAAATAGGGGAGTGTTGACTGGACCCATAGGAAGGCACAAGAGGCTGATGGTGAGGGGCACCTGAGGGACTGGAAAGTGTACAGTTATGGTACCTGTGATCCAAAATGCTCAGGACCTGGGGCTTTCCGGATAATGGATCTTTCTGTAATTTGGATCTTCATACCTAGAAAATCATGTAAAATTTAAATAAACACACTAGGTTGGTTTTGCCTCTAATAAGGATTAATTACCGTATATACCCGAGTATAAGCCGAGTTTTCCAGCATCCAAAATGTGCTGAAAAAGTCTACCTCGGCTTATACTCGGGTCAGCGGTACCCGACCCGAGTAGCTGAGATTGCAGTCACTTTTAATCATTCCTATACCAACAGTACACTTGGGGAGAGACTGCAATATCCCACAATGCCCTCTGTTGGTTATATGAAAGAATAACAGTGCGCCCTCTGTTGGTTATATGAAAGAATAACAGTGACTGCAATATCATACAGCGCCATCTGTTGGTTATATGAAAGAATAACAGTGACTGCAATATCATACAGCGCCATCTGTTGGTTATATGAAAGAATAACAGTGACTGCAATATCACACAGCGCCATCTGTTGGTTATATGAAAGATTAACAGTGACTGCAATATCACACAGTGCCCTCTGTTGGTTATATGAAAGAATAACAGTGACTGCAATATCACACAGCGCCCTCTGTTGGTTATATGAAAGATTAACAGTGACTGCAATATCACACAGTGCCCTCTGTTGGTTATATGAAAGATTAACAGTGACTGCAATATCACACAGCGCCCTCTGTTGGTTATACGAAAGATTAACAGTGATGGCAATATCACACAGCGCCCTCTGTTGGTTATATGAAAGAATAACAGTGACTGCAATATCACACAGCGCCATCTGTTGGTTATATGAAAGAATAACAGTGACTGCAATATCACACAGCGCCATCTGTTGGTTATATGAAAGATTAACAGTGACTGCAATATCACACAGCGCCCTCTGTTGGTTATATGAAAGAATAACAGTGACTGCAATATCACACAGCGCCCTCTGTTGGTTATATGAAAGATTAACAGTGACTGCAATATCACACAGCGCCCTCTGTTGGTTATATGAAAGAATAACAGTGACTGCAATATCACACAGCGCCCTCTGTTGGTTATACGAAAGATTAACAGTGATGGCAATATCACACAGCGCCCTCTGTTGGTTATATGAAAGAATAACAGTGACTGCAATATCACACAGCGCCCTCTGTTGGTTATACGAAAGATTAACAGTGATGGCAATATCAAACAGCACCCTCTGCACATGGTAGTGGGACAGTGGGACAATGCACACAGTAATCCGTTTGGCAATTCTCTGTCACCATCAACTTTGCAAAGAAGTCCGGTTGATCGCTGGGGGGTCGCTTTGGCAGAATGTGCACTGCTGGGAGACAGGGCTGTAGTTGAGTCTAGGGTTATACTAGAGTCAATAAGTTTTCCCAGTTTTCGTAGGTAAAATTAGGTACCTCGGCTTATACTCGGGTCGGCTTATACTCGAGCATATACGGTATAGCTTAGTTGGGTTAAAGTACAAGCTACTGTTTTATTATTACAGAGAAAAAGGAAATAATTTTTAAATATTTGGATTATTTGGATAAAATTGAGTCTATGGGAGATGATGATTCTGTAATTTGGAGCTTTCTGGATAATGGGATTCCTGGATAACAGATCCCATACCTGTACTTTGTAATTGCTTGTGTGATTTAGCGTTTATGGACTCCGATAAACTTGAAAAAAAAAACCAACCAATTGAAATATAATTTAAAAATCAAATTTTTTAAATTCGGGTAAATAGGATCGACCTGCAAACTCAAATCGAATTCTAATCAAATTCAATCATTCAATCTAATAAGAGTCAAGTTTTTTTTTTTTTTAAAAAATTGATTTTCAAAAGTCCACCAAACGACTCCAAATTGATTGTAGGAGGTCCCCGAAAGGCTAAAACACCAATTCGGCTGGTTTTAGATGGCAAATAGTTGAATTTGAATTCTTAAATGAGCAGTACATGATACATTTCGAAATTCGATTTTTTTTTAAACTCATCGAATTTGGACTATTCCCTAGTCGAATTACACTAAAATAAACTCGAATTTTTAATTTTAAAATTTTAATTTTTAATTCAAACCTTGATAAATCTGCCCCTTGATGTGAGTTAACAAGTGTGCCTGTGAATCTTGGTTTGGTTCTTTATAACTCACAGTTCCCTCGTGTTTTCCAATACAGTGTGAAAACAAGGGTTAACTTACACTTTGTCCTCTCAGAGGCACCTAAATAGATTTAGCCTATTCTCTATCACTAGTTATATTGCAACACCTGGTATTGGAAAGGAGCAATTGCCCATGTGAGGAGTCTGTATAATTGTGATGAGGATATGGAAGGTCTGTCCGTCATGTACCCGTGTTTAGATAAAGAAAGGATTTTCTTTTTCCATTCCGCCTCCCCCCTGAAGTGCTTTTCCCCCACTGCAACAATCGTTATGGCTGCGAATCTGCTGAAGGAGCTATACTCCTGACCCGCGTTTCGCCCGTGAAGGCTTTCTCAAAGGCAAATGGCGCACAAATCTCGCAATATTTACATCATCACGTTTGCGCCGATTGCTTGTGGCTCATCACAGGGTCGGCTGACCTTGCTCTGGACTTCACTGGGTCCTAAAGCCGAATTGTATGTGATGTAACTATAGGGAATGTGGATAATAAACGCATCTACACCGTCATTTCTCAGATTTTGAAATTATAAATACAAAGTAAATCATTATTTACATTTAAAATGTGAAAAGCAAATTTATTTGCACATTGATAGTGTTAATGCATCGCACAGGTGGACAGGTATTTTTTCAAAAGCATTTGCCCAGGCAAATATTTTCAGAATGGGTAATTATCATATCTCAAATTCCAGGAAATAATGGATGTATCTCATTTAAGATTTGGAATGGAGATAGAGAGTTAATAAACTATTCCGTATTGACCTATATAGGTATGTAGTGACAGGCTTTCGTTTAGCCCACAAGGAGTCAAAATATTAAGTTCAATAATCCATCTACTTTCTGTGGATAATCATTTTCGGATCCAGATCACCTTTTCTGATTCCCAAAGATATTTTTTCTAGGACAGTTACTGTTGTTCCTTCCAACTTTCCAACTTTCCATTATGGTGTAAATAAAAATGTTTTCCCTAATAGACTGACTTTTTGGATTTACTAATTTCCATTTCTGTCCTATTTAGTTCTAATGCCTGCATTTTACTCAGTGTATTATAGGTGGATTTTATACTTGATAAGTGTTCAGATATCCTTTTTTTTAAAGCCCTCTTTGTTTTACCTATATATTGTAAATTGCAAGGCAAGTGATCATGTAGATTACTCCTGATGTGCAGCAATTACTCCAATGTTTAAAATTATGCCTTTTACCAAATCTGTCCACCAATAATATTATTGATGAAAGGACAAATATTGCATTAGACACAGGGGAAAGTACCAAAATTATGATCTGAAAATTGTGATCTTCTTTTTCTATCGCAAAAATGACTATGTACAAGCATATCCTGTAAATTGGGAACACGTCTTGAAGTAGCTTGTGGAAATGTCTGAATATGAGCCAAATCAGTATGCAGTATATGCCAATGTCTTTTTAAAATTGTTATGATATCATCCCACTGATTACAGTATGTAGAAGTTTTTTCATTTATCTTTGGACATAAGATCTGTGATTTGGGTGTTGTAACAGCCCTTCTTTTGCCTGCTCGAATAGTTATATTGCTGTATCCACACTTTTTTAGTCTGCCTGCCAATTCTTGTGTTCTTTTTTTAAAAGTTGAGTCATTGGAGCAATTTCTCCTAACTCAATGCAATGTAGAATTAATAGCTGTTTCTTTTCTGAATATATCTGTTTGTAGTAGACTGTGTTCATCTTTGATTATAGTAATATCCAGATGTAAATTTTGTGCGAATCTGTTACATACATCAGTTTGAGATTCAAATTATCGGCATTCAGAAAATTGAAAAACTGTTGTAAGGAAATTCACTCACCCTCAGCACTTAACTAAAAGTATACCCTATAGCCAGTTCTTAAGGCTATGATGGGCATGTTCAGATATTGATTATCATTTGCTTTAATCTTTATTATCTACTTCAAAGTGGTTATTGCATTGAGAACATAAAACTACCTTTCTAAGAGCCACATGAATTGAAAGATATGCTATTTTCAGGAATATGATAATTATTTAATTTTGTTCATTACAAATTCTGTTTCTTTTTTACTTACACATGGTTATTTTCTGTTTGATCAGAAGTATTATCTACAGTGCTCTGGCACTGAAATTCACTCACCCTCAGCATTTAATTAAAAGTATACCATATAACCAGTTCTTAAGTCTATGATGGATATGTTCAGATTTTGAATATCATTTGCTTTAAGCTTGTCAGATAAGAGATTGTCTACTCCAAAGTGTTTATTGCATCGAGAACCTAAAAACTACCTTGCTAAGAGCCACATGAATTGAAAGATATGCTATTTTTAGGAGATATGGAGTCTGTGATGAGTCACAACATTCTGTTACCATTCCTTTATTCTGTAGTAAGGGTGAGAATGTTCTTTGCTAACAGAATGTTATAGCTGAGGCCCTATCCTGCATATTAATTTATAGCTTTTGGTTCAACCAAATTAAACAGATAGTACAGAACAATAAAGCAATACTACTAAAAAACTAAGTAAAATGCTAGGGTTGAAATGTAACTAGTCTAAAATACGCAGGGAATACTTTGTCACCAAGTTTAATACTGAAGTTTACCCATAAAAAGAATCTTAAAGGGATACTGTCATGGGAAAAACATTTTTTTTCAAAATGAATCAGTTAATAGTGCTGCTCCAGCAGAATTATGCACTGAAATCCATTTCTCAAAAGAGCAAACAGATTTTTTTATATTCAATTTTGAAATCTGACATGGGGCTAGACATATTGTCAGTTTCCCAGCTGTCCCAAGTCATGTGACTTGTGCTCTGATAAACTTCAATCACTCTTTACTGCTGTACTGCAAGTTGGAGTGATATCACCCCCTCCCTTTTCCCCTCAGCAGTCAAACAAAAGAACAATGGGAAGGTAACGAGATAGCAGCTCCCTAACAAAAGATAACAGCTGCCTGGTAGATCAAAGAACAGCACTCAATAGTAAAAACCCATGTCCCACTGAGACACATTCAGTTACATTGAGAAGGAAAAACAGCAGCCTGCCAGAAAGCATTTCTCTCCTAAAGTGCAGGCACAAATCACATGACTGGGGGCAGCTGGGAAATTGACAAAATGTCTAGCCCCATGTCAGATTTCAAAACTGAATATAAAAAAATCTGCTTGTAACACCTATTTGGGCCACTCGGGGTTAATTCACCAGCTAGAACACTAGAGCATGGGTTACACACGACTTAAGGTGGCCATAAACGGAGAGATCTGCTCGTTTGGCCAAATGAGCGGATCTCTCTGGGCAATATCGGGCTGATCCGATCGTGGGCCCTAGGGCCTAATGATCGGATCCTAACGCATGGGGAACGGGCAGTCGGATCGCGGGACCGCATCAACGAATAGATGCGGCCGCGATCCGACGGGATTTTTTGTCCCATCCGATCGAGATCTGGCCGACTTTCGGGCAGATCTCGATCAGGGAAGCCCGTCGGGGGCCCCATACACGGGCCAATAAGCTGCCGGTCTGTCGGCAGCTTTTATCGGCCCGTGTATGGCCACCTTTACACCCAGGGCAGGGCCTTCGCTAAGTGGAGGTGTTCCCTCTATGGTGTAGTGCAACTACATCCCCCCCAGGCTACTGTGCACACAAAAATAACTTGGGCGCCAGGAGGTTCTTAACAATCAGGAACGGTTTATTTACTATGCACGAGGCAAGTGACCACAGGTTTAATACTCACGCAGGAGCTTGAGGAAAATAGAATATTGAGAGTTCACACAGAACAAAGGCAGGCTCACACAGAGAGTACACAGGCAATTGCAGTACAACCTTTCCCTCCTGGAAGTTGTCAGGAAAGTAGCTTCTACCCTACAGTCCCTCCTCACTGAGGTCCCTGACTGGAGGCAACACACAGACCCTCTGGGAAGCTACTCCCTTTCTGCAAATCCTTGTTGGAGCTTCAGCTGCTCTTTCTCTCTATCCTATCTGCCTTTCTCTCCTAGAGAGACTATGACAAGTCTGCCCTAGTATATCTGTTCCTCATTCACGGGGTTACCTGGTCCCTGACTTGGACACATGACTTCTTCTGGGCCTATTGCACTCAGTCCCCCTGAGCACATCCAGCTGGAATCACATCCAGAGGCAAAAGAGGAAGAGGCCACTCCCTGCACTCACTATATAGGAGTGTGTCAGAGCAGTGTCATCAAATCTCTCAGCCTATCACTGTAAAGGTTATTCTGTAACAGGGATTCTACCCAACAACCCAAGGAAATGGTCAAAAGATTAACTCTATAGGGCCTGTATCCCTATAGGGCCCTACATGCTCTTTTGAGAAATGGATTTCAGTGCAGAATTCTGCTGGAGTAGCACTATTAACTGATGTGTTTTGAAAACACTTTGGAGGATGCACTGATAGACCACATGACATCTTCTCAGTAACAGGTATCGAAATAATTATTTAACACCAGGGAGGAGGTAATATTCTTGATAGACTACTCAAGAGTGAAGTAAAGTGGATCTTTTATTTGGTTTTTATTTTAGACAATTCACTAAGCAAATATGATCATATCCATGGATTAAAAAATTTGAGGAAATAGCTGCTTTAAAAAAAAGGAAAATAAATCGTTTTTGGAGAATCTGGGCACCATGGGAAAAACTAGGGAAAAACCCACAGTTTAGTCTTGATTCTTGAAATACGATTTTTGAGATTTGACTCTTGATATCTGAGGAATTTTCTCTCTTATGATGGGAAACCACTTTTCGAACAAAACCTGTATTTAGAAATATAAAGATAAAAGATGGGATGCAAGGTCCACCAGTTAAGTAACCAGTTAAGCAACCGTTCAAGCAACTAGTTAAGCAATCAGTTAAACTACCAGATAAGAAATCCCTTTTCTTATCCTTTTTCTGCTTCAATCTTACTTTCTGATTATCTCACTTCAGTCTAAGTGGAATTATGAATAATCTTATAAATACCAACGATCAGATGGTATGCCAATAGCTAACTTTTTGTTAAAGTAGTTATGGTACAATTGAGGTGAAATGGAATACTTGATATTTTTTTTTCTGTTCCCCCTTTTTTCTGTTACTCTCTCCCCCCCCTTTTCTTTCTGTATCCCCTATAAAATTGTCATAAATAAAGAATATACAAAAAAAAGAAAAATGGAGAGAGAAAAGGTATGTCTATAGATCAGATTACTTTTAAGATCTACATATTGATCAGACCAGTTTTTATGAAGGGAGGAAACAATATGTTCCTTGTAGTTTTCTCTAACTGGCCATTTAATCAGGTTATGTGATTGACTACTCATCCATGTTTTGTGATTGATTATTTTAGCTTTAAATACTGCTCCATGTTCTCTCTGTCTTTAGCCTATGATTTTGTAATCCCCTTCCGTCTCTGGTTTTAAAAATTCAGGACTATGTTGCAAATATAAAGCAGATATGAGATAACACAGACAAGTAATCCTGTAAACTCCAATTTTTTTCTAATTTTAATGCAGAATTCTACAAGTTTGTTTTCTCTGACTGCACGAGGATCCTTTCTACTTTCCTCTTTTAGAGAATAAGGGTAAAAATGCTGCATGTCCCAGGGCTAGTGGAGAGAAAATTTATGTTGACCCGTTCCCTGTTAAACAATATTGCAAAATAATCTGTAAATAGCAACAGCTCATAAAATCAAACAATCCTGAACAGGTGAACTTTAATAAATGAACATGAAATCAAGAGTTATTTTGTTACAGTTTTTAGTTTTTTTTAGTGAATTTCTTTAATAAAATCTTACATTTTACAAAAAATGGATATAAACCCCGTAAGACACGTTTACACTGTTGGTAAAACAGTACTTTACATAAAAAATTATGAATTTATTTTCATAGGAAACAATATCAAAGGTGGGGATCTCAGATACAAATTGTAAATAATTTACTATCATAGGTAATAATAGCACTGTGAAGAAACAATAAAAAAAGTATTGTTATTTTTTTCTCATTTTTATTTTTTGTGCTTTGTGACATATGTATAGGTGTTTATACTAATACTAACATCCAGGGCCGCCATGAGAAATCACGGGCCCCATACAACAAATTTTCAGGGCCCCCCTGGGCCCCGCCCACCACTGCCCCCAAGCCCCACCCCAGATCCCGCCCACTCCACACTACAGTTAAAAGACCACATAGACATCAGTGCTAAAAAAGGTAACCCCCCCACACACAAGTTATAAAAAGCTATTGATTGTCAGGCCCCCTTATAAGTTAAAAAAAATATTGGCGCCAGGGCCCCCCATAAATTTTTTTTTTTTTTAAAAAATTGGTGACAGGGCCCCCCTTACAAGTAAAAAAAAATTGATGGCAGGGCCCCCCTCCACAAGTTATAAAAAGCCATTGGTGATCTGGGGCCCGCCTGCAAGTAAAGGGGGGGGGCATGCTTCACTTACTTGATTAGCCGCCCCCCCCTGCTTTCAGCGTGCTGCCAGTAGGACACTGTAGCTCTGTGCACAGAAGCTTTTCTCCAATTAAAGGAAAACTATACCCCCAAAATAAACACTTAAGCAACAGATAGTTCATATCATTTTAAGTGGCATATTAAAGAATCTCACCAAACTGGAATATATATTAAAGTAAATATTGCCCTTTTACATCTCTTGCCTTGAGCCACCATTTCGTGATGGTCTCTGTGCTGTCTCAGAGATCACCTGACCAGAAATACTTAAACTCTAACTGTAACAGGAAGAAGTGTGGAAGCAAAAGACACAACTCTGTCTGTTAATTGGCTCATGTGACCTAACATGTATGGTTTGTTTGGTTTGTTTGTGAGTACAGTGAATCCTACGATCCCAGGGGGCGGCCCTTATTTTTTAAAATGGCAATTTTCTATTTATGATTACCCAATGGCACATACTACTAGAAAAGTGTATTATTATGAAAATGGTTTATTTAACTGAAGCAGGGTTTTACATATGAGCTGTTTTATGAAATATCTTTTTATAGAGACCTACAATGTTTGGGGGGTTATAGTTTTCCTTTAAGATTTCCTGTAACCTCGTGGTCCTTTAAAAATAAGTCCCGGTAAAACTGTACAGGGATTGGACAAGGGGATCCAATCCCAATGCAGATTTACCGGGACTTATTCTTAATGGACCAATGAGGGTACAGGAAATCTTAATTGGGAAAAGCTTCCGTGCACAGAGCTGCAGTGTCCTACTGGCAGCACGCTGAGCTGAAATCAAGTAAGTGAGCATGGTCGGGCCCCCCTTAGACAACTGTCCCCCCTGTGACCCCCTGATGGCGGCCCTGCTAACATCCTTACTTAAAGGATGGCCTATAAAATAAATAGCTCTAGTAAATTGGACATTTAACCATAGTCATATTATTATTATTATTATTATTATTAACATGTATGTATAAAGGCCCAACATATTTCTCAGTGTTGTACAACAGAATGGAGTGTACATGAAATATACAAATTACTTACATAGTAACATAGTAAGTTAGGTTGAAAAAAGACAGACGTCCATCAAGTTCAACCTTATAAATCTATATGTAACATGCCTAATTGCTAATACTGGTATAGGAAGAAAACAGTTCCCGATCTAACATTACAATCTAAAAGCGGGTGCAATATTACTGTGCATTTTGATGTACCGTCTGCTGTTCAAGATATTCTGTTATCAAAATTTTCCCATTTCAGATGTAGAAACATCCTCCTCTATTCAAGTGATCTTCGGGTCCACCTTCACAAACTTACATGGCCTTTTGGAGAGCTGTACAATTACCACTATCAGTGGCCAAAGTAACTAAACGCTAACAGTACTAACACTTTATTTCAACTTTGTGCCAAGTATGATGGTAAAGTGCAACTTTACCACTCTGGTTTTTCCCTGTACCTGAGATATTAACCAAATGAATCAGCTTTCCTTGACACAACTATTTAGATGACTCTGACTACACTACTGAAAATACAATATTCAGTATTATTAATTGTTCTCAGACTGCTAAGTGAATGATCATTGGGAGTCTGATTACAGTTTGCTCAGAATACTGATCTACATGGTTATCAGATGGTAATTAACCTGCTGCCTAAAGTGGTATGATCTCTGCTCTTTTTCAATACATTAGATCGATTGCCCCCGAATTTGTCTCAAGATCCTTAGACTTTGCAAATGGGAAATCAAAACCTGCAACTCGAATCAGGAAAACGTTGGCTACGTGCACAAGGGTGCAAACCAGGATAATCCAGTAAGAGGTCTGGAACTGTTCACTGTGTGTTTTAAATGCAAAGCTTCCTTCTTTGTAATTAGCAATTTTTTCAGATAAATGGTGCATTTTCACTTCAGAAGAGAAGAGGATTAACACGAGACAGCCACAGGAACCTAAAAGAAGAAACAGGAAATTTGTTAAAGCAATATTGTGTTGCTGTCTATAACCGTCTCTAATAAGTTAGTATTCTGTGGTATAAGATTTCCAGCCTGTGACCATACGGCTGTGTGGTAGAACCGAATCTGATCTTTTGCCAAACATTGTTGGACGGTTATTGTAGCTCAGTAACATTTTGTATGCTGCATGATGGATATTAAAATAATCATTCTATAGAAACAGTAATCTCGTTTCATATGGTGCTATTGTCATTGTGTTACAGTAAAACCTCAATTTTACATCCCCTGATTTTAAGTTTTCCCTCACATTACATTGTTTTTTTGTGGTCTCACCTATATATTTTGCATAATACATTTCCCTGATTTTTTTATTCTGATCCCTTTAAAAACATAAAATGGGGGTTCTACTGTATTTATTTTATAAGCTAGAATCCTGAAAAAATGGAACTGCTTCACTGTCCTCATACAGTAGTCACTGGCCCTGGTAAACTGTTTTGTCTTATCTATATTATAGTATATATTATCTATATATGCATTGCCAAACTGTGACATTTATTTCATAAATCAACAATCTATAAATGTTAAACGGTATACTGTTTTTTGTGTTTTATGGTACCAAGGTTGGTCATTCCCAGAAACACCCTTATAAACCAAAAAACAACATATATATGGCAGTGCTAATATCAGCTGATATCATATTTACACTGGAATGCACAAAATCTGAATTCACTGAGTTATTTCCATTTTATTTTTTAAATAGTAGTAAATTGTAGTTTTGTAGAGGAAAAATATAATGACTGTTCAAAGAATACTTACATGAAACAAAGCACCAAAGATAGAGTCCAACAGGACCATGCAAAGTCTCGTAAGGATTACCAAAGGCATTGAACATGAAGAAGCCTGTTCCCACCAAGGCAAATACAATGAGCACTGTGGAGAATATGATGACACTGACGTGCATACTGGCAGGGATGACATTCAGCAAATCTGGAAAAACTTCAAGAAAAGAATACAGTTAAAAGGCATTCGCTCTTCAATAATCAGTTAGTATACATTTTGTTTCATACTGTATCTAACGAAGGTGGCAATGTTATAATGTCTGCTAAATTTATATCATGAAATCAAATTATCAGATTTTGACAAAGCATGGAGAATTATAAAATTCATTAGCCACAGTGTGCATCAATAGATCAGACCACAAAGAACACCAAGCACTGGAGATTTCAATAGAAGTGTCTAGAGTCATAATTTAGCCATTGTTGTAAGATGGTTTTAGCAGCATCTACCATCAGGCATTGTCACTTTTTTAGGTAGTTCACTCCAGGCAGAGTTTGTATAGTACTAATTCAAAAAGAAAATCTGGGTACCAAAAGCAGAACGGATAATACAGGCACATAAATGGTCAAAGCTACAGCAAGTACCGGGCAGCCCTCTGAGTGTTAACTGCACTGTGCACATATATACTCTCTCTATGTACCACAAATGATGTCTGGCAGATTAAGTAGCAGACATTATCCAATTCAATAGGGAGATACGGATGTCCATTAAAGTCTGTTGGGAAAACTGCTCAGACTATTGTAGTTCAGGGCAAACACCACACAGACAAAAGCAAAATAGTAACCTAACTATGAGCATTTCATTAAGGTACCGAAAACCTCAACACCCACCTCATGCCTTGCTGGACAAGTGTGTATTGCCATAAATCATAAGTAATTATACAAGAATAGATGGGGCCATGACACATTTGTGAACACTATAGCTATTATTTCTATGCTATGGGAAAGGAGGCTACAAATAAAATTTAGGTAGGTTCACAATTTTAAAAGTCTGGCCCAGATTTATGGAAAGTCCACAAAGAAGTGGGCCTAGGTCAGCAGGCCACCCCAATTCTCTGAAGCAGGGGTCCTCAAACTTGTTTTACCCGTGAGCAACATTCAGATGTAAAAAGATTTGGGGAGCAACACAAGCATGGTAAATTTGCCTCGGGTGTCAATTAAAGGTTGTGATTGGCTATTTGGAAGCCCCTATGTGGACAGGCAGCCCACAGGAGGCTCTATTTGGCAGTACAACTAGTTGTTATACAACCACAACTTGCCCCCAAGCCAGAAATGAAAAAAATAAGCCCCTGAGAGCAACATCCAAGGGTTTGGTGAGCAACTTGAGAGCCAATGGTTGGGGATCACTGCTCAGGAGCAACTTTAGTGAGGGGAGTTGCAGAGCAGTTGGGCATAGCGAGGTCAAGAAATTTACAGCCAAACAAATTTGGTAATAGAAAAAGACATTATTCAGTTAAATCCAGAAATTTTATATACAGTAAATATATGTACTGTATATATAAATATATTTTTCTATTATTATATTGATATCATATTGAATATATAATAATAATTATAATGATAACAACAATAATACTACTAATAATAATAATTAAAAATAAATTCTATACATTTTTCTTAATTAATGAATCTCTTGTATATTTATTTCTTGTACGGTAATGTTGATTTCATGGGTATTGCCTTGTATATGTGTATATGTCTATAAAGTATGGATTTCGCTGTAGCACTTCAGAATGCTGAGCTAAATAACTTGACATAAACGTGGCTCTCTATGGGCCAGAGGCCAGTTATTCATTGTATTGGGAATTGGATTCCCTCATTTACATTGGATTCAATTGCCTTTTATTGGCAGCCTACCACATGCATTCTATTAGCTGACAAATCATTAAACTTTCACATGTGACATATTGGAATATGTTCAGCTTTACTGTTTAATGTTTCAATGAAGTGAAAACGAAAAATGAATCTAAAAAGAATTTGGTTGACGTTAATGAATAATTTAGTTCTGCGTATCTATGCCAGTAACCTTTCTGCAAATAAACTGCTGACCCAGAAACAGATGGGAATTAACAAGAGTAGCAAAAGCAGATATAAGCTTTATAACTAGAGAGTTGCAGGCTGCACAAATTCCTTTATAATTAAAAGATGCATGGAGGAGAACAGGGAGCATATCTAACACTGCTGTATAATCTGAGACCTATTCCGACTGCAGACTAAGTTTATTGTAACTATCTTATTTATATGAGATTTTGGTATTTGTGCAAATGGAGGCAGCAACAAAAATAAAGCAAACAATGAAACAAAGTGGCATATGAATCATGTACTCTATGAACATAATTAAAGGGTGAAGACACACGGAGCTACTAGTAGCAGCTATTTAGGCTACTAAATGCCCTGCCATAGACAATACTGAGAATTTTCTCTGCTAAAACGCACGTAGTGTCGTATCAAAGCCAATTATGACTATTGTCTATTTTGTAGCTGTGCCAAGTAGCTGCTACTAGTAAACCTGTGTGTCTTAGGGCCATGTACAGCATGAAACACAGATTTACTTCTAATATTAGAGCTACCATGGTTATTGACTATGAGAAAGCAGATTGTTGGGGGTAAATTTGACATAAGATATGACAATACAATCTGCCCATCTAAATGAAGTTTGCTGGGTGACACTGGCTATTGTGATTTTGTTGTGAAAGTTGGAGAGGAAAATTGTCATCTAATTACAAAAAGGGGATTAAATGGAACACATATGATAGATAGAAAATGGAGTGGAGCAGACAGTGAGCCAAGCACTGAATCAGAAACACAGAACTACATAGGGAAGAATCACCCATGCCAGCATTTATGTTCACTGGAAGATAGCGCTGATGTGGCATTTTGACTCCGCTATTTGGACAAAAAATGATGCTTTTGTCATAATGCCATTTAACAATTATTTTGGTCATTGTCCTTACTGCTTTTTTGGGGTGGTCTTGATCTAATTTGACTGAGAATGTTTTCTATGAAAACAAACTGCATATTTTCCTTTGGTCCTGATTTAGGAGGGACAGCCCTTAGTTGCAGACCACAATATGACTCAAGGTTATTGGAAGGTGGGAGGGGTTTGGGTGGAAGAGAATGGTGCCTGTCATAACTGAGCATAACTGAGCATAAATGAGCATCACCAAATTGTTCTTTTTATTATACAAATGTTGAGGGATTTCAAACTACTGCACATTTGCAAATGTTCTCCAATGTTCCTAACCCATTTGCTGATGATCCTTGTTCAGGCTTGGACAAGGATTAAAAATAGGCTCTGGCATTTCAAGAACACAGAGGCCCAAACAGCCCCCCACCAGCCCACTAAACAGTAACAGCCTATGGCAACTTAGAGCAGCCCCTCTGGCATTTGCCAGAATCTACTTATTGCCAGTCTGGGCCTATAGGAGTTCAGTACTCAACTGAAACACATTGCTCTATGCTGCTCAGTCACTTTTCTTCCCACTTCCTCTCATGTCCAACAATATGAACATTATCAAAAGCTTTACTAAAACCTAAATATTTGAACTACTTTTTTTGCACTTGTCCACCCTGCTACCAACAAGTTTTTTCTTTGTTGGATTCACAGCTGGCTCTCAGATAGGCAGTTTATCCTTATTAGGATGGGCATGTGCGTTCTATTTAAGGCAGATCTGATTACAACAAACTCTCCAGTATATAAAGTTACCAAATAGAGTATGTTACCAAGCATGCTAATTAATAATTCACATATATTTGACGATAAGGTTAATGGCATTTCTTACAAGATCAGAATGTCACTGTAGGCTTGCTATGGTAGGATGCCAACACACAATGGCAACTACCTTTCTTAGTTGGTTCATTCTTTTGGATCTCAAGAATAGTTATTCCTTTGTAGCCATCACTTATGAAATAATTTGTTCTTAATACTGAGGAATACGTGCCATACATGAAGCAACTGTTTGCATAAGTCCTGGGCTTAGTGTGATCATTGCCTTCTCCTTAAGGGCTCTTACTCACTGGCGTTCTGACCTGCGCTCACTCAGGCGCGTGTAGGCGCCGAACGCAGGTTGAGACGCAACATGCTGCATTTTTCCTGCGTTCGGCGCCTACACGCGCCTGAGTGAGTACAGCCCCATTTGAAATAATGACATGCGTCTATTCCTGCGCTCCCCTGCGGCTGAACGCCAAAAAACAGAACGCAGGGGAGCGCCGGTCAGAACGCCAGTGATTAAGAGCCCTAATAATGAAAATAAGTGTCTGCCTCACATGAAGTAATGTGCTGCATAAGTCTTGGATGGTGAGTCATCATTTCCTTCTCCTGAATAATAAATGAGGCATCTAATTAAAGGTTTCTCAACTCAGTTCCTCATTTACCTGCAATTGGTTCATGTCCCTTCCTGAATACAAAAGTAATACATTTAGCTCAGTAACGCAGATTAGCCCAGATAACATGAATTTTGCACATGGGTATTTTTTAATATTGTGAAATAAACATAATGATGCTGATTTCCTCTACTGTGCCTTTATAGGACCTGCAATTTATCCATTGCTAATTATTATTACAAACTCTGCATCTAAAATTCAGAGTGTCCAGGATGTACCTATGAAAAGCAGGCGTGTCCCTAGTTTGATATGAACACATATTATAAGGTACAGTCACTCTCACATTACATAACAAAACATAACTTTTTGTTCAATTTCTTTTTCTATTACATTTTAAATGCAATAACATAAAAATGTAAATCACTATTCAATATTCAGCACATCTGCTATAGCTTGATTAATAATAAAATTGCAGCTGAAATGTTAGGACCACAATAATATCAAGCTTTATGATATCAGCTTCATTTAAATAGAAATTACAGGCAACTGAGTAAAAACGTGGTAACAGCAGTAATGCCTATATAGTACTGACTCACAGTGATGCCTTCATAGTTATTACTTTTACACGCTTTGAAAAATAAGCAAACACCACAACATACAGCACTTTCACTAATAACCACATTTTTATACACACTTTTTATTTTTATAACCGAAAAGTTATCATTTGTATACCAATAAGCATGTTTAATAATATTTGCGTATGTGAAGTCTTTGTCCAATAAAAGGTATCTGCCTGCACATTCTGCAATTTCTCTTTCATAAATATACAATATTGTTAATGATTTTTATACAGAAATAATAATGTTCCTTCCACAAAAGCCAAAGCTACCCAGCACAACTCACATAAGTAATTATTGTTCAGGATACTTACATGAAAATGAAGTTGGTCTCCCCCCAAGCCCACATTGCTTCACTCTTTGTCCATAGAAAAGGCCATACTGAATTTCCCCAACAAATTTCTGCAGCTCTTCCTCTGTTGCATTGACCAGCAGGGCTCCAGTTTTACACAGGATGGTCCCTTTGACCCAGAGCTGCTTCCCTAGAGCTGCTGCAATTCCGAGAGCACAGGCAAAGCTCAACACACCGGCCAAACAAAAGAGGATTTTTTTCTGTAAGTTTGGCATGACTGCCCAGAAATGCTTCCCTCCACACCAAGCTATAATAAGTCTCACGAGCTGTCTAAAATACCACTAGCATTTTACCACAGTTCCACAAACAGACCAGCCTCCAATTTAGATTTTACTGAAAACAGTTCATTAGTGCTCAGTGGAGCAGCTGTAGTTCTCCCCATGTTAAACACGACAAATGAAACAAGTGCTCAAACTGTTGATGCCTCCCCTCTCCTCTGACAAAGGCTCCAACAGATGGAACCTGTGTGTAACTTGATGAACTCAGTTCTTTTCTGAGTCACCTTCTGCTGGGCTGGATCAGCGGAAACAAGCACGGCTTCCATTTCAGTTAGATAACTGTTGGCTGAATGGATTTTGCCATTGTGATTTTCCTTAGGGATCCATATATCTTACGCTGGAGATTGACCTGTAAACAGTCACAGAGGCATTTCAATTACTTGCATAAGAGGATTGGATTGATTTATTAAATTTCAACACCACTATGATTCTAAATATAAAAATGCATTCAAAATTAAAATATCACCTTATTCTCTCTGAGATAACTAGGCCAAATGTAATATCACTGCCATAGTTAGTTTTATTTACTTTAAATTTCAGTGCATAAATCTACACACCCATCTATATCCCATTTGTATCATTATACTTGCACTGCATTCTAACAGGGCAACACAAGGTCTTATCATACTGAATGTTTGTTTTAAGGTGAACTATTCTTTAATCATTTTTATTAGTAATCTCTCATGAACTAGTTAGGTGTCGAAGTTTGGCTTCGATTGCAGATGGAGGAGTTAAAGCCACAGTAGAGCCTAATGGTAGAGAAAACAGGATATTAATCACCAAGCTATTAACAAGATTTCATGTAAACTAGTCTTCCGATGAACACTAGTATCAGGTCATTAACTGCAGTAGATATTTTAGGACTCATTAGGCTTAGATTGCTCAGGTTTCTCTCTTCTTGGATTCTGTCAGGAGCCAGAAACTCAATTTTTTTTATTTAAACTCAAATTTATCGGGATATATTAAAGCCCGATGCTGCAAAATGTCAGAATCCGAAAAAACACTATTTCAGACCTGCGGAGGTTGTATATATAAAAGTCAATGGGAGCGGTCCCTATCCTATTTGGAAGTTTCTGTGGTTTGCACAGCCTTGAAAATCCGACTTTTTTTTGGCTTTTCATGCAAAAAATCCGAAAAATGCTGGCTTTTTGGGAAAAAGCCTGAAAAAGTCTAGCGATTCGGAAAAAAACTAGAAAAAAAACATACAATAAGTTTTTAAAGAATTAAACAGAAAGAAATCTGAAAATCTGGAAATGTAAAATGTTGCTGTGAAAATATATCTTTGTAACCAGCATTGTAAAAAGCTAAATTAGAGAATTAAAATAAATCAAAAATTATTTCCAAAATATATGAATAGTAAAAAAATCAACCAAGAAGGAGTAGGGCCCTTAGTATCAGAGGGAGGTCTATTGGTTGTTAGGAACAGAGAACTGTTATTTTTCATCTGTCTACACACTAAGGAACCAGTTAATGGAGATTTCCTTTGTACTAGGTCCAACATTAATTATTCAACTATTGATGGCTGATTGACTCAAGAGGAAGTTTTTAAGACTAGAGACTAGAACATGTGAAAAAGAACTCATGTCCAGTACCTAAAAGTATTCAACCAAGATATTGTGAATCCACTTTACTTCATTTCTATGATTATTTGATGTCTGGCATTGTACTGAGCAAATTGCTAATGTGGTGCCGCTAATCAAAAAGGAATGTTGTTCTCAGATGGGAAACTATAGGCCTGTTAGTTAGACACTGCCGTAAGAAAGGGTTGGGGGGGGGTAATAACAGTTTAGATACCTGGGATATGCCACCCTCTTGGAAACCCGTTATCCAATTTCAATTTACAGGAAAGCCATCTACCATAGAGTCCATTTCAATCAAATACAGTAATTGCCATTTTTTTCTCTGTAATAATAAATCAGTAGCTTGTAATTGATTTTAGCTAAACTGCATGAATACATGCTGGTAGCAAAAATATCCTATTGGGTTTATTGTTTATTTAATGTTTAAATGTTTTATGGTGACCACATTATGGAAAGAGCCTTTAAAAAAACTCAGGGCTCAAGAATAAATGACAAAATATCCTATACCTTAGTGATGTCTCTTAGTGATGTAATTTTTATCACTAAAACTTGTGTATTATAATAAATAAA
This sequence comes from Xenopus laevis, assembly GCF_017654675.1. Classification (NCBI taxonomy): domain Eukaryota; kingdom Metazoa; phylum Chordata; class Amphibia; order Anura; family Pipidae; genus Xenopus; species Xenopus laevis. The sequence goes on along the minus strand of NC_054380.1, from coordinate 105,768,429 downwards.
GTACCCCTTCTTGAAAAATATGAGGAAATTAGAAGTAACCTCGGCGTTCCATGACCTATGTAAAAGGTGTACTTCACTATATTCACTATATACATAGTACACACGCACACACATTTATATATATACAATCATATTGGCACTCACCATTCTATTAATCAATAGCCAGGTGCTCACCAATAATAATCCAACTTCGTAGTAGAAAGCACTCACGGCACACAATTCCTGTTCGGAATATGATTTAAAAATGTATTTTGCCAAAAAAACACATCAACGCATTTTGATCCACAAAGGATCATCGTTAGAACGAAACTCGTTGATGTGTTTTTTGACAAAAACTTTTAAATCACATTCCCAACAGGAATTGTGTGCTGTAAGTGCTTTCTACTACGAAGTATATAATGCAAAATGTATAAAATGCATAATTCCTTATTTTACAAAGGTTCAAAACTCCAGATGTTTTGGCCACTGACTGGACTGTGACCTTCCTCATGGGAACAAACCAAAAAGTTGTTTGTTCACAGACAGAGACAAAGATGTTGGGTTTTTGAACCAATAAACACACTTTGGTGTTGTTGAAAAGACCTGCAGATATATCTATATCTGGTTAAATGTCTGCACTCTTGTCACATTTTCTCTTTTTGAGGTGCACAGTACAATAAATACATCTGTACATTCTCTATACAATCACAAATTATTTGTGTCTATGTTTTGGTCCTTATTAGTACCTTAATCAAAGATAACAGGGTATTGAAATATCCATTGAAAATCTCAACATACAATTCCCATATGTGATCAGTAGGTGTCACGCAGCCAAACTTTTAAAGGCTGTCAATGTTCTCATAGATGTAAAGCCTTATGTGAATTCATTTTATTCAAGGGCCACACTTTGCATAACCCTATATGGGTTAAAGGTATGAAAAGAAACAAAGACTTGTGTGTGTCTACACTATGGTTTTGCCTACATTACAAAATGTCCATGTGAAATAATATATGGTGGCAAAATTGTATAACAATAGAAAAGAGGATTGGAATGCAAAGAGCTGCAAAGAGAGTGTTGGATATAAAGAGACACAAAAGGTTGTGGAGGAAAACCAGATATAACCCAACAACCAATTGTCTAACATGGGGCAGATGCCCATCAGGATCCAGCAGCTTTAGTTGCATCATGTCCATAGATCAAAAGGTGGTGACCTGTGGAATGAGTTTCTTAAACTGGAAGCATACTAGATACATGAACTAAATTGTATTACCGGTATACTTAGGGGCCTAAATGGACAGCTTGTTTTGGGTTGCTTTTTGACATAAAAAAAAGTATATCAAATATTCTTTATATCCCGTACCATAGAAAGAATAAAGATATAAAATTGGGTATAATTTGTAGACATACAGTAATTGACAGATCTAAGTAACTTCTTATATTTAAATTTTTTACACGATGGACTGTCTTACATTGTGTCCAATATATAATATCACAAAACTTTTAGAAACTGCAATTTTAACTCATTGAACTATTTGCAAAACTCACTGGAGAAAAATAACACATGCACTTTGTACTGTATTGCTATCATAATGCTGTCATTTTAATGCTACAATTTTAGTATCTAAATATGTTTAAATGTTGCTATAATTTTGAAACTTATCGCTAGAGGTGCATGTGTGAGTGACAAAATAATATCCGACCAAACTCCTAAACCCAAATGGCCAAATGCCCTTGTGTTAAAAAAATGTTTCAACAAAATCAAACGTCAATCAAATCGTGTGACTTTTCTGAATTGATACTCCAAAAACTCAACTTTTTCGAGTTGATTTCCAAAATAATTGTATAATTCGGATCATCCAATGAAAACCAGCACAAACAGCACAATCAAAAATCCTGAAGGCAAAAAACATGTTCCTATTGTTAAAGGGACCATCTGCCATTGACTTCTACTTGACTTTGACAGGTTTTAGAAAGATTTTTTTTTTGGATTTCTAGCAACTTTGGAACATAATAAATCTCACAAGGCTAATAAGCCCCCTACTGTTCCCAAATAAAATTTGCTCTTTCAAAATTTAAATGAATATTGCACAAGTTTAAATGAACTGTATGGATTTCTTGTTTGGATTTATGTGTATTTAAGTTTTGCACAAGTAACTATTTGTTATCCTTGATAAAGGTCCCTGTTGCTGTCTTTTGGAGGGGTGGAAATTGAGTTTGTTTTTATTTTTTTAACCCAAATTAACTGTGGAACTGTGAAGTTATCTGCTCTCGCCTACTGTCCTCTATTATTAAGTGGACATATACTTACCCTGTGCTTCAATATCTCAGTAATGTAACAGCCAACGTTTTACTTGATGACTGATTTCAGAAACCCATGTGCGTTGGTTTACTTGTCAGCCAACAGAATTTCTCTTTCATTTAGTGCGCTTACAAAATATAAGAGAGATGGATGGATGTTGTTAGAAAATTTGGATTCAGGCTGATAATGGTTATGCAATATATACCAATTATTGTTTACTTTTAGTGCCACTTACTTGTGCTTTTAAATAAAAACAAATGAATTGATAAACATATAGCTTTTTAATTAGTTGTTCAACATTGCATAGCTCATATGCATGTTACAGTTTGGTAAAAGCATGTTTGGAATGCTCCAAACATGCTATAATAAGTTCAATTTTCTAAATATTACATGCAGCATTGCTTAAAGGGGTAGTTCATCTTAAAGCTAACTTTTAGTATGTTATAAAATGGTCAATTCTAATCAAATAATAAAAGGTCTTCGTTTATTATTTTATAGTTTTTTTAAAATCATTTGCCTTCTTCTTCTGATACTTTCCAGTTTTCAAATAAGTTTTCAAATAAGGGTCCCTGACCCCCATCTACTTAACCAACTCTCTGTAAGGCTACAAATTTATTTTAATTGCTACTTTTGATTACTTATCATTCAGGCCTCTCCAACATCGTTGCTATGGTAATTTGGACCCTAGCAACCATATGCTGAGATTTCAAACTGGACAGCTGCGGAATAAAAAGCTGAATAACTCAAAAAACACAAATAATAAAAAATGATTATACATGAAATCCCCATATCACTCCATCATACTGAAAGTTAACTTAAAGCTGAACAACTCCATTAACATTGCCTACAGCTATGATAGACCTGCAGGTGATATCCAGTTACCTTGTAGTAGCACAGCATTTTGCATATTGTCTCTATACATGAGAGGTTTGTTGCAATATATCCCTGTATTTACCTGTTTACTATTTTTTTCATGCAACTGCTCCTTTCTTTCCATTTTGTCTTTTATCTATTTTCACTGCTAAATTATTTTGCCAAATTATACTTATCATGTTACTTGAAGACATTATGCAGAACTTACACTAGAGGGCACTGCAAGAATGTAACAGATTTTCACAGCTTAGCACCCTAGCTTACAGCTCAGCTTCTCTGAGAGGGAGGAAAATGACTCATTTATTTGTAAAACCTGCATTTTCGAAAATCTGTAACTGTAAAAAGAACAGATAAAAATGTATGAAAAATGATATGATTTGAAATGGTGGCCTACCCCTAAGTAATCAAAAACTGGACAGAATGTATTCTTTGGCAGCACAAAGTTAAAGTCATGTGACTTGCTATTGTATTTGTATGGGAACAGGACTGAGCTGGAGCTGAGTAGGTTACACTGGAAGGTCTTTTCCAGGATAATTTGACTTTCTTAGAAAATTTGACTTTCTTGCTTGTCTAAAGGATTGTGGAAACTGAAATGTTAATTATGTGAAGTATTATGGTGGCTAGGTTCTAGGCTGTGTTAGAAGGGTATTCTTGAGGTTCCTTTGAACTAGATTAGGCACTAAAGCTGGCTATAGACTCAAAGATATATTCGTACAAATCTAAGTTTAGTTCGATTTTCAGACAGTGTGTAGATTGTCCTGAAATTTTTTTGTACCATGGCGTTTGGTAATTTAGTCGATTGGAGAGGTTAAAAGACTTCTGTAGGCTAACGGTAACTTCTCTGCATGTATTTCTTATCTGACGATATCAATGGGTGACTGTCACTCAAATTTGTCAGACAAAACTTTGGTACGGTTGCTGTCATGGACAGAACATTGTCTGATTTGTTCTTTTACTACAGTATTTAATCTGAATGGTTAGTGGCAGGTCGTAAGATTGGGACGTCCGATCGTTCATCAGATACAAGAGTAAAATCTGCAGGTCTATGGACAGCTTTATAAAGAAAAGAATATATGGGAGAACTACAGGATCTACAATCATTTAATGAGAGTGGTTTATCAGCTAGTGTGATATAAAATGAGTAAAATACGAATGAAGATCAAAGAATTAGATACATTGGATACAGACTTGAAATGAAAGAAGAAGATTACAAGAAATCAAGAGGTTGGCTGTTTGAGAAAGTGAGAGGACAAGAAACAGACCTTTTTGGCTATATGGTTATATTACAGTTTACTGTGTGGATAGAATGGAAAGTTTTGTAAAAAAAAATTAAATGTCTCATTACTGAATTTCCAGACCAACAAGTGAGACCAGGTCTCAAGCAAAGGAAATGGGAGGAGATGTGAATGATTCATGGAAGTATTCAGAAGTTCCTATTGGGGTGCAAAGCTATAACTATGGATGAAGCACACCCCACAGCAGCAGGGTCCTGGGCAACAGGTCATAGATAATACAGAAATGTGCTACATTCAACTTTTTCACGTGGCACAGATGACCTGAAATTTCTGTGAGCTTCGGGAGCTTGCTGTTACACCATTAAAGTGTTTTAAATAATGGTAGGGTGGTTCTATTTCAGTGGAGAAGTGCAAAAAGATATCTAACTGGATAGTTATGATGATAAAATTAACACCACAGCATGCCAAGGTAAACCCTGTGTTGTGGTCCCTAACTATTTACCTCTGGTCATTTTTTCATTGGCTAGTGCCGCCATGCATAGTAATCAGGGTTGGACTGGGCCTATGGGATGCCGGGAAAAAACTTGTTGTCTTGTGGGTCCTGCCAACCCAGATCCACTCCCTGTGTCTCTGCCTCTCTTCCTGTCGCAACAAAAAAACAAAGTGCGTGTGCACACCCGTGCAGCAGGTGGGGGGCATTTGCGGCAAAAAAGTGAAACGGGTTTGCGCACGTGCACGCATGACCGGTGGGGGGTGGAGGGGGGCCTTGAGGCAGCAGCCCTGGTGGGCCCCGGGTTCCCCAGTCCGACCCTGATAGTAACATTTCTTGGGATAAGTGTCTCCTGACCAAGGGACTGGACTTAATCCGAGAGAGACTGCCATGACCAAAACACAGATTTAATCCTTCCCCACTTGAGACTTTTAAGAGAGAGAGATTGTCCAGACCACCACCCATTTTTAAAGGCATAAGACCACTATTAAAGGGATGGGTGTGTGGGCGCTAAAACCACATGGACGTTTGGCCAAGGCTTAGTAAAATACTTAAGTACAATGGAAGTGTGACTGATCTGGCCAAGTTAGCTACAAACATACAAAAGAGAGGGGATTGATCAATGTACATTCCCTGGTCCCCTGTTTCATTACTATTTGTGTATCTATGCATGTGCATATATTTAAAAAAATGGGGGTTTTAGAAATATGTTCATAAATGCAACCATGCAGGGAGGTGTCAGCCTATGAAAAATATGACCGGAGGTAAACAGTTAGGACCACCATATGGAGGTTTACCTTGGTGTAGCCTATTTTTTGATCATAACTTTGTAACTAAAACACCCCTGTTTTTGTAAATACATGTACTTGCATAGTTACTTAATTACTGGTGAGACAGGATCAGGGAATGTATATTGTACAAACCCCTCTATTTTGTATGTTTAGAGATTATTACATGCCAAGTCAATAAGCAAGCAGAAAAGTTATAAAATGATGTCCACAAAGTTCATCATTTTAATGTGGGAAATTCTAATGAGAATGGCAATAAAAGTTGCTGTTGGCAAATATCTGTTTCATTAAAATATGAAACCATGAGAAATATGGATTTCTGCCCAAAAGAATCTGTCACAGATAAAGTAATGGTCGTCTTTAATATTTTACATTTTTATTAGTAAAATAATTACTAAATTACTAAAAAAAAAATTATTTTTGTATAAGGTCCATGGCGAGAGAAGGCTTAAGAGAACATTAAGTAATATCCTTGTTCTCATTAATCCTCTCATAAAGCAGAGGAAAGGTCAGCACTGTTTATACATTTCTAGCTGAGCCAACCTGTGCCAAATAGAAAATATTCCATGTCAGTCTGTCACAGTTGGCTTCTGGCTTCTAATACTGATATAACAGTGATACATGCAAATAAAAGCATTGTTTACTGAGGTGCAATATGCTTCATCCAAGGCTTATAAATCAATGGGGACTTACATATGAAAGGAAACTAAAGACAGAAGAAACCCCTATAAAAAGAAGCAACACCTGATCCCCAAATAGGACAATTTGGCTTGAATGCACTTTGTCATTCTGATGATGTTGAGGATCATCTACTGGGTTTATGTCCAGGCTGATTTATTGATTTATATGCTAGGTGTGGGGATAATGTGTCTTCTAGGCACTGTGCCTATTGGATTGATGAATCATTTGTTTATATTATTGACATGTACTTATTTACCTAGGTACCGTACTTAACTACACATATACATTTTATACTTCCATCCTAGCTTTATTACATCTTAAAGAGTCCATTATGGTGCCTGGTGTTTTAAAATGTGTGTGTGTTTCTAAAAATTTTTCTATTAGTATTTAATAAAGGCATTGCTGCATATTGTTGTACCAGGTGTAGCTCTTTTATATAGGTGTTTCTTCTGTCTTTTGTTCCCTTTCATTAATTTGGAAAAATTAAGAAGAAGGAAAAGAACTCTTGAATCCCAACAAAAAACAAGATCTTAACAGTTACACTCGAGGGCTGACAACCGTCAGAAGGTCAGTGCTCAAAATTTATAAGAAAATATAGAAAAGTACCTCGACTGTAACGTCTTAATTAATATCCAGCGATTAATCGAATCTCTAAATTAAATAATAAAATTGAATAAAGTGCAAAGTGTGCCTGGTCAATTAATTAATCAATCAACAAAGTCATTTCTACCCAATTCATACATATAAATATAAAGTGCCAATTAGTGCATCGTGTACCATCGGTGTTCAACCAATTATAGATAATCAATTCATTAATGATTCATGATTAGGCCCAAAAAAAAAAGTTAAAAAGTTTTTTTTATATAAAAGGACCAAAATTCATCTAAAGAGTGCAATTGATTAGTAAGGTGCTCAAAGTTGATTAAATAAAGAATCGCCCGAGACGCTGATTATTTTGGTTCTTTTAACACTTCTCTTTGGTTATTTTTTAATTGATTTGGATCTATTCAATATCGCTACAGTCTCTTTCAACCTCCAACAATCTTCTTTCAATTCCAAGGGGCCGGTGATTTGTGGCTTAGGGTTAGCCGAGTCTCTCCAAGATCAGGGCAAGTTAATATACCAAGGCCACAGTCTCGGTTACCCTGTCCTGCCTCCTCCAATTTTTGAAATCTTGTAATTTAATTTAATTTATGGTCCTGCTATAAATTCTTTATTTAATCAACTTTGAGCACCTTACTAATCAATTGCACTCTTTAGATGAATTTTGGTCCTTTTATATAAAAAAAACTTTTTAACTTTTTTTTGGGCCTAATCATGAATCATTAATGAATTGATTAGCTATAATTGGTTGAACACCGATGGTACACGATGCACTAATTGGCACTTTATATTTATATGTATGAATTGGGTAGAAATTACTTTGTTGATTGATTAATTAATTGACCAGGCACACTCTGCAATTTTATTATTTAATTTAGGGATTCGATTAATCGCTGGATATTAATTAAGACGTTACAGTCAAGGTACTTTTCTATATTTTCTTATAAACCCTTTCATTCATTTATTACCCCTAGGAGGCTCCTGCCCATTGGGGATTAATGGGACAAGGGTTCTAATTATATATATGTCTGCATCATAAGGTTTTTGTGTGATTATATTTTTAATAGTATGTTTATTATGAGCAGGGAATGGGACAAACTACAGTAAAAAGTAATTTTTTTGAACTTTGTGTCCTGTCCTCCATATTAAAAAAATGTCATGGAGACCTGAGCCCCATGCATACAGAGCTGCCTGTGTTCAGATGTGCTGTATTCATGTGGGGTGGCATGTGGTACATAGCTGTCCCCTTAACATGCTTTAACATGAGCTTCGTATGGACACATATGAATTTGCTAGAAGTCAAAAACATTGACAATCTGCTTTATTAACCTTAATTCACTTGTGGTCCAAGATAGTGCTGGACCCATTTTAGCTCATAACAAGGCCAAAGATAAACATTTTCCCTGCTATAGGAATAACTTGCACAGTAAATAATCATTCATCTCCCAAATCTTTCCCACTGTCTATTAGAGCTAAATATTCCACGGGCTAAAGCAAGCTGTTTGGAACAGATTTGGGATAGTATCCCATCTGTGAATGACAGTTAGGCTGAGATCTGGTAATACTGTCTATTTAATCTCCTAGATACACCTGAAAGTTTAGATCAATTAGATATTCTCAGATTTATAAAGTAATATCCTCCCAGGAGTTGAACCAGGGACCTGGTGTTTCCAGACTGTCTGAGTTACCACTGCTCTATGTAAGCAAATAGCTAAGGCCCTGGTTCACTGTCATTGCTATACTAGTAATTGTAAATAGGCTTGGTTCAGCTGTTATCAATCTGGCCCCATGTGAGCAGTTTTAGCCATTAGGCTGCCTATAAAGACCCCTGTTCTACATTGAATCTATTTTCATTGTTCCTGGATGCCCTTAAATATTTTCTGATCATTGTTATTGACCCTTGCCTGTTATTTGACTACTCTTTGGATTCTGATTGTGTACCACATTCCTGTTTAGTTTGACCCTGGCCTGTGACCTTGAATATGCTTTTGCTCCTGATTTGGTACCATATTGTCAGTTTGGTATTGACCTGACTTGTCCCTTGACCACCCTCCTTGCTCCCCGTCCTTACTGTGTACTACGTGTGGAACACTTACATTTTTTGGTGTTACTGTTCCTTTAAGCTGTGAGTCTAACTTCTCTCAAAGGACCTGTTATCTTATATTTTTACAATTACTTATTTGCTTATCTCAAAATTGTTACAAAAGTAACTAATCTGCAGCTCTAGCTGTTCTGTGCACTCTGCCAAAAGCCAATTAAATTAGAAACTTAGTTTCTTTTTCTGGCTGTTCAGTGCCAAGAAAAACAGGACTTTCCAGTACACTGGGTTGAGCTGTACAAAGAGGGACTGTCCTTCTGAAAACAGGAAGGTTGGGAGGTATGGTATCAAATTTTGGTTTGGAACCCAGAGTTCCCCTTTAAGCATTTAAATACAGATTTTCCATATGAAATAAATTTCCAAGGATTAACAGTATGAAGGGTTTTTAGTATATTAAAAATGTACTTAATCCTTCACTCATACATGCATGCTATTGCCTGTATGAGTGATATAACCAGATCCAGCACACAACTTTTCAAACCTATTTAACTGGTTCTTTTTCTTTCTTGATCCTGGCAGGATATAAGACATACACTTGTGAGAAAGACTACAAATACATGTATAAGATGCAGGGTGCTTCACCCATTAATTGTCAGCCTCAGAGTGTGACATGAGGAATAATGTTTATTTCTTTCATCAGATGGACATGTTCTTGGTATTGCTTCTTGAGACTCGTCACTTTCAGCACAAAAGTTTGTTGCATTTCCTGTTTTCCTCCAAGAGTTTGGAGGAATGTTGCATTATATCATGGGAATAGGTCATATGTGGGTTTTTCTTTTATTTCATCCATATCCAAATAATGAACTGCCAAAAAGCAAATCGAGGACTATCATGTACTCCCTAATGACGCTTCCTTTGTTCTCCATAGTTGGGAACAAATTAGTTATGGCTTATAATATGTAAGGACAGAATATGCAATATGAAAGATCCTAGACAGTCCCTTGGCTATTTACAGTATTTAGCTACTATCACCATCAGAGAACTTCCAAAATAGTTGGATTTTCAGGCTAATTCCATTGCAGACCACAGAAACTCCCAAATAAGGTAGACACTCTCCAATTGACTTGTATACAACCTTGGCAGCTCTGAGATGATTGATTTTCAGATTCAGACTTTTTGCAGCATCGGGCTTTACTAAATCCCGAAAAATGTGAGATTTTTTTTCTGCTAAAAATTTGGATTTTATAGTAAAAAAAACAATTTTTTTTTTAAATTTTTAACATTTAGACTAAAATAACACCCACAGTGTTGTACATTAAAACAGTTCAAAAGAACAGACAGGTATCACTATAATAATAAAATATAACTAAATACTAAAATACTGTAACACTATTTTGGGCTATTAAGACCAAACGGGGTTTATGTCCAGCTAGTAATTAGAGCATGGGTTACATGTGACTCTAACACTTAAGGCAGGGCCTTCGCTAAGTGGAAGAATAAAGGTGTGGTGTAGTGCAACTACAACTCCCATGGGCTATTATGCAATAAAAATATAAAAGAAAGGATGCCAGGAGGTTCTTGCAGTCAAACAAAGTGATAACATTTGTCAGAGACAAAGGAGTCACAGGTTTACTTAAAAAGCAATGAGGCATATGCAAAACAATATCAGCAGACTAGGCCAGGTTGATGGGACAGCTGAATGTGACTCCCCTGTGGATGTAGTCAAGTAGTAAAGCAGACCTCCAGGCAGATATACCTCAAAAGTGGTGCGGATCTCCTCCAGGGGGAGAAGAATATAAGGGTGACTGTGGTCACTTCACTAAAGGCAAATCTAGGAGCCTTGGGAAGCTACTCCCTGCTAGAGATCCTTGATGGAGCACAAAGCTGCTCTTTCTCTCTCTCCCACTATCTTACTCTCCTAGAGAGTACTATAACCTATCTATTCCTGTCTCTATCTAACCTCGTTCACAGGGTCCCTGCTCCCCGACTGAATACTAGAGGTTCAGGCCCCTCTAGGGCAAAATGGCTTTACTGGGCCTTGGTGTACCCAGGCTCAGTGGGAACATCCGGATGGTTTGAACACCAGGAGCCAAAGAGGAAGATCCATCCATTTCCATGCACTATATTAAAGTGTGTCAGGAAGTGGTCATAACACCTCTTGGTCAATAACTGGGATAGGTAAATGTTAACAAGATACATAGGCTTTTGTCCAGCAACTAGGAAAATGAGGAAGTGTAGGGATTTAAAGCCATAGGGGCACTAAAGGTTAAGAGACAAAATTAAGGATGTCCCTGTCCTGTAGAGCTTTCATTCTAAGTTAATGGATATCTTACAGACACAAATAGGATTTGCCATTGCTACTGTAAGTGTCAAGGTTGCATTAGAGATTATGACAGGGCTCCAAGAGGCAGTCTTTAGGTTTAGTTCTGAAAAAGACTGAAGGAGGACTTTCTTCTGAGGAGTTTGGGTTCAGAATGCTATAGGAAAGGGGCAGCAAAAGGGAAGGTATTAAGCTGGGGGCAGTGGAAGTGGATGGTCTTGCTAGGTGGTGGCCAATAAAGGAACTAAGTAGTTGGCCAGGAATGTTTAAGACACAAGGGGAGAGGTAGTGAGGTGTAAAGGAATTAAGTATTCTTTGTTTACTGCGAATCAATGGTAGAGATTTCAAACTCAGAGTGGCTTGTTCTCCCTTACATCAGAGGACAAGAATTCTAGTAGAAAAGAAGTGGGGAGAGGTGGGTGAGGTTGTGCAGTAGGTTAGGCATCAGTCAGTGAATCCAGGCTGGTGCTCCTTTTACGACAAAAACTGCATGGACCTAAGTAAATAACTAGCAGCACCAGCCACCATCTTATCTTATTCCCAGGAGTCCCCAGCTAAGGTTGGGGTTGCCTAACATATTGGTATTCTCCAATCAATCTGCCTGCCCTTGTTCGTTAAGCATCCTAGTTGCAGTAGTCCAGACACGATAGCATGAGGGCATGGATTAGTGTCTTAGCTGTTGTCCTACCATTATCAAAGAAGGAGAGAGAAGATATGACCCCCAGATTGAGTTCTAAATTAAAGGAAAAAAATACTATAATCAGTAGTAATAGTAAGAGAGGTTGTAGGGCAGGGTTAGGACAAGGGGACCAGTCAAGTTTTAGTTAGTTTCAGGGAGAGATAGCTAGGAGGAAATTTGGGTGGATAAATATATTTGGGATATTTAAAGCCAAAATGCATTCAGATTATATTTAAAGCCAAATTATGAGATTGGGGGGAGATTTCCCAAAGACAAAGCATAACAGTGGACCTCGTACCCCAGCATTACTGGGAAATTACACACCTGATAAATCATCCTGTGTTGTGTCAATAAACCAGTCAGCTAAAACACTAGTATATTGGGAGAATAGGTGAGTGGTGTAGTAACAAAATGTTTTAACCTTTGTTACACTAAGGGGCATGTGGTGGTTTAAAAAATGGCAGAATAATTCACACTTTTACATGCTTTTTCTTTCAGCAACTTCTGCTTGAACTTACAAAGGTCTCAAGCAGAGACAGTGAAAAATCTACCGTAAACATGGCGTAAAATAAAACACACCTTGATAAATTTACCATTTATTTTACACAGTCTTTTACAGCCTGATTATCTCAGCTTTATAGGTATACATGACCTCTGTAACTTAGGGCTATACATCTACACCAACTCCCAGTTCTACTCTGCACAAGCTAAAATATGGATTTCTGTGTTTTATTTGGGAACTATTTTTTGCCTGGCTGTAAGTGTGCAAATATTACTTGGATGTCAAACTTGCAAATCTTTGGCTTCTATGATATACAGGCATTTACAGCTCCATATGCTGAAGTCTGTTCTGTAAATCAGACACATCTTATAAAGATCTATGTTGTTGTATCAATGTGTCTCTTGCTAGAAAGTTCATACTTCCATTCTTCGCTCTATGTAACATCTGGTTTTCATCATGAATTAACACCATATTAGGAAAAGGTTCTTTTGTGGCTTATATTGAAGTTCATAAAGGGCCTAAAATTGCTTGAAACAAGGTCAGATTTTGAGTTTGCTGTTTTGTCTCTTAAATCAGCTCTGGTTACATTTTCCAAATGACATGGCACTTAGGAATCAGATACTTCACTTATAGTTATGTGGGGGCAGCAGAGCTCAAAATGAAATAGTTTAAAAGTATAAATATTTGGATACGTGCATGTTTCGATTCTGCTGTCCTGCTGGGCTTAAATGCTAAATTTCTTTAGAAAAGGCCACCCCTGGATTATAATCATGTGTAGCAAATCCCAGTATGTTTTCTGTTGTATTTTTAACCTGATTTACATATTTAGAAAGAGGATTCAGTTTTTGATTGCGATTAGATTTTTGTATGGCTGAAATGACAAGTGAAATGTGGGGGAAAACTGAAACTTCATGGGCCCCTGATTGACCAAACCCATCAGTAATTCCATCTGCCCCACTCCACACCAGTACAACCAACAATTAATCATATACACTCCTACACACATGCACCATCAACACATTCCCAACCCATTTACCCTATCCCTTTTAATCCCTTTTTTAGTAAACCCACATCTGCCGGGAATTGCTCTGAGCCATGGAAAACATTAAAGAACAGATTGAGAGATCATGGGAATGAGTAAAGGCTAAATCTGCCGGAACCTCTGTTATTATTGCAAGATTCAGGCAGTTTGTCCACTCTCTGTCAGTTGTAACTGGCATTACCATACCCCTATCACCTCTAATCAATCAGCTGAGGGGCCCTCACTGTATCTGTATTTTACCCCTGCATTTCTTAAAGGAGAAGGAAAGGCTAAAATTAATTAAGCTTTATCAGAAAGGTCTATATGATTACACCAGTAAACCCTCAAAGTAATGTTGCTCTGAGTCCTCTGTCAAAAGAAACACAGCATTTCTTTCCTTCTATTGTGGGCATCTGTATCAAACTTCCTGTTTTCAGTTTAAACCTCCAGGGCAGGGCTTGAGCATGCTCAGTTTTCTACTCTTCCCCTCCCTGCTGTAATCTGAGACCAGAGCTATAAGTGAGCAGGGAAACTCAGGCAGGAAGTGGTGTCACAACAAGAAAATATGGCAGCTGCTTCTAGAGCTATTTACTCAGTTATGGTAAAGCATTCTACAGAATAAATAGTGTTTTAGCTTGCACTACTGTGGCTAATCTATTGGCAATAAACTGCTTTGCTAGCTTTCCTTCTCCTTTAAAGCATGCCCCACTTAAAGGGTTAAGTACGGCAGAAACCTTAACCCTCTGCACATTTGAACCAATCTTTATATAACCACATTTTGTAATGTAATGATGGTATGGTTTCAAGACTGGGGCATTGAGATGATTACAACCTTAAGAAGCTAACCTTCTTTCCCAAATAGTATTGCTAAAATATATTACGGAAAGGGTAGGGGATGTATGATTTCACGTATATAGGTTGTATATAGATCCATACTTAGTAAAATGCTACAGCACTTTCTTTTGAGGCTTATTTGGCTTATTTATGCAAATTTCGACTCAAGATCATCTCAACTATATATATTTTAATTAAAAGAGATTCTACACATTCAGTTTTTATTTTGCCTTCAGATCTTTTGAGTATTGAAATATTAAGAGGAAACATTCACTGGCACTTTGTAAACCCTGCATAATTTGAACTAAATCATGATCCCAATTAAATAAATGAATCAAAAACATAATGTATGTTCATTTATTTATTGAGGAAAAAGACCCAAATATTTATGGGATTTGACCAAATTCTGAATCTTTCAAGAAGGAAAAGCTGAATTTCCGAACCAAATCAAAACCCAAATTTGTGATTTCCTTGCTTGTATCCATGATTTTAAGGATTTGGATGTGGATCGGCTAGGAACTAGGTTTTGATCAAATCAAAATACTGCTGAAAAAAGGCCAGATCCTGGCCAAATCCCGAACTGAATCCTGGATTCAGTGCATCCCTAGTTGTTGTTACCTGTTGTTCAGCCCTGCACATTAGCTTGGAGGAATTTTATTCAAATTCTCCTTATAAAACAGCTTCAACTCAGGGATATTGGTTGGCTCCCTCGCATGAACTGCCTGCTACAGATGCTTTCATAACATTTCTATAGAAATGTTCATTTATTTGTTGCTGCCCACTTTCTCTAATTGTGCCCTCATTGTAATTTTTTAGTGCAAGTGGATACTAGTGCAGTTATATGTTACAGTGTGCACATACTGTAAATACTGTCATTGCACAAACATGAGCGGCTTGTTTCTTCAAAGATATTTGAAGCGGAACAGCAGGTCAACCAGGAAGCACAATGATCTTTTGACAAGTGCTACGAATCAGTTGCAGGTAGAGTAAAAGTTCTGCTAAAACTATTTGTTGGTACTTTGATCTTTAATGTTCTATTCAGGATGCGCCACATATCCTGTTTACCTTCTGTTTGTAGGTGGCACAATTAGCAGAGTTTTGCACATTTTGGAGAGTTTAGATCTACATTGTTTTGACTGGTCATAGCCTTCTAACTCAATGGAAACATTGTATAAGATAATTAGCCCAGGCCAACTAGGAGGTAATAAAAAAAACATTCATAGCTTGTGGAATGCTAATTATACAGATGTATACTAATTGCATGGCACTGCAATTTATTTGGTTTGACTGATTTTGTGATTGGCTTCCAAGTTTGTTGAGCTACAAATCGCTTTATTAATTAATCATATGGCAATACTGTACCCTATTTAAACTTGCTGGAATCAAGTTCACAAGAATGTGGGCATCGTGTTGCAAGAAGCAGATAGAAACACTTATCAGTTTCTGATGCCTGCATTATCTTTTGCCATAACCGCTCGTTGTCAAGTAAACAAAAATTAAATGAATGTAAATAAGACATTCTTTGTACATTCTCATTAAGAAATTAATACTTTTCAGCAGTGATACTGGGGGGTTATAAAGCATTTTCACTATGGGAGAGGGTTTTGCATAGTGACGGACGAATTTGCGCTGTTTTGCTTACCGGAAAATTCGCGAATTTCGCGCGAAATTCACGAAATGGCGCCAGCGCAGGCGAATTGTTTCAGGTGAATTTTCGCGGGCGTTTCGCTAATTTATTCACTGGCGGCAAATCGCGCAAATTCGCCGCAAATTCGCGCCTGACTAATAAATTCGCCCATCACTAGTTTTGCATATTGCACTGGTTTAGCGATCAGTTTGCACAGCAACACACTATTTCTGAGGCTCATCATTAGTCAGTCTCCTTGTCTTTCCAAACCCTACATGTGTCAGCTGGTTTGTGTCTGCCTACAGTATATTCGCTATAGATAATAATAATGGTGCGGTTGGATTGTGCAGGTAGGAGAGCTACAAGGAGAGCCAGCATAGAGGACAATCAGTGTCGGACTGGCCCACCAGGATACCAGGAAAAGTCCCGGTGGGCCAAGGTGTCAGTGGGCCCTTATGCTTCTAGACATGTGGCCTATTTAATGGTCATTCCCTATTTCTATGAGAACAAAGTGGCTAAATAGATGTAATAATAGATTATAGTATTAAAGAAAAGAGACTAGGAGAATAGAGGTTGAGTGAGGAGAGGAATAATAATACTACTAAGAGTGGGTCTAAGATTAATTGGTGGGCCCCTAGTCAAAGGTTTTTTGGGTGGGCCACTGATGTCCCAGTCTGACACTGAGGACAATAAATGGACTGCTTAAAATCTTAGAAGTCAATGTGAGGTACTTCTGATAATCTTACCCACCTGCTGCAGTCATACTCCACGAGGACATTTTACAACAATTTACCTGCAAGTAACAGCAATGGGAAAGCGAATATATTTGTACTGTCTGCAGCACAGTGCTTACTAAGCTAGTTACTTCCTTTCCTTGTCAAAGCTGAAAATGGAGAAGAGGAACAGGATACACAGCAGATAACAGATACAATAGTGTATACTACAGAGCTTATCTATTATCTACTGTGTAGACTGTGCTTGAATGGCTGCTCCCATGGCTACACAGCAACTGCTTTACATAAACTATATAAAATCTCCTCTTCTTCAGGCAACTAATCTCCTGAAAAGTCTTCCCGTCGGCTAGGATATAAATCACTGGCAGGATGGCATTCGGAGTGCTTCATTTTCCGAAGTCACCCGAAGTTTCCTCACTTCGGAAAACGAAGTGCTCTGAGTGCCATCCCTGATTTATATTCTAGCCGACTTTTCGCCAAAGAAGAGGCGATTAGTCGTCAGTCAACTAAATCTCCCCAAATCTTCCGAATCTTCCAGTGTGTCTCTGCCCTTACAATTACAAGTACAGTGCAACAGTATATTATATTGTCGTTCCTTTTAAAACATTTTTTTGGTGTTCATTTAACCCTCCTATTTTCTGTCAGTTTCTCTTCACATATCTTCCTCCCTGCTTCCATCTACATACTCCAGTTCTCCGTACAATTGGACGTGGAAGGGGAGATGGAATTATCCTCTTGCTGTGGGTTCAAACCTATTCCTCCAGCCCCAATAAATTTCGTACCATAGGGAACGGTTGCTTAGTCAACTGGACAGGTGAGAAAATTTCTCTCAGAAAATGATATCTTGCATTAATTGCCTGATAATATCTGATAATATCTATGGGTGACTATTACTACTATTTTGTATGATTGCTGTCTGTCAGTTAATGGCTACAACCTTGTCTGATTTGTTCTTAGTTTTCTTACTAATCCTACAATTTAAATCTGAATATTTAGTTTTAGATTGTTGCATTGAAACAAACGATCGATATCTGAACTTTCAGTGTACAAGGAATAAAATCTGAAAGTCTATGGCCAGCTTAAGTTCTAACTGCAAAGCCTGTACTGCAGTATTTTATAACTGTAAAGAAGAACTAAAGCTTAATTAAAGAAGAAAACTCAACCTTTTCTCACTTTATTAAAAAACAAACTCCCAAACCTGAATTTTCCTAATTTACCAATAATTATTCTTGAAAAATTCGGTGTAAAAAAACATTGTGACAAAATTAAGCATCAATTGGTATCATGGGAAGTTTTCAATTTGACGATTGAATCGTAAAACTTTTTCAAGCTGTCACCGGAAAAACTCCATGAAGGCATAAAACAGGTTCCAATTGCCATTGACTTTTACATGATTTCGGCAGGTTTTAGCTGGAGAATTATAATTTGTAGCAGCTTTGGAGCATAATAAAGCTTGTAGAATTCTATTTTTTTTCTCTTAAAATTTGAGCTTTTCACCTTCAAAAAATTGACCAGAAAAATTTGAGATTTAATAAATAGGCCCCTATGTTTTGGCGGTTTTATACCAGCCCAATGCAACCTCATCCCTTTAACAGTAAAGATCTGTGTCTCCAAAGATGCCCCAGTAGCTCCCCATGTTCTTTTCTTCTGAGCTTAGGGACCCACTCACACTATACAGTACACATAGGGGGAGATTTATCAAGGGTCGAAGTGAGTTCTCGAAGTTAAAAACTTCGAATTTCCAGCTATTTTTTGTGTACTTCGACTAGGGAATAGTCCAACTTCGATTTGAATTTGAAAAAAACGTAGAAATTCGAATATCGGAATTTATCATGTACTGTCTCTTTAAAACTTTGACATCGACCATTCGCCATCTAAAACCTGCCAAAGTGCTGTTTTAGCCTATGGGGGACCTCCTAGAACCTATATGGAGTCAATTAGTGGACTTTGAGAAAATAAAGTTTTTTGGGGGAAAAACTTTGAATCGTATTCGATCGAATGCACTATTGTTTCGATCGTATAATTAGAATTCGGCCGAATACGGATCTCGACCCAAAAAAAAACTTTGACTTCACTTCAGTTGGTCTTTTTGAAATCTAATTTTGAAGTTTTTTTAATCCGGAACTCGACCCTTGATAAATATGCCCCATAGGGGTAAAAAAAAATTTGCATTTTGAGCTATTTTTTGTGTACTTCGACTAGGGAATAGTCCAAATTCGATTCAAATTTGAAAAAAAATACAAAAATTAGAATATCGAAATTTATCATTTACTGTCTCTTTAAATTCAACTTGGACCATTCGCCATCTAAAACCTGCCGAAGTGCTGTTTTAGCCTATGGGGGACCTCCTATGACCTATTTGGAGTCAATTGGTGGACTTTGCAAAATCAAAGTTTTTTGGGGGAAAACTTCAAATCGAATTTGATCGAACATGCCAAATACAGACCTATTCGACCAAAATAAAATTTCGATTGGTCTTTTTGAATTCGAATTTCAAAGTTTTTTCAATTCAAAATTCGACCCTTGATAAATATGCCCCATAGAATAGAAATGTCACAGTATAAGGCTGATAAGTAGTTAATACAGAAAATTACTACATGGCAGCTCAGAAACTGGTGCAACCAGCATCAGCATTTATTAATCAGCCCTGTAGCATCAGTTTATATTAGAGGACAACCTCATTTTCTACTTGATAATTTGTGACGACCCCTAAGCTTGGTTTTTCAACACTTGCTCAGAGCTGCTCAAGCTAAAATAAGTTCAGAATATAAATATGGAATTTTTAGCCATATTCATTTTTAGGGTTTAATTATCCTTTAAGGGCTTTTCAAACTTACAGTTCATGGCTGAATGGTATCATTCAATTTTGCTCTGACATACAGAAATATGCTCAAACTTTGCATATGTCTCCAGTTCGGAGAACTTAATCCCCCATAATCATACCGAGTTCACTAGAGCTGAAGGGATGCAGTTTGGGGACTTGTACCCAGCCCTTACCTTGTGACTAAGGTGCCGGTTTGTAAACCACCCATATATGCTGGGCAGGAAAACCTGGCCAAGAAAATGTAGCTACTGCCTATCAGTAACTTCCTTTAAAAAGCCTTTCATCCATTAACTAAGCTTTTTGCTGTTCATCAGCAGATATTGTGATAGATTTTTGGAACTATTAATCAGGAATACAAGATTAGCTAAAAATAAGTAAATGAAATAACAAGTGCCTCTTTTGTACAGGAAAATGCCATTCATCTGGGCTTTACATATTTTAGCTTTTCCCACAGAAAAAAATGTAACCTCAAAATATTGTGTGAGTTTTCCATAATAAATGATTTATATTAAATAAAGTTAAATCATAACATAACCATAAAAGCAAACATAACTAAAATATAGATGAAAGAAATTGATGTATTTATAATGTATTTATTTCGTTTTATTTGCTGTTTTGAAGGTTTCCCAGGCTTGTGTAGTCATGCTACATATACCTCCATTGTAACTTCAATTTGGCGCCGTATGCAAATTAGCATCGCTAGCGTAACTTTGCTTTGCTTGGCGAATTAACGCTAGTGCAACTTTGCAACCTTACGCTTCCCCTGAGCGCAACTTTGGATTTTAGTGAATATGCGTAGCGCTGGCGAAAATACGCCTGGTGAAGTGCGGCGAAGCGGACGCTGGCGCAACTACGAATCTTGGTGAATTTGCCCCTAACAGTTTTTCCTGCAGTGCTCAAATATCATTTGCAGTACAAGTCGAAATATCCTTTGCATTCGCCCAAGTCAGGTGGCTCTTGCTGTTAACTTATTCATTATCCTTCTCCATGGACTGGCCATGCCATGGTGGTAATCCAGAACATTAACAGAAAGTATTTATTCTGATGTTTGATAAAAGTGCAACATACAAAACACCTCCTACCAAGTATCTGTGTACACAGAAGAATGCCGAGTATTTTCCCCAAATGTCATTTGAATGTTAACAGCAGCTGACCTTAGTGCAGTTAATTTTAGAGGAAGCAGCTATAGAGAAGTGGAGGCTTCTCAGAGCTAGATGTTGTGGTTTTCTTATCCTAGGCGTTTATTTTTGATGATAAAACTTTCCCCTCAAACATAAACAACTAGTACAAGGCCAAATGGTTGGTTATGAGTCATTCTGCTGCTCTTTATTGTACATTCAGATAAATGTCAGCCATCTGGAATTTCCTCACTCACCAGCAAAACAATCTTTCGTTAGGGATACGTATATCTAAATCACTGGCAAGGAAGCCCAATTATTCTGTGATATTATTTCAGTAACAGGCAACGTGGGCCCTTGCTTTGTTGCTACATCCAGCATTCCGTTGTTGTTGGGTTTTGTTTTGAGAACAAGTCAGAGATGGAATTTGAAAAGAGCCCGTTTGAATGCACCAGTATAGTTGCAAAATTGCACTAGTGTAGTTGCCCAAATTATCCAAGTAGCAGTCAAAATTGAAAGCAAACATCAGATGTAACATCAGACACATGTGCTCATCTGCTCAGTCTATTCTCTAAATCTTACCCATTTTAGGCTGTATGTGGGACTGTTTTGGTTAAACAGGAGGTTTGGGTTTATTTAAAACACCTTTGGTAGAAACACAAGATTCCCATGATTATGTTGGTTTTTATTATAAGTTAATGCTCTGTTTTCAGTGATTAAATTGGGGAGGGATTCTGCAGGATGGCATCTACCACTTCTTGCTTTTTACTAAATTGTATCCCCTCTGGTGGGATGCTGGGGTTCAGAATACCGGAGCTCTTAGGAGCCCTAACCTTGCGCTGGTAAGGGTAAGAAAAATCTTTATCACAACAGCCAGCAAGAATACAGTCCTGTTCTTCTGACTTATCCCCCCCTGTAACACTTATCCTTAAAAAGCAGCAGCCAAATAAGAGTGCGTACTTATTCCAATACAGCGTGTGTGGGAAGACTTGTCCAATTCTCCCACACACACCTGTACTGGAAGTACACATTCTTTACTGGGCTGCTGATTTTTAAAGATACAGTAAAGCTGGCCATAGATGTTGAGATTTTTAAAAGATCCGATCCTCATCGCGAGACCACGATTTTCTCGCAACTATCGTACGAATTGACCATCAACTTAAAAGACCAATTTGCCAGGAAAACAAAGGGGAGCTGCCTGCTTGGCGCTGCAAACATAGATAGATTGCCGACAAAGATTTTTTGACCTGGCCGATCAATTTCTTGACAGATGATCGTTCGAATCCCACTAACCGCACGATAATTTCGAAGGATTGGTCAGACTTCCCTAAAATCGGTCGTTCGGCAAGAAGAATCGTTGCGTCTATGGGGAGCTTTAGGGGCAGATTTATCAAGGGTCGAATTTCGAAGTACAAAAAACTTCGAAATTCGACCATCGAATTAAAAAACGTTGAATTCAAATATCGAATTCGAAGTTTTTTCAACAAATTTGGCAATCCTGCAGTCGAATAAAAATCATTCAAATCGAAGGATTTTTATTCGATGTGTAAAGACTTAGAAAATGTTGTAGAAGGTTCCCATAGGCTAACATAGCACTTTGGCAGGTTTAATTTGGCGAAGTCTACGTTTTTTTAAAGAGACAGTACGATTATCGAATGGTCGAATATTCAAATTTTTATACTTTGAAAATTCCCTTAAATTCAATTCACCCTTATTAAATCTGCCCCTTAGTGTTATGGGGGGATAAGGCAGGAGAACAGGATCCTATTCTCGATGGCTATGCTTGCAGGCTGCTTCTTAAAGTTAATTGAGGCAGGAGACAAATTAATTGTTGCTGTCTATGACATGAAGAAAATTATGGTACTGGGGCAAAGTTAGTCTTCAATGCCTTCCATTCCCATAGAAAAAATGTAAAGATGCTAGGGCACATAACAAGTAAGAAATTAAGAAATGCTGAAGAAAAGGAAAAAAAGACCAAAAAAAAAAGTAGAAATGTGAAGAGACCAGGGCACATGACATGACAAGGCAGTAAAGAAATGCTGAAATAAAGAAAAAAATTGTAGAAATGTGAAGAGACAGGCCACGTGACATGTAAGCAGGAAAGTAATGCTGGAAAAAAGACAAAAAAATTGTTGAAATTTTAAGAGCTCAGGGCACGTGAAATGTTAGCAAAAAAGAAATGTTGAAAAAAAAAGACATAAAATGTAGGAAAAGCAAGGGAAAGATATAGAAGAAAATAAAAGCGAAAGAAAAACAGAGCAGGGAACAAAAAAACAAGGTTAGAAGTATGTTGCTTTTACATATTTTGTATATGCACTTTTAGGGGCAGATTTACATAGGGTCGAATATCGAGGGTTAATTAACCCTCGATATTTGACTGTCAAAGTTAAATCCTTTGACTTCGAATATCGAAGTCGAAGGATTTAGCGCTATTCGTTCGAACGAAACTCTTAAATCCTTCGAATATCCTTATAATCCTTCGATTTTTCTTCGACCAAAAAACATTAGAAAGCCTATTCGGACCTTCCCCATAGGTTAACATTGTACTTCGGTAGGTTTTAGGTGGCGAAGTAGGGGGTCGAAGTTTTTTTTAAAGAGACGGTACTTTGACTATCGAATGGTCGAATATTCGAACGATTTTTAGTTCGAATCGTTCGATTTGAAGTCAAGTAGTAGTTGAAGGTCGAAGCAGCCAATTCGATGGTCGAAGTAGCCAAAAAAATCATTCGAAATTCGAAGTTTTTTTTATTCTATTCCTTCACTCGAGCTAAGTAAATGGGCCCCATAATGTATAATGTGGCCATTTGATATGGCTATGTTTATAATAATGTGCTTGTGCTATAAAGGGGGCATGTTGGTGGGGCTGTATCTTACGGTCATAATGGTTGAACAGCATTGTACTGACAGACCTACAGGAAGGACATCCATTTAGTTTCAGCTGTTTAAATGTATTGTCTTATGATTGTAGTCACAACGCATTTCTCCCTCTTGCTGTAGCCACTGTATAATTCTATCTGGGGTCTCATGTATATAATGTATGTGCTATATCTTATGAAGTTAATATATGCCTCTCTGTGTAATATACTATAGGTGCCAATACCCACTATCCCTCCCTGTTTATAATTTGCCAGAGCTTGATGACTCTCATTTCATATAATGTTGTATATAATGTACTTGGGGTGTGGGTATTCATTGTTTCTAACTGTATATCATGTACTTGGTGTGCCAGTGCCAGTTACCACCTGTTACTGTCTGCTGTGTATCATGTGTTTGTGGAAGCCAGGAGCAGCTGCTTCTTACAATACAGTATTATTGTGATTTACATGTTCTGCTTGAGGTGCCTGTGCCAACTGTTGTTTACAGTATTCTTGTGGCAGGACCCACTACTGTCTCTGAATAATATGATGTTGATGCTATTACGCATATCTCTGCCAGATCAGATTTCTGGTACAGTATGTTTGGAGTTTATATGCCTCTTACCATTTATTGCAGTGGTTTCCAGCATGTCTGAGGTTAATGCTGATAATCTATGTTCTAAGGTGATCGTTGGCATTTCTGGGGTTAATGACATCCATTTCTACTGTAGTTCCTAGCATTCCTAGCATTTTTTCAGTTGAGGTATTTTCAGATTGTTCACCATAAACAAATGCTTTTTTCAGTTGCTTTCCATCTTTTTTCCGTTTTCCCAAAATGTAAGTTTGAAGTTTATTGTTCCTGTCTCTGGTGTTTCAGTCTGGCAGCTCAGTGATCCAGGAGCAGGTTCTGAACTGTTAGAATTTGCTACATTTAGGGGCATATTTATCAAGGGTCAAATTTCGAATTTGAAAAACTTCGAAATTTGAATTTTCAAGTTTTGTTTGGCCGGAATAGGTCCATTTTCAATTGAATAGGTCCATATTCAGCCGAATTCTAATCGTACGAATCAAACTAATAGCGCATTTGATCAAATTTGAATAGCAGTTTTTCCCAAAAAATCCCAATTGACTCCAAATAGGTTCTACGAGGTCCCCCATAGGCTAAACCAGCAATTTGGCAGGTTTTAGATGGCGAATGGTCAAAGTCTAATTTTTAAAGAGACAGTACATAATAAATTTCGATATTCTAATTTTCGATTTTTTTTTCAAATTCAGATCAAATTTGGACTATTCCCTAGTCGAAGTACACAAAAAATAGCTCGAAATTCGAATTTTTTTAATTCGAAAATTCACCTCGACCTTTGATAAATCTGCCCCTTAGTTGATTCATTTCTCTGTAGTATCTGTGGAATATTAGCAACTATTGTATCAATTCTAAAAGCTGCCTTTAATGAAACTCAGGGATTCAGCTCAGCAGGGCTCATAGTAACAAATGTATCAACTAAATGTATCAATTTAATACAGTTAAAGGGCACCTGTTGAGTAAAAATGTTATCCCCAACCAAAGGTGCAGTCTAATAGAGCCTGCATTCCGGTTGGGGATAACAGCAGTTTTTTTTTTAAAAAAAAAATG
The DNA here is from genome assembly GCF_017654675.1 of Xenopus laevis. NCBI lineage: Eukaryota > Metazoa > Chordata > Amphibia > Anura > Pipidae > Xenopus > Xenopus laevis. The sequence continues at coordinate 105,743,295 of NC_054380.1, read as the reverse complement.
CCCCCCGCCAGCGCTACGCTAACCAAACCGGGAGGGAGCACCTGGTGCAAGCAGCCATGTCCGGTCACTCGCATGCGCATAATGAAAATGTGCCACAAATTGCTCATTATGTGCATGATATCATATATATATGCGCGTTATGCACATGCGAGTGATCAGACATGGCTGCTCGCACCGGGATCTCCCTCCAGGTGCGGGTAGCGTGCGCTGGCAGGGAGGCATTTTAAAAAAAAATACTGTTATCCCCAACTGGAATGCCGGCTCTATTAGCCCACACCTTTGCTTGGGAAAAACATTGTTACCCAACAGGTGCCCTTTAAAGTTAGTGACTCCCCCTCCCAGAACTGCTTTAGAAGAAAATAGAAAAAAGAAAGTACTTTGAAAAAGTCTTAATTTCTGGTGAACAATCTGAAACCAACTGAACTAAAAAAAACATTTTGGAAAGTGAACAACCCCTTTAAATCACTGCCTGTTTTATGGATATTGTATGTTAGAATAGAACATAGTTACACCTTAATTTTTATGTAGAGCTTCCTGTATTTGCTAGTGCTGCATTCTGATAGGACAGTAGGTGAGCCGCACATGCCATCCTCTGGAATACCCCCTAACTTGTGTTCTATTCACACACCAAGGGGGATATTTATCAAAGTCTGAATTTATCTCAGTATTTTCTACTACAAACTCCGATGAAATCCGCCCGGGTTTTTTACGCTTATTTATTATTACATTTTCTCCAAATTTGCTTTGCGGTAAAAAATCTGATTTTCACGTTTTTTTCTCATTTTTTCATCTAATTTTCACGAATTTCACTTTTTTTGGGATTTTTCACCCAAAAACTCAGAAACCCCCAGGTATTGCACGAAACCCAGCACACATCAAAAAATCATTGGGACTTCTCCCATTGACTTATATGCAGCCTCGACAGGTCTGAGATGCCGGATTTTCTGATTTGGACTTTTCTATTCTTGGGGTTTTATAAATTCCAAAAAATTGTGATATTTTTAAAAGTCTGATTTTATAAAAAAAAATTACGAATTTTTCGTGATTTTTGCCTTCGGAGTTTAGTAAATAACCCCCTAGTGATGCTGGGAAGCCCCATAGTAAGTTTTGTCTATAACTTCTGCATTTGCTGTTTAAATCAGCAAGGACAGTATCCAAGCATTTTGCCTTCTGTTTCCCTAGAAGTGCCATCTTATTATCTATGTCAAGCTATGAAATATTCTGTTGTAACAATTTCTTCATATTTTTTAGAAATAAAAAAACTTTTCCATCATACTGTTTATCTATCTATATTTAAGTGTTTTTATTCAACCAGGTCATGATATACAGTGTCTAGTGTTGGTTAATCAAAATATTTCCGCAAGATTATTCAGCAAGAACATCTGCTTTTGAATTACATCTTCTAGATACAGTTTCCATAAAACTTTCTCTCTTGTCCTCCCAGTCACTGTTTCATTGCAGGTTCAAGAATTGTTTCATGTACCAAGTCATTGAATAGTATTGCAAACTGCCTGTTTGTAATTTGCTTAAAGTGATACTGTCATGGGAAAACATGTTTTTTTTCAAAATGCATCAGGTAATAGTTCTGCTCCAGCAGACTTCTGCACTGGAATCCATTTTTCAAAAGAACAAAGATTTTTTTATATTTAATTTTGAAATCTGACATGGGGCTAGGCATATTGTCAGTTTCCTAGGTGCCCCCAGTCATGTCAATTGTGCTCTGATAAACTTCAGTCACTTTTTTTGCATCAGTTAATAGTTCTGCTCCAGCAGACTTCTGCACTGGAATCCATTTTTCAAAAGAACAAAGATCTTTTTATATTTAATTCTGAAATCTGACATGGGGCTAGACATATTGTCAGTTTCCTAGGTGCCCCCAGTCATGTCAATTGTGCTCTGATAAACTTCAGTCACTTTTTACTGCTGTATTGCAAGTTGGAGTGATATCACCCCCTCCCTTCTCCAACCCAGCAGCCCATCAACAGAACAATGGGAAGGTAACCAGATAACAGCTACCTGGTAGATATAAGAACAGCACTCAGTAGTAAAAATCCATGTCTGAGACAGCTTCAGTTACATTGAGTAGTAGAAACAACAGCCTGCCTGAAAGAAGTTCCATCCTGAAGTTCTGGTTCTTTCTAAAAGCACATGACCAGACAAAATGATCTGAGATGGCTGCCTACACACCAATATTACAACTAAAAAAATACACTTGCTGGGTCAGGAATTACATTTTACATGGTAGAGTGATTTTTTTTGCAGTGTAAACAGTGTAATTTAGAAATAGAAACTACACCATAAAAATCATTTACAGAATCCCTTAAACTGATAAAATTGACAGCTACTGTGTATGTGGTTGTTAGACTTATATAATCTTTCATTTTTCTTCCTGATTTTAATACTTGGCCTATGGAGATACTGTAAGACCTATCCATTCTTCAGACTTCCACGGAGCTTGGTCCAAAAATTCATGTATATATTTTCTCTCTAGTAAACATGTTCTCATGACCTCTGATTGCAGCAGAAATATACAAACGCTTCCAATGAACCATACCGAAGACCTACTGCTGATAGAGGTTCCTGGTAGGATTTCCAGCACTATGATATATCTCCAAAACTTGACTGACTGATACGGAAGTTTTAGCATATTGCCAAATTTATCAAATGTGATACTTCTTTCAATTCACCTGAATCTGTGACTGCTTTGAGCAGCTGAATGCCATTCTGCTCTATTGGGAGATAGCAGCGCTGTGCACTAGAGATGTCGCGAACTGTTCGCCGGCGAACTTGTTCGCGCGAACATCGGGTGTTCGCGCTCGCCGGAAGTTCGCGAACGTCGCGCGACGTTCGCCATTTTGGGTTCGCCATTGTTGGCGCTTTTTTTTGCCCTCTCACCCCAGACCAGCAGGTACATGGCAGCCAATCAGGAAGCTCTCCCCTGGACCACTCCCCTTCCCTATAAAAACCGAAGCCCTGCAGCGTTTTTTCACTCTGCCTGTGTGTGCTGAAGAGATAGTGTAGGGAGAGAGCTGCTGCCTGTTAGTGATTTCAGGGACAGTTGAAAGTTTGCTGGCTAGTAATCGTTTTGATACTGCTCTGTTATTGGAGGGACAGAAGTCTGCAGGGGTTTGAGGGACATTTAAGCTTAGGTAGCTTTGCTGGCTAGTAATCTACCTTCTACTGCAGTGCTCTGTATGTAGCTGCAGTGGGCAGCTGTCCTGCTTCTGATCTCATCTGCTGACTGCTGCAATAACAGTAGTCCTTGTAAGGACTGCTTTTATTTATTTTTTTGTTGTTTTACTACTACTACTACTACTACTACTATAAGAGCCCAGTGCTATTAGTCTAGCAGTGTTGGGGAGTGGGACTGGTGTGCTAATCTGCTGCTCCTAGTAGTTCAGCAGCACCAACTTTAATTTTTTTTTTTAATATTCATTTTTTTTTATTTTACTTTTTTTTATTTTACTACCGCTGTAGTAGTGTATAAGTTGACCTTTTAGGCATTATTTGCCCTGTAGGCATTATTTGCACACTGTTTTCTTCAACCCGCCATCGAGCTGTGTGACCTTGTTCACATTCTGTCTAAATATCCATAATATTACCGTCTCCAGAAAAAACACCGGAGTCACTTTTTTCAAGCAGCCATAATATATTTTACGTAATCCGTATCCACCGCTGTAGTAGTGTATACGTTGGCCTTGTAGGCATTATTTGCACACTGTTTTCTTCAACCCGCCATCGAGCTGTGTGACCTTGTTCCCATTCTGTCTAAATATCCATAATATTACCGTCTCCAGAAAAAACACCGGAGTCACTTTTTTCAAGCAGCATTCATATATTTTACGTAATCCATATCCACCGCTGTAGTAGTGTATACGTTGGCCTTGTAGGCATTATTTGCACACTGTTTTCTTCAACCCGCCATCGAGCTGTGTGACCTTGTTCCCATTCTGTCTAAATATCCATAATATTACCGTCTCCAGAAAAAACACCGGAGTCACTTTTTTCAAGCAGCATTCATATATTTTACGTAATCCGTATCCACCGCTGTAGTAGTGTATACGTTGGCCTTGTAGGCATTATTTGCACACTGTTTTCTTCAACCCGCCATCGAGCTGTGTGACCTTGTTCCCATTCTGTCTAAATATCCATAATATTACCGTCTCCAGAAAAAACACCGGAGTCACTTTTTTCAAGCAGCATTCATATATTTTACGTAATCCGTATCCACCGCTGTAGTAGTGTATACGTTGGCCTTGTAGGCATTATTTGCACAGTGTTTTCTTCAACCCGCCATCGAGCTGTGTGAGCTTGTTCACATTTTGTCTAAATATTGATAATATTATCGTCTCTAGAAAAACCACTTGAGTTACTTTTTTTCAAGCAGCATTCATATATTTTACGTAATCCGTATCCACCGCTGTAGTAGTGTATACGTTGACCTTGTAGGCATTATTTGCACACTGTTTTCTTCAACCCGCCATCGAGCTGTGTGACCTTGTTCCCATTCTGTCTAAATATCCATAATATTACCGTCTCCAGAAAAAACACCGGAGTCACTTTTTTCAAGCAGCATTCATATGTTTTACGTAATCCGTATCCACCGCTGTAGTAGTGTATACGTTGGCCTTGTAGGCATTATTTGCACACTGTTTTCTTCAACCCGCCATCGAGCTGTGTGACCTTGTTCCCATTCTGTCTAAATATCCATAATATTACCGTCTCCAGAAAAAACACCGGAGTCACTTTTTTCAAGCAGCATTCATATATTTTACGTAATCCGTATCCACCGCTGTAGTAGTGTATACGTTGACCTTGTAGGCATTGTTTGCCCAGTTTTTTTGGCCGCAGCCACTGAAGCACAGAGGCCAGAAAAAATATGCCATATAAATGCTGAAAATAGTCATTTTTTGCCATACGTTGACTCAACGTATATGGCAAAAAATGACTATTTTCAGCATTTATATGGCATATTTTTTCTGGCAACTGTGCTTCAGTGGCTGCGACCAAAAAAACTGGGCAAACAATGCCTACAAGGTCAACGTATGGCAAAAAATGACTATTTTCAGCATTTATATGGCATATTTTTTCTGGCAACTGTGCTTCAGTGGCTGCAACCAAAAAAACTGGGCAAACAATGTCTACAAGGTCAACGTATGGCGAAAAATGACTATTTTCAGCATTTATATGGCATATTTTTTCTGGCAACTGTGCTTCAGTGGCTGCGTCCAAAAAAACTGGGCAAACAATGCCTACAAGGTCAACGTATGGCAGTTGTTTAAAGAGAACAGTAGATTACTAGCCAGCAAAGCTACCTAAGCTAAAATGTCCCTCAAATCCCTGCAGACTTCTGTCCCTCCAATACAGAGCAGTATCAAGCAGATTACTAGCCAGCAAACTTACTATCATCTGTCCCTGAAATCACTAACAGCTCTCCCCCTACACTATCTCTTCCAAGCACACACAGGCAGATTTTTCAGATACATTTTTGCCCTTGATCCCCCTCTGGCATGCCACTGTCCAGGTCGTTGCACCCTTTAAACAACTTTAAAATCATTTTTCTGGCCAGAAATGTCTTTTCTAGATGTTAAAGTTCGCCTTCCCATTGAAGTCTATGGGGTTCGCGAACCGTTCGCGAACCGCTCGCGTTTTTGCGCAAGTTCGCGAATATGTTCGCGAACTTTTTTTCCGACGTTCGCTACATCCCTACTGTGCACTGGTTTGAATTCCGAAACCTCAATTGACAATCATTTTTCTTGCTGGAGACAATTCATTGTTACTTCTTGGTAAAATTTTAATATTTATAAATCAGTCCCCTTATTTAGCTCAGTTCACTTGCACTAAGAATCCATGGTGTATTATCTGAAAGTGATGACTTGCTCTAATTCCTGTTTTACAAGCAATTTCTCTGCTGCTTTAAAGTGATTCAGAATTGAGTATATTTATATAACGTATCTGAAGGTCTGTGGGCTGTTCAGCCTCCACAAAAAGTTATTAATATAAGTTTAGTGAGATGTTATGACATTAGTTTACTGTGATTTCCTGTAAATATTCCCATAGTTATCTTCAACAGACTAAATCATTTTGTAAGGGGATTCACTGAGGTTTTTGATTTGTGTTTTGATGAGACAATTTCTGTTTTGTAACTACTGTTCATAAAGTCAAAGAGATAAAAGCGTGTAAATGATCTAAGTGGTTTGTAAGCTTACATTAAACTGATTTTAAACAACAGCTATTAAATATAATTCATCATTTTATGTCCAGACTATTTTCTGTGTAATTTCAGAACAATTCTACAAAGGAGGGAAACATTGCATTGGGATGACCCGGACATTTAGTTGGCTGCTAAAGAGTGGAAAATATAACACCAACAATATTTAACAGAAATAGTTACTAAAGCCCTTGTTGGTCTTTTGTGATTGAATATTTAGAGAAACATGGAATGCGTGACCATAGTATGCTCCAGTAAAACTATGGTACAATTTCAAAGCAATTCTTGTGTCCCTCAGTGTTCTCATTGACTCCATAATTTTTTTTACATATCCATTTCAATTTAATTTTGCCTTCAAATATGTTATAGACCCACAGCATGAAGGAAAGTTGTACAGTGCCACCCTAGCTGCTCCAGAATAGATTTAAAGGGATTCTGTCATGATTTTTATTTCTAAATTACACTGTTTACACTACAAATAATTCACCCTTCATACTGTATAAAATTTCATTCCAGAACCAGCAAGTGTATTTCCTTGAGTTGCAATATTGGTGTGTAGGTGCATCTCATGTCATTTTGCCTGGTCATGTGCTTTCAGAAAGAGCCAACACTTTAGGATGGAACTGCTTTCTGGCAGGCTCTTGTTTCTCCTACTCAATGTAACTGAATGTGTCTCAGTGGGGGACCTGGATTTTTACTATTTCGTGATGTTCTTAGAGCTGTTATCTTGTGTCAGGGAGCTGTTATCTGGTTACCTTCCTATTGTTCTGTTGTTAGGCTGCTGGTGGGGGAAGGGAGGGGGTGATATCACTCCAACTAGCAGTAAAGAGTGACTGAAGTTTATCGGAGCACAAGTCACATGACTTGGGGCACCTGGGAAACGGACAATATGTCTATCATGTCAGATTTCAAAATTAAATGTAAAAAAATCTCTTTTAAAATGGATTTCAGTGCAGAATTCTGGTGGAGCAGCACTATTAATTGATGCATTTTGAAAAAAATTTTTTTTTGCTATGACATTATCCCTTTAAGGTTTAATCAGGAGTATATAGATGGTATAGCAAAGTATATTAGTAAAGTAGTGTATACCTTATTATATATGTATGATGTACTTCAGTATATCTGAGTTCTATGTCCCAGTATGTGGCCAGTATCTCAGTATGTGTCTGAAACATTTGTTTTGTAAATTGTTTGCTGCCCTAGTTAGCCTATTTAGAATTTGTGTTTATATCTACTTCATTGAGGGTCTCTTTTTTTTCTGAAAAAACAGCAGTTGTGTGCTTAGGTGACTGACTCCACATAGAGGTGTTTGCGTACAATATTTATATTTACAACATGTAAATTCTATATAATTAAAGACATGAAGCTAAATGCCTTTTTGATAATTCTCAACAACAAATCTGTAGCTAAACATGCGATTCCAATTTTATTGGGTGTATAACAGTACAAAGGTGTGTAAGACTGGTCATACACACATGTAACAGGGCCAACCATGACCTTTACTGTAAGAAGTAGGCATAGTCACAACATTGCCATCAACACAGGCACACTTTATTATCAGCTTCTTGCAGGGAGACTGGTTAAAGTTCAAGGATATTAGTTACAAAATGAACACTTCAGGTTCTCTACAATTCATCCTCTTACGAGGTGTTCCTCTCACAAAGCCTCCACTGTCAATATCATGGAGATGATCACTAGCAGAGCACTATTAACCTTTCCAGTGACCCTTCTTCTTTACTCTTATTAGGCTTGCCCTCTTCTCTGTGCACATACAGTACACAAGTTTCTCGCTACAACACCCCTAGATTCCCTTCCCTACACCTGAATGCTCAAATTCCTTAACTGGCACACAATCATCTCAAAGGGATCTACCCCAATCTACGCAATCTTTGTCAGAGGCAGTCCTTGCTAACTAGCCCCTCTATCTCTTTCTCCTAGAGTGACCTCACTACTAGACACTTACGACTTCTGAAGGAAACATCCTCCCACCTGGTCTGGCCACACCAGTCTTCAGTTCTGTCTGCTTGATGTTCCTAGGCCAAGGAGGAAGTGCACCGCTCCTGCACTTCTTTATATAAGCTCCTGTACTGGAATTCCCCCAACACATGAATTTTGTTGTGTAGTTTGGCAGATTTCTGTCTGACATGTACGTTCATGTTAAACTTACCATAGACGCAGGGGCGCTCCGCCAATGAGGCGAGTTGAGGCACTCGCCTCAGGCGGGAGCGCCCCCCTGGTTGCCAGGGGCTGGCAAAAATGCTGCTCCTGGTAACTAAGAGCCGAATTTCTGTTTTTCCACCTGGAAATTCAGCTCTTCTAATGCAGAGAGCACAATTGCACTCTCTGCACTAGCTATATGAACCCCCCTGACCCTCGTCCAGTGCTGAAGGTGAGTGCAGTGGGGGAGACGGCAAAAACAAAGGCCAAATTGGGCAGGATCGCCCCTGCATAGACGTTAAGATTTCTCTATCCTGAACGACTGATTTCGGTGCAATCCGACAAATCCATCAAATTATTGTGAGGTTAGTGAACACCGAATGATCGTGCAGCTAATGATTTTTCATCCGACATTGGTCAGAAAATCTGGCAGGTTGGAAAATTGTATCCATTGTCCAATTGTTTGCAGGGCCACACAGGCAGTTACCCAGAGTTTCCTAGCTTCAACTAGACTATATCACTTGAAATTGTATTTTTACTTGATGGACAAATGGTACATTTACACAATCATTTCAAGATAAGCTTGGTCTTATGATAATTAAAAGATCTTTTAAAAATCTTAACATCTATGGCCATCTTTAAGGTGCAGATTTGACATGGGCTGCTTACTCAGAATACATGCATATTAGCCATGTATAATCACAAAGCTGATGTTTTAGCTTAATAATAATTGCATGATTGATCTCACACAATAGATATGCAGATATAACATGATTCTTCGCTGTGCTCTTTCCTTTTGATATGGCTTTAAGCAACGTTATTTTTTACTGTTGCTTTTTATTACTCATCTTATATTCAGGCCCTCTTCTTTTATTTTTCTCTTATCCAAACTGTATCCTGGTTGCTAGGCTAAAACTGCATCCTAGCAACTGGATAGCTGCTAAAAACCTAAACTCGAGAAATGCATAAAATATAAAATATAAGGGCAAATTAATCAACTTTTCAGTTTCAAAGGAGAGGAAAGTCGTTTACCACTTGGAGGTGCCAAATGTTAGGTACCCCCAAGTGAATGTATTTACTTACCTGAAACCTTCCAGTGAGCACCACGGACGGAGTGATCCTCTTCCATCTTCCTCTTTCTTCTTGCAGCTGCGTTAACTAAAAAATTGGCTTTTTCATTCTACTGCGCATGTGTCTGCCCCGGGAAATTTGAAGAAAGAAGAGGATCACTCCGTGGTGCTCACCGGTATAACCCTAGGCTGGTGCAGTTTTCTGTTGATAAGAGCACCGGCCCGGGGTTTCAGGTAAGTAAATACATTCACTAGGGGGTGCCTAAAATTTGGCACCCCCAAGTGGTAAACAACTTTCCTTCTCCTTTAATAAACCATTTTTTAAACTTCATCTTTTTAAAATTCTCTAACGTTTCTAAATGAATCAAGTTAATCTTCAGTATCCCCTCTCAACACTTTCCACCTGTAGGAGTCTGGTGTAGTGATGGGCGAATTTGTCTCGTTTTGCGAAATTCGTGAAATGGCGAAAAGTTTGCGAAACTTAAATTTTGACACCCGTGACTGTTTTGACACCCGCGTCTATTTGATCCAAATGCATTAAAGCCAATGGGCGTCAGAATAATTTAGATGAGTGTCAGAATAGTCGCGGGCATAACATTTTTTGACGCATCTAATTTTCGCCGCAGTTATGCGCATTTATTCACCATCGGCGAAACACGGCAAAGTCACCGCAAATTCACACCTGGCGAATTTATTCGCCCATCACTAGTCGGATGCTCTTTTTGCATAGACATTAGTGCAAATGTGAAATGAATGCAGATTTATCAAATTTCCCTTTTAACTTTCCTCCAATAGCATACATGGCATATTCCCTTTGGCATTTAGTTTAGAATCATCTGAATCCCACCATACCGCCTCTCATTTATGTTAATGGAAACTGCTGGTAACATTCAGATTTTGGCTTAAAACCTCTCATGCTGACAGAGGAGAATACACTGCATATACCATCAGACTTAAAATAGCTTGTGCTCCTGTATCTGAATAACATCCTGTTATCTCTTTTGTCTATTCTCTGTTCATGCATTTGCCGCTATTTTTCTCCTATCTCTCTCTGTTTTTTGAGTTTTGTTAACACCAAGTGCCCCAAACAATAATTAGGAAAAGAAAGAGCTAGTAAATCTAGTACAGGTATGGGATCCATTATCCAGAAACCCATTATCCAGAAAGCTCAGAATAATGGAAAGGCCATCTCCCATAGACTCCATTATAATCAATTAGTCCAAAGTTCTAAAAATGATTTCCTTTTTCTTTGTAATAATAAAACAGTACCTTGTACCCAACTAAGATATAAATAATCCTTATTGAAATAAAATTCATGTTTACATGATTTTCTAGTAGAAGATCCTAGAATGAAGATCCAAATTACAAAAAACATCTGTTATCTGGAAAACCCCAGGTCCTGAGCATTCTGGATAACAGATCCTATACCTGTACTGCTATTGCACTTCATTCATATATTGTCACATTATGCTTATATGGGCAGACTGATATCTCTGGGAGACCTGCCCAAGAGATGAACACTGCTGTTAAAACCACTTTCCTCCTTCTGATCTTGGGGCCACACTTGATGGAAGTGTTTTTAACAGCATCCACCACTTCATATCTACTATTAGTTACACTGAAAATGAAGGATCAACAATGGCGGGAATCAGTTAATTTTTTAACTGTAGATCCAAGGTTAAGGAAGAATACATTTTTTCTTCCTTAGAGGCAAATAAATTCCCAATTAGACAAAAATCTGAGGGTGAACACTAATTTTCTGCCCCAGATATTTTTCAGACTATGACTGAATGACTGAAACAGTGCTGCATATGACTGTAACCATGTAATGAGGTACGGCAGTCCCCACTCAAAGTTTCCGTCTCAAACGGTGGCTTGACCCAGATATATTGAATTATGTGACTGCTGTGTGATTTGGCCTGTGGAGATATGACATATCCATTCTTCAGCCTTCCAAGAAGCTTGAAAAATCATGTATATATTTCCTCTCTAGTAAACAAAGACCTAGTGCTGATACAGATTCCTGGTAGGACTTCCAGTACTATCCTATGTCTTGTCTGACTGATAGGGAAGTTTTAGCATATTGACAAATTCATCAAATGTGAGTTGCCTTTGATTTTAGATTAGCCTTAGGGGCAAATTCACTAAAGCGCAAAGTGGCTAACGCTAGCACAAATTCGCCAGCGTGACGTCATTTCGTTACTTCGCCGATTTACTAACGGGCGCTGGCGTAAATTCACTAGCGAAGTGGACCTACTCTAGCGCTACTTTGCACCCTTACGCCAGGCGAAGTTGCGCTATGGCGAAAGGACGTAACTACGCTAATTCACTAACTTGCGGATTTTCATGAACGTTAACTCTTGCGCCAGACTTGCCTTCGCCAACTGAGACCAGGCGAAGTGCAATAGAGTAGATAGGGATTGCTTCAAAAAAAGTTTAAATTTTTTCTAAGTCCCAAAAAACGCTGGCGTCTTTTCCTTTTTTAAGGGTGATAGGCTGAAAAAGACCGTACATTTTTGGGGGTACCCTCCTTCCCCCCTACATTTCCTAACATATGGCACCTAAACTATACAGTGGGCACATGTGTAGGGCAAAATAACAACTCTATTTTATTTTATGAAGCTTTCCCAGGCTTTTGTAGTGTGATGTATTTGCTGCTACATATACGTCCATTCAACTTTAACTTGGCACCGTATGCAAATTAGGCTTCGCTAGAGTAACTTTGCTTTGCTTGATGAATTAACGCTAGCTCAAATTCGCTACCGTTCGCCTCCCTGAGCGCAACTTTGGATTTTAGTGAATTAGCGGTGCCCTGGTGAAGTGCGGCGAAGGCGTCGCTAGCGCATTTTCGCTGCTTAGTGAATTTGCCCCTTAGTGTTTGCATTCCCTCTGTTTTATTGATACAACTCTACAGCATATTTTATGATATGTAAGTACCTGGTTAATGTAATAAAAGGTGCAAAGATTGCTCCAGGTCTAATTGCTTAACAGCAGGTATCATTTACTGGTCACCTGTTTAAAAGTTGTTGGTTATTGCACCTGGGCAAACCAAGTGCCTCTTATATCATATGGTGAAACTGATATAATATGGTGAGTGTGTATATATTCAGATAACATTAACATGCTTTTCTGCTGTGCTAAAAAGCCTTTTTTACAAACAGGAGCACAACATTTGGAGAGGAAATAGAAAGTGAACAGGATCAATGTTCAGAAAGATGACTTGAATTTGGCTCAGAATTTTCAGTTGGTTGAAAATAAAAACATTAGTTATGTATGGCATTATATCTGACTAATGGATGTGTACAGCGGCATGCATACTGTACTATATCTGCATAATAAGCATTTATTTTTTGGATTACTTTTCTGGTACAGAAACATACATTTGCTATAAGAAATACTAAAACCTTTCTAGTTCTTCCACCTCCATCTAAAATTTGATCTGTTTTTCTTTCATATTACAATTAAACACAGTCCTTTTTATACTTCTGTACTTTTTACCCAGTCATAAATATTTTCACTCGCTGGGTGAGATTAAATATAGTTGCTACATTTCTGGAAAACTTCCAAATCAGACCACAGGCTATTGCCAGAATAATGCAAGTTCTCCTTTTTAGAACAATATAAGAGGAACAGTGAAACGCAGCACCTTCCGGTTCTCCAGACTATGAGTAACTTATACATTTCAACTTCTCAATGTCATGCCGCAGCTTACCTTAAGATGTATAGACCCAACACTTGTCTACATTCTCATGCAAATGTTTCTAAAAGGACAACACTTCAAAATTAATTCATTTCTTATCCCCTTTTTTTTTATTTTACTGCGAGGTATCACATTGATAAGCTGGGGTTCTGAACTCCAGTACTTAGCAAGACACGGATACTTATTCTGCAGTTGTGGAGCAGGCCAGTCAGAGGTAATATGGGCCCCATTGAACTCCCAGTGTCTGGACTGGAGGACTGAAGGTTTTTCTACAGAAGCAGTAGATAGGTTTGTATCCACTCTGATACAGATACATACAACCAATGGAAAATTCAGTCATTTAATACTTGCATTGTGGTTTATACTGATACTTTATTTTCCCCTAACTCTGAGCTAAAGCACTCTTGCTGGTTTAAGACTCCAATGATGTGATCCATTGCATATTTGTGAGTAAAACCATTAGAATTATAGCAGGTACATGGACCTGCAAGCCAGTTGATACCACTAGTCAAGTTTGCCCATCCTTCCTGCCATTACTGAGCTGGTCTCTGTCAACTACTTGTATAAAACAGGTGGCAAAATGTTCATTTTTTGAATATGAGCTAAAAGTACATGATTATATAGTCTTGTGTGTTTTTTTTCCAACAATCCTGATACATTTGCATTCATTTGATTTAAAGGAATACATCCCCTTTAAATAAATGCTTTTTATATTTCCCTTTTCTTTGAATCAGTCACTCTGATAGTAATTCCTGGGGTTTCTAGGTTTCAAATCACCCTATTTTTTTATTTTGTAAGATGTCCCATGGGCAGGGCTACATAGTTATTAGTCCATGAGTCAACTAGACCCCTGGCCAATGAAAATAAAGTGTGCATGGTCATGTCCTGATGCACCCCAGGCATGTCCATTTGTGAATCTCCACCTATTATCTACCAAACCCAGCTGCTTATTGCCTCACCCCTTCACAATCAATGACTTGCTCCTTTGTATACCCTGGGACACCCTCTGCCACAAGGCCCTGACTGGGGTACCCCCCTTTACCCCCTGTCTCTGCCATTGGTTCTGTCCTTGAATGAAGGGCCAAGGGCTGCATTTCACTTTGAATTTGGCACTGACTGCATTTGGTAGAGAAGGTTGGTTGTGGGTGGCATGTGGATGTCCCTTTGGCTACCTCCTATCATAAGCATCATTCTAATGTGCAGGCTAGGGGGTGACAGGGGCTACACAATGCAGAAGAGCCCTGTTTATGGCAGTCATTAAGTACAGGACTTCCAAATAACTAACTCGTAGGCTTGTACATCATTGCATGCACAGACCATTGCCATAGTAGCAAATGCTTGCCCCTAAAGGGGTACATATTGCACCATTACAGCTCATGCGCTTACACCTGGGATAATGGTAAATTAATCTTAATATGTTTTACATTAGGATGTTTTGTGATACTTTGTTACACTTTAGGGTTTATGTACAATGCCCCATGCAGTGGGCAAAGTGCAAAATTATAAATAGCATGTAAAGAGAAAGTTATGATAAATGAAAAAAAGCTTTAACATCTGGTATCTGTATTTCTTTAAAGCAGTTACTATGTTATCATAGTATCATTTATTTGATACAAATATACCAGTTATTCTTAACATCTGGGTCAGGCTGTTGGCAGCTGTCCTCCTAATTGTATAAATAAAGTGAAAATGTCTTCCTTCAACAGTCAATCATTTAAAAATGGGGTTTAGTTAATTCTGAACCAATTCTTTGGCCATGAATCTGAATCCTTAGGCTTCCTCAAAAAGACAGTTTTAGAAACCTTGTAGCGGCTGCTGCAATACGTTTCACAGTGATAATGGATAATTAACTTCATTGACAGCTGTTGCCTCTTTTTTCATGGAAAATGTCTTGGTGATTTTGGTTCTAAATGTCTTAGAAAAGTAAAAGTAGAGTATTGGGTCAAAACACAAGTTAGAAACTGAAAGCAAGAGAGTAGATTCCTTTGCATGGAAAAGCACTTGCTTCAGGCCACAGTCCATTATAATGTTGCTTTGGCTCAAAGTGTATGGGATGCGAACAATATGATATGGGACAAAACAGATCACATATCCAGCTGTCACAAGCAGGATCTGTACCAAAGCTTGTTTGATGTTGTGAAATTCCTCACAATCCTTGTTCCTGTAAAGTCGTTTTATGGTGAGAAAATTTGAGATTAAAACAATGCAGGAGCAGTTAAAAAATATTGCAAGGCTTATGAAGTTTGAAAGAACATGCCAGTGCTTTCCGATTTCTTGTTTAAAGTCAATGCAGCCAACAATCTCCCTTTCCGGGATGTCTTTAATAGGTATCAGCATATTTGGTAACATTATAAAAAGTACTAGTGTCCAAACAACTGCAGATATCATCTTGGCGAACCCCCTCTTTTGCACTTGGTACAGCTTAGAACTGTTAATTGTTTGTAGGCATCGGTCCATACTTACAAATCCCAGGAAGATAATAGATAGGTACATATTGATGTAGATGATAACCGCTGTGACCTGGCAGTGAAATATTTTCAGTTTCCATGTTGCAATGCCCAGGTCTACAACAATCTTAAATGGCAAGGCAAGGGTCAGCAAGAAGTCTGCTATGAGTAGGTTGATGAGGTATATGCTTGTGCACTTCTGACTGCTTTCACTTCTAGTGAAGGCCCACAATGCAAAGCAGCTTCCAAAAAATCCAACCATGAACACCAGGTAATAGAAGTAGGTAAATGGGTGCATATCTCTGTACACATCACAGTCCATATTAGAGCTATTGGACTCTCCTGCCATTATATATAACGTATAGATGTACTTTCACCACCTTCAATGGCCTGAAAGAAGGCAACAAAAATAAATGTGATTTAGAAGTGGCTACACACTGCAGTTATGTGAAGGTATGGCCTATATCTCCTGTACATTTGCAATATACATATTAACTATGCCATTAAATAAAACAAAGCTTTGCATAACATTTCCTGTTAGTAGGAAAATAGTGTTAAGTGTGTTGAAAAAATGGAGATCAGACCCAACCCTAACTGGTCTGAATTACAACCAGTGCTCAGACTCACCATCAGCAAGTAGCCATTTTGTCCTAGACCATATGATAAGCCAGTAGTAATGGCACAGTAAAGAGGAAAAAGTAATTTATGCTATGGTCCTTAAGCACTTTGTTGACCATTTCTCCTGATAATTTGATCACAAGAGCCTCTGTTTAGTTGGACTAGAGGTGTGTTTTAGGGGATAGCTTTGATGAAAAACTGAATACTATTTATTCTAACTAAAACTAATAAATAATTAATCATCATTGTATTTTATGTTGGGATCTAGAGAAGACTGTATGATCATCATCAGGCAAAGGTATATACTTGGAAAATATTGCATATAGTACCCTAATGTGTTTCTTTCAAATGTGCACTAAAGACACCTACCATATGAAATAATGATGGGTAACCATGCCAGGCAGTATTCAGCTGCTGTGCTGGGAGCTGTACATTTTTTTGCATTTGCATGGCAGAAATATATGAAAATATGAAGGGGAAAAGCTAAGCCAGACTCACAGTTGATCACACATTACCAATCATTGCCTGTTTACATTGCTGCAATATACAACTTCTGCATTTTACACTTTTTATACCTCCCTATTTATCTTAGTGCATCTTTTCCTTGCCAATGTCAGCATGAACACAAGCATTTCTTGTAGTTCCAGTTATTGTAACTGTGAATTTTATTAATATTATCAGCCTGTGATCATACAGTGTGAAAACATGCTGATGTAAGTGTGACTCTGTGGTCATAATATCACTTATTCCATTGTGTAAGCTGATTGTTGGATGACTTTATATAACTTTCTCAAATGTTTAGCATTCTAATTTACGTGTAACCATACGTTAAAGATACCTCCCCATGTCCTGAAGTTTTTGTTTAAATGTAGACTGTGACCGTTTATAGTTGTTGTTTTTTTGTCTTTGTGGGTTTTTTTTAAAATTTATTTCCTCTCTATCTGGTTGCTGGGGTTATTAACCAACCAGGAAACAGGTGCAACCCAAATCTAATGACTGGTCTTTGTATTTACTTTTTCCTACTCATTTTCCATGTCAAAGTCTGGTAGCAATGAGATGTAAATAAAATAAATTTTAATTGAAAAACCACCAAAAAAAAAAAAAAAAAAGATAGTTAGAACTTGCAAATCGTCTTAGAATCTTAGAAACTTTGTAAGGTGCGCAGGTGTAATATTGCCAGATCACTTGGAGAATCTTGGGCATATTTCCGAAGTGCAAGTTATTAGGCTATGCGTTTATAACTACTAATACACAATATTGTCCTGACAATTCTGCAGTTGAATAAATTATTCATAGGTGTGATCTTTAGTTTGGTATTTTACCCCTTTCTGTAATTCATTGCTTGTTTTCCTGCTCTTGGATTCACTTTGACAACCTAATTAGATATATATCCACTGCTTACTACTTTTTTCTTTTCCTTATCATAACTATGAATAGACATTCATATGTGGATTTTATTTTCAAGCATGGGCAGATGAACCAAGTGAAGACTCCAATGTTATGGAAATGTTCTGTTAGGACTATGGTCATATTGGAAGCTCAGGATGATTGTTCATTGTACTGCAGCTGAGCAAGTGGGGAGCTATCACTTTTGGGTTCCATTCAACTTCATAATGACTTATAATACACAAAAGCCATGAATATCCTGTAAATTATATCCTTATAAACGGTGAGTTCTGATGTCATCAGTTATAAACGGTGAGTTCTGATGTCATTTCTGTCACATGACTCACTGAAATTTGTGTATTATAATAAATAAAGTACCCCCAGTTGCAAAATATGAGGATATTAGAAGTAACCTCGGAGTTCCATGACCTGTATAAAAACACTCGGCCTCGTGTTTTTATATGGTCATGAAACTCCTCAGTAACTTATAATATCCTTATATTTTACAAAAGGGAGTACTTTATTCACTATATTATAAGGGGGTTATTTATCAAAGTCCAAATTTATCTCAATATTTTCTGTTACAAACAGTTTTTTTGCTCATTTTAAAAACTTTGCAGAAAAAATCACATTTTCACAATTTTTTCATCGGATTTCCAAGACTTTCGCATTTTTTTCCAGAATTTTCACACGAAAACTTCGGGGTATTGAACGAAACCCAGCTCACATCAAAAAATCATTGGGACTTCTCCCAATGCTGGATTTTCAGATTCTGAGTTTTCCATCCTCTGCGTATAATAAATTCCAAAAAATTCATGATTTTTTAAAAGATGGTTTTATAAAAAAAAAAAATCTAAATTTTTTTGTGATTTTTGCATTCGGAGTTTAGTAAATAACCCCCTTTAATAAAAATTACAACCACTGGCCTACAAAAATGTAGGTTTTGTGCCTTACTTGGCAGAGGAGCTCCTTGGACAGCCACTTTTTATTAAACATTTTTATAATTTTTATACATTCTTCTAGCATAGCATTTTTTGACGGCCGCTGTTTTCTGTGGGAAGACTGTGGTGGCTAAAATGCCCTTGCCTTTTCGACAGTTGGTTCCAATTTATTCAATGTACTCAATGTTTAAAGGAGAACTAAACCCTAAAAATAGGGATAAAAATACCATGTTATATTTCCTGAACTTATTGCACCAGCCTAAAATTTCAGCTTGTCAATGATCCAGGACTTCAAACTTGTCACAGGGGGTCACCATCTTGGAAAGTGTCTGTGACACTCACATGCTCAGTGTCTCTGAGCAGCTGTTGAAAAGCTAAGCTTAGGGGTCGTCACAAATTATCCAGCAGAAAATGAGGTTGGTCTGTAATATAAGCTGATGTTACTGGGCTGATTATTAAATTCTGATGCTAGTTGCACTGGTTTCTGTGCTGCCATGTAGTAATTATCTGTATTAATTACTTATCAGCCTTATATTGTGACATTTCTATTCTATGTGTACTGTATATTGTGAGTGGGTCCCTAAGCTCAGTAAGTGACAGCAGCACAGAGCATGTGCAGTGAATCAGCAGAAAAGAAGATGGGGAGCTACTGGAGCATTTTTGGAGACACAGATCTTTACTGCTAAAGGACTGTGGTTGCCTTGGGCTGGTACAGAAGCACAAAACAAAATGTACAGCATTTCTAGTTCAGTTTAATTTTCCTTGTCCTTTTAAATGTTGTTTTTCCTAAGATGATTGTGATGATCAAAGCGTGTGCCATAAGGTTTAAGGCAGAGACACATGCTGTAACTCGGGAAGATTATTCGTCCGGCGACTCCTCTTCTTCGGGGGCGACTAATCTCCCAGAACTGCCTTCCTTGCCTTAAATGGCTAAAATGAAAATCGCTGGCACTCAGAGCGATTTGTTTTCCGAAGTTGCCCGAAGTTTCCTAGTAAACACTTAGAGTGCCATCCTGCTGGTGATTTTCATTATAGGTGGCAGGAATGCACAGGCGACTAATCTCCCTGAATTGCAGCGTGTGTCTCTACCCTAAAACACTACAATATGCTCTGTGTCCACCGTCACTGATAAAAATTATTTTACAATAATTTTATATGAATGGTATCAGTAAACAACTGCAGAGTAAAATAATATTGCATTATAATGGACATAAGTTAACAATATGTCTAAACAGCTATTCTAGTTTGCTTATTAAGGCTTGGATTAAACATTACTATGGATCAAGATCAAAGCAGACAAAAACAGATATTGTAGATAGGTAGATAATGTAGATAGACATGGGTCGATGCTGTAAATAGAGAAGGTGAGATAACAGAGAAGTGGATAATAAGGGGAATGGACAAAGAAAGATATTGTAGACAGTAAAGTCTTTTTTTTGTAAAGATTAAAAAACTGTATTTGATTTTTTACACCTTTCTGGTGGTGGTGTATACCTGTACAGATAGATACACAGATAAAAATAGACAGAATAGAAAGTTATTTAAATAAAGAATGATACTATAGATAGCAGCATAAAGATAGACACGAGGGGATGAAAAGCTGTTTTTTCCCCCTAAATTCAGCTTGTGATGGAATATTTTACTCTGTTTTAATGTTAATTCCCACAATCACTGTTAGTAGCACAAATAATGTAATATGTCAAATGTTATTTTCAAGCTCTAGAATAACCAAAACCAAAATGTCCTTAGGTCTTTTTTTATGGCCTTCTATTTTTGTTGGCTGCTCCATCTACTCAGTCTTTTTAATTAGGCTAGGAGGCACAGAGAGGGGCCAAGCACTTGTCCTCCATGTAAACAAGCTATATAAGGAGCACTGTGACTTCCATCCAGTTCTCATTAAAGATCACACACAGTGTTGGTGTCCAGCTGCAGGTCAATAGGACACACAGCCATTCATTTGTGTGGTCCCAGCCTACCTCTGCCAAGATATATTTATATAAAACTGCCATTTTAAAACAATTTGACCCATGGATATGTGATAGGTTGCACAATTCGCTGTGTTGGATAGCACAAGAATAGATCTGTCTGTAGTTGATTTAGGTATATATTTACATCAGTTCACATTTTGCCAATTTTCAGAGGTTTACCCAGCCCAGATGATTTTTAAAACTGACTTTATCTAACATGAAATCAAAATGAAAATTTTTAAATCATCACAAATGATCACAGTACATCAGCTTTATACCAAATGTAAGCAGACACAGAAATGAAGTCAGATGAGGACACTACAACTGTTGGATAATCAAAAATCCTATAGCTGAAATAGGCTTCTAGAGGTAAAGCATAATTATACCAGATACACCCCTGCTGTTATATGTGCAGTGTCAATCATAATAATTTAGAACAGAGTAGACTGTACCTTCTTTATTGTCTTCTATGGGCTTCTCTAAACATTACATTGAAGCTGTCATGCTGCAGTTAGAGCTTCAGATGAAATGCTGCTTCGTTTCTTTCTTGGAAGCAAACATCTCTGTGGTGTTTGAGGTTTTCATTCACGTCATGTGACGTAGCTGAAACCAAAACTTTTTTTGAACCTTTATTTCCTTTTTGCTCAGTTTTGCCTACGAAGATTTACATATTATCTCTCAGTAAAATTTCAAAGGGACCATTTTTCCTAAACGTCACCTGTTTTAGACCTGAACTCTAAAGAGGCATCTTACTGACAAGGCAAATCATTTGCAGGGTTTTCCACCTAAAGTGACCATAAACCATCAGTCTTCTGTTGCCAGTTTCAGTGTAATGTCACTTACAATACAGTTTTTATTAGCAAATCAGCACTTTAAAACTTCACAATTACTGTACTTGGCAAAGCTCTGGGGCAGTGGTCCCTAAAGGGGGGCTTGGAACAGTTACAGGGAGGCTAAGCATGAAAACCATCTAGGGTCAGAATTGGGGTGAGTGCCTATTTGCAATCCTACATACACTTTGACGTCTAGCTTTATAAGAGATATTAGTTGAAAACATTTGCTGTCTTGGATATCCTTGGAACTATAGCTGAACGACTGATACACAATTGTTTTTCTATATCTGTAATCTTGATATAAGCTGGCGAGGTGCACAAAAAATACTATTACTTGATAAAAAAAATGTCTGCCAGCCTTTATGGTTTGAAACATTTTATTTGGTTTTCACAATAAACCATAAAAATCAATATGATAACAAATAGCATGCAGAATAAGAAGATTAATACAATGACATATTATACAGAATGTATAATGTACAATGAAGTAATATGTAAAATAAAATAGAAACTAACAAGAACTAACTATCAATAACTAAGCCAGTGGACGCATAGACATTCTTAAAAGAAAAAGAAGAAAGAAAAAGCCCATTGTCTTGGGAATGTCAGATAACCCCCCCCCCCCCCCCTATGAACATTTTACAACTGAAGAAACTGAGATATTTGACTTCTGGTATTGGAGTCACAGAACTCAAAGTAAGGAGACCATATAAGTCTAAAGGATTCTTTGGAATTATTTCCTTTAGTTTTTACTAATAAAGCTTCCTGCCATATAAGTCATTGTGTCTGTCAATGAGGGAGACTCATTTTGTAGCCAACAGATAAATAAAGCCTTTCTGGAGGCAGCCAAAAATAAAATTGTCAATATTTTATTCTATATTAAAATTTGAAGAGAGCCTACTATCGTCTAGAAGCAGCAAAGCAAAACCTGGAGATAATTAAATTTTTATTTTCAGATTAATGTTTAGAAAACTGGTAACTTCCTTCCAAAATATACTGATCTTTGGACAAGTCCATAGATAGTGAAAAGTCTGCCAGCCTTGACTATTCTTGGGACTTTGATTTGTAAAGAGGAAGCAGGCTTTAATACTGCAATAAGTTGAACAGCAAGAGCATTTATGTTGGACGAAGCGCCTAACGCTAGTGTTAATTCACTAGTGTAGCGCATTTTTGTTAATTCGCAGATTCACTAACGGACACTGGCGTAAATTCGCTAGTGTTACTTCGCACCCTTACGCCTGGCGAAATTGCGCAACGGACGTAACTACGCAAATTCACTGACGCGCGCATTTTTCTGAACGCTACCTTTTACGCCAGACTTCCTTCGCCACCTCAGACCAGGCGAAGTGCAATAGAGTAGATAGGGATTGCTTCAAAAAAAGTTAAAAAAGTTAAAAAAATTTCTAAGTCCCAAAAAACGCTGGCGTTTTTCTTTTTTTATGGGTGATAGGCTGAAAAAGATCGAAAAAATTTTTGGGGCTACCCTCCTTCCCCCCCTACATTTCCTAACTCATGGCACCTTAACTATACAGTGAGCACATGTGTAGGGCAAAATAAAAATTTTATTTGCTGTTTTGAAGGTTTCCCAGGCTTGTGTAGTGATGCTACATATACCTCCATTGTAACTTCAATTTGGCGCCGTATGCAAATTAAGCATCGCTAGCGTAACTTCGCTTTGCTTGGCAAATTAATGCTAGCGCAACTTCGCAACCTTATGCTTCCCCTGAGCGCAACTTCGGATTTTAGTGAATTTGTGTAGCGCTGGCGAAAATATGTCTGGCGAAGTGCGGCGAAGCGGACGCTGGCGCAACTATGAATCTTAGTGAATTTCCCCCAAAGAGAGCCCACTATTATAAGGGCAATGGCAGTGTAATGCTTCACTGTAAATACAGGTATTGGGTCCTTTATCCGGAAACCTGTTATCCAGAAAGCTCCGAATTATGGAATGGCCGTCTCCCATAGACTCCATTTTATCCAAATAATCCAAATAACTGTACCTTGTACTTGATCTCAACTAAGATATAATTAATCCTTATTGGAAGCAAAACCAGCCAATTGGGTTTATTTGATGTTTACATGATTTTCTAGTAGACTTAAGGTATGACAATGCAAATTACGGAAAGATCATTTATCCAGAAAAACCCAGGTCCCGAGGATTAGGTCCCATACCTGTATGCAGAAAGTCTTTATTTGTCACCTTCCCCCTAAACTGTATATTTACTAGGGATGTAGCGAACGTCGGAAAAAAAGTTCGCGAACATATTCGCGAACTTGCGCAAAAATGCGAGCGGTTCGCGAACGGTTCGCGAACCCCATAGACTTCAATGGGAAGGCGAACTTTAACATCTAGAAAAGACATTTCTGGCCAGAAAAATGATTTTAAAGTTGTTTAAAGGGTGCAACGACCTGGACAGTGGCATGCCAGAGGGGGATCAAGGGCAAAAATGTATCTGAAAAATCTGCCTGTGTGTGCTTGGAAGAGATAGTGTAGGGGGAGAGCTGTTAGTGATTTCAGGGACAGATGATAGTAAGTTTGCTGGCTAGTAATCTGCTTGATACTGCTCTGTATTGGAGGGACAGAAGTCTGCAGGGATTTGAGGGACATTTTAGCTTAGGTAGCTTTGCTGGCTAGTAATCTACTGTTCTCTTTAAACAACTGCCATACGTTGACCTTGTAGGCATTGTTTGCCCAGTTTTTTTGGACGCAGCCACTGAAGCACAGTTGCCAGAAAAAATATGCCACATAAATGCTGAAAATAGTCATTTTTTTGGTCGCAGCCACTGAAGCACAGTTGCCAGAAAAATTATGCCATATAAATGCTGAAAATATAAATTTTTTTGGTTGCAGCCACTGAAGCACAGAGGCCAGAAAAATTATGCCATATAAATGCAGAAAATATGCATTTTTTTGGTCGCAGCCACTGAAGCACAGTTGACAGAAAAATTATGCCATATAAATGCTGAAAATATAAATTTTTTTGGTTGCAGCCACTGAAGCACAGAGGCCAGAAAAATTATGCCATATAAATGCAGAAAATATGCATTTTTTTGGTCGCAGCCACTGAAGCACAGTTGCCAGAAAAATTATGCCATATAAATGCTGAAAATAGTCATTTTTTTGGTTGCAGCCACTGAAGCACAGAGGCCAGAAAAATTATGCCATATAAATGCTGAAAATATGCATTTGTTTGGTCGCAGCCACTGAAGCACAGTTGACAGAAAAATTATGCCATATAAATGCTGAAAATATGCATTTTTTTGGTTGCAGCCACTGAAGCACAGAGGCCAGAAAAATTATGTCATATAAATGCAGAAAATAGGCATTTTTTTGGTCGCAGCCACTGAAGCACAGAGGCCAGAAAAAATTAAACCAGTAGGGTTTGCACCCTAGTTTGTAACGGTGGCGGAGGGAGGAGGAGGACGCTAAAGGACAGCTGTGTGTGGAGTCATGAGGCTTGAAGAGAAGGACAGCTGCATAGAAGTCAGAACAAGTCTTCCGGCGTGCAGTAACCCTCCGAGATCCACCCCTCATTCATTTTAATAAAGGTCAGGTAATCGACACTTTTGTGACCTAGGCGAGTTCTCTTCTCAGTTACAATCCCTCCTGCTGCACTGAAGGTCCTTTCTGAGAGCACACTTGAGGCTGGGCAAGACAAGAGGTTCATGGCAAATTGTGACAGCTCTGGCCACAGATCAAGCCTGCGCACCCAGTAGTCCAGGGGTTCATCGCTCCTCAGAGTGTCGATATCTGCAGTTAATGCCAGGTAGTCCGCTACCTGCCGGTCGAGGCGTTCTTTGAGGGTGGATCCAGAAGGGTTGTGGCGCTGCCTTGGACAGAAAAACATTTGCATGTCTGACGTTACAGACTGGCCAAAGGGCTTTGTCCTTGCAGGTGTGCTCGTGGCAGGATTACTGGCACCTCTGCCCCTGGAATGTTGATGAGTTCCTGAAGTGACATCACCCTTAAAAGCATTGTACAACATGTTTTGCAGGCTGGTTTGTAAATGCCGCATCTTTTCGGACTTGTGGTATGTTGGTAACATTTCTGACACTTTATGCTTGTACCGAGGGTCTAGTAGCGTTGCGACCCAGTACAGGTCCTTCTCCTTAAGCCTCTTGATACGGGGGTCCTTCAACAGGCATGACAGCATGAAAGACCCCATTCTCACAAGGTTGGATGCAGAGCTATCCATCTCCGCTTCCTCATTATCAAGGACTGCATCATCCACGGTCTCCTCCCCCCAGCCACGTACAAGACCAGGGGTCCCCAAAAGGTCACCACTAGCCCCCTGGGAAGCCTGCTCCTGTTGGTCCTCCTCCTCCTCCTCCACAAAGCCACCTTCCTCCTCTGACTCCACTTCTGGCACCTCTCCCTGCGTTGCAGCAGGTGCCTGGGTTCGTTCTGGTGATTCCGACCAGAAATCGTGCGCTTCCAGCTCCTCGTCACGCTGGTCTACAGCCTCATCTGTCACTCGTCGCACGGCACGCTCCAGGAAGAAAGCGAAGGGTATTAGGTCGCTGATGGTGCCTTCGGTGCGACTGACCATATTTGTCACCTCTTCAAAAGGTCGCATGAGCCTGCAGGCATCGCGCATAAGCACCCAGTAACGGGGGAAAAAAATCCCCAGCTGTGCAGATCCAGTCCTACCACCCAGTTCAAAAAGGTACTCGTTGACGGCCCTTTGTTGTTGCAGCAGACGTTCCAACATAAGGAGCGTTGAATTCCAGCGAGTCTGGCTGTCAGAAATCAAACGCCTGACTGGCATGTTGTAGCGCTGCTGAATGTCAGCAAGGCGTGCCATGGCTGTGTAGGAACGTCTGAAATGGGCCGACACCTTTCTGGACTGGGTGAGAACGTCCTGGAATCCTGGGTACTTGGAGACAAAACGTTGGACTATTAAATTTAACACATGTGCCATGCAGGGCACATGTGTTAAATTGCCTAGTCTCAACGCTGCCAACAGATTGCTTCCATTGTCACACACCACTTTTCCGATCTGCAGTTGGTGTGGGGTCAGCCACCGATCGGCCTGTGACTGCAGAGATGACAGGAGTACAGATCCGGTATGGTTTTTGCTTTCCAGGCACGTCATCCCCAAGACAGCGTGATAACGGCGTACCTGGCACGTCGAATAGCCTAGGGGGAGCTGGGGGTGCACAGGTGTGGAGGAGGAGAAGGAGGACCCAGCAGCAGAGTAAGAAGAAGAAGAAGACGAGGTAGAGAGCGATGGAGGAGTAGAGGTGGTGGCAGAACCGCGTGCAATCCGTGGCGGTGACACCAACTCCACTGTTGTTGTTGAGCTACCCATTCCCTGCTTCCCAGCCATTACCAAGTTCACCCAGTGGGCAGTGTAGGTGACATACCTGCCCTGACCATGCTTGGAGGACCATGCGTCAGTAGTCATATGGACCTTTGGCCCAACACTAAGTGACAGAGATGCGGTAACTTGGCTCTGCACATGTTGGTACAGGTGTGGTATTCCCTTTTTAGAAAAAAAATTCCACTGCGGTGTCCCAATTGCTACAAATTTGCGGAAGGCCTCAGAGTCCACCAGCTGGTATGGTAAAAGCTGGCGGGCTAAGAGTGCAGACAAGCCAGCTGTCAGACGCCGGGCAAGGGGGTGACAGTCAGACATTGGCTTCTTACGCTCAAACATGGCCTTCACAGAAACTTGGCTGGTGGCAGATGACTGGGAATGGGAACAGGTGGTCAAGGTGGAAGGCGGAGTGGAGGGTGGTTCAGACGGGTCAAGGAGAGCAGAGGTAGAGCAGTAAGATGCTGGACCAGAAGGAGTGTGGCTTTTAGTTTGCCTGTTGCCTTTGAGGTGTTGCTCCCAAAGTGCTTTGTGCTTGCCGCTCATGTGCCTTCGCATAGAAGTTGTACCTATGTGGCTGTTGGGCTTACCAAGGCTCAGTTTCTGACTGCACTCATTGCAAATTACAATGCTTTTGTCAGAGGCACACACATTAAAAAAATCCCACACTGCTGACTTTTTGGAAGTGTGCGATCTGGCGGTAACAGTAGAAGTTGGCGGAGTTGGCGGTATTGGCGGCAATGGCGGGTGCGTTGGCCGGCTGAACACAGGTGCCGATACATGTTGTTGCCCTACTGATCCCTGCGGGCTGTCCTCCCTGCTTCTTCTAAGTCTTATTCTCCTACTGCCTCTCTGACTCTCCGTCTCTCCATCTGAACTACCCTCCTCTTGCTCTCTTCTACTAGGCACCCACAAAACATCAATCTCCTCATCATCATTCTCCTCAGATGCATCAATTTCTTCTGACACATCACAGAAGGAAGCAGCAGCGGGGACCTCCTCCTCATCACTCATTATGTCCATCTCTATCGTGTTCTCTGCCAGAATTAAATCTGGTGTAAGGTCCTCATCTCCTTCATCTTCTTCTGGCAATAATGGTTGCGCATTACTCAGTTCAAGAAACTCATTGGAAAATAACTCCTCTGACCCCAGTGAAGAAGGGGCACCGGTGGTGGAGGAAGTGTTACGTGGGGTGGCCATAGCAGTGGAGGATGAGGAGGATGTTGTGGTAAAGTTAGAAACGGTAGAGGATGGGGTGTGCTGTGTAAGCCAGTCAACTACCTCTTCAGCATTTTGGGAGTTCAGGGTCATTGGCTTTTTAAAACTGGGCAATTTGCTAGGGCCACAGGATTGCATAGCAGCACGGCCCCTAGCACGGCCTCTGCGTGGCGGCCTGCCTTTGCCTGGCATTATTTTTAAAAAAACAACAACAACAACAAAAACTCAGTTGGTTTTTCTGGAAACGATAATACACACAGCTAGATGGCGGGTTGAAGAAAACACTGTGCAAATAATGCCTACAAAGTCAACGTATACACTACTACAGCGGTGGATACGGATTACGTAAAATATATGAATGCTGCTTGAAAAAAAGTAACTCAAGTGGTTTTTCTAGAGACGATAATATTATCAATATTTAGACAAAATGTGAACAAGGTCACACAGCTCGATGGCGGGTTGAAGAAAACAGTGTGCAAATAATGCCTACAAGGTCAACGTATACACTACTACAGCGGTGGATACGGATTACGTAAAATATATGAATGCTGCTTGAAAAAAAGTAACTCAAGTGGTTTTTCTAGAGACGATAATATTATCAATATTTAGACAAAATGTGAACAAGGTCACACAGCTCGATGGCGGGTTGAAGAAAACAGTGTGCAAATAATGCCTACAAGGCCAACGTATACACTACTACAGCGGTGGATACGGATTACGTAAAATATATTATGGCTGCTTGAAAAAAGTGACTCCGGTGTTTTTTCTGGAGACGGTAATATTATGGATATTTAGACAGAATGGGAACAAGGTCACACAGCTCGATGGCGGGTTGAAGAAAACAGTGTGCAAATAATGCCTACAAGGCCAACGTATACACTACTACAGCGGTGGATACGGATTACGTAAAATATATTATGGCTGCTTGAAAAAAGTGACTCCGGTGTTTTTTCTGGAGACGGTAATATTATGGATATTTAGACAGAATGGGAACAAGGTCACACAGCTCGATGGCGGGTTGAAGAAAACAGTGTGCAAATAATGCCTACAAGGCCAACGTATACACTACTACAGCGGTGGATACGGATTACGTAAAATATATGAATGCTGCTTGAAAAAAGTGACTCCGGTGTTTTTTCTGGAGACGGTAATATTATGGATATTTAGACAGAATGGGAACAAGGTCACACAGCTCGATGGCGGGTTGAAGAAAACAGTGTGCAAATAATGCCTACAAGGCCAACGTATACACTACTACAGCGGTGGATACGGATTACGTAAAATATATGAATGCTGCTTGAAAAAAGTGACTCCGGTGTTTTTTCTGGAGACGGTAATATTATGGATATTTAGACAGAATGGGAACAAGGTCACACAGCTCGATGGCGGGTTGAAGAAAACAGTGTGCAAATAATGCCTACAAGGCCAACGTATACACTACTACAGCGGTGGATACGGATTACGTAAAATATATGAATGCTGCTTGAAAAAAGTGACTCCGGTGTTTTTTCTGGAGACGGTAATATTATGGATATTTAGACAGAATGGGAACAAGGTCACACAGCTCGATGGCGGGTTGAAGAAAACAGTGTGCAAATAATGCCTACAAGGCCAACGTATACACTACTACAGCGGTGGATACGGATTACGTAAAATATATTATGGCTGCTTGAAAAAAGTGACTCCGGTGTTTTTTCTGGAGACGGTAATATTATGGATATTTAGACAGAATGTGAACAAGGTCACACAGCTCGATGGCGGGTTGAAGAAAACAGTGTGCAAATAATGCCTACAGGGCAAATAATGCCTAAAAGGTCAACTTATACACTACTACAGCGGTAGTAAAATAAAAAAAAGTAAAAAAAAAAAAAAATGAATATTAAAAAAAAAAAATTAAAGTTGGTGCTGCTGAACTACTAGGAGCAGCAGATTAGCACACCAGTCCCACTCCCCAACACTGCTAGACTAATAGCACTGGGCTCTTATAGTAGTAGTAGTAGTAGTAGTAGTAAAACAACAAAAAAATAAATAAAAGCAGTCCTTACAAGGACTACTGTTATTGCAGCAGTCAGCAGATGAGATCAGAAGCAGGACAGCTGCCCACTGCAGCTACATACAGAGCACTGCAGTAGAAGGTAGATTACTAGCCAGCAAAGCTACCTAAGCTAAAATGTCCCTCAAACCCCTGCAGACTTCTGTCCCTCCAATAACAGAGCAGTATCAAAACGATTACTAGCCAGCAAACTTTCAACTGTCCCTGAAATCACTAACAGGCAGCAGCTCTCTCCCTACACTATCTCTTCAGCACACACAGGCAGAGTGAAAAAACGCTGCAGGGCTTCGGTTTTTATAGGGAAGGGGAGTGGTCCAGGGGAGAGCTTCCTGATTGGCTGCCATGTACCTGCTGGTCTGGGGTGAGAGGGCAAAAAAAAGCGCCAACAATGGCGAACCCAAAATGGCGAACGTCGCGCGACGTTCGCGAACTTCCGGCGAGCGCGAACACCCGATGTTCGCGCGAACAAGTTCGCCGGCGAACAGTTCGCGACATCTCTAATATTTACTTGTGCCCTATGCTGCACAAGAATTCCTCTATAATTTGGTACAAATAAATTCCTGCTTGACTTGACATGACTTTTAGTATCCCTCCTTTTAATTTAATACTGTATCCCCTGGTTCTACACTTTTTCATTCTTGAACTATGCCAATTTCCTTGCTATGTTTAGGCATTTGTTCAGGCATAATGCCCCTTGTTTTAGAATGAGGCAAGGGGAGAACCTTTTATTAGGTGGCACTTTACCAGGGTCAGCAGACATCCAAACTTGAGTTCCCTTGTTTTAGCTAAAAAACTCTTTTTTCAGAGCGACGCACAACTGTATGTACTCAGTTAAATGCTTTGTCTCAGGGGGAAGACAAACAGGGGAATGTATTAAAAGTCGATAACGGAAAAATATTTGCAATGCGAAAAGTTATGCCTTTGCGTGAACAAATTTTACTTTGCATGAATTTAATATAACTTTTGCGAACCCGAAAATTGTTTAGTGACCACTTCCTACAGTGGAAGACCGTTTGCAAATTTTATAGTTGCGCCAATGTAAATGTAATAAAATGTAATAAAACTTCTTGCTGAAAAAGTTATGTTTGCTCCAAAAGATTACGACACCTTCAAGCACTTCTTAAGAGTGCGCAATTAAAATTCGCAATGCACAATTAAAATTCGCAATGCAATAACAGCTTAAGGAACAATATTACATTGCGAGATGTGGATTTTTATTCTTTTTGGTGTAAATTGTTTTGCTCTTTGCGACTTTTATTACATTCCCCCTTATAGTGCATTAAGTAATGGTGCAAAATGCAACAAAGTGGAGCTTTGAACCTTTTTTTGGAACTATGCACCTTAAACCATTTTTGGTAAATGAGCCCTAATATATTCAACATAAGAATGAGGAAAAAAATATAATGCACCCAATAAAGTAGTGTTAACTAATTAACTAATAAGCATGCCAATAATGAATAGTCATGAAACACTATCAAGTGCAGCATAATGTAATGTGTACAATTATAAAATGTGAGAAATGGCTAGTTTTTTACATGGTCTATTATATATATCTATTATATAAAGACATATTTATATATATATGTGTCAATACATAGTCATAATAAAAAGCATATGGTAACTAAAAGCTTTCTACTAATGACAGCTGTTAGATGAAACTTTAATTAACACTGGAACAGTGCTCTATCTAGTGTCTCTATAGAAGTATTGCAATTGATAAACATTGAATTTCTGCCAGCACTTGGTCTTGCAAGTGGAGAGCATTTTCTGGTTTTTGTGCACTGGAGAATTGCAAAACCATTTTAAAATGTTCTATATTTTTAATCGGAAGTTCTTTCATTAAAGCCAACAAATAATGGAAGCTCTAGAAGCTGCACAGTGTTTATCGCATTGGGTTTTCAATGGATGAAGAAACATGGAAGATATGTTTTCCTTCTCTAATTGTAGATTGGGGCAAATTAAAGGTAATATTTTATTAAATATACTAAAGATAAATCTCAGCTTCAAATTTCTGCATTTTTACTAGAAATGTGGAGTTTATAGATCAGAGTACATTTGTGTTCCTCTGAATATGCTCAGTGCAAAAGAGAAGTTAGTAAAAGGAGTGACATTATATAAGGTAGAAACTGAAGGAACCACATTTTCTGCACTCTAACAGGTAACTGATACAAAAACTTTGGGTCAAATATACATGCACCACAAGTGCAGTGAGCAAAGTGCAATGCCAAGTGCATTGCCATGGCTTTTTCTGCACAATGAAGCATTTTTTCCCAGAATTCTAATGTCAGTGTGGTTGCAAAGGGGGTGATGCTTTTGACACGCTGACCGCAATGGCATCCATTTAGCCAAATTTAGTGCAATTGTGCAGTTTCATTGCAAAATTGGGCACAGCTGCACCATATATTTTGAAGTCTGCTTGGCACGCGGTGTGCGAGTGACATGTGTGCCCTATTTTTTTGATTAAAGCAGGGTGATGAGGGAACCCTGGTGTTACTGTCTGGTCCGAAGAGGAATGTAGCTCCAGGGTTCCACTGCATCAATAGGTGCAGCAGCATTCAGTTCAAAACAGAATGCATGAAGGACTGAGCAGAGACAACACCCATGAAAGGGCAAGAAGCGCATATTAAAGCAAGTACCTTTAAAAAAAACTGAATTTATGCACCACTGACTGTGGAGAAACTGCAGGGACCGAACGCATACAGTATGTGAAAGTACTTGAGCAAGTAAGTTGCAGGTAAAACTTAGTCCCTTTGTAAAATGTATAATGAAGCAATAGAATTCTTAATGAATCCGATGCAATTTAGAGTAGGACTGGCCATAGCCGGGGATGGCTTTGACGTAGTTGGCCAGCTTAAATATATTGCAATATATGGACAAACAATCCCTATTTTGTTTAAAGGTTAAGGTATTTTTAGTAGCTTAAGGCACAAAATGTCTCAATGTCTTACATATATTGATAATGGGTTGAGTGCAGAGGATCTCTTGTATTTGTCAACGTACATGAGCACTCTTACTGTATATCTCAATACTGTCCTGCTGAGACATTAAAGGACATGTTTAGTGACTATTTACTTGTGCCTGGAAAGTAAGGATGATGAATGCACATAGAGCAACAAGCTTCACCTTGTCCAATAACACCAGAAGCACGAGACCTAGGGTGAGATAGATTTCTTCCTTATTATGTCTGACCACAGGCACAGAGAGGTTTTATTACTGTAGGTGAAGATTTTATATCTTACCACATGTAAAAATAGCTAGCTAAATGAATTACATGTTATATTTGGAATATTTTCCCAGAAATACTGTCCAAGATATTAATTGGTTTAATATGTGATTAGCTTGGACTGGCTGCTTCCATAAATACAGTATGAACATCAGCAGTTCTGACGATGGTGCTGATATTTAACACAAATGGGGGATAATGCTGCATGAAATGGGAAAGAACTCCATGTATAAAGTATGGGGTCTGAGAAATTACTTTTTTTTTTGTTGGCTCAGCATCGTTCCAGGGATTTGTGAATGGATATTTTGTGCAAAATTCTATGTTCTGTGTTTGTTATTTTTTTCTGTATTGTTGATATAAGTATGACCAAAGAAATTACTTATGGTCTGTTCAATTTAGAACATCTTTAAGTGCAGCACCATAACCAGTGTTTGCCGGGCCCCACTGCAAATAAAAAATCTACTGTACCCATCTCGCCCACTCGCTGACTTTCTTCCCTCCTGCCCACTCCCTGCCTCCCGCTGGCATCTTCTGCTCACTGTGTCTTCTCGTCCGGCTCGCAGGTAGGTGAGTGAGTTTCTGGTAACTACAGTCATGCCACTGTTTATGGGATAGGATGAAAACAAAGAGGCATTGATGGAAATAAAATACTTTCAGATCAGGAAGCAGACCAATATGCGAAGAAGGGGAGAGGGTATGGTGGTTATAGTTCTCATTGTGGAGCATTATTATCTTGAATAAAAGAATATTATAAAGGTACCACCATGAACACCAATAATCAGACCTAATATCTTCCACAATATGGCTGCCCAGGGGCGTAACGACAGAGTAAGCAGACCCTGTGGCTGCAGGGGGGCCCAGGAGGTATAGGGGCCCCATGAGGCCCTAATTTATATACATTTTTAATAAATATTGGTAAAACAGATCAACCTCTAGACATTTTGGGGGCATGAAAAATAATTTGCTGTGGGGCCAAGTGCTATCTAGTTACGCCACCCACCAATCATATGTAACCCCTTAGTACATGCTGAAGCAGCACCAATGTACTCTGCACCTCACGCTGGTTAAGAAAACTGGCATAGGTGCTGAGCACACCATTGACGGGTTCAGGCTGGCACTGTTATGTGTTTTGAAAGGAAAATGTTATTTGATGAAGACAGTGCTTCTCTAAAAAACATTTCTGTTTTAGTGTTGTTTGAATTATTTCACATTATTTTGCTTCACCCCACATCGCCCGAAAAGTCCAAATATTTTGTGAAATAGGCAGAAAAGCCTGAAATGTCAGGATTATCATACGAAACCCAGTGCAGACAAAAATATCTTCAAATTGGACCTCTGCCATTGACTTCAACAGGACCTCGACAGGTTGAAGATGGAGTATTTTCAGATTCAGATTTTTTGCATCCTTGGGGACTTTTTTTTCCACTAAAAATTCATATTATATACAGAAGATATATGTGTATGTATATATAAATATATATATATATATATATATATATATATATATTTTTAGCATTCAGACTTTAATTAATAACCCCCATAATATCAGGTTTGAAAACAACCCAACACATACACTGAGGCAGGATGCTGCCCTAAGCACTGGCATCCAGAAAGCTCAGAATTACGGAATGTCTCCCATAGACTTCATATTATCCAAATAATCCAAGTTTAAAAATGGTTTTTCTCTGTAGTAATAAAACAGAAGCTTGTAATTGATCCAAACTACGATATAATTAAATCTTATTGGAAGAAAAGTCAGCCTTTTGGGTTTATTTCATGTTTAAATGATTTTCTAGTAGACTTAAGGTATGAAGATCCAAATTATGTAAATATACATTATCCAGAAGAACCCAGGTCCCAAGCATTTTGGATAACAGGTCCCATACCTGTGTGTGTGTGTGTGTGCATATATATGTCTGCCCTATTGTTTTTTTGTACTGTAGATGAGTATAAAAAATGTGCAAATATGCTAATATTTTTGGTTCCTGACACATACTGTAGATCAAATACCCCTGACATAAACAAAGTCAATTGTTGTGTCATTAGTTTATAGGTTAAAAAACACAGCTGCTTTCTATTTTGCAAACAGAGGAGGGCATGTAGCCTTGCACAACTTAGAAACAGAACCAGCCCTTATCATTGCCGCTTGCTCTATCAGAATTAGAAGCTGTAGATTGTTAGTGTTCTTTAGTTTCACTGCCTTTATTTAGGGTACAACAGAGTTCTGTCCTGGTGCTTTTCATTTGTCTCACTCATTGCTTGAGAATGTACAAGGTTGTCGCAAGGAATAAAACTGGCATGGGGTTGTAGAGAGCTCAGCATGCCACACACTTTTTATTAACATATGTTTTCAAGTTGAAAGGTATGATGAGTTACATTTAGTTCCTAGCTACTATGTAAAGCAGCAGTTGTTGAAAACCTTTGGGCTATGCAGCCCTACGAAGGATCTTGTAAAGCTCTATGTGGGATTCCATGCGGCCCTATGCAGGATTGTATTCATCCTTGTGTATGATCCCAGACCATGTAGACCTAAATTACCTGCAGTAGTGTATCTTGTGCAGCTCCATGTAATGTCATAGCCAATCATTTACATTTACATAGTAGCATAGTGAAATAGTAACATAGTAAATTAGGTTGAAAAAAACCCACACGTCCATCGAGTTCAACCTTTTAAGTCTATATAAAACCTGTCTAGCTGCTGGCTGATCCAGAGGAAGGCAAAAAACCTTGTTTGAAATCTCTCCAATTTGCATCAGAGGGGGGAAAAAAATCCTTCCTGACTCCAAAATGGCAGACCAGTCCCTGGATCAACTTACATAACAATGTACGACAGCACAACTGATTCCCAGAGAATTCCACTTCACAGCTCTCACTGTAAAAAAACCCTTCTGAATATTTATCCGGAACCTCCTTTCTTCTTAACATAATGGGTGCCCACGTGTCAGATGGAAGGATCTACTGGTAAATAAATCATTAGGGAGATTGTTATATGATCCCCTTATATATTTATACATAGTTATCATATTACCCCTCTTTTGTAGTGTAAACAACTCCAACTTGGCCATTCTTTCCTCATAGCTGAGATTTTCCATACCTTTTACCAGCTTAGTTGCCCTTCTCTGTACCCTCTCTAATTCAATAATATCCCGTTTGATCACTGGAGACCAAAACTGTACGGCATATTTTAGATGGGGCCTTACCAGTGCTCTATACAGTGGAAAATGACCCCCTCCTCCTGCATATCTATGCCCCTTTTAATACAGCTCAAGACCTTATTTGCCCTTGATGCTGCTGACTGGCATTGCTTGCTACAGTCAAGTTTATTATCTACAAGGACTCCAAGATCCTTTTCATTATGGATTTGCCTAGTTCAGTCCCATTAAGGGTCCCAGGTGCATGACTTTACATATATCAACAATGAATCTCATCTGCCACTTAGCAGCTCAGATTGTCAGTTTGTCAAGATCCTGCTGCAAGGATGCCACATCCTGGATGAGCTGCATAGTCACTAAGCAAATATACTGTATTTAATGAGAACATTAAATTATTGGTTTATAGTGCGCATATGTGTTAGTTTATTGAAAGTTGCCCAAAGTGTGTCCACTTGTCCCAAATGGAGAAAGGCACATGCATATGTTCAATTAAATACGTCTTCTCAGGCATATTGGTTCACAAGCTTTATTGGTACATATGACACACATACTGTAGCTCAGAGACTAACCTGTCATAGTGAGTCTCCTGGAAAGTAGTAGGCACTTACAGTACATGCACAACATCTATTGTCTGGAAAATGCCATAAGGAAAAGTGTAAGCAAACAATTTTTTAATAATTTTTCACTGTAATAATAATACCTTACCTTGAACTTAGTTACCAGTAACCAAGCTACATAAATCCATATTAATTGCAACATTCCTATTTCTTTTTTTAATTTTTGTTTACGTTTGTTTGTTTACATGTTTTTAGTACACTTAAGGTATGGTGATCCAAATTATGGTCGAAGACCCCAGAAAACGTAGGCCCCAAATATTCTTGACAATAAATCTCCAAATCTCTATCTGCATTCTAGCTGCCTCAAGCTATGACTCCAAACAATACTACTATCCAAGCACCTTGCTGCTATGAGTGAGTGCTGCAAATGGCATCAGAAGACCAACGTGGCCATTATTCACACTATTATATGATTTATAAACACTAAAAATAAACAGATTGCACTGGGTTGGAGTGATATGCTATATATTTGATTTACAAATGTCTCGTATGCTAGTTTGCTAATATGCTATGCAGTAAGCCTGAAGACCAAAGAGCAATATAAATAAAACATTTAAGAAAAATAAAGCTGGTCATGCACAGTTTGGAACATTTTAAACAAAACTGGACACTCATTGAACAGTGCATGTATCAGACATTTATCAATCAGACATTAATTAATCAATTAAATTGAACATATTATAACCTTTGCTTACAGTATATCTACTGTCACTTGCCAACTGGCATTTGGCTCTCTAGTGGCCCGATCATCATTCTCAAATGATCAGATCTGTACATATTGAGAGAATATTGTGCAGTACTACAGTGGTGTATGAGTGTTTGGGGAACCTTTGGGAGAATTCTGAGTACCTCCAAACAATTATTAATGCCCCCATGTCTGGAAAAGACACAAAACTATTTCCAAATAGTTTGAGATCCTCCACTGTCAGGCAGATTTTGTACAAATACCGGCAGTTCAGCACCATAGTTATCCTACCAATAAGTGTGGCCAGCTAACGTAGATCACACCAAGAGCAATGTGTGTAATACCCTGGGAGATCTAAAAAAAACCCTAATAGCTAAGTCACTATGGCATCTCTTGCATTGGTGGTTGCCAGTGTTCATGAGCCCATTATCAGGAGGAGAACAACAATAGACTTCATGGCAGGGTTGCAACAAAAAATGCCACTACTATCTAAAAAGAACATTGCTGCCCTCTTACAGTTTGCAAAACTCCACAATAATAATCCAGACTGCTGTTGGAAAAATGCTGTGTGGACAGTTAAGACCAAAATAGAACTTTATGAATGAAAAGCCTTATGATTGCCAAAATGGAAATATTGTATTCCGTGCTGGTAGTATCATGGTTTGGGCCGTCTTTGCTGCGTCTGAACCAGGATGGCTTGCCATCAGTGATGGACCTATGAATTCAAAATGTTGTCTGCATATTCTGCTGGAAAATGTCAGGGTATCCATTTGTGGATAAGGCAGAAGACAGAAGAAGTTTATGTTTTAGAATGGCAAAAGTAAAATTCCTCCTAGCTGATGTGCAGGACTGATGGACAGTTACTGAAAATGTTTAGTTGCAGTTATTGCTGCTCAAGAGGGTCACACCAGTTAATAAAGGCAAAGATTTGCCACAGACATATATGTGACTTTGGATCATTCTTCTTAACAAATAAATGATCAACAATCATTATATATTTGTCTCATTTGTTTAATTGGGTTCTCATTTTTTAGTTTTAGGACTTGAAACAGATCACGTTTTAGGTCATATTTATGCAGAAATATTGATAATTCAAAAGGGATCACAGTTCACACCATTCATTGCAGGTATTTGGGCACACTGAAACAATGCAGAACTGCAGTTTAACACTTTATAGGAAAAATAAGCAATATCGTGAAAATCATTTTGTCATTTTAATACAATATTTGCAGATTATATCACAAATCATATACAATTATTTTAGGATTTGTATTGTCATTTTAATTACTTAGAGATTCCATTAAAATTACACTTATTTTACACCATATACACTCTGCAGGTAAATTGCAAATAATGCTGATCCCATGTGAACCTGAATAAGTACAGTATCCTTGAAAATAACATATTCTATTCACTGTCTAATGAAGATACAGCATGGCTTCCTTTATTTCCTTTGTGTATTTAATGCAGGTATTAAAGGTGAGAGGAGTTTTCATAATGTGTATTGACATAGCTGGCAGTGTAGCCTCTGGCCTGCTTTATCCTAATTACTGTTGTACTGGTAACTCAGTCAAAGGCATCAAACCATGACCGTCATTGTGTATATGTGTGTGTTTTTTTAATCTAAGCAATTCCCTTTGCAGCTATTACACAGCTGTGTTTACTAAGTGTTGTCTTGGGATGCAGAGATTTTACAAATATTCCCTTTTGAAATCTGACATGGATAAAAAAAGTGGTTTGTAGAAACATTTTTTGTTGTTGAGTGTACATGCAGAAACCTTTTGTCTAGTAATGCTCATCAGTTCGCTTCTTTAGCTCTTGACCTTGCCTGATTTTTTTTACTACATCTATTTAGTCCCAGAAAGACTAAGTTGGATGCATGGGATGCAAGGTTTCAAACTTTCAGAGGTTCTTAAAGGGGACCCGTCACCCAAAAAAAACTATTCAAAATCCTATTTTATCACATTAGTCAAGCGAAATGAACTTTAATTACACTATATAAATTATTTGAATCGTGCTTCCTTCAGTCTGGAATTTCAAAATTATAGCAAGCAGGCAGCAGCCATTTTGTGCACACTGTTATTAAGACAAGCCTTGGATCATCTCAGAATCTTGTTTCTACACCAGAATGGGGGACCCGATGTCCATCCCCATGCCCTGGCTACACAATTAAATGGTGAAGAGAACGGGGGAATGTGGGGAGTGCAGTAACATTTAGGAAGTGCTGAATGGAAAGTGAAAGTAATTGTCTGCACCGCCTCTATGCCCATGGCATAGAGGAGTGGCAGATAATATTTGATTGACAGCTGAGATTTTTAAAAGAGTTTACAACAGCTATGAATACTTTAATAAAAAATAGAAATTGGATTTCATGTTTAATTTGAAAAGGACTTTTATTATACACATTTTTATGTCTGGGTGACAGGTCCACTTTAAAACATAAATATATTTACACATATATATATATATATGTTATATGTGTGTATTTACATATTTGGGTACAGCTTATATAGCTGTTGGTGACCCCATCATTGTCTGGCCCTCAATACCTAGATTTATTGGGTATGTATTTTATGCTAGAGGATGTGATACTATGTTCATATAGGTAGTTATGTTTAAATGTGAAATACATTAGATTTATCCGCTTTAGCCATCACGGAATTAAACATTTTCCACAATAGCGTACTCTGTATTTATCTTTTAGAATTAGGTGCAGTGCATAGTCTTTGTCTGCAATTCTATAATCTGAGCATGTTTGTAAAATGGACAGTTATTGGCTCTACAAAAACAAAAAAAAAGAAAAGAACACATTTATTTTGAAAAAACAGTTAAATTGGGGCATATACAAAAATTAAGTTTTCTATATTGTCACCTTGTCTATGACTGTCATGTTTGCCTTAGAACTCACT
Source organism: Xenopus laevis (assembly GCF_017654675.1). Lineage (NCBI taxonomy): Eukaryota > Metazoa > Chordata > Amphibia > Anura > Pipidae > Xenopus > Xenopus laevis. Next base: position 105,702,793 of record NC_054380.1, on the reverse strand, counting down.
GTGATATCCCAGGCATAGTAGAAGACACTCTACATGTCTTATTTTGCTCCTTCTCTCCCAACCTCAAGTGCAGTTTCTTAAATAACATTTTTCGAAATGGTTGACACATGAAAAAATATATGATGGGGTCCAGGCAGACATTGGAAGCTGCTAGCAGCAATGTCACTTCTTTTACAGAATACAAGATATTTTTTAATGAACAACTATAATCATCCCCAACCTGACTTAATGTATATGGAATACGGAAAGCATGATAGGGGACAAAACACACAAAGAAAACAAACAGAACGCTGTATATATTTCGATTGGATTTGGTCTTCATGTTGGAACCGTTTTTAAACCTTTGATGGGATTTGTATATTGTCCTGGAAATGGAAACATAGAATATAACCAATAGGACAAACACAAGCACAAATATACTTACACAAATATAATTAGAGGCTTGGTGCCACTGTATTCCAAGTCGACTTTTAAGCTGAGCGCAATTGGTATAGTTATCAGAATGAAAAGGTCTATCAGTTAAAATTGTGTTAGGGACTGAAACAAAAGCCATAAACATCCACACAATAGCCGATAGAGCCTTACTGTATCTGACATTTTGGACAGAAGAAGAATACATTGGCCTCACCACCTTATAGTACCTATCCAAACCAAGAATGCCCAGAAACATAATTCCTATGTACATATTTAAGTAGAAAAGGACAGCCGTGTAGCGACAGACTATCATGTTCAACATGGGGGATCCCAGGTCCACATCACTAAGGATTTTCAGTGGAAGTGTCAGTGTCATCAGAAGATCAGCAACAACAATGTTTTTCAAGTAAACAATGAAACTCCTGTTACTGGGGACGTAAAAGAAAATCCAAAAATTCAGTCCATTTAAAACGAGGCTTACAATAAAAGCCAAGCTGTAGAAAACGGGGAGGACTCGGCTGGTTAAAGTTGAATTGAAAAGGCAATGGCTGTGTGATGTATTTTCAGAGGAATTTCGGAACGGATACATTTTTTAAAAGAATGGTTGAAAACAAATGAGTAAGCTTGTCTTGCATGTAGGGAGTTTTTATGGGTTTGTTTATAAAACGTGGTTGAGGAAATAATATTTACATAATTACGGGAGTTCAGATTTTATAAAGTCCGTCAAGTTCAACCTACTATTTTTTTTATGCTTACACTGATAAACTAATCATTTGTTACTAATGATCCTTGCATTTTACTCAACAGGTGACGTGTCATTGTACGTTGGTTGCACAGAATTTCCATATGAAAACATCTCAAAAAAGATTTGAGAAACCAGATCGAACTTGATATGAGATGTTTTTTTCACCCAGTTTCCAAGGGTTCTTGATTTTGTCCTCTTAGCTGTCTAAGTTTCAGTGTCCTATTTCCCCCTGGAAAGACTGATTGAAAAAAGAATATATTAGATTCTGATTATATTTTCAGATGCATATAGACAAGCACTTAATGATAGGAAGGTTTTTTCCTCTGTCTTTGGGGCAGATGTATCAAGGGTCGAATTACGAAGTACAAAAAACTTTGACATACGACCATTGAATTGAAAAACTTTGAATATCAAATATCGAATTTCGACTTTTTTTTCACCGAATTTGGCAATCCTACGATCGAATAAAAATCGTTCGATCAAACGATTCGAATGATTTTAGTGTACGATCGAAGGATTTTTATTCGATGTGTAAAGACTTTGAAAAAGTTTGTAGAAGGTCCCCATAGGCTAACATAGCAATTCGGCAGGTTTAATTTGGCGAAGTATTGAAGTCGAAGTTTTTTTAAAGAGACAGTACCGCTATTATGGAATGGTCGCAAATATGAACGATTTTTACTTTGAATTGAAGTAAAATCAAAGTCGTAGTAGCCTATTCGATGGTCGAAATATCCAAAAAATTACTTCGAAATTCAAACTTTTTGTACTTCAAAAATTCACTCGAACCTTAGTAAATCTGCCCCTTTGTGTCTTGTTTACTCACTTCTGAATCACTATTATTGGAGCCCCTTTTTACTTTGCAGGGCACCCCTGTTCAGCAGCATTAGATCTTGATTCTTTGATGAGTACTTACTGTTCTAAACAATTGTGTAATCAGCCTTGTGGTTTAATTAATGTTGACCATCTAACATAAATAACTTTTTTAACTGCAGCATAAATAGACTTTTCAACAATTTACATTAGGCATCTATTAAACAAAATATTTCTACTCGCAGAAAATATTTATAATGGAGCTTTTAGTTAAATGTCCCACACAGCCGGTTGCTGATGGAGTCCATTGCAGTCTCTGATATTTATGACCATAAATAAGGAACATTTTATTACCCTCTATTACATGTATGACCAGTTAAATCATTACATGTAATACCAGCTGCATTATTGTGTACAAAGTTAAAACAGAACATTAAACCAGGAGAGAGGTTGTGCAAAAGTCAAAGAGGAAACTCTGGCAGCAATTTGCACTACACGACACAGGAATTATTTTATAAAACTAGGCAAGATGGAAAGACAAAATAGGGCCTGATGCAAATACATGGCCTGAGAAACTACAGCCAGTGAATATGATTATTTGCATATGGACAAGCTTAAGGCTACGGGCATACTGGTTCAGTGCCCCTGCTCCATTGATTTGAATCCAATCAGCCTGTGCACACGCACACACACACAGCGGAGATGAAGCTGAGGTCAGTCCAAATATGTGAAAGGAGGCATCTCTGTGCTGACCTCAGCTCCGCTGTGTGTGACACAGGCTGATTGGATTCAAATCAATGGAGCAGGGGTACTGAGCAGATTTGGCCTTTCAGATCCTTAGAAGCTTTAAAGCCAATATGAATCTCCTTGACTGGAGGGAGCCCACCAAGTACATACAGTTACAAGAAGTAAACAATGGGGGGTCAGCCAGTGAAGGAACATCCTCCAAGAGCTCAGTGCTTAAATGAAGCAAGTCAGAAGTAGGGGTATCCATCTATATCTCAATAAAACAGGTGAAGTGTACAGAGAGTAGCTGCACTAAGAATAAACAGTGCTCAGAGGCCCGAATCCTGAACGATTACTGCTCCAAGTGAAGGACAGGGACATACCCCTGGAAAGAGAGGGACTGTTGATTTTCTATTTATCATCAATGTTCACAAAATGTATGTGACACAGAAGACATTGCAATCACACATTGTATGTGTTCTGCAAGGCAATAAGTGGGATTTGCTCTACAGGTATGTACTTTGTGATTTTGTGCAACTGTCACCAGGCTGGGTTAGAGATCATAAATCAACTCTAGTTGAAAAATCCTAATGTTATGGATCCATGCACTTTATTTCAAAGCACAAAACAGTGAAGTTTAAAAAGTTGCAGTACTTTAAAATGGCAGTGTGGGGGTTGTTAGCAGTTGCATCATAATACAGACATGTTTTTACTGGAAGTCTGTACTACTGCTGTTGATGTTCTGGAACAAAACGTCAGGCGCTTCATGAGATGCATAAGGTGATTTTAAACGCCACCGTTTATTTTAGCATTTGCATTTACTGTAATAATTAATAAATTGCTCAGTAAACTAACACCATAAATACAGTTTATGCTGCTGTCCTTTCCAAGTTCATTTAATTGATTCAATATGTGGCCAAAATGTTCCATAAAAAGTCACACGGGACCGAGTGTACGCATCAGTTAAGTTCCATATGACAAGATAAATTTGGAATGGCCAGCCTCTGGATTTGGTTGCAGCCTATTTATATAATTTTATTGTTTCACTGGCTTATTTATGTGAGGACTGTAATGGATAGGGCAGTGCACGTACAGAGTGCACATTAGTGTTCTGTCCAGGATATTATATGCTTTGCAGATCAAACCTGGAACTGTTATGCACAAAAGGAAATTGTAGTGATCTAGTTGCAATAAAGCAAGCATGCATGTGGGTAGAGGCTGTCTTCACACTGTCACTTTGGTTTAATTTTGGATTACAAGAAAACTTTTCTGGTTGGGTTGCGGACAATTATCTGGAAATGTTTTCTTCCCTTATGGATATTTTATTCCTTATATATTTTGGAATATTTTTTTGCTAATTTTATTCTTTGGATCTCTTGTCAAAGAATCTTACAATGGATGGACATTTTACACATATACTTGAATTGGATCGAATTGTATGGTAATGATTATGCAATTAAGTGGGTTTCAATGTTCACAATTGGTGTGGGTTTGCTTGTCTTGTCCGAAACGTTACTCTGTAATAAACGCGCAGGGCTTGGCCCCCTTGCATTAAGTCACGAGTGCCGGTAATTTTCTTCACACTTTGTCACACAGTGTGGTTAGTTGTGTGCAAACATTAAGTTGCTATGGCAAGGCTGGAAGGTCCTGAGTGTTCTTAAATGCAAATTTTTCAGCCTAAATGGCACCAGCCTTGGTAATTCCTAACACGTGAGGGCTGACAAATCACATCGGGGAACTGAACTGATGAGAAGAACATCATCCTCAAGGAATCCTCACACAGGATGATTAGGGTGTGACAATTTTGTATAAAATATATAAGCAGCAAACTGCTCAGCTAGACAGTACTGCCCCTGAAAAATTCCTTGCCTATAAACACACAGTTGGGTTTGTTTACTATTGCTGTGTTATGGAAGTTTAAAGTCTATATTTCCTAAAAGCAGCATATAACCCCAGGATTAAATAAGGCTACTGTCCCGCGGGGAGGCTTCCCTTGGGAACAGAAAAGCTGAGAAGAGACACTAAACCAGAACTTCTCAAGTCCTGTACTTACTGTTCTGCCATGCTTCAGTCCGTATTGCGGTGAGCCTATAAACCACAATGAAAAGGAAGAGATAATCCATTGAGATCCACATGAGTATGTGAACTGACAGTCACTTGGGTGGGGCTTATTCTTACATATCAGCCAATTTTCCTTCTGCATTTAAACAGAAATCAAAGACTGATCTGATGAATATTTTTATGGAGCAACTTATCCATATAACACATTCTCTTACTGGGGGTTCCAGCCCACCTATCTCTGTTTTTCTTTTCTTTCTAATTAATATAATATTAGGATCAGGAATTATTTTAGCAGCCGAGGCAATACATCACCAGCCAAGTGGTAAACTTACTTCCTAATGTTATAATTAAAAGAGGAAGTGGCTTATTTATGGTTACAGAACATTTCTTTCCTTCTTGCAGACAGTATTTGGGTGCTTTTGTAAGGCAATCTTTAAGGAGGGCATTTTTCATAGACATTACAAGGCAAAATACACAGTGGTGCTAATTGTAGCACTGCTTGCTGCTGGGATCCTTGGTTTGATCGCAGGGCACACACAGTTGTATGTTCTCCCTGTGGAGGTTAATTGGTTCCTGAGAATATTGACCATAGTGTGTGTCAATGTGATAGGGACTTTAGATTGTAAGCTCCTCGGGGGCAGGGAGTGATATGGAATAGATCAGTGCTATAGAAAGAACATTGATTAAGAATTGTTATATGATTCAGTTGGATTACAGTGTATTCACAGTATGAACCCCGACTCAAATGAAGATTTAGGAAGCATAGGATACAGCCTTTTCTGTGCAGTTATAGATATACAGTATAAAAAAGAAGAATGTTATACTCAAAGGGAATACATGCAGACACGTATGCTCAAACAAGAGTTTTCCATTGTTATTGTTAAAGATCACTTATATTGTATAATAAATCCATCCCATTACTTATGCTTTAGCTCACAGCTACTCAATATTATCATCTCTTAAAAAGAAAATTTAAGAAAATCCATCCCATTACTTATACTTTAGCTCACAGCTACTCAATTTCCCCCATTTTGCAACATATTTAAAGTATGTTAAAAGTATGTTAAATGAAGTATCTGCTGGGCTTCTCTCTCTCTGCCTATATATTCTGTCCATCCTGTCTGCCTAGCTATACACCAAACTGCTGTGAATCTGTTACTTACCAGTGCACCCCAGATATGTTGCTCCTGCTGTGGATGCAGCAGCCGCAGAGACTCTCTTATCACAGGTCCATAAGGCTCGACTTAGCCAGTAGTTTATTCTCGGCAAATCTGTTCCAATCCTGGAAATGAGTTATTGAAATAGTGTTTTGGGAAACTCTGCCAATACAGCTGCATACGGTACATGTCAGTTTTTACAGATGGTCAGAAGTAGCAGAATATATAGGTCATGCTGCGCTCGCAGGGAGGAAGTAGCATGAACTGGGATGTCTCTGCACGACTTCTAAAGAACTTCTTTTTTCCCTCATCGTTTTTTTCTCTATATCTCACCCTGCCTTTGTATTCTGGTCTTTGCTGCCTTACTAATTTTTAAAGCTCTTTGCCCAGAATGCAATGATTTTTCACAGAATTCCAGCTTCATCGTGGGTGCGTGGCAATTAGTGTCCTTTGGCCAAATTGCAGATTCCACAGGATTTGTGTTAGAGTGGTGTTACTTCTGGTGCAGTGTTAATAATGACATTTTGCAATTTAATGATTTGCTGTTGTGCTGACCTAGTGTTATCATCTCTTTAAAATAAAATTTAAGAGCCTAGTGAATTGAGTGATAATATCAGTTGGGGGGGGCTTGTTTCCTCCCCAAGACTAAGGGACAGATTCACTAAAGGGCAAATTTTTGCCCGCGTCAGCTTCGCACCCCTCACACCACTTAGCCAGGCACAAATGCTATACAAATATGCTAATTCACTAAAATGCTAAAAGGTGTGCCATGGGGAAGGTAGAAAAAGAGAGGATCCAGGATGGTTTCTGTTTATGACACAGACACATGCCTGCCACGTGGGAGCCAGTACCTAACCGGAGGGAAAGGTATCTTGGGCTGCTATTGCTACTTGGGACCTATTGTACTCATTTGGGATGAGGAACTGAGACTTTAATTTGCAAATGAGTGGTGCGGGACTTTGCCTGGCATGGAGGGCCAGGAAATGGACTGCCATAGGTTCCCATGGGAGTGGGTTATATTTTGATGTGATGTAAATGTGTTTTACTTCCCCTTTAAATTACACTTTCCTTATATAAAGTTGTGGTTTTTTTATATAATAAAGTGTGTGTTTCATGTTATTCCTAATGGGACTATCCTCAGGTGTATTCCGGGATCCCATTAGGTGGAGGCACTGCCAGAGAAGAAGAATTCCCAGTACCCTTTCACCTAGCAAAGGGGACTCAGGACCTGTAAGTCAGTGAATATTGTGATGCACCACTTTGGCACCAGGGGGTGGCCAAAAATGGGTTATACTTAATAAAGACAAAAGAATTAATATAATGCCCTACACATGAGCCCACTGTAAAATTAATGTTTCATATGTCAAGAAATGTCTGGAGAAAACCGGATACCTGAAAAAAGTTTCTTAGGACTTTTGCAGCTTAAAAGTGAGTCAGGTGAGCATAAAAAGCTGTTTTATTTAATAAGTAAACTTTTGGCAATAATTTTTAGGAACAGTCTGCATATCGGCTTTGCAGATAAGAGAATACCTGCCTATAAAAAATATTTCATTTTGTGTGGGTAGAACATTCCTGCTCTGTGCATTTAACGTTAACCCTTTAGATGCCCAAACCCAAAAGTTAAAAAAACCCTACCCCGTTACCCTACATAGACCGCCCTCCCTCCAGCCTATGTGTTACCCCAGGCAAATGCCCCTAAGTCTTTACTTACTCCTCCATGCAGATTCTGTCCACAGGCGACATCTTCTTCTCTTCGGTAATCTTTGGAATGAGACTGGCGGAGAAGCGCATGCACAGTTGGAGCAATTGTCTGTTTCGCGACAACTGAAGATTACCGAAGCGGCTGAAGATTGCGCCTGTGAACTTCGATGCCTGAATCTGCACTGAGGGTTAAGTAAAAAGTTAGGGGAATTTGCCCAGGGTAACACTTAGGCTGGGGGGAGGAGGGAGGGGGTTACATAGTTACATAGTTAAATTGGGTTGAAAAAAGACAAAGTCCATCAGTTCAGCATCCATACACACACCCCTCCCTACTTTCACATAAGTTATATATACCCATATCTATACTAACTATAGAATTTAATATCACAATAGCCTTTGATATTATGTCTGTCCAAAAAATCATCCAAGCCTCTTAAAGGCATTAACTGAATCAGCCATCACAAAATCACCCGACAGTGCATTCCACAACCTCACTGTCCTGACTGTGAAGAACCACCTACGTTGCTTCAAATGAAATTTATTTTCCTCTAGTCTGAAGAGGTGGCTTCTGGTATGGTGATCCTCTTTATGGGATCAAATTCGATTTAAAGGCCATTTTAGCTCTGGCCTCGGAAGTACTTAAAGAAGGCATGGGTACTTTAAAATACATTAAGGCTAATATGTGCCTTGAGGAAAATGCACAACACAAATTTCACAATGTTCGCCCAGTGCCTTTTAGTATTTGTCCAAAAGTGGAAGCTGAATTGGATCATCTAGAGCAAGACGGAGTACTTTCAAAAGTTTCTTGGAGTGATTGGGGAATTGTGTTTGTTATTAAGAGGGATGGTTCAATTAGAATTAGAATATAAGGGAATTTTAAAGTTCCCATTAACCCAGTTCTACAGTCTGATCCCTTACTTTTGATTGAGGACATCTTTTCCTCTCTTTCAGGTGGACTAAAATTCAGCAAAATTGATCTTGCACAAGTCTACTTACAGGTAGAGGTAGTGGAAAATACCAAACATTTCCTTGCAATCAACACACCAAAAAACTATACCAATAGAACAGATTAGTATTTGGCGTAGCCTTGGCACCTGCCATATGGCAAAGAGCCGTGGATCAAGTACTACAAGATATTCCACATGCTAAATGTTATCTGGATTATATAATTGTGACGTGACAGGCACAGATGATGCAGAACATGTGGAAAACTTAAAGAGGTTTGTGACACGGCTGGAAGAATATGGGCTAAGAGCCAAAAAAGAAAAATGTGCCTTCTTTAAGGAATCTATACAATATTGTGGACATGTTAGTGGCTCACACAAGTCTCTAGAGAAAATCCAAGCAACATTACAAGCACCACAGCCCAAGGATGTAATGCAGCTCAGATTTGGGGTTTATTAATTATTACAGCCGGTTTGTTCCAAATCCTGCAACTGTGCTATACCCATTAAATCAATTGCTGCAGAAAGGTCAAAACATTGGAATGGTGTGTACAGTGTGACAAAGCCTTCAAGGAAGCAAAGATATTGGTGATGTTGGATGAAGTCCTTGTACATTTCAATACTTCTTTGCCAGTAAAATTGGCATGTGATACTTCCTCATATGGCATTGGAACTGTGATATCTCATTGTCTCCCAGACAAAAGTGAAAGGCTGATAGTATTTGCTCCAAGGTCACGCACAAGAGCAGAACACAACTATGCACAGACAAGGAAACAGCCTTATCTGGGGAGTGAAATGATTAAATCAATTCTTATATTGCTGGATGTTCACAGTTATAACAGGCCATCAACCATTGGTTGCAATACATCCAAAGAAAGGAACTTCTGCAACAGCTGCTGCATGTGTGCAGTGCTGGTCTTTATTTCTTGCTGGTTATAAATATGATATTGAGTTCAAGTGGACAGCTGATTACGCCAATTCAAATGGACTGTCACGTCTGCCATTACCAGCTCAAGACACTTCTGAATTCTTAATATGTTAATGTACATTAGATTGATTGTTTTCCTCTAACCTGTAAGACCAAAAGAGATGCCACTCTAGCACAGTCTATGAGGTGATTTGGGGAGATTAGTCGCCCGACGACAAATCTCCTCTTCTTCAGGTCAACTAATCTTCCCGAACTGCCTCCCCTGCCTTCTTGCTAGCTAGAATTTAAATTGCCGGCGGGATGGAACTCGGAGCGATTTGTTTTCCGAAGTTGCCCAAAGTTTCCTAATCAGGCGACTTCGGAAAATGAAGCACTCCGAGTGCCATCCCGCTGGAGATTTACATTTTAGCCGACGGGAAGGCAGGTGAGGCAGTTCTGGGACATTAGTCACCCCGAAGAAGAGGAGATTTGTCGCTGGTGACTAATCTCCCCGAATCGCAGCGGCTGGAAGTACACAGACAATGCCACACTTACTATTTTCGCAGACATAAATTGACCATACATGAAGGATGTGTAATGTGGGGAGTTTATGTTATTATTCCCACAAAGTTGCAATCAAGAGTATTGAATGAGCTGCATGAAGGCCATCTGGGCATAGTAAAAATGAAGTCACTTGCAAGGAGTTTTGTGTAGAATCGTGGAATTGATTGGCAAGTAGAGCACCTGGCAAACAAGTGCCATGGATGTCAACAGGTGCTGTCTATGTCACAACCAGCTCCAGTTCACCTGTAGGAATGTAATACAAATGTGACATGGCAGGCCATGTATGAATGTGAGTGTGATCAAGTGCATTCAATATGGCTCCTTAGTTGTAAAATGGATGTACTGATATTAGCAGGAGACCAGGGAACAACAGGAGTAGTATTAATAGGAGACCAGGGAACAACTGGAGTTGAGTTATTCAATCATTAGCAGGAGAACAGGGAATAGTAGGAGTTAAGGTAATAGACTCATAAACATATAAATATGTTTATTAAGAAGGAAGCTCATATCTTATTCACATAGTTATAATCAAAATACACAGCAATTATACACAGCAATTATTTTCATTCACATGGTTATTTCCATTTTCATGGTCATTCTCATGGCCATGTCCTGGGCATGTAGCCATTATTTTATTATATATGTCTATGTGTAATGATCTATTACTTTGTTATTGTACCAATATAAAAAGGAGCTCAGCTGGGGGGGCTTCGGGACTTCATCTACAAGCAGACGTGTTGTGTAGAACAGTTGGTCTTGTAAGGACCATTGGCCGATTGATGTGCTCTGGGAGTCGTTGTATTTGATTTGGGCCTGTGGTCCCCCAGCTGATGTTCCTCTCAGAAGTCTGCCAAGGGAAGCTCGGCTAGACGTTGCGTTGTCTTCAATCGGTATTGTATTACTTTTCTTACAATATATTATTCTTCTCTAATGATGATCAATGTGTGTGTGTTTTATTTCCACCCCTATATTTGATAAGTCTGCTGGGGGAAGTGCTCAGTTAGACATTTAGTTTGTGATAAATCTGCCAAGGGAACTTATAGCAAGACACCTCTCCATCCACACAACAGTGGATCCATGCAGCATAAACTGGCAACGTTTTTTTTTTTATCATATTGGAATTTAATTCATGCAACTACAAGCTGCCCCCCGGCAATGTTATTCAAGGGCTGCAATTTTAGGTCTCGGTTAGACTTGCTGAAATCAGATCTCAGTCACCATGTGAGAAACCACCAGTAGGTTCCAGGCTCCAAGACCTTTATAAGGGGTCTGGGAATCAAGCTTGTGAGCAACATGTTGCTTTCCAACCCCTTGGATGTTGCTCTCAGTGTCATCAAAGCAGGTGCTTATTTTTAAATTCCAGACTTGGAAGCAAGTTTTAATTGCACACAAACTAAGTATAGTGCTAAGTAGAGCCTCTTGTTGGCTGTCAGTCCACATAGGGGCTACCATATATCACAGCCCTTATTTGGTACCCCAATGGACTTTTTCATGCTTGTATTCCTCCCCAACTCTTTTAACATTTGAATGTGGCTCACAGGTAAAAATGGTTGGGGAACCCCCGATCTAGTGGCAAGTGGTTGAAGCCCCTTTTTGGGATGTAGTTAGAGCCTAGTCAGGCTAGTAGATCTTGCCTCAGAAGGAAGAGACCACTAGCAAGGGAAGTTGTAGCCTTGACAATGAGTTTAGTGTATAAACCCTGGAAATTATTTTTTTTTGCCAGTTAGGCATAGATACCCTTTTGAACAAAGTGCTGCTTTATAGATCACAATCCTGAAGATGCCTTCTACAGTATCTCAACTAGAATACTTTAGTCTCGTTATAACTTTTTTCTGGAATTTGGATAGCCATACTTACTAAATATGATTTAAACATTAAATAAACCCAATTGGATTGTTTTGGTGCCAATCTGGATTAATGCAACATAGTTATCATCAAGTACAAGATAAAGGAAATATTTTTTTTTAAAATGGCCTCTATAGGCGATGACCTTCATGTAACTCTGAGCTTTGTGGATAGCGGGTTTCTGGTTAATGGATCCAAGTATGTATAATAGCAATTCTTGTGTACATTTCCCACAGGACAAACTGATTGTTCAATTACAAAAGTACTTAAACCATAATCTTACCAGGTCTAATCAGCTGTATATGTTCTGTTGCTACGTGCATAAAAGTATGTAAAAAAGAGGAAACTTGAGGTTGGTTTTCTGACAGATTCTTAATGGCTGGCTGCCATGGTTAGCACATCACTGACATTACTAAACTTTCTGCTGAAATCTTTTTCTGCTTTAAAAAAAAATCTAGATGCTGAAATCTAATACTGGTTATACACCTAAAGAAATAATCCCATGAAACAAGGTGACTTACTATTATCTATGCGTTATGGTGACCCTTCAATCTCATCTGAAATACATGTACTATAAGCTGGATCAATAGAGCTGCAGCTCCTCTTCACTTACTGCTGTTTCCGTCATTCATGATCCATATGTGGCCCCTTGTACACTCTCAGTCTGTTTAAATTATTTATGATTGGGCGGGGGAAGCATACGTGGTGGGACTGTGTATGGCTTAATGTTTTAAGATAATAATTCTAAAGGGGGGGTCTCCAAATAGTAAATGGTAACTCACCACATCAAGCAAGAGGCCCAGGTGCACCACCCTGAGCCCTCAGCATGGGGAGTGGACAAACCGAAAATTCTTTGGAGCAGGCACTCAATAAAGACAATTTTCCACCAGGCAGTTGAATCAAAGTCTATGACTAAGGGGGTTATTTACTAAACTCCGAATGCAAAAATCACTAAAAAATTTTGATTTTTGTATATAAAATCAGACTTTTAAAAAATCACACATTTTTCGGAATTTATTAAACTAAGAGGATGGAAAAGTCCGAATCAGATAATCCAGCATCTCAGACCTGTCGAGGTTGCATATAAGTAAATGGGAGTTGTCCCAATGATTTTTTGATGTGCGCTGGGTTTCATGCAATACCCCGAAGTTTTCTGTGTTTTCGGGCAAAATTCTGAGTTTTCGGGTGAAAATTCCAAAAAAATAGTGAAAATCTGATTTTTTCAATTTTTTTTCAGCAAACAAATTTTCGTGAAAGTGTATTAATAAATAATCCAATAAACCTGTGTGGATTTGTTCACAGTTTTTTTTAGAAAATATTGACATAAATTCGGACTTTGATAAATAACCCCCTAACGTGTAAGACTGTGGACACAATAAACTATTTCACTTTGATTCATCTGCCTGGTGGAATATTTCCTTTTTTAATGTCTTAAGACCCTTAGGACATACAGCATAAATATTGTACTGATATAACTGATATTCATCCAATATCCATTTCAGATATGATTCAGAAAAACTCTATTGAAGTCTATAAGAAAAAAATGGAACTGAATTTGGAGAAAAGTTTTTACTCCTTGAATGGAATCTCGTCCATGAGTTTTCACGTGATAAACCGGGAGATAACTATGAGACTGCAGATTATGGTCTTGACTAATGTCCTTGTGTAAAACAGTGGAACAAAACCAACTCCCTTATGTTCTCCCTTGTGTCTGCCATACTTTATGGGGGTAGCGTTATTTTTGTATATGCTTGGTAAAACATATCTGCATAGGAAAGGTAACCCTGTTTAAAAAAAAAGAGCCTGGATCTACCTTTTGTATATTTGTAGTATTGGGATTTGCTATAGTCTTCTATGGGGGGGTTGTGGATGCACACCTGAGGCCAATTTCAAAAAGTATAAAGCCCTGTCTAAGTAATTAAAGTAAATATGCAAGTGCATATAATTTTGAAACAGGGTTTTTTTGTTACAAAGTTATGATCATAATATTGATAAGCCACCAAACCACGTCAAGGTAAAACTTACTCCCTAACTTATTTATCTTTAGTCATAGTAAAAAAGGAATATTACCTCTCTGTAGTAACAATTCTTTATGTAAACATCTCCTGTGCTTTGGTTTCAAACTCTGTGCTAAATCCTCCCCCGCCAACTGCTGAGCGGCTTTTAAGAGGGAGAGACTGCCTTAACCAATGCTCATTTTAGAAAAGTAGAAGCAAGGTGTTGTAATTAAAAACAAAGTAGAGTGATATGTGCAGTTGCACAATAGTGTGTATACATGTGTAAGTGAAATGTGAAGGTGTGTATACTAGTGATAAGGGAAAGTGTATGTGTATTTGGGAGTATGTATGTAAGTAAACATAGAATGAAGAGTGTAAAGGAGAACTAAATGAATGACACAATAAGTGTGTGTGTACATAGAGAAGTGTCTAATGGGACGTTGGTTTTTTCACGGCTAGCTCCTCCCATGCCGCTAGCATTTATGGCTTTTAAGAGAGAGCGATTACACAAACCAAGGCACAACAAGTGAGGGGGACCACCAAAAATATAAAGGGGTGGGTATGAGGGTGCAATAACCACATGAGCTTAGCCAAAGCTTCCGGCAAATACATAACTATGGGGGGGTTGTGGATGCACACCTGAGGCCAATTTCAAAAAGTATAAAGCAACCCCCCCATAGTTATGTATTTGCCGGAAGCTTTGGCTAAGCTCATGTGGTTATTGCACATTTTCAACAATGATTTCCTAATTCTCTGCTATAATAAACCAGTTACTTATACTCAATGGGAGCCAAGTTACATGAATCCATATTGGTGGCAAAACAATCCTATTGCCATTTAATGTTTAAAGCATATTTAGCATATTTAGCAAATTATGGCGATCTAAATTATAGATAGATCTGTTATCTGGATAACATGTACTACCCAAGCATTCCACATACTAAATTCCATACCTGTTCTACAACTGTACTAAAGAATGCTGGTGGGATATTAAGAAGGAAGGTCTCTTCAGGATTCTAATATATAAAGCAGCATTCTGTTCAAAAAGAAATCCCTGCAGTAGTGTTGGGCAAATAAATTGGCAGGCGTAAAAAAAACAGGACAGTTGGGAGGTATGCCTAAAGACTGCAACTGTAGACTGGATTGAATGTGTGCTAAAAGCTCCTTCAGCAGAAACTTCACAAAAACCAACACTACCAACAGATTCACTAGTGGTAATGCTGTTAAACAAAATTGTTGTATTCATTGTTCTACCTGCAGCTGGCTGAAAAAAAGCTAACCACTGATTGGTTACTATGAGTTATTGCGATAGTAAATTGCCCAGTGTTGATAAATTGGCCCCACTGTTATTTCATAATAATGTTTATTGCTGGCAAATTTATTCACCAGGCGCAAATTTGCGGTGAATTTGCCCATTCAGGCGTCCGATGCCGGTGCCCATTTAGATGCCAACTTTGATATCCATTTTGACACCGGGGAATTGTCGTTGACACCAAAATTGCCACTTCGCTAATTTTTCGCCAGTTTTGCGAATTTCACTGGAAATTCACGAAATTCGTGGTGAAGCGAAACGGGACAAATTCTCCCATCACTATTAATCGTTGTTATAATCAAATCTTCACCTTTGGGAGTGAAAAAATATATAAATATACTGTAAATATGCATACATATACTGTAAACACACACACACATATACCTGTATAAGTATTTCTTATTCACAGTGTGTGGTAATAATGATACATTACAGATAAGATGGTTTGCATCCCTTGACTTTTTGCCTGATACAGCCTAAGCCTAAGAAATTTGACTTATTTCTATGGTATCATTATAGTGTAATCCAGTCTGCACCATTGTGTTATCAAATTATCAGTCAAATTATCAAATTATCAGTCATCTAGTGATTGAAACGTATGATATCAATTAAACAAAATAACTTTATTTTACCCCCTGAATGATCTCCTCATTCTGTGCTTCTTGCTGGAAAATAAACAAGCTGAACCTCACAACAAGTGGTGGATTTACATGCAGCACCAGCATTACACATGGATTTATTGTAAAATTAAATGTTATACTCAGTGTGTTCCCTGTAAATCCACAGGTTAATTTGAACAGGTACAGAAATGCAGTGCCATGGAAATCTCTGGCTTTGCTTGTGAGAATAAGAAACACAAAGCTTTCATCACATGGTACAACACCAGCTCTTTTTTGTTATCTTGCAAAAACAACCACAAACCACTAACAAAACTTCTAAACCATTAACTACTAAATTAACAATTTTATACAGCAGTGAACAAATGGTGTATTAATGAAAGAATAAAGGCGACATATACTGTAATAAAAACAATAATCATAACTGGCCAGCATGACCGTTATCGGTATGATTTAATGTGTACATTCTGTACTCTCCATGGGGAAGTGAAAATGAGTTGGACATCTGAGCCAGCACGTTACACTCACATCAAGTGGCAGGCATGCTGACAGCTCATGATACGGAATGTAACGAAAGTCGGTAACAAAAAAATATTCGCAATGCGAAAAGTTATGCCTTTGTGCAAACAAATTTGCCTTTGTGCGGATTTAATATAGTTTTTGCAAACCCGTTAACCATTTAGCGACGACTTCTGACAGGTGAATGTAATAAAACTTCTTACTGAAAAAGTTATGTTTGCTCCAAAAAATTATGACACCTTCAAGCTCTTCTTAAAAGTGGGAAAAGTGGGCAATGCGCAAGAAAAATTCACAATGCGCAATTCAAATTCACAAATCAATAGCATTTTAAGGAAGAGTATTACATTGCGAAATGTTCATTTTTATTCTTATTTGTGCAAATTGTTTTGCTCTTTGCGACTTTTATTACATCCCCCCATATCTGGTAATGCTAAACAATTTATAACAGCCTATATTATATATATTTATACAGGTATGGGATCTGTTAAACCCAAATCCCTGATCCAGAAAGATCCAAATTACTGAAAGGCCATCTCCCATAGACTCCATTTTATCCAAATAATCCAACTTTTTAAAAATGATTTCCTTTTTCTCTTTAATAAAAAAAAACAGCTGCTTGTACTTGATCCAAACTAAGATATAATGAATAATTATTGGAAGCAAAACCAGCCTATTGGGTTTATTTAATGTTTAAATGATTTTCTAGTAGATTTAAGGTTTGACAATCCAAATTGATCCATTATATGGAAAGTCCAAAGTCCCAAGCATTCTGAATAACAGGTTCCATCCCTGTAGTAAATTGTGAATCTCCTAAAGTATCCCTTATTGTGAAATATAAATATATAAACAATGCCTAGTGATGAGTTCTATTCTTATATTTTCATTATTCCATCTCTCTCTCTCTCTCTCTCTCTCTCTCTCTCTCTCTCTCTCTCTCTCTCTCTCTCTCTCTCTCTCTCTCTCTCTCTCTCTCTCTCTCCCCCTCCCTCTCTCCCTCCCTCTCTCTCTCTCTCCCTCCCTCCCTCCCTCTCTCTCTTTACATTGATGTACTTCTTTAGAGGTTGATGGCCATAATGGTTTATCACATATATCACCCTAAGTCCAAGTTATGCTCAGCAGCTTACGAGAGGTTACGAGAGCTGTAGCAAACTTTGCACCTTTTTTATTACCCTAATTGCCTACTCATCAAGATATTTTGCGGTAAATTGAACAAGTTAGTGAATTATCACAAATTGTTGTAAGGACTTTAGCACACAGGCAGATACAGGGAGATTTAGTCGCCTGGCGACTAATCGCCTCTTCTTTGGGGCGAACTGCCTTCCCCCTGCCTTCCACCTGCTAAAATGAAAAATCGCCTGCGGCAATGCACTCACAACGATTTGATTTCCGAAGTCGCCCGAAGTTTCCTCGTCAGGAAACATTGGATGGTTGGGTCTGGTTCCAAACTGGAGCTGTTTGTATGGAGTTTGTATGATGCCCTCTTTGTTTGTGTAGGTTTCCTTTTATTGCTCTGTATTCCGCCCACAATCCAAAAATATACTGTTGGCTTCTGATAAAACAGCAGATAAAACAGTGCACGCGATGCTAAAACTGTATAAATAGAGTATTAAAGCTAAGTAGGCCGTTTAATGTCAAATTTACACCATGAATACCAGTGATAATGATTCAGGACATCTCACTGGTCACATTTCCAGAATATTCTCATATAAGGGTAAGTCGTTCAGTGTTCTCATTTGCTTGTACAAAACCAGGATATATCAGCCAGTATTGGGACCTGGGGTTTAATGGACAATTGAACTTTCTGTACCCCTTTTGCTAAAAATCATTTAAATGTTAAATAAAACCAAAGGGATTGTTTTGCCACCAAAATGGATTCACGCAGGTTAGTTACCATCAAGTACAAGGTGCTGGTTTTTTTCTTATTACAGAGAAAAGGATAATTTATAAAAAAAATTTAATTACTTGCTTAAAATGGACTCTATGGGAGATAGTCTTAGGGGCAAAAATTAGAATTTTCAAGCTATTTTTTGTGTACAGATGCAGCCACTTTGGTTTGTCTGTTTGACACAGAATAACTAAACACAGATATCCCATTTATCTCATTTAACACAGAAAACTGTGACATAACATCCCATCTAATTAAAGCATTCACCATTGTGAACAATGGTGCTTTGGTATGCTAATGAAAAAGTTAAATGCATTAAATGAGTTAAGATAACTTTAGATAACACAGTTTCTTCAATTAACTCTGAGTCATGACGCATTTAACTCACAAATCCAAGTGGCTTCATCTGTACTTCGACTAGGGTTTAGTCCAAATTCGATTCGAATTTTAAAAAAATTTTGAAAATTCGCATATCAAAATTTATCATGTAGTGTCTCTTTAAAAATTGTCTCTTCGAAAACTCTCTCTTCAACTTAGAAATTCGAATTCAAAAAGACCAACCGAAATTAAGTTGAAGTTTTGTTTGGTCGAATAGGGTTTTTGATTGAATAGGTCCGTATTCGGGCGAATTGTACGTATTGAAAGAATAGCGCATTCGATCAAAATTGGATTCAAAGTTTTTCCCAAAAAAAACTTTGATTTTTCAAAGTCCACCAATTGACTCCAAATAGGTGCTAGCAGGTCCCCCATAGGATATAACAACAATTCGGCAGGTTTTAGATGGCGAATGGTCGAAGTCGAATTTTTAAAGAGACAGTACATGATCAATTTTGATATTTGAACTTTCGAATTATAAAAAAATAGCTAGAAAATTCTAATTGTTTTCATTTGAAAATTCACCTCGACCTTTGATAAATCTGCCCCTTAATTTTGGTTGGTCTTTTTGAATTCGAATTTTGAAGTTTTTCAAATTCGAAATCCGACCCTTGATAAATATGCCCCTTAATGTAATTTGTAGTTTTTGCATAATGGGTTTTCACATAAGGGACCCCATATGGGTCCCCATACCTGTACCAATAACAAAGACCAATGGCTATTTTAAGATTATGTAAAAGCGCATGGACTGTGGTTGTGGCTTCCTGTAAAAAAATACTCCCCTGTTGTCTAAGCAAATTAGCAATATGTAGCGACTGAAAAAAACTATTACAGTGTTGCCTTTCTAGCACAGCATCTCCCCATATCTATGTACAAATATATACAGAGATCTCAACTCAGTATATGATTTTATTGTGCTCACTGCTTCTAAAAGCCTCTCCAAGCTAAACTCCATTGCAGCACACAGTTACAAAACAAGACAGAGGCAACCGAATCCCTTTTTGGTGGCCAAACTGAGCCACAACCATTTTGTTACAACGTAGCTGAGTGCAAGGAAAATGACAAACTCTTCATGCTGAATGGGATCATCTCCACATTCTCTATTTAGTGTAGGTCTGTTCTTTATTCAGTGCATTTGTAGTTATTTATCTCTAGGGCCATTTTATTCCATTTATCTTTGTAATGCCTGCAATAAAGTAATAAATAGCATAAATAGAGTAAAGAGGAGAGCATCACCACAAGGAGGCAATATAGAATTTCTTTTAAAACAGTTTCTGCTTTGAGGTGGTTTTCGTTTTTTAATGTTTTAATGAAATTAGTGTGCCTATTGTAAGGGACAATTTTCTCATATTAAGATAAATAAATGGCTTATTATATGAAATTGCCTTTAAAAACAATTAAATCCTTACCTGTTCCAGAGCAAAATTCCAGTCTGTAATCCTGAATATGGCAGGTTTTCAAAGTGTTTGCCAGTCATTTGAGCAGATTGATGTGTGTTGCTCAGTTCCTCTGTTAGACCAAATACAGGTTCCTCCCCTTTTTGCACGGATAATAATACAGCTTGGTTGGTCATATAATGCGTATATTATCTGAAACATTTAACACAGCACCCACGTGGCTGAAAATTCCCTATTAATACAGTGTCATGATTTGCTGGTAAACTTGAAGCTAATCCTTGGCACATGATAAATGTGCTTACTTATTCCTTGCCATGTGGGATGTTACAGGGGTCGCCAACCTTTTTTGGCCCGGGGACCAAAAAAGAGCAAATTTTTTTCTAAGGACTGGGGGGGGGGGGGGTCGGAAGGGGTCAGGGAGGGGGGTCCGGATGGGTTGAGAGGGGGTCGGGGGGGTCAGAGAGGGGGGTCGGGAGGGGTCGGAGGGGAGAGGGGGGTTTGGAGGGGTCAGATGGGGTCGGGAGGGGTCGGAGGGGTCGGCGTCAAATTCGGTGCACCGCGTTCTTTGTTCGGCAGCCCAGTTCAGGACTGTCCCCCGCCCGGTTCTGGGCTGCAGCCCGGTGGTTGGGGACCCCTGGGATGTTAGATATCAGCTGACGATGAACATCACATGACATCTGCTTAATCAGTTTTACCCAGTTGATTAATTTGCAGATCAGACATGTCTATCTTCTACAATGTACCCATTCCTTCACCAAACTACTCAGACTACTGAAGCATTGCATGGGTTGTCAGCTCTCCAGTCAGGATTCCATTTCCCAAAATGCCTAGCATACTCAATGATGAAGAGACTTGAAGAAAGCGAATAACAAAAGTGTGCAAGGCATTGTAGGAAAGGGAGTCTTGGCTAAAGGAGCTGACTTATGGCCCACTGTGTCAGTAGGGTTGCCATCTGGCCGGTATTTCACCAGCCTAACCGGTAAAATACCAACCAAGACCGGGGCTGGTATTACAAATTTACCGTCAATGTAGCTGCTGGTAAATTTGTGATCACCAGTCAAACTGCTTCCAGCCTGCCTCTCATTCACCCCCAGCCCAGCCCTTTCTAGCTAAAATACTTACCGATTCTAAGCTTCTCAGCTCGGCCCGCCCCCATGTGACATCACTGTTCTGCTCATTTACGTCGCATCTCTCCCCCTCATGGACCCGCCCCCACCTTGGCCGGTAAAGTTTTCCAAAAAAGGTGGCAACCCTATGTGTCAGTAGTCTGGCAAACTGAAAAGCAATAGCAAGGATAAACAGAAAATGCTTTCCATTGCCATGTAATTTACAAATAACATTTAAATCAATGAAAAGGTTTAATATATACTGAAAACTGGCTTAGAATTACATTTTCTTTCATTATGCAAAAGAGAAACATTTTTGGGTGGACTTCCCCTTTAAGTCTTACGTTTGTGATGTAATGGCCAGAAGTCATATTCTCTTTCAGACTCTGTCATCAATTCCACTAACTATGGAATTTCCCCTATTAGTGTGCAGTTTTTATCTCATGTATATCATACATAAAAAAAAAGCTGACTTCTAATATTCTCATATTTTATCATAGAGGGTATATTATTTTTTTCTAATACACAGGCTTCAGATATTTGTGTGACACAAATTACATCACTATGCACTGATTATACTGATGACATCATTAAGCACCATTTATAAAGATATTTATAGGATATTCATGGCTCTTGTGCATTACACACTGATAATTTTATGTTTGAAATCAGTCAACAAAATACATTAGACTATTCATTGGCTGATGTACCCTAGAATTGATGCCTTTAGTTTGTGTGTGAACACAGCAGCTCAGCATTGATAGTTTACTTTCTGCACTGGAAATATTTGAAATGAATTGTCTGTCGCAGGCGATTTGCAAAGTTTCTCTTATGTACAATATGAGACTTGATTCCTGAATTTTCAATAAATTTTGCAGATGTCAGCATATACAGGTATTGGATCCGTTATGCAGATCCGTTATCCAGAAAGATCCAAATTATGGAAAGGGCCTCTCCCATAGATTCCATTTTATCTAAATAATCTAAATTTGTAAAAATGATTTCCTTTTTCTCTGTAATAATAAAACAGTACCTTGTACTTGACCCAAACTGAAATATTAGTAATTCTTATTGGAAGCAAAACCAGCCTATTGGGTTTATTTAATGCTTACATGATTTTATAGAAGCCTTAAGGGGGCAAATTCACTAAGATTCATAGTTGCGCCAGCGTCCGCTTCGCCGCACTTCGCTAGGCGTATTTTTGCCAGCGCTACGCAAATTAACTAAAATCAGAAGTTCGCTCAGGGGAAGCGTAAGGTTGCGAAGTTGCGCTAGCGTTAATTCGCCAAGCAAAGCGAAGTTACGCTAGCGATGCTTAATTTGCATACGGCGCCAAATTGAAGTTACAATGGAGGTATATGTAGCATCACTACACAAGCCTGGGAAACCTTCAAAACAGCAAATACAATTTTTATTTTGCCCTACACATGTGCCCACTGTATAGTTAAGGTGCCATGAGTTAGGAAATGTAGGGGGGAAGGAGGGTAGCCCCAAAAAATTTTTTCAATCTTTTTCAGCCTATCACCCATAAAAAAAAAAATGCCAGCGTTTTTTGGGACTTAGAAAATTTTTTAGCTTTTTTTTTTAAGCAATCCCTATCTACTCTATTGAACTTCGCCTGGTCTGAGGTGGTGACGGAAGTCTGGCGTAAAAGGTAGCGTTCAGAAAAATGTGCGCGTCAGTGAATTTGCGTAGTTACGTCCGTTGCGCAAATTCACCAGGCGTAAGGGAGCGAAGTAACACTAGCGAATTTATGCCAGTCTCCGTTAGTGAATCTGCGAATTAACTAAAATGCGCTACGCTAGCAAATTTACGCTAGCGAATTAACGCTAGCATTAGGCGCTTTGTCCTTTAGTGAATTTGCCCCACGGTATGAAGATCCAGATCTGTTATCCAGAAAACCCCAGGCCCCCGAAAATTCTGTATAACAGGTCCTATACCTGTGTTTAACCAGTGGCTGCCATGGATTTGAAATTCTTTCAGTTTTATCTGAATTGCACAGTTCACTAAGGATGATGAAAATAAGCCTTATTTACAGTTTTTTTTAATTATTTATTGAACAAGGAGTAATGAGTTAAGATGAAAATTTATATGAGGAGGGCACTTACAATACTCACATTCAGTTGCTCATAATAAATACAATTGAAGTTGCAAATTTCTGAATGGATTTAGAGGTGCTACCTGAGAATTCTTGAGTATGTCCATTAATAGGGAAGAACATTTCACTGTTTGCTTTGACTGTAGCAGTGTTTATTACATGGGAAACCAGCATCACGTTTTCTCTAAATGTGTATGAAAAAAGTCACATCTGTAGAAAACACTGCGTTTTCAACCCGACAGTCGGATAAATGTAGTTGTTACCTGCGATATCTCCTTCACTTCTGTTTTCTTTAAAACATCCGGCACGTCGCATGCGTTTAGTCGCATTGCGACGAGTCGGCTCCAATCACATCGTCAAGTCCTGCCCTGAAATATATAGATAGTCGGATGTAAACACATGAACTAAAGATTCCATCCAACTTATCTGATCCGACTTACATTCTAGCCTAGGGGCATCAGATTTTGCAGCATCCTACAAAAGCTTGTGCTGTTGCGTGATGTTGTGGGGCGTAGCGTGGTGTTGCATGAAGGATCAGATAAAATCTGACCCACAAAATCTGATGGAAAAACGATTGTGTAGTTCTACCCTAAGGGTAGAACTACACAGACGATTTCCCTGCGATTGTGCCGGATTCAACGTGACAAAACGCAGGCGTCAAGTCAGATGTGACGGAAAACAAGGTAAGAAATACAAATGTCGGATGGTGTCGAAGAGTTCATCTGATGCGACATGCGTCGGACGAACGCTGTGACGCCATCCAACGTTGCTGTAACTTACCTTGTTTTCCGTCGCATCCCACTTGACGTCTGCATTTTGGCGGAGCACGTCAGATTCCGCACAATCACAGGGAAATCGTCCGTGTAGTTTTACGCTTAAGCCTCCACTTATGGGGGAAGGAATTTACATAATTTATTGATTTTAACAGATCCCGTTAGATGTTATCAGAAACCACAATCAAAAATGCCCACATTGTATTTCATATAGAAACATGTTTTAAAAACATTTAAATTAAATAACATATGACATGCACTACTACACACATAATTCATATGATAACTTGCCCATGGGGATTGTCATATGTTTGTATGTTTATTAAAGGAATGTGTTCTTGATGTATGATGTATTAAAAGTTTATTATTTTTAAAAAAGTCCCAGTAAAAAAAAAAACAGGTAAAAAAAAAAAATCGTAATTTTTAGAGAAATCAAAAACTTGAAAAACGAAAAAGTTGTACAATTCTAATTGCTGCTTGATTTTGTTTAGACTTTTACCCCTCTATGTAATATAAGGCACCAAGTTTGCCCAGGAGCAGTGACCCAGGGCAACCAATAAGATGCTTGCATTTAAACAGATGACTAGTTAATTACTGTATATCTGCTGATTGGTTTCTGTGGATAATTGCCCACTGGGCAAACTTAGTACCTTTTATTACATTACCCCATTAGACATTTAAAAAAGTATGATTATTTAGATTAAATGGAGCCTATGGAAAATGGCCTTTCTGTAATTTGGAGCTTTCTGCATAACGGATTTCTGGATATAGAATCCCATACCTGTTTATATGGGAAAAATAAGTATTGAACACATAAAATTTTTTCTCAATAAATATATTTCTAATGGGGCTATTGACATGAAATTTACACCAGGTTTTGGTAATAACCAAGTAATGCACACATACAAAGAACTCAAAACAAATAAGTCTATAAATTAAATTATGTGTAATAAAGTGGAATGAAAGAGAGAATTGGATTTTCGAATGATTTTTTTGGCTACTTCGACCATCAGATTGGCTACTTCAACCTCGACGACTTCGAATCAAACGTTTCGAACTAAAAATTGTTTGACTATTTGACCATTCGATAGCTGAAGTACTGTCTCTGTAAAAAAAACTTTGACCCCCTAGTTCGCCACCTAAAACCTACCGAGGTGCCATGTTAGCCTATGGGGAAGGTCCCCATAGGCTTTGTAACAATTTTTAGGTCGAAGAAAAATCGTTCGTTTGATGGATTAAAATCCTTCGAATCGAACGATTGAACTTTTTGCGGTAAATCCTTCGACTTCGATATTCGAAGTCGAAGGATTTACATTCGGCAGTCGAATATCGAGGGTAAATTAACCCTCGATATTCAATCCTTTGTAAATCTGCCCCTAAATATTGAACACATGAAGAAAAGGAGGTGCCATGGAAAGCCAAGAAACCTGCTGAAATTTGTCTCAAAGCATCCTGTGCAAATTAATTTTTTGCACTTAGAGTACTGTCTATCTTAAAGTAAATGATTGTGAATTTCATATATGATTTTTGACAATTAAAGTGCTAGATAAACCTTATTCATGTTTCTTCCTGGCAGTAACCACAGGGCATTTCCTACACTGATTTGACCAATAACCCTTTTAAACTTGATTGTGCATTTCATTTATTTCTTACTTCTGTAGTGTTGTGTGCAGAGCCGAGCATGACTGATTGTACAGCTAACCTTAAAGGGCATGTAAAGTCTAAAATAGAATAAGGCTAGAAATGCTGTATTTTGTATACTAAATATAAACATGAACTTACTGCACCACAAGCCTAATCAAACAAATAATTTATGCTTTCAAAGTTGGCTACAGGGGGTCACCATCTTGTAACTTTGTTAAACATCTTTGCAAGACACATGCTGTGCACATGCTCAGTGTGGTCTGGGCTGCTTAGGGATCGTCATAAACAAAGCTGCTTGAGTTCTGCATGGCTGGGAAGTAAGGCGGGGGCTCCCCCTGCTGTTCATAAGTATGATTGTTTCCCTGCTCAGCAGTTAGGGACCATCTGACAATTCCTATCCACAGCAGTAAATGAAGGGAGAATTTCACTGCATACAGTCAGGTTTCTTATAAAAACGGTACACATTTTTTAATTAAAGTATATTGGAGATAGGCTTCTTTTTCATTAAAGAAAGTAAAAATTTTTTTTGACTTCACATGCCCTTTAAGTGCAGGGAAACAAGGCTTGCTCACAATCTAGCACAATATATCAGACAGGTTATTGTATAATTACTTTTGAACATGTTTACGTGTGTTACATTGAAGAGCAAATGAAACCTTAAAGCAAAGAGCAAATGAAACCTTAAAGCAAAAATCGAATTTAGAATTGTCTGGAGTACAGCAAAGCCCATTATTAAAATTGTCATAAAAAAGTTTAGTGTGTTACCTTTTTTTTCCATGTAGGGATTGCAATTCTGATGTATGTTGTCATGCAAATAAATGAATATACTGTGCGTCCTGAAGGCTTTAACATTGTCTTTGGCAGACATATTTGGGCTGGAGGAGATCCCTTATATAAAGAAAGCATTATTTCACATTGTTTGGTATTAACACCGTTGCATATACTCTGTATAATTTGAGTGAATCCTGCTCATCCCCATTTTAAACACACACAATATGAAAATAAAATTGTTTTATTGAAACATATTTACATGTGATATTTACCTCCCCGGCTTTATTTACACTTCTGCATATTCACAGTATATACGCACTTCAGATTTTTTTACACTTTGCAGAGATCTGACGCTCTCACTTCTTGATCTCAAACCGGATCGGTTAAACAGCCTCTGTGAGAAGGATCGGCACATAAAGAAATATATTATAGGATCCAAACACACGTTGCAGGCTGAGAGAAAGAGAGTGAATTCCTTGCAGTAAAGTAAAACGGTGTATACTCCCTTATCCAGAATTTTGTTCAAGCCACTGAAGATAAAGGGCAATCCACACAAGTGATAGGGCAGAAAGCAAATAAAAAACACGGCCACTACTACCCGAATGCTTTGGTTGTGCCTCCGAGTCCGGCTTGAACAACTGACAAAGGGCTTGCTGGATTTTTGGATGTGTCTGGATATTGAAATGTAACATACAATTAAAACTATCGTCACAATGAAAAATAGGCAAGTATCAATATAAGCCACTGCTTCATGCCACTTGGCCCCAAAAGAACTTTTTAGGTATATGCAGTCATCAATGTTGTCTGTGGTTGGTTGTTCATTCGTGAATATGACATTGGGAATGGCCATTAAGGACATCACCAACCAAACCATCAAAGACACGACCTTTGTAAACTTAATGCTGTACATTTTGGAACTCCCAAACGGTTTTACCACTTTGAGGTATCGGTCAGTACTGATAAGTCCAAGGAATATAATGCTGATGTACATGCTTGTGTAGAACAAAATGCTGCTGTATCGGCAGTGGTAGACATTGAAATTCCAGGGTCCAATTCCAGAGGTTTGTATCATCTTAAATGGAAATGAGACTGTCATTAAAAGATCAGCTACCACAATATTCTTTAGATAGACAATAAAACTGGTTTTGTTCCTGATGTGGAAAAAAATCCATACAGCAAGGCCGTTCAACATGACGCTTCCCAGAAATATCACAAGGTATAACACGGGAAAGATGATTGTCATAAGTTCACTGAAAGCTGTAGAGTTTCCTCTCGGCCTTGTTAGGTTCATGTGATGTTCATCTGGCTTTTCCTCTGCAAAAAATGTAATAAGAATTTATCACATTGCTGGTTTTTACTGCTGAGAATATTTAATATGGAACGTTTGACGCTTACACTGAACTGCACTGAAATTATAAATTGAATGTCCCACCCTGCTTTATTGTCCCTTAGTTTCACACCTAATAGATACCGATCTGTTTGTTGCAATACACACCCAAATACATTTTACTTTATTAGTTTAAAGGTCTACTACATATGTTCAGTTTACTTTTCCTGTGCTGTATTATTTTCATAAATGCCATGCCAATAAAGCCTGTTTACATGCTTGAACTGGTTACATGAACCAATGGAGCTTTCTGAAACTGAGCTGCTTCCAAACCAGTAATATCGGCATGACTTTTAAAAGGGATTGTTTGCCTTTAAATTTAGGTTTAGTACGTTATAGAATAGCTTATTTTTAATTTAATTTTTTATTCTACTTATTTTTTTTCATTATTTTTTTACTTTTTTTATTTTTATTACTTATCTTTCTATTTAGGCCCTCTCATATTCATCTTCCTTAAAACCATTGCCTGGTTACTATGGTAAATCGGACACTAGCAACCATTGCTGAATTGCCAATTTGGGGAGCTGCTAAACAAAAAGCTAAATACATAAAAAACTATAAAAAAATGAAGACCAATTGCTTATAGAAGCAATCTCATTGCTTGTGTCTTATACATCGTAGCACTCAGAGAGTGGTTTGAATGACAGATGGGAATATGAATAGCAGAAGGCCTGCATAGAAAGAAAAGTAATAAATGTAACAATGGCAATACAATTTTAGCCTCACAGAGCAATAATTTTTGACTGTTGGGGTCAGTGACCCCCATTTAAAAGCTGGTCAGAATCAGAAGAGAAACTATACAAAATAAATAATGAAAGTGAATTGCAAAGTTGCTTGGTATAGGGAAGTGAATTGAGTTAATATCTAGACTCGAGCAACTATAAATCCACATCAACGAACTATCCCTGTAAGAAATGCTTTTTTGACTATAGCAATCAAATGAAGTTAAATGGAATATGTTTAATAGTATGTCTGGTTACCATCTCTAGCTAAACCATAGATACTGTAAGTCCATTCTTGCCCCATCATTCTAACAGTTTCAGTAGAGAAATGTACATGCAAGGCTCTGTCCACAAAGAGGAAACCTTAGATGGGGGCTTACCCAATTGCTTGTTAAGACATTTTATAGTGATTTTCCCATGGGGGATGGTAACTAATTGGCTACAACCTATTAAATCATATTATTTTCTTCTAAAACACAATAGGACAGATTTACTAAAGGGCAAATTGTCACCAGCGACCACTTAGCACACTTCACACCATTTCGCCAGGCACAAATTTATTACCACTACGCTAATTCACTAAAAAGAAAAGTGGTGTCCTGGGCACCAAACGCTTGCAAATTTTTGCTAGCGATACTTCTTCAGAGCAAGCATTTCATAGTGAAGATTTGCTAGCGTTTGTTTATGCCTAGCGAAAAGTCGCTAGTGATCTTACGCTTAGGTCAATAGAGATGTTGGTGCAAATGCTTGAAGTGGCCACTTTTTATTACAAATGTCCAAGGAACCTTAATAAAGACAAAAGAGATGAGATAATGTCCTAGACATGAGCCCACTGTAAAATGAATGTTCCATGGCCCTCAAATGTCTGGGGAAAATGTTAACCCAAAAAAATTCAAGTTAGGACTTTTGCATGCAAAAGGAAAAGTCGCCAGCGTTTTTATAAACTTTAATGCATTTTCGGCAGACAGGATATGATGTAAGTGACAGAAGATTGAGGAAGCTCTAGCTTCATTTTGCAGTTTGCCTGGTCTAAGGTGGCAAAGTCAACTCTGGCGAAAGAGGTAATGTAAAGTAAAATCCGCACTTTAGTGAATTTGCGGAGCAACGACTATTTGCCTGAGCGAAAAGTCATCTGGCGATCGCGAACGCTAGCGACGGTCTCTTTCCCTAGCGAATTGTCATCTACGCTTGTTAGTGAATTTGCAATGTCCCTGCAGATGTGATTTCTGGCGAAAAGTTGCTAGTGTTAGCCACTTCGCCCTTTAGTAAATCTGCCCCAATGTGTTGTGTGTTGTGTATACATACACACACACACACACTGACCAAGCATTCTGCAGTTTTATGTCAATAAATACTCAATACGATTAATCTCATGCCTTAGTGTAGTTATAAAAAGTGCTTATAATCAGCATCAAACATTGATATTTGTCTATGGGAAAGACAATACCAGTATAATGATTCTACATTCTCTGTTAAGAACCAGCAGTAGATGATACACCAGGTGCAACATGGCTGTGTTCTAGACTCTATGGGAAAAATTACCAAGACTACAGCAGTAATAGGCTTTTTAGTGCAACTTTTGTTTTTAGTTCTAGTTATACTATGCTGACTTTGAGATACAATTGCCCAGCACCCAGGATTATTTGCGATGTTGTTTGATACAGTATTTCCCCGCTAGACAGGAAATATTGCAGCATTTGTCTAGTTATGGCAGGCCTCAAGTTTATTTCATTTCAAAAGGTAGTTACCATAATATCTGGTCAGATGAAGAAATAACTCCTACTGTCTGGATTTTGAAATTCACGGTATTGTGTCTATAAAGGTTTAAATTTTCCAGGTTATGATCTATGTAGTAGTAAACCCTTCATAAATGGTTAAGGAGCACTCCAAATATTTTTACTCTCTATTCTAACTGGAGGTGGTGCAACTCCCAAATGCCTGGTCACGTTACTCCAGAAAGAAGGGGGAAAAGCTTTTTGGTGTGTGTTGGGCCCCTTCTTTCTATAATTATTTAACATACATAGTAACATTGTAAGTTAGGTTGAAAAAATACATACATCCATTAAAGTGGACCTGTCACCCAGACACAAAAATCTGTATAATAAAAGTCCTTTTCAAATTAAACATGAAATCAAATTTCTATTTTTTAATAAAGCATTCATAGCTTTTGTAAGCTCATTTAAAAATCTCAGCTGTCAATCAAATATTGAATTCCCAGACTGAAGGAAACAAGATTCAAATAATTTATATAGTGTAATTAAAGTTCATTTTGCCTGACTAATGTGATAAAATAGGATTTTGAATAATTTTTTTGGGTGACTGCAGGGGTGCTTTGCCAATGAGGCGAGTTGAGGCTGTCGCCTCAGGCGGCAGCGTCCCACTAGGTACCAGGGGCAGCAAAAATGCTGCTCCTGGTACTTTAAGAGCGAATTTCCGGGGGCGGCGGAGTGGCCAGGATCGCCCCTGGGTGACTGGTCCGCTTTAAGTCTATATCTAACCTGCCTAACTGCTAGTTGATCCAGAGGAAGGAAAAAAAAACCATTTGAAGCCCAATTGAAGGGGAAAAAATTAATTCCTGACTCCATGTTGGCAATCAGACCAGTTCCTGGATCAACTTGAAGTATGAGCTATCTTCCATAGCCCCGTATTCCCTCACTTGCTAAAAAAACATCTAACCCCTTCTTAAAGCTATCTGATGTATCAGGCTGTACAACTGATTCAGGGAGAGAATTCCACATCTTCACAGCTCTCAGTGTAAAAAAAACCCTTCTGAATAATGACATGGGATACATAACGGGATTATTATATGATCCCGTTATGTATTTTTACAAAGTTATCATTTCACCCCTTAACCGCCTCTTCTCCAGCATGAACATCCCCAACTTAGCTAAGGTTTTCCATACCTTCTCTGGACCATCTCTAATTAAATAATTTCCTGTTTGAGTGATGGAGACCAAAACGGTACAGCATATTCTAGATTGGGCCTTACCAATGCTCTATACAGTGGAAAAATGATCCCCTCCTCCCGTGAATCAATGCCCCTTTTAATACAGCTCAAGACCTTACTTGCCCTTGATGCTGCTGACTGGCATTGCTTGCTACAGCCAAGTTTATCATCTACAAGGACTCCAAGGTCCTTTTCCATAATGTATGTGTCTAAAGCAGTCCCATTAAGGGTATAAGTGGCTTGGATATTTTTACATCCCAGGTGCATAAAATTTACATTTATCAACATTGAATCTCATTTGCCACTTAGCTGCCCAGATTGCCAGTTTGTCAAGATCCTGTTGCAAGGATGCCACATCCTGGATGGAATTAATTGAGCTGGATAGTTTTTTGTCATCTGCAAACACTGATACATTACTTACAATGCCCTCCCCTAAGTCATGTAGTAGTAAGTCAAAAGCAACTAGACTTTTTACCACACCTCCAAGCAACT
This sequence comes from Xenopus laevis, assembly GCF_017654675.1. Lineage (NCBI taxonomy): Eukaryota > Metazoa > Chordata > Amphibia > Anura > Pipidae > Xenopus > Xenopus laevis. The sequence continues at coordinate 105,670,877 of NC_054380.1, read as the reverse complement.
ACTTAAGTTCAGTAGTGTTAAGTGACAAAAAAAAGGTTCATGATTTTTTCTCGATAATAAGTTGATTTAAAAAAAAAACTCAGTTGTAGATAAAAGGCAAAAACAAAGGCTGCTCCTATTCTGCTTCACTGCCTGGGCCCAGAATCATTCTCTCCGCTCAGATGAAGACAGGCGCGGTGGATTTTGGAGTGAAATGTTAAATCTCGGCTCAATTATCCAATCTATCTGCTTGCACCGAGAGGAGGTAATGGTTCCGGGTGCAGAAAGCACAGCAGAATAGCAGCTTCAGATTTTTTCCCAGGCCAAGATCCGTGTAGTATGGCCTTAGCATAGGGAAATGCCAGACAAAACAATCCAGAATTCTTTGTCACCTAAGCAATTTCCAGCTATTAACTTTAACTATAATCCAGTCACCATCAGAGAAGACAAGTTGTATGTAAGTGGGAATGCAATTAACATAATCAATCACCATAGTGCCACACAGCCCAATGATACTGGTGTTAATTGTTCCACCAATTCCAGATGTTTAAGACTGGCCACTAACAGACAAGAAAGAATGGCCAGTAAATTTGGGTATTAAAGTAACCATGTGAAATTGGGGCTCACACCTTGCATCTTACATCTGTGTTCCACAGTAAAAAAATCATAAGGCCAAGAATATCATGCAGAAGGACCAAGAACAACCGATGAAGGAACATGTTAGGCATATCCACTTCACGATTGATATTGTAATATTGAAAGATATCTAAGCAATACAGAGTTTGGCATTATCATTTCTGTAGAATTGCTGAATTAACAGAGAACTTCACCAACACAGAAAAGGAAAGGAAATGAACATGTTCACCACTTTACTGTCATGAACCAGCATGGTCAAAAGAACAAAAAAACGAACCAAAAAGTTGATCACAAAACACTCCAGAACAATTAAAATAAGTAGATGAACTCTTAGCCAAGGAATTCAACTTTGCTGTTGAATCCCAACATGTCCCAGTGGTACACTTCATCAAACTCACACAATTTCCCATCCTTAGTTAAAACATAATGAAGGTGAAGGCTGAAAAACAAAGTCTTAGCTACTCGGATTCTGCACCTCTTCCCAACCTTCCCAACCTACCCAACTTACCTTAGCAAGGACCCAAGCATGACCATTCTTCTGACAGATAAAAGGAGGCCCAATTTTACTCACTTTGATATTCTTATAGTCTTTAGTCTGCTCTTTCATTTTTTCCTCATGTGTTTCATCTTATTTTTCCAGTTCCCTGACACTTTCTCATTTCACTCTTTTCTCAATATCAATACTACCTTTCTATTTTTTACCTCTATCTCCTTTTCTTATTTGTACATTTGTTGAGGAGGCACTTTATAGTTGACGTTTCTAACCTAAAAGGCCACACTGTAAGTAAAACTAGCTATAGCAAACAGGGTTTCAGTTAGTAATGTAGTAATGTAAAAGCTGGGTCAGCAGCCTGTATGACTCTGGAAATTTGTGTCTGAGGCTCTGACTTGTGCAACATATTTATCATTTCAGTGCATATATCTCAATAGGTCAGACTGAAGAGCCTGGTGAAGGAGGAAGGATCAAGCAGAAGAAGGCAAGTTTATTGGATACTCTGGGGTGTGGGCAAAGGACAGCATCTTAATCAAGCACTTGTTTTCTGCCTGCCTTTTACTATTTTTCCTGTTTGTCCCTTTGTTAACACATCTTTTCATGCTAGATAGCCTTGTTTCCCATGCCCTCTGTCACTCTGTAGAACATTTGCTTTACTCATTTTGCACTAACATTTCCTTCTCATCATATTTCCTTCTTTCGTTTACTGACTCTGTCTCCTATGTTTCCACAGTGGTAGGTTATCCCATACACATCTCACATGGCACACACAATTTAGTTTGGCCAAATCCAATAAATCCATTTGGAAATCATTACTATTATTAATATTTTTTACCAACACCACAGCAATTTCAACAATTCTGTAAAGTAAGCTGTTTTATTGCCCCGACAATTTCCAGCTCAGTGGCTAACAAACACTTGGAATTGCCCTTTATTCAATTCAAGGGCAATAACCTAGTAATGTAATGTATTAACTTGGGGGTGCATTCACAGGTCAGACAAAGTCATTCATTAAATGGTGAGCAATCCAGAGAATTTTGCTGCATGTCAACTTAGAAATCACTAAGTTGACACAGATCACACAAATTTTGTTCTCCGTATATGTACGTTGTCTGTTTTTTCTCCTGCCTCTCCATATAGTCATCTTCCATTCTGTGAACCTGAATTATGAAATGGCCTAACCTATTTGAACTTGAGATACATTACAGCCTGCACTTATCTCTGCAAGCCTTTACTTGAAGTTAAAGTCTAAGTTTTAGTGTTCATTTGTGGGTGGTGTTCATATAGTAGGTATTTAATCTATAGCTGCAAATGCGACCCATTGAGCTATAGTTTTTGTCGTAGTCCCATCTATAGATTATACCTTTTAAGAAATAAAAAAAGATTCATCTGTAGATGTGACTGTGAGAACTATTTACATTATTTCTACCCCATTCCATAGATTTCCATGGTACAGTATGTACTGTAGTTTAAGGAGAGGGATACCATTTAAAAATGCTTTTATTTAGAAGCCTCCCTGCATAGGCTTCTCATTGTGCTGGCTGTAAAGGGAAGGAGGCTTTTGCGAACATTCGCTGTGTATGTAATAAAATGTTGCCATTGCAAAGCGTTTTTATGCAATGAAATATTTAACAAAACTCCAGAGCAGGTGTTAACTCTAACCTTTGCTTAGCGATGTAATATTTGCCTGCGAGTGATTTTACAATGCCACATTCGCAGTTTAAATAAAACTTGCGATTTTGAATTACATTCCCCCTAATGTGATTATTATTTTATTGTTTCTGAGGGTATTGCATTCCTTTGAAATTATGTGTTGTTAATGACTATGTTCGCTTCTGTAGTTATTCCTTTATGTCTGCCACCCAATTGATAGCATTCATATAGCACATTAGACTCAGAAAAGGCAAATGCATTATTCCATGCAAAGTAATTCTCTCAGATCTATGATCAAATACAAACTGAAATAATATATGAAAGCAGGAAGTGTTTAAGGGCAAGTGGATTAACATTAACAAGTGGATTAATATTTGATTTAAGGAAGTTGGTGCACAGAAGGAACAGCTACATTTCAAGTCATTCAGGCTGTCGTAATCTTTCATTCAGATGAAATAGTTCTGGTCATGTTGCAACCCATATGGGTGTTTCTGTGTTAGACTAATAGGGAGTGTAGGTGGCACATTTGCTAGTTAGCAAATTAAATGTGAAAATGGCTGGATTTCATTGCAATGCCTACATGGGAAAAACTGAACTGAAATCATATATACAGTGGAGTAACTAGATGTCACTGGGCCCCACAGCAAATTTAATTTAGGGCCCCAAAATATTGATAGGGTGACCTTTTCTACTAAAATAAGTTAATATTGCTCATTCTTTAAGACCTCACAGGGCCCCTTACACTCCTGAGCACCCCCCCCTGTATCAACAGGGTCAGCTTCCTCTGTGGTTTACACCCCTGCATATATAGTGATACAGTGGGGCTCATTTATCAGCACTGGGCATATTTGCCCATGGGCAGTTACCCATATCAACCAATCAGAGATTAGCTTTTTAAAGCCAGCTGCAAGTAGAACAATGAATTGGTTGCCATGGGTTATTGCCCATTGGCAAATTTGCCCAGTGTTGATAAATAACCCTATTCCTTCATCTCAATTCCACTGATTAATCTTTATTAGAAAAAGTTATGTACTAGCATGTTTTGAAGTTTAACGTTTGTTAGCTTTTAGTCAAGTATTATAGTGAACATAATAAAGGGCAACATTTATTTACAGAGTTTTATCAATGCCAGTTTATAATCTGTTCCCAGTTCTACTAAACAGAGAAATGTATACTAAATTGCGTGATTTACCTGGTGATTTCACCTGCAGGGCTAACTCCATGTCTCTTGTCTGCAGTTCCTGCTTGAGCATGCAGAACTAAGAACTTTCTTGAACTCTGTCTATATTTTTCAGCCCTGGAAAATATATATAAATAAGAAGAAGAAAAATAAGCCATTACATGCTTGAAGTTCAGTCATTTTTAGCTATCATCATTCATCCCAGGCATATTATTCCTTTGCCCATTGACAGTGATTATGGACCCAAGAGCTGTTGCAAGTTTTGTTAATGGTAATAGCGGAATATCAATCTGCTGTTATGGTATTGTTTTATTTCAGTTAAATACTATTAGTGTCTGTTTGGGGATTATTTCCCCCATCCTGCTTTTTCATTAGGTTTTGTCTTGACCACAAAAAAAAAATGCAAAAATATCAATTTGATTTCTTAAGCAGTAGACACTGTCTGTACCACAAGAACATAAAAAACATACAGCAATTGAAATTATCAAAAGAAAAACATAAAAATGATTAATTAATTGATATTATGGAGAATCCTTGCAGTGTTTTTCCTTTAACAATTGCTTTGGATCACATTATGTAAATGTTTTTCTGCCTTTTTCTTTTCTGAAACTAGTGATAAAAATGTGTTGGGACTTTCTAAAGCTGACCATACAGGGTCAAGGGTTATTATAAGCTTTAAGTTCTACACACACATATGTGGTTGCTTAAAATTGCATTGTTCTGACCACAGGGGCATGCACATTTCTCGGTCAGTTGAATTCAGATTTGTCTTATACATTTTGATGTGATCATACCATAAGGAGACCTACGAGGATGGGGGGGGGAGGGGCTGTAAATACACAAGATACCATAACCTTGAATTAAAGTTGATCAGATTTTATTAAAAATAAAACTGGTGCATGTGTAGCAATGACTAGTAGTAAACTAACCTCCATATGTGATGAAAGGCACTAAGTCTGCCCTGGAGCAGTAACCCATAGCAGCCAATAAAATATTTGCTTTTTAAAGAGCAGCTACCTCCTGATTGGTTGCTACAGGTTACTATACCCATGCAAACGTAGTGCCTTTATTACATAACACTCTGCATCTACAGATTAGAGCAGACAATGCAGTTAAATGCCATGTTGTAAAAAAACAGGAATGACAAGGAAGCAGCTTTAAAGCAATTGAAAATTAAGATTTGCATCTGACCCATCAAGATTGATTAGCCAATTAACTGGGTGGTGTTGTGGTGTTATATAATACATTGATCAACGATACTCCTGATTGTGACAAATGTTAAAAAGTACCATGGCCAAACAGAAACTTGGGGTTTGCAAGGGGCCCTGCAATGGGAACCTTTGTGTCACCCCATAACCATTCGTGATTACCGGCATTTCTCGCTGTCATCTAGTAGCAACAATCATAACAGCTATAGTACCTGTACTAAAAGATTATCATATGCACCCAAAAGTTCTCTCCAAATTAATATTATCTTTTCAAAAAAGTTTGCATTCATGTTTCTTCTAATTACTGGGCACAGTTTTATCTTCTACCTATGGGATTTTGTTTCCAATTGTAATAGTCAAGTGTTTCATTTTATAAGGGTTGTTTGTCTTGAAAAAATGCCCCGAGACCTGCTTTTACATGGCATTTCATGGTAGCAGCGATTGAAAACTTGTAGACTCAAAGGAACCAGAAAGTCTGGGTTCTCGATGTCTTCTATTGTACTGTTTTCAATGAGAAATGTGTAAGCAAGGATGAGAGTACACAGTGGACATTGTCAGCATTCTGCAATGGAATAGAGCAGGGGTAGCAGTGAGCAGCATTAGCACAACCTCTATGGCAATTACAAAATATTAATAGAATTTTGAAAATCAACACTTACCTTCACCTTTTGCATGGAGTCTCTCAGTGGTGATGTACCGATCATAGAAATAGCCTTTATGCTCTTGTAAGTTTTAAAACAGCATTGTGTATCGAGTGAAGCACATGTCTTACCTCTGTTGTTTGCAAGTAACGTGCCATTTGTGATTTCAGCAGGTTTAAAGCGACAGGTTTCAACATGAAGCCGGCAGGGTATGTTTAAATTAAGTACTCGCCTACAAGACTCGTCTCATGTATTTGAAAGATAATAGCTGGTTTAAACTACCACTACAGGATAATTACATTGTTGTCAGAGACATATAGTCGTTACTGAAGATTAAATCAAATATTATAAACAGCTCTACAGTTTGACAGCAATTTGCAGCGGAAGGCTGGTAATAGAGGCATTTTTTTTAAATACTATCCACTGCTACATGGTTGTTGTGCTTGTATTAAAACTAGTAGAGGTACAATATTTCTCATTCCTGCTTATCACTTTAAGAGGCAGAAAGGAATTAGGTACGGTGAAATTAATTTGCAGAAATCAGTGTGAATGATGCATTGTGCAAAGTTCCCACTGGTTAGTTATTTTCTGCAACAAAACAGCTCACTTTTGAGACACCAGAAGATTATAAAGAACTGTACATCATTTGGAATATATATAGTACTTTACTGACACTATAAGCAGTATGTTGCTATACAGTCACCATATGGTATAGAAATGCATTTTACCATACCTTCAAGGGAGTACCGATAGTTCATTTCTTACATTTCCAAAAGAGATCTTTCTCAAAGCAAACAGCTTTTCGACTCTGATGCCTCGGATGAAAACCCTAATGAAATATATCTGCTGTTATTGCTATGTGAGAAGATGTAGAATTAAACCACTCTGGGCACCTGCTGGGTGAGTTTCAGCTATTTCATCCATAAAGAATCTAGATCTCCTATTAATGACAGTGACTCACTGGGAACTGTAAAGGAGACCTGCACATTATTATTCACGTCAAGTCTGAACATCTCCTGTTGAATTAAGCACTAATAGGTAAGCCAAAAGGCTTTACATCAGAACGATGGGTGGGTATGAGTATGGTAGTGTGCTTGGAACTGAAAGTGGAAAGTCCTTGTCTTTTATTTTATATGTAATACATTTCTTTTCAGGGACATCAATATATGTTGGTTTAATTTTTAGTAGAATTATTGGTTTTGAAAAGTCATCTGAAGTTTCAGTCTATTGTAAATTTTAACTTTTTTTCTAGAAAGAAACCAGAAATTGATTCTAGAAAGAAACATTTTGGAATATATACACTTTATTATACTAAAAAAATCGAGTCAGTGCAATACCCTTTATTGACTATCTGATCTTTAGATGACCACCAACCTGAATAATATACTTCCTGTGATTGAGAAATAATTGGGCAATCATTTATCTGGCAACCTATAAATAAAACAACCTGAGTAAAGTAATTACTAGAGAGGTCAGATCAGGGTTGAGCTGTTGAGAACTGAGAAGTTAAATGGGCAGTAGACATGAATGGCACATAGTTAGTGAAATAGATCACTGAGCAAATTTGTACCTGGGCAGAAACCCATAGCAACCAATCAGTGATTAGCTTTTTGAAGCCAGCCTCAGGGAGAACAATGTAGGTGAACATCTGATTGGTGTCATGGGTTACTGTCCAGGTGCACATTTGCCATTGTCTGTAAAAGTGGCAAGAGTTTTGTGTATATTAATGAAATGAGCAAATGATTAAGGGACCCTAAAATATGTGTATGTCTAAAGTAAATATATACACTGTAAACATACCTCCCAACTGTCCAGTTTTCTGCGGGACAGTTCTGATTTTGACAGCTCAGCTCGCAGTCCCAGATTTGGCACTGAAATGTCCCGACTTTCTCTTTGATCTCTTGCACTGAACAGCCAGAAAAAGATACAAAGTTTCTGATACTTAATTAAAATAAGAGGCCTTTAGGCAGAAAGAGCCCAAAACAACCAGCAGCTGCACTTCGATACTTTTGTCACAATTTAAGATAACAATTGTAACTATTTAAGATAAGCAGGTCTCTTAGGAGAACTGAGACTCACAGCTTAAAGGGCAATTCACTTTTATTAGCAAAACTGTTATAACACATAAAACATTGCACTAAAACTCCCAGAAATTTGTTCAAACTTTCATAACTTGCCAAATTTTGTAAAATGGACATGATAACTAGAGGGTGTGGCCATAAAATGGGCATGGCGAAACATTTTTGCTGTGGCACAACTTTTGTGCCTCTACTTGTTTTTAAAATTTTGGGAGGTAGGTGTAAATTAGACAAAGAATAATGCTTTCACTTTTAAATAATTACTGTTTCATTATAATTAGGGATGCACCAAATCCACTATTTTGGATCCAGCCGAACCCCTGAATCCTTCGCGAAATATTCAGTCGAATACTGAACCGAAGGGTAGGAAGGGGAAAACATTTTTGCTTCCTTGTTTTGTGACAAAAGTCATGTGATTTCCCTCGGTGCGGTCAGGCAGAAGGATTCGGCGAATTCGAATCCTGTTGAAAAAGGCCGAATCCTGGATTCAATGCATACCTAATTATGATTTTCCTAAATTTCTTAAAAACCACTTTCTTTAAATCCCTGGTTCTTTTGCCATGTACTTCTGTCTGATTGTAGTTTAAATTACTCCCCCTCCTTTGGTTCTTCACTCCATCAGCAACCTTTCGTCTCATTATTTTTTGCACGCCTTGCACACCAAGTCATTGCTCTGTTTCCTGTCACTACATTTAGTGAACTGATAAAGCGAACCACATGACACAGGGCCCTTCTGCAAGTACATTTGATTTTACTGTACAACACATATGTAAAATTAAAAAAAGTATCATATTTGGAATTCTTTTATGGGGTAAAACCCCATTGCTTTTATTTTTTTTTCAATAAAACACACAACTGCACAGATGCACATATCTGCTATTTTATAGTCATTTGCATCAGCTCAGTCTCATCTGAGAAAGAGTTGCTTTGTTCTCTTATGCTGGCCATACATGGGCTATCAGCTGCCGACTCAGGTAGATGTATATTTAGTCCACATCTACTAGTTTACCAACCCCAGCAAATGCATGGATCTTTCCTAGCTTTATACCACATAATTCCAGAAGAAAGAAAAAAGTCTTTAAGACTTTAAGGGTCAATAGTGAATACATTTAAGTATATCAGCAAAAATACTAATATATAATATTGTAAATAATTCAGCATCATCTTGGTATTCACAGTGGATACCCTTGTTCAAAAGGGTCTGACAATCGTGATTCTAAAATAATTTTTTTCATTTCTCCATGAAGCCTGCCTTTAAAGGGTTAATGAATAACTTCTCCACTTTCAGTCTAACTAGATTGCTTGATTTCTAGATAAATGACAAACAATATTGTTAATAATGTGTACCAAACAGGAAAAGAACTTGGGAAAGGTCAGCCATTGCATTGCCAAATTACTTCAACAGGTAATCTTTACATGTCAACCATTTATTCACAATACAATCACCTTCCTTCTAATTAAAGATATTTAAAAATTATAATAATAATTGCATATCAATACACAAAATTCACAAATTTATGTTAATTCATCAACATTTTCCATTCTACTCTGTAATTAAGTGGACTATTGGCCAATCGACAACCACGCCATCATAGCCCCGCCCACCAAACCACCCATGCAATGTCGCAGTCCTGCCCACAACATCATTGTCCCGCCCCGTGATGTCATTGGCTTGCCCCCCTCCCAGAGCTCCCAGCAGGGAAAGGTGGCAACCCTATGCAAGGCACAAGTGCTATCGGACTCAAGGTGCAATAAAACAGTAAACTTAAATCCTGCCATGAGTCATTGGGAACAGGGCATCTTTGCACTCAATACCCCATTTAAATTCTGCACAGTAGTACACCTGCCTTGCATGTATATCACTGTTTGTGTTTTATTTGATAATATTTCTTGTTCTTGCTTTCATTATGTTGAACTAATATAGCTATTCTACACTCTTGAATCTTGGATGGTCTGAGCTTCCATACTTGTATTTGCAGAACAAAATCCTTTTGTTAGCAGGTGTCAAAATGGCTTGCACAACACTATGTATATCAGAGGATCCATGACACATTGGTGGCAACCAGCCATAGAGTGGTCTCTTTAGCAATATAGAGTTTGTTTTGCATACCGCAGTCTTTAATGCCACCCATTTGGCTAATTGTATAGGGAATATAGATAAATGAGGAGCACACCTAATTAGACAATATGCAGGCAAATATTCAAAACGAGGTGCAAATAAACCAAAAGTCGCCCCTACTGAGCGACACAATATAACAAGTATAGAAAATTAGTTCTGCACACTCAATAGAAATTTCCAACTCAGGTGGTAAGATTTGAAAAATGTTTTACTTGATAAGAAGACAGGAACAGTGACATCATCATCACAATAAACAACAAACATTTTGCATAGTCATAGTATACATACCACCCTTAGGTACAGAATAAAGGCAGACAAGAAATTACAAGTAGCGGATACACCTGCAAAAATGAGAATAACCCCACATTTTTCAAATCTTACCACCTGAGTTGGAAATTTCTATTGAGTGTGCAGAACTAATTTTCTATACTAATTGTATAGGGAACCCTTGCAAAATGGAATGGAGCGAAGCAAAGAAAAAAGACTGCAACAATAATGAAAACCTTTGCTTTTGTCTTCTCTGTTGTACTGCTGTCTTTGCTTCTAGATTTTGTGTATGATTCATAGACCTTTTTTGAAATAATTGTGTAGAATATTACCATGAGGGTAAAAGTAGTCCAAAATATAAATTGACAAAAATTATTTACTGTTTCGTGCCAATTCATTCAGTTTGCTTTTTAGAGAAGCACATTTTTTAACATGAAATGGTGTTGCCTTTTCATTGGAAAGTATCATGTTAGGTATGGATATTCCAAACATTAGCAGCCATACTGCTATGGAAAGTGTTCCTGCAATGCACACGTTATCTACCCACTTCTTCCAAAATGGTCGTGCAATTTTAGGACGCGATTAAGTCCAATGAGTCCAAGAAGTATTATATTAATGTACATAGATACATAAAATACCACTGATGAAAAGCAGCAAACAAATGCTCTCATTTGCCATGACCCAATTCCAGAATCTTTAAGAATCTTAAAAGGTAACATGAAAATCATTATGAAGTCAGCAGCCAATGTGGTTTTTAGGTAGATGATGAAAACTGTGTGGCTGTGAACTTTGTAGAAAATCCATATGGAGAAGCCATTCAGCATCAATCCAAGGAAGAACACAATGGAGTAGAGGACTGGAAACACAACTTGGTAGATTTGTCACAGACACAGTGTTTGGAGAGCAATGAGGAGCCATTGGAGCTGTTGAATACTTCTGAGATTGTGGTTGGAGACAAAGACTAAATAACAAAACAAACAAACAAACTGTAAATTAGATGTCCCATTGAGCAATTCTGACCTATACGTGTACTGGAGCACCCATCTAGCATAGAAATAAATATAAAAATACATACACTTTCTAATTGCCAACAAAATCAACGAAGTCAGGTGATCAGAAACCTCTGACTAAAAATGAGGACATTGCTGAACCACATACTGGCATATACATTTTTTTATGCTGATTCATGACCAGTGTACATGCTGATTCTACAATCTGACTGCCACCAGTTACACATGAATCAGTCTCAATGTTTGTGTTGTAACTTTTGTAATGCATTGATAGTCAATTTGCTCATCTCATTCTGTAAATATATGGTTCTGTTTATTTTAAATCAAGCGTTGTCCCTTGAGAAGTTGAGAAGACCCTCAAGTAAACCCATGGATCCATGACTAGTAACCCATGTTTTGACCTACTCAGACTAGCTACCTGACTTGACCTGCAACTGCAACCAAACCCTCTACTCAGTGGTCCACATAAAGTGTCAACATAGGGCAGCAGAAGGTTGCAACCCATGATTTCCTGACCTGCTGTAGGAATTATAGGAAGAGTTAGTGAGTGCACTGTGCAAGTAATTCATTATTTGGTGTGCTGCTCTGTATAATATCTATATATATATATATAATGACTGCTATATTCACATGATAGCTCTTCACTTAAAATTGGATCTTACAGATAATATCATACACTTAAAAATTCTAATAAGGGCAGTAACAAAACATTATCTTATGAATACTAAGCATGGTGCCCTGTATATAGTTGCTGAGTATATAGTGAGACCACCGTGTATAGTTTGTATGTGACTAAGTAGCATTGATGGACCTGTAGCCTGTGAATTCATTATGTGGCAGTTCTAAGACATCATATGTTAAGGAGTACGGTTTCCAGATAAAACTTTTAACCCCTTTAAAGGAAAACTATACCCTCTGAACAATGGAGGTATCTATAAAAAGATATTGCTTACAACAGCTCATATGTAAAAACCTGCTTCATGTAAATAAACCATTTTTCATAATAATATACTTTTTAGTAGTAGTATCTGACATTGGGTAATCATAAATAGAAAATTGCCATTTTAAAAAAAACAAGGGCCACCCCCTGGGAACGTATGATTCACAGTGCATACAAACAAACCATACATGTTAGGTCACATGAGCCAATTAACAGACAGTGTTCAATGACGATAGAGCCTGAATGGGCTTGGGAGGGACATGACTGTAAGGCAATGGGGGGAGTGAATAGGAAGTATGGGAAAAAAGGAAGTGGTAATAGCAACCAGGCACGTGGGGTTGGGGGTATATATATAATAGTAAGCCTGGGAAAGTGCCACTTCCTTTTTCCTACTTACCAGCAGCATTCAGGTTGGAAGCAGGTCCACCCTTCCCACCCATTTACTGAGCAACAGGGTTCCTATGGTAAGTATGAGGGTTTTTGATTAAGGGGGTGATTTTTTTCAGGCAGACAAGGGGGTATTAGAGGGTGAATTCTCTGTCGCAGCATCTGGCGGTGGAAAAGCAGAAAGTTAAAGGAGGAACTATGATGAGTTCCAGAGAGAAAGAGGAACACTGGATATATGGCCAACTCGGGCATGGGGTCCCAGGGTGGCAAAAGTAAATAATACCATTGAGTCAGTGTACTGCGGCTGATGGGTAAACAAAATCATGAGAGGGTGCAGTGGTACAGAGGTACAATGCACAGGATGGGAATCCCAGGACTATTTGCCCAAAGGGAATCAGGACAAGTTTTGAAACAGTTAGGGGCACATTTACTAAGCTCGAGTGAAGGATTCGAAGTAAAAAAAACTTCTAATTTCGACATTTTTTTTGGGTACTTCGACCATCGAATAGGCTCCTTCGACTACAACTTTGACCTCGATTCGAACGATTCGAACTAAAATTCGTTAGACTATTCGACCATTCGATAGTCGAAGTACTGTCTCTTTAAAAAAAACTTTGACTAGCTACTTCGGCACTTTAAACCTACAATGTTAGCATATGGGGACCTTCCCTATAAGTTTGCTAAGCTTTTTCTGATCGAAGGAAAATCCTTCGATCGATGGATTAAAATCCTTTGAATCGTTCGATTCGAAGGATTTAATCGTCCGATCAAGCGATTTTTCCTTTGATCGTTCGATCAAAGTATTTGCGGTAAATCCTGCGACTTCGATATTTGAAGTAGAAGGATTTTACTTAGAGGATTGAATATCGACGGTTAATTAACCCTCGATATTCGACCCTTAGTAAATGTGCCCCTTAGAGTTACAATATGAAATGGTTATGGATGTTATAAAATTGTCATATGCTTTATAAATGTGTAAATATGTATTACAACTATGTATTATGTATTACAACTTATTGATGGTTGAGCATGTAAAATGAATAAAGAAGCTGCGGCCATCATTATCCAACAGAAAATTGTTATTTTCTTCTTTTGGGGTGATGTGTTTTGGTGGGGTGCAAAAGGCGCAACTCGTGAGTGTTATGAATGGTAAGTACATGGTTGGGTCCTCCTCTCCACATTCTTTCCCCTCCAGACCTTTCACAGTCATGTCTTTTGCTTCCACACTTCTTCCTGTTACAGTTAGAGCTGCAGTATTTCTGGTCAGATGATCTCTGAGGCAGCACACAGACCATCACAAAATGGTGGCTCAAGGCAAGAGATGTAAAAGGGCAATATCTACTTAAATATATATTCCAGTTTGCTAAGATTCTTTAATGTTACTTAATTTGATAAAAAAAATATCTGTTGCTTAAGTATTCATTTTGGGGGTATAATTTTCCTTTAAGGCTAGAGTTCCACTAATACTTTAAAGTAATTAAGACAGTAATCTTTAGCTAATCAAGACAGTTCTATTATGATAATTCCGCAACATTACTACACACTCCCCACAAAATACATATTTAAGTCAATAACTACTCTAATGAGTAACTAGGGTCCAAATTACCCTAGCAACCATGCATTGATTTGAATAAGAGACTGGAATATGAATAGGAGAGGCCTGAAGGATCAGTAATAAAAAAGTAACAATACAATACACTGTAACCTTACAGAGCATTTGTTTTTTTTAGAAGAGAGTCAGCGAGGTCCATTTAAAAGCTGCAAAGAGTCAGAAGAAAAAGAAAAATAACTATAAAAATAAATAATGAAAACCAATTTAAAAGTTGCTTATAATTCGCTGTATAACTAGAACATGATAAAAGCTACCCTAAAGGTGAACCACCCCTTTTTTAACACGTTTCATTTCATCAGCTTCCTTGCCCTCTTCCTTGACTGTATTTTAAACAAATTAATAAAGCTGCATTTGTGTTACCAAAGTTTGCTTTCACCGTGGATCGTGTTCCGGTGCTATAATCTGCATTGCCTATGTATTGATGCATATGCCAACACTCCAGATCTTGTGAATGCTCTCATTTGGATTATAGCCTAAGGTACTACTTACTGCCCAGATCCATGCATAAGTTATGAATAATATCTTAATTAGTCCATAGGCTGGAATATACAGAAATGTAAAACAAGTGTACTGAACAATCTTCAAACATACTGCAAATCAATAGACATAGTCTAGAAAAGACACACACATTATACCCACCTGGAATCTGGTTACAGTCAGCACATCTGTTAAATCAATGGACATTTTGCTGTGTGAATTTATTTCCATTTCTACTTAATGTCTTATGCTTCCTTTTTCTGGATCCACTTCCTTTTTTCCCCTTTTATTTCATATTTTCTTTTGTCATCTTTATTTGTTTCTTAAATGCTGCAATGCTGTGTATGTAGCTCTTGTAGCTTGTAAAGCCACAAGGCAAGTTTTAATGTGTTTAATGCTCAGCTTCTTGGCATTCCACTGACTCTTGTTTTTAAATAACTAGTAAACCATGTCCTTCCTTTTAAAGGAAACCACTACGCAGAAAAACTTCTTTAATGCAAGAGTCCTGTGAACTATTCTCATTTGATAATGTGCATCATTTCTGAGTAAGGTTATACTATGTGTCACAGAAGCTGTGTGTGTTGCAGTACATATTCTGTGCAGTTATCCAATACTAAGGGGCACATTTACTTAGCTCGAGCAAAGGATTAAAAGAAAAATACTTCGAATTTTGAAGTATTTTTTTGGCTACTTCGACCATCGAATTGGCTACTTCGACCTTCGACTTTGACTGGAACGATTCGAACTAAAAATCGCTTGACTATTCGACCATTCGATAGTCGAAGTACTGTCTCTTTAAAAAAAACTTCGACCACCTATTTCGCCACCTAAAACCTACCAAGCACCAATGTTAGCCTATGGGGAAGGTCCCCATAGGCTTTCTAGGCAATTTGTGATTGAAGGAAAATCGTTTGATCGATGGATTAAAATGCTTTGAATTGTTCAAGGATTTAATCGTTCGATCAAACGATTTTTCCTTCGATCGTTCTGAAGTGTGGCCCCTGCTGTGCCATCCTCACCCCCTATAGGGCAGTTGCCACTCGCCCTGCCCCCCCCTGTAAATTTAAAGTACCATCAGCGCATCAGGGGAGGGAGATCTATGGCCTGGGCGAGAGCTGTGAGGATCGGGTCAGGGCCGGTGGGGCCCACAAGGGCCAGAGTTCACCAGGTTTTTTCCCGTTGTCCCGCCAGCCCAGTCCGACCCTGTGTATATATATATATATATATATATATAACCTGCCTACCTGCTAGTTTATCCAGAGGAAGGCAAAAAACATATGAAGCCTTGGGGGTGGGAATTCCTTCCTGACTCCAAAATGGCAATCGGACCAGTCCCTGGATCAAGTTGTACTATGAACTATCTTCCATAACCCTGTATTCCCTGCCTTGCTAAAAAGCCACCCACCACCTTCTTAAAGCTATGTAATATATCAGCCTGTACGACTTTGATAGAAAGATCGTGCTTGATTTTATTTCAATATGTCAGCTCCTACACTTGGGCTGTCATCATTCCTGATGACGGCACAAGTGTAGGAGCCGAAACATTGAAATAAAATCAAGCACAATCTTTCTATCAAAGTCCTTGGAGTGCGGTTTCATTTTTGATGTTTGTATAATTGATTATAACCAGCACCCAGGCATTTATTTTGTGATTGGTGCACCAGCTCTGGACAGTATATATATATATATATATATATATATATATATATATATATATATATATATATATATATATATATATATATATATATATATATATATATATATATAATCTGTGTGAAACGACCGCACTCTGTAGACCGGACTTAGTGTAATTCTTGTGGGTGCAGGGTCCAAAAATAAATAAAGCACTGATTTTTGATGAAATAATTTTGGTGTGCGGATCCTTATGAGCAAATCTATATATATATATATATATATATATATATATATATATATATATATATATATATATATATATATATATATATATACTGTATATATATAGGGACCCATGGAGTTAATGTGCCCCTATGGCTTTAAATCCCTACATTTCCTGATCTCCCTAGTTGCTGGGCAGATGCCCATGTAGCTAATTGTAATATTCATAGTTATGCTATTGGCCAAGTGGTGTTGTGGCCTCCCCTTCCAGTCTAACTAGATTGCTTGATTTTCTGGATAAACAAGAATCCAAAATGTTAACAACTTGTACCACTACTGTCATACATGTGTAGGGACCCGAAGGGTTAATTCCCTACAGAGAGCCACATGGCAGAGATATGGGGTTTCCCAGGGGCTGGGGCCAGAGCATTGTGGGTGCAGCAGGGCAGATACTGCAGGATACCACAAGGTGTCGCTGCTGCACCACTTTACTATAAAAGGGAGAGCCATGTGCTCAGATTTCTGCTGTCTTACTGTTGGATGTTACTTCTTGGAGGAGAGAGTGAATTCAGAAGCCAAGATGTAGAGGCAGGAGGCCTCTGAGGCTGGGGTAGGCGACCCCCATGCCTGGGAGTTAGATCAGGAGGTTCTCGAGCTCCGGATTTTCTGAATGTGGAAATTGCTCACGCTATAGACAGTGCTGGGAGTTACAGTTCATCTATGCATTCATCAAAGCTGCATTTCTTGGATAAAGATCTATCACTGTGGATGCCTGTTTCCGCTCTGTGTGAGCCTGTTAGCTCTGTGTGTGAGCCCTCGGGTGAGTCTGCTTGGGGAGAGTAGAGGAAAGAGAAAGGATCTAGTGGGGTTTCTGTTGTGTCACAGGCTGTTTGTGTGCCTGCCACGTGGGAGCCAGTACCTTGTCCATCGCAAAAGGTACTTGGGACAATATTGCTACCTGGACCATTTATGCTCTTGTTGGGAAAAGGGACAGAGACTCTTTGTCACCAAAAGAGTAGTGCGGGACTTTGCCTGGTAGGGAATTACCAGGATAGGACTGGCACAGGGTCACCAGGGAAGTGGGTCATGCTTTTACATGCATATGTGTACTTTACAGTTTATTTCCCCTTTAATCTGCAGTTCCTTGTATAAAGTTGATATTTTTATAAAGCAAGTGTGTGCATATTAAATGATTTCCTAATGGGGCCACCTGCAGGTGTATTCCCGGATCCCATTAGGTGGAGGCACTGCCAGAGAAGAGTTTTTCCAGTACCCTTTCACCTAGCAAAGGGGACTCAGGACCTGTACTTGGTAAGAAATGGTGTGATGTATAACCTTTGGCACAGGGGGGTGGCCAAAACGGGGGTTACATGTGTATACGTAAGAATATATGAATAAGAATTGCACAAATTACTACAACAGAAAATCTTTACATGTGAACAATTTGTTCATTATACAATCACATTTTTTAATTTTAAATACATGGAGACTATAATCATAGTTGCAGATAAATATGTTTTTAAGAAATGAAAGTAATTTCATCAACATTTTCTACTCTATTATTTAGTGTACCATTCAGAGGTAGAGTTATATCTCTACACCTTAAAGGGGATATAAGAGCAAAAAAATACCATTTTTACTTTCTTTAAAAAGAAATCTATCTCCAATGTACTTTAAAAAATGTCTTCCGTTTTTATAAGAAACACTCATAAGCCACAAGTGTTTTGAAAACTCTTATTCATCCATTCATGAGTTATCAATCATATCTGAATGAGTCCATACACTTACATATACAGAAATGTAAAACAAAACAGATAGGGGCCAATTCACAAAGGGTTGAATATCGAGGGTTAATTAACCCTCGATATTCGACTGGGAATTAAAATACTTCTATTTTAGCGCAAATAGTGCGATCGAACGGTCGAAGGATTATTCCTTCGATCGAACAATAAAATCCTTTGAAACGAACGATTCGAAGGATTTTAATCCAACGATCGAAGGAATATCCTTCGATCAAAAAAACGTAGGAAAGCCCATGGGGACCTTCCCCATAGGCTAACATTGAGTTCAGTAGCTTTTAGATGGCGAACTAGGGGGTCGAAGTTTTTTCTTAAAGAGACAGTACTTCGACTATCGAATGGTCGAATAGTCAAACGATTTTTAGTTCGAATAGTTCGATTCGAAGTCGTAGTCGAAGGTCGTAGTAGCCCATTCGATGGTCGAAGTAGCCCAAAAAACACTTCGAAATTCGAAGTTTTTTTACTTCGAATACTTCACTCGAAGTTAGTGAATTGGCCCCATAATGTTAAATATATGTAACTTTGTGCATATGAATTGTAATAGACTTGAAAAAATATATACATACAGACATACTTAAATACACATTTTACCCACCTGGAATTTGGTGATGGTCGGCACAGCTGCTAAATCAATGGACACATTGTGGTGTGAATTTATTTCCACTTCCACTCACTCAATGTCTTATGCTAGATTATAAAGCCACAAGTTAGTTGTCGTGTATCTTCTTCTGGGTTTAGTACTCAGCTTTCTGGCACACCACTAACAGCTGTTTTTTAAATAACAAATAAACCATATCCTTCCTTTTAAAGGAAATAACTATGCAGAACATTTTCTTTAATGTAAGAGTTGTATAAACTTCTCTTATAGGAGAATGTCCATCATTTCTAAGGAAGATGTGTGTCACAGAAGCTGGGTGTATTACCGTACATATACTGTGCAGTTACTGGATAGCAATTGTCTGAAATAGGATTTATTTTTGGTTTTACCTGCAGCTGTTGTAAGGTTTTATATAGACATGCCTTTTTCATTCATTTCACTTATTTTAAGGGGGTCTGTAATCTTATAGACCAAGAGTAATATTAGTGAATGGAAAGATCTAAGGGTTCATGTTTAAAGCGCAGGGTAAGGGCAAAGTGCCCAAGCAGCCATTTTTTTGCACACTGGCACACTGCACTGCACTTTATTTTCCTAATATGTCTTTTCCACAATTTTTTTTTACTTATAGGTTTTGACACATAAATGGTTTAGTAGTGTGCTTTTGTCGGCCTGCCATTCCGCCCCCCCTCCCATGTACTGTAAATGTCAACCAAGTTGTTTGTCAGTAGTGTATTGCAAATTGCTCATGCATGTCGGAATCAGCCAGAGAAGGTGCCCCACAGGATGAGAGTGTTAGTTGGAGCTTGGAAAAAAATACATTAATTTGAGGAAATGATGGAAAAAAAGAAGTACATTCAAAAATAACTGTAAGAAAAATACTATACTGCTTAATTACCCCCCAAGAATAACGAACTGCCTGAAATAAAAGTTCCGTCAGATGCCTTTACTTTATTTCCCAAGAGGGTCTAAAACCACCCTATTTTAATTATGAATGTGTCTCCCAGCCTTTTCTCAGAGCTGTTTCAATCAGATTCAGGTAAGCTCAACCCCTTCTTGACATTGAGTACTTTGTACAGATTGTACAATATCAGTCTTAATCACTGAAAACCAGTAGGCGCAGCCACTTCGTCTGGCATCTTTATGCACGAGCAGCTATGTTTCCTTTGGCCACTTGGGCCTTCCCCTGATTCGGCTTCTGTTTCTGTCCATACATGCATGGTTTACATATTTGAGGTCAGTTGCTGCAGATCGTAGGTTTGGAAGTTTGGAAATAATTTATTTCCCCAGAAGAAGTCTGTCCATGATGAAACACATCATGCAGTGCTGCATTGATGTTTGCTATTGGGTATTGATGCACTGATATTTGATGAGTGACTGCCTCTCCAAAGTGCACTTGTATTATTTAATAAACTTGTGTGAAAGAGTGTACTCTTTTTTTCTATTTACTTTGCAGTGTGTGTACGCCTAGAATATTATTGCGTAGTTAATCTCTGTATTTAAGGAAATGGTACATTACAGCATTACATGACACAATGACTCCCAGCATCAAATGACACAGTGGGGCAAATTCACTAAGATTCGTAGTTGCGCCAGCCGTAACTTCGCCGCACTTCGCCACACTTCGCCAGGCGTAGTTTCGCCAGCGCTCCACAAATTCACTAAAATCCAAAGTTGCGCTCAGGGGTAGCGTAAGGTTGTGAGGTTGCACTAGCGTTGATTCGCTAAGCGAAGCGAAGGTTAATTTGCATATGGCGCCAAATTCAAATTTCAATGGAGGAATATGTAGAATCACTACAAATGCCTGGGAAACCTTCAGAACATCAAATACATTTTTTATTTTGCCCTACACATGTGCCCACTGTATAGTTAAGTTGCCATGAGTTAGGAAATGTAGGGGGGAAGGAGGGGAGCCCCAAAAATGTTTTCGATCTTTTTCAGCCTATCACCCATAATATAGAAAAAATGCCAGCGTTTTTTGGGACTTAGAAAAAATGTGAACTTTTTTTGAAGCAATCCCTATCTACTCTATTGCGCTTCGCCTGGTCTGAGGTGGTGAAGGAAGTCTAGCGTAAAAGGTAGCGTTAGTGAATTTGCGACAGGCGTAAGGGTGCGAAGTAACACTAGCGAATGTATGCCAGCGTTTGTTAGTGAATTTGCGAAGTAACGAAAATGACCAACGCTAGCGAATTGACGCTAGCGTTAGGCGCTTCGGCGCTTAGTGAATTTGCCCCAGTGACTCCCAGCATCAAATGACACAGTGACTCCCAGCATCAAATGGCACAGGGATCCATTGCATCAAATAGTGACTGAGAATAAGTCACTTTCAGTATAAAATGAAAGTTACTCCCAACATTACTGATACTGAAACTGCATCTGATATTGCACTTTGCACACTGCACATGTATTTGGATATGAGCCCTTATGTGTTCAGTTACAGCTGCACTGAGCTAATGACACACTCCTTGCCATATAAAGATTTTCTTTGGTTAATTTCTTATTTCTTTTTTAATATACTTCCCCCCAAGCAAGCTTTATGTGGAAATATTTCACATTTAAATTTAAACTTCGCCAGGGTAAAAATATTTTCTTTTTAAAATTTAACCAAAGAAATCTAGATACAGTCAAATATAAAGGTCCTCTGCACTAACCCATTATCAATATATATAGGACATTAACGGGGGAATGTAATAAAAATCGCTAACGGAAAAACTATTCGCAATGCGAAAAGTTATGCCTTTGCGCGAACAAATTTAGCTTTGTGCGCATTTAATATAGCTTTTGCGAGCCCGGAAACTGTTTAGCGACCACTTCCGACAGTGAAAAACCGTTTGCGAATTTTATAGTTTGCGCCAATGCGCAGTCAATGTAATAAAACTTCTTACTGAAAAAGTCATTATGTTTGCTCCAAAAGATTACGACACCTTCAAGCACTTCTTATGAGTGCGCAATTAAAATTCGCAATGCGCAATTAAAATTCGCAATGCCCAATTAAAATTCGCAATGCAATAACAGTTTAAGGAACAATATTACATTGCGAGATGTGGTTTTTTAGTCTTATTGGTGCGAATTGTTTTTCTCTTTGCGACTTTTATTACATTCCCCTGTAAGACATTTTCCTTACTAAACTACTTCCCTTCCCTTTAAACAAAAGAGGAAATGTGTAAGCCTTGAAAGCAAGCAAGTTGCAGGTAAAACTTATAGAATAATTTTCCCTTTTAGGGATAGTCGCTCAAAAGACGATGGCGATTAGTCGCCAGGCGACAAAATCTCCCCGAATCTCCTCGTGTGGCCTTACCCTTATAACGTTTTTTAATTTCCATAAATAAAGAATAAATCTAAGTTAAACAGATACAGCTGCATTTGCATGAATCAGATGAAAGTCAGTGTAGGACTGGACAGACCAGAGATGACTTTGCTTATATTTACAGGTATGGGACCAGTTATCCATAATGTTCAGAATCTGGGGTTTTCTGGATAAAAGATCTTTCTGTAATTGGATCTTAATACCTGAAGTCTACTAGAAAATCATGTAAATATTAATTAAACCTTACAGGCTGGGTTTGCTTCCAATAAGGATTCATTTTATCTTAGTTTTGGTACAATGCAAGATACTGTCTTATTATTACAGAGAAAAAGGAAATCAATTTAAAAAAATTGTATTATTTGAATAAAATGGAGTCTACGGGAGACAAACATTCCGTAATTCAGAGCTTTTTGAATAACAGGTTTCCAGATAATGGGTCCCATACCTGTACCACAAAAGTTGTATGGTTTATATGAAGGCTATACAATTCATAAACTGCTTGAAAGTTTGTGGACCCTGACACTGACATTGAGTCTTAACGTAGCCCCTTCCTTCTACAAGGAACCTCCGGGAGACCTTAAATGAAGGCTTCCTCAATATCAAGCATTGGGTCTTTACCATCAAAATATTGGTAGAAGTAATACTTTTATTAATACTTTTATGTATGTATATAGAGCTGCCTTATGTATTGTACAGAGATTGGTTTATTGGATTAGAGTTTTAAGTGATGTCTGTGTTGCAAGTTTTATTTAATTTAATAATTGATACAAATGCATAGAGAATAATTGAATATACACACAATATGTCTTTATTGCGAGGCGTTTTTGACAAGCAGGTGTCTAAGTGGAAAATGATATTCATTGTCCATAAATATAATGTTATGCACTTGGGATTAACAAATATGAATGCTACTTATACCCTTTACCAGACAGAGGTGAGTCCTTAATGAAAAAATAATTTAGAACTACTTGTGGATAATAGACTTATTATTATTATGTAGCAAGCAGTGTTGGACTGGTCCACCGGGATACCAGGAAAACTCTCAGTGGGCCCAGGTCACCTAACTATTTGCATTGTATGTCTCTACAACAGCAACTGACCCATTTCTATGTAAGAATAAAGAGAAGAAATGGAGGGATAGACAGATAATAATATTTAAGGAGAAGTGATTAAAAGAATAAAGAAAGTGAATGAGTGAATGATGAAAGAAGGAAAAATTGTTTGTGGCCAAAGGTTTTCTGGTGGGCCACAGGCATCCCAGTCCGACACTGGTAGAAAGCAAAGCAATGCCAGGCAGTGGTGGCAAGAGGCAGCAAGACTGTGCCCTGTTTTAAAACAGGGCTCAAAGCAATATGCAGTGCAAGTTTAGTCTTCAGAGAAGAGCGATAAAGTATATTAGTATATTTTTTGCACTTTGCACTCTGTGTTCTCTTATGTAAATGGCACTGCACTAGTTATGTGTGGGCCGGCCCAATACCTGCCGGACCCCCCGGGTTTTTCTTTTATAGACGCAGCACCTGCTCACCCCGCCCCTTTTGTGACATCATTGGCGGGGCAGGGTGGGTGCATAAAAGGAAGCCGGTAGGCGGGCGCAGGTGGAGGGACACGCTGGCTTCGGGCAGGTTGGGGAAAACCCCACCTGCGCATCACTGCACTGCACCCCTTCTATTAAATGTTTTGGAGGTTCAGAAACTAAGGTTTGTCTGTCTGTAGTATATGTGTTTCAGCTATACTATATATATATATATATATATATATATATATATATATATATATATATATATATATATATATATATATATATATATATATATATATATATACACACAGATATATATATAGGATCGTTTAACTGGAATGCTTGGGACCCGGGGTTTCCTTATTCAAAATCTTGTCATAATTGGAAATTCATACCTTAACTCTGCAAGGAATAGTTCAGATATAAAATTAATATGAGTTAACACGTTTAATTGCATGACAAGGCACTGTTTTATTATTACAGAGAGAGTGGAAATAATTTTTAAAAATGTTACTTATTTGCTTAAAATAGACATTGTGGTAGGTGGACTTCCTGTAATTTGCAGCTTCAGAT
Source organism: Xenopus laevis (assembly GCF_017654675.1). Taxonomy (NCBI): domain Eukaryota; kingdom Metazoa; phylum Chordata; class Amphibia; order Anura; family Pipidae; genus Xenopus; species Xenopus laevis. Next base: position 105,646,544 of record NC_054380.1, on the reverse strand, counting down.
AAAGGACTGAATGCACTGGTATTGTGGCATTCAGCCAGTAACAGTATTCTCTTACTGAAATTGCAGAGAAAATTCTACTAGAACCATTGCCATAACTTATCTATACAGAACAGTGTATACCCTACTTGTTTTCTTGGTGGCTATGCCTTCTTGTAGCAAAAACTAATTTAAATGATGCACTTTATGTGAATATTAAAATAGTGTATAGGCTGCATTGGGGCCTTTCATAGGATGAATACTTGCATCTGTCTTGTGCCTTATGCTTAAAGGGATACTGTCATGGGAAAAAAACATTTTTTTCAAAATGAATCAATTAATAGTGCTGCTCCAGCAGAATTCTGCACTAAAATCCATTTCTCAAAAGAGCAAACAGATTTTTTTATATTCAATTTTGAAATCTGACATGGGGTTAGACATATTGTCAATTTCCCAGCTGCCCCAAGTCATGTGACTTGTGCTCTGATAAACTTCAATCACTCTTTACTGCTGTACTGCAAGTTGGAGTGATATCACCCCCTCCCTTTTCCCCCCCAGCAGCCAAACAAAAGAACAATGGGAAGGTAACCAGATAGCAGCTCCCTAAAACAAGATAACAGCTGCCTCGTAGATCTAAGAACAACACTCAATAGTAAAAACCCATGTCCCACTGAGACACATTTAGTTACATTGAGAAGGAAAAACAGCAGCCTGCCAGAAAACATTTCTCTCCTAAAGTGCAGGCACAAGTCACATGACCGGGGGCAACTGGGAAATTGACAAAATGTCTAGCCCCATGTCAGATTTCAAAATTGAATTTAAAAAAATCTGTTTGCTCTTTTGAAAAATGAATTTCAGTGCAGAAGTCTGCTGGAGTAGCACTATTAACTGGTGAGTTTTGAAAAAAACATGTTTTCCGATGACAGTATCCCTTTAAGGTGTAAATACCCCCCTGTAGTTTTTAATTGCTCCAAGCAGATAGTTACTTAATTGGGCCAGGTTGGGCATAGAAAGAATCCCAGGGTCTTTTACCAAAAGTGGTCATCTGTTTCCTCATTCTCAAGTTTGTATTATATGGTTCATATTCTCAGATAATGTTTTCAGCATATGTTTATCTTAACTTATAGGATCATCTGAAAAGTGGCTCCTTTCTACAATGAGGGAGAAATCTCCATGCATATCTAGAATGTTCAACAATTGACACACCAGCAATAAGCCCCATCCCCTCTGATGTTGTATCTCTGTGGCAAATGGATCGGGGGTGGTTAAGCATAGTGATGGGTGAATTTCTTCGGCAGGAGCAAATTCACGGCGAATTCCTGCGATTTTGTGGCGGTTTTGCAAATTTATTCGCCGCCGGCGAATCGCAGGAATTTCACCGGCGTCCAAAAAACTGTCAAAAACAAGACACCGGCACCGTTTTGCGAATTTCCTGCAAAAGCGAAACGCCCCAAATTCGCCCATCACTAGTTAAGCATTTTTAAAATATAATAATTTTAACAATATGTAATATACTATGTCATTTTGTACTTGAAAAGGCCTATTTCTGCCCAAGCAGCTTGCTTCCTTTAATTACTGAAAGGTCATAATGTACATAATAATATGCTCTTTAAATAACATTCAGATGGAGTGTCATACATTTTTTACTGCAGATGTAATATTTGATATCTACGTCTTGGCAGTATTATACATACAAAAATACAAAAGTCTATTTTATTTTGTTTCTGTTCAGTCTGAGAATGTACCATTTAAATCTGATTATTCCCAAGATGGTGATTGTATTGTGTATCTGGGCTAGGAGTCAGTTTGGAGCTGTGAGATATGGCATGATAATTTTAATTGAACTTCTAATTTATTTGCTTATGTATCTGGAAGAGAATTTCATCCAAGCACACTGGCCACCTTGGCTTCTGGTACTGCCTTTAATATTTTGGGGCAGATTCACTAAGCTCGAGTGAAGGATTCGAATGAAAAATACTTCGAATTTCGAAGTATTTTTTTGGTACTTCGACCATCGAATTGGTTAAATTCGTTCGAATTCGAACGAAATCGAACGAATCGAACGAAAAATCGTTCGACTATTCGACCATTCGATAGTCGAAGTACTTGCCCTTTAAAAAAAACTTCGACCCCCTACTTCGGCAGGTAAAACCTACCGAAGTCAATGTTAGCCTATGGGGAAGGTCCCCATAGGCTTGCTAACCTTTTTTTGATCGAAGGATTTTCGTTCGATCGTTGGATTCAAATCCTTCGAATCGTTCGATTCGAAGGATTTAATCGTTCGATCGAACGAAAAATCCTTCGATCGATCGATCGAAGGATTAGCGCTAAATCCTTCGACTTCGATATTCGAAGTCGAAGGATTTCAATCCGAGGGTCGAATTTCGAAGTATTTTTAACTTCGAAATTCGACCCTTAGTGAATCGGCCCCATATAATGCTAAATGGCATTAGCTCCATAGCTAAAATGTTTTCATAGCAGGTCTCCGACCAGTATGATACAGTGGCTAATAAAATAGATCACAATGAGCAGGAACATGAACTAAGATTTTTTTGATTGCTTCAGGCTAAAGTGTCTTTTCCCAGAGAGCCACCCTAGTCTATAAGAGGCCCCAACAGATTTTATTGGTGGAATGATAAATTGTATAACACTGAATGTAGTCTTTGCTGTTTATTTGGAAATGAGACTACCTTTCTCACTTTGTGTTCTGCAGAAAAGGAACCAGCTATTGACAACAAAAAAGATTAGCCTGGAAAAGTATGCTAATTCCACTCAGCCTGTTTATAATAAATAAAGTTCAGATATCTTAAAGTCAAAATGAAATAGGGCCAATTAATGAAAATTCTGATTTCTATATTTATAACAGTTTTTTTCTCTAAAAACTAAATTTTCTATATTTCTCTAAATCTCAAATAATTTGAGATTTGTTAAGTGTAAAAACTACGAAAAACCTCTAATATAAAACTGTGCCAAGTGAAAGCTGTCGAGGTCCCATAGAAGCCAAAAGGAGCTGCGCTGATTTTTATTCAATTCAGACTTTCAGAGGTTTTCTACATGTATAATAACATATATGAAGATTTATGCGTGCAGATAATGTCACCAGCGGGCCTCTAAATGGCTTTAGCATGCAAAATTTGTTAAAGTTGTGCATAATAGGCAGATCTATTAAGATCTGAATTAAGATCTTGCTTGATTGTACAAAAGAATATATCTGAACCTCCAATATGTTTGTCCATTAAATACTATCACTTCCAGAGCTCTTCTTTCCCGTGGCAGAATGTGCTTGACTGGAACTGGTCACTAGTGATGGTCGAATTTATTCGCCAGGCGCGAATTTGCATGATTAGCCGCCAGCGAATAAATTCGCGGAACGCCTGCGAAAATTTGCGGCAAAAATTCGCTGGCGTAAAAAAAAACGGGCGCAGTTTCGCAAATTTTTCGCAGTTTCTAATTTTTCGGCGAAGCGAAACGGCGCAAATTCGCCCATCACTACTGGTCACTGCTACTTATAATATACAAAAACTAAAATGGAATAACTACTTTTACTTCCTGTAGCATTTGACACCGTGGACATACCTTCTTTCTAATGAAACTTCATGGGCTTTTCAAAACAGAACATTTTCTGGTTCACTTCCTATGTCATGGTCATTTTTGTTGATTTGTTTTGTAAATCCCCAAATAGGTTGCTACCTTTCCTGAAAAATATTCTTTTCTATCTGTGTTACCTTTCTTCTCTTTTAATAACATTTATATCATTTCATGCTTATAAGCCAGGTGGAAACCCTAGTGCCTTTTTTACATACTGTTTGCCCTGCACTGCTTCATGGTTCTTATAAGAATGTGCAAAAAAAAAACATTCATGGAAGAGTCATATATTCTCTTAAACCAAGGCTGTCCAATTGGACATTAATAATAAGTAACATTAATAATGGGCAGTGTCGGACTGGCCCACAAGGATACCAAGAAAACTCCCGGTGGGCCAAGGTGTCAGTGGGCCCTCCTGCTTCTAAACATTTGGCTTATTTCATGGCCATTCCCTATTTCTATGAGAATAAAGAGGCTAAATAGATGGAATAATATGTTATAGTATGGAAAGAAAAAAGATTAGGGGAATAGAGGTTGACTAAGGAAAGGAAGAAAATAATACTTAGAGTGGGCCCCTGGTCTGGGTGGGCCCCTGGTGTCCCAGTCCGACACTGATAATGGGAGCAACACCCCACTGCTGCTAAGCTAATATTTATGAAAAATACATTTCAGGTTTTCATGTTTTGTACCACAAAGCAATTACAAAATGGGGCATAACAGGCGGAATGCATAAACCAACCCCTTGAGTGCAAAGTCAGATTCAGTGAGACAATCTTGGCCAGTTTACTCTTGATAACAGCAGCTCACTGGTAAATATCCCAGTTGATCTGAATTGTTGATCAAAGTGAGATACAAGAAAAGGCAGTAAAACAAACTAAGGCCCCAGACACACATACGTTTTTTCGACATGGTTCGCGCCATGGTTTTAAAAGAAGCTGACCGCCGTGTACATACGCTAGCGTAAGTGCTATTGCCTAAATTTTAAACCACTAAGCATATTGATTCATAGGTCTGCTTTTTTAAAACCATGGAGCAGACCGCTCAGAAACTGCTCCGACAGAAAATATGTGTGTCCAGGGCCTAAAAAAAATGTAAAAATGCAAAACTGGAACAAGGTTAGAGTAGAGAGCTTACATTTCATTATTAATTAATAGATTGAGATTAAATGACTATTTAACAATAGACAACTGTTAATAAAATAAATAGGGCTGGGATATTAAGGGGCCGATTCACTAACTTCGAGTGAAGGATTTGAAGTAAAAAAACTTTGAATTTCGAAGTGTTTTTTTTGGGCTACTTCGACCATCGAATGGGCTACTACGACCTTCGACTACGACTTCGAATCGAACTATTCGAACTAAAAATCGTTCGACTATTCGACCATTCGATAGTCGAAGTACTGTCTCTTTAAGAAAAAACTTCGACCCCCTAGTTCGCCATCTAAAAGCTACCGAAGTCAATGTTAGCCTATGGGGAAGGTCCCCATAGGATTTCCTAAGTTTTTTTGATCGAAGGATATTCCTTAGATCGTTGGATTAAAATCCTTCGAATTGTTTGATTCGAAGGATTTTATCGTTCGATCGAAGGAATAATCCTTCGACCGTTCGATCGCACTATTTGCACTAAAATCCTTCGACTTCGATATTCGAAGTCGAAGGATTTTAATTCCCAGTCGAATAATGAGGGTTAATTTACCCTCGATATTCGACCCTTTGTGAATCAGCCCCTAAGTGTGATTTATTATGTAACTCTAGTATAAAGTAGCAGAAAGGACACCCTCTTTTTCTATATATTTGTCTCCTCTCTCCTTATTTTGATTCTCTTTGCATTTCGTGGACTGTCATAAGATGAGACACAGAGCTGCCTTTTTCTCCACATGGCCAGCAGCGAGTTTCTAAATGATCTACAGAGGAAAAAGTAGATGAAAGGATCGAGGCATGCATTTAGAGAGGATAACCACAAGGTGCTCTCCTTGACATAGAAAAGAGTATTTGCAGAACACTGAAAGACATCTCTTGTCTGGCTTAATGTGTATGGTATCCGAGCAAAGTGGAATGGAACAAAACAAACAAAGAACACGGCAATAATGATAAAAACTTTGATGTTGACTTTTCTTCTCGATTTTCTTCTTTCACTTCTAGTTTTCTTGTATGACTGTAAGAGTTTCCTGGTTATAAGAAGGTAGCAGACCACTATAATCGCAAATGCAACCCAGAAAATGAATTGACAGATAAAGTTAACAATTTCATGCCACATTAATCCAAAATCAGACTTAAGCAGGTAACATTTTTTCACATTTTTTTGAGTTTGAGTCTTGCTAGTGAAAATCATATTGGGTAGGGAAATTGAAAACATTATAATCCATATTAAAGTTGATATAATCTTGACTGGACGCAGATTTGCATGAGAGTTGTGAAATGGTCTGACTGTTTTTAGATAGCGATCGATTGTAATAAGACCAAGGAATATAATACTGATGTACATTGTAAAATAAAATATCACTGACGTGACTTGGCACACAAAGCCCTTTAGCTTCCATAGCCCGAGTTTCGAATCACTTAGAATCTTAAATGGAAAAGTCAGGATCATGAGACAATCAGAAATGACTGAATTCTTCAAGAATATAACAAAATTTGAATTACTTGGTATCCGGAAAAATACATGTACTGCCAAACCATTCATTATTACGCCAACAATGAACAGAACTATGTAGAGCACAGAAAAAACAACTGTGTTGGTATGGTTATCCAGAGAGCAGGTGCTGTTAGTCCTAGAGTTGTTGGTAGGGTTGGACATTGCGATGTTAATGGGGACCGCTCCATATCCTAAAGAAAAGGAAAAAGAAGGGTAAACGTTGTAATCATCTATTTTGTTTGTACTGTAATTTGTTGCTATCATGCCTGCTATGGTGTTACAATGCACAAGTATGGCACAGGGTTCTTGCATGTATTATCAATATTTCTGTCATGCCAGCAGATAGCTGACAGAAAAACACCAGCCACAAAAATGTGGTTTATTTCCAAAGTGTGTTGTGCTCTTGTGTGCAAAGTTGCTGGCCCCATAAACGTTTTGATGGATCAGTTCATTTTTGAGGTTAGATTTTTGCGTGTTTATGAGAAATGTGCTGACTTGACTTCTGATTATTATTCCTAAAACATGCACAAAAGTATACATTTGTAACAATGTACAAAGCCAGCTGAAACATTTGATTTAAACACAGTGGCATAATTACTCTCCGGAGGGCCCTGGTACAGGATGGGCTCCTGAGTCCCCCTGTCGGGCCCTCCCCCCTATGAATTGTATGAGCTGTAAAATCTCCCCCTGCCCAGCATCCTGCCATAACCATTATTGCAGCGCTGGTGGGCCCCAAGGGGGTGTGGACCCAGGTGCGATCCCCACCTTTGCACCCCTGGTAGTTACGCCACTGTTTAAACAATAAAGGAATGTACTGTATTAGTGACCATATATTTATTAATACACAATGCAGGGTTTCTCCTCTGTGCGATAGATAATGTTCCATCGGGAATGCTTATGTCCTAATTCAGTTTCAAATTCCCATATAAACTTTGTAAATTATTTTTTAGGGCGGGAAGTTTTCTTTCTTAATTTCATTTGACCCATAATGCTAAAAGGAAAAAAATGGTCCTAATTGTTACTAACCCTATTTGAAAGGTATATAATTACATATGTATACATGTGGATTCTGATTTATTAAAGATCAGATTTTAGTGGTTTCAAATTATCACTCCAATCACAAACTCTAAAACCATGATTGTCATTGAATTTATTGAAAGATATTAAAGTGCGAACAAAAAAGTGGTGAACATAAAAATATGAACACTTTGAAAACCTCTAAAAATTCAAGTTTTTCAGACAATTCCTAGTGAAGAAGAAAATCCAAATACGTTTTTAAAGTCTGAATTGATTTAAAGGAACAGTAACACCAAAAAATGAAAGTGTTTTAAAGTAATGAAAATATACTGTACTGTGCTGCACTGGTGCAACTGGTGTGTTTATATAAACAAGCTGCTGTGTAGCCACGGGGGCAGCCATGCAAAGCTGAAAAGGGAGAAAAGGCACAGGATACCCAACAGATAACAGATAAGCTCTGTAGCATACAATGGGATTCTTCAGAACTTATGTTATCTACTGTGTATCCTGGGCTTGAATGGCTGCCCCCATGGCTACACAGAAGCTTGTTTATATAAACTATAGTAGTGTTTCTGAAGCAAACACACCAGTTTTACCAGTGTAGGCAAACAGTAAATTAAATTGTCACTCCTTTAAAATACTTTTATTTTTTGGTGTTACTGTTAAAGCAGTTCAATTGGATCAGAGCATCTCCCATTGACTTCTGTAGTACATTGACAAAAGTTGGTGTCTTAGAGGTTTTAAAGCTTTGTCTTAGACGTTGTCATGGTTTTTACATTTAATAAATCTGGAATTTTTTCTCTGGAATTTTAGAAATATAGGAAAGCCACAAATTTTTCAAGATTCTGTGAAAAAAAAGGCCCCATAAGGTTATGTTTCCTGGGTGAACGGTGCTACTCCTACATCTGCACCAGTTGTGCTCTAGGTGTTCTCTATAAAAAAGCTCTAAATAAACTGATATTTAAATTAATGTGCTGTGTAAAGAGGGAATTGTGTGCACTATATAATAAAATGCTGTAAGCAGGGAGGGGCAGGAAATACCATTAGCATACGGGCAGATTCGGGGAGATTTAGTCACAAGTTTAAGTCGCCTCACGAGGAAACTTCAGGCGACTTTGGAAATCGAAGCGCTGCGAATGCCATTGCGCTGACATTTTCTCATTACAGCAGGCGGAAGGCAGGGGGAAGGCAGTTTGGGGAGATTTTCGTCCCGCAGAAGAGGCGATTAGTCGCCATGCGACTAAATCTCCCCAAATCTGCCCGTGTGCTAGCTCCCTAAGAAAAAAAGCAAGAGTAAAGCTCTTTAGGACTCATTTATTAACATAGATACTAATCTGAATTAGTACAGTTGGCCATAAAAAACACTCTACTGTTAGTTATACAATGAAAGAAAGAGAGGTGCAGCTTCTTTAAGCATGATATAAAAACACTTTTTCAAGATTGAAAAATAATTTTTTCTAGCAATTACAATTTGAAATGTTTTTGCTTCCACTTTACCCTCAATCCTGCTCTTCTTTATGCACTTTCATTTTTCTCTATTATCATCTTGCTTTGTTACTACTTACAGTACCCCAATTAGGGCAGATTTACTAAGCTCGAGCGAATTTTCGAAGTTCGATTCGAACGATTTAATCGTTCGACCGAACGGTTTCTATTCAATCGTTCGATCGAATACGATAAAAATCCTTCAACTTCGATATTCGAAGTTGAAGGATTTCAATTCGAGGGTCGAATTTAGAAGTTTTTTTAACTTCGAAATTCGACCCTTAGTAAATCTGCCCCTAAGTGTTATCAATAAATCTGGTGCCCCTGCCTTATCACTGACATTAGCTTAGGCCATCTACCCATCTGCTTTCTTTATTGCAGGATACTTTGCAGCATAAAGCATAATACAGATAATGGATCTATTATTCCAAAATGCTCAGGCCCTGGGGCATTCCAGGTAAAGGGACTTTCTTTGATTTGGATTTAAACAATGGAGCATTTTGAAATAATTGAAACTATGACCAACATATCACTAACTCGCAAAAAATGGCCTCTGAAGGAACCATCAGACGACTTAGCAGGATGTTGGTCCTAGCACCAGTGAGTTCAATTATTTTAAACGGAGAGGCATTTTCAGAAGATTGTCGCCTGCAGTCGCTCATAAATAGTCACAGGCGATAAATAGTCACCGTCTGCAACCGCTCTAACTCTACTTAAAAATCTTTTAAACTTTAATTAAATCGAATTTATTTTGCCTCCAATAAGGATTAATTATATATTAGTTGGATCAAGTACAAGGCACTGTTTTATTATTACAGAGAAAAAGGAATTATTTTATTTAAATGGAGTCTACGGGAGATTACCTTCCTATAATTCTGAGTTTTCTGGCTAATGGGTTTTCGAATAACAAATCCCATGCCTGTGTAACAAAACACCCACTTACAATCAATAACTAACTAACTCACAATCAATACCCTAACTTATTAATAAGTTGTAATGACATTTTACTTGATATAACAAACAAAAAAGAATGAATAAAAAATGAAAGTATTGGCAGTGAAAAAATGTATAAGCCATTATTAACAGAACTAATATTACCTGAATATTCCATTGTAGAATCTTTCCAACTCTTTTGATTATAGGATGGGGTGTTTGTTCATGTAGTTAGTGTTATATTTTCCTTTCCATTCAGAGTTGTAAAGTACTGGCTGCTCTTTTTTTCTGGAAAATCCAAATGTTAAGAGTTGAAGATAATGTTCAAGTTCATTGCTTGCATTCCGACTGCTTATAAATGTTCCTTGCTACTTTCACAGGTTCTGTTTATGACACGAATACTTTATTTTCCAACTGGAGATGAAAATATGTATTCTAAGGCACACTATCACAAGCTTTGCCAGCATCTGCAAAACATTTCTGATTCTCCATGGCCTTAATCATTTTGTCTTTCCTTTGCCTTTAATGTTAAAAAAGACCTTAAATGACACATTTATCAATGTCATTAAGCCAATAACTTTTAAAGGGAAATCCTAGCTAAAGTCAAAATTAATTTTGCACATTATTTTAAAATATTCATATATATGTAATTAAACAATGTATTCTTTTATGTGTTCTATATTTTAACATCGTCAAGATATTAGTTTCTGTTGGCTTGTGATATTCACTTTGTTAAAATATATAAAGCCAGACTGGCTTGAACAAAATTTTGGATGATACAGAAACAAATACAAAAGCTTCAGATTTTATGCTGAAATTATCTACTTTCAAATCCTTTAGAGAGAAGTGCAATATTTGTCCAGGATCTACAAAGAACCAGGCCTTAAGGCCCCCATACAAGGGCTGATAAAAGCTGCCGACAGACTGAGTCGGCAGCTTATTGGCCCATGTGTGGGGTCATCCGACGGACTTCCCCAATCGATATCTGGCTGAAAGTCGGCCAGATCTCAATTGGGCAGGTTAAAAAATCCCGTTGGATCGCGGCCGCATCTGTTCGTTGATGTGGTCCAGCGATCCAACCGTCCGTATCAGATGCATTATGATAAAATCGTTGGGCCCTTGGGCCCACGATTGGATCAGGCCGATATTGCCCGCCTCGATGTGGGCATATCGCGGAGAGATCCGTTCGTTTCCCGACATCGCCAAATGAGCGGATCTCTACGTCTATGGCCACCTTTAGATTACCATTATAAATATAGCATGTGGCATATCACATGTGTTCAAGAAGCAACTGAATTCATGGCACATGAATATGCATGATCTCCCTGTGTGGAATTGTTCAAAGGCAGAGTTCAGATTTGTTGTATATTTTATACTTAATTATACATTTCAGGTTTACTTGAAGTCCTGTATGTTTACTTAACAGTGTACATTAATTTTAATTGGAATATATCTTCTACCTATAACTTACTTATATACAGTACTCCATACTCTACTGCACTGCCTGAAACCAAGCATAGTGCCTGGGATCTAAAAGACTCTGACCATTTGGATCTGAAACATTAACCGGCAGATGTGGGATAATTAGCTTTCTGTAAAATCAATGAAACCATTTATTATTGACTTAAGTGGCAACTAATACAGTAATTAATGCATTCTAGACAAACAGCATATCTCATTGTTGGGGCCAGTAATAGGTTTGCTGATCAAAGAGCTGTTTAAAAAGGCCAAAAGGAGACAGTTTGTGCTGTCACTAAAAAGCTCATTACATTAATCAAATAATTAGCTGTATTTGCCCCATTATCATGCATGTTTGTTGTTTGAGTTCATGTAAGTATTCTGTACATTATTAGTGTTTTTTTTTTTTAAATAATAAAGTGAGAGTACATATGTCCTCCTGTCACTATTCTTTTGGAAAAAACAATAGATTATATCTCCCTGAAGTGCTTGATATATAGGTCAACGGACTGGCAGGCTAAGATCTTTTGTTTTGGTCTTTTTTTTTTCTTCCTGATAATGAACAGACCAAAAATCAGGCAAACATGGAGTGATCATTGTTGGTTTAAATAGAAAACAACTTCAGCATTTATAAATCTAGCTTTTATGATCTTAAGTTTATCTTGCAGAATTGAATTTTACAGCGTGGATGCTGTTTGTTGTAAATGAATAATACAGTTTTCATGGGGTACAAGAATTAACATGTCATGCTTTATGTTTCCCAGTCTAACTGTACATATAATATATTTAATAGGACATGGCTTTGCTGAAGGTTGTCAGATTTTAGTTGATGACCAATCTGTGTTGATAACATTATCAAGGACACAGATGTTTCATTCTCAGTGACAGATTTAAGTGATAGCTTGGACAGATTAGAGTCACACTTAATAATAAGAAATGGTGCCAAAATTACATAAAAACAGTAGCCAGAAAACAACATAAGGAACAAATTATGACAAAGGCCAAACATTTACTATGTGTCATCACAATTTTTAAACTCATAATTTATCATTTAATGTTGCACAAATACAAAGAACATCAAAATATACCAAAATAGATACCAAAATCAGGGGGGTAACAAATGTTACAATGAAACCCTATTTCAGTCTCTACCCAAGTCCAAGTCCACTTAGAATAAGGCAGGCAGCATTAAATGAGAAAGTCTAAGGTTCTGCTAGGGGAGTACTTGCATCCTAAGCATTTAAATGGACACGATGATTTGTTTAAAAACTGAAGGTCTGTGAGATGTGGATAACCAATAATTTGTTTATAGTAGTGTATAATAGTGTAAGCATTAATCGAATGTTATTTGAAATGGGACTATGCAAAGTTCCAGTGGAGAAATGTGTCTTGTTTATCAAAATAAAAGGTTCCAATTGTTGTCATCTGCAGGCCCGGATTTGTGGAAAGGCCACCAAGGCCTGGGCCTAGGGAGGCAGGATTTTAGGGGGGTGGCATGCTGCCCAACCACACCCACATTAGTTCAGAAACACTGGGGATGCACAGGAGATACAATTGTTTTTGAAATTTCCAGTGCACCAATCCCCATTGCTCCGTACGGATGATGAAAATTTGTACGAATAAAGGTGAGGGGATTACTATGTAAATCCATCCCTGGTCACTTGTTGTAATACTGACCATAGAAGCTGAAACCAAGGTATAATTTACATAAAAAACCATAGGTTTAAGCACCTGCTCTAATGAATTACTTAAATCTTTGTCACAAAGACAACTGTCCACCTTTGAGTTCTGAATTGTTCTAGCAATTTCTGCAGGAAAATTTCAGGCTATATGTCCTTGAACTGAAGCTCAAGAGAAAGTTGGACACAGAAATCAATCTACCAAAGAATGGTTAAAGCAGAAGATTGTCTATGTTTTGGGTCAAAGCCCTGACCTTAATCCTATAGAAATGTTGCGGAAGGAGCTGAAACGGGCAGTGGTTCTGTAAGGAAGAACAGCCTTAAATTCCTCCAAACTGATCTGCAAAACTCATCGACAGTTACCGGACACAAGTGATAAGCAAACTCATAACATTTCACTTTGTGTAAAACTTCACAAAATGTTGCCAATAAGCATTTGAGTCAATGAGAAGGCTAAATGGCATTGCTGTTAGAGCACTTTTAGCTCTGCAATAGCATTTACTTTTCCCTGCCTTGTTGGAGAACCTACTTTTAACTATGCTATACTGTATATATCTTTTTCTGCCAATTTCTTTAAAAAAAAAAAAAAAAAAAGAGGTGGCTTCTCCATCAATAGATAAATATCTCTTCTTCCAGTTGCTCAAATTACATTGGTGAAAACCTCCATTCGCTGGTGTGAAAGCAGCTTTGTTTCCAGAGTGGAAATGTAATTTGAATAACTAAAGGAACAAGCATTATATATTCGACTCATATGATTAATTGGGCTCTCATATCTAATGTTAGGAAAGATTGAGTTTTTAAACCCCCCCCTTGTGTGACCCCCCACATGAAAGTCTGCCTGCTGTGATTCCTTACCTTGTGTAAGATTTAAAAGGTAAACCTACCTCCCAACTGTCCCGTTTTTAGAGGGACAGTCCCTCTTTTGACAGCTCAACCCGCAGTCTCTCATTTGTACTGGAAAGTCATGTGTTTCTCTGCACTTAACAGCCATAAAAAGAAACAAAGTTTATTTTATCAGTACTGAGATTAACTGGCCCCTGCATTGTTCAAATTCAGACAGTAAACTCCTGCATTGCTCACACTTGTAACACCTCTGTTGTTCACACCCCTAAAGCCCTTTACTGTTCACACCTCAGACCTAGACTGAAAGTGTCCACATTTTCACCTGTTCCCACTTCATATAAACTGCTGGAGGGGCATCAGCATTGTGTCACTGTATGTAGCACAGTATGAACTGTCCATCTTAGAGTTCTGATAGGTTTCCTTGTCTCCTGCTGTATTCTGCCTTCCCAATGCTCCCTGTGTGTGTGCCATACTCTGCCTTCCCAATGCTCCCTGTGTGTGTGCCATACTCTGCCTGCCCTATGCTCCCTGTGTGTGCCATACTCTGCCTGCCATACGCTCTCTGTGTGTGCCATATTCTGCCTGCCCTATGCTCCCTGTGTGTGCCATACTCTGCCTGCTATATGCTCCCTGTGTGTGCCATATTCTGCCTGCCCTATGCTCTCTGTGTGTGCCATACTCTGCCTGCCATATGCTACCTGTGTGTGCCATATTCTGCCTGCACTATACTTCTTGGATGTGCCATACTCTGCCTGTCCTATTCTGTACCCTGTGGGACATGAGCCTCATAGAGTTTGTTCTGGGGGTTTGTTAGCTTTTGGAAATTGTTGTTAGGGACCCCTAAGGTGTTTAATCATATTTTAGGGCGGGGGGCTGTGTTATACACAGGGGAGGAGGCGGCATATGGATTTGAGGGTATGTTTATGGTATATTTAAGGGTATGATAAGGAAATTCAAGGAGTGGCCTTGGACACAAGAACCTTTATTGAATTTTCACACAATGACAATTGCATTTGCTACAACTGAAGCTTTCCTTGTAAATGATTCTTACTCATTTACATTCAGAGGAATGACTACATAAGTAAGGTCTATAATTTGGTATAATAAGAGAGTATTGGAATCTCAGCAGATTGACAGTCACGCTCCAAGAAAATTACATAATAAACACTACCATCTGAGATAGGAATACTAAATTTTAGGCAGCATGTATAATAGGCAAAGTCTAGGCATATTACTATTCAGATATGTAGGGTATTAACCCTGTTTGTTGTTTAAGTTCTACTTATTTAGGAAATTGATGGGAAATGGCATTTGATCTCTTTCCTGAGCAGCACAACATCAGAGCACTTCTGTGTTTTCCTTTTGAAGTTACAGTATATCTCTTTGACTGTATAGCTCCAAAAACTGACCAGCCGTTGGTGCTGTTGTTACAAAATTAAATATAACAACAGTTGATAAAAAGTGCTGAGTAATTTTACAGTACATTTTAAAGGTTTATTTAACCTTTAATGCCAACTCTTATTAATTAGATCATTGTCCACCTGAAGTGTACTTGGCTACATAGTGTGATGACTTACCCTGGTGGTCTAGTGGGAGGAGGTCTGCAGGGAAGCCTGCAGCCTCCTCGGAGGGGACGCCCGCTACGCCTCCGCTCCTCTAGGCTGCAAGTAGCGGAATAGTTAGGGTGCGCGCATCACGCTACTTCCTGTATATCTGCGCATGCGGGCTGGCGTGTGACATCAGCGCACAGTGGCGCGAAATTTGAAAATATTTAAAGCAAAATCGCTTTCCACACATTGCCCGTTATAGGAATTGTTCCTGGTGCTTTCTGAGCTTTGTGCTAACTTGTTATTCTGATTCCTGTTTTGACCCCTGCCTGGCTATTTGACGATCCTGACTTCTGAATCCTGACCCTTGCCTGATTACCGACTTTGATTCTGCTTAACCCTGATTGACTTCCTGGTGTGACCCTTGCCTGCCTGACTACGTTTATCCTCTGCCTGCCCCGACCCGGCCTTATCTGACTACTCTATTGCTTAACGCCTTGTACTACGACCTTCTGCCCAAAGACTCTCGCTAAACAGTCGTGCCCCTCTGCCTATCCAGAACCTCTAGCCTTGCACCTCTCGTTTAAGTCCTGGTGGCATCCAAGTAGCTGAGGGCTCCTCCTGAAGCCAAAGGTGAGACCAGGGTGCTTGGCATTTGTTCTGGTGTTGGGTGCTGACCGTTACACATAGACTGTTAGTTCTTTGTACTTTAGACGTAAGGCTATAAACCATGTTATTCTAACTGCTGGACTAAAAATTGCTGTTTCTGATGACACCCTACAGGTCTGCTCTGTAACTGTTCTGCTTTTGGAATTATTCCAATTTTTCTTAAAAAAAGCAGAAGTGAAAATTAATTTAATTTTGTAATAATTAAATTATGAAATGTATGTAATGGTGAGGGTTTCACTAAACTAAAAGAGGAAGAGGTGTTTTTGTTGTACTTTGTCGGAAAATCCCAAAGTAACCATATGCACGTGTAGGTAAAGAATGGCTTTCCTGCACTCCCAGCAATGAAGACATTTGAGAAAAACATGTAACTTCACTTGTTTATGGTTTTTTTTTTTTTGTATACTGCTAATGATCCATAAGCACAGCCTGGAAAAGGTTATGGCTTTTTCTTACTTTGTCTTTCCAGCACATTTTATGTGCTGAATTCAATTTGTCTGCATATTTGTGTAACTCTTTTGTTAAAGTAAACACATGCCTTGCAAAAATGCATTTTTAACACATTTATGACCTTGTATAAATCAAAAAAGTATAATTATTGTATGTAACTTTAGGATTACTTTTGAACGCACACATCTGGTTCTTCAGAGCAAGGAAGACAAAGCAATGAATCAAATTACCTTTGCCGATACATTGAATTCTTCCATAGAGGAATGGAGGGGCTTATTTATACTGACCTCATTATCTCTCTTCAAATAACACTGCCTATTCCTAGGAAAACAATAGTAAGTAGTAAAGGTAAAAATAAAACCATAAATGACCTGGTCTCTATACCAAATAAAATTAAGACAATTTATTTTTCCAAGCAACTGGAAAAAAAAAAATCTATATACGAAAATTATTTTTACCTATGGTTGTGTGATTATGTGGAGAACAGAGATTAGAGGTTGAAATGGACTGGCACCTGAACAGAACAATCATTTCAGGAAGCAATTAGCAATCTGCTAATGTACACTATATGAATACAATTATGGCTACTACACAGAGCCATGTAACTATGCATTTCCAGAGCTCTAGAATGTATCTTCTGCTCTTTATACACATGAGGAGCAGTCTTAAGGTCTCTTCTTTTGACTCCACCAGTACAGATATCAGACATATCACTATGTGGTTCTCCAGTGTAACTACAAAAATCACAGCACATTGCAGACTTAGATGTAAAGGTCTGAAACAAATCCATATAAATAAGGTAAGTGTAATGTCAGTCCTAGCTTACCTTTCATGTTCTCCTGTTCCACATGTTCAGCAACAATGCCTTATAGTGTATCTTCTCATTAACTTAGTTAAGGTTTCTCCTGCAAGCCACCTTGTATAGCCTGGTCACTACACACAACATCCTTTCTCTGCAGAGACCAATTGTACATACTTTATATGGCTTCCCATAGATTTCTGGTTGAATTTAGCATTACTGTAGTAGATCACACCCTCTTCACCATGGAGTACAAAGTAAAATAGCTTCTCTGCATACTAAAACACATCATAAAACTATATGGCATCAAGGAAGAAAATGGTAAGTTTATAATTGATACTGGAGGAATTCATTGCTTTTAGTTCAACTGTACTGTTACTGGCCTATTTTTTCATTACAGATGAGCTGCAAATAATTTAAATATTCTTTACATAAATTTGTAGAAAGAGTCTTTATCAGAAATGTACTCAAAGGATGAATCTCCTGTATAGCGTTACTGTAGTAGAAGCTGAGATGAAGCAAGGAACGTTTTGTTCATTCTAAACAAATGTACTAGGAATGGTAAGAATGTTTTCTCAATTTTCTTTTGAGACAACAGAACAACAAGCTTATCAAAACACACAAGTTAGGTAGCTCCTACTCTGCAGCAGTCATGCACCCCAAATCTCACTGTAGAAAAGTATCAAGAGCTATCGTTTTTACATGGAAACAAAAACAACATATTGGATAATAATAGTCCCTGTGAAGCATGTTGCACAATCCTTAAAGGAGAACTAAATGCTAAAAACTAAGCTGGTTAAAAATATTGTATTTTATTTACTGAACTTACTGCACCAGCCCAGATCTTCAGCATTCTTAAAATAGTAGTGATCCAGTATGTCAAAGTTGTGCTCAGAAGCTTGCCATCTTGAATATAGGACAAAGTATGTGCTGTAAATTAGAGCCCTGTATGTGTCCAATTTTTGAAACCCATTTTTACCTGCTTGGACCTGCTACCTGACTCGCAACTGCCTTATCAGCAACTCACTGACCATCATTAAACAGAAAGTTCTCTTGCTGTAAACTTAGGGGCACATTTACTCACTCGAGTGAAGGATTCGAACTAAAAAACGTAGAATTTTTTGGGTATTTCGACCATCGAATAGGCTACTTCGACCTTTAACTACGACTTCGACTCGAATGATTCGAATTAGAAATCGTTCGACTATTCGATCATTCGATAGTCGAAGCACTGTCTCTTTAAAAAAAACTTCGAACTACCTACTTTGCCACTTTAAACCTACCGAGCACCAATGTTAGCCTATGGGGACCTTCCCCATAAACTTTCTACGCTTTTTTTGAGCAAAGGAAAATCCTTCGATCGATGGATTAAAATCCTTTGAATCGTTTGAATCGAAGGATTTAATCGTTCAATCAAATGATTTTTCGTTCGATCGAAGTATTGGCGGTAAATCCTTTGACAACAACAGCATTTAGCACTACAGCACATTACACAGTCCCTCAATTAATTTGATGATCTTTCTCTGAAATTTAAATTACATTCAAAGCCTGTCCCTCCTAACTGATCACTCATCAAGCTATCTTGGTTATCTTTTATGCCAATGCACTTATATTTATGGGAAGACCTGCTGTTTAGGCTACAGATTTCTGGCCATTGTAGCTTTATTTTACCTTTTCTTCCACTATGGTAAGGGAAAATTTTAGAGCACCTTGATAATTACGCCACCAGAATGGCACAAATGTATCATTTGATGTGTACTGTACAATTGTGAGCTAATGATAGTACATCATTTTCTGAATAATTTAGAGATAATAACGCTGTTTACTAATTAATAGGTAGTGACACATGAATGCATTTAAATTAGCTTATTAGAAATGTTTTTTTTAATCTAATTTACTGAAGGAAAACAGGTGTTTCCCAAGCTTTATTGACTAATATATTTAAAAGCTCAGTGAGCATCAGGTTAAATACCTCTCAGACTGTACAGTAAAATCTATCTAGTAATAGTGGATTATATTCATATTTTTCTTTTGGAACACAAACAGGAAATATGGCACATTTTTCTCATGGAATACACTGTTCATGTTGCCTTCTTGGGAATAGGGAGAGCGTTTATATTCACAATACATTTTGCAATACATTTAGAACATTTCTTCATTTTCAGAGGCAATTGACCCTAGAGTTTTTGGTGAATTTGTAGGTGACAATGTTACAGGACACTGTCAGTGAAATAAGTAAATACAAATTCACTAAATATGAGAAACATGCTGAAATTGCTCATCAGTTAGAGCCACTCCTGGGCTCCTCTTGCAGTCTCAGGGTCTGCTGTTATGACAACAACATTAAGAAAACAACTACATTTTCTCTTTATATTATGGTGTAGCCATAGAGTGCTGCAGGGTATGATACATTGCTTTTAATACGTTCTTGAGGTTTTTACTCTTGCAGGCAATCACAGAATAAGGAACAGTTACCTAGATGGTTGATTGTGCAGCGGTTTATTGCCGTGTACAGGTGTAAGAGCCGAAATCCGGAAACCCATTATCCAGAAAGCTCCAAATTACAGGAAGGTCATCTACATAGACTCCAATTTAATCAAATATTTCAAAACGTCCTTCTCTCTGTAGTAATAATAATACAGTACATTGTACTTGATCCTAACTAAGATCCTTTTTGGAGGCAAAACAATCCAGTTGGGTTTAATTAAAGGGGAACTATTGCGGAACTTAAAATACAATATAAGCTTCATCATACTGAAATAAAAAACATTCTAAATAAAATAAATGAAATATTCTGCATCATTTCTGAAATAATAATAATTTACCCTCAGTTTACCTTCACTATCCATCTCTCAGCATCTGTTTCTCTTCATTCTGTCTTCATGCAGCAGTTGGGTGTCAGATATTCATTGTTAGATCCAATATGTCTTATGGGGGGGGGGCTTCCTTTCCTAGCAGATGAATTAGAGCTCATTAAAAGAACTGATTCCAGTACAAACAAAATAACTGCCTTTTGCACAAATCCTGCATGTAGAGAGACATGGTGCTTGGTGAATTTAATAGAGTGAGCTCTAATACATCTTCTAGGCAAAAGGACCCCCCCTATAAGATATATTGGATCTAATTGTCAATGAATATCTGACGCCCAACTCCTGCATAAAGCGAGAATGAAGAAACATGCTGAAATGCAGAGAGATATAGTGAACAGAAGTTTTAATTGATTATATTAAATATTAATTTTTGTGATAGTTCCCCTATAATGTTTTAAAGAATTTTTAATGGATAAAGTATGGAGATCCAAATTAAGGAAAGACACCTTGTCTGGAAAACCCCAGCTCCTGAGTATTTTGGATAACAGCTCCCATGCCTGTATCGCAGATATGTCATGGTCCAGCAATCGTTACACTAAAAGATGTATCAGTTTTGCAGAGCCATTTGTTTAAAGCAGTTTTTCTTATCACATATTTGGTCTCACAAAAGTGGAAGTGCATATTTCCAATAAATTACCTTTAAAACAGGACTGGGCCAACAGAATGGAACAGCATAAACAAAAATCAGTGCTACTTCACCTATGGCTATGGACCTAGTATTGGGTCCCCATGCTATTTATGATGGGACTCTAGAACCACCTTATGAAAAGTTTTCTACTACAATAGTGAATTAGAATTAAAAGTTAAATTTTTAGTTTGTGTCATAAAGCTGAGTCCCAAATTTATCTTTGGTCCCTTGAGAAACAGGTTAGAAAAACCCTGATAGAAATATTTAGAATAAGAAGCTTTTATTGCCTTTCCTTACCTTGTATATCTAACTTACTTCTTGTTTACTTAAATAAATGTACCCATTCACTCCGTGTGCAGAAGATGATATGCTACTAAAGCCCTCTTCTGCTACTGCATGAGATCTATTCTTCTCTGAATCGCAATACACATACATAGTGGAACGCTTGATGGATTTAGTTGGCAGTACACTATATCTTTAAATTACAGTGATACAGGTAGCCTGCCAGCCAGGAGCTACTTCACTGAAATAATGCAGCTAGTGCAGAACTGCTGAGGGGAATCCCCACTTATGTGGCAGTTGCTTCAAAGTCATGAGAAGGCCTTCCTTAGGGTTGCCACCTGTCCCGGTATTTTGAAGGGCTGCCTGGGTCAAAACTTCCTGCCCGGTTTTCCAAATAAGGAAAACCGGGCAGGATTCCCCATGATTGACATGGTGATCAGCCAATCACTAATTAGTTGGGCCTATTAAGCCTTTATGGAGGAAGAATAGGGAGGCCCACTGGTTGTATCTTGAAGGGAGAAATCAATATGAAAACACTAGAACAGACTTTGTATACAGGTATGGGACCTCTTTTCCAGAATGCTCAGGACCTGGGGTTTTCCGGATAAAGGATCTTTATACCTTAAGTCTACTAGAAAATCATGTAAACATTAAATAAACCCAAGAGGCTGATTTTGCTTCTAATAAGGATTAATTATATCTTAGTCTGGATCAAGTACAAGGTACTGTTTTACTATTACAGAGAAAAAAGAAATCATTTTTAAAAATTTGGATTATTTGGATAAAATGGAGTCTATGCCATTCCGTAATGCGGAGCTTTCTGGATAACGGATCCCATATCTTTATAAGTGTCTTTTACAGATGTTTGTTTTCAGTGAAACTTTTGAGTTGTCACACCTGTTCTACATGTCTAGCGCGTGCAACTGCTCATTTGAGTGCCTGGCTGTTAATTGCCCCTTTGTCCATAAACATTTCATGTGTTCATTATAGTTTAAGTAGCTGAAATGCAAAACTAAATGGATAGACCATGAATTCTGCCGTTGCTGTGTATTTACTTTGGAAGGGGCAAAGTCAGTGACCCAAGCAGAGAGATATGACTGCTATTTGTTCAGTAGAATAGCAAACTAAGAAATGCTCATGTGATTCATATGCATGGCTTAAATTTACTTTACTCCATTATTTTTCTCCTTTTATAACTTTGCACCTCTCATAAACCCGGAGGTCATTACAAGGAGTGGATTCATTTTGCAATCATTTAAAGGGCTATTGATCAGCTCCTTTAGGCATGAAACTAACTTTTTACGTCTCAGAAATGGAAATTGCCAGTTGTTGATAAATTCGGCATATTGCTCTGTTATATTCAATCATCAGAAACACATGATGGCAGTGCTTATCTAATCTAATTCACGTAGGATGAGCATTTGTCATATCAGTATTGTATTTACAGTGTTAATGGCTTTTGCTCAGACATGTCATTGTGGCTCTGTGTTGATTGGAAGGCGAAACCTCACAGGCTTTGTTCTGCATTATTTTCCACGGAGGTGGGCTATGGAGATATATATACAGTATACACACACACATACAGGTATGGGATCCGTTAATGAGAAACCCATTAACTTGAAAGCTCCAAATTATGAAAAGGCCATCTCCCATAGACTCCATTTTATCCAAATAATCAAAGTTTTTAAAAATGGTTTCCTTTTTCTCTGTAATAATAAAACAGTACATTGCACTTGATCCAAACTAAGATATAATTAATCCTTATTGGAAGCAGAACCAGACGACATGGGAGATGGCCTTTTCATAATTTGGAGCTTTCAAGTTAATGAAAGCTCCAAATTATGAAAAGGCCATCTCCCATAGACTCCATGTTATCCAAATAATCAAAGTTTTTAAAAATGATTTCCTTTTTCTCTGTAATATTAAAACAGTACATTGCACTTGATCCAAACTAAGATATAATTAATCCTTATTGGAAGCAGAACCAGACGACAGTTTATTTATTGTTTAAATGATTTTTTAAGTAGAATTAAGGCATGAAGACCCACATTACGGAAATATCCTTTATCCAGAAAGCCCCAGGTTCCGAGCATTCTGCATAACAGGTCCCGTGTGTGTGTGTGTGTGTGTGTGTGTGTGTATATATATCATGCAGAACCATGCTTTGATTTAGGATCCCTCTCTGTTCAGAAGACTTATATTGTGTAATGTTTATAACACAATGCAGCACAGTGTTTGCTCTTGATTAGAGTGGATTGCTGAATTTAATGCAGACAAGACAGGGAAAACAATACATACAGGTGTCACTCTTGTGAAAATGTAATTATTTATTTTATACATACATGTACACTTGCAGCAGACTTAAAACCATTGATGCCACACCAATTATTCCACAGAAGTGAATGGTGTGTTGTGTGCACAGTATGTGTAATTAGGGTGCAACTGTATATGGGTACATAGCAAGACAATTACAAGGAGTAGACTAATAAAAGTATAATGCCTGTCTAAAACATAACTACCCTTTATTCTTTACAACTCTAGATCATGTACTAGAATCAAGAAAAAGCAAACCTATGCCTTACCAACACTTCAGAGCATATTTACCAGCTCCAGCATCTCTCATCCTTCTATCTACATTTTGTTACCTCCCAGGTACTTTTATCGGTTGTATCTCAGTTTGTCCTGTGATTAGCTTTTCATATAATTTATGTTTTACTCGTTACCACCCATGTACACTCTATGAGAATTTGAATTGCCTTCCAGGTACTGCGCCTATGCTTATTTATTGGTACCACCTGTTTACTCTCTATTAAAGCTCAGCTGGCAGTTTGGAATATCCAGCTTGGGACTGTATTTGCAGCTACAGTATGTCTCCCCTGAGACTAGTGATGGGTCAAAATTCGCGAAACGGCATCTCGTTTTTGATGCTGACGTCCGTTTTTTTGACGCTGACGCACATTTTTTGACGCCGACGAACTTTCGGCAGCGAATTTGCGCGGCCGTTTCCCGAATTTATACGCCCGCGGCCAATCGTGCAAATTCTCCTCGAATTCGCGCCTGCCGAATAAATTCGCCCATCACTACCTGAGACCCAAAAAATCCAAATATCTTTCCAAAACTAACTAACCCTACCAATATGTCTGCAGTTTTAAAACAGTTCTTCATATTTTCATCTGTCTAAATACTTTTGCATTTTTTACACAAGGAGAACAAACAATTCAATCTCTAGAGTAGCAGGAAAATTGTCCCATCATTCAATACACCTTTCATCTCTTCTTCAGCCTTATTGCAATACATTTGCCATTGCTAGAATGTATTACATATATATAACTCTGCAGTCTGCATCCTGCCTCATCCTGGGACTTTACAACACCTCATCCAATTTCTCAATTCTACTTAATTTTTAGTTGTACATTTTTAAAACCTTTTCCACTCTAACATTGTCAAACAAACACTGCTGAGAAACCATGTAAATTAAGATACTTATATTGTAGTCATCTTGTAACAAATTCCTTGGCAATTTATTCAACTAAAGGGCAGAAAACAGGGTGAAATTATTATTAAAGAATTATGATTATAGGGAAACATATAATTGCATTTATAGTTAATAGCATAAAAATTATAGTAAATGCTTTACTTATACCAACATTACAGCTTAGCTGTTTAGAGGAGAAAAGAATGATTGCACTCACCTTAATTAGAGGTTGACAAATTACAAATGACAAGTGTTGCTTCTGGGGCTTCTTATGTGGATCACCCTGCCCAGATAATTTTTGATTTCATGGAACCTGCTCTCAGCATAAATGGGCCTATTGATATAGAACCTTTACAGGTAACAACAGAGCTTCTCAGTCTTCTGTTTTTCTTGGTTCACCCAGAGTTCTGACACATTGGATAGTTCCAAGAATATAATTCTAGCATATGACTGGATTTTGTCTAACTGCCTGAAGCCAGACATTAATCTTTCACATTGATATATAAATGGAAGAGTTCCAATATAACTCTCTGCTGTTCTATCTGTAGTGCACAAAAGTTGAGTGTCTGCCTTTTGTTAATGACCCTGCTAATGTAATACATTACGGCTAAAACAATTATGTGCAATTGGAAAGTGTGGCATGTGCCAGTTATTAGTTTAACCTTGGTAGTCATCTTTGTTTTGAATAGATAAAGATCAGCAAAACACAATACTGTTGTACTGTACATGTTGCACAGTGATGGGAATAATGTTAAATGAATCACATATGCTGCTTATGTCCTTGTATTGAAAAACATCATTAAGACTAGTATTCTGCTTTATACTATTAAACAGATACAATTTTATAATGTTATATAATGTTGTGCTTTACTTGTTTTATTAGGTACTAGACTATTCAGGGAAGGCCATCTCCTACAGAGTCCATTAAAGCAAATAACCTAATTTTTAAAAATTCTTTCCTTTTTCTCTGTAATTAAAAGGTACATTTTACTTAATGGTAACTGAGCTGCATGAATCCATATTGGTGGAAAGTTTATTTATTGTTTAAATTATTTTTTAGCAGACTTAAGATATTAAAATTAGTGATGGACAAATTTATTCGCCAGGCATGGATTTGTGGGGAATTTCCAAATTTCAGTAGTGTAGTGCACATAAAAATTGTTGCGCCTCAAAATTATTCGGACACCAATTGACTTTAATGAATTTGAACAAAAGAGTCGCGAGTATAAAAATTGTTGCTCGTGTCAAAATTGTCGCGCATCAAAATTATTTTGACACCCATTGACTTCAATGCATTTCGCAAATTTTTCGGTGAAGTGAAATGGGACAGATTCGCCCATCACTAATTAATATATAAATTAGGGAAAGGCCTAAATCTAGAAAATCCTGCATCCCAAGCATTCTTTATAAAAAATCTCATACCTACATAGTTACACAGTTACATAGTTAAATCGGGTTGAAAAAAGACAAAAGACCATTAACTTCAGCCCCTCCAAATGAAAACCCAGTGCCCATACATACAAACTCACACCAACCCCTCCATGTACTCACATAATTAGAAACCCGTTATACAGAAAGCTCCGAATTATGGAATGGCCATCTCCCATAGACTCAATTCCAACCAAATAATACATTTTCTAAAAATAATTTCCTTTTTCTCTGTAATAATAGAATAGTACCTGGTACTTGATCCCAACTAAGAAATAATTCCAAAAACCAGCCTATTGTGTTTATTTATTATTTACATGATTTTCTAGTAGACAAGGGATGAAGATCAAAATCACAGAAAGATCCATTATCCAGAAAGCCCCAGGTCTTGAACAGTCTGAATAACAGGCCCCATACTTGTATCTATAACGATTGTAGATTTTAGCATCACAATAGCCTTTGATATGTCTGTCCAAAAAATCATCCAAGCCATTCTTAAAGGCATTAACTGAATCAGCATCACAACATCACCCGGCAGTGCATTCCACAACCTCACTGTCCTGACTGTGAAGAACCACCTACGTTGCTTCAAATGAAAGTTTTTTCTTCTAGTCTGAAGGGGTGGCCTTTAGACTGTACAGTTACTTATACATACAAGTGCTGTCTCACTTGATTGTTCGGGGTTAATAATGGTCTTCAGATCATTCAGGTCATTACCTTATACTAAGCTGCATACATCTACAGTATATTGGTGGCAAAAAATCAAGTTTATTTAATTTTGACATGTTTTTTCTAGTAGATTTTAATGTATGGAGATACAAATTATGATACAAATTATGGAAAGATCACTTATATGGCATTCCAGGTCCCAAACTTTCTGGATAACAGAAAACTATACACATTTCTAAGTAATTTGATTTTATGTTATTGAATAAAATTTTCTGTAGAATTCTTTAAATGTAATGAATTGAGATAGACAAACATATATGTTGTGCTCATACTTGAAACAAGTTAGATGTATGAACTAAGTTTCTTTATGAAAGAAATGTTTTAATCGGACTGTACTGGGAGTAATGACTTTGGATACGGAAAAAGGAGCAAAGAATTTAGATCCTTGCTTGGCAAAAGTGACTTTCAAAGGGATGTTCTTAGTGGATAGTCAGATCCTGTCAATCTGATACTCTACAAAGCCTATCAGAGGCTTTCTTTTAAGCAGCTAATGCAGAAAATAATGAATTTTGAACCTTCTGCCAAATCTTAGAAAAGATAGAACATTTTCCAAAAGATGGCACAGGGATGAATCCTATTGGTAGCAGGGTGTTGCTGAGACAAAACTGCCCCGCACCAATCTACCTAAAAGGGAGGGTAGATTCTGGAGCACTGGGGCAGAAATAAATGCCTTTTTCAATAAATCAAAGGCCCGTATCGCCTCTTTAGGCCAAATACTAGTCTGCACCCTTTTTAGTAAGGGCAGTGATAGAGAAGTACTAGATACCTATAATAATTGGTGAACCATAAGAACCTTTGAACGGCTCACAGAAACAGGATTTGCACCTGCGAATGACCTGAAGCTTGGCTGGCTTCATCTCTAAACATTTTTGGGAAATGATATACCCTAGAAAATTTAAAGCTCATTTTGCCTTAACCCAGATAACACTTCCAGAACATCGGCACAATGATCTGTTAGATTAGCAGAATAGATCAAGATATCATCTAGCTACATCACAATATTCTGATGCACAAGATCAAGGAAAACATTGTCTACGAAGTCTTGGAAGATGGGGATAGACAGGGGATAGACTAAGTTCCCAAAGCTGAGGATCAACTTGGAGCAGGGTAATCACAAAGTTTACTCTGGATTCGTCAGTGGGAAACAAGTGGAGTAGAAACCCAGGTGCAACTTGCAGACCTTTGGAAAGCAAAAATCCTGCTATGGTCTGCTGAACCTTTCAGGGATCGGGACCTTTGGTTCTACTGCGGTATTAACCAAGGGTGCTGGTAGTAGCCTGCCTGGGGAGACTGGAGCTGATGTGGGAGCAACAGGTTGCTGCTGAATAGTGTCCAATCTTGTAGACAATCACTGGAGACATTGGACAATCTGGTCCTGCTTGGATTCTTGTTCCCCAAGACGCTGGAGGAGGCTTGCCAGGATTGCTTCCATGGGAAGCATGGGAAACAGCTGCTCCTTCAGCATCCACGTCAGGCCCAATGTAATGTAACGTAAAGGTATCCCAAAACCAAGAACCAACACCAAGGTCCCGGTCACGGCTCACTCTTCCACCTATAACATCCGCCTTTTGTTTTGGGAGGAGCCCTCCACTACTCAAATGCCACCAGGTCTTAATGTGAGAGAACCAAGGAGAGAGTTCTGGGCAGACAAGGGAACTGAACATAAAAAGGAAGGATGGGGAACAGGAAGCGTAGTCGTGGAACAGTCCAGGTCAGTACCAATCAGACCAATCAGTGTGGCACGAAATCTGAAACCAGAGGTGTAGTCAAAGTCACAGGCCGAGGTCAATACAAATCAGTAGCGCAGTACAAAGTCAGAATCCGAAGAATGGTCAGTAACAGGCAGGGGTTGGTACAGGCAGCAAAATATCAGAATTCAAGGTAAAGGTTTGCTGGTAGTTTGAGTAATGATTTCTTTGGGGAAGTGGGTATGTACCAAAAACACTTGTAATTGCCTTAGAGAGTGCAGGTTATTATATATATTATATAATAAAGGAATTAATATACATTTATCATGATTTAGTAACAGGAAGAGACAGAAGACACAGATGGAGCGGGCTTGATAGATGAGAATTGGCACATTAAAATCTTAAGGAGAGTATAACTGTTAGGCGGAAGATTGTTCTCAAGAAAAGTCAGATCTTATTTAACCAATTGCTTTTTCTAGATATCAGGAGAGCTGGTGACTTCAATGTGGTAGGTAAGGAATGGCATAACACTGTATGGAAAGAACAAGGTTCAGAAGTGAGAAGCCAGGGAAAAAGGTAAGTGATCAATAATAATTCTAGAGGTCAGAGGGAATTGTAATCCAAGAACCAGCCAAGTTGGAACTTAAAATCTGTCCATAGAAGCAAAATACAGGAAAGAGGGAGCCTAAATCTGCTGAAGTCAGATGTAGCGAGTATCTGAGAAACGCTAAACACATGTTAGCACATGCTAATTCTAGCACCAGCCCTAGATAAAGCTACAGAGGCAAGCTGCAAACTCTGAACTGGAGATTCAGAAATCAGATTCTTTAGCTTAATAAGTCTTCACTCAGTTATACATGGTAGGGCCTGATGTTCAACCAGGTTCCAGGATCAGGCAGCACTCCCCTGTCTAATTAAAAATATAACATTGTGAAATGCAAATGTCTTCTTTATGCTAAATATTTCCTCCTACATGTTTGTAGTAGCCTCAGAGAGATAGCTATCTCCTACTGCAACATGTATAATAACCCTTTAGACAGAGACAATGTTGTAATAGAGCATTAACCCAATGCAAATACTGTAGTAAGGTTATTAAAGCAAAATCTTGTTAGTAAGTGTATATTTTGGTACAAGTATGGGATGCAGTATATTAACCAGAATGTCAGGAACCTTATCTAACTAAGATCACCATTTATTTCTTATATATACTGAGCATAAAACAAAAACTGTGGTACCGTGTTAGCCAGTAGCAAAAATAACAAATAAAAAAACAAACAAATACAAAATGTATTGTAGAAGTGATACCTATATTGGCTAACAATATGTCACACTATGGGGCACATTTACTTAGCTTGAGCGAAGGAATAGAATAAAAAATTCATTCGAATTTTGAAGTGTTTTTTTGGCTACTTCGACCATTGAATTGGTTACTTCGACCGATTCGAAGTAAAAATCGTTCGACTATTCGCCCATTCGATAGTCGAAGTACTGTCTCTTTAAAAAAAAAACTTCGACCCCCTACTTCACCACCTAAAACCTACCGAGCATCAATGTTAGCCTATGGGGACAGTCCCCATAGGCTTTCCAAGATTTTTGTGATCGAAGGAATTTCGTTCGATTGATGGATTAAAATCCTTCGATTCGAAGGATTTAATCGTTTGATCGAATGATTAGCGGTAAATCCTTTGACTTCGATATTCGAAGGATTTAACTTCGATAGTCGAATATCGAGGGTTAATTAGCCCTCGATATTCGACCCTTAGTAAATGTGCCCCTATGAGACCTGACTGAATCCAGACTCCTGGACAATTTACATCCCACCCTAATTCATTGTATTATCTCTACATGTGATCTCTATCTATAGGTCACGTCCTAATTTATTGCCCATGAATACCTTTCACTGATCTACCAGAATACATGCTGTGCCTTTCTAGCTTTCATTTGTATTTTGCCTGAAGAAGGGGCCTTGGTGCCACGAAAGCTTGCAATGTATTTTTTTTTTTTATTGTTAGCCAATATAGGTATCACTTCTACAATACTTTTTGTATTTGTTTGTTTTTTATTTGTTATTTATACTGAAAAAGCATAAAAAATCATAATTGTTTTGCCACCAATATGGATCCATGCTAATTTAGTTACTTATGAAATTATTATAATAAAACTATTGGTTTAAATTCTTCAGGGGAAATTATGGAGCCTCCTGGATAATTGGATTCATCATAATAGATCCCAGACCTGTACCGCTAAAATGAAGTAGAAAATAAATGGCAGTGCTGCTTTTAGATCTTTACTGTATATTATTATTTTAATACAGCATCTTTTATAAGGTTATCCCGATGCAGGACAGCTGTGTGTAAAACTGATTTTTTTTTTCTCTGTTACAGTCGGGGTCCCTCTGGAGAGCACTAATTATTATATTTCAAGCAACTGCTATGATGGGCACCCTTTATGTTTGCTGAGAGAACATATGAATAGAATAATACAAAATATATAAAAAAACAGGATTTAACAACTGGTTTATTTTTGCTGAGGTTTTACTGACATTGACATGCCAAACCCAAAGCACTGTGAATCCTTTAAAGAAAGAAAGAAAGAAAGAAATAAAGTGGTTGCTAATAGTAGTGAAACTGCCAACATTGCATGTATTTGATTTCTTCCTGTTTCATGATTGGAATCTGGGCACACTGCCTATATGTGGTATAGGAACTAACAACAAGCCACATGACAATCTATTTACAGTGAGCAGGATGCCATCTCCCCTGCTGTTTCTTTGTAACATTATTATATATAATGTATACATTATTTTCAAATAAGTGGAAGTCATTTATGCAGGATCATATCTGTTGGGGAACATCGGCGAAATAGATCAGCATGTACATCCAGCTACTAATTCATAGGGTGAAAGTACCAATAACTTGGGGTGCCTCATCTATTTATTAATATTTATAAATATACTTAAACCTAAAGGCTTCCTGTGTTGGGCATCCTGCAGTAACAGGACCTCATGCACAGTGACATAACCAAATGGGCTTGGAATTTGTGGATGCCGTTTCCACAGATCTAACAAACATTTTGTGTCACAGCATTTTTGTGGTCATGGTTTATGCTTACAGTCTTTATGTTCTGGGAGACTTTGAACACTGCTACTATCACACTGTTACTGAAATTGTTCAGCCTGGCAGGAAGTTACACAACTGGCCTGTGTCTGTACATTGTGGCGACACTGAGGCACTATAGTAATCGAAGACATGTACAAACATCCACTTGTAGTAAAATAACTCACCGAAGAAGGAAAGTGGCCCAGGTGCTCCTACCCCAGGCCCTCAGGAGAGCGAATGATCCATATACAATGTAAGGAAGGTTTAGGGCACTCCAGAAAACCACATATAGATCAGATGAAAAAATGTTGGTTTAAAAAGTAGAAAAAAATCTTTCTTCAAACTATCATCTTTAGCCTTACGCGTTTCGTGTCCCCAAGACACTTAAACATAGGCTTGTGATTAAGCCTATTATTAAGGGGACCAAAGATCGAAGTGAATTTTCGAATTAAAAAAAACTTCGAATTTCAAAGTATTTTTTGGGTACTTCGACCATCGAATAGGCCAAATTCAACATCGAATTTGAATCGAATTGAAAAACCTTTGAAAATGCGACCACTCGAATATCGAAGTACTGTCTCTTTAAAAAATGTTGACTTTGACACTTCGCCACCTTAAACCTGCCGAATTGCTGTTTAGCCTATGGGGGACCTCCTAGAACCTATCTGAGGCTTTTGGGCAAGTTTTGAGAAGTCAAAAGTTTTTTTTGAAAAATCCTTCAAATCGCTCGACCATACGATTTTACTTTGATCTTACTTTGATCGAATACAGCCATTTTCGCTGGAAAAAATACTTTGACTATCGAAGTACTCAAATTCGATGGTCAAATTTCGAAGTTTTTTTACTTCGAAATTCAATCCTTGATAAATAGGCCCCTAAGTGTCTTGGGTTTAGTTTGGTGCCGTAAACCTTCCATACGTTGGACACTAAGGCACTACCATGCCAGTTTCATTTTAAACCTTGAGAAGAAGTTTTCACGAGTTTATAACACAACTTAACACATCACATAAAACTTACTTAACAAGCCAGATAATGTCAAGACCATTTTTCATAATTACAAAAAAGTATACAAAAAATATAATAAAATAAATGTAATAAGCCTCTAGTATATACTGTATATAGTAGTTTTTAGACACCGTAAGAAGTTTTATACCTAGTTTAGGTAATTTAGCAGTCTACAGTAATACGGTTATCCAGAAACCTGTTATTGAGAAAACTCTGAATTACGTGAAGGCCATCTCCCATAGACTCCTTTTTAATCAAATAATTAACATTTTTACAAATTATTTCTTTTTTCTCTGTAATAATAAAACAGTAGCTTGTACTTGATCCCAACTAAGATATAATTAATCCTTATTGGAAGCAAAACCAGCCTATTGGGTTTATTTGATTTTTAAATTATTTTCTAGTAGACTTGAGGTAATAAGATCCAAATCATGGAAAGATATATTATCTGGAATCCCCAGCATTCTGTATAAAAGATTCCATACCTGTAGTAAAGAAAACTATACAAAATAATACACTTGGAGGATAGATAGTTGCATTCAGCCTTGGTGCTCTCTTATTAGGGCTATTATGTTGGCCCAGATTGGGTAAGGAATATTTTGCTGGGGCTGTCCAGGAATGTATGGTCATTGTATTAAATCATTCATTTCAAAAGTTGTGGACAAAACTATAAAAACCCAATTGTGCAAATCTATAAGATCTAGGCAGGATGTTTTAGCTTTGCAGAGAGATTTGACTAAATTGGAGAACAGGGCAGCAAATTGTGAAATGATGATCAAAGTTGATAAATGGAAGGTTATGCACTTGGGCAAAAATAACAAAAGTGCTAATCATTTACTTAAATATTTGTTTTTAAGTATATTAATTGTTAACCGAAAGGATTTGCAGGGTTCTGTGAATATCATACTATGCAACTCTAAACAGTGTCAGTATAAAGGGCTCATTTACAAGTGCAAATGAAGTGCAAAATGCAATTTCTGATATAAATTCCCATATTTTTTTTACCCAGAATAAAGCATTTTACCTAAAAGTCTTGCATCACTGCACCTACCAGGGGAGTTGTACTTGGCACAACTGCTACAAAATGCAATCAACTTGTGCATTTATAGCATCATTTCTGGCGCTTAGCCTCAAAATAACTTATGGACTGAATTTTAAGGGGAAATGTTGCTGCATTTATTGACACACTGTGCAGTGGTCCTCTTATTGTCAATTTATCTGATTAGAATATGAGGATGGACTTTGACGTTTGGAGTAGTTTCCACTTAAGAATGCTCTTGGGATTATTGCTCTTTACATGTTAATCAAAGGACATTATAGACAGATAGTGGGGGATCTTTTTACCCATAGAAAAGAAAAAATGCACCAGATGCCAACCATTTCTATAAGGGAAACAGAACTTTCAGTGGCAGCAGCTTTAAGTGGTTCCTCACAGTGAGGACAGTGATGCCATAGAATGTCCTACTGGTGAATTTGTGATGGCTGACTGTTAATGTCTTTAAGACTAAATTCGATGTTTTCTTGGACATGCATACTGTAATATCATAGGCTGTTATGATCCAAATGTCTATATTTAGTTATGTATACAATACAAAAGAGCCATGACTATCCTGTAAATTATATATTTGTGATCTGTGTTTATTTATGTCATCATTTATAATTAGTGATGTAATTTATGTTAAGCGACTCACTAAAACATGTGCATTTTAATAAATTAAGTACCCCTGGTGTGAGGATATTAGAAGTCATTATGGAGTTCCATGACCTTTAAAAGAACATAAACTGTAGTAATAGAACTCACCCATTACTTCTAACATCCTTGTGTGTCCTTGTGTGTGTGTGGATAAATGTGTTGGGTAGGTCTGTATGTGTATGTGCTGGAAATTATTTCTATTTTACTATTGTCCTTTCTTCAAAACAAAACTTGTTCTCTCTTTTTTTAATGAAACTAATCTTATGTAATATACAGGATTTTATTATAACTGGCCTCTAGCTCAATTGCTATATTGTATTCAGGCATGAAAGGTTGTTGTTTATTTTGATAGAGCCAATATTAGTAAATGATGTGGCATGGAATAACACTACCATTATCCATGGAAGAAAATGTTTACTGTGTGCATTGTTCTCTCTGTGTAGCTGCACTGATCTGTGGCATTACTATAAATTACACATAATTGATGGGTTCATTGTGGTGGAAAAGACAATAAAATTCTAAAGCAAATAAGCCATATATGAGAAATATTGAAATGTGTCTATTACAACTGAGCAAGATCAGATCTCTATATGTGTAACTTTGTGCAGCCTTGGACAAACTGGTCATATGTTAGTGTCACACTCCATTATTGAGTTCTCTATACACGTGTATGATCTTGGAATTCTAGAATGATCAATATGAATATTTGGTGGGTTTCATTTGCCTAGATGATAGACTTATAGATAGATAAAGAGCATACCTTAAAAAAGAAATCAATTTTCAGCAATATAACTATTTTGGATAAAATGTTCCTTTAGATAAGCAAGGATACACTGAACCATGTCAGTACAGCATATATCTGAATTCAGCTGCCATTTCCATCAACCAAAGAATTCTGGTGGGTGGCCTTGCCTGTAGCATCGATAATTGAAGAAAATGCTTTGGCAAACCACATTGTTTGAAAAATAACAACACGCCAGCCCTCTTTAGTGGAATCACTATTCATGATATTTATGTCAAGAACATTCGGATTCCATGTCGATCTGAATAACATTAATGTAAAAGCAAGCACTCAGCAAGTGTATGCAAGCAAGAGTAGGCTGATAGACGCATCATTAAAACCCCCAAATTCCTGCCTATGCTTTAGCATTGGTTAGAAGGGGAATATATATCTATATCTCTCTATCTCTCTCTCTCTATATATATATATAAATTGTTGTGGGGAGGAAGGATACCACTGTCCTGGGCAATTGGCGCATATGTGAAGACATTTGCATGTGCAGGTCAGGTTGGGAAGTAGAGATAAATACAAGGCTGCATAATGCTTTGTGTTGCATGATGCTCCTGGATTAAGTATGCTAAATGACATACAAGTTAGTGGTGTGGACAACAATGTCCTACCTCCTCCTGTATGCATTAAGGCAACACTGCAAGAAAGAATCACAACTCTTTGGGCAAAGTTTATAACTGTCTTTTACTGCAAGTATAAAATGTACCATAATGGCCTTAAAAACCACAATGATGAAAAACTCATAGCCAAAGCGCTTATGCCAAGCTCTTGCACAGTGTTATCTGTGCCTTACAAGTCCAGTACAATTAGCATAAGGGCTGTGGTGACGGCTTCTGCTTTTGCCCCACCAAACCTTTATGTAGTGCCACTTACAAAAAGAGACACAGCTCTTTGAACACACCATCCTGGGTGAGCATCAACTGTATGTGCACTAATAACAATTTGCATGTTGTGTAAGGCACAACACACAATATAAAACCAAGAGGGCTCATTTACATCTGCAAGTGCAGTAGGCAACTTGAGATTTTTCATGTAGTGAATTGCATCTAAAACCAGTTTCATTAAAGCGAGTTGGGCCCCAAATGCTCTCTTCTCATTTCTTTATAGTTACGCACAGCACCACTCACACAGACCTTCCTGCCTTCTGTTCCAAATCGGACAAGTGGCAGCTTCAGGATTCCCTCAGTACCCTATGTCAATTGTTGCGGTACAGTTGAGTCTAAAGAATTGGGTGCAGATAATACTCACTAACTGAATACCGCAAATGATGGCAGACAGACTTTGAAAATCTTTTGCACAACTCTATCTGATTTGTGAAGAGTGAATTATGCAATTGCATTAATTTTGCCAAATTGGTTGCAGTTGCACTGGAAGCAGCTCAATTGTGCCTGATTCAATGCCCACATTGCCCCCAAAATGCGATACAAATACTGGAAGAAAATATGAAATTTGCACTGATAAATTGCATTTTACTCACTATGTATGGGTAAATGAATAAGCCTATGGTGTTATGTTGTTGTTGTTTTTTTTTGGTTGTTTTTTTTGCATTATGCATCTTGCCTGTCCCAAAATGGTAAATGAGCCTGATGATATAAATCTCAATCTAGGATAACTGGGAGTCATAGAAAATGTGATAAGTGGGAAATAAATTGCAGCTACAAATATTGAAAACAGTGTAATTGAAATTCTAGAAGTCAATGTAGTAAATTTGCTTTTTTCTCCAGGTGTCTGGAAGCATTCCCCCAACTCTATTTTTATTTTATTCTTTGCGGCAAAAAAGGGTAAAATCAAATTCAAGTTTCTGAAACCTATTAAGTGCAAAAAATATATTAATGCAAAAAACTCAAATATAAAACTTTGCCATCTAAAATCTGAAATGTTCATGTAGACGTTAATGGGAGATTTTTTTTTTAGCAAAAATCAAGCTACTTTTTAATTTGAGTTATCAAGAATATCCAGAAATACAAAATTTGGCAGACTTCATGAAAATGATGGGTAGAAGGTGATTTCACTACTTTTGAGCTGTTTGTTCATGTTTTTATGCAATAATATTTTTTAATAAATAGGCGCAAATTCAAATTGTAACAAAAAATGTGAAAATTTAAAAATGTGATTTTTGATAAATCTACCTCTAAGGCTGCAATCAATGCTGTCTTATATTTTTACTTTTCAACCTTCCCTAAATATACAGTACTGGTCAGCAAATTTAGTAGCAATCCAGTGCATGCAAATAGAAAAGGTAAAATGTATTTCTGCACAAGTGAATTGCAGTGCGCAGATATAAATTAATGTGCCTAATCTAGTCATTGTAAATAATATGATACATTTGTACACTACACAGGATGCCATTACTTTAAAGTTGTAGATAATGTTTTTTGTTTCTGTACCAGCTCAAGGCAACCACAGCCCTTTAGCAAGGAATATCTGTGACTCCAAAGATGCCCCAGTAGCTCCCCGTCTTCTTCTCTGCTGATTCACTGCACATGCTCTGTGCTGCTGGCACTTACTGAGCTTAGGGACCCACTCACAATATACAGTACATATAGAATATAAATGTCAAAATATAAGGCTGATTAGTAATTGATACAGATAATTACTACATGGCAGCACAGAAACCAGTGCAACTAGCATCAGAATTTAATAATCAGCCCTGTAGCATCAGTTACTGCTCAGAGCCAACTGAGCATGTGAGTGTCACAGACACTTTCCAAGATGACGACCCCCTGTGACAAGTTTGAAGTTCTGTATCATTGCTGCTATTGAAGAGCTTAAACTTTAGGCTGGTGCAATCAGTTCAGTATATAAAATGTGGCATTTTTAACCATATTCATTTTTAGGGTTAAGTTTCCCTTTATAACACTTTAGATGGAAACTGGGAGACATAATGAGTTAGCAGGGTGGGTGAGAATGGGTTAAAAAATAAGATATCTGCACACAAGGCGGCCCTAGGAATGTAGGAACTTTAGTGCCACAATTTTAGAGAAAAATATGATGCAAATCTGGGATGCGCTAACTGCGACCCTCTGGTCATTTTGGACATGCACCCCATGACAACCCACTGCTTGGACATAAATGATATAAATATAAACATCTAATAGTTGTTATACAATGTTAGGCAATATCCTGTAATAAACATGGCAAACTTTTCATCAAGTTTAGTAGAAAATATCAAAAAACCAGATGCATAAAACCAGTAACCTCCGTTTGTTATGAATTACTAATCCTGATGCAGATTATGCCATTTCTGTTGGGAGAAAACATATGGCCAGTACAAGCAATTTATTTCCTCTGCATAATTTATACTAGACTTTTTGGAACCTATAGTAGCGCTTCAAATTGATTTTTCATTCTTAGTTATATCAACTTTTTAATCCATAATTGTATTTCCCCATAATTTTCTCAATTACTCTCAAGGTGGGGGGAATGCCTTATCAACTCTATTCTAAGAGCAGCATGAATGATACTTGTACAGTAGGATATGGTTGATAAGCAGGTTGATAATCTCTTTAATCTTGCCATTTTTCTGGTTGCCAGTGAAAATATGACACCAGGACAGGCCAGGAACTGTTGTGATACTTTTGTGTCTGCACCATACAGTCGTGTACTTCCCTGTACCCCACAGAAAAAAAGATTTGTTCTGTAGATTATACTGTATAAAGCATGTGGTGAATCAGGTCACTACATGAGAATTGAAGTCCACAAATCAGTAACGGCAAGGTTACAACTTTAGCATATAGAAAAGTCAGGAGACAAGTTGCTAAGAACCACAAGTATAGAGCAGTTTTCATGTGAAAGACAAAATCACTGATACAATAGATAACGGGTACTTACTCTAAATGCAGCTCATCTCAGCTCTTCCTTCTGCATTCTCCTGTGTCAAAACGTTTACTTTATATCTGCCCGATATCATCCTCATTTATGGTGAGAACACACACTTCTTGTTTTTCCATGTGCTGTCACTTTTGGCTTGCACCATTCTGTAAACTGCACATTCTAGGTTAGGTGATGCTTTCCAATTGCTGGAAAGTTCACATTAAGACATTTGTTCTTTATAAAATATTTATCTGGTTTTATAAGAGTATTATCTTAAGTACTAATGGATTAATAACAAACAATGTATGCATAAATACCAAACGGCATCCATCCAGCTTCTCACTCATCAGACAATACCACTTGCAGGAAAGTAAGAGATAGGCCAGGTGTCTAGGTGTAGGGCCAGGTGTAGGTCTAATTTCCTACATTTATGCCAAATAATAATGACAAAAAAACATTTTACAGATCAGTGTGTGCACAAAAATTATGTTTATCTGTATATTGTTGCCATATTGTGCTTCTTTTATTCTATCACTTCATATTCACAGAACATATTGAATTCAGAAAAGAATGGTAGATAGCGTAGTTATTTAAGGTATATGGTTAAGGGGGTGTGTTTGCAGATAACCCCTTGCTCATTTTGGAGCCTCACATTGTGTTTAATTAAATTCCAATATGCCATTTACACTTTACATAATTCCTTCAACATATAAGCTACATGCCATGTTCACAGACACAGTGTTCATTGTGCTTTTTATCTTAAATACATTGTATTTTCTCACCCTAAAGATGTCATAAAAGAGGAAATGATTAATGCGTTTTCCTCTACACATTTATTGCCCCATCCTATGTTGTCAGGCAAGCACTCAGAAATCTACTCTACTCATACATATACAGTTACAGTTCACAAGCTCTCATAAAACATAAGAATGTGTGAGGCAAAATACATTTATACGTGTTCTGCTGTTAAAATCCTTTATTGATTATGTTTTGGTTTCCTTTTTCTTCATTGTTTCCACATTCTTTCATTACACAATGATCCCATCCTCATTAAGCAAAGCCACTCTTATGTGTACAAAATGCTTTGCTAGTACTCAAACCCGTCTGAGAGGAATTCTGCCATTGATGACTAGAGCCTGTGATTCCATTTTCAATGACACAGTAACATATTTTATGTTAGTCTGTTTCAGATTAAGTGGTATTCAGTAAGACATTATCACAAAAACAAACAATTAAATCAATTAGCAACACATGAGAGAAAAAAACAAATGTTTCCTGTTGATGCACAACACCGAAATCTTTTGATGTGCTATTACTGATCATTTTAAATATGTTGCTGTGTATGCACTGTGTTTTATTGTTATATTAGGCAGGGCCGGACCAAGCCCTAGGCAAACTGGCAACCTGGGAGGGGAAAATGAAGGAGGGTGAGTGACAGAGGGGAGTGAAGGAGAGGAGAAAGTGTTTATAGGTCACCAAGAGGTATAGTGCCAGTAGAAAAACAAAATATCATACACTGTCAGAAAAGCAGAAATGACAGGTACCAATACAGCAGATTATCATTAACTTAATAAGAACTTATAAACTTAATACCATTTATAAACTGATCACAAACAGAAATACTGTAATTTGTTAACGCTTAAACTATTGTTATCAGCAG
This sequence comes from Xenopus laevis, assembly GCF_017654675.1. Classification (NCBI taxonomy): domain Eukaryota; kingdom Metazoa; phylum Chordata; class Amphibia; order Anura; family Pipidae; genus Xenopus; species Xenopus laevis. The sequence continues at coordinate 105,606,313 of NC_054380.1, read as the reverse complement.
TACTGTCTGGAAATTGTTAACAGCTAGTAAATCAGAATCATGGAGGCCTAGTTATAAAATGTTACATTTTTGTGGTTTTAGAGCTTTTTGAAACTATGAATAAACTCATTTCCATGAATGGCAGCCATTTATCAAGATCTGAACTGAAAAAGCACAGACAGGAAAATGTTGCAGAAAAGTCACAAAAACACATATTTTTAATTTTGTCAAATGATGATCATGACTTTTTCTTTTTGTCACACAAAAGCCAACCCCAAAAAGTTGCAGTTTAGTAAATCAGCCCCTTAACTGTTAAGGGGAGAAATTGGGATAGGTAGAAGTGGGGCCAAGGATCGTTGTTTTTGTTATAGAGGCGGGGGGGGGGCGTAGGGGGAAACCTGCGTGTGGTTTTAGGGAGATTTTGTTGCAGTGGAACAGTTCTGAAAAATAAGCTATAGAAAGTCATATCACAGAAGGAACAGATCCTGTTTTTAGCATGTGATTTATACACTTGAGTTAAAAAGTTAGCATTAAATTAATAAGAAGTTCCTTTCTTTTCATTTCAAATAAATGCTTTATTCATCAAATTTTACATTTATTAAAAACTCAATTCCAGTTCTGCAGACCTTTTGACTCTCTGTCAATTGAAATGTTATTATATCTTATATCAATTCTAAGTGGCCAGATTATAAAAAGTTAGTGGCTCCGACAACATAATGTCTTCTGATGGCGACGACAGGAACTTGGGTCTTAATGATAATTTGAGAAGGCTGCAGAATTCCATTCAAAGATGGACCCCCTTGATACAGGTTCATTCCCTCAAGAATTCAAAAGGATCCATTCAAGTGAAGGGCTCTCCAGAATGTTCACGACTCACTGCAAAATGGGCTGATAAGAGAGCTTCCACCACAACAAAGATGCGTGTACAGGTTTCACACCTTTTTTGCAGGCAGGGAGATGTGCCAATTTCTGCAGGGCCTTCTAGAGAGCTCCACAAAAGTGTTTAAATATGGGGCTGCCTAAAAGCTAGGATTGGAGGGTCTGGAAATATATTCTACAGCTCCTGTCAGACAAGCAAAGGGTAGTTGCCATACCCAGGGGAAGCCTTCAAAAAATACAGACAGACAACAATGACTATATCCCCCTTGTTGTCACCAATAACCCCCATTTGAAGTCCCTACACAAACCCATAAAGAAAGTGCTGCAAATGCTCCATACTGACAAGAGACTGCAGAATGTAGAGGTCCAGATGTTGAACCTGGTGGCAGAGTTGTGCTTCCTCCTTGATCTGTCACAGAACCTCAGGTCTGTTCCTATATGCCAGCAAATGACAGGTTGCTTCTCATACTGCAGCACTATAGCTCCTAATAGAATCTACTTGAAAACCTCTTAGTGATCCCTTTTCATGAACAAAAGGGACTACTTTTTTCAGCCTTTTTATTGTCTGAACAAATATAACTATTTGCATGCCTTAAAGCTCTACTAAAGCTGGTTTTGTAGCTTATTTTTTAAGATACTATACAGCTGTGGGACATTTGATAAAAATGATCATTTAAATAGGTGCCAGTCACTAAATAGTCTAGTAAGAAACTTTCAAGCAAGAACAAAGATTCTAAAAAGAAGAGATTGTCACTCCCCTTGAATAGACTTTTGTTATGGTATGACCCAGCTGTATAAAGTCTTGTAGCAACTGTGGATAATAATATAATCCTTGTTTTAATCTCTTTTTGTTTTCTTTTTTTTTTTTATACCAGTGGAAGCATTTGGAGAGCTTTTAAACACATGCAACCAGTTTTTAGAAACAGGGCTACAATTTTCTTTTTTCTTTCTGCAAAATACAGGATATGAGTGCTCTTAGTTTGTTATTGCAGTATTAAAAATGTACCCTTTGTTCCTTGAAATTGTGTAAATAATCACAGCTGCATTTTAGTGCATTCTTGGCACACATACAACTATACAAATGTGCTACTGTGTTCAAACCCCCAGCTCTCAAGTAAATATTGCCATCTAGCTGGTGAAAATGGTATTATTAGCAATATCATGCAGATGTATTTATTTTATACTGTAGGTGCTGCTGAAATAGGAAGTAACAGCTCCTCAAAGCACAATCAATTCAAGTGTATGTAATGTATGTAGGGATGCACCAAATCCAGGATTTGGTTCGGGATTCTGCCTTTTTGAGCAGGATTGGGATTCGGCCGAATCCTTGTGACCGGCCGAACAGAATCTGAATCAGTAGGTAGGGAAATCACGTGACTTTCGATCATAAAAGAAGAATTCTTTCCACTTTTTCCTTTCCTGCACCTAATTTGAATTTGAAAATTAGGATTAGGATTCGGTTCGGTATTCGGCCGAATCTTTCACTAAGGATTCGGGGATTCGGCCGAATCCCAAATAGTGGTTTCGGTGCATCCCTAAATGTATGTAATAATGGAGAAGAAAACTTGTAATGAAAATATTGGTTCCTGTTAACTGGGTAGCCTTTAATTGAAAATTTAATAAATATATTGTAAGAACCATTGGCATGGCATGCTCCCATAGTTTGGTTTTTGCAATGAAACTGTGCACTTTTTAAATGTGCTCTTTTTTTCTTTTAAACAATGGGTTTAGCAAGCTGTACAGTTACAAATGGCCAAGTGTTTGATGCCGACCTGCTATCCTAATGGAGTGAAAGATACTGTGGGGAAAAACAAATGCCTAAAGGCTTTAACAACATTTGTCAGGTAGCTTAGGGAATTTACAGATATGGGACCTGTTATCCAAAATGCTCAGGATCTCAGGTTTTCAAGAAAAGGGCCTTTCTGTAATTTGGATCTCCATACCTTAATGCTCCTTATAGACACACTTTAAATATTATGTTATTAAGGATGATGTATAGTAAAACATATTAGGATTTAATAGAGGTGTTAGACTAATTACTCTAAAGATACTATAAATATAGCTGAATATCGAAACCTCAAGTCCCATTCCTTTGTATTAGCACTGTACAGCAGCTCCCGAGGTCACAAATACATTACTTTATGGTAATAGAATAGGTTGTATGTGACTTTCTAGTGTGTCCATTCAATGTACAAATTAGCTGCTGTTTTCAGTCCCATAAATAAATGTGCTTCTTAACAGTATTCCAATGTCTTAGATTCTATTAAGTAACTGGAGAGAGGAAAAATACAAAGATGATGGGAAAGCACCACAGATGATGCTCAAGACTCTACAGCTATTTCTTGATTTGGTAACATGTCAATTGGACTGTATATTTAGTGCTTACTCCAACTTTGTTTTAATGAGTCCACTTTGATCTTAATATCCCAATAAAATATTTTATAGCTTCAAATAAAGCCAAACATTATATTTTTTTCCTCCTTTTCCCTATATTTATTTATTTATATTAGACTTTACTGACGATATGTGTCATTCCTGCTTCCGAGAATCTTAAAAAAAACTTCCTTTTTAGAACCAAGAAAGACGTACTTGTGTTGTTGAAGGGCACCTAATTGAATGAAAGTTATCTTTGGATGGGACAATAAAAAACAAGTTCAAAGAATTTTAACTGCTTACATTTTTAATGCCCTTTAAATGGCTTCACAACATATCACTGTTACTAGCAGTAATGTAAATATAGTCAATATTAATTGGCACATATACATGTAATACAGTCCAAGTATAGTCTATAGTACCTGGGCAGTTAGCTTCCTCAACCAAAGTGGCATAATACTGGATATGAATTCACATGCACTTTATTTTGCTGCTGAGAGATTTTATAGTTACTTTTTTATTGCAGAGATAAGGTTTTAAGGGACAATTGGACTAATACAGAGCAGAATGCAGAATTCATTTGTATATAAAAGAAAATATAATCAGTTATGAGTACATTGGAGAAAGCAAATTATTGGTTTGATGAAATTCCTTGCAAAAGAGTCAAGCCATAGGCTAACTGCACCTGCTATTCAATTTTTTAATCTTCAGATAAAACACAGATATCAAAATACTGTGTCCAGTGATGGGTCAATTTCTCCAGTTTCGGGTCGCTGAAAAATTTGCGAATTTCCCCGTGACTGCTAGAAGTGGCTTTCAGTAATAGTGTGTAAGGCTACAGTAAAATGAATGACGTTATTTCTCAAACTATTAGCTTCTGCTCCAGATAAGACTTATGATTGTCAGAGGGTGAGACAGGGTGTTATACAAGTGTTCACAGTATGCAGTGCACAATAAATGGGCACCAGTGTTTCTGCAACTTAACAATAGAACTTATTTATTAAAGGAACAGTTCAGTGTAAAAATAAAATCTGGGTAAATAGATAGGCTGTTGTAAGAGGTGTCTACGAAAATATAGTGATTTTGTGTATATTTCACCAGTGTTAGACTGGTCAATATAAAACTCCAGGAAAATATGTGTGTTTCTGCAGCCAGCAAGGCTATAGTTCTGTACCGGTTTAGGAAAAGCTGGATTATGGGTCCCTGGAATGAAAGGAAGAGAGCAGGGTGGGCTTACATTCTTTGCTCCATTAGGTGTTTTGCAGCTGCCTAAGCTAGAGGCAGTTAAGTAATCAAGCTACAGGTGAGCTGTAGTTAAAAGGAGGTGTGGGACCTGGATACCTCCTGGAGCTGGAGGAGCAGAAAGACAGGGCCGGAACTAGGGGTAGGCAGAGTAGGCACGTGCCTAGGGCGCAAAGCTGAGGGGGCGCCAGGCACGTACCTGCTCTGTCACCTACCCCATGTCCGGTCCTGTGTCTCCCTGACTGGCACTGGTAATTTGTTTCAAATGCGCTATCGCGCATGCGCGCCGGCGTGTAGTTTCGCGCATGTGCGCCGGCGCGTAGTTTCGCACTTGTGCGATTGCGCGCACACTAAGCCGGCGCCGTGCCCGACCAGGTTGCCTAGGGCGCCTGGCCGGGTTGGCCCAGCTCTGCAGAAAGGAGATGTGCCTGTGTGCAAAGAAAAGAACTGGCAAGGAAGAGAGAAAACCTCCCAAGAGACTTGTCTTGAGTGAGCCCCTGCGAAGATTCTGGGACTTGTGTCCAGTGAAAACTGGTAAAGGGGCTAAAAACGTGAGTTAAAGTGAACACCAATGAGGGTGTGAATTGGGACTGTGATTTCCTTTGTGAAGCCAGTGGGTTGAAGATTGATTATGTGACAAATAAAAGCCAACAAAGCTGCATTTTAAGTAAAGGTGGTGTCAGTCTCCATTCTTTGTGCTGAAAACTGTGCCATGGCTATGATCTTTGCTACCTGAATCTCACACTGTGTAAAATAAAGAATATTTCTAATATCATTAGTTTGCCAAAAATATAATATATAAAGGCTGGAGTGAACAGATGTTTAACTCTGAGTTAGTCAGCGACTATAAGGGGGGGGGGCCACATGGAACATAACTGTTCAGGGAGTTTGCAATTGATCCATAGCACGCAGCTCAGATTCAAAAGCAAACAGTTATGACCCATGAGGCCCCACCTCTAGTCACTGATTTACTGGTTACTGCCTAGAACATAGAACATCAGTGGATAGGCATATACACACAGCACCAGTGATTAGTATACAGTACATCCCCGCTGGCAAGAGAGAATACACAGCAGCTACAGAAGTACCAGCTTTCAGCCTTTACTTTAGGTTGAGCTTCAAGGGTGTCTCTCTAGATCCTAGCTCTAGTTCCTTCTTCTGGGTAATTAATACTCAGGATCCTATTCCCACTTAACACTCCAACTGAGGTGGAGCCTCAACTGCTTGGATAAATAGCCCTGACGCTAGAGTGACCTCTGAAAGTGAGTTAGCATATCACCTACTAGACCTGACCTGTCTAGGTTTCAAATGCAACTCTTCCTGCCTGCTCAGTGAAGGGGACTGGCAATATGGACCCTGAGCACATATGTACTTAGCTTATATATTATAACACAGTACCACCTAGTGGCTAAACCAGGAACTCTAGGGGTTGTGACCAAGGAATTGAAGCCTAGCTCCTGTATAACTAAGGGGCTCAGAACTAAGTTCTTTTCTCATGTTAAGATTGTATATACTGTATATGATTATTACTTTTTTAAAACACTAGCTAGGAATTGGAATAATAGGAATACAGCAAATAAGTTTTTCTAACTTTTAACAGATTTGTCACTATTTTCTGTTGTTCAGGGTTCTGCTTTCTATCTTTTGCCTGGAAATAATTTTTTTGTTGGATTGCATACTGAATATTCCTGCCATTCCCCCTTCCATATGTTGGTGGCATGCTTGATACAGGGCAGTGACTGCAGACTGGGCTGCCTTGCTCATCCAGATCATTACACCTCGATCATTGTGAGTACAAAAATCCCATAATATTTATTTGAAATTGTTATTATGCGGTATTACCAGGAGGGGCATATGATTCATATACTAGAACTGTTAGTATAAGAAGTATTATGTGTGTAACATGAGTCATGTGCATATCTGAATGTATGAAAAATGAAAGTTATTGCCACTGAATGCAGTATCTGTTTGAGCCATTTTGTAAACTGAAAATAACTTGTTTAGAACTGCATATTGTTTAACCAGGTATCGTTGTATAGTTGGATTTGCATTCTCTTTAATCAAAAGATGAGTTCTACTCTGGCACGTTACGGGTTGTGTTGCAGGCTGGGGGCCTTGAGTTGAGCTTACTCTTCCATCCATCTACATTTCAGCAGTGGACTCTACAGGGAGAGATTTCCATGCTCCCGGCCATAGGTCTAGATCATTTTTCACACAAATTATAGCAAATACCTCTTAGACTGACACAAATCTTGGCTGAGCTGTTGGCAGCTACTGAAGCTTGCTAGGCTTGATTGACTGAGCCTTTGTTTATCCTATAGGTTTTCTGCAAAGATGTCTAAAATAAACAGACCATTTTACAGAAGAGGAAAGGAAGAGATAAGCAGGGCCACACTTGCACGCACCTTTTATAGATCTCCTAGAAATGTCAATTCTTCGACAACTGGCGTGGATTCTGTTTATGTACATAAAGTACATAGAAGGGGCCATGACAGATGGCAGGTGCAATCAGTGGTGAAAGAAAAGCTAAAGAAATATAGTACAAACTTTCAGGGGGGTCTGTGACTATGGTTTCATTTATATCATTTATATCCCTGTTGCACAAAAGCAATAAAAATGATCACTACAGATACTGTATAAGTCTCCAGCTCTTTGTTGGAAAACATACCAAAGAAGGGTACTGGAGCACTGCAGATTTGTAGTTAATATTTTCAATTAATGTTTTGATTTTACCAAAGCAGCATACCCAGTGTTTTTCCATAAACAGAAACCCCTAAAAGGCATGCCTGTAAGGCGTCCTCGGCGCGTCCAAGATGGCGTCGCCCAGAAGAGGCCATGCGGCCGTCAGACGCCAGCGTGACGTTTTCGCGCAGCGTATTAGCGCTGGCGTCCAAAAAGTGCAGACGCTGGCGCATATTCTGGCGCACATCCTGTGACGTCATCTAGCGCGTTTTGGCGCAAAAATCCACCTATTTAAGGTCGCCAGAAGGTTCTCTCAGTGCCCGAGTATAGGTTCTTCTATCTAGAGTTCCTGGATGTTTTCTAATTATTGATTCTTGATTCTCAACCTTTGCCTGAAACCTCGACCTTGATTCTTCGCTGCCTGGACTGACCTTTGCCTGAAACCTCGACCACGAAACCTTGCTGCCTGGACCGACCTTTGCCTGAACTTACGATTCTTCTTCCTAATCCATTGTACCGTGAACTGTGTTTGCCTATTTGCTTCCTCCTTGTTCCGCACTCCAAATTGTGCCTTTGGGCCCTGACAATGCCCTGCAAATTACATGAAGTTTACCACGGTGGAACCAAATCGACGTCTGCTTTGATAAATAGCATGCAAGTTGCAGTTTATATTATTCTTCCTGTTTTTGTGGGTCAGTGGTATCACTTACAGAGCCTACTGTACTTCACCAATAAAGGTATCAGTGTTTGATACACTGGATGTAAGTTAGTGGCATGTGTCATGCAACACACTAACACACTAGTGTTAATTCCAGAGTTCTCCTATGCCTTTAAAGAGAATATAAAGGCAAAAAATAAAATCCCATTTTTACTTTGTTTTATGAAAAAGAAACCTATCTACAATAAACTTTAATTAAAAAATGTCTACAGTTTTTATAAGAAATCTGACTGTATGCAGTGAAATTACCCCTTCATTTACTTGCTCTGACTGCTGTTTATAGGGCACTTCAAACATACTTTCAAACAGCTGGGGGCGCTCACCCCAACCTTACTTCCCAGAACTCAAGCAGCTTTGTTTGTTTTCCTGTAGAGCAGCCAGCGACTGTGTAGAGATTTGTATCCGCAGCAGTCAGAGCAAGTAAATAAAGGGGAGAATTCACTACATATAGTCAGGTTTCTTATAAATACAGTACAGATTTATTATTGGGGATAGGTTTCTTTATCTGTTAATAAAGTAAAAATAGGATTTTATTTTTGGCCTTTACATCCTCTGTTTCCAACTCCAGCTGCAGGGACAAAGATCATGGAGCCAGATTTAAACAGATAACCTGGGATTCTATTTGGAGGATTATTTTGCTGCAGCCACTGGTTCTGCAGTTGGAGAAACTTTGTATTAAACAATACAAAAACTATAAAATCTACATTAGATTACATGACACACAGGACTCTGTCTTGTCAGTCTTGCTGTATTGGCTTCTGGCAGATATTATTTGACTTGCGCTATTTTAATAATTTATGATGAACCCTAAACAGCAGCCCAGACCACACTGAGCATGTGCATAGTCTTGGTCTTGCAAAGATGTTAAACATAGTTACAAGATGGTGACGTCCTGTGGCCATCTTTGAAAGCATAAATCATTTGTTTTATTAGTGCAGTAAGTTTATGTTTTTTTTTATACAAAATACAGCATTTCTAGCATTATTCTATTTTAGACTAGTTTTTTTTACAGTATGTACAACACCCAGGTTGTAAGGAGTGTATATGGGAGCAAAGTACTTGTGAAAAGTGTCCAAACACACAAACGTTTGTTTTCAGCTTAGCCCTGTGCACCTGCATTCGAAATGTTTTCTGTAATATAGGATCACTTTGCTACACTCTAGAGCCATATACATCTGGTGCCAGTTAATAACTTCTGGCCAGGGGCTAAGGTTGCTTTACTTTTATGTGGCAAAGTGTGAACCTGAAAGTTTTGGTCATGTCTTAGTTAAAGTCATGAGCACCTATTATATATTTATATTTATATATATATATATATATATATATATATATATATATATATATATATATATATATATATATATATATATATATATATATATATATATATATTTGTTCCATGCGCGTTTTCTAAGTACATCTCCAAGAATTGCACAAGTAAAAGACAGGTATATTTATACTGCTTCACACTGACATAACTAAGAAAAATACCTATTCAATTTCTCACCAAATATCTTAGTTCAGCCAAAAGGAGAGTTTTAGTGCTGTGTTGTTTTAAGTTTTTTAAAATGTTTGGATTGTGTCTGTTCGTAGACTCAATACAGGGGACCATTTGTTTTTCATATTCACTGCTGCCTCATGGGAAATAGGAATATTTAACTTACTTCCCTGCTAGTCATACTCTATTAACTGTTTACAATTATTTTATCATACCAGGGGTCTCCATTACATCGGAAATTACTTTTTAGAGATGGCTAATACGGGGTGCTGAATGGATATCCGCTTTATGAGACTCAACATATTATACAGACAATTTATAAAATATCTTTCACAAGGTAGGAGAAATATACAGGAAGCTTTTGATCTGGGACATATGATCATTACATGAAACCAACTCAGCCTGGGTTCTTCACTCTTTGACAGGAATAAGAGTTACCAGGTGGACATTTAGTGAAAAGGGATTATCTTCAAACAGAGAAACTCAAGAAATGAACAATAAAGCAGACAAGTGGCCTCCATAAGGGGGACCTGGGTAGTGTATGGTGGGGTCCAGACTAAAGGCCAACTCTCCTGGGAGCCTAACTAAATAAAGCTCAAAATGAAAAAGTGGTTGTCTGACTATTTAAGTGTTGGCCCCCCTTTGACATTCAACATTTGGTCTGGGTTCCCTTTGGCTCATAACAAGATGTACCATTTTTAATAGCATTTACATTTTACAAATACAAACATTTACAAACTTTGCAATGAATATATAGTAAAAGGTTGCTTAGAATTATACGTTGTGTTTGCCTTCATAAGCCAAAATTTATTATTGGGTTTATATCCCCTTTAATGTTGCTGTCAAGCGGACTTTTTTGGTTCAAACTTCAATTGAGGTCCAACATTTGATTATGGTCTCCATTGCCTCATAACGTGAAGATATAATAACCCTGCTGTATCAGTAATTCTAGTAATGTCTAGAACAGCCAGTAAGTGTTTATTCTAAGGATGGTCTTCCAGAAGTATCTCGGAGCGCAAACAGGCATTAACAAATCTCAGCCTTTAGGATGGCCCCCCAGTTACTGCTCTTTATCTGCCATGGAGACATGGAAAGCTAAAAGGGTCATATACACCCCGGGCACACAAAATAAGGAAATAGATGACTGACTACAGTGTTAATAAAGCAACAGATCCCCCAGGATTTCAAGCAATATTAAAAAATAACTCAGAAGCTGTCACTAAACTTGTCTTTGGATGCATTTATAATTTAGTATCTGTCTGAGGTTTACATTTCCAAATGTATGGAATCCTGCCTTGGTGTCTTTAGCAAATATGTGGCTTTTTTCATAAATGTTTGGAACTGTACACTGATGCTGCATTCCTCTTAATCAGTTTACTGGATTATCTCCTGTAAGTGAAGCAAATCTTGAGCATCCTGACCTGGGGTTTTAGAAGGCTTTCATGTGTGGTGAACAGTAGAAATATGGCAGCACACACACACAGCTAGACAGAGGATTTTATGATATTATTCATGATGCTGAACAACATACACATGTGAGCATACTGTGCACAAGGTGGTGGATCCTTGGCCCACCGCACACAAGCAGGCATGGTGGGCTCCATTATCCAGCCTATATCTTTTTTGCTCGTAGCATGCCTGCTTGCTAAGTTTTTGAATTCGAAAATTCACTTTGAATTCACTTCGACCCTTAGCAAATGGGCCCCTTAGTGACCTTGCTGTAAAGTCATTTTATGTGCTCCATCTGTAGTGGGAGCTGCTGGTTACTTGTTTAGCAGGCTGGGGTATGACAATCTAGTTTGACTAGGAACAGAAGCAATGTATGAACATTTTAGGGTAGTGTAAGTGCAAAATCTATAACATTTGAGCTGGTTTTGGAGCCAAACATGGAACAGGCTTAACTAAAATATTGTCCACCACAACCACATCTTTAAATAAATGTGGCGCTGTGGTTACTTTGTACTAATACCTGTGTAATAAGTCCTACTGTATGCCACATAACTCACAACCCTTGATGGATTAGTAGTTAAAACATGGTAACTTTTGTGTTTGCTATGATCCACAAAAACCTTTTTTAGCCTTTTTTCAGTCATCCTAAATATGTCATCTCCTGGAACTGATCAGGGTCTATAGGGTATTCCACAACCAACAATGGAGAACCCAGAAAGAATCCTTATCTCTCAAAGTCACTAACCAGGTTATTTATCTGCAGAAGTAAACTCGTTGTACATGGCCCATACTATATTAAGGCAGTATGGTGCTGTTTCCCCCAAGTGTCTTAATTTCCACCAGAACTTTCAAAACATTCATGTACATTTATTTGCTCCTATGAAACTAATGAGTTTGTGTGTGCGCTGTGCTAGGAACATCAAACCGTAAGCTCCACTGGTGATAAAAGTAATTCAAATACAGTTTCAGTAAAATAATATGTTTGTTGTTGGCAGCATATAAATAAACATATTAAAATAATTCATAGGATACCCATACTCACATGTGCTCAGTGGTCAGTGCACATGTTTTCTAGCAGAACTAAGACCAGCATGCACATGTATCCATAAGCTATGTGTTATAACAGTATGACACGGGAAGCACCTGGCCAATGGTAAAATAGTCTGCAAACCTGTCTTTGTGGTTTTAAAAATTGTAATAATAACATTTGCTTTATTGTCTGTCTGTTTTGGTGAGTGAGTTTCTTGATATGAGATGTTCGTTAGTTGATTTGGTAAATGTCCATATAATATAGAAAGGAGGGAAAAATAGTTCTGGCTTTCTGGTATAATGAGTATTGCCCTCCCGCTGCCCTTTTTCGCTTGTCAATTGGCGTCAATTGGAAGGTGAAATTACTTTGAGGTTTGGTATTTTTAGCTCCGCATTAACATATATATATTGTACTACCTAGTTAGAAAATCTAATTTTCACTATTTTCTTTATATAAAAAAGTTAATGTTTTAAAGGAATGACAATATAATATACTTTTGTCTTGCACTGGTAAAACTGGTGTGTTTGCCTCAGAAACACATTTTATAGTTTATATATATATATAAAAATTATTCCTGTGTAGCCATGGAGGCAGCCATTCAACAACAAGATCCACAGCAGATAACAGATACGATCTGTAGCATACGATGGAATTCTTCAGAGCAAATCTGTTACCTGAGCGGGTGCGAGCCCTGGCCTGCTCGCACCCCCTGCTCCCCCGGTAGTTCCGCCCCTGAGTGTAGTGCAACGGTACAATATATTTCAATTACTTTAAAACACTGTAATTTCTTTGGTGCTGAACTTATAGAACCTGTAGCACTATTCTGTTACAAATGTCCACCTCTACTTTTAAAATCCTTGTTGTGTATGTAGCATATACAACATAATCTGTAAATTTAAACTGATATATTTTGCTTAGTGTTTTTTAAAATAATTTTTACAGTATGCTTTATAAATATGTTATTCATTTGGTGTATTCAGAATATGCTAAATAATGCCTTATGTGTACAGAAAAGAAGAATTCAGTGAAAGATAGGATTATTCTTCCTGCTATGTATAACACAACGAATTGTGGTTTTATCATTTGCTTGTTCTGCTTTTCTTTTGTGCCATTAAGACCTTGACAAATGATCAGAAAGCTTAAAGATACTCTACCAGCTGCTTCCTCTTCAAAAACAGACATGTTATATCATCACCTGGGAGCCAATGGGACCTATAATTTACACCAAAGACAAAAACTTTGCAGTATTTCATTCTGTTGAAACAGGAAGAGCAAATGTGTAAAAGGTTATAATAACCATGCATGGGCTTTCCTTTTATCTTTGCATACTACTATAATTTCTTGCTCGTTTGTGTCTAATAAAGGAACAGTTGTTTTCTTCTAATTCATACCCATTCATTTGATTCACACCAATCCAACTAAGACATTCTGAATCTTTTAAATTCTATAATGGTATCCTTTTACCAGATTTGTACTGAATGTTCATTCCAATGATGGCAGCACTGTCCATGCAGTTGTGGGAGACACAAGATGTCTTGAAGGGCATAACAAGGAGCTAGAAGGTCTCACCTTGGTTTTTTTGATGGTTATAAAACTCCAAATCCTCTGTTGTGGCCTTGGTTTGGAACAGCACAAATTGAAAAGCAATTAAGCATTAACTACTCCTATACCACAAATATCTTAAACCCAAACCACCTAGTTGTAACCTGGAGCCTCCATCAATACCTTCAGATCAATAGGAGAAAGAAGATGAACCCACCACACCAGTTTCTCTGGAACCAGATGCAATGTCAGCAGAATATTCCAATTTGGTTAAAGTACTTACTAGTGAGAAAAAGAAAAGCAAAATGATGAGCAACCCAGTAACAGATTTATATTACTTTACTGGTTTATTCTTTTGACTAAGCCCATGTGTTGGAATTAATGTAATCCAGAAATTTTACAAAGAGTTGACAATAATTTCCCTTTGAGTTATTTTTGCATTATTTATGTAATCAAATGTGTTTCATGTTAGAAATAAAACAGGATTGTATCCATTTGGGAGAACACATTTACTCTTATATATTTTGTAACCTTGAAGTCTATTTTTATAAGCTTATTATCATGTAGGAATTTCTAGATCTACATGAAGTATTCTTATCAAATTACAAGATAAATGGTACTCTTTGTAAATCTTTTAGCCCACTAGTCGTTGGGCACATCAGTTTTAAGGAGCCAGTTAGTTGGAGGATTCTCATAACTCTTGATCCAAATAGCTAGTTGAAAAAAAGTCTATCAAGTTCAACCCCTCCAAATGAAACTGAGCGCAGATATATACACAAATCCAAAAATTTCAGGAGAAGCACAAATCTTAATGTATCATTAGGATAAGCTTACCGCTTTCCCAGTTGGGTCCGGGTGCACATGCCCCAGACCTTCAGCATAGGGGAGTACTTCACAACAAATCACATTAGGCAGGCCACAATCCGGAACGTCCAACGAAAGTAGATTCCAAGAGCCAGAAATTATATATAAAATATGATACTTTATTTTACATCACATCTAAAAAGGAATAACGCCTGACGCGTTTCGTGTCACACAGGGACACTTAATCATAGGCGCAGATATATACACACTCACACTGACTCCATCATATACCAACATAAACTATAAATACCATATATAATATAACATATATAAATACCAATATGTATATTAATTGTAAATTTTAATATCACTAAACTACTCTGGTTGTGTCCAGAGTGACGCGGCACACCGGTCCATCTGGTTGAACTGGTGATGGGTGCCGACGTGTGGGATGAGGAGTTATTCTCACGAGAGTGACGCAATAAACGGAAGCATTAAATAACAACGCGATACTTAGCAAGCCCATTTGCCTTGAAAAAGCTAACACGAAACGCGTGTTGGCAGAAACTGGATTTTTATATACCTTTTTAAATAAATCTTTCTCCAATTAAGCTTTTAAGACATTGTTGCCTTATATTGGCAACATTTGCACGTCTAAAAATTTGTGTTTTAGTTACTCCCTTATACAGTTGCCTCTGTAACATAATCTCAAAGGAGACCATAATATGATTACTATTCCCTAAATGCTCACCCAAACAAATGCTAGAGATGAGTTGGGTATTTACAAGAGTCTAAAAGAGAGTCATTTCTAGTAGGTTCATGAATGAACTGAAATAAAAAGTTTGCACATTTACAAACCCGCTAACTTTATCTGACTTGGCAAACAATTTACCCTAGTCAATGTCTGGATAATGGAAGTTACTAATAATCACTTGACAAGGCTGACATGTAGCTAGGCTTCATTCTCGTCACTTATATGAGGTGGTATATACCATACCTCAATACTTATTTTATTAGTTACCTTTTGCCCAGTTAAAATCTCTACCCAGAGGGATTCCATACCCTCACCATTGCCATCCATTATTATTTATTTAGACCATGGCTTTAATTCAAGGGGCAGAGGGGAGCCTTTCTGTAGGAAGGATTATTATCCTCTATTTTTATAATGCTAACATATGCCAAAGTGCTTTACAGTAACTGTACATTATTTACATTATTACTGGCCCTAGTGGAGCTGACAAATGTTAGATCCCTATTACCTTTGCACACACAATATGGTATTTTTTTTTAAATCAGGAGCATTAAATGTGGGGAAAAAACTGTAATACTCAGAGGAATGTTATTCCAACACAGGGAGGAGATGCAAACTGCAGGTAGTGCCCTGGAATTGTACCCATGTTGTAGTATCTACAGAGAGGTTGAAAAGAAATGACACATGTAAAATACATTATAGCAATACACTTATGGGGGAATGTAATATTGGTTGTTAAGACAAGAATCGTTCACAATTCGCAATGCAAATAAATGTTTGCAAAGTAAACAATTTTGCCTTTGCAAACACTTTGCCCCTCACACGATGATAGTGATTGTGAATTTTATAGTTTGTGAAGGTGTGCAGTATATGTAATAAAACTTCCTAATGAAAAAGTTTTTTTATTTGCTCCAAAATGTGCAATTTAGATTTGCAATGCAATAAAAGCCTAATGAAGAATATAACATTGTGACATGTAAATTTATATTCACAAATTTGTTCTCTTTGTAAATTTTATTACATTTTCACTTAAAAGACAACTAAACATGGCACATCAAAATAAATGCTTGCATTGTGGCCATTTCTCGATTGGACAGTTATGAGCAGGGATTGTCGGGTGCCGCCTGATGTGGATTATACCAATAGGAAGAACATTGGGTAAGGTTTAGCTACAAGGCCACAAGCAAAGACGTTGGCACAAATTGGACATGCTGTCCAGTATGGGAGGACACTAACCTTGGGCAACCCTGACTTTCTAAATTTCAAGGTACCAGTTGCCCTCAAATCAAACCATCTTCAAAGTTAGCACTACCTGTTATTCAAGTTGATATGTCTTTATTGAGCTTTAATAATACGGGACACACTTTTAACACAATTAATTGTCTTCTTCAGGTTTCAACAGTAATTTCCTTTAATGATTACTTTTCCACAGAGAGCAAAATGTCCGACATGTACAGATTCCTTTAGCATTGAATCACTGCAGTAAAAGTTGCTGTTGTGATATCAACCTACAATTTACAACAACAAACTATGTAATGTTAATGTATTACTTTCTTTTTGGCTTTGGTTTAAAACTAGTATGCGGAAGGCTGACTCTTCTAAAACTCAATTTAATGACATTCATTTCTAAAATGAAGATCATTTTACCAGATGTTTGATTATTTTTATACATATGTTTGGAGAGAAGCCCAAGTGTGCCAGATATACAAGAACATCTTAATTTCTTCACATGTATTAAATTACATACTTAATAATTCTTTCTGAATTTGACCACACAGTTTTGATATCCAGAGATATGAGAAAAAATATTTAAGCAATTTCTGTCCACACAATGTAGCATATGGAAAAATGTTTCCCTTTCTGAACAAAACAAGAATACTACAAGCTGTGAGTGAAGTTTACACTCATGTAGGTAATTTTGATGTCCTCATTCTATAAAATCTTCTAATACATAGTCATAAGGGCTCATTTAAGTGCAGATGCGGCACAAAGATAGAGACAGTCATTGTGCAAATCAGTGGCATTCATCAAACTCACCAATACCCATGAACTACTAAAATGAAGCTCCCAAGAAAAAGGCCACCTTCATGCAGAACCTACTGCATTGGCTTATAAAGCAACCTCAAAACCCAGGATCAGAAAAAACAAAGTAAGTATCCTAGACAGTTGAGTTGAATATGAGAGGTGTAGAAGTGCTTCTTCAGACCAAATAAACATGGGCAGGCTTTATAAAATCAAAGAATTCCTGCTAAAATCCAACTGGCTTGTTCAAAACTGAAGGAGTGGCAACACTATACAAATCTGTGTAGAAGCCAAAGACATTTATGATTTTGGTAAAACAATGTGGGTAACTTATTTTTAAAAATATTTACAAATATTTCTGGGGAAATAAAAAAAACCTTAGTAAAACGTGTGTAAAATGAATGAAGTTATTAAAAGTTGCTTTGTAGTTAAATGACCTATATACTGTTAAAGGGGACCTGTCACCCTAATAAATAATTTCAAATTATTTTCTATCATGTTAGTTGAGCAAAATAAACTTTACTTACACTGTATTTATTATTTAAATTTTGTTTCCTTCTGTCTTGGAATTATACAATCACAGCAAGCAGGCAGCAGCCATTTTGTGGACACGGTTATTAAGGGAAATTGTGTATCACCCCAAAATCTTGTGTATGCACCAGAATGGGGGACCTAATGTCCATGTGCAGTGCCCTACACAATTACAGAGCCTGAGGAGGGAAGGGGGAATGTGAGGAGAGCAGTGACATGTAGGAAGTGCTGAATTGAAAGTGAAAGTAATTGCCTGCCCCTCCTCTATGCCACGGGCATAGAGGCGGGGCAGGTAATATTTGATTGACAGTTCAGATATTTAAACACCTTTATAACAGGTATGGGTGTTTTAATGAATTTTTTTTTTGAGGTTTCATATTTAATTTGCAAAGGACTTTCATTATGCAGTTTTTTATGTGTAGGTGACAGGTCCACTTTAAGGCATATAACCTAATTATATCACCTATATCACAGGCCACACACACAATAAGGTGCACACTCTATACTGGCTTGAAGAATGTATCTAACCTGTAATTTGCTGTTTCAGCTATGCCATTGCACCTGGGTGTACCAGGAGAGTTACCCTGAACTGGTTGTTATTATTATTAGTATTACTACCATGTATTTTTAGAGCACCCACATACTGCGCAGTACTGTCAAATAAATGCGTTTATATAAAGAAATCACATGAGTAAGGTAATCAAAGTATCACATTTAAGTGAAGTGTTTGGTATTGACCATGTCCAAAAGGTTTGGAACCATGCTCTATAGGACCGAGTGGGGATCCTATTTGTGGTATTTCACATTTTGTCATTGCATGATATGCTTAATATATTCTTTTCAAGGTTAACCATTGTTCACTGGTATGCATCTGGAGAGGCTACTGAAGCAGATGTTAATGATGATGAATGCTTTATAAGTTTTAAAGGAGCAGTTCAGTGTAAAAATGAAAACTGGGTAAATAGATAGGAAGTGCAAAATAAAAAAAAATTGTAATATAGATAGTTAGCCAAAAATGTAATCTATAAAGGCTGGAGTGACTAGATGTCTAACATTATAGTCAGGACTCAGGGATGGAAGTAATTCACCAAGAGGACAATGTAGGCGACTGATAAATAGTCTTTCCTTTTATTGTGCACTAAATAGTCCCTTAGTTATAAGGAGAAATGCTCTTCTTTCTGGGTCAGCACATGACCACTTTAGTTACCTAGTTTAGCCACAAGGTGGCAGAGTTAAAAGTTATATAAAAGAATGCCATGTGCTTCTATAGGCTTTAGCCAAGTACTTTCGCTAGAGAAGGGAGTCAAGAGTGGAACCTAGGCAAGGTCACGTCTAGTAAGTGGAAGGCTACTCACTTTAATAGATCAGATATTGGAGAGATATCGTTAGGTTTCCACTTAGGAAAAGGCCTAAAAGCTGGGAATGCCTCTGTACAAGCTGTTTCTTCCTTTTGCTTACCCTATGGGGATATTATACCTTCCAACTGTCCCGTTTTGTGCAGGACAGTCCCGATTTTGATAGCTCAGCCCGAAGTCCCGGTTTCTTACTGAATGTCCTGAGTTTCTCTTTGACCTCTGGCACGACACCAGAAAAAGGTGCAAAGTTTCTGAAACTTAATCAAAATAAAAGGCTTTTTGGCAGAGAGCCCAGAACACTCAGCAGTCATATCAATTCAAGACAAGCAAACATACAATTGTAACTATTTAAGATAATTAAGCCTCTTGGGGAAACTGTGACTCAAAGCTTAAAGGGCAATTTCACCTTCATTAGCAGCTTTCATTAACTGGTATAACATACACAACATTGCCCTAAAACTGCCAGAAATGTGTTTAAACTTTCATAAGTTGCCAAAAAATGTTTGTAAAATGGACATGGTAATTAAGGGGTGTGACCATAAATGGACGTCGCCATTTCCATTTTACAAATGTTGGAAGTCATGAGTATATGTCTATCCACAAATGTTCTGTACTCTTGTATTGGTCTGATAAACAGCTATGTGGTCTTTGTTCTCAATAAACTAGGCTTGCTGTATTTCCAGAATAAGAGCAAAAAGTTGAAGCTTTTATAAAAACTCCTTACACTGTAACAAATAATGAGTTGGTATAATGAAATGCATGAAGCAGTTCTAGCATTACAGTCATGGCACTGATCAGAGGCTGACAAGTAAGAGCAACAACTAGTGATGGGCGAATAAATTTGGCAGACGCAAATTTCCACTTTTTCGCCGCTGGCAAATAAATTCACGAAACTGCTGGGAAAATTTTTAACATTTTTTCAGACGCGCGTCGGAAAAGTTGCTTGCGTCAAAACCATTGCGCATCGTCATTATTTGGACACCCATTGAATTTAACACCAGCGTCAAAATTCATGTTTCACTAATTTTTTGCCGTTTTGTGGATTTCACTGGAAATTCGCAAAACGGGCTAATTCGCCCATCACTAGCAACAACCACAAATCCTAACGAACCATAGGCCTTATTGTAAATTAAATGCTTATTTTGTTTTTTTAATAGGACCATATAATGACCTGTCTGTTCTTAATCATACTTTATTTTTTACTTTATACTTAATCGTACTTTATTTTACTTTTATTTTATTATTTTGTCCAAATCCATTAATTCAGTGCTTGTGTCATCATTTGAGTTGTCAGTAGACATACAAATTACTTTGGCAAAGTTCCCATTTTTAAAATTTGGACGAATGCGAATGCTTCCTACTGTACGTTCTGCGCACCTAATAAACTGCCCTTGTGGTACGTGCCCCAGGCAATGCTATGTGTGGAGGCACAGCATCACAAGTATTTTTTTAGGGGATGCAGATCTGGGCCAGTGGAGGCCTAGTCCGACACTGCCATGATCGCCCCTGTGTATTTAAGAAGATTGTCCTCATCCTTCAGGGTTTTTTTGTCTAGAAGATTTAACACATTCTTACAAACATGACACATGAATAGTGACGGGTGAATTTTTTCCGCATTTCGACATCTGCGAAAAATTTGCCATGGACTAAAAGCACCCCATGACTTTAACGCATTTAGGACAAAAAAGTTGCCTTAAGAAAAATATGCGTATTGACTTGAATGCACTAGGAGCGAAAGAAAATTGTTGTGCTTTTCAAAAAAATTGTCGCACAGAAAAAACATTTAAGACTCATTTACTTGAATGCATTAGGAGCCGGGGAAAAAATGCTGCAACAAAAAAAAAGCCCATTGACTTTAATGCATTTGCACTAAAAAGTCATCTTAAGAGAAAGACACGTATTGACTTGAATGCACTAGGAGCGAAAGAAAAAACGTTTAAACCCCATTGACTTGAATGCTTTACTCATATTTTTGCCATTTCGCAAATTTATTCGCAGTTTTGAGAATGTATCGGCAAAGGGAAACTGGACAAATTTGCTACACTACAATAAATACACATGTATACACTTACACATACAGTATAACTCAGCACTGACTACTCATTATAAAAAGCTAGTAAATATTTTATTGTGTACATTTGATACAAACATAATACATTTCACCCTTAGTCTCTCTATCATCAGCATGTGTATGCGCAACTCCAAAAAAACTCCACTTCTATATATTGCTTATTGTTTGGCTCTATTGTCAGGCATCAAACAAGGTGCCCCTAGAAAAATACCTAATTACTGGTCTTTTAGCTTGTTAAATGTGTACATTAAAATATGTTCCTGCAATAAAAACATCCACAATGAATATGGCCTTAAAAAGTGTTTGATTACTGTTCAGTTCAGATATTATTTGCATTTTGCATGAATCCATGACAGTATATGATTCATTTTATTTTTAAAACACATTCTGCAATCTTTGGGGGGAAATCTAATAACCTTCCCATTACTGGCCCTTCATGCACCTTCCTTTTCCAAACATTTGGTTGGAAATAATATTTATAGCTCTGTCTGCTAGCCTGCATGGAAACCAGTTAAATAAGTGCAGAAATGCTTAAAGCAGGTCTCTCCAGGTCAGAATGCCAAATATGCTATTAATAAATAACACATTTAACTTGTTTGCTATAAATAACTAAAAGTTCCCTTTGTTAGACTTGTACTATTTTATTTCGTTCAAGTCTGCCTCTCTCTGCTTCCCATCATCAATATACAGTAGTTACAAGTAAATGTTTGCTTTGCTGTAGAGCTAATGTGTTTAATTTAGAGATGTATGACATGAACTGACCTATTTGCATTTTATTGCTTGGGAAAAGGGAACTACTATATTTGTATTTTTATTTCTCCCAATCTAATGAAACGACTAGGGAATAATATTTTACCCCACGTCTAAAAATGTTATTTCACAGGTCGCCAAAAGAAAAAAAAACATTCACTCTCACTGGTTCTAGAATCCTGAGACAATAACAGTAGCAGATTATTGTTGTATTGAAATAATGGGTATATGACACAAATACAGTCATATGAAAATGTTTGGGAACCTCTCTTCATTCTTTGGAGTTTTGTTTATCATTGGCTGAGCTTAGCAACTTCCTTTTAACCCTTTCCCTGCCAGCCATTTTGTCCTAGATGCGAACATCTATTGCCAAGCAGTTTTTAGACATTTTGTACTCTTTCACTTTAAGGGCCTTTCCTGGGGCGGTCTTTTAGTTTACCCAGTAAAACAATATATTGTTTTTTTCAGGACAACCTGAACTTTAAAAATATGTAAGAATTTTGGTGTAATTCTACTTCTGCAAAAAAATATAGGCTTCTAAGTGTCTAATAAAATGAAAAAACATCATGTTTCACAAAGAACAAGCACATATATCAGAAACATGATTTATTTTATGTACGAGAACACAGCCGATTTGGAACGGTCTATGTCTCCTGACAATACCAAATATATATCGTTTTATGGAGATTTCTCACTTGTATAGATCAAAATCTCTAAGCAGTACACTACCAAATTTCTAAAGCACCGCTCCCCAAACAGCATACTTCTGATTTCAAGGCCAAACATTCCACTAACAGTAGGTTTACCCAAGAAAACTACCCATTATTAGAAAGAACAGATTCTGGTGAATCAAAAATGGGTAAATATATCTTTTTACTCCAAACTGCCAAGTTGCAATTGTTTCCTAAAGTTATAATGTTTTATAGAAATTGGTGAATTTTTTGAAAAATTAACTCAAAGCTTCCACTCTACAGCATCATATCTCCCACACATCATTAGGTATCAATGTAAAACACCCCAAATATGAAAGCCTGGGGTCCACTGAACAGTTTGATGCCCAATATGTATCAGTTTACCTAAACATGTGGTATATAGGGGCCATAAAATGTAGACACCCCATTTGAGCTATCAGTTCTGTAATTCCAGATACTGCAAAATCAACACATTTGCATCGTTTTGGGGGAGGGTAAAAGTAGAAAAAAGTAAGTTCACCCCAGAAAACCATATATTTTCGGAAAGTACACATTCCCCCGAATCCAATATGGGTATGCATGTCTTTCTACTCCAAAGCACCAAGCTGCAAAACTTTCCTAAGTTTGGCAATTTTAGGGACATTTTCAAAAATAACCTCTACACGTCCACCATGCAGCATCGTATGTCCCACATACTATTGAGTATAAAAATAAATCACCCCAAATATAAAAGCCTGGGGTCCTCTGAACAGTTTGATGCCCAATATGTATAGGTGTACCCAAGCACGTGGCCTATAGGGGCCCCAAAATGAAGACCCCCCATTTGGTCTGTCATTTCAGGTACTGAAAAATCAACACATTTACATCGTTTTTGGGGGGCAAAGGTAGAAAAAAGTAAGTTCACCCCAGAAAACCATATGTTTTCGGAAAGTACACATTCCCATGAATCTAAATTGGGTATGCATGTCTTTGTACTCCAAAGCACCAAGCTGCAAAACGTTCCTAAATTTGGCAATTTTGGTGACATTTCCAAAAATCACCTTAAATTTTCCACCCTGCAGCATCGTATTTCCCTCATACTTTTAGGTATCAAGAGAAATCACCCCAAATATGAAAGCCTAGGGTCCTCTGAACAGTTTTATGCCCAATATGTATAGGTGTACCCAAGCATGAAGCATATAGGGGCCCCAAAAGGAAGACCCCCCCATATGGTCTGTCATTTCAGGTGCTGCAAAATCAACACATTTACATTGTTTTGGGGGCGGCAAAGGGAGAGAAAAGTGTGTTCATCACAGAAAACCATATATTTTCGGAAAGTACACATTCCCACGAATCCAAATTGGGTATGCATGTCTTTCTACTCCAAAGCACCAAGCTGCAAAATGTTCCTAAATTCGGCAATTTTGGTGACATTTTCAAAAATCCCCTCAAACTTTCCACCCTGCAGCATCGTATTTCCCACATACTTTTAGGTATCAAGAGAAATCACCCCAAATATGAAAGCCTAGGGTCCTGTGAACAGTTTGATACACAATATGTATAGGTGTACCCAAGCACGTGGCATATAGGGGCCCCAAAAGGAAGACCCCCATATGGTCTGTCATTTGAGGTACTGCAAAATCAACACATTTACATAGTTTTTGGGGGGGCAAAGGTAGAAAAAAGTAAGTTCACCCAGAAAACCATATATTTTCGGAAAGTACACATTCCCCCGAATCCAAATTGGGTATGCATGTCTTTGTACTCCAAAGCACCAAGCTGCAAAACGTTCCTAAATTTGGCAATTTTGATGACATTTCCAAAAATCACCTCAAATTTTCCACCCTGCAGCATCGTATTTCCCACATACTTTTAGGTATCAAGAGAAATCACCCCAAATATGAAAGCCTAGGGTCCTGTGAACAGTTTGATACACAATATGTATAGGTGTACCCAAGCACGTGGCATATAGGGGCCCCAAAAGGAAGACCCCCATATGGTCTGTCATTTGAGGTACTGCAAAATCAACACATTTACATCGTTTTTGGGGGGGCAAAGGTAGAAAAAAGTAAGTTCACCCCAGAAAACCATACATTTTCTGAAAGTACACATTCCCCCGAATCCAAATTGGGTATGCATGTCTTTGTACTCCAAAGCACCAAGCTGCAAAACGTTCCTAAATTTGGCAATTTTGATGACATTTCAAAAATCACCTAAAATTTTCCACCCTGCAGCATCGTATTTCCCACATACTTTTAGGTATCAAGAGAAATCACCCCAAATATGAAAGCCTAGGGTCCTGTGAACAGTTTGATACACAATATGTATAGGTGTACCCAAGCACGTGGCATATAGGGGCCCCAAAAGGAAGACCCCCATATGGTCTGTCATTTGAAGTACTGCAAAATCAACACATTTACATAGTTTTTGGGGGGGCAAAGGTAGAAAAAAGTAAGTTCACCCCAGAAAACCATATATTTTCGGAAAGTACATATTCCCCCGAATCCAAATTGGGTATGCATGTCTTTGTACTCCAAAGCACCAAGCTGCAAAACGTTCCTAAATTTGGCAATTTTGATGACATTTCCAAAAATCACCTAAAATTTTCCACCCTGCAGCATCGTATTTCCCACATACTTTTAGGTATCAAGAGAAATCACCCCAAATATGAAAGCCTAGGGTCCTGTGAAAAGTTTGATACACAATATGTATAGGTGTACCCAAGCACGTGGCATATAGGGGCCCCAAAAGTAAGACCCCCATATGGTCTGTCATTTCAGGTACTGCAAAATCAACACATTTACATCGTTTTAGGGGGGGGTAAAGGTAGAAAACAGTAAGTTCACCACAGAAAACCATATATTTTTGGAAAGTACACATTCCCCCAAATCCAAATTGGGTATGCATGTCTTTCTGCTCCAAAGCACCAAGCTGCAAAACGTTCCTAAATTTGGCAATTTTGATGACATTTCCAAAAATCACCTAAAATTTTCCACCCTGCAGCATCGTATTTCCCACATACTTTTAGGTATCAAGAGAAATCACCCCAAATATGAAAGCCTAGGGTCCTGTGAACAGTTTGATACACAATATGTATAGGTGTACCCAAGCACGTGGCATATAGGGGCCCCAAAAGGAAGACCCCCATATGGTCTGTCATTTGAAGTACTGCAAAATCAACACATTTACATAGTTTTTGGGGGGGCAAAGGTAGAAAAAAGTAAGTTCACCCCAGAAAACCATATATTTTCGGAAAGTACATATTCCCCCGAATCCAAATTGGGTATGCATGTCTTTGTACTCCAAAGCACCAAGCTGCAAAACGTTCCTAAATTTGGCAATTTTGATGACATTTCCAAAAATCACCTAAAATTTTCCACCCTGCAGCATCGTATTTCCCACATACTTTTAGGTATCAAGAGAAATCACCCCAAATATGAAAGCCTAGGGTCCTGTGAACAGTTTGATACACAATATGTATAGGTGTACCCAAGCACGTGGCATATAGGGGCCCCAAAAGTAAGACCCCCATATGGTCTGTCATTTCAGGTACTGCAAAATCAACACATTTACATCGTTTTAGGGGGGGGTAAAGGTAGAAAACAGTAAGTTCACCACAGAAAACCATATATTTTTGGAAAGTACACATTCCCCCAAATCCAAATTGGGTATGCATGTCTTTCTGCTCCAAAGCACCAAGCTGCAAAACGTTCCTAAGTTTGACAATTTTAGGGACATTTTCAAAAATCACCTCAAAATGTCCACCCTGCCGCATCGTATGTCCCACATACTATTGAGTATCAAGATAAATCACCCTAAATATGAAAGCCTGGGGTCCTCTGAACAGTTTGATGCCCAATATGTATAGATATACCTAAGCACGTGGCATATAGGGGCCCCAAAATGAAGACCCCATATAGTCTGTCATTTCAGGTGCTGCGAAATCAACACATTTACATTGTTTTGGGGACGGCAAAGGTAGAAAAAAGTGCGTTCACCCCAGAAAACCATATATTTTCGGAAAGTACACATTCCCACGAATCTAAATTGGGTATGCATGTCTTTCTACTCCAAAGCACCAAGCTGCAAAACGTTCCTAAATTTGGCAATTTTGGTGACATTTCCAAAAATCACCTAAAATTTTCCAACCTGCAGCATCGTATTACCACATACTTTTAGGTATCAAGAGAAATCACCCCAAATATGAAAGCCTAGGGTCCTCTGAACATTTTGATGCCCAATATGTATAGGTGTACCCAAGCACGTGGCATATAGGGGCCCCAAAAGGAAGACACCCCCCATATGGTCTGTCATTTCAGGTACTGCATAATCAACACATTCACATCGTTTTGGGGGGGGAAAGGTAGAAAAAAGTAGGTTCACCCCAGAAAACCATATATTTTCGGAAAGTACACATTCCCACGAACCTAAATTGGGTATGCATGTCTTTCTACTCCAAAGCACCAAGCTGCAAAACGTTCCTAAATTTGGCAATTTTGGTGACATTTCCAAAAATCACCTAAAATTTTCCAACCTACAGCATCGTATTACCACATACTTTTAGGTATCAAGAGAAATCACCCCAAATATGAAAGCCTAGGGTCCTTTGAACATTTTGATGCCCAATATGTATAGGTGTACCCAAGCACGTGGCATATAGGGGCCCCAAAAGGAAGACACCCCCCATATGGTCTGTCATTTCAGGTACTGCATAATCAACACATTCACATCGTTTTGGGGGGGGAAAGGTAGAAAAAAGTAGGTTCACCCCAGAAAACCATATATTTTCGGAAAGTACACATTCCCACAAATCCAAATTGGGTATTCATGTCTTTGTACTCCAAAGTACCAAGCCGCAAACCATTCCTAAATTTGGTGATTTTGGTGATATTTCCAAAAATCACCTCAAATTTTCCAACCTGCAGCATCGTATTTCCCACATACTTTTAGGTATCAAGAGAAATCACCCCAAATATGAAAGCCATATGAAAGCCTAGGGTCCTCTGAACAGTTTGATGCCCAATATGTATAGGTGTACCCAAGCACATGGCATATAGGGGCCTGTCATTTCAGATACTGCAAAATAAACACATTTACATTGTTTTTGGGGGGGGCAAAGGTATAAAAAAGTGCGGTCACCCCATAAAACCATATATTTTCGGAAAGTACACATTCCTGCGAATCCAAATTTGGTATGCATGTCTTTGTACACCAAAGTATCAAGCCGCAAACAATTCCTAAATTTGGTGATTTTGGTGACATTTCCAAAAGTCACCTCAAAATTTTCACCCTGCGGCATTGTATGTCCCACATACTTTTAGGTATCAAGAGAAATCACCCCAAATATGAAAGCTTAGGGTCCTCTGAACAGTTTGATGCCCAATATGTATAGGTGTACCCAAGCACGTGGCATATAGGGGCCCCAAAACGATTACCCCCATATGGTCTGTCATTTCAGGTACTGCAAAATCAACACATTTACATCGTTTTGGGAGGGGGGCAAAGGTAGAAAAAAGTAAGTTCACCCCATAAAACCATATATTTTCGGAAAGTACACATTCCTGCAAATCCAAATCGGGTATGGTTGTCTTTGTACTCCAAAGTACCAAGCCGCAAACCATTTCTAAATTTGGTGATTTTGGTGACATTTCCAAAAATCACCTCAAAATTTTCACCCTCTAGCATCGTAGTTCCCACATACTTTTAGGTATCTAGAGAAATCACCCCAAATATGAAAGCCTGGGGTCCTCTGAACAGTTTGATGCCCAATATGTATAGGTGTACCCAAGCACGTGGCATATAGGGCCCCAAAACAAAGACCCCCAAATGGTCTGTCATTTCAGGTACTGCAAAATCAACACATTTACATTGTTTTGGGGGGGGCAAATGTAGAAAAAATTGCGTTCACCCCATAAAACCATATATTTTTGGAAAGTACACATTCCTGTGAATCCAAATTGGGTATGCATGTCTTTGTACTCCAAAGTACCAAGTCGCAAGCCTTTCCTAAATTTGGCGATAAAAGCAACTGTTTTTACATTTCTGAAAATCGCCTAAAAATATTGCAATTGGCCGCATTTATCTCACCCAATTTCTTACAGACAATTGTAAAACACCATAAATATTGATGCCAAGGGTCTACTGAACAGTTTGATGCCCAATATGCATAGATATACCAAGGCAGCTGGCATGTGCGGACCCCAAATAAAAATAGTGAATATGAGTTTTCTCCGCTGCCGATTCGCCTTCTGTGAACATAGACCCTTGACTTCATATTATGTGCCTCAAGACCCTCCTAACAGCAATGACCCCCCAAAACCATATATTTTGGAAAGTACACATTCTGCCGATTCCAACAAAGATAACGACGTCTTTCTACACGAAACTACCAAACTGCAAAGCTTTTCTAAACATATAGGTTTTTACAACATTTCTGAAAATCGCCAAAAATGTTGCAGTTTGCCGCATTTATCACACACAATCTTTTACGTACATAGAAAAATCTCTCTAAATATGGACGTCAGAGGTCTAATAAATAGTTTGATGCCCAATATGTATAGATTTACCAAAGTATATGTTGTGTATGGACCCCAAATGAAAAACGTGCCTATGAATTTTCACGCTAGCCAACTAAGCTGCAGAAAAGAGAACCCTAACTGTACGTTATGTGCCGTAAGACCCCCAAACTGTAAAAAGACCCCTGAAACCCATATATTTTTGGAAAGCACATATTTTGGCGGATCAAACTAAGTAAAATCTATCTTTCTATACCAAAGCACCAAACAGCAAAACTATACTAAAGATACATAAGGAACAATAATGCAGGGATAAAATTGCAATAAAACCACAAAAATAGCGTAAATCAATGAAATAACAAAATAATTGTTCTGACAGCGTAATTAGTGGCCGAAATCGATTATCCAATAGTCACGCTGCCAAAATAACACGTTTTTAGGCAAAAAAAACAAAAGATAACAGTATAATGAAAAAAAAAAAAAACACCTGTTTGTGTATACATATTTGTGCACTAATAAAAGTTATCTGAGTGTGCAAATACATGTAAATAAGTGTAAATAAGTGTAAATAACTGTACAAAAGGGACCAAGTGTGCTAAAATTAAAAAAAAAATTCCAATCTTTACTAAAATGTATAAATGTACTGTAAGTATGTGTAGGTGCAGGTAAGTGTGTAAAAAAAACGTGCACTTACCATTTTTGGAGCAGGAGAATCGCTGTCTTCTTTGGAGGACTCCTGGCAGCGTGTCTGCAGAGTTGCTGCGCAGCAGGAAGTGCGTGGGCGGCTCTGCAGGCAGGAAGAAGGTGAGTGTAGTAGCAGACGCTCCATGCGATGAGTCTGCTACTTTGAAGTCGGATCTGCGACAATCGAGTCGCAGATCCGACTTGACAGCCCCCCAGCCTCGTTGCCTAGGGGGCTGTCTTCTCTCCCCACTCTCTGCGGAGGCGGCAAAAGCCGCCGAAGCAGAGAGAGAGCTCAGCTGCCAAAGAACATACAATGTACGTTCTTGGCAGCCTGAGCATTTGCCTGCCAGCACGTACGCTGTACGTGCTTGGCAGGCAAAGGGTTAATATATAACATACATGCCTTATGGAAACAGTAGTATTTCAGCAGTGACATAAAATGTATTGGATTAACAGAAAATCTGCAATATGCATCATAACATAAATTAGACAGGTGCATACATTTGGGCACCCCAACAGAGATATTACATCAATACTTAGGTGAGCCTCCTTTGGCAAATGTAACAGCCTCTAGACGCCTCCTATAGCATTTTATGAGTGTCTGGATGGAGGTATTTTTGACCATTCGTCCATACAAAATCTCTCCAGTTCAGTTAAATTTGATGGCTGCCGAGCATGAACAGCCTGCTTCAAATCATCCTATTGATTTTCAATGATATTCAAGTCAGGGGACTGTGACGGACATTCCAGTGTTTTGTACTTCTCCCTCTGCATAAATGTCTTTGTAGATTTCAAAGTATGTTTAGGGTCATTGTCTTGTTGGAATATCCAACCCCAGCGTAACTTCAACTTTGTGACTGATGCTTGAACATTATCCTGAAGAATTTGTTGATATTGGGTTGAATCCATCCGACCCTTGACTTTAACAAGAGCCCCAGTCCCTGAACTAGCCACACAGCCCCACAGCATGATGGAACCTCCACCAAATTTGACAGTAGGTAGCAGGTGTTTTTCTTGGAATGTGGTGTTCTTCTTCCGCCATGCAAAGCACTTTTTGTTATGACCAAATAACTCAATTTTTGTCTCATCAGTCCAAAGCAAATTGTTCCAAAATGACTGTGACTTGTCTAAATGAGCTTTTGCATACAACAAGCGACTCTGTTTGTGGTGTGAGTGCAGAAAGGGCTTCTTTCTCATCACCCTGCCATACAGTTATTTTTTGTGGAAATTGCGCTGAATTGTAGAACGATGTACAGATACACCATCTGCAGCAAGATGTTCTTGCAGGTCTTGGGAGGTGATCTTTGGGTTGTCTGTAACCATTCTCACAATCCTCTGCATATGCCGCTCCTGTATTTTTCTTGGCCTGCCAGACTTGGGTTTTTCAGCAACCATGCCTGTGGCCTTCCATTTCCTGATTGCATTGCTTACAGTATTGATCAGTTACATGCATTCAAATTAGCAAAATTACAAGGGTACCCAAATTTTTGCACAGCCAGTTTTTCACAATTGATTTAATTTCATACAACTTAATACTGCTTCACTAAAAATCTTTGCTCAGAAAAACCCCAGTACTCAGATGTTCCTGGGAAATGAAAGACATACTAGTGTTATCTTTTTTAGTTTAAAGTAGAGTAAATTATTATGTAGGCTGAGAGGGGTTGCCAAACGTTTTCATATGACTGTATAACTGTCACTGAGTAATTTATACAACTTACTGAGTAGCCAAGATCATCAGTAGTATTAATGGAATAAAAAAAATGGCAGTTGGTTCCTCTATTTTTAATCAATCGCCAAATCACAGCAAGAATTTAAGAGAAATCAAACAGATGGGACAGATTTAATTGACAGAATGGCACCAGCAATGTAGCTGACAAATAACAGAATAGTCATTAGCTCAGTCACAGACACAGTCTTCATTCTGCAGCCATATGTCCTTGCTTAAATAAAGACAGTATGTTGCTTTCACTTCCGCAAGCAATACTTTTATAAGCCAGTGGTTGCCCTTTGCTGAATGGTTGTTTTGTTTTTCCAACAGTGCTGGGCAGCGGGCTGATCCCTTCTGTTTGTGGTGTAACTGTGATTTATGGAGAAATTACATTTTTGTGTCTTCATATATGACAATATCGCTATTTAAGAGCTAACCACATTCTAAAAGCAATGTTCCAGGCCCTGATAGACCGTTTGTGCTGTCTGCATGCAAGTCTTTAACTAAATCTGCTAGTAAATGGCTAAGTAAGTGACTTGCACCCTGTGACTTGGAGACACCTTGAGTCCTATAATTTTACTTATTATACTTGGTTCCTTGCCTGTTTATTGAACTTACCTTGTTGTGTTTGATTCCTGCAAATTGCTTCATCCTTGCTCACTTTACTTCCTTGGGCACCTTGCAATTATGCATGCTCCTAACACCCGGAGTGCAGATAAAGAAATGGCAAGCAGTGTCAGACTGGAATCTGGAAACCAGAAAAAGTCTAGGTGTGCCCAACAATTAGCTTTGTGTTTTACGGATTTTTCGTATACATTCATGGTTACCATTAGGTTTGAATTATGAGTTGTCACATGCTATACAAAATAAATATTTTTTTTTTTTATAGGATTCTGGACCTATTTAAGAGAAGAATGTGGGCCTCCAAATGTTTTTAGCTGGTACAGGTATAGGATCCGTTATTTGAAAACCCATTATCCAGAAAGTTCTGATTTAAGGTACAACTAACAGAACCCCGTGAAATGTATGTATATCTATAAGTGGTTGTTTGATTGATGGCTGATGTATAACCTTCTGGTTTTATGCAACAATAGAAGGGACCTTTTAAAACAGTTGATACACTATAGTATAATAAGTAAGCCATGAGCCTATGAATAAGTACCAGCAGGTAGATGCGCAAGGTGGTGTACTAAGATGTAATTTTGAATTAAAAACTTTTTTCTAGTTTTATAAAAAATTTTGAGTTACAATATACATTTTTGATGTTTTGGTTCTGAGGGCGTGTCCTGTTTATCTTTGGTTCTTGACTAGCCTTATATGTTTCCCGTTTTTGTTTGGTTGGGCATTTTACCTGCATCCATTATATTTTAAAATTCAGATTATGGTCTACAGACATTCTGTGTCTTCTTTCCATTTCCAGATTCAGCAACAGCAGCAAAGCAAAAATACAGTCACAGCAACAACTGCACATATGTGACTACTTAGAAATGGATCTCAGGAATAATATATATAAGAAAATAAAACCTCCGCTGTGCCTATTAGTAGAGAAGGATCACAATGTTCTTTATGGCTGTTTTGTATTTGGTAGCAAAGCACAAACATATATTATTATGTTTATTATGTTTATTATTATAACCCCATATATAGGACTGATGATGTACAATTGTACAAGATCGTGGACATTCTCTTACTGGGTATGTTTTCTAAAACCAAACAAACTTGATTCCAATATAATTGTTCTGCAGTTACAGTGAAAATGTTTAGAGTATTTATTTGTATTTGATAAGTATTTCTAAGTGTCTGAGTTATGAATAGTAGATGCTTGCTAATGTATGTTTGCTGCTGATCCCCTCAGTTTAAATATTCTTAATTGATGTTCAAATAATTCCCCAACTGAACACAGGACGAGCGGCCTCATTTGCCACATGCCAAGGTCATGCTTCATGATGTCCGTGATTAGCAGGTTTAGTGCTCACACATGGACTGCTGAGCTGTTAGAATAAACACAGACACCTCTAGGTGAATTGAGAATGAAAAGTGAAGATGCTCTGCAGTTCTAGCTCATTGCATGAGATGAGAGACAGGCAGAACACTGGAGGTAAACCATCCCATAAATAACAGCATAGAAGTTGTTTACGTTGTACTTTCTGTTTACCCATTTTCTAAAATGAGCTGTACAGTCTCCATGGCATGCCTCACTTCTAACTGGATGGTTGGAGCTAGACAGTCTCGCATGCATGCTCCTTACGGGGCCATTAAAGAAAAGGCATGTCATTAAATTTATGGAAGGTAAAAACTAAGAGAAAAAAACACTTTGTTTTACCAATGTGGTGTAAGTAGCTTTAACTAGGAACCTTTCCTTGCAGGCACAATGATTTAGAGTTGGGTAGTACACAGACTGCATACCAGCGCTCTGTTTATACAAGGATCTTCAATCTTCCCCTTGTGCATGTTTAGATGTACATGTGATATGTCATAACTTGATGTGAAATTTAGTAGGAACGAAAGGCTGATGAAAGCTTTCACTTTGCTGCATGTATTTAACACTTAGAAACATTTACCCTCACCTGGGTGAAACGTTATACCTATCTCCTTGTTGGGTTATTAGATGATATTACAAGGACAAGTAGCTTGCATTACAACAGAAAGAAATGTCTTAAATCTAAAGGAAACTGATGTTTGTGATTGTGCTCTAGGTCTGTGCCACTGTTAAACATTAAGCACTTTGTTTGGCCAAATGTTAAACTTAGGAATCAGTTAATATTTTTCCTGTTGAGAAGGTAAAATAATTTACTGCATGATCAGAAAAGATAAGAAATAGAATCTTCAAAGTATCATCAAAGTCAGTTTAGAAAAAAAGTATCTCAAGTGCTGCATTGCTCTTTATAGATTCTCTATCACAGCAAAAATATCCTAAAATAATGACTACTCTGCTGTAAAATTACTTAAAGAGGGTAAACCATTTCATTACTTTGACCTTTGCTATGTAGTAGAGACCATGAACTTCATGGATAAGGGCCATTAACAAAGTGTTTTATAGAACACAAAAGAGATCCAAAGAATAATAAATAAATACAATAAAAATGATGCATGTGTATAAGGGGTTGTGAACTGGCCATGAATCCAATATGTAAGACAAAGACAAATACTCATTATTATCATCATTTGTAAAACATTCTTCCTGCTTCACTGATCCTACAAAATATGGTTTCCAAGAGTTACTACAAATATTATAGAACAAATCGATTTTTCCTTTAGTTAATGCAGTGTACACAATTGTAGCTAACTGGTTGCTTGTAGATCTGAATACAAATATTATAATAATTCATATATTTCCAACATTGTGGAATTACCTTCTGTTTATTCAGTTACCAAAGGCACCACATATCATCTGCACTCCTTTCTAGCCCAGCCAAATCCTCAAGGAAAAAAAAATATTCATGTGGCCAATATCTATGGAGAACAGTCCTGTAATGTAGTTACAAACAAAGTAGCGGTAGTGAAGTAGAGTAGAGAAGGGTCAGAACATTCTTTATGACTGTTCTCAACAACTCTAAATGGTAACAATGCACAATGCTCAAACACACATTTAACAATGTTTATTATTATCACCCCTTATGCAGGACTGATGTGCAATTGTAGAAGATGGTGGGAATTCCTTTATTGGGTATGTTTTCTAAAAACCAAACAATTCTGATATAATTAGAAATACTGCAGCTCTAACTGTAACAGGAAGAAATGTGGAAGCAAAAGACGGAACTGTATCTGTTAATTGGCTCATGTGGCTTAACATATATAGTTTGTATGCACCATGAATCGTAGGATCCCATGGGGCGACCCTTATTTTTTAAATTGGCAATTTTCTATTTATGATTACCCAATGGCACATACTGCTTAAAAATGTTTATTATTATGAAAATGGTTTATTTACATGAAGCAGGGTTTTATATATGAACTGTTTTATGCAATATATTTTAACCCTTTAAGTGCCAGCAGAATTTCCCATTTTGGTTACGCGAAATGCCAGCCGTTTTTAAGCATTTTGTACTTGTTCAGTTTAACAAGGTTTTATTGTAGAAAAACCTCCATGAAACTAGGAAAATTATATATTGTTTTTTTCGTTTTAAAATGGGCTTTGACGTGCAAGCGGAATTTTGCTACTTTTCTGGGGATTTAATGTGAATTTTGGGTGAAATATGTAAAAAAAAAAAAAATTGTTAAAAAATTATGTATATCTTGAGTTTTTTTCCACAGAAAAGTTAATTTTACATGAATTTTTTTGTGTTTGTAAAAGCCCTAATCCTGCCAAGTCCAACGATACCCAATATGTATCAGTAACCCACTTTTTTTGTCCAGGAGTAACCCCCAAACTAAAACAGCATTTTGTAGAATTTTACACCAGAACAAATTGGATAAGCACACGTGACAGTTGATGCAGCATAACTTATATGTAAATCTAAATTATCCCTTCAATTTGGTATTTTTAGAAACTACAGACCTTCAGGTTTCTAGGGGTGCTGTAGTTTTCACTCAAAATTCAAATACATTTTACCAGTGCGTTGTGATATTTAGAGCTTTTTTGTTGCATTTTTAGTTTTTTTCTAAAATGCTAACTTAGACGCAGGAATAAATGTAAATCTGACAAAATAACACCGTTATAAATGCTATAATTACAGACAATTTGAAAGACAAACTTCTCCTGAACAAAATGATACCCCATATGTATGGATACACATAGAGACGCAGCCACCAAACACCCCAAAACAGGAGCAACGCATAAGGCCAATTGCAGTTGAAAATCTGGGGGCTGCGCTCTATGTGTACTACTTGCAGTTTTTCAGTCTAAACACCCCCCAAACTGTGAAATAACCCCCACAAACCTTATATGTCCGAAAAGTACACTTCTTCAGCTATTCAAAGATGCCATTCTTGCTTTTCTACACGGAGAATTGTGGCCGCAGTCATTCTTAGAAGTCAGCGATTTGGTCTAAAATAAAGGAAAAAAGAGTTCCAAAGTTAGATTTCTCCCACAGTTTCCATGGCAACTAACAAAAACCTGCTCAACAACAATCTGCAAGTTCCCCTGAATAGAATAATACCCCATATGTATGGATACACATAGAGACGCAGCCACCAAACACCCCAAAACAGGAGCAACGCATAAGGCCAATTGCAGTTGAAAATCTGGGGGCTGCGCTCTATGTGTACTACTTGCAGTTTTTCAGTCTAAACACCCCCCAAACTGTGAAATAACCCCACAAACCTTATATGCCCGAAAAGTACACTTCTTCAGCTATTCAAAGATGCCATTCTTGCTTTTCTACACGGAGAATTGTGGCCGCAGTCATTCTTAGAAGTCAGCATTTGGTCTAAAAAAAGGAAAAAAGAGTTCCAAAGTTAGATTTCTCCCAAAGTTTCCATGGCAACTATTAACGCTAAGGCGCAATTGCAGTTGAAAATGGGCAGCCGTGTTTTAACTTGCAGTTTTCAGTTAACACCGTCCAATGTGAAAAACCCCAAAACTTAATTAAAGTTTTTTTCGTTTAAAGATGCCATTTGCTTTTCAAGCGGAATTTGCCCGGCAGTATTCTAAGTGAATTTTGGTCTAAATATAAAGAAAAAAAGTTCAAAATTATAGATTTTTCCCAAAAGTTTTTCTGAATTTTTTGGTTTGTAAAAAGCCCTAATCCTGCCAAGTCCAACGATACCCAATATGTACAGTAACCCACTTTTTTGTCCAGGAGTAACCCCCAAACTAAAACAGGCACCAAAATGTAACCTGCGTTGTAGGCTAACTTTAGCTAATCCCCACTGAAACACAGACTATTCAAAGTCATTTTCAGCGATTCAAATGCATCTACACGTGGATTTGCGCAGTTTTGTATGCAGTCACATTTGTCTAATAATAATAGTGTAATTTCTCAAATACCCACTACAATTCACAACAATTGCATTCCCTGAATAAAAATACCATATGTATGGATACACATAGAGACGCAGCACCAAACACGCCCAAAACAGGAGGCAACGCATAAGGCAATTGCAGTGAAAATCTGGGGCTGCCTCTATGTGTACTACTTGCAGTTTTCAGTCTAAACCCCCCAACTGTGAAATTAACCCCCACAAACTTATATGTCCGAAAAGTACACTTTTCAGTATTCAAAGATGCATTCTTGCTTTTCTACACGGAGAATTGTGGCCGCAGTCATTCTTAGAAGTCAGCAGATTTGGTCTAAAATAAGGAAAAAGAGTTCAAAGTTAGATTTCTCCAAAGTTTCCATGGCAACTAACAAAACCTGCTCAACAACAATCTGCAAGTTCCCTGAATAGAATAATACCCCATATGTATGGATACACATAGAGACGCAGCCACCAAACACCCCAAAACAGGAGCAACGCATAAGGCCAATTGCAGTTGAAAATCTGGGGGCTGCGCTCTATGTGTACTACTTGCAGTTTTTCAGTCTAAACACCCCCAAACTGTGAAATAACCCCCACAAACCTTATATGTCCGAAAAGTACACTTCTTCAGCTATTCAAAGATGCCATTCTGCTTTTCTACACGGAGAATTGTGGCCGCAGTCATTCTTAGAAGTCAGCGATTTGGTCTAAAAAAGGAAAAAAGAGTTCCAAAGTTAGATTTCTCCCAAAGTTTCCATGGCAACTAACAAAAACCTGCTCAACAACAATCTGCAAGTTCCCTGAATAGAACAATACCCCATATGTATGGATACACATAGAGACGCAGCCACCAAACACCCCAAACAGGGCAACGCATAAGGCCAATTGCAGTTGAAAATCTGGGGCTGCGCTCTATGTGTATACTTGCAGTTTTTCAGTCTAAACACCCCCAAACTGTGAAATAACCCCACAAACCTTATATGCCGAAAAGTACACTTCTTCAGTATTCAAAGATGCCATTCTGCTTTTCTACACGGAGAATTGTGGCCGCAGTCATTCTTAGAAGTCAGCAATTTGGTCTGAAAAAAGGAAAAAGATTCAAGTTAGATTTCTCCCAAAGTTTCCATGGCAACTACAAAACTGTCAACAACAATCTGCAAGTTCCCCTGAATAGAACAATACCCATATGTATGGATACACATAGAGACGCAGCCACCAACACCCCAAAACAGGAGCAACGCATAAGGGCAATTGCAGTTGAAAATCTGGGGGCTGCGCTCTATGTGTACTACTTGCAGTTTTTCAGTCTAAACACCCCCAAACTGTGAAATAACCCCCACAAACCTTATATGTCCGAAAGTACACTTCTTCAGCTATTCAAAGATGCCATTCTTGCTTTTCTACACGGAGAATTGTGGCCGCAGTCATTCTTAGAAGTCAGCAATTTGGTCTAAAAAAAAGGAAAAAGAGTTCCAAAGTTAGATTTCTCCCAAAGTTTCCATGGCAACTAACAAAAACCTGCTCAACAACAATCTGCAAGTTCCCCTGAATAGAACAATACCCATATGTATGGATACACATAGAGACGCAGCCACCAAACACCCCAAAACAGGAGCAACGCATAAGGCAATTGCAGTTGAAAATCTGGGGGCTGCGCTCTATGTGTACTACTTGCAGTTTTTCAGTCTAAACACCCCCAAACTGTGAAATAACCCCCACAAACCTTATATGCCCGAAAAGTACACTTCTTCAGCTATTCAAAGATGCCATTCTTGCTTTTCTACACGGAGAATTGTGGCCGCAGTCATTCTTAGAAGTCAGCAATTTGGTCTAAAAAAAGGAAAAAAGAGTTCCAAAGTTAGATTTCTCCCAAAGTTTCCATGGCAACTAACAAAAACCTGCTCAACAACAATCTGCAAGTTCCCCTGAATAGAACAATACCCCATATGTATGGATACACATAGAGACGCAGCCACCAAACACCCCAAAACAGGAGCAACGCATAAGGGCAATTGCAGTTGAAAATCTGGGGGCTGCGCTCTATGTGTACTACTTGCAGTTTTTCAGTCTAAACACCCCCCAAACTGTGAAATAACCCCCACAAACCTTATATGCCCGAAAAGTACACTTCTTCAGCTATTCAAAGATGCCATTCTTGCTTTTCTACACGGAGAATTGTGGCCGCAGTCATTCTTAGAAGTCAGCGATTTGGTCTAAAACAAAGGAAAAAAAGAGTTCCAAAGTTAGATTTCTCCCAAAGTTTCCATGACAACTAACAAAAACCTGCTCAACAACAATCTGCAAGTTCCCCTGAATAGAACAATACCCCATATGTATGGATACACATAGAGACGCAGCCACCAAACACCCCAAAACAGGAGCAACGCATAAGGGCAATTGCAGTTGAAAATCTGGGGGCTGCACTCTATGTGTACTACTTGCAGTTTTTCAGTCTAAACACCCCCCAAACTGTGAAATAACCCCCACAAACCTTATATGCCCGAAAAGTACACTTCTTCAGCTATTCAAAGGTGCCATTCTTGCTTTTCTACACGGAGAATTGTGGCCGCAGTCATTCTTAGAAGTCAGCAATTTGGTCTAAAACAAAGGAAAAAAGAGTTCCAAAGTTAGATTTCTCCCAAGTTTCCATGGCAACTAACAAAAACCTGCTCAACAACAATCTGCAAGTTCCCCTGAATAGAACAATACCCCATATGTATGGATACACATAGAGA
Organism: Xenopus laevis; assembly: GCF_017654675.1. Taxonomy (NCBI): domain Eukaryota; kingdom Metazoa; phylum Chordata; class Amphibia; order Anura; family Pipidae; genus Xenopus; species Xenopus laevis. The sequence continues at coordinate 105,566,423 of NC_054380.1, read as the reverse complement.
CGCAGACACCAAACACCCAAAACAGGAGCAACGCATAAGGGCAATTGCAGTTGAAAATCTGGGGGCTGCGCTCTATGTGTACTACTTGCAGTATTTCAGTCTAAACACCCCCAAACTGTGAAATAACCCCACAAACCTTATATGCCCGAAAAGTACACTTCTTCAGCTATTCAAAGATGCCATTCTTGCTTTTCTACACGGAGAATTGTGGCCGCAGTCATTCTTAGAAGTCAGCGATTTGGTCTAAAACAAAGGAAAAAAGAGTTCCAAAGTTAGATTTCTCCCAAAGTTTCCATGACAACTAACAAAAACCTGCTCAACAACAATCTGCAAGTTCCCCTGAATAGAACAATACCCCATATGTATGGATACACATAGAGACGCAGCCACCAAACACCCCAAAACAGGAGCAACGCATAAGGGCAATTGCAGTTGAAAATCTGGGGGCTGCGCTCTATGTGTACTACTTGCAGTTTTTCAGTCTAAACACCCCCCAAACTGTGAAATAACCCCCACAAACCTTATATATCCGAAAAGTACCCTTCTTCAGCTATTCAAAGATGCCATTCTTGCTTTTCTACACGGAGAATTGTGGCCGCAGTCATTCTTAGAAGTCAGCGATTTGGTCTGAAATAAAGGAAAAAAGAGTTCCAAAGTTAGATTTCTCCCAAAGTTTCCATGGCAACTAACAAAAACCTGCTCAACAACAATCTGCAAGTTCCCCTGAATAGAACAATACCCCATATGTATGGATACACATAGAGACACAGCCCCAAACACCCCAAAACAGGCACAATGCGTAATATTGGGGCTGCAAATTTATGTACAGTTCTCAAGTTTTTTCATCATAAACTGCCCCTTACTTGTAAAATAACCCCCATAAACCATATATATCCGAAAAGTACACTTCTTCAGCTATTCAAAGATGCCATTCTCGCTTTTCTACACAGAGAATTGTGGCTGCAATCATTCATAGAAGTCAGCAATTTGGTCTGAAATAAAGGAAAAAAGATATAAAAAGTTATATTTTTCTCTAAGTTTCCATGGCAACTGAGAAAAACCTGCTCAATAACAATCTGCACGTTCCCCTGAATAAAATGATACCCCATATGTATAAATAGACATAGATACGCAGCCACCAAACACCCCAAAACAGGCACAATGTCTAATATTGGTTCTGTGAATTTATGTGCAAGTATCCATATTTCATCCTAAACTGTCCCTTACCAATGAAATAACCCCCAAAAACTATAGATTTCTTGAAAATAACACCTTCAACTATTCAGAGATGCCATTCTTGCTTTACTATGTGGAGAATTGTGGTTGCATTCCATTGTAAAAACTCTGTGCTTTGGTCTGAAATAAGGAAAATACAATGTACAAAGTTAGATTTTCCCCAAGAATTCTCCTAGAGAATTTTGGGGCTACTCTGTGGATCTGTATATGGTTGCTACTACCCATATTAACCCCAAAACATATTTCACTCACCATTTTGGATTCAGTGGAGCGTCTTTGACTTTCATCTGTCCTGTGGTGTTACAATACCAATTTGTTTGCTTCTTCCTACACTATTTCAGCAATGACAAAATCTGTACCACATTTGCAGATATATTTACCAACAAAATCCATAGTAAATTTGGCCCATAAATTATGCAAGTGTCCTAAGAAGTTTAGGAATTTAGGTGGCAACAATAAGGATTGGGGCATTAGCAGCGGAGATAAAATTATGCCCAGCAGCAGAAGTTTGTAGAAAGCTGGTGCCCACTGGTAACAGGTATGGCAAAGTGCTATTAGGGCTGGGACACACTGGGCGATTTGGGGAGATTTAGTCGCCTGGCGACTAATCGCCGCGACTTTTCTCCCCGAATGCCTCCCTTCGCTATGCGCCTGTCTAAAATGAAAAATCGCCTGCGCTAATCACACGCGGCGATTCATTTTCTGAAGTCGCCCGAAGTTGCCTCAGGAAACTTCGGGCGACTTCGGAAAACGAATCGCCACGTGTGATTAGCGCAGGCGATTTTTCATTTTAGCCAGGCGCAGAGCGAGGGGAGGCATTCGGGGAGAAAAGTCGCGGAGATTAGTCGCCAGGCGACTAAATCTCCCCAAATCGCCCAGTGTGTCCCAGCCCTTAGTATTCAGAGAGCACTGCAACTTAGTCTAACCTAAACACTGCTTATATATTCACTTTGTGCTATAAGTACAAAAAAAATGGATTATTCCAACCACAACTTATCAGGAAAAATATGCTGAATGCATACACTAAGAAACAAATCTAAACGATAGACCATAGTGTTTCGGTCACCCTGTGCTCAAAAACCTTTGCTATTCAAGAAAACTGAAGACATACTACCCAAAATCCAGAGATGCCTAAATCTACAAAAACAAATGCAAATGTTGCCCAGAAATACAGACAAAACTATAGATAACTGCGCTGATAGATGAGCTTTTGATGTGCCAGTAAAAAAAAAGACTTGTGGCATCAGCATTAGAGATGCACATCATCCCACGTATTCATCACGCACCACAAGTTCTATCGTGCGCCCTCTCGACCAACCAGCACCTCAGTTCGCTATGGCACCAGCGCAATACAAATGCTATCCATAACACTACAACTGGCCTAAAGCACCGTAGCTCAACACAAAGCTGAATGCATAGACTAATAACAAACCTATATACACACACAACTGTTTTTACTGCTACACAGCACAAAAAAATTGCACACCCTGTGCCAAATCCTACACCATAAATCAAAGATCATTACTATACAGAAAAAAAACTGCCAACTTTTATTTTGTCAAACTTTTTTTTTCATTACCAATATCTATAACCTATTTATAAATGAAGAAGGGACCTGCCAAAATGATCTCAATTGGGGGCTTGAATCTAAAAAACCACTGCACAAAAAACGCTTCACTTTGACAGCACAAAAAAAGCTTCACTTTGACAGCACACCTAACCAATTACTGCTAGTGTGTGCACAAAAACCTAGAGCGTGAAATGTTAGATCTCAATGGGGAGCTTGAATCTGAAAAAAACACTGACACAAACACAAAAAAAACAGTGCATGAATCTGAAAAACCACTGCAAAACACAAAAAAAAAAGTGCATGAATCTGAAAAACCACTGCACAAAACACAAAAAAAGTGCATGAATCTGAAAAACCACTGCACAAAACACAAAAAAAGTGCATGAATCTGAAAAAACCGATGCACAAAACACAAAAAAAGTGCATGAATCTGAAAAACCACTGCACAAAACACAAAAAAAGTGCATGAATCTGAAAAACCACTGCACAAAACACAAAAAAAAAGTGCATCACTTTGCCAGCACACCTAACCACCTAAACAGAGAATGCCAAGCTTACTATACAGATTTACTAAATCCTTTTACCACCAACAAACCCAGAGAGCCCTAACCTACAAACACAACACAGAATTCAAGCCCTCTCGTAGTGTACCACAGTGTGGTACACCTCAAAACAGGGTTCGAAACACAAAGCAGGCTTGCTAGGACACTTGGGACAAAAATACCGCACATCTTTTCTAACACCCCTGGAACGACAAACCTTACAAGCTCTCTGGGCATATCTTTTATTAGGTGTTGGTGGAATTTGGGCAATGAAATGCTTACCCACCATTCGGGCAACATTGTCATTGCCAGGCACATCTGGAACCTCCTGTACATCTCCAAACAAAAGGGCAGGGAGCAGTTGCAGCAGAAAATTGTAATAAGACAATTTGGGGCCTGGTACTGCCGCCTTGTAAACGACATAAGAATTATAGAGGGCCATTTGAATCATGTAAATTGCTGCTTTTTTGTACCAGGCCCTGGTTTTTCTGGTGGCGTCATAGTAAGTTTGAATTTGGTCTGTTTTATTCGACGCCACCCATATGCTTACTATAATCTTTACAACAGAGTGGCTTTGATTTTGCGGGCCTGCCACGTCTGTGTTGGACAACTACACTCTCATTGTGGATAGTAGTAAGCATAAAAACATTTTTTGTGTCTGCAAATTTTAGGGCCAGGAGCTCATCGGTTCTTAGAGCATGTACTTCTCCACGTTTCAATTTCTTGTCCACCAGTTCCTTAGGCAGTCCTTTGCGGTTTTGCCTAACGGTGCCACAGGCAAGGGTGTCCAAGCAATAAAGGGTCCTAAATAAGAGGATGCTCGTGTAAAAGTTATCCACGTATAAGTGGTAACCTCGGCCCAACAGTGGAGTTATGAGCTCCCAGACAATTTTACCACTGGCAGTCAAATCAAGGGGACAACCGGGGGGGTCCAAATTAGAGTCCTTTCCTTCATAGAACATGAAAAAACTAGTATAGCCCGTGCTGCTTTCGCAGAGTTTGTAAAATTTCATCCCATAGCGAGCCCGCTTACTAGGGATGTATTGGCGAAATCTAAGGCGCCCTTTGAAGAGCAAAAGGGACTCGTCCACACAAATATTTTGGGAGGGGGTGTAGACCTCTGCGAAGCGCTGAGACAGGCTATCTATAAGGGGCCTCAATTTGTAAAGCCTGTCGTGACCGGGCTCATTAGGGGGAACAGCCGCTGCGTTGTCGTTAAAGTGAAGAAACCGCAGTAAAATTTGGTAACGGTTTCTTGGCATAACGGCTGAAAAAAGAGGGATGGAAAGGACTGTAGTGGTATCCCAGTATGAGGCTAAGGTGTTACGTTCTACGAGTCCCATTGCCAATGTGAGTGCCAGGAATCTTTTGATTTCACCGACATTAGTGGGATACCACGCATGGGCTCTTGAATACCCTGGTAAAGGGTGGCTGGCAAGATACTGCTCAGCGTATAAATTTGTAAAATGGACCATGTCCTGTAGGATGGCCTCTGTAATAAATTGATTGAAGAAATCTATGATTTGAAAGTTAGTGGTGTCCACCTTGACGCCCGCGACTGCAGTGAATGGGGGAATTTCTGGGGCATAATTACAGGGAGGCCCCCACACAGGCGCTCCAACTGCTGCATCACCACTACCCTCACCCTCTTCAACCTCCATGGGTGCATCTGGCACACTGCCACCAGCCTCTGACTCGTCAGCAGTAAGTGTGCCGCCACTACTAGCCTCTGCGCTAATAGTGCTGCTATCACCTACCTCTGATTCCTCAGTAGAGGCATCAGATGGGACATACTCAGAATCTGAATCGCTGAATTCCTCTGAGCTGGAGTCCATGCAAAACCTAGCCGCTTCCTCAGCGGTATAAAACCGTTTGGCCATTGTGCCAGAAATATACAGACAATTGCAAAACTATGAATCAATAGGCAGTCAAACAAATGAGAAAGCAAGACAGCTCCTACTTGAAATATGAGAATAATAAAAAGCCAGCAAAATATGACCAAGCACTGCTAATACAAACAAACAGAACAAAAAAAAAAAAAAACACACAGCTAGCAAGATGACTAAAAGTTAACCCCTCCCAATATAAACAACCAGAACAAAAAAAAAAAAACCAAGCCAGCAAGATGACCAAGAATTAACCCCTGCTAATATAAACAACCAGAATAAAAAAAAAACCAAGCCAGCAAGATGACCAAGAATTAACCCTGCTAATATAAACAACCAGAATAAAAAAAAAAAACCAAGCCAGCAAGATGACCAAGAATTAACCCCTGCTAATATAAACCACCAGAACAAAACAAAAAAACACAAGCCAGCAAATTTCTGGGACAATCAGCTGAATCAAGCAGAATAAGACCACTAAAACTAAGTCACAGCAAAGGGAACGTTTTTTAGGGGCACTAAACAAGCAATAAAGAACAGTGCAAAGAAAACTCTTGAATACAATCACTAAAATGCAATAACACTACCCAAAGCAATAAAACAACAACGATTGCACTGAAATCAGTGGTCAAGGGTCCTAGATGCACTAGTGTCCCTGCAAAGAAAACCTTTTTTGGGGAGCTAAGCAAGTAGTAAAAAATGCAAGGGAAAAACTGAATATAATCAACAAGATGCAGCAAAATTACTGTTATTGGAGTGAAACTGGTGGTCAGAACTATAGATCCACCAGCGTCACTGCAAAGGGAAACTTTTCTAGGGAACTAAATCAGCAGTAAAGGACAATGCAAAGAATAAACTAAAAAAATCACCAAAAGCAATGAAAATTGCTGTTATTGGAGTGAAATCAGTGGTCTGGACTATAGATCCACCAGCGTCACTGCAAAGGGAAACTTTTCTAGGGAACTAAATCAGCAGTAAAGGACAATGCAAAGGGGAAACCAGCAGTAAAGACCAATGCAAAGAATAAACTAAAAAAATCACCAAAAGCAATGAAAATGAACAGTTATTGGAGTGAAATCAGTGGTCTGGACTATAGATCCACCAGCGTCACTGCAAAGGGAAACTTTTCTAGGGAACTAAATCAGCAGTAAAGGACAATGCAAAGGGGAAACCAGTAGTAAAGACCAATGCAAAGAATAAACTAAAAAAATCACCAAAAGCAATGAAAATGAACAGTTATTGGAGTGAAATCAGTGGTCTGGACTATAGATCCACCAGCGTCACTGCAAAGGGAAACTTTTCTAGGGAACTAAATCAGCAGTAAAGGACAATGCAAAGGGGAAACCAGCAGTAAAGAACAATGCAAAGAATAAACTAATAAAATCACCAAAAGCAATAAAAATTAAGTTTTTGGGGTGAAATCGGTAGTCTGAACTATAGATCCACCAGTATTACGGCAAAGGGAAACCAGTAGTAAAGAACAATGCAAAGGGGAACTAAACCAGCAGTAAAGAACAATGCAAAGGGGAAATAAACCAATAAGAGCAATAAAAACACAAACCAATGACAAAATGGCAAAAAACAGTAAAAAGCAATCAAATAATTGTAATACAAGATCAGAAATATAGTTTGAACAACAAATAAAGAAAAACTACTAAAGAAAGCAAAGAAAAAAAAGTAAAGAAAAAAAGTATAGAGAAAAAAGTAAGAGTAAGTGTGAGTGTGAGTGTGAGTGTGAGTGTGTGCTTGGCAAAGTTGCCTGTAAGTGTGTTTTAGTGCAAAAGTGTACTAAGGCCAAAGAGAGAAGAAAAAAAAAAAAAAAGAAAAAAAATTTTTTTTAGACAGTTATAAACAGAAATAAACAGAAATAAAGGGTGTAGAGAGGTGTAGTTGAGCTCACTCAGTCGAATCCAGGCAATCAAAGCGACCAACTCGGCAGGAAACCAGCAGAATGGCAGCAGGGGGGCTCCAACTGTAGCAGATGCGCAGCAGGAGTGGAAGGGGCGGCGCTTTCCGGGTGTAATTTATGGGGGAGCAGTGGAGACGTCATCACTGTGCTCCTTGCGTCTCCACTGCTCCTATTGGCTGCCCAAAACCGATCGCTTACCGGATCGGTAAGTATAACCTTATTTGCTCGTTGCCTAGGGGGTTCTGAACGTAACAGAAGCGGTGCGCAGCTTTTAAATGCGCACCGCTTTCTGCAGGGAGGGAAATGCTGCAGAACGTAGAATCTACGTTCTGTGGCATTTCAAGTACCTTTGCCACAGAACGTAGATTCTACGATCTGTGGCATTTAAAAGGTTAAAGACCTACATTGTTTGGGTGTATCGTCAGACTTATGAAATAAGGTGTTTCCAACAATAAACAGCACCAGTTACGGGTTTCTTATATCAAGGGTAAGGGTTAGCATGTGATATTCTTACTGTCTGTGAGTTAAATACAGTCCCTGGCAATGCTTGTGTTCAATATAACATAATAGAGATGTATAGTGGTACCAGTTGTACCCCTCTCTCCCTTGTCTAGGCAAGTAGTTCCTAAAGTGTGGGAATAGAGTAGGGATGTAGCGAACGTCGGAAAAAAAGTTCGCGAACATATTCGCGAACTTGCGCAAAAATGCGAGCGGTTCGCGAACGGTTCGCGAACCCCATAGACTTCAATGGGAAGGCGAACTTTAACATCTAGAAAAGACATTTCTGGCCAGAAAAATGATTTTAAAGTTGTTTAAAGGGTGCAACGACCTGGACAGTGGCATGCCAGAGGGGGATCAAGGGCAAAAATGTATCTGAAAAATCTGCCTGTGTGTGCTTGGAAGAGATAGTGTAGGGGAGAGCTGTTAGTGATTTCAGGGACAGATGATAGTAAGTTTGCTGGCTAGTAATCTGCTTGATACTGCTCTGTATTGGAGGGACAGAAGTCTGCAGGGATTTGAGGGACATTTTAGCTTAGGTAGCTTTGCTGGCTAGTAATCTACTGTTCTCTTTAAACAACTGCCATACGTTGACCTTGTAGGCATTGTTTGCCCAGTTTTTTTGGACGCAGCCACTGAAGCACAGTTGCCAGAAAAAATATGCCATATAAATGCTGAAAATAGTCATTTTTCGCCATACGTTGACCTTGTAGACATTGTTTGCCCAGTTTTTTTGGTTGCAGCCACTGAAGCACAGTTGCCAGAAAAAATATGCCACATAAATGCTGAAAATAGTCATTTTTTGCCATATACGTTGAGTCAACGTATGGCAAAAAATGACTATTTTCAGCATTTATATGGCATATTTTTTCTGGCCTCTGTGCTTCAGTGGCTGTGGCCAAAAAAACTGGGCAAACAATGCCTACAAGGTCAACGTCGTTGACCTTGTAGGCATTGTTTGCCCAGTTTTTTTGGCCACAGCCACTGAAGCACAGAGGCCAGAAAAAATATGCCATATAAATGCTGAAAATAGTCATTTTTTGGTCGCAGCCACTGAAGCACAGTTGCCAGAAAAATTATGCCATATAAATGCTGAAAATATAAATTTTTTTGGTTGCAGCCACTGAAGCACAGAGGCCAGAAAAATTATGCCATATAAATGCAGAAAATATGCATTTTTTGGTCGCAGCCACTGAAGCACAGTTGACAGAAAAATTATGCCATATAAATGCTGAAAATATAAATTTTTTTGGTTGCAGCCACTGAAGCACAGAGGCCAGAAAAATTATGCCATATAAATGCAGAAAATATGCATTTTTTTGGTCGCAGCCACTGAAGCACAGTTGCCAGAAAAAATATGCCATATAAATGCTGAAAATAGTAATTTTTTTGGTTGCAGCCACTGAAGCACAGAGGCCAGAAAAATTATGCCATATAAATGCAGAAAATATGCATTTGTTTGGTCGCAGCCACTGAAGCACAGTTGACAGAAAAATTATGCCATATAAATGCTGAAAATATAAATTTTTTTGGTTGCAGCCACTGAAGCACAGAGGCCAGAAAAATTATGTCATATAAATGCAGAAAATAGGCATTTTTTGGTCGCAGCCACTGAAGCACAGAGGCCAGAAAAAATTAAACCAGTAGGGTTTGCACCCTAGTTTGTAACGGTGGCGGAGGGAGGAGGAGGACGCTAAAGGACAGCTGTGTGTGGAGTCATGAGGCTTGAAGAGAAGGACAGCTGCATAGAAGTCAGAACAAGTCTTCCGGCGTGCAGTAACCCTCCGAGATCCACCCCTCATTCATTTTAATAAAGGTCAGGTAATCGACACTTTTGTGACCTAGGCGAGTTCTCTTCTCAGTTACAATCCCTCCTGCTGCACTGAAGGTCCTTTCTGAGAGCACACTTGAGGCTGGGCAAGACAAGAGGTTCATGGCAAATTGTGACAGCTCTGGCCACAGATCAAGCCTGCGCACCCAGTAGTCCAGGGGTTCATCGCTCCTCAGAGTGTCGATATCTGCAGTTAATGCCAGGTAGTCCGCTACCTGCCGGTCGAGGCGTTCTTTGAGGGTGGATCCAGAAGGGTTGTGGCGCTGCCTTGGACAGAAAAACATTTGCATGTCTGACGTTACAGACTGGCCAAAGGGCTTTGTCCTTGCAGGTGTGCTCGTGGCAGGATTACTGGCACCTCTGCCCCTGGAATGTTGATGAGTTCCTGAAGTGACATCACCCTTAAAAGCATTGTACAACATGTTTTGCAGGCTGGTTTGTAAATGCTGCATCTTTTCGGACTTGTGGTATGTTGGTAACATTTCTGACACTTTATGCTTGTACCGAGGGTCTAGTAGCGTTGCGACCCAGTACAGGTCCTTCTCCTTAAGCCTCTTGATACGGGGGTCCTTCAACAGGCATGACAGCATGAAAGACCCCATTCTCACAAGGTTGGATGCAGAGCTATCCATCTCCGCTTCCTCATTATCAAGGACTGCATCATCCACGGTCTCCTCCCCCCAGCCACGTACAAGACCAGGGGTCCCCAAAAGGTCACCACTAGCCCCTGGGAAGCCTGCTCCTGTTGGTCCTCCTCCTCCTCCTCCACAAAGCCACCTTCCTCCTCTGACTCCACTTCTGGCACCTCTCCCTGCGTTGCAGCAGGTGCCTGGGTTCGTTCTGGTGATTCCGACCAGAAATCGCGCGCTTCCAGCTCCTCGTCACGCTGGTCTACAGCCTCATCTGTCACTCGTCGCACGGCACGCTCCAGGAAGAAAGCGAAGGGTATTAGGTCGCTGATGGTGCCTTCGGTGCGACTGACCATATTTGTCACCTCTTCAAAAGGTCGCATGAGCCTGCAGGCATCGCGCATAAGCACCCAGTAACGGGGAAAAAAATCCCCAGCTGTGCAGATCCAGTCCTACCACCCAGTTCAAAAAGGTACTCGTTGACGGCCCTTTGTTGTTGCAGCAGACGTTCCAACATAAGGAGCGTTGAATTCCAGCGAGTCTGGCTGTCAGAAATCAAACGCCTGACTGGCATGTTGTAGCGCTGCTGAATGTCAGCAAGGCGTGCCATGGCTGTGTAGGAACGTCTGAAATGGGCCGACACCTTTCTGGACTGGGTGAGAACGTCCTGGAATCCTGGGTACTTGGAGACAAAACGTTGGACTATTAAATTTAACACATGTGCCATGCAGGGCACATGTGTTAAATTGCCTAGTCTCAACGCTGCCAACAGATTGCTTCCATTGTCACACACCACTTTTCCGATCTGCAGTTGGTGTGGGGTCAGCCACCGATCGGCCTGTGACTGCAGAGATGACAGGAGTACAGATCCGGTATGGTTTTTGCTTTCCAGGCACGTCATCCCCAAGACAGCGTGACAACGGCGTACCTGGCACGTCGAATAGCCTAGGGGGAGCTGGGGGTGCACAGGTGTGGAGGAAGAGAAGGAGGACCCAGCAGCAGAGTAAGAAGAAGAAGAAGACGAGGTAGAGAGCGATGGAGGAGTAGAGGTGGTGGCAGAACCGCGTGCAATCCGTGGCGGTGACACCAACTCCACTGTTGTTGTTGAGCTACCCATTCCCTGCTTCCCAGCCATTACCAAGTTCACCCAGTGGGCAGTGTAGGTGACATACCTGCCCTGACCATGCTTGGAGGACCATGCGTCAGTAGTCATATGGACCTTTGGCCCAACACTAAGTGACAGAGATGCGGTAACTTGGCTCTGCACATGTTGGTACAGGTGTGGTATTCCCTTTTTAGAAAAAAAATTGCGGCTGGGTACCTTCCACTGCGGTGTCCCAATTGCTACAAATTTGCGGAAGGCCTCAGAGTCCACCAGCTGGTATGGTAAAAGCTGGCGGGCTAAGAGTGCAGACAAGCCAGCTGTCAGACGCCGGGCAAGGGGGTGACAGTCAGACATTGGCTTCTTACGCTCAAACATGGCCTTCACAGAAACTTGGCTGGTGGCAGATGACTGGGAATGGGAACAGGTGGTCAAGGTGGAAGGCGGAGTGGAGGGTGGTTCAGACGGGTCAAGGAGAGCAGAGGTAGAGCAGTAAGATGCTGGACCAGAAGGAGTGTGGCTTTTAGTTTGCCTGTTGCCTTTGAGGTGTTGCTCCCAAAGTGCTTTGTGCTTGCCGCTCATGTGCCTTCGCATAGAAGTTGTACCTATGTGGCTGTTGGGCTTACCAAGGCTCAGTTTCTGACTGCACTCATTGCAAATTACAATGCTTTTGTCAGAGGCACACACATTAAAAAAATCCCACACTGCTGACTTTTTGGAAGTGTGCGATCTGGCGGTAACAGTAGAAGTTGGCGGAGTTTGCGGTATTGGCGGCAATGGCGGGTGCGTTGGCCGGCTGAACACAGGTGCCGATACATGTTGTTGCCCTACTGATCCCTGCGGGCTGTCCTCCCTGCTTCTTCTAAGTCTTATTCTCCTACTGCCTCTCTGACTCTCCGTCTCTCCATCTGAACTACCCTCCTCTTGCTCTCTTCTACTAGGCACCCACAAAACATCAATCTCCTCATCATCATTCTCCTCAGATGCATCAATTTCTTCTGACACATCACAGAAGGAAGCAGCAGCGGGGACCTCCTCCTCATCACTCATTATGTCCATCTCTATCGTGTTCTCTGCCAGAATTAAATCTGGTGTAAGGTCCTCATCTCCTTCATCTTCTTCTGGCAATAATGGTTGCGCATTACTCAGTTCAAGAAACTCATTGGAAAATAACTCCTCTGACCCCAGTGAAGAAGGGGCACCGGTGGTGGAGGAAGTGTTACGTGGGGTGGCCATAGCAGTGGAGGATGAGGAGGATGTTGTGGTAAAGTTAGAAACGGTAGAGGATGGGGTGTGCTGTGTAAGCCAGTCAACTACCTCTTCAGCATTTTGGGAGTTCAGGGTCATTGGCTTTTTAAAACTGGGCAATTTGCTAGGGCCACAGGATTGCATAGCAGCACAGCCCCTAGCACGGCCTCTGCGTGGCGGCCTGCCTTTGCCTGGCATTATTTTAAAAAAAACAACAACAACAACAAAAACTCAGTTGGTTTTTCTGCAAAAGATAATACACACAGCTAGATGGCGGGTTGAAGAAAACAGTGTGCAAATAATGCCTACAAAGTCAACGTATACACTACTACAGCGGTGGATACGGATTACGTAAAATATATGAATGCTGCTTGAAAAAAAGTAACTCAAGTGGTTTTTCTAGAGACGATAATATTATCAATATTTAGACAAAATGTGAACAAGGTCACACAGCTCGATGGCGGGTTGAAGAAAACAGTGTGCAAATAATGCCTACAAGGTCAACGTATACACTACTACAGCGGTGGATACGGATTACGTAAAATATATGCTGCTTGAATGCTGACTGGTAAGAGAATAACGATGGTATAGCTACAGTCGTGGCGTGAGAGTTTTGCTAGACGACTGCGTATACGATACTAATATTCGCTAATGACTCTGTCTAGACAAAATTGTTTAACAAGGTCACACAGCTCGATGGCGGGTTGAAGAAAAACATGTGCAAATAATGCCTACAAGGCACACGTATACACTACTACACGGTTGGATACGGATTACGTAAATATATTGAATGCTGTTGAAAAAGTACTCGTGTGTTTTTCTGAGACAATAATTTGATATATTAGACAAATGGAACAAGCTCACACAGCTCGATGGCGGGTTGAAGAAAACAGTGTGCAAATAATGCCTACAAGGTCAACGTATACACTACTACAGCGGTGGATACGGATTACGTAAAATATATGAATGCTGCTTGAAAAAAGTAACTCGTGTTTTTCTAGAGACGGTAATATTATGATATTTAGACAAATGGAACAAGGTCACACAGCTCGATGGCGGTTGAAGAAAACAGTGTGCAAATAATGCCTACAAGGCAACGTTACACTACTACAGCGGTGGATACGGATTACGTAAAATATATATGCTGCTTGAAAAAGTGACTCGGTGTTTTTCTGGAGACGGTAATATTATGGATATTTAGACAGAATGGGAACAAGGTCACACAGCTCGATGGCGGGTTGAAGAAAACAGTGTGCAAATAATGCCTACAAGGCCAACGTATACACTACTACAGCGGTGGATACGGATTACGTAAAATATATATGCTGCTTGAAAAAAGTACTCCGTGTTTTTCTGAGACGTAATATTATGATATTTAGACAGAATGGAACAAGGTCACACAGCTCGATGGCGGGTTGAAGAAAACGTGTGCAAATAATGCCTACAAGGCCAACGTATACACTACTACAGCGGTGGATACGGATTACGTAAAATATATGAATGCTGCTTGAAAAAAGTACTCGTGTTTTTCTGGAGACGGTAATATTATCGGATATTTAGACAAATGGAACAAGGTCACACAGCTCGATGGCGGGTTGAAGAAAACATGTGCAAATAATGCCTACAAGGTCAACGTATACACTACTACAGCGGTGGATACGGATTACGTAAAATATATGAATGCTGCTTGAAAAAAAGTAACTCAAGTGGTTTTTCTAGAGACGATAATATTATCAATATTTAGACAAAATGGAACAAGGTCACACAGCTCGATGGCGGGTTGAAGAAAACAGTGTGCAAATAATGCCTACAAGGCAACGTATACACTACTACAGCGGTGGATACGGATTACGTAAAATATATGAATGCTGCTTGAAAAAAGTAACTCAAGTGGTTTTTCTAGAGACGATAATATTATCAATATTTAGACAAAATGTGAACAAGGTCACACAGCTCGATGGCGGGTTGAAGAAAACAGTGTGCAAATAATGCCTACAAGGCCAACGTATACACTACTACAGCGGTGGATACGGATTACGTAAAATATATTGATGCTGCTTGAAAAAAAGTGACTCCGTGTTTTTCTGAGACGTAATATTATCATATTTAGACAAATGGAACAAGGTCACACAGCTCGATGGCGGGTTGAAGAAAACAGTGTGCAAATAATGCCTACAAGGCAACGTATACACTACTACAGCGGTGGATACGGATTACGTAAAATATATAATGGCTGCTTGAAAAAAGTAAACTCCAGTGTTTTTTCTGGAGACGTAATATTATGATATTTAGACAGAATGGAACAAGGTCACACAGCTCGATGGCGGGTTGAAGAAACAGTGTGCAAATAATGCCTACAAGGCCAACGTATACACTACTACAGCGGTGGATACGGATTACGTAAAATATATTATGGCTGCTTGAAAAAAGTGACTCCGGTGTTTTTTCTGGAGACGGTAATATTATGGATATTTAGACAGAATGGAACAAGGTCACACAGCTCGATGGCGGGTTGAAGAAAACAGTGTGCAAATAATGCCTACAAGGCCAACGTATACACTACTACAGCGGTGGATACGGATTACGTAAAATATATGAATGCTGCTTGAAAAAAGTAACTCAGTGGTTTTTCTGAGACGAATATTATGAATATTTAGACAAATGGAACAAGGTCACACAGCTCGATGGCGGGTTGAAGAAAACATGTGCAAATAATGCCTACAAGGCAACGTATACACTACTACAGCGGTGGATACGGATTACGTAAAATATATGAATGCTGCTTGAAAAAAGTAACTCAGTGTTTTTCTGAGACGTAATATTATGATATTTAGACAAATGGAACAAGGTCACACAGCTCGATGGCGGGTTGAAGAAAACAGTGTGCAAATAATGCCTACAAGGTCCAACGTATACACTACTACAGCGGTGGATACGGATTACGTAAAATATATTATGCTGCTTGAAAAAAAGTACTCCGGTGTTTTTTCTGGAGACGGTAATATTATGGATATTTAGACAGAATGGGAACAAGGTCACACAGCTCGATGGCGGGTTGAAGAAAACAGTGTGCAAATAATGCCTACAAGGCCAACGTATACACTACTACAGCGGTGGATACGGATTACGTAAAATATATGAATGCTGCTTGAAAAAAGTGACTCCGGTGTTTTTTCTGGAGACGGTAATATTATGGATATTTAGACAGAATGGGAACAAGGTCACACAGCTCGATGGCGGGTTGAAGAAAACAGTGTGCAAATAATGCCTACAAGGCCAACGTATACACTACTACAGCGGTGGATACGGATTACGTAAAATATATGAATGCTGCTTGAAAAAAGTGACTCCGGTGTTTTTTCTGGAGACGGTAATATTATGGATATTTAGACAGAATGGGAACAAGGTCACACAGCTCGATGGCGGGTTGAAGAAAACAGTGTGCAAATAATGCCTACAAGGCCAACGTATACACTACTACAGCGGTGGATACGGATTACGTAAAATATATGAATGCTGCTTGAAAAAAGTGACTCCGGTGTTTTTTCTGGAGACGGTAATATTATGGATATTTAGACAGAATGGGAACAAGGTCACACAGCTCGATGGCGGGTTGAAGAAAACAGTGTGCAAATAATGCCTACAAGGCCAACGTATACACTACTACAGCGGTGGATACGGATTACGTAAAATATATGAATGCTGCTTGAAAAAAGTGACTCCGGTGTTTTTTCTGGAGACGGTAATATTATGGATATTTAGACAGAATGGGAACAAGGTCACACAGCTCGATGGCGGGTTGAAGAAAACAGTGTGCAAATAATGCCTAGAAGGCCAACGTATACACTACTACAGCGGTGGATACGGATTACGTAAAATATATTATGGCTGCTTGAAAAAAGTGACTCCGGTGTTTTTTCTGGAGACGGTAATATTATGGATATTTAGACAGAATGGGAACAAGGTCACACAGCTCGATGGCGGGTTGAAGAAAACAGTGTGCAAATAATGCCTACAAGGCCAACGTATACACTACTACAGCGGTGGATACGGATTACGTAAAATATATTATGGCTGCTTGAAAAAAGTGACTCCGGTGTTTTTTCTGGAGACGGTAATATTATGGATATTTAGACAGAATGGGAACAAGGTCACACAGCTCGATGGCGGGTTGAAGAAAACAGTGTGCAAATAATGCCTACAAGGCCAACGTATACACTACTACAGCGGTGGATACGTTTACGTAAAATATATTATGGCTGCTTGAAAAAAGTGACTCCGGTGTTTTTTCTGGAGACGGTAATATTATGGATATTTAGACAGAATGGGAACAAGGTCACACAGCTCGATGGCGGGTTGAAGAAAACAGTGTGCAAATAATGCCTACAGGGCAAATAATGCCTAAAAGGTCAACTTATACACTACTACAGCGGTAGTAAAATAAAAAAAAGTAAAAAAAAAAAAAATGAATATTAAAAAAAAAAATTAAAGTTGGTGCTGCTGAACTACTAGGAGCAGCAGATTAGCACACCAGTCCCACTCCCCAACACTGCTAGACTAATAGCACTGGGCTCTTATAGTAGTAGTAGTAGTAGTAGTAGTAAAACAACAAAAAAATAAATAAAAGCAGTCCTTACAAGGACTACTGTTATTGCAGCAGTCAGCAGATGAGATCAGAAGCAGGACAGCTGCCCACTGCAGCTACATACAGAGCACTGCAGTAGAAGGTAGATTACTAGCCAGCAAAGCTACCTAAGCTAAAATGTCCCTCAAACCCCTGCAGACTTCTGTCCCTCCAATAACAGAGCAGTATCAAAACGATTACTAGCCAGCAAACTTTCAACTGTCCCTGAAATCACTAACAGGCAGCAGCTCTCTCCCTACACTATCTCTTCAGCACACACAGGCAGAGTGAAAAAACGCTGCAGGGCTTCGGTTTTTATAGGGAAGGGGAGTGGTCCAGGGGAGAGCTTCCTGATTGGCTGCCATGTACCTGCTGGTCTGGGGTGAGAGGGCAAAAAAAAGCGCCAACAATGGCGAACCCAAAATGGCGAACGTCGCGCGACGTTCGCGAACTTCCGGCGAGCGCGAACACCCGATGTTCGCGCGAACAAGTTCGCCGGCGAACAGTTCGCGACATCTCTAGAATAGAGCAGTGACAAAACAAAAACAGTTAGGGGAGATTGTAAATAATATGGTGTCTATGCTTTCATAGATACATAAAAACTCAGATGGGAAGTCAGTAAGGGTGAGATTTGAGATGAATATGTATTTGCAGTCCTACAATGTTTAGATATTCTTAAGGTTATGGCTGAATGCTTGACACACAGTAACATAGTATTGCAATAGGTTAAACAACCATTAGTTTAGGCTGCAGGCTAAGAGCTTATTACAAGCAAACACCCTGATCCTTAGGGTGTATTTATGTCAGATCCATACACTGAAAAAGTGGGTCTCCCAAGCTGTTGATGTAATTCTCTTTTTGCAGCTATATTGCAAATGGTTTGCTCAATCTACTTTTTTAACCTCTCTTTGGATAAATTACATTTCACTGGATCAGAGAGATCAATAACTGAAATGCCTTGCCTTTCTGAAGCCTTAGTGTAGGGACATTAGTGGAAATATAGTACTGGCACCCCTGAAACACCTAAGGATATAGGACATGCAGTCCCAGTAGACGTCTTACAGTAATTCAGAACAGTACTGTTGTAATTCTGAGCATAGCTATTGCAGCATATTTACAAAATGGATGTTATTAATGGAATTATATTATCACTAGAAAAGCAATTATGTTGGGGGAGCGTGATGTACTTCATTCACCCCTAATAGTGCAAATATTAAACAGTATGTGCCCTTTATGATCACTCGCATTACATTCACAGAGGGTCATCTGATGTTTGTTCATACCCAAGAGAAATCATATAATACGTAATAATGTAATAACATCACACAGTCTATAAGACTGCTGGTCATCTATTTTAAGGGACAGTATGCTTTACAAGCTGTATTCTATATGTGTGGAGGCCCATTTATAAAAGGTTGAATGTTAGTGGTTTTAGAGGTTTTTAAAACCAATTAAACTCTTTCTCTAAAATCACGAA
The DNA here is from genome assembly GCF_017654675.1 of Xenopus laevis. Taxonomy (NCBI): domain Eukaryota; kingdom Metazoa; phylum Chordata; class Amphibia; order Anura; family Pipidae; genus Xenopus; species Xenopus laevis. Next base: position 105,547,874 of record NC_054380.1, on the reverse strand, counting down.
TGTCATGAAAGTTATTAAATGATGCAAAAACAGTATAAAAGGTATAAGTGAAAAAAAAACACTGGATGATGAGCTGCAAAATAAGAAAACAATGAAAACCTTTAAAAATTCAAGTTTTTCAAACAAGTACCTCTCTTGTTTAAAAATGGTCCAATAAGATCAGCACAACACCCATGGACTTCTATAGAACCTTGACAGCTTTTATCTGGCAAATTGTTTGTATTAGAGTTTTTTGTGGTTTTTACATTTGGGGCACATTTACTATGGGTTGAATATCGAGGGTTAATTAACCCTCGATATTCGACCATCGAAGTTAAACCCTTTGACTTCGAATATTGAAGTCGAAAGGATTTACCGCAATTCGTTCGATCGAACGATCGAAGGAAAAATCGCGTTTGATCGAATGATTAAATCCTTCGAAGGATTTTAATCCATCGATCGAACGATTTTCCTTCGATCAGAAATTGCCTAGAAAACCTATGGGGACCTTCCCCATTGGCTAACATTGGTGCTCGGTTGGTTTTAGGTGGCGAAGTAGGTGGTCGAAGTTTTTTTAAAAGAGACAGTGCTTCGACTATTGAATGGTCGAATAGTCGAGCGATTTTTAGTTTGAATAGTTCGATTCGAAGTCGAAGTATCCAAAAAATTACTTCAAAATTCGAAGTATTTTTCCTTCTAATCCTTCACTCGAGCTAAGTAAATGTGCCCCCTGATAAATCTCATATTTTAGAGCTTTAAAAAAATACATTAAAGCTACAATTTTTTAGACATTCATAAAAAAAGATATTCAAATGTCAGTCAATAGGCCCCTTAATGTGAAAGAATATGGAACAGCTCTTAAACTGTAGCCACACTTCTTTCAAACCCCTGTTTCCCATAATTAGATTGGGGGGATGTTATAGTCAACGCTAGGGCAATAGGGAAAAGCACAGAGAAATAAGCATTCAAGGGTGAAGTAGTGTATAGACAAAAATTCTCTGATGAAATTTTTCAAGCATATTATCAGTAGACTATATAAATAATCTAATGTCATTTTTCTTTGCTTACGTAACCAGTTACAGCAAGCACTGAATCAAGTTTAGAGAGCCTTCAGATTTTTAAACATTACATTTTATCCCCTTTTGAAAGATTATTTCCCTGGCTGGAAATATGAGGAACATAAGTACTTAATGCACATTTTTTATTTTAGATATCTCATTAGTGAGTTTATTAACTAAACAATATTTTGGTCTTAAAGTAGGCTTGTGTGAACTTGGAAGCATTAGTCTGCTTTACTAAGGGCTCTTACTGATGAGCGTTTGAAGCTGCGCTCCCCTGCGTTCTGTTTTTCTGCGTTCAGCCGCAGGGGAGCGCAGGAATAGATGCATTTAGCTTTTTTCAATGGGGCTGTAGTCACACAGGCGCGTGCAGGCACCGAATGCAGGAAAAATGCAGCATGTTGCGTCTCAACCTGCGTTCGGCGCCTGTGTGAGTACAGCCCCATTCCTGCTCGTCAGTAAGAGCCCTAAGAGATGATTAACTGGTTCTTTTGGTAATTTTGGTAAAATTTAAAGGGTGCAGGCTCCAGGCTTCCCATAGCAGTCTGCATCAATAGACACAGTGTACGTGCATCTGCACTTGTACTTGCAAAGAATTGCACACACCAGTTATTCAATCCCTGAGCGCAAGAAATGATAAAACTATAATGATGATTTTCAAAAATGGCCACTTGTGTCTTATATCGCAATTTGCACACTGCACTTGTGGTCATAAATGAGCCCTAGTGTACTGTATATTCCTTAAATAACTGAAGAAAATGGCACTGGGACAGACACCTGCAACAAAAGGATAGGTAAGTGTCCTTTGACATACTGTAGGGACATTGAAATAGCTGATATTGTTTCAGATATACATAAAGCAACAATAGATAAGGTTTATCCAGAGCTTTTCTCACACACGACTCATGTTGAATTCGCCTGATGAGTTAATATCTAATTAGGAGGGATCCCTTATCTTCTATGCAGCGCTGCTTGTTTTAAATGTTTTTATTTACATATGGCATGGGGATAAATAAATATTGCTTTTTAATCCAAGTTAATTTAGCTAATTTGTGACCTGTCATATCGATTTATTGGTGGACTATTGGATTGGAGTAGAAGTCCCATTTTGTACATATATATTCATCACTGTGTTGTGGACACTCCAATCCTATATAGCCTACCAATTACTTACAGTACAAAATATATCCCGCTTGAATGGTTTTGCTTTTAGAATAGAAATATACTTTTAAACCTACTGTATGAGCCACATTCAAATGTAATAGAAGTCGGAGAGCAACATAAAACTGTAAAAAGTGCCTAGGAGTGCCATATGTGAGGTGTTATTGGCTATTTGGTAGCCCCTTTGTGGACTGGCAGCATACAGGGGCCTCGATTTGGCAGTAAACCTGGTTTTAATGCAACTAAAGCTTGCCTTTAAGCCAGGAATTCAAAAATAAGCACCCGCTTAGAAGCCATTTGGAGCAACATGCAATGGGTGAACAACATGTTGCTCAGAAGCCACTGGTTGGAAATAACTTAAGTTGTTCTTAATTCTTATTTTGCTTTCTTAGTGGTACAGTTTATCTGAGCCAATTATATTGTGCACATGGAATATTTGACTAGTACTTTATTCGAATTTATCATAGACTTGAAGAATTGCTCATAATGTAGAGTTTGTATTTCATTTCTATGCAGATATGGTGAATCCAATGATAAACTGTTCCCAGATTTTTTATTTTTGTAAGAGATGTGATCTAAGTGTTTATGAAAGAATGCTACTTGGCTGAGTTCACTTCTCTGGAAGAAAATATGATTGAAAACAGAAGCATTGAAGGTACACCATCGACTTCTAAATAAAATATATACTTTATATAATGTGAGTCTTTATTTTCACAGTTTTCTTTTGAACGAGAGAATTAAAGAAAGTGCTTTAAATAAAATCTCTGTAATAATGCTGATAGAAATATTAGATCTTCACAAATATGCATGCCTTGAGGTTTATAGCTTGCAGAAGCATTATCCCAAATATATCATAGGTGTCGCTATTCATTTAGTTCTTTCAGTTTACTTTTAGGCCCATTTCTTTAATTACGCTGTGAGATTACATTTAAGTATGTTTTACTGATGTCAGAGCCAAGGGAATTTTTTGCTATGCATTTATATATTCCAGAATCTGAAGTTTGAGGTTTCTGAATAACTAATGTGCCTTGAGGATGAAGAAGTTCTGTTCCACTAAGGCTTCCTTGACTTGCTGTTGACAATATAGAGAGGTCTGGCAGCTCCCAGAATATGTCTGGTTTGGGTATTCCAATGGCCATGCAATTAAGACGTACAGTAGACCCTACCCTTGCATGGAGAGTCTGCGGAGGCTTGTTTGTAATCCTTGGAGGATATGCGACAACCACAACTGAAACAGTAATAGCTGCCTCACCTGCATAATTCTTGGCCTTACACTGGTAGTTTCCATGGTCATGTATTGCTGTTTCTTGAATAACCAAAGTTCCATTCTCAAGTAATTTGTATTTCCCTTGAACTTGTGGTCTCTCAATAACATAACCACTTGGCAGTATCCAGGTAATACTTGGTCTAGGTATTCCATCAGAAAGACAATGTAAAGAAAATACTTCTCCAATAATGCTTTTAATGGGTCCTCTAGGGTGTGTAAGGATATTTGGCTTTTGACCAACCTCCAATATAATAAGCTTTTCAATATAGCCCACTTTATTTCTAGCTGCACATCGATATCTTCCTGCATCATCTTTGGTTGGGTTGTAAATAATAAAAGTTCCATTGTTTCCCACATGGTATTTAGAAATTGACGGCCCACTTAAAAAACGTGTGCCATTTGGCAGAAGCCACATTATTTCTGGAGAAGGATTTCCCTCAGCAAAGCAGTTTAATATTGTCATTTTGCCTGGCTTAGCAATAACTTTTTCATTAAATGGATTTTTGAACATTGGCCGTCTAAGCATCTCCAGTACTTCCAGCTGAACCACAAGCATGCTTTCACCTCCATCATTGCGAGCAACACATGTAAATTCTGCTGTATCTGAAGGCCTTATGTTCCGAATTTCTAAAGTTCCATTTTTGTGGACCACTATCCTACTCCCGTGGTATGGCACAGTTATATAAATATTATCTGGCATAATCCACATAATCTGAAGTGGGGCAGCCCCTTCAGCTGTACAGTCAATCAATTTTCTAGAGTGTTTAATGGCAGTGTCCTTGATTATAGTTTTGTTTGAATATAGACCATTGATAATTGGGGGTTTTGCATGGACCTCTAATTTGAGAAGCTTTGTGTCATCACCTGCAGGGTTGCGTGCTACACACATGTATTCCCCTGCATCTAATAATTTAACTTGGTTTACTGTCAAAGATCCATTTTCATGCAATAAATATCTGTCATGAGATACAGCTATCATATCACTTGAGGGAAGCAACCAAAATATTTTTGGTGTTGGTTCTCCATTTGCCTCACAGTCTAAAACCACACTTTCTCCAGCCTTTGCTTCATAGCTTGTCTTCATATTTAATTTAATGTGTGGAGCAGCTGTAACCACACTTATGTGAACCTTCATTTCATCTCGTCCCAGTTTATTTTCAGCATAACAAGTGTAATCACCTTCTTCGGCTATGCCTACTTTGTTTAGGTACAAAGTTCCATTGTCAAAGAGAACATATCTCCGTTTTCTCCTTCCACTATCATCAGCTAGGAGAATATTATTTATCATGGTACCGTCCGGCAAGCTCCAAGATATTTCAGGCAGTGGAGACCCTGAAGCCTTGCAGTCGACTTTAAAATCTTTACCATATGGCACTTGCTTTGTGAGCTGTTGTTTGTGAATTTTCGCTGGTTTCATTGTCACACTGACTTTCATCAATATAACATCATCACCCATTTTATTCCTTGCCACACATAAATAGTCTCCTGCGTCTTTATCATTCACAGAATCCACAAATAAGGAACCATTTGGAGATACATGAATTCGAGTCCCCATTCTGAAAAAAAAAGGTTGATTCATTATAATATTTAGTATTTTCTTATAATGTGTTTAATTCTGTTAAGTCACACTTTTGTCTTATTTCTATAGCACTATAGTAAATGTATTATACTGTGTATATATATATATATATATATATATATATATATATATATATATATATATATATATATATATATATATATATATATATATAATATAATATTGTGATTGCAGTGATCTTGCAATAATTAGAGATTAGAGTCACTAGAAAAATATTACCAATATATTTAGGCACGGCAGTGACATGTCAATATAAGTACAATGCATCTGCAGTCTACATTGAACTATGCCAAGAAAAGTACTGTAGTTATAGTTATACTGGTGCTAATATGTGGCTATTTTAAAGGAGAAGGAAAGCCACAGAGGCATTTTATTGCCAATAGATTAGCTGCAATAATGCAAGCTAGAATGCTATATTTATTCTGTAGAATGTTTTACCATACCTGAGTAAAAAGCTCTAGAAACTCTCTGTTTGTTTAGAATAGGAGCTGCAGTATTAATGTGGCGTGACATCACTTCCTGCCTGAGTCTCTCCCTGCTCTGGACTCAGATTACAGTAGAGAAGGGAGGGGTAGGGGGAGAGGAGAAAACTGAGCATGCTCTTGCCCAGGGCAATGAGGTTTAAGCTGAAGGCAGGAAGTCTGATACAGAAGCCCTTGTGTACGCAATAGAAGGAAAGAAATGCAGTGTTTCATTTGACAGGGGACTCAGAGCAACATTACTTGGGGGGTTTACTGGTATATTTAGATGAACCTTTCTGATAAGGCTTACTTAGTTTTAACCTTTCCTTCTCCTTTAATTGCTACAGATTGCTTATTGCTGAAGAACAAAGACACAAAATTTGGTCCCTATGCTGTGGGGTTTGTGCCACCTCCATTGTGAGTTCAAAACTGTTTGCATCCAATTAATAGGTGCAAGTCTGGTGCATTTTTATTGCCACTCACTGTGGAACCATGAAGCTACCACTAGGTTCAGGATGGTGTAGCTTCAGGGTTCCCAGTGTCAATAGACCCAAATCCAGGGTCAATAAGTAAACCCTCAAATACAGCAACTAGCCTACTTAACATATTAAATATACTAGAGCATTTCTGAAAATATGCACATTATATTTTGCTTGTAACCTTAAGCTTCTAACAACAACTAATATAATAAATGCTGCAAAACAAAACATTTCTTTAAATCAAAATGGTTTTTAATTATGCTTGTGAGTAAACAGAGGTTTTACCTGTGCCACTGATCCACCACTGCTTTTGATGGCAGTCGCCATATTATCCTTGGCTTTGGTTCCCCTGTTGCAGTACAGTTTAGCATGAGTTTGTCTCCAAAGTTCATCTCAGTAGCTTTTGGAGATGCCTCAGTTATTTTAGGAAAAGTATCGCTTTGCTCCACTATGAGATTAACCACTCTTCTTTCTGACCCAGTTGAACTGGTTGCAATACATTCATAATTGCCATTGTCTGTTGAAGCCACATTTCTTATGTATAGCGTTCCATTAGAAAAAAGAAACAGTTTTGCATTTACATATTGCAATGGTTTAACTTTTATACCAAAAGCTACCCAGTGAATTGTAGGTTTAGGATTTCCTTTAGCTGTGCAAGGAATCTTTAGATTCTCACCAGTAGTGGCTAGAACAGTCTGCCGTTTTTCTTCCACAATAACTGGAGGAGCAGCAATCACTTGAATCCTTACTGTAAAGGTATCATCTCCTGCTAGGTTGGTAGCTAAGCACCTGTAAATCCCTCGATCATATATGGTTGCATCTTTGATTATGAGCGTGCCATCTGGCTGCACATATATCTTACTATTGCTTGTAGGTGTTCCAAAGCGAATGGTCTCATTTTTCAAAGTCCATGTAATTGTGGGAAAAGGTCTACCTTCAGCTTGACAGTTTACATTGATAGTGTTTCCTGAGTGAACTGTAATCTCTCTTGATCTCCCCTGCAAGATCCTTGGGGGGTAAGTTATCACTGATAGTGTAACAAGCAGACGATCTGAGCCAAGTTGATTACTGGCCACACAAAGATACTGTCCACCATCATGTATGCCAACGCTTGAGATGCTGAGGGTACCATTGATAAAAACCTCCATTTTGTTTACTCGTCTTGTTTTCGATACAAAAGTTCCTGTAAAAAAAAAAAACATTATTAGTAATTATTGTCTGTGTTTTTAATTTGCTCTGACTTGGTTCAACTATGTATTGCTTAAAACTTTTATCATATAAGCCAGGGTTGGATGATAGAGGTTAACTGGCTAGGCTTTCTTGCTTCAAAATGTGGCAATATAATAAAACACTGCATCTGTCTTGTCAGGGTTTTGGCAGAAATAGCTGCAAAGTATCTGACAAATTCCAATGTCATGTGTCTTAATGGAACTTTGGCAAAACAGGTTAGCAGGACAAGCCATTCTCTGGCTTATAGGCAGTGACTTGGATGGCAGAAATAGGGAAGCACCTTGGAGGTAGATTTTTATAACAGCTCATGCAGGACCAGAAAAAAGCAATGCTGAATAAGAACAGTTTAGAAATGTTGCATCATGTCAAGTTAAAGTAGACTCCAAGGGGCAAATTTACTTACCTCCGAAGTTGCGGCAGCGTTGGCTTTGGGCGCCGCTAATTCACTAAAATCTGAAGTTGCGCTCAGGGAAGCGAAAGGTAGCGAAGTTGCACAAGCGTTAATTCGTCAAGCAAAGCGAAGTTACGCTAGCGATGCCTAATTTGCATACGTATATGTAGCAGCAAATACATTACACTACACAGCCTGGGAAAGCTTCATAAAATAAAATAGAGGTGTTATTTTGCCCTATACATGTGCCCACTGTATAGTTTAGGTGCCATATGTTAGGAAATGTAGGGAGGAAGGAGGGTACCCGCAAAAAAATTTACAATGTTTTTCAGCCTATCACCCTTAAAAAGTAAAAGACGCCAGTGTTTTTTGGGACATAGAAAAAAAAAAAAATAGAAAAAAAGCCCTATCTACTCTATTGCACTTTGCCTGGTCTGAGGTGGCGAAGGCAAGTCTGGCGGAAGAGGTAACGTTCAGTAAAATGCACAAATTAGTGAATTAGCATAGTTACGCCCCTTCGCCATAGTGCATAACTTCGTCTGGCATAAGGGTGCGAAGTAGCGCTAGAGTAGGTCCACTTCACTAGCGAATCTATGCCAGCACAAATTTGGACACATACGTTTTTTCATAAAAACACAAGAACAGGAGTAAGCACAAGAATAGGTATTCATACAACTACAATTATATTGCAGTCAAACTGAATATTATTGCAGGAACAAGACAAAAGACTGTCACATGTTTTCCCTTAAATAGGGCAGTATTTCAAAGGTGATGGTAGTACATAATGACATAATGAATCATTATACATTTATGAAGAATTTGTAATTCTTGAGAAAGCAAGATGCCAATTCCTGGCACAAAGAAACCATAAATTAATGAGTCAACATAGCTCCTTATAGATCCAGATCACACATGCTATATTGTGCAAATAATATCATATATTATATATGCAGGTATGGGAAGTATTACCTGGAATGTTTGGGAACTACATTTTTCCCCACATATTTGATCACACACTGCATTTGAAGGTTAAATGAACCCAGTAGGATACCAATATGGATATATGCAACTATCATGGCATTATTATACTGTTTTATTATTACAGAAAAAGGCAATTATTTTTAATAATTATCATTTGCTACCATATGGTAGATGGAACTTTCTGAATAATAGGTTTCTGGATAAGACACCAAATTATTGACAAAATTAATACACCTATGCTAGCATACCAATATAGCTCACCTGAAGATACTTTTGTCCAAATAATTGTTGGTGTTGGATTCCCACTGGTTTCACATGGGATGAAAGCATCAGAATTAGCCAATGCTGTGAAACTTGCTGCTTTTCCTCCAATTATTCTAGGCTTTGATCTACTGTTTTGTGTTGTAGAATCTGTTCTGAGGAGGTTAGCTGTGGTTGTTGTCATAGCCACTGGCTTTTCTAATCCGATTTCCTTGCCATGCTGCTGTTTAGCCAATGAAGGCTTGTCGTTTTCAGAATATTTAATCTTTTTGGTTGTTGTAATGCTTACAGTTGTTTCTGTCAATTCCCAATTAGAATTATTTTCCAAACTCTGAATCTTTTTTTTCTCTGTAAATATAGATGGCCTTTGAGTGGTTTTCTTTACTGGTAGGGGAGATTGGACGGCATCTTTGGTAGTAATCTCATATGTTTGTAAGGTTGGAACCAAAGTACTTGGTATAATGTCCAGGTCATAGGGTACATTGTTTTTTGTCTCTTGTTGAGTGGTCATAAAAGTATCTTGGCTAAATGTAGTCACTGCTTGCTCATAACTAGTAAAATACTTTTTCCCCATTTGATTAATATCTTTCATTTTAGACTTTTCATCTAAGAATAATTTCAGTGGATTTGAAGTTTTAGTCCAAATATAATTTTTGATTGTGGGTATCAAAATACCATTGGGTTTGCTAGTGTAAAATGAAGTATGTGGATAATTATTAGTCTTCATTAAAAATTGTGGAATTTGAGTAATTCCCTGAGTTTTGGTAATTTCTTTTGGATAAATGGCCCTACTACTGCCTGCATTATCCTTTAGTTCTGAAGACCTCAATTTAGATTGTGTGTAGTTGGAAATGTTGGATCTTGGTAGTTTCCACATGTCTAAATTTATTTGTTTGTTTAAAATTGTTTTCTTCCGTGGTCTTTTTTTCAAGAATTTTCGCTTAGCTGCCTTGTCCACAGTTAAGGGCGATGCTGGAGATGTAAAATGTTTTGATTTTGAAGTAGGTGTAATAATTTGATATCCAGATGTGGTAGCAGTATTATAACTGGCTAAATGAAAGGAGTCTGTCAAAATTATGTCTGGTACTAGAGTTGTCTCAGTCTGCATTATAGTGACACTTGTTACTGGTCTTGATGTACTGTACTTTAAATTGCTCATAGATGAGCGATTGGCTTCTGTGGATGTTTTTAACATGGGCGACGTAAGAGTTAAAGATGGTTTTACTGTTGTATTTGCTGTTAGCTCTGTATTTTTCCTTAACTTCTTTAATATCTCCTTTTGAATATTTGGGTTGTTTCCAAACAGTTTGTGCCAAGGAATCTTTCTCCTTAATACTTTTGAAGTAGCTCTAGGTTTCGTGGTGGATTTAGCTGTGGTAGAGAGTAAAACTTCTCCTTTTCCCACTGGCAGCTTTGTTGCTTGAGCATGTGTTGTCAGGTATGTTTTTTTTGTAGTGTGAACCTGCTGAGTAGGTACGGTTGGCATGTTTTCTTTGCCGGTTTCAAGTGTTATTGAATTATCAAATTGGGCAAATATTCCATGATTATTAGTGATAGTTATATTTACTTTTTTTGTTGAATCTTTTTGAGTAGAGGTCTTATTCACAAGTGGATTTGATGTGGCTGTGGTCAAAGTTTGCTCAGTGGTTTTCAGAACAGAAGCATTTCTTGAAGAATAAGTAGAATGCAGTATTTGTTTTTGTTTACTTGGTTCTAAACTTGTAGAATAGGTTGTTGTTGTTGTTATTTCTTGAGTATAGTCTTTTAAATTTGACTTTGAAAGTGAAAAGCGAGACTTGATATCTAGAATGCGGTCTGGTCTTACAATTCTTCTTTTGCCAGAAATTCTTCTCCGTCCATAACGTTTTACTGTTGGCATGTATGGTGTGACATCTTTTACTATCTGAATCTGTTGATGTGTAATGATTTTGGAGCCTACTGGAAATTGTGGTGAGATTATTTTTTGTGTAGTGTGGAAGTAGATGGGACCAATCTCTGTTTCTGAAAGAAAATGTTTGGCAGCTGATTTGGTTGATGAATCAACATTTGCCTCTTCAGTTTCATTTTTCTCTATGAAATGAGGTACTTTTTTAGTTGAATTCTTTGTTTGTATTAAAGTCTTTGAATATAGCACATTTTCCATGAAAGGTTTAGAGGTTGTTTCAGGTATGTTTGTTTCTATTTGTACAGTGGTTGAGGAATGACCAAAATCATAAATGTCTGTGTTATTTACCAAAGTTGAAATAATATATGACTCTTTAGTGAAATCTTTAGTGACAAGATCCTGTTGTTCTCCAGATATCTTTGAAGGTAGTGTACTCTTGACTTTGTCTTCTGGTTTTACTGGTGCTGTACTGACAAATAGTTTAGTTATAGGATTCAGGGGCCTACTTTTTGTTTGGTTTGTATTCAAAGTATCTTTATATTTGTCCAACAAAGTTTGCTGTTTCTTTATAACAGGTGTAGAAGTTTCCTGTAAATAGCTTTTGGTTCCCAAAACTTTGGTTGAAAAAACCAATGTGTTAGATGGAGTTGTTTGAAGTTTGCTTAAAACATATTGAGAAGTTTCATATACGTATCTAGGTGTAGTTGGTTGATAAGGTATTATTACTTCAGTTGTAAAAGGTAGTTTTGCATATGGAGTTGACTGAGGCTTGCTTATAACATTTTGAGATGTTCCTTGTAAGTAGTTAGATGTAGTGGGCTTATAGGGTAACATACCTTTGAGTCTAAAGGGGAATTTTTCATATGGTGTTGTTTGTGGTTTGCTTATTACATTCTTAGATGTTACTTGTAAGTAACTTGGTATAGTTGGTTGGTAGGTTAATCTGTCTTTTAGTGTCAAAGACAATTCATTTGGAGGTGTTGTTGGGTTATGTATAATACTAGGAACCAAACTACTTGATATATTTAATTCTAATGGGGTTTTCTTCAAAACATTTGGTGAGCGTAAATTCAAATAATTAGAAGTAGTGCCTGGATTAGTAATTATGCCTTGTGTATAAATATGTGAGTACTCTGGTATAGTGTAGTCTGTGGTGCCTTGCTGAGATTTAGTATGAGCATAACTAGGTATTGCTGGTGTTGTTATAAAATTTGGTACTGTGGTATATATGTAACTGCTGGTAGATGATGGACTAGTAATTACTGTTTGCGGTGTAACCGTTAGAGAATTAAATGCAGTTGTTAATTCATTGTTATTGACATGTGGCCTTCCATGGTGAAGATTTTCTGTATTTTCTAATACAGAGGTAGTTGTAACATCCTTTAATGTTGCATACAAATCATTAGAAGTTGCTTGGGGTTTTGAAATTAGCTCTATGAATGTGTTATTTAACAAACTATGTGTTGTTGGTTGAAATGGAGCACTAACTGTTGAGTCTGTATTTACCACCTGATTCTCCAAGGTTTCTGTTTTGATTCTGTTTGGACTCAATGCTGAAATTGTTTTTGTTGGTTGTGTCTGTGTCTTTAATGTTATAGAGTCTGTAATTGTTTTAGTTGTAGGTGCTACATTTAATATGGTAAGAGATGAATGTCTTGTTGTTAATATAAAGAACTTTTCTTTCACTGGAAGAAGTTCTTCACCAGAGGATTCCTCCAGATCACCTGATGCCCTTCCAATAGTATATTCTTCTTTTAAAGAACTTTCAAATATTTTGGTTTCTATTTTGGGTTTTCTTGCATTTTGTTTTGTTTTTTCTAAGATTTCTGCCCATCGTAAAGGATCAATCTTCCTGTTACCCTGAGTAAATTGTCGTCTCTGTCCCCTCAGTCGTCTGCTTATTTTATTTCTTCGTTGAATGCCTATATTCCTGTGTTGTTTTGCACCCTTTCTAGAAAAAATATGTCCAGATTGGATGTGTACAGGGAATTGCTTTTGTTCTGTAACTCCCATAGCTGACTGTTTACTAAGTTCTTCATTATCTTCATTTCCAGATCCATCATCATTTTCGGTTTTCTTTATTATAACACCAATTTGTCTCTCTTTAACTAGAACTCTGTGTGTAAGTATATCAAGTCCATACTGATTAGCTGCTAAACATCTAAAATGGCCACTGTCTCTTTCTGATATGCCTCGTATTTGCAATGTCCCATTAGCCAAAATTATCTTGTTCCTTGAAGGTTCATACAACACTGAGTGATCTGGCAAAATCCAATTTACAGATGCATCAGGAATACCACTTGACCCACATGGTAGGTTAATGTGATCTCCATTACTCACTGAAAGCTCAACTCCATTGACAAATTGTTCTTCAACATAACCATTGATAACAGTAATTCTGAAGGCTAGAACATCCGCATCAATATAATTAGTAGCAATGCAATGATAAACACCAGTGTCAAAGCTGTCGGCAGACTTGAGTATAAATTTCCCACTTTTTGTGATTGTTATTCTCCCCTCTTCACTTGCATATGGTGCCCTAATTTTACTTCCATCAGGAAGAAGCCACTCGATAGCAGGAGTTGGTTCACCTACAACTTTACAATCTATTTCTACAGTTCCTCCAATTACTGCTGAATATTCTGTTTTTGTTTGGTTATTCTTTATTATCATGACCCAACCAGTTTTAAAAAGTTGTTCAGGACCATTAGGCAATGAAATATAGACATCAACCATATACCTAATGTGTAATGTGCTAAGAGTTGTCGCTGTTCTATCTAATTGTAGTACAACTTCATCCTGCATCAACCAGCTTGGTTCAGTTCTAATTTCTGCTTCAATATCAGTAAAGACTTCATCATTTGTTGCAGATTGTTTGTATTTGTAACTAATAAATGGAGTTTGTGTAAGTAGGAGTTCTCGTTTGAGTTTCATTGGAGTATCACTGTACATTGCCAGTATGCCCCATAACTTTTGAATATGATCATAGTCTATGTTGCACACAAGAAAAGAAGAGAATGTAGTCCTCATTGCTGAATAATCTGATTTTGTATCCATAGTTAACTGGGACATGTTTGTTGGTTTTTGAACACTACAAGCCAAATTTGCTTCATTTCCATATTGGTCAGTCATATTTAGGATAAGGGAGCCCATAGGTGCTACAAAATCTTTCGACGAAACAGCAATAGATCCTCCTTCTTCTGTTGTGGTAGCATTTTTTACTTTAAAGATTTCATCTATGGTTGGTTTAATACATGCCAGATCTTCAGATGATATTTCAGTAAGTGTTTTTGCATAATTTTTTCTTGGAGAAGCACAAATTGGACATTGTTGACCTGAACGATACTTCTTGCATTTCATTTTCTCTGAGGAAATACAGAAATGCATTATCAATACTGAATATATGCATAACAAGAATTGCAAACTCATATCTGAATACAATAATATGTATCTGTAATCTATTAAGCAATCGTCTATATTTGCACACTACCACTCTGTCCTCTCTGACCACCAATTCTTAATCCCACTATAATTTGCACCCCTTTGCTTTCCTAACATCCTTTACACTTCTACCTCTACAATTCCAGCAAATGAGCCTCCTGCCAACAGACATATCAACATCAACTCAGTTCTCTTCCCTATACTAATTTCTTGCCATGCATTAATCATGCATTAATATCCCTTAATTCCTGATGCCACCATATTGTAGGGATTAGTGATGGGCGAATTTATTCCACAGGCACGAATTTGCGGCGAATTTGCGCGATTTGCCGCCAGCGAATAAATTTGCGAAACAGGTGTGAAAAATGGACTCCGCATAAAAAACGGACGCCGGCGTAAAAAAACGGATGTCGGCATCAAAAACGGACACCGACGTCAAAAACAAGACGCCGTTTCGCGAATTCGCCCATCATTAGTAGTGATGGCTTAGGTAATATTTCTCACCTGAGAAGATGGTGCTTTTCACCTACAGTAGTTTTCTGAATTTATTCCCCCTTACTTTTGGTACCAATGTTTATACAGTGATCAAACTTTTTGAGCTCAAGTTGAAACCTTTTCAGTTGAAGGTCAATCTTTGACCAAAGACCCCCCCTTGTGTTTCAGGTCAATTTTTTTTGCATCTGATGCACTCCATTTACTTCAGTAAGGGTGTGGCTTCACATGCAAGATGGTTCAGTTAAGCTTATCCCTACTGTATTATTTTGTAGTTAAAAAATTATACATTAGGGGATTAAGTGCTATTAAAAAGAGATTATAGTACCTCTAGTTTGCTGTGCCCAATCTTTTAGCCACTGAAGTCTACAATCACAAGACCAGGGATTTCCATGGAGATAAATTTCTTCTAATTCAGTCATATATGAGAACATATCTTTTGGTAGTGATGAAAGCTGGTTATCAGAAAGATATATTTGTTTTATAGATGACGTTTTGAATATATCTATATATCGCAAAGTCAGAAAAGTATCTGTGTGAAGTTGTCTGAGCAGGTTTCCTTCCAAATGGACCAGTTTTAGTGATGTGAGTCCATAAAATGATTCAGGGTTTATGAATTCTAGTTTATTGTGATCCATGTGTAGCCTCACCAATTTCTTAAGTCCGTGAAATGTATTTTTGTGGAAAAATTTCACTTTATTGTAGCTCATTTTCAAAACCTAAAGGAATAGACACATTTAATGAATATACATTAAAAGCGCAAAATATAAAACAGCAACCTGCCTTACCTAAAAAGACTTTCACCTTTCTCTCTAGGTGCAAATGGGGAAACCTTTAGGGCAAGGGCACACTAATTGGATTGTCCACTTTCCTCTACAGGCAATAGAAACACAAATGTGTGTATCTTTGCATGAAATTCTCTTTGTTCAGCTCCACACAGGCCTGCGCCAGGCCTGTCAATGGAACTACGGGGGTGTGTGCATAAGAGAAGAGCTACTTTTATCCACCCCAGTGAAAAAAGCTCATGGAGGAAAGAGGGCAATCACTTAATGTACCCTTGGCCTTAGTGTTATTTAACAAGACTGCGTAGATAACTCATTCATTCAACATTGTCATCATCTTGTGAGTAAGTCCTTCATCTTTTTAACAAACACAAGCAAATTAGGGAGAGGAAGAAGATGCAGCCCACATAGGGAGACAGGCAGTAAGGACAGGGCTGGGTTTTGTCTCCTGCAGAAAGCAACAAATCTGGGGGCAAAATGAGAACTAAGGGGCGTGCATTAGTAGATACACAGGCTGACCTGTCTCGTACTGATCTGAGGAGCAGGTAGTAAAGAGCCTCTCCACTTTCATTTAGCCAATCTGTCAGGACAGATAATCCTCTATCCACCAGAATCGCTGGTTCATGTGTTAAAATGGCCCCCTGACTTGCCATACAGTACATGCCCAAAAGGGTGGGCACTATGGTCAAAATCTTCCAAATTATTGGACCAAATCTGGCATGTATATAGAAGATATGTAGATATATACAAGAATGTAAGAAAAATCACAAATGAATTACCAACAGGTGTAATATGAAAGTTGAAAACAACAATTGTAGCATACAAATGTTGAAAATGGTCAATAATGACAACTAAAGTTATATTCCTGCTTTTTTTATTATTATATTCTTATGTAAAGTGACAAAAAAAGGTAAGCAGTTGCAAGGTTATATGTCCAGGGACTATACATTTCATAATTTCTATAAATAGATATAAAAGAAATATTGCTAGCTATTGGAAAAAAATGGTGATTATCTATAACAGTAGACCAAACAAATAATGTTTTTTGGTCTGATTAACCCCTAAACCTTTACCTGTAGTGAAGACAAGTCATTAAAAGCTCTTTCGTGAATTGCTTGGATCTCATTGCTATGCAACATCAGCAGCTCCAGTTTCTGTAAACCAGAAAAATCAGTTTCTTCAAGCTTGCTAATGCTGTTATATCTGTGAACAAACAGACAGATTACTGGTTAGACTCTCAAGTTAAATCTGAAGACTGGAAACCTATAATGCTTACCAGGCAAAAACACACAGCAGTAGTATAATATAGGAACAGTGGTGAACTGTATCTTCTCCAAAGATGCTTTTTATATGGAGATCAGCAAATTTCCCAATCCAGTAGCTTCAGGTAACGTAACATTTTTTCTACTACTGTGGCTGCCGGTTTTTCATTTATACATAATGAAAGATCTGCTACATGCAACAGCTGATAGCCACCTGCTTTGCCTTAGCTTTTAACATTTGCTAAAGAAGCAATATTTTGCTCAGGACTCATGCTTTTATCATAATTACAGGTATCTAGCTGTTTGGTGAGCAACATCTATGTTGTTTTTCATTTTTGGATGTGGTGAACAACTGACTTGGACAAAAAAAAATAAGCTGAATAAAACTAGAAGGTCAGTAAAACTTGGACAAGAAAAGCCTGAATAATGTCTGGCTGGCTCTTATTTATCTAGAC
Source organism: Xenopus laevis (assembly GCF_017654675.1). NCBI lineage: Eukaryota > Metazoa > Chordata > Amphibia > Anura > Pipidae > Xenopus > Xenopus laevis. The sequence continues at coordinate 105,530,689 of NC_054380.1, read as the reverse complement.
TAAAATTCTAGAACTCTTTGACAAATTGTCACCTTATTTTGTGAATAGAGTACCAACATTATCAAATGTAATGACTGTCTTTACCCAATTACTTTTCTATGCAGTGAAACACAGATATAAGCAGATTTTTTTCAATAACTGTCCTCAATGAAAAGCACCCAAAAATAGTGCGTCTACCTATAAAATCTGTCTATATCATTTTTAGTAAATACTATTTTGGGAAAATGTATACAGTTGCACTGTATACAATAATTTTTCTGTGATGGTTGACAATGTATTAAAATTGTGTATATATATATATATATATATATATATATATATATATATATATATATATATATATATATATATATATATATATATATATATATATATATATATGGAATCTAGTGCTGCAATGTGTTATATGCAAGTTTTGTGTGGCAGATATATCTATCTGCCAGTTTGGTGGGCTAAAAATATTCTCTTGAATTAGGACAGGGTTAGGGCAGATGTTGAGTATCCTCCATTATAAAAAGTGTATGGTCAAAATATTATGTGTGATTTAGTAATGTTGGTAGATATGGGCTGGTTGTTTCAGCAATAAATATATAAGTATATAAAATAAGAAGACAAGTATTTATAATAAAAAATTATCAAAAAGGAATAAGTAAAAACATTTCTAGAGAATTAGAAAAGGTAAACAAAAACATTCTAAAACAATACATTTTAAACAATTTAAAAGTTACTTGAATGTTTACTGTCTATAACATAATAACATAATAAAGGATTTCCCATGTGCAATATACAGCATGCAGTTATTGAAGTCTCCAATATAGAGATTACTCTATTCCACTGTTACTGTATAAAAGATTGTGCTTTAGTGTGTACGGACTTGGAACGTCTGGACATCATTAGTTTTTCTCTAGTTGTTAAATTGCATCATACTAATGTTTCACTTTAAATTCATCATTCCTTAAAATGTTCATTCACCTGGGGCCTATTATTAGCTATTATTTTAGTTCTTTAAGAGATCCTTTCATCTGTCTAGAGAAAGACTAACAATGTAGGGGACTTAGAAACCTTCTCTCGATTACTTTGGACCGCCTTGTGCCTGCTTAAGTAAATAATATATAATCTAAATGTCTCAGCTCAGAACTGCCAACTCAGCAATGTGCCAAAAGACGGAGAAAACTCACAGTCCATATTGATTAGAAACATAAAGAAATTATTCATGTAGAATACACTACAGGAAGCCTTGCACCTGTGAATATTAATAATTCTTGATTAGTTCTTGACTACTTTGTCCACCTATGATTTATTACTCAAGTTCTATAAGTCACCAGTCAAGGAAAATAGATTTTCTCTAAAATGTTTACAGAAGATATGACACAAACAGTCAAAACAATGGTTGTCTCTTAAAAATAGAAAAAGTATTTATAATTTTTCCGAAAGAGACAGATCTACTCAAAAGCACCTCTGCCTTTTTCTTTTCAGGCCGTCAAATGTTTTTAATACTGAACAGAGCTGAAAATTATGATCACATGTATCCTGCCATAAAAACATAAAGAGTTTTGTCTGCCTCTCGGAAATGAAACTGGAAATTCATTTTGGCTCAGTAGGTTACATAACAGAAAATATGAGTAACAGTGGCAGGGGACAACTTATTAATAGTAGGTTCATATAATCCTGTGTTATACCTCTGTGCTGTACATATGGCTAGTCACAGCAACCTATGATGTTAGACTTAAGTGAGTGTTTATATTTGGGCCTCTTTTGATGAGGAAAGAAGCTTCTGTGTTCACCATGAGGATGTACTGTAAATACACTCAAGAAGATGGGAATGTCTGGGTGAATAAGATAAGAAATACCTTTGAAGTATTATTTCACTGGCAAAGGTTGATGTATCTCATGTAAATCTGTTCCTGACGCCAATATGCATATTCCTTCACTTATTATTTTCCAGCCTGATTATTACAATCTCATCTAATTTGTCACTAATTATCTTGCCAAAAGAAGCTGGCCAAAAGAACAGATCAGCCAGTGGATACGTAATGGTCTAAATGGAAACAACTTGGTTACCCCTGCTTGCAAGATACTAACAGGTTATTCCAAGCAACTTCCAGTATAAGCTCTGGCCTTGACCCCTTAAATTCAAACAAGTGGTAATATTTGGACAGTTAAATTACACTAACAGAGATGGGTGACAATTTGCCATACTTCACAGAATTTTCATGGATTGTTTGTGCAAAAATGTTTCTGAGAAAATTGAAAGGTGACAGAAGGGAACTTTCAGAAAAAAAGCAGGTAAATACTGCTCTGGTTAAGCTTCATATACATAAATGATTTCTAAACCCCTTTTTTTTGCTTAATGATCCAACAAACAATACAGTACGTTGTTCCTCTGCTTTCAGTCTTCTAGCAGATGTGATGGAGAATATATGGAAGAAATAAAGTTTAGAAAGTGCACAAGGCTTTAGTGACAGGTAAAGGTGCTTCCTGGGATATAATAATTTAAGATAAAACACATGAGCAAAGTAAAGTAAAGAAAGTAACAGAGACAAAGTAAGAGTGGTGAAAAGTTAATGCATACGTTCCTCATACACGTGTACTCTCACATTTACTGTACATATATTTTCTTATTGTGGATAAACACAGTGTTCTGTCCTAGTTCAAAAGACGTTCTTCATACTGCATTGTTTGAAGGAGCAAGATTGCATTGATTGTATGGGCTGGTGTATTAAGTCTGTTGGCAATTAGTTTTTGGTCATTTAGTGAATTTATTACACTTCCTGGGACTTGTGGGATACCAGTTTATCTTTCCTATATTCTCCAATCCCTTTGTGCATCTATACCCCTGCTTGACCCTTGAAGCTCCCATAAGTTTTTCTGTTGATTATTCGTACATGGCTCCAATGATATGATGGCGTTTATTCTATGTTCAGTATGAATGAAGGGATGACAGCATCACATGTATTTCGTGCATTGCTAATTTTGCATCTGCACATTTTGTGTGCCATTTAATTGTTATTTTCAGCCTTCTTAGAGACAATATTGGAGCAAAGCTGTTTTATATAGTATATCTTATAATGATTATGGATCTCCTGTAGCTTTGTGGCTGCCAGAGAGGTGTAGATTTATGAAAACACACCCTATTGCAGTGCAATGGCAGCTTTATGTGCACCTTTGTGCAGTGGCTCCTTAATATATTAAGAATGTTATATAAAATGCTAAAATACAGAATATATTAGATGTATAAAAATCATATGTTACTGAGCCACATTTAAACTGATTTTTTAATGTGGGGTTGGACAGGTGAAGGAACATTAGTTACATATTAATTATATGACCAGTCGTGTATTAATATACATGAACATTTGTCTGCAACATCAGAATGATGCCTTATATTCTATACTGTATGTTTTTCTTGTATATAACATAGATTTTATGACTGATGATTAGTAACACACTGCAAAAGGAAAACATGTGACTTGTCTTACTTACCCTAAATTAATGCGTTGCACATATGTATTGACCTGCTTAGGGATGGCGGTTAGATACCTAAATGTGCAGTGTACCTCTGTTGGAACATAGCAGGCACAGGGCTTAGGGCAGGCTAAGCTGCACTTGGAGAGAAATGAAAGGCAAAAAGTCACAAGAAATCCAAGTAGACAAGGATGACTTCTGTCTATCGGTTTCATCCTTCATAAAGATCTTAATTCACCATCACTCTGATGAATCTGAAAGACAATACACAAAATATAAAATATTCGTACAGTTGATAAAATATTTTATGATCTAAAATGGTAGGGAGTTTAATATCGAACATGGTCATAGTTTACCTGGTCCTATATCCATAGCATCCATTGAAACAATTTGTTTGGTTCTAGTGGATAGTGAAAACGGACCTAATATCAATACAGAGGCCAATAGTAATTTTGCAACAAAAAAATAACATTAAAATAATCCAACATCAATGGGAAACAGAAACACTGAGATCAACTTTCATGGAGATGCAGTGGACAATAAATTAGGACAGCTACAGGGGATTGCTGGAAATAATTAGCAACAAGCAAGGACAGCAGGTGGGGTAGGGCTAAAGGTCAGGGTAGATCAGCAGTATGGGGGTGGTGGGCAGAAAGGAAAACTGCTGAAAAATAGGAAATATAAAAATACTTAGGGTTCAAGTAAAACTAAAAAGTCTAAAAACTGTTTAGCAACTGAATTTGTGGTGGTTTAATATAACTGAAATTAAAATATGTTGCAGGGATTTAAAAACTCTGAGGGTTCAAGTAGCTTGATGACATTAGCACTTAAATCAATAAACATATCATCATAATTAGCCTGTTTCACTGATATCTTTGAACTACTCACTTTTCTTTTGGAATCTCACACAACTATGGTATATTCGACCGCAGTACTCAATAATGCAAACAAAACCCAAGAAAAATAGGTAACGCAAGACAGTTTATATTGCCTAGCTCATTGGCCGGATACCAGATTAAACCATAGCTCTTTCTAACCTATAATATTCATATAAATCATCTCTATACTGTAGACTAAACAAATAGGTTTGGAGTTATAAAGACACCATGGCAATACTGTTCGTAATCCATTAATTCTGGAGTCTGAAAATATGTTTCATGACTACCTATATGGCAAGCCACATCAAACAAAATCATAGCAGAAGTCAATTAAAACTCTTAAAAGCCACCCACAGGTTCCTCCCTCTTTCCAAAGAGTGTGGTTTCTGCAGTAATCCCCCTTGAACATATAACCCAATCTGAGGTTATATACAGAGAACCTGTCTTGGAGCCCCTTCAACCACCACTTTGGCTTTGGTTCTTTGTTTACTGCTAAGTCTATTTGCACAGGGTTACTTATTGATGAGGATTAGGAATGTGCTTGGTCTATAACATGGAGGTCAAAGTTCTTAACTAACACAAGAGTATTAAACTAGTGAAAATAGAGCACAAGAACACTTGGGGAGAGCTGGATACACAAATACAGGGTCTGGGTTGGGGAAATATAAGCCAAAAGTTGAAAGCTAGGGAAAAGAAACACTCCACAAACATCCAAAAAGTTTAGTTTCAGAGCTATGAACAGGACCAGGTGAGGAGCAGGAACTCAGACTGGAAAAAGAACAACACCAATAAAGTGTGGGAATATGCTAGCATGTGCATGCAAGTTGCAACTCCCTCTATGTGTGTTTTAGTTAGAGTGACTTATAAATCTTTACAATACAAGGCTTGTTTCTAAAATAATGCACTGTCCATTATCCTGACCACCAGTAAATTTTAACTTCACCTGAAAAGTCCTATTCCTTTTTACTTTTGTATTTCTTCATTATTAGGACCCAGGTTTTTGGCTCTTCCAGGAGTATATATATATTGGATATACCGTTTTTACACTGGTATGGGACCTGTTATCCAGAAGGCTCAGGACCTAGGTTTTTCCAGATAATGGATCTTTCCATAATTTGGATCCTCATACCTTGTCTTCTAGAAAATCATGTAACCATTAAATAAACCCTATAGTCTGTTTCTGATTCCAATAAGGATTAATTATATATTACTTTGGATCAAGTACAAGGTGCTGTTTTATTATTACAGAGAAAAAGTGAATAATGTTAAAAAATTTGGATTATTTGATTATAATGGAGTCTGTAGGAGATGTTCATTCCATAAATCACACATACCTAGAAGACATAGCCATAAGATATATGTACAAATGTGTAAAATAATACTTGACTAGTGCTAGAAATGTTGTTTTAAATAATAATAAATAATTTATGGTATTCCACTTCAGGGATCAGTTTTGGGAAATACCAGAGACCACAAAACTTTTACCTTATATTACCTTTTTAGTTTATTGCTTGTGAACCATGTATCACACTCATATGCATTCATTGTTGCACAGAGGTCTGTTTCCATAATCAAGTTTGTCCATGGCAAACCTTTTCGCTGCACAGGTGCCAACAAGGTCTGTATTTTGAGTGCAATGAGCTTTATGCATATCTGTAATACTGACTGAATGTAGCGTTGAACCAAAGAAATGTAGAGCTGGACTTTTCTAAACAGTCCAATTGTTTTGTATTATTTCATAAAATGTAAAACTGAGCTATGCGTGTTATGGTCATAATAACTTGTTTCATATATTAACAACATTCATACATTTTCTGCAGAAAAAAAACTTTGCGTTGCCAGAGAACACGTCAACCCTCTAACTGCCAAATAGTTATTCCAAACAAAATGAAATGCTTTCAGAAGATGGATAGAGCTGGCAAGTTGCAATTCCAAGAAGAAAATATGCTGATATCACTGAATTGCCCTTCCTCTTCCCTCCTCTGTAGAACTTGGTTCCAGAAGCTTTCATGTCTTTATAGTAAAATATGAAGCCTTTACGTAGGTGGAGGTCTTGCTTTTGAGGGAGACTAAACAGGAATGGTGGCAAACAGCCACATCCTAGCAGCATTTCTACAATGAGTCTAAGTGAGGAGGGATGTACGACAGTATATTCATGTCCTAGGTAAAGTATCTAAATTAAAGCACGGCATGTGTCAGCGATTAATGTTTTTTAAAAAATTAATGAAAGCCATTACTTTTCATTTTCAATGATATTACATGCTTCTTATTCCCAACACATGCTTGTGGTCAGACATCTGCAAAATGATGGAGTTTGATATTAGATGAAATAAATGTAATGGGGCAGATTCAATATGACAAGCAAAACTCAGCTCCTAATTCAGTTTCAGACTTACCCTAAAGAGGTGATTTTGTGCAATAGTCTATGAAATAAGCTTTTTCTCAACAAAATAAATCTGGCACAAATTATGGGGGAAAATGAAAAGGCATAGGAAGGACATTCTCACAGTGTAAGTGCTAAGATCAAGCTGCTATAATGAGAAAAATGGCATGTTATGTTGTCACAATGCCAGTCCTAGATTTTGATCATAATAGTAGGCACCTAAATATGCATACATTTTCAATGTTGTTACTGCACAACAATGTTAGTGTTTGTGTAATGTCATATCCAGCAAGCAGATGCATCTGGCGCCAGAAACAGCATTATGCATGTTAAGTCCATTGGATACATATGTGAAACATGCAAAGGGTGTCCTGCAAGTAGCACTTCCTTAAGGCAGATGTTTATTCCAGGACTCCCTTGCACCCTGAACTTTGCATCTGGTGCATGTTTCATCAAAGGCTAAATTGGCAGATTGGTGCAAGGTGGAAGCTGTAATGAATGTATAAATATGCAAGAACTTTTGTGAACAGCATGTCTGACATTTTTTAGAATGTTTTAGAATGACACAATAAATGGGTAAACTTTATTCTTTCAATGCTCTTAATTGATGCTTTTAGGAGATAACAATTGTCAAAAAAAAAAAAAAAAAAAAAAAATATATATATATATATATATATATATATATGTAGCTTAAAGTAATACTGACACAAAAGACTACTCTTAAAAATATTAATGCACTGTAAAAGTTACCTATAGGTCATGCTGTTCATTTTCGTAGATAGGTCTGGTTTTGTAATTGTCACTTCAAGTTTCAGTTTCTAATGCAAATGGACTACTACTGCACAAATATGGCAGCCCCCTCTTAAAGCAATATTGGGGATCAGCTACGTAATGTAAAAGCATCAGAAAAATGTTACAAATAGCAAATGCAATGTTGTGATACATGTAAAAAATGGTTTAATTCTGGTGTCAGTATATCTTAAATGTAGAGGAGATATGTAATAAAATGGGCATACTCTTACTTTTATTATTCTACCTGCATAAGTCCAGTCAAAACAGTCAGACCTACTGTCTGTTTTTGTGAAGCCTGGTTAATGTCCCACAGTAAAATGTGTTCCAGTTACATATTAATTGCCTTTTAAATTAAAACATTATGATAATATAATGATTTACTTGAGAACTAAACTTCATCATCCTTTCTTTATGACACAGATTGCAAGTGACAAAACAGCATTGACCATGAAATGAGGTGATTTACAGGTGGACAAATTCCTCCTTTGGAGCTAGAGAGTTCTTTCTGATAACATTGCATTGACCATATTCAAGATTCAGTTCAGGATGTGTTTGATGCACCAGATTTTTTATAAGTTCCTTGTTCATATATATATGCATAGGAGTCACGTTTTTGACTGCATAGCAGTTTGACATTGTACTGTTTACTCAATCTCTGCCTTAAAATTTAAGTTTACTATATTACTGAGTGATAGAAGAACAGAAAAAGAAATAAAGGGAAGGGGTTTACCTTGTGTTTGGATGCTGCTGGTAAAGCAGAAGGAACAGTAGCCAGTCCCTGCAAGTGAACCAGAAAAGTAACAGGTCAGGAGAATCCAGCTTCAGCAGCAGGCAATGCCTTTTCTGTTTAGGTTTGATGATGGATATTGAGTTTCCCACACATTATTTCATACTGAAATGCAGAGCTCAGTTCATGGCATGTGTGTGCTGATCATGTAATATAAATTTTTACTAACTCCAGTAGCTATAACTATTTTATGGAATACACTGTACTTCTGGCTTTGTGGGTGTCTGGGAGCCTCTTGCTGAATTACAACAGTCTTTGAGTTCTTAAGAATCCCTTCTATTTCCAGCAGCAGAATTGCTTCTTACAGGTCTCTCTCTCTCCATCTGTTCCCAGTAAAAGTAGAAATTGCTTTCTATGCCTGCATGTATTTTAGGAATTCCTTTCCTGAATAATCTGTGTGTGTCTCTTCTCTGCCCCCTGCAGTTTCACAAAACAGTACATTTTACTATTTAACATTGTGGCTGCAACTGCAGTGAGGTTTCAGCCTCCTCTTTTCTCCGCTGAATAGAAAAATGAGCAAGACAAGTTATACGGTGCATACACACAAGGAATATATGAGTAAACACATCTTGGAAGCATGGTAGGCGTTTATGGTGCTTAAGTTTTAACAATTGAGTATCAAATGGTAAATACAAGGCAGGTACACACTGAAATGCTTGTGAGTACAGCATCATAAAATACGGTGGGGGAAATTTACTAAAGGGCAAAATTTTGCCTCAGAAGACTCTGCTACAGTTTGTGCAACCTTGTTAGGAGTTCATTCACAGCACATACGCTTATTCATCAAAATGCAATTATGTCTCGGCAGACGAACACTGGTGAAGTGCCGCCAGCGAAAATTCGTCAGTGCGAGCATTTCATAGCGAACTTTTGCTAGCGTTACTTTCTGCGAAGCGAAACTTCGTTAACACACTTACGCTTAGGTCAATTTAAATAGGGCGGGGACATAAAGGTAATATATGTGTCTTTATTATGACTTTTCGCCATACAGAATATGATGTCACTGACATAAGATTGAGGAGGATGAAGCTTCATCTTATCAGTTCGCCAGGCATAATCTGGTGAAGCAGACTCTAGGGTAACGTAGTGGAAAATTTGCACTTTGATTAATTTCACCTGGCGAAAGGGCACAAAACTTCATTAAGCTCTTTCTTTAGCGAATTGTTCTCTACACCTATGATTAAATTGATGATGTCCCTGCGGATTGTCTTTTTGCCAAATTTTCTCTAGCAATGGCCACAACACCATTTAGTAAATCTGCCCCAGTATGTGCAATTTTCATCAGTGCAATTTCATTGCACTGATGAAACGGCCAGTTCCATTTTGCTTCACCAAAAAAATCAGGAAACCATGGCAAAATCTGTGAAACACATTGAATTCAATGGATTTTTTTTTCACGTCAACTATGCTGTGTCCATATATACTTTTAAATGTCAACCCTATATTTCTTTCTATGCGGAATATAGATTTGGTGAATAGCCTTTCTTTAATTAAATATCCCAGTAGACTTAAACAAAATACAAATCTGAGCATAGGAAGAACTACCTATGTAACAAAACTAAATGCACCAAATAAATTATTTGAGGCTTAAGATGAAGAATATTCTAATAAAAATTGGCACCGACTGTTAGAAATTACAATAACACACACTGTGACAAATTGGTTCCATAAAATCCTTGGTCAGATTTAATGAGGGTCAAAAAGACTTTCAGTGTGTCACTGCATGCCAATCCAATCACTCATCTTCCCAGTCTACCACCCAGTCTACTGTAGCCGGGACAATGGTTTACTTACGGAAAGTTGGAGATATGGAAATTTGTTGGAGATGATACAGAAAGAGATTGGAGGTCAGGATTTGTTAGCTGAATGGAAAAACAAACTTTAAACTGAACAATGCAACACACACATGGTTTCCAGATGCATCACATACATGTTGTTTTGTTAGTAAACCTGTATCAGTACAGAAGTATTTGGGGCTACTGACAAAATTGACAACAAAAGTTTATTTATGGAGGTTTGATTATTAGGCTGGTTTTATCCACACATTTTATTGAGTATTAGGCTTTTGGTTATCAGTCAGGTATTAAAGCAGGGTATTAAGGAGATAAATAAAGTATTATTACTAGGATAATTAGATTAGTGGTTTTAATTTTTTTTATTCAAATACAAAAAGACAAAAAACATTAGGAATATGGTCTTGTCGATTCTTCGTGCATTTTATTCCTCTTCACTACAACCTGTGTTTAGTGGGGTTAAATAAACAAAAGGAAGGTGGTCACCACAATATTTTGTGGCATTCAGCTCCTACTTCCCAAAGTCGACCTTAGGAATGGTTCTGCGTGAAATTTAGTTGCCTCTATGACATTCGCAGTAGCAGTGGGAAAAGTGCATACCATTTCAGAAGCACCCAGTGCCTGCCTGCTGCACAAATAAAAGTGAGCAGGGTGAAAGAAAACTGGCAGTTTGGTGCATCAAGGGCAGCCCACATGAGGTTACAAATATAATGGTTAAACTGGACAAGATGGTGCACACTGTGACCCGAGTCACCAGTGAACCAGTCCAGGATCGCAGGGTTGAGAGATTGATTCTGCTGACAAATCACTAGGGAAGATTAAACTGAATTCCCATGGAATTCTCAACAGAGGCAAACATTTCGTCAATCTGTGCTAGAATTTTGCTATGTGTATTGCCAGGAAAAAAATCTTTCAGGCTTTAATTGGATCTTATGAGCTTCCATGAAAGGGCTGGAAAAGAGTTAAAATTGTTATACTTATAATGTACACTACAGGATGCCCCTCTAAAATATCTTGCGGGATGTTCCAAAGATTCCTCTTGCTTCTCTAATAGAAAATACTAAACTGAATAGAAACTAATCCAAGCTTTCCCAGCAGAAAAATGTTACATTTGTATCTAATTAATTGCTAAGCAATCATTTAAAATGGCCCATGGGTTAGCTGGATGGCTCTGGATTGCCCCACCCCAGTTTGTTTTGTTCTACTCTCTATAACTTTATATAGTGTTTTGGAAATTTGAATATGTTTATTTTTTCTTTTTTTTATGATATCTCCACTTGCTATTGGTGGATTTAGATTGGAGCATGTGGCACTTTAATTCTGTGTCCAGAAATTTTTTATCAGTATACATAAAATGCATCGTATTGCAACACATTCTCTTTATCCATATCAATTAACATCACAAAGAACACATTTAGAAGTAATATATTCCATAGCATAAATTTATCAGAAGTTACACCATTCAAATGAGAAACATCGCACAACAATTTTAATGTATCACATATGTGCTTCAACATTTAAAGAAATAGACATTTATTTGCATTATAATGGCAATCGGGAAGCGATCTGAGACACACGGGTTACAATTATAAGAGACAGAGTGAGAGAGAGAGAGAGAGAGAGAGAGAGAAAGAGACAGAGAGATAGCAACAATGATTCCATCTGAGCCATGGGGTCCTTAGGTGCATGTATGATACTAAAAATCCATTAACTCTGCATGTACAGTTAGGCCCATAAATATTTGGACAGAGACAACTCTTTTTTTTTCAAATTTTGGTTCTGTACATTACCACAATTAATTTTAAATGAAACAACTCAGATGCAGCTGAACTGTAAACTTTCAGCTTTAATTCAGTGGTTTGAACAAAAAGATTGCATAAAAATGTAAGGAACCAAAATTAGAAAAAAGTTGTCTCTGTCCAAATATTTATGGACCTAACTGTATATTACTCTTCCACCGCCATGCTTCATCACCACTAGTAAAGTTTGTATCACAGATATGAGACCTGTTATCCAGAATGCAAGGGACCCTGGGGGGGTGTCTGGATAAGGGGTATTTCCATAATTTGGATCTCCATACTTACTACTAGTAGACTACTAGTCTATAAAAAATAATTTAAACGTTAAATAAACCCAATAGGATTGTTTTGCCACCAATAAGAATTAATTATATCTTAGTTTGGATCAAATACAAGGTACTGTTTTATTATTAAATGGAAAAGGGAACTCATCATAAAATTTTTTAATTATTTGATTAAAATAGAGTCTATGGGAAATGGTTTTCCTGTAATTCAGAACTTTCTGGATAACCGATATCTGGATAATGGACCTGTACATGTCAAGAAATAGATTTCTTCCTTTACCCCCACCTTTCCACTTTCTCGCACAACCATTTCGATAGCAATATGGCTATTAATATTCTATTTATATTATAATATGTTTTTTGTGTGCTATACACATAGGGGCAGATTTATCAAAGGTCGAGGTGAATTTTCAAATTAAAAAAATTGAATTTCAAGCTATTTTTTGTGTACTTTGACTAGGGAATAGTCCAAATTCGATTTGAATTAGAAAAAAATTTGAATTTCAAAATTTATCATGTACTGTCTCTTTAAAAATTCGACGTCGCCAATTCGACATCTAAAACCTGCCAAATTGCTGTTTTAGCCTATGGTGGATCTCCTAGAACCTACTTGGAGTCAATTGGTGGACTTTGTGAAAAATCGATTTGAATTCGGTTGAATACGGACCCATTGGATCTAAAACTGACCTATTCGACCAGAAAGAAACTTCGAGTTAATTTTGGTTGGTCTTTTTGAATTTGAATTTCAAAGTTTTTTCAATTCGAAATTCGACAATTGATAAAACTGCCCCATAATGTTTAGGTATCCAGACTCAGAGTAACATAGTAAATTCCTCCTGCTATGTCTCATTATAATCTGCCTAACTGCTAGTTGATCCAGAGGAAGGTAAAAAAAAAAACATTTGAAGCATCTCCAATTTGCCTCAGAGGGGGAAAAATTCCTTTCTGACTCCAAGTATCTGTCTAGTCCCTGGATCAACTTGTACTATGAGCTATCTACCATAACCCTATATTCCCTCACTTGCTAAAAAGTCTAGTAACAGTTACCATAAAGATTTTGGTTGGTACTGGAAAAGCAGGTCGATGCAATGACTAAGATAGCTAAGATATTTAAATACCTTTATAAAAGGTATGGATGTTTTAATGAAATAAATAATTTGGCTCTATGTTTAATTTGCAAAGGTTTTTCATCATGCAGCTTTTTATGTGTAGGTGACAGGTCCGCTTTAATTCAGTTTTATGAGGGAGGTCTTCACCTTCACAACAAAAGCCTGGCCTGCTCACATGGTACATAAATTCACTTCTGTGCTACTTATTTGTTCTTTTCACTCTAAGTTTCCATTTATTTGAAGTTATGAAAATTTTACAATTGACAAGAATAACAGCAATAACAAAAACTGTCATGTCTGAATCATTATTTTTATTTTTTTTTGCTTTCTTCTTGTTATGGCTTATGGAAATCATTAGGGATGCACCGAATCGAGGATTCGGTTCGGGATTCAGCCTTTTTCAGCAGGATTCGGATTCGGCCGAATCCCCTTGTCCAGCCTGCAGCATATGCAAATTATAGGTGGGGAGGGAAATTGCGTGACTTTTTGTCACAAAACAAGGAAGTAAAATTCCCCTTTCCACCCCTAATTTGCATATGCAAGTTAGGGTTCGGATTCGGTTCAGTATTCGCAAAGGATTCGGGGGTTCGGCCGAATCCAAAATAGTGGATTCGTTGCATCCCTAGAAATCATATTAAAATTGTCTTAAAATATAAATGATAATGGTATAAAAAATAATATCTCATAACTTATTAATTTTGATTGCATTGGCAGGTTTTCTTCCTTTGTGGTTCATTTTAATGTATGGATTTGGTTTCTGTTGAGCAAACTTTTCCAGCCACAGATTTTTACCATTTAATAGGCATTAATTATTGCTTTGACTATCTCTCGTGTTTCATTTGAAAAAGAAAGCTTTCACTCTTTGAGTTGAATAAGTTCTGGTTGCAATTAAGAAAGGAACACAAACCTAAATATCTATTAGTGTGACACAAGAAAACAAACACCTGGGGCAAGATGGTCCTATCCCCGAAGCTGTTACAAGGCTACATTGTTCTTTTGTAACCAATAGGAATTTTACTACACTGAACTGCAAATGACATAGAAAAAAAAATCACTCAATTACTATATGTTTCCCAGTTCGCTATAAATGGTAACCTATTTTTTTCAACTAATCATGCTAATAAGATTATATCCAGACAAAACAGGAAATATCAAATCTGCATCAAGGATAAGAGGGAAATTACTTAATTTCCTATAATTAAAAGTTGGTTTAGGATTGTGTTACCTGTGTGGTGGCACAGTTTCAGGTTTAAATTAAAGTATAGAAAAAAAAACGATTCATTCTCAAGAATGTCAATTTTGGAAAGCATAAATAATGTCTTGGGTAGTGATGAGCGAAAAGCGCTGGAAAATTGAAGTGCATTGAAGTCAATTGAAATTTTTTTAAAGCAATTTTTTCTGCACAAATCAGCGTTCTTCTGCAGTGAAATTCTTCACAATTAAATTCTGTTGTGGTTTCAAGAGAATATTCACCAAAAATATCTCTCAACATTAGCCTTGGGGAAAAAATGACCTTTCTGGGGGAAATGTAATAAAAGTCACTAAGAGAAAACAATTCCCACAAATAAGAATAAAAATGTGCATTATGACATGTAATATTCTTCATTAGACTGTTATTGTAAAGGGAATTTAAATTGTGCATTGCACGCTTGCAAGAAGTGCTTTACGTTGGCGTAATCTTTTGGTGTGAAAATAATAAATTTTTCAGTAAGAAGTTTTATTAGATACACTGCGCACTGCCGCAAACTATAAAATTCGCCAATCTTTCTTCCACTCTTGGAAGTTCCAGGTTCGCAAAAGCTATGTTAAATTTATGCAAAGGAAAATTTGTTTGCACAAAGGCATAACTTTTTGATTTGCAAATAATTTTTCCGTTACCAACTTTTATTGCATTTCCCCATAAATTATTTGTTAATATTTTTTAATATTTTGTTTCCAAAATTTCATAATTAAAAAAAAAACTCTCTGTGTTAGGCCACTATGCACCTTTCTCATGGGAAACTTTCCTGCCACTGTCAGGTGTGACTTTTTGTCACTTCATTATTGAATACAGTTTGCAGTGCCTGACAGCAGTATTGAACATGTGTGTACAAGGCCCACTGGAACTGCCATCCCAGGGTCCCCCTACTTCAGTCAGTCTCCCTGAGTTCTGCAACCTCCATCTCCACCCCTTGCATTCCTTTTTTGTTTCGTCTTTGTGGACAAGATGGTGGGGCCGGGGGAGTGGTCACAATTTACAGGTGGAGTAAGTGTCAATCTGACCCAGTCCAGCTCTGCCTGACAGCAAATTATGCTCTGAAAAGAACAAATTGCACCTGGAAGGGGTGTGCACTTGTCTGGCTTGTGGGCTTCTAGAAATATGCCCCATGAGCCATGACCCTAGTTGAATGTCAAGGCACATCTAGAGCCAGCATCTCTAAATGCTTCTCTGCATATTTCATTGCCTCCTCGTGCCAATGCAACAAGCCATAAGGCCATATTAAGCTGTTAGTAGCACAATTAACTTGTGCTTAATACCCAAGTGCACATGCTAAAGGTATTGCCCAGCTGCCACATGTTTTGATGGTTGATGCAGATAGTGATTCCAGACTCTTAGCTGTCAGTTATCTAAAGTATTTGCGAGCAATTATATATAATCCATTTTTTTGGGTGGGGGAATTCCAATTTCTAGTAACGAGACCCAGACTGGGATTCAAAATAGGCCCTGACATTTTATGTACATAAAGGCCCTAACAGCCCCCATCATCCCACTATATAGTGACCATCTATGGCATCTTACAGCAGTCCCTCTGGCTTTAATCAGAGTCAACAGGTCTTTAGTCTGGACCTATAACCCATACTTAAACCAGGTGTTAAGTTCAGGGTCCTTGTGCATACTGAAAGCATTTGTGTGCTGCAGAAGTACCTAGTATATGGTGATTAAGGACCTTAGCACTTTAGCATTTGCACCTATCCGTTTGTTAACGTCTCTAGTATGTAATTTTGCAAAGACCAGAATTCTCATTCAGTAAAATAGTGAAAAAAAAGTCCAATTTACTATTGTCATCGTATGAGTAGCACACCCCTGAAAGAATCAGCCAACAAAAACAGTGCAAATCGTCCTCATGTCTTTCTGGTCAAGAGAGACAATAAAAAAACATTATTACTTATTGACCTTGTTTTCCTACAGAAGCCAATTCATCCTCTTGGTGAGGGATTGCCATCAATTACTTTACATGATGACACATGTAAAAGTGATCTCCCTAGTGTACACATGATTCTTTACACAGCCCGCACTTGTTTTTGCCAGCTCTCTTCACAAATCAGTGCAGACTTACTCTGTTTCTATTACGTGGTAGGACTTTTTTTTTTAAAGTTTGCTATTTGTAAAGCAGAGAATTGGCTATAAATATAAAACCTGTACTACATTAATGGAATCACCAGACACGTTTCTGCTGAAGTCATTCTGATTATTTTATGCTAAGTCCTTAGTTGGTGAAGTTGATAAAACATCAATCAAATCTGACCTTTGTTAAACGAAGCCATCCCTAGATATGTCAGAAAGGATTTAAGGTTGCAGTTGCATTAAAAAGACAATATTTTATTTCTTTCCCAAATGCTAAACCCTGACTGCTGATCAATCTCGTAAAAAATGTATACACAAGTATATTTTAAGCAGGTATTATTATGATAATAACTGACCAAAAGCTGATGTCTCCCCAGGAAGAGCCAGGTTTTGACTCCCTACAATAGACTATAAAGAACTTCCTCCAGCAGCTCCCAGGAGACAGAGAATCATCAGCCCAACATCGCTCAGCAAGAAGTTGCTCTGTTACCACACAGTGAACCTGCTGGTGATCGAAGCTGATGTTGTCATTGTAAAAATGCATGATGTAGAGTATGCCATTCAGAGACATTTTGCAATTGGTCTTCATTTTTTTATTAGTATTTGGGAGTTTGAATTCTGCAGCTCTCCAGTTTAGAGTTTTAGCAGCTCTCTGGTTGCTAGGGTCCAATCTAACCTACCAAGCAGGCAGTGGATTGAAAGAGAGATAGGAATATGAAAAGAGGAGGGTTTAAATAGAAAGATAATGTATTAAAAGTAGCAATAAATATTAAACTGTAGCCTCACAGAGCAAGGATTGTTTCTTTTGCTGCTGGAGTCAATGAAGCCTATTTGAAAGCTAGAAATAGTCAGAAGAAGGCAAACAGTTAAAAAAAAACTATAAAAAATAAATAATGAAGACAAATTGAAAACTTGCTAAAAGCGAGCCATTCTATGAGATAATAAAACCTGAAGGTGAATCACTACTGTTGGGTATCACTCCCCGGGATATACTGTACAGTAAAGTCCCTTGGGAAATTACCTGTACCTTTGCTTACAATATCTCCCAGGAAGTAAAGTAAAAAGTAGCCCTTGATAAAAATATCAAAGCTGCCCAAATATTAATGTATGGCATTTGCAGCCAGCCCCTCCCCCCCGATGGCCAGTCCGGGTCTGGCATCTCCCTATACCACTGGTAAATCTGCCTATCTCTCTTTCTAGTCTGGTTCACTATGGTTTAAAGATTTGTGCTAAATCCAGCCAGTGGATTATTCCGACAATTACTTTTGAATAAAAAAATAACATTATCTGGCATATCTTTTCATTTCATAATTATGTTAAGCATCATTCCCTTGCAGAATCTCTCTGAAACAAAGCTTTGCCTGTTGCTACATTACACAAATCATTCTTTGGTTAGAAATTATAAAGCAATTAGTAACCTTGCAAAATGTAGCAGGCAAATTCCATAAATTATTAGCCATGAAAAGGAGAACCTACCACCACACAAATATTATAACCGTAACTTGCCATATTGTTTATGATGATGATTTGCTCTATCTTTACTTCCCATTAGTGATGGGCGAATTTATTCGCCAGGCGCGAATTCGTGGCGAATTTGCGCGATTCGCGTCCAGCGAATAAATTCGCGAAACGCCCGCGAAAATTCGACGAAAAAATTCACCGGCGTCAAAAAATTTTTTCTGAAAAACGGGCGCCGGCGTCAAAAACGGGCGCCGGCATCGGAAAAACGGGCGCCGGCGTCAAAAACGAGACGTCGGCGCCGTTTCGCGAATTTTTCGCCGTTTCGCGAATTTCGCGCAAAATTCGCGAATTTTTCGGCGAAGCGAAACGGCGCAAATTCGCCCATCACTACTTCCCATCTCAGATGCAGAATTCCTGAATAGGGCTAAGTGGGGTTTTTCTTTTGCTGTGGTTGAGGGTTTTCACTAGACACAATTATTTTCAGCAGTATGTGAAGGGCAGTTACAAAGTCAATTATTCCAGAAGAAATTTTAAAAATGTTGACAAGGTATTTAACCAGCAGGTAAGTTTCCATTGGGAAGTGTAAATGAAACTGGATAGCAAGAGCCTATGATGTTATGTTACATATTGTAGCCATTGCAATTAAAGGCTACATTACAGACATTGAAGCTTGCTACTGTAGTCTAAGAAATTAGAGGTTTTACCAGGAAATGAAATGACAATGTCTATGCTGTTCCAATATCAGGTTCCACATTCACAACTGTAAATAAGGTTTAGGGCTATATCCTCTTTTAGCCCCCGTCTCTGGCTTTGTAGAGTACTTAATATAATTATGCGTTCTCTGATAGTAATTCTTTCTGATAGTTTCATCAGACAGAAAAGAATGTTGTTGCTGTAATAGCACTATGTTGGTAGTTAAAGACAGTTGGCCAAGAGTGTGCTATTTCCTAGCGTTCTATTAATGGTCTTCCTAAAGCACACACAAAAAAGTATATGGATAACTGACCGATATAGATATTTACTCACAGACAGATAGGTATTTCTTTATGGTATACTTCCCACCATTATCAGTACAGAAATCGTTATATCAAAGCCACCCGTAACCCACACTTTGTTCCATTACTCCCACCGAGTCCCCTGGCCAGACTCCATTTGTATCTATCCAAAACCTCTTCTCAGACTTAGTGTTATCTAGCCATCACAAAAAAAAGTATTGGAATGAAGCATATTTGGATGCTTAGGGGCAAATTCACTAAGATGCGAAGTTGCGCCAGGCGCAACTTCGCCGCACTTCGCCGCACTTCGCCAGGCGTAGTTTCGCCAGCGCTTCGCAAATTCACTAAAATCCGAAGTTGCGCACAGGGGTAGCGTAAGGTTGCGGAGTTGCGCTAGCGTTGATTCGCTATATAAAGAGAAGTTGCGCTAGCGAAGGCTAATTTGCATACGGCACGAAATTCAAATTTCAATGGAGGAACACGTATCTGCAGTACAAATGCCTAGAAAACCTTCAAATCTGCAAATAAAAATTTTATTTTGCCCTACACATGTGCCCACTGTCTAGGTAAGTTGCCATGAGTCAGGAAATGTAGGGGGGAGGAAAAATTTTCGATCTTTTTCAGCCTATCAGCCATCATGTAGAAAACACGCCAGCGTTTTTTGGGACTTAGAAAAAAAATTGACTTTTTTTGAAACAATCCCAGGGGCGTAACTATAGAGGAAGCAGACCCTGCGGCTGCAGGGGGGCCCAGGAGGTATAGGGGCCCCATGAGGCCCTGATTCATATACAATTTCAATAAATATTGGAGAAACAAGTCAACCTCTAAACATTTTGGGGGCATGAAAAATAATTTGCTGTGGGGCCCAGTAATATCTAGTTACGCCACTGAACAATCCCTATCTACTCTATTGCGCTTCGCCAGGTCTGAGGTGGCGAAGGAAGTCTAGCGTAAAAGGTAGCGTTCAGTACACTGCGCAAGTTAGTGAATTTGCGTAGTTTCGTCGCAAGCGAAGATTCGCCTGGCGTAAGGTTGCGAAGTAACACTAGCGAAACTACGCCAGCGTTCGTTAGTGAATTTGCGCAGTAGCGAAAATGCCAAACGCTAGCGAATTAACGCTAGCGTTCGGCGCTTCGCGCCTTAGTGAATTTGCCCCTTAGTGTGTCCTGTTTAAATATGTTATGTATAGCTTCTGCTAACATGCTTACTGCAAGTTCATCAAAGGACATGGAAAGGGTATTTCACTGGGCGGAAGGAGGTTTTCAAAATATTAGGCTTCCCCCATTAAAATAAATCACTTGTGTTTATCTTTCTCTAAGGACTGTGCTGGCATTTGTCTTACCTTTTTCTCTGCATCCCATGCATCTCTAATGAAAACCCAGCAAGTTTAAAAGCCAAAGCGCTGAAGTGAAGACTAATCTGTAAACTAATGCCACCCAGTGATAAGACGAATATTGAATGGCAGATGCTTTAAATAGTCTGGTGCACGGAGAATAACTGTGAATTCACTGGCGGTACCCCCAATATAAAGTATTCATTTAAAATGTATGATACATAGAATATTCTCTGCAGTTCGAGACGTTTGTAGAAAATGCGCTTTCTTCATAAATACATAAGTAAATTGTTGCATAATGGGAGTGGCTGCCACAGTTGCCTCGGTTGCTTATCTACACATGTGTAAAAGCAAGAGGTGAACACAATAAGCACTTTATGCAATGATGACCCCTCGAAAAAAATCAATAATGTGCCTGCTATACTTGAGGGATCTCTATAAAGAGTATAAGGGAACAGAGTCTTACATAGGAAAAATGTAGTGCGGCTGCCAGAACAGTAGGATACTGGCACAGGGACACAGACATACGACCGGAATTACAGGGCACTTGGCAGGTATGCATGGTCTTAATTTTATTGCAGGATGTATAATTCAATTAAAGGTGTAATAACTATCAGATGTTGCTCTGGAATGATTTAAAAGCAGAATGTTTTTTGCTTTCTGAAAATGTGTTAACAGACTTTTTCTTCCAGTGTTTCTTTTTTGTCAACGTTCATATTTAGGTATAGAATTTGGCACCTGTCCACAGCCATCTAACTATTCTTCTTTAAACCCACATAGATATCAAAATATTTCCCTTTATTTTGTGATTAGCTATTGGCAGTGTGCCATAAAATCATTGCGGTGCTTCTTGAAATGTAATATTATGTTTAACATTTTACATTCTGATGGTCACAAATCTCAGTATAATAATGTTCAGACAGTTGTTAATAAGGGCATTAGCAGTTCTGTATAATAACACTGAAAACAGAACATGGGAAACCAATCAATGTAAGGATTTCAAGGCAGCTGGAATAATGTATTGAATGGTAAGCAAATATTACTGGTACCTACTGTATAGCACAAGTTCACCGTCTATAAAATTATAAAGGGATCATTCGTGGATGTTAGTGATGGGCGAATTTGGGGCATTTTACTTTGCCGAAAAATGCGCCAATTTCCAGCGAAATGGCAAAAAATTTGCAGTATTTTCTGCGAATCGCCGGAATTCACTACGAATTCGCGCCTGGCGAATAAATTCACCCATCACTAGCGAATGCAGGTCTAGTGCGCAAAAGTGCAAGTTTGGATGCAAATGTCCATGTTATTTTATCCATAATGCATTGTTTTCCCCACAATGCCAGTTTTTAATAATTGTGGGTGTGCTCTGCATTGTGTTCACTGCATTTGTATCTGATGCAACAGACTCAATTGAATTTAGTTGGGAAGCAAATCATGGTCAAATCGTATTTATTCCTGAGCACATGTTCAAAATGGCCTTTGCATCCTATTCTCTGGCCATATGTTTGGAAGGCACATTGAAGCAATTCACTGTGGGAACCCCGGACCTACTGCCAGACCCAGGGTAACAGTAGCTCCATGGTTCCCCAGTGTTGATAGGCACATTTGTGCACCATTCATTATAACAGACAGAATGGCAACCATGTTGAAGTACAGGGGCAACTATGCCCTTGGATACTGTATCTTAATTAATTGTATCAATATGTGCCCATTATTGCATCCATTTTACAGCATTTGCAGTGCATTCATAAAAAACACTTAAATATTTTTACATAGTTCAATCTTGTTGAAAAAGGACCAATGTCCATCAAGTTCAACCCCTCCAAATGAAACCCAGCATACATATATACTCACACTCACACTGGTCCCTCTATATACTCACATAAACTATTTATACCCATATGTATAATTTCTATAGATTTTTGTATCACAATAGCCTTGGATGTTATGATTGTCCAAGAAATCATCCAAGCCACTTTTAAAGGCATTAACAGAATCAGCCATCACAACATCACCCAGCAGTGCATTCCACAACCTCACTGTCCTGACTGTGAAGAACCACCTACGTTGCATCAAATGAAAGTTCTTTTCTTCTAGTCTAAAGGGGTGGCCTCTGGTACGGTGATCCTCTTTATGGGTAAAAAGGACCCCTGCTATTTGTCTATAATGTCCTCTAATGTACTTGTAAAGTCTAATTATGCCCCCTCACATGTATATTTTTTTCCAGAGAAAACAACCCCAACCTTGACAGTCTTCCATCCCTCTAACCAGTTTATTTGCTCATGAAGAAACAGGACGAGGCAGGCGTCCCTGCCAGCAGCGCATCGGGTGCCCCCGCCGGTAGCGCAGCAGACATTCCAACCACGCTCCTGAAGGCACATTCTTTACACAGTACATTCAATATTCCATAATTTAACTAGTAACCTTCTGTGTGGCACTGTATCAAATGCTTTAGCAAAGTCTAAGTATATAACATCCACTGCCCAAAATCGAGGTCCCTGCTCACCTTCTCATAATAGGAAATACAAGTAGTCTGGCAAGATCTATTATGCATAAAACCATGCTGGCACAATGAAGTCAAGTATCTTATCTCTTAATACCCCTTCAAAAAGCTTTTCCTGTCAGACTAACCGGTAGTATAGTTTTGAGGTTTGTTTATTTATCATCTGATGCACACTGGAACTGAAAGCTTGACAAGCTTGTCTTTAAAGTGGACCTGTCACCTACATATAAAAAACTGCATAATGAAAGTCCTTTCCAAATTAAATATGGAACCCCAAAAATTTTTTTCATTAAAACATCCATAACTGTAATAAAGGCGTTTAAATATCTAAACTGTCAATCAAATATTACCTGCCCCGCCTCTATGCCCGTGGCATAGAGGCGGGGCAGTCAATTACTTTCACTTTCCATTCAGCACTTCCTACATGTCACTGCTCTCCCCACATTCCCCCTTCCCTCATCAGGCTCTATAATTGTGTGGGGCACTGCACATGGACATTAGGTCCCCCATTCTGGTTCATACACAAGATTTTGGGGATTTTGGGGTGATACACAATTTCCCTTAATAACCGTGTCCACAAAATGTCTGCTGCCTGCTTGCTGTGATTGTATAATTCCAAAACAGAAGGAAACAAAATTTAAATAATAAATACAGTGTAAGTAAAGTTTATTTTGCTCAACTAACATGATAGAAAAGAATTTGAAATTATTTTTTAGGGTGACAGGTCCCCTTTAATGATAAAAGTTATCCATAGCATGGAATTCTACTTTCCTCATGCTATTAACCAGGAGTTGTAGTTCTTTGGTGAAGGCAAAAAGCAAATTGAAGGGGAACTATCAGAAAAGCAACGTATGTGTTAGGTAGAGAAACCATTGTGGTTAGGATGAGAAGGGCTAAAAAAGAATCCAAGGAGCTCGATGATGATTTATTTTCTATTTATTTTCCTTAGTTGTATTTTTTCTACATTATCTTTGACTAATAGAGCCCGGATCTGTGCCAGTGGTTTGTTCCTGACATGCTTTCCTTGCCCATTTAGTAAATTGCAGTTTTTGTGTACAGAAAATAAACAGATTGGTATGTACCACCCACAGGAGATGCAAGTGAGCCTATCTTTGTCATAATGAGAGCAAGAAGCCAAGCTATTTATTTTTATTGCTGAGGGTTCTTTACCTTTATACAGTACAGTGGAACCCCCATTTTACATCCCCTGATTTTAAGTTGTCCTTCATTTTACATTGTTATTTTGTGGTCCCACCTATATATTATGCATAATACATTTCCCTGATTTTACATTTTCCTGGATTTGACACCATTTTTTTCTGGTCCCCTGAAAAACGTAAAATGGGAGTTCTACTGTATATAGTGAGCCAGTTACTAAGCTCAGGTAATAGACAGCCAGCATCGAACTGGGTCTGTGGGACAATGGGAAAAAACCCGGTGGGCCCTGCCGGCCCAGACTCTCTAGACATAGCCAGTGAGAACTGATGTTCCCCTCCCCCTGCCCGATCGCTTAAGGAAGGAGCAATACTCTAAGCAGGTACGCACCGGTGGGAAGGGGGGGTCAGGGAGAAGGACAGAGGGAGCCTGGTGACTGGGGTAGCGGGGGGCCTTACCTCTGGAGGGGAGCGGCGGGCCCTGCTACTGGGGGGGAGAGGCAGCGGCCCTGCTACTGAGGGGGGTGGTGGCGGACCCTGATGTGTCAGCCCCAGTGAGCTCTGACCCCCCTTATGACAGCAGCAGTGTATATGCTGTGAATCAGCAGAAAAAAAGGACAGAGTGTTCCTAGGGACATACTTGGAGGTAGAGCCATTCATTTTACACAGCTTTTTACACCATCTCTTCTGTGAATTTCGTTTACGCAGCATAATTAACATGCCTCTTAGGCTCTTAATTTGAATGCAGTTCTTGATAGATACAGTATGTCAATAAAACAAATGGACAGGAACATGTAAGCCAAGGTTTTCAGTAGTTTTAGTTACAGGTAAACAGTATAAAAAAAGAAAAGAAGTACAGGAGGCAGCGGCAGAAGGGTGTACAGAGCAGCTGCAGAAGGATCCACAAAACCAAAGTAAGACAGAACCAGTATTGTACTTTCTAGCTGTTGTTTATGCTCTTTGCTAATGTTTTCTTTAATGTAGCTAAATAAAATATGAAAAAAGATTCCAGTTTTAAAGAAGAACCAAACCCTATAATTGAATATGGCTAAAAATGTAATATTTTATATACTGAATTTAATGTACCAGCCTATGGTTTCAGGCTCTCAATAGCAGGAAAGATCCAGGACTTCAAACCTGTCACAGGGGGTCACCATCTTGGTAAGTGTCTGTGACACTCACATGCTCAGTGGGCTCTGAGTAGCTGCTGAGAAGCTAAGCTTAGGGGTCATTACAACCTATCAAGCAGAAAATGAGGTTGGCCTGTAATATAAGCTGATGTTACAGGACTGATTATTAAATTCTGATGCTAATTGCACTGGTTTCTACTCTGCCATGTAGTTATTATCTGTATTAATTACTAATCAGCCTTATATTGTGGCATTTATATTCTATGTATAGTGTGAGTGTGTCCCTAAGTTCTTTAAGTGACAGCAGCACAGAGCATGTGCAGTGATACAGCAGAAAATAATATGGGAGCTACTGGGGCATCTTTGGAGACACAGATCTTTACTGTGGTTGCCTTGGGCTGTCACAGAAGTACAAAACATAATATACAACATTTGTAGCCTGCTTTAGTTCTCCTTTAATGCGCCATTAGCTTCAGAAAGCTGACAAATGAAAATATTTATTTTAATCAAATCCACAAGATTATTTTCCAACAACAGAGCAGCTTTAATAAATTTGACATAGGCTGCAGTCTGTCAGTACTCAAAGGAAAAACTCTAAGTTTATTTTATATTCTGTATATAATGAGTTTCACCTCCTGAGGTTTTACATAAGATCATGCCCTAGGCTTGCATTTTCCGAGAGATTCTAATCAAATTCATATGTCTGATGGAGTAGGAATACATTTTTGGCATTTGAATAAGAGAAATAAAAAAACTGTTTAAATTTTGGCATTTATTCACATTGCACCTTCTAATATTACTAGGTATAATAATATCCATAGGTATAAAATATCCATTGAAAACATGAAAAAATAAGTGAAAAAAATATATCCTGTCTTTTAGCTTTGTTCGTGCCTGAATGTGACCTTGGGGAACTACTGTTTGGATGATTTTGGAGCTAGTCTGGAAGAATATTATTCAAAAGTTGATCCCCCAATATAAATGCCAATTATCCCGCAAGTGTCAGGAAATTTTCCCCACACAGAGATGCTGGAGAGATCTTCCAGCAGCACAAAATGAGGAGACTGTTACTTTATTTTCTAAAATTGAGAACATATTGCAGCTGCAACATTTGGTTGATATAGATTTGTTCTCTCCAGGATCTTTTCTAACCTGACTTGTCAACTTGGCTGTAATAAAATATAAAATACCACTGGATATAATTTATGCTGTCTATAGCAAGGGGCAAAAGATGTAAAACCATACCTTCAGAAAGAATACTCATATAGATATTTTATGTCATAATTGTGGCCCATGAAATAATCTTACCATATTGGCTTATACAGGTCCAGACTGGGAGGAAGAAGCAGCCCTGGCAAAAGTATCAAAGCAGCCCATGTATTCACGTGAATGCAAAGTGCAGCATCGGACTGGGATGCCGGGAAAAACACAGTTGGCCCCGGCCCTCATGGGCCCCGCCGGACCAGCCCTCCCCCCCGATCTCCGGGCCCCCAAATAAAAATAAATCGATACGCCAGAAGCACATGTGCGTCGGTGTTCGCGCATGTGCGCCGGCGTGCGCCCAGACGTTCGTGCATGCGTGGGGGGCTCCGGAGTATATTAACCTGCTGGGCCCCCCCCATGTTCAGTCCGACCCTGGCAAAGCGTGATATATATATTTCCAACCCCAAGGTTAACTAGAACTAGTGTTTATTAATAGATATTTTAAGAGTCCATTATCATATAATCCCCAGCAATATTATACACCCTATCTGCTGGAACTGGCCCTTGCAACAAATATCTCACCCTAGTTTCTATCACAAATATTTTATCAGATGGATTAGTGGCCCTATACTTACAGTATATTCTACTTTTTTCTTTGTGTGCCCCCAGCTAGACCATGCACCCTGGCAGATAAAATGACTTTAATTACCATGTGTGTTACAGGACCAAAGTGTGGCATAATTGAAGAGACAAGGCTGCCTCATGCAATTAATGGTACATATCATAGTTTTCCATATACAGGCTGAAGTGATTGTTCTGAGCACGGATCCTCCTGTTGCCTGTATCATAAGCATAAGGGATTGGGTATATAGCAAGGAACTCTAATATTACTATCTGAAGTTGGTTAGAATTCCTGGTTCCGCCAATATGCCAGTACATGTGCACTAACAAATGCAGGCATCGACTAAAGGTAGCAATACACTATAAGATTCGTTCGTTTGGCAAGGTCGCCAAATGAGCGGATCTTAACCCGATATGCCCACTAATGGCTGGGCGATATCAGGTGAATCCGAACATTCAGCCCTGGGGCTAAATGATTGGATTACAATGCTGTGAATGGGCGCTGACTGGTGGCAGGACCACATCAACTACCAATGCGGTCCTGGATCGTAGAAAAAAACTTGACCGACAGATATCTATCTGATTTTTGGCCTGATATCGATTGGGAGGACCCGTAGGGAGCCCCCACACATGGGCAGATAAGCTGCCAAATCAGTCTAACCCTCTATATTCGACCCTTAGTAAAGGTGCCCCTTAATGTCAGAAAATTGCGGAGCATGTCGGTAGCTGAATCTTAAAATCTTCATTTATTGGAAATCATTAATTGTATTATAATACATATACTATATTCTATATTATATACATATAATACACAAAAGCCATGAATATCTTGTAAATTATATCCTTATAAACGGTGAGTAGTGATGTCATCAGTTATAAACGGTGAGTAGTGATGTAATTTCTGTCACATGACTCACTAAAATTTGTGTATTATAATTAATAAAGTACCCCCAGTTGTAAAATATGAGGATATTATAAGTTACCTCGGAGTTCCATGACCTGTATAAAAACACTCGGCCTTCGGCCTCGTGTTTTTATATGGTCATGAAACTCCTCGGTAACTTATAATATCCTTATATTTTACAAGAGGGGGTACTTTATTCACTATATATTTTTATTTTTTTTATATTTTGGATTATAATAGTTAATATTTATAACACGCTACATTGAGATGTTGGAATTTTGAAAATATTATGTAACTACTAACAAACATTGTATACTAAACTCTCCCCCTTTTTTTACAGTAGCAATTTGTAACACTCCATAACTGTGCAGGATTTTTTCATTGTATGTTGTGATGGGTGTATGTGATTCACAATGCATTTTTTGGTGTTTATCTATCTATGTACAAATCCTATCTGGGGTTAATGTTTTTATGGGCATTTTATGGGTGTGTCTGTTTGGTGAGGTGCTATATTAACCAGCATGGGGGTTAGCATACCTTATGCTTCTGAGGAAGTGGCGAGACGCCACGAAACGCGTCAAGCGTAGGGGTACATGTCACTGTCATTTATGCTTTTAATGATTTCCAATAAATGAAGATTTTAAGATTCAGCTACCGACATGCTCCGCAATTTTTTGGTTTGTTTCTATATGATATTGGCCTGGACCGGGGGCTTTCTGCGTGCACGCACACAGGTTTGCTGAATCTCCACGTGCAGGTGAGAGAAGGGGGAGTGCTCCCATTTATCTTTCTCCCTTAATGTCAGGACTCCTTTCAGCAATCCTGAATTCATTACATACTTAGCTTTTCCTTTGTTTGTGACTAAGAACACACTTGTACTACTCACATTCTGTATTGCTATAACAGCTTGGAACTTTTTCATCTCTTCATGTGATATTTTTGTGCAGTCCATAAATTTGATTGATGCTTGCTGTTTCTTTATGTCTTTGTTCTGCACGGTATAACAATGTTTTTAAAATGTATACTTTTCCAGCAAGGAAAGAGCATTTTTGGAAAAATAAACATCAGCGCTACTTTATGTGGCTGTTCACCCTTCCTCTGTCCTGCAACTTTCTCCAGATGGCTAAAACAAAAGCAGCCTTCATAATACGCAGCTTAGTGTTCTCCAAAAGCAAGTAATTTGGATACAGTCCCGTACACAAGGATGTTGGCTCTTCTACAATACAAACGCAAAACTTGTCATATCTTTGAGCCAAGACGGCTAAAGTGAGATTTGGCACTCATTTTCTCTTAATAATTTAATAGTAGTTAACATCTCACCTTAGCGCTAAAATGAATTCTCTTGACCTTTCCTAATGAAAGGACAGACTTTCTTACTTATGTGTGGTAGTATTATAAAAGGCTAGGACTGTGGCCAGTAATAATTAGTGGGTTCCAAATATTTATGCGGCTTTTGCATAGCAGTCATTGCTTGGATTGTTATAATCTAACACAGACAAATTACATTTGGTATTGTGAAATGAATGACATATCAGTGCTTACAGACTTTAGTATAAGTTACAGTACAAACAACTAATGTAGCCAAGAGGTTTCACTACGGTTACAATGCCTTATATAAATAGGATAACACGCTATAGATGTCAGCCTTAAACTATAATGCTGAAGAGTTACAAGCATTGTGTTAAATGTAAATCTATGTCTATTGGGGAAATTACTATTTGATCAACCCTTTCCCTCCCAATATTTTCATTAGAAAACCATTGCATAAATGCAATGGGTTTGTGCGTGTACTTACTGTATATACTGTGGATGTCTTTTTAATGTCGTACCATGCTTTCTCTATACTGTAAGTTGCATACAGTATGTACAAGGTGTGGATGGAAAATTTGGTAGATACTCCATAGTTACACAACAAAATATACTGCTAAGGATGGAAGGTATACTGTAAGGAACATTGGGCCAATTTTATTTTGGGAAAAAAATGTATTTTATGGTTTATCACATGAAAACATATTGGGGAAATTTGTTATTTCCTAATTCAGGTCCCGTCTTTTTCCAACAGATGTTAGTAGAGTTTTCATTTGATAAACATTGAGAGAAGTTTTCTCATTAAATTGCATCTGGCTCTATGGAACAAGCTGGGATAAGATAAGCTTGTGTCATCATATTGAAGTTAGCCCATTATCTACAGCCCATGGACATTAGGCACACAGAATATGTAGGCATATGAAGCCCACGTGACAGCTTTTTTACTTAGAATTTAGATTTCTAAATTCACCAACTTACCACTTATTTTGGGGTTATCAGGGAAATAGTGAAATTACATGCCACTTACATTGAAAAATCCATGAACCAATCATAACAAACAGAGAGGTTAAAACAATAATATGGTTTACATTATATGTAGCATGTTCTTGTGATTTACAGTAAGCATACTTTTAACACCTAGGGATGATTTAAAGATTGTTATACAGTAGCTGCATTAAAACAATATTCCTATTAATGAAATACTGCCAGCCAATTTAATTCCCAAAGTGTGTCATATTTCTAATACCAGCATGATGCTCACTGCCCTCGCACCGTCATTTAGGAATGCTAGAAAAATGCACTGAGGTCCCCACAAGGGTTCTTTTTGTAAATTGTTACATCATGCTGCTTAGCAGGTTAAATTTATTGCACATAGCTGATGTTTTTTGTTCTTTTAATGGGTTTCAACATATGATGAATTGTATGCTGAAAATTTGTATCCCTCTCCTTCTTTTTTTGCCTTAATATCTGTTTAACAGTAGTGTTTGTCTTACCAACTAGTGTTGCTGGGTAAAGGGCTTAAAGGAACAGTTCAGTGAAAAAATAAAAACTGAGTAAATGGTTTATGCAAAATTAAAAAAAAATGCTTCTAATATACTTTATCTAGTTACTTGATAATGTAATCTATGGAGTGAACAAATGTCTAATGTAATAGCCAAACTCCAACTTCCTGCTTTACATCTCTCTAATTCTTACTTAGTCAGCGACTTGAAGGGGGCCACATGGGACATAATTATTCAGTGAGTTTGCTTTTGATTCTTAGCATGCAGGTCATTCAAAAGTGAACATTTATGGCCCCACCTCAAGTCACTGACCATTTACTGCCCAGTGACCAATAAGAGAGCTGCAAAGTCATATGTTGTGTTCTGGCTTTTATGTTAGATATCAAGTCACTCCAGCCTTTATACATTACATTTCTGACTAACTATATTGTTTTATATTGCACAGCCTATCTATTTACCCAGTTTTTATTTTTACACATTGAACAATTCCTTTAACACTCATATTACTGTGTTAGCGCAGTGGAGTAAATAGTTAGCTGTGCACCCAACAGATTGATAGAAGGGAGATTTCACCCTTCCACACACCATATCTTTACCAGCTGTTGGGCCTCCTTTACTATTCTGAGTGTATCTACTAGGAACACAAATGTACCCTAGTCTGTGGGGCACATTTACTATGGGTCGAATATCGAGGGTTAATTAACCCTCGATATTCAACCATCGAAGTAAAATCCTTCGACTTCGAATATCGAAGTCGAAGGATTTACCACATTTAGTTCGATCGAATGATCGTAGGAAAAATCATTCGATCGAACGATCAAATCCTTCGAATCGTTCGATTCGAAGGATTTCAATCCATCGATCGAACGATTTTCCTTCGATCAGAAATTGCTAGGAAAGCTTATGGGGAAGGTCCCCATAGGCTAACATTGGTGCTCGGTAGGTTTTAGGTGGCGAAGTAGGTAGTCGAAGTTTTTTTTAAAGAGACAGTACTTCGACTATCGAATGGTCGAATAGTCGAACGATTTTTAGTTCGAATCGTTCGATTCAAAGTTGTAGTCGAAGGTCGAAGTATCCAATTCGATGGTCGAAGAAGCCAAAAAAAACCTTGTGAAATTTTAATCCTTCATTCGAGCTAAATGTGCCCCTGTGTGTTGGAAAATTCCACAAGACAAAATAGTTTCTTACAATAATTTAATATATTAAGGATAATGTACTTGTACCTTACACCCACTAAGAACATATATGTAAAGATCTGTTTTTGTGGAATCTGCACCTTCCCGCTTACTTCTTGCACACCAGCAATCACACTGTCAGGGCCTCATGGCCCAACTAGCGGAGAAATCCGGACACAAGGTACAAAGTACAATACATGTTAGCCAAGGGGTTAAATGAGGTTCATGGCCAAGATTCAGGCAGAAGATTCAGGGGCAGGTAGCAAATAATCATAGTCAGGTACAAAGCAGAGTGTCAATAGTCCAGTACTCTGTACATATAGAATTGTAAAGCACCCTGGAATGCCAAGAAATGTGACCTACTGTATATTTGGATATTGAACCCACATCTTTGCATTCCTTTTAATTTTGTTCTGTTCTGCACAGCGCAATGATGTCATGCGCACAGCACAATGACATCATGCGCACAGTGCAATGACGATGCACAGCCCTGGGCTCCGCCATCTTGGACGCAAATTGGAGTGGAGTTGCTCCCTGAGAACTAAACCTATTACAGTGTCAATAATCTTTTAAGTTTTAACATTACCAAACATAAAATAACATAGAACAGTGTTTGTCTATAACAAAAGGTATAGGGATATAGGGGTATAGTCATCTTAGCTTGGTGTTTGCCTTAAAGTGAGGCTATAGTGGAGGTAGAAAAGAAAGGAGACTATGTCCCCTTTTATGTCCTATCCCCAGGGGGGAAGATAAATGCAGTCAGGTGGATCAGTCCTTGCAGAGGACAACAGTTACCCAGCTAGCGGCATAATAATAATGTTGAGGCTAAATCAAGTGAACAGTCCAAACCAAAGAAAAACCTCTTATAGGTTTATAAAAATAGGTTGATATAGTCATGTTTAGAACCAATATTGTTCACATAATGAACTAGATTCAATTCAGTGATAAACAGTTATCTCATGGTTTATCACGTGAAAAGTCATGGACGAGATTCAATTAGGGGAGAAAAAGATTTTCTCCAAATTCAGTTCCAATTTTTTTCCCATAAACTTCAGTAGAGTTTTCACTTAATAAACCATAAGACAAGTTTTTCTGAATTACATTTCGTCCATGAGTTTCATGTCATGTCATAGTCCAGGAAGTATGTTTCACTAATGATACCTGTTCGCCTGTCCACGGATCTTAATTGAGCAAATCTGGAATTTTTGGGACCTATAGGAAGTTTGGGCAGTCGCTGAAATCTATGTTGTACAGGTCGAGTTCCGACAGGAATGCAGATAAGTCATCCGGTCCTGTAATTTTATGTGTTTTACTATTCTTAGTGACTTGAAAGTTGAATGGATATCCCCAGCAGAAGGTCTTCCTGCCTAAGCAGTGGTTTTAGAAGTCTTCTTTGTTGGAGAGTGGACCATGATAGATCTTGTAGTATTGGGATGGTTGCTTCATGAAATGTTACAGTGTGCAATTTACTAGCTTTTTGTAAAATGTTCTTTTTAACAGATTATCTAGTTAAACAATAGATGACATCTCTGGGTTTCTCTATAGGGGGGTTTTCAGGTCTTAATGCTCTATGAACCCTTTCAATCTCGATAATGTTGGTTTTGGGTTTGTTCAATATCTTTTATCATTTGTAGTGATGAGCAAAATTTTTTGCAAAGTTTCACCGCTAAAATGACACCCATAGGGGTATATTTATCAAAGAGTGAAGTTAGAGATCACCACAGTCCTCTAGAGTGAAAATCCGCCACTCCCCATTCATTTCTATGGGATTTTTAAGAGTATTTATCAATGGGTGAAAGTTCATTCTTTGATAAATAATGATTCTTCCACAGTCAGTCTCTATTATTCTTTCAAAGCTTCTTCCTTGTGCTCCCATGATTGAACTGTTAACAGAAGGCTTCTACTGGGGAAGTACAGTAAATTCACGCTTGTAAACACACGCACACCTGTGCTATTACACACATGCACACGTACACTTTTATAAACAAATGTGCAAACACACTGAGAATTAGCACCACTCTGATTACTTTTCCAAGAAAATCTTTTCAAAGATTATTTTTTCCAAGGACACAGAAATCTATAGGAAACCTTAACCTCAGAACTATCAAATGTCAGGAAAATGGAATATGCAGTAGCTCCCAATTGACAAGGAATCACGTAAGACAGAACTCATTTAAAGGCAAATGGCACCTCACCGATCAATCAAAACTTACAATATGCAGCCCAATAAAAGAAATGTGAAAGTATTTAAGTATTAAACGTTAAGGTAAAAATAGTTAAGTTAAAAATAGTCAATGTGCCCCAGTGTTGCAGTGTTTCTTCATTTAATTTTATAATTTCTATGCACTAGTTATATAATAGTTACTAGTATCATATCCTTCTGCACTGAAGTGCCACACTAGTATTAGACATTCTAAAGCAGGTATGAATCTACCTCCGTATCCAATACCAGTGTGTCAGCTGAGTGCATAACTCCCAAACCTGCTATATATCATAGCAAAAGGAGTCCTAACACTTAAACAGTGATCCCAACCAGTGGCTCATGATGAGAAACATGTGGCTCAGAACACCTTCGTTGTTGCTCCCAATGGCCTCAAAGCAGGTGCTTATTTTTTAATTCTTGGCTTGGAGGCAAGTTTTATATGTATAAAAGCAGACCTACTGCCAAACAGAACCTCTTGTTAGCTGCTAGTACACAGCCCAAAGAGCCAATCGCAGCCCTTATTTTGTAGGATTTTTTTCCATGCTTGTGTTGCTCCCCTACTCTTTTATAATTTAAATGTAGCTCAGGGGTAATAAAGTTTGGGAACTCTTGGCTTAAAGAAGAAGGAAAGGCTAAATTTAATTAAGATTTATAAGAAAGGTCTATATAAATACACCAGTAAACCCTCAAAGTAATGCTGCTCTGA
This sequence comes from Xenopus laevis, assembly GCF_017654675.1. NCBI lineage: Eukaryota > Metazoa > Chordata > Amphibia > Anura > Pipidae > Xenopus > Xenopus laevis. Next base: position 105,495,876 of record NC_054380.1, on the reverse strand, counting down.
GTCTTCTGTCAAAAGAAACACCACATTTCTTTTCTTTTATTGTGTACACATGGGCTTCTGTATCAGACTTCCTGTTTACAGCATAAACTCCAGGGCAGGGCTTGAGCATGCTCAGTTTGTTCCTCTCCCCCTCCCTCATCCTATCCCTGCTGTAATCTGAGCTCAGAGCTGTAAGTGAGCAGGGAGACTCAGGCAGGAAGTGATGTCACACCAAGCTTATATGGCAGCTTCTATCCTAAACAAACAGATACAGTGTCTAGAGCTGTTTACTCAGGTATTGTAAATCATTCTGCAGAATAAATATAGCATTCTAGCTTGCACTATTGGGGCTAATCTGTTGGCAATAAATTGTCTTGTATGAGTAGGAAAGTCAAGTAAGTCAAGTTAGAAGTCCCACAAGTATATGGCATCAAACATTAAGGATGGCCCTGTGTAATTACTGTAGCTCCAAACAAGTTTCTAAAGTGGTGGTTGTCCGAGGCTCAAGAATCTATACAATGGGGTTGTCATAAAGCACAATACTCTGGCCCACGTAACATAAAGTTACGGTGAAGCTTTTTATTCTAGCACATGTTTCCTCAGCCCACATCCATGTGGGGAAAATAGATCTTGGTAAGGAATAGTAAGGGCAGTGTAATCCTCTAATAGTTGGCCTCAGAGTTGAGAGGGAGCTAGGTTAGCTAGTATTTTCAAGGTTAATGTAAGGATTAATGACATCAGCTCATAGGCATATATTAGGTGGTACCTAGGGGGCTGCCAATGAAAGATGGTGTACACTGTAGTGCTGGGCGGCTAAAGATTCTCTGCCATATAAAAATATTGATAAAGGCTTCCAGTGCTGAGAAGGTATACTATTATTCACTACTATCAATGTTTGTTAATTAGGTCTGTGGGAATTATTTAAAAATTCCTTTGCACTGTATCATTGGCTTGTCTAAACTATGCACAGTGTCCTGTGCTCTAAATGTATGACCTACCTAGATTTAATATGCTGGATAATTTTGATCAAGTGAACATTTCCCGAGTTTTACGCGGTCAGGATATGAGCGTTTATATGTTAGTCAGCATAACGAGAGTTCCACATCTAACACTGTAGGTCCACCATAAGTGTGACTGTTTTTGTGTTTCGTAAGGATTTGTATTCACTGTATTAATTAGGATTTTTCTGAGTTTTGAGTTTCAGTCCTTACTTTTCACAACCCTTAATACCTGGCTAAAGAATTCGGTACGCAGTGTAGGGGCTCTCAGTGTTTGCTTTTTCAGGCTTTCAAGATGAACTCAACCTTGTCCAGGCAAAAGTTCAGCAAAGATTAATCACTAGTTGCCTTGTGGCCTGACCTAGAAAATTGCCATTTGAAAGCAAGAACTTCTATATTTATATACCGATGTCCAAAAATTTCTGGTCAGTTCTTAGAAATCCCCTGAGAGGTGTTGAATTTCTGATACAAACGTTATGTAGGATAGAATATGTTGTCAGCAGATATCAGTGGTGGTGCTTTTTGAATCATCAATGCAGATCATGATAAGATATTTATTACATACCAGATTAAAATAGGGCGAGACAAATGGCTGCTTTTAATTCAATTTTCTTATTGAAAATAGTTTTAAGTATTTTTTCTGTTTGTTTCTGATCTTTTTTTCTTCTTTACCTGAAATTTTATGCAACTGTCTTATTTTTACTCCCTCATAGACCTCTATCGGAAACAAGAAGGGAAAGGTACCTAATACAAATGCTAGTGGATAGGACCCCACAGTATATGTTAATACAGACATGATGATGTAACTTATTCAGGAATTTTTACTGAGAATGTTTAACATTTTCATTATTCATTTATGTCTATATGACATCACATCTGGAAGTGTCTGGAATCATACACCCCACCAATGTTCACATTTACAATCATCAGAATCAGTTGGCAGAATATTTGTTAAAGGGTGAATAGATAGTTTAACTAAGGAGGGCTCTTTTGGGGAATATAATAAGTCATAGTTAGCTATGTGACTACCTTTCATAATAAGTACAGGTACGGGATTCGTTATCCGGAAACCCACTATCCAGAAAGCTCCAAATTACGGAAAGGTCATCTGTCATAGCCAAGTTTTGATTAATCCACTGCACTTCCGCCATTTACCTCACTGCAATGGTGGTGCTGGTCATCCGTTGATCTGGCAAGGCCCTTCAGCAACAGCAATCTCGATTAAGGATCTGCACACACGCTATTAATATGCAGTATCGTGATGAAGGGAGGTTAAATCCCCCGAAACATTGATACAGTGGTGTATTTGAAATAAATGTGAAAATACTGCATATAAATAGCTTGTGTGCGGATCCTTAATCGAGATTGCATCTCCCATAGACTCCATTTTATCCAAATAATCCCGATTTTTAAAAATTATTTCCTTTTTCTCTGTAATTATAAAACAGTACATTGTACTTGATCCAAACTAATATAATTCATCCTTATTGGAAGCAAAATCAGCCTTTTGGGTTTAGTTAATGTTTACATGACTGCTCTAACTGACCAGCACTACACCTAAATCCTGTAAAATATTGATTACAATACCTAACAATATTAAAATGTGTGAATGAAATATAATAGGTATTTTATATTATGCACAAAAGAAAATAGTTTTTTTTTCCATGAAAAGACAAACTGTGAGATGTAGTAGTAAGACAAAACAGAGGCGCCAAAAGGATAAAAATAGCTAAAAGCGCTTAAAAACCCAATGGGTAATTCAGAGGAGGTAGTAATGAACTTACCTCCTCCAAGCAGACACCAACGAAAGTGGTAATTTTCAATAATAGTTTATTCACAAAACAGTGAATAAAAACTGTGAGATGTGATGTAATTGTGTTAGCAACAAACAAGCAAAATCCTTCAGGATGTAGCAGAAAGGAGTAAACTGGCCATTAGATTGGGTGACTATGTCTGGTCATCTTATAATGGACCCCTGGAAAATAGGGTGGCACAACATGCAAATGATGTACTAATGCATACACAATTAAATAAGTTCCATTTACCTTTTTATGGTGTCAAATTGCTTAATTTCTGGTGCAGCATTGCTCAGGATGCCAGAAGTGGTGTGGTGTGCAATCATCAAGTGCCAGTAAGTTGCATGTAAAGGCACAACACACAAAGGAAGCCTTGCCTGGAAGTAAAATCTTCTTGAGGTAGGTGTTCATTCTAGGGGTCCCTTGCATTTGTGCAGAGCACGGTCAAGCTGGATGAGGTGCCCTAGGCAACCCCGCCGGCCAACCCTTCCACCACATAAGATTTGAAATGTGTAGTGGAGGATGAGGAATGGGGCATGGACTTGGCAAGTGCATGTTTAGTGCCCCCACCACCATTGTGCCCAAAGCACAATCCTAGTGATGGGCGAATTTGCAGAGTTTCGCCGGAAAATTTGCAAATTTCGCACGAAATGGCAAAAAATTCGCAAAACGGCGCCGGCGCCCTTTTTTTGGAAAAAAATTTTTTGACACCGGCGAAGTTTTGCCATAAATTTTCGTTGGCGTTTCGTGATTTTATTCGCTGGTGGCGAATCGCGCAAATTCGCCGCAAATTCGCACCTTGCTAATAAATTTGCCGATCACTACACATTCCTCTTCTGCCCCTAATTCCAGCATTGCATCTGTGTGCTCTGTGCTTTGCACCTTACACGTTATTCGGCTATTTTAGTTTGTAATTATAAATGACCCTTTTAGTTTTCGAGTTAATTTTACGTCTGTCGGCAATGGCCTCATTCATTTTTTAAGCATTGAATAAAATCTGCTCTCTACTGTGCTCCAGTCTTGTTGAATTTCTGTTCCGAATCCAGTGGGAGTTTCCTTAAATTAAACAGATCCATGATCAATGTGCACAAGAACTTTGTGTAAATAAATGGATGGACTTTAGTTTGCTAATTATCAACAAACAGCCTCTCCACATATTTTATTGCATAAATACATACATTGAGCTGATTTATTTTGTATTTCCTTTTATTTTATCCCCATGACAACTGGTAAAATCTTCTTTCCAAAACAGAATGTTTTTATTTAAAGGGATTGTTCACCTTTAAGGTAACTTTTAGTATGTTAGAAAATGCTCAATTCTAAGCAACTTTTCAAATGGTTTTGATTATTTTTTTTTATAGCTTTATAATTATTTGCCTTTTTCTTCTGACTTTTTTCAAATGGGCGTCGCTGACCCCTTTAAAAAAGCAAATGCTCTGTAAGGCTTCAAATGTATTGTTAATGCTAATTTTAATTACTCATCTTTCTATTCAGGCCTCTCCTATTCACATTCCAGTCTCTTATTCAAATCAATGTATGGTTGCTAGGGTCATTTGGACCCTAGCTACCAGATTGCTTAAAATGCAAATTGAAGAGCTGCTGAATAAAAAGTTAAATAACTCAAAAACTTGAATAATAAAAAATGAAAACCTGTTGCAAATTGTCTCAGAATATCCCTCTCTACATCATACAAATAGATATCTCAAAGGTGAACAACCCCTTTAAAGTCATATGATACTTATGGTTTACATTATTACATGGTATTATCTGATCTTCTTAAATGAATTTTCAAGCCAGTCCATATGGCATATCTTATAAAAATGCCATCTGTCTTTAGGGCAGTAATTAGGTTATATTAATAACTTGCCATACAGCAATACTGCATTGCTGTGCACACGTTTGGACTAAAGATCATTTCTTCAGTTCAAGTCCCCTAATAAAAATCAGTAGAACAATTTAATTAATGTATAATTTAAGTATTGTGGAATTGAATTTTCTTTCATTATACAACATATTTTACACAACATATAACCCATCTATATGGGCTCTACTGACTTTGTTTGCAAATTCTGACTTACACTGTATTATAGCCATTGGCAAGCATTGGGCTAGTTAGATGTTGGTCAGATGGAAGAGTTAGCCAACTAAATATTTCTTTTTTTTCATGCACAAGCAACAGTGTCTGACTTTTACATGTAGAGAAGGAAGATCCTTCCCCAGCATATTGCTGTCTGTAGATCAAAGCTGAGAATCATACTTATCCCTTGCCTTTCTGTGTTTTACTGGTGGCACCAGTATTAATGATAGCTTTCATATTATCATGAGCCACAGTGACGTAACTAGAGGGGGGCGGGCCCTGGCGCGGGAAGCGCTGCCGGGCCCCCTGCCCCCCTCCGTACACCCGGAACTGCCGTGAATCGTGGCGCGTGAGCTGCCGGGGGGGCCCTGAGGGGGTGCGGGCCTGGCCCAATCGCACCCCCTGCTCCCCCGGTAGTTACGCCACTGATGAGCCACTATACTAGAGTATACTGATAATATTATCATTGTGCATATAGTTTGTGCAGTTATAGTGATGGGTGACCCATTCACCAAAAATTTATGAAACTACAAAAATTCTGCAAAATGCATTGGGCAACAACATTTTTTTCATGCGAGACAAATTGTCCAATGAATTTTTGATGCGCAACAAATTTTTTCACCCATTGGAGTCTATTGGCATCATTTTCATGGCAAAATTTTGCAAAAAGTTTGCTCATCACTACCCAGTTAATCTTACTCAGTGAATATCACATTGGCCCAGAGTATATCACAGCCATCTGTGGATTCTGAAAATACCCTGGCCCATGCTTGGTTATGAATGCCACAAAGGACCTGTGGTTCTCCTCAGAAGATGATTGCACTGTTCTGGCAGAACTATATAGCTAACAAATTTGCACCCTTTTTGTGAATTACATCATCCATGTTATTTAAATTGTAAATTAAGGCATATTAATTACATTTCTCAAATCATATAAGAAATATCAAAAGCCTTGTTTATGAATGTAGTGCAATGTACAAAATTCTGACATAAATCAATATTTTATTACCCTCAATGCTTCGTCTCAGATTTCCAGTGTAATAGTGGTGCTTACTAATTAGAGGAGTCAATTTCTGGGAAATTTCAGGCTGCACTGGTAACGGGACCACCAGTAACTGGTAGACTCCCTTTACAGAAAAGGGGATATGACTTTGCTGTAAAAAGTAAACATTTGACCAACTTATAAAATAAATCAAGAACCAGGCTCAGTAGGGTACAGACTGGAGCACAGAAAGCTGGACTTCTCCAAAGGATCCTTACACATCTTCACACATAAAGCACTCCTGCCCAGAAGCTTTCCCTTTCACTGTCATGTGGAAATGAACAAGCAGAATACTGTTAGCAGTTGTGGGGGCCCTTCTGTCCCATAAAGCTTTCACCCTACTTCTGTGTACTGTACAGTTCACAAGCCTCTCCTGAGCTTTCTCACTACTACTAACTTATTCCTGGTGACAATCACATGGAGCTCTGCCCCAGAACAATAACTCTTTATTGGGACAACAGTCTTTTATTACTGACTAACCTGGCTATCTCTAACCTCTGAAGTAAGCTGATACCAACCTACTACTAGGGTACAACCTCCCACCTGGTCTGGCTCTGCTGTCTTCTGTCCTTCCTGTTGAGGTTTTAGGTCACAGAGAAAGTCCCTGGCTCCTGCACTACAGGCCAACCCTAAGGCGTGATGCTACCCCTTGGCTGAAATAAATATTGCTTAACCATTAACTATATAGTTCAAATAAAATATATTTTACCTCCTTACACAATTGATTCCCTGCACACAATTCATGCAGTTGATCAGTCCATGCTGGATTTGCAACTTGCCATAACTTGTGTTTATAAATGAGTCTGCATGGAGCTCTATGCTGAAATCTATACTGCACTTTGCCGTTCCCCTAACAGCTGGTCTATGCCAGCCATTAAGTCTATATAGTGAGTAATGGTGTAGTGGAATTGTGAGACTGTGGTGGTTTTGGCTCCTTTGGCCTGGTTCATATGCTGAATTGGCTTTTATCATACGAGAAACTGCTGTTTAACCCAAGATTCAATAGAGCAACATAAAAGAAAGTGTCATTTTTACATTTTAAACACTTGAATCCAACACAGGCCAGGTCAAGGTTTACTACAGCAGTTCAGTATTGGAAAGAAAATGAACTAGAATTAAACAGATGATGCATTTTTGCTGACCTACAAAATATGCATGGCCCCTGCATCAAATATAAAAAAAATGAATACTGAGAACTTTATGGTGGACTTTAAAATGAATAACACAGTTTAAAAGGCACAGCAGTCTGTCTTTAGGAAAAGTGTATTACATCCAAAATAAACGCACAGCAATAACTGCCCTGTTCAGTAGCAGAAAAATAATTTTACAGTATTTTAACATCTATGTTGCAGTGTTGCAGACTTCAGGGCACATTTACTTAGCTCGAGTGAAGGATTAGAATAAAAAATAATTCAAATTTCAAAGTATTTTTTTGGCTATTTCGACCATCGAATTGGATACTTCGACCTTCGACTACGACTTCGAATCGAACTAAAAATCATTTGACTATTCGACCATTCGATATTCGAAGTACTGTCTCTTTAAAAAAAACTTCGACCACCTACTTCGCCACCTTCCCCATAAGCTTTCTAACCAATTTGTGATCGAACAATTTTTCCTTCGATCGTTCGATCGCAGAAATTGCGGTAAATCCTTCAACTTCGATATTCGAAGTGGAAGGATTTTACTTCGATGGTCAAATATCGAGGGTTAATTAACCCTCGATATTTGACCAATAGTAAACGTGCCCCTTAGAGTGCCTTTTGTCATGTGATCAGGTCATTCTATTACCAGCATACTAATGGAAAAAAGTCTAATTTAGAAAAACATTGCTTTGACTAGAGGACCTACTGCTGAATGGGAAAATGAAGAATCAGGCTAATCCACTTTATAAAAAGTAATCTAATTAATCCCATGTCTCCTCATTCATTACTATCATATGTGTTGGCCAGGCCTAATCCTGTTTCTTCCCCAATTACTTTCTTATATTGTGTCCCTCTAGCATTGGTATTCCCTGATCTACCACAGTGCTGTGAATAAGAATAACTCCCATTCACTGCCATATACTGTTTTAAAACTCTACTTTTGAATACAGGCAATGCAAATATTTACCTAAATTTACAGGGTTAATAAATAGGTTTGTAATGAAAAAGTTCCCCGCTGTTGTTTCCAGTGAAAACACAGACGATTTTTATGTTCCACAAATGCTTCAATAAGCATCCAATATAAATGTAATGGAGCAATGATTGTCCATTATGGAAAAGTGTTTTTTTTCTACTCTTTCTCTTATTTTTTTTTCTTATTGAAACATAATTTTTTCCATCCACAACCACCCATGTTGATTTTTTTCTTCATAAATCTTCAGCACTTGTAGACATTCCCTTTGATGCCCTATTAACTCCTTGCAGCAGTTCAACGGTTGGATATTAGGTTTCCAGTCAGACATGTAAAGTGCTACTTGGAATGCAAAAGCTTTCAAAAGTGTCCATGGAAGGGAAAGCCTGTGATCTCGCATGTCTTACACAGCTGTGGTTTTGTACATATGTGAAATTGATTTTTTTGTATAATATCATTTTTCCATTTTATTTTCATAAGGGATGGCTCTAGAATTTACAGTGTGCAGGCATTTCTGGTTTCCATACAAATCTTGAACAAATGTTTCCCCCAAGACATTTCTTCTTGTGACAGGGAAGGGCTGATTTTAATAATAATGATATAAAAAAAAAAAAACAGTGCAGCCATATTAAAATAAATACATTTGTTTGAGTTGTGTTTCTAATTTAGAGGTTCTGACATCATTAGATGTGAAACAGAACCTGTCCTCTCTGCTCCTCAACCATTGCTGGATACACATACTGTATGGGGCAGATTTATCAAGGGTCAAAGTGAATAAGAGGGAATTTTCGAAGTAAAAAATTGAGAAATTCGAAGTATTTGGATACTTCAACCATCGAATAAGATACTACGACTTCGATTCGAAGTAAAATGGTTTGAATATTCGACCATTCGATAATAGAAGTACTGTATCTAGTGATGGGCGAATTTGCAGATTTTGCCGGCATCCAAAAACTGGAATTTTCGCTGCCGTTTCACAAATTTACTTGCCGGCGCGCAAATTCGCAGCGATCTCTGGTGAATAACATCAGTAACTGTCTCTTTAAAAAAACGTTGACTTCAATACTTTGCCAAATTAAACCTGCCGAAGTGCTATGTTAGCCTATGGGGAACTTCTAGAGCATTTTTCTAAGTTTTTTGAAGTCGAAGAAAAATCGTTTGATCGATGGATGAAATACTTTGAATTGTTTGATTCGAAGGATTTCATCGTTCGATCAACGATTTTACTTCGACCGCAAATGGCCAAATGCGTTCAATATTCGAAGTCAAAGTATTCCAATTCGATGGTCGAATTTCGAAGCTTGTTCTACTTCGAAATTCGACCCTTGATAAATCTGCCCCTATGTGTCTGGACAATTACATTTGTGCTAAAACGCCACTGCTGATGTTTAAGTCATGTCTTACTTATAGAATAAAAATTACATTATTCCATTCTTGTATTTTATTATTGGTAAATATGTTAGCTTCTTACATGATTCCAATTAAATAACATTTGTGAAATTATGTTTTTAGGCTATCAATTATTGATTTTTAATGACAAGATTACTAGGCAAGACATGGTGGAGATTTTAGACTGCACAGGTAAATGTGAATGGGTAAAGTTAATGTGTGTTGGGCAGAACATACTTACTTACCTGGGGGGTTGTCAATAGAAAAATAAAGGGTGGAAGAAGAGAAAATATGGACACAAAGGAACCTTCAAAAGTTAAACTAGCAGGCAAATGAAAAGTTAGTGCTAGCAGGTACCTAATCACAGGGCATCCCTTGCACCCCTATTTATTTACTACCACTATCAAAGGTTCCTCCTACCCATATTTTCTCATGACAGCATCAGGTATTCCCTAAAATAAATTTCAGGTTCATCCAGATAACCACCCCACTGTCTAGCGGTACTACAAGCACCATGTTGAGCCAAAAAGTTAGTTTTTTTCCCTGAGGAAGATCACTATGATCTGATCGAAACGTTGGGCTTTCTTTTGTTTTTCTATTAAAATCAGTTACTCTAACTGAGCCTGTTGAGTGCAGTATCTTTCCGCTATTTTGTACACAGTTTACCTGCACCCATGCATGCTGTGTTTTTGTTTGGTGAGTGCTGCTTTATGTTCCGTATACAGTATATATACATACAGGCTCGACCCGGCGGCCAAGACCTGCTCCCCCGTTTGGTTGTTCAGCTGTCGCGGCATGCGAGTTGAGCCAGTTTGAAAGTCGGGAGGGGGACCCCAGGGACTGCCAGAAGGGCTCTTTGTTTCTGAAGCCCCAGTGGGCCCCCAATGCTCCAGTTTGACCCTGCAAATATACACACACAAATATATATATATATATATATATATATATATATATATATATATATATATATATATAGGAACTAGATACTATGTAATAATAAAAATGTAATTTTTTTCACTGGTTTGGAAACTATTGGTGTATGCAAAAATTACCGTGCACCCCTTCACACCTTCCCTTCTCTGTGTACTGCTGAGGCTTTCTTAATGTATCCCCTATGTTCCCCTATTCTGGTAGTAACTTTGCAGACAGTATGCCTATATAAAAATGGCCAAGGGGCAAATGATGACATGCAAAACCCCTATCATTGGCAGTTCCCTAACATGTCTGCATAGTCCACTTTTAACAACTGTTTGTTGATGCATTTAGTACACATGAATACATACTCACATGAATAATATTTATCAATATTTCTATAGAAATAAGTCAAATCAACTGGACTTGCTGTGTTTTTTCTTGAAGACTTTTCACCAGTCATCCAACTGGCTTTCTCAATTCAGAATAACTTGTACATAGGATCTTGCTTCGCTTTATATGCTCTGAAATGTTGCTCCAATCAGTATAATCTGTTTATCATAATCCACAATGATGTCATGAAGTTAGGTGTTGATTGTATTAGCAAGATTGGAGCTTCGATGTGTTATTAAACCTTCCAGGGAGTGGTACCAAAACAGCATTGCATGTGGCAGACAATAGATGTCACCCCCCCCCCCCCCGGCTCTATTCAGATTTGGTTTTCAGTTTTTACATATATGGCTTCTTTAACACCTCTTTTAAAACAGTTTTAGATGTAGGTACATGGCTGAGTCCTGACCAGAGGAGCTGGCTTTTCTGTGCTGTGCCATTCGCTGGTGTAAAAGAAAAAGGACACACATTTGAGACAATATTTTTGCTTAGTAACTATTGGCACTAATGCCAAAAAAAAATATGCCAAAAATATGCTTATTTAATAAATAAATATATGATATTTTGACTGCAAACGGATGCCATCTATTTCTTACAGCAAACTTTCTGGACTGGAAAATCTTGTAATAATGTATATACTAATAAAAAGATTGTATATGAGGTCAGTTCACTCATGCTTTCAGCTGCTTTCAAGATGTAGAAGTGAAACATGTTGCGGCTGTTCCTTCCATTTAGTTTGTTTGTTGTTTCCATGGAATCACTACATGAGTCACTCATTTCAAACATACATTTTATTTAAAGATCCTCTGCATATGCAGGTTTGAATTGTGCAGTTAAATATAGTTTAAAGGTTAAAAAGATTAAAAAGAAACCTTAAACAAGCCTCTGCTGTGTTGCTAACCATCCTATAAAAGGGACCAGATGCAACTTGTTTGCTTTCATAAATGATAAATATAATGTCTGCATAACAGTCTGTCTGTCTATCCTTTGGGGATGAATTCTGTTGATATCAAAAGTTTATGACTCAGGGAAAATCTGTTTATATGACAACTAGTTTAGTTAAAATCCATAACACTTAAGTATTTTGTAGAAACATTTACTGAAACAAATAGTTCATTCTCCTTAATTACAAGGGTGTATAAATATTTTCATGAAGGGGAAACAACTTTTTACAATATGAGCAATTAATTCTATATATTTGGTTCTCTCCTTAAAGGGGAACTATCGCGAAAATTCTGTACTGTTTCTGAAATAATCAAATCTTCACTATCTCTCTCACAACATCTGTTTCTCTTCATTCTTTCTTCATGCAAGAGTTGGGTGTCAGATATTCATTGACAGTTAGATCCAATAGAATACACAAAAGCCATGAATATCTTGTAAATGATATCCTTATAAACGGTGAGTTCTGATGTCATCAGTTATAAACGGTGAGTTCTGATGTCATTTCGGTCACATGACTCACTGAAACTTGTGTATTATAATAAATAAAGTACCCCCAGTTGCAAAATATGAGGATATTAGAAGTTACCTCGGAGTTCCATGTCCTGTATAAAAACACTCGGCCTTCGGCCTCGTGTTTTTATATGGTCATGAAACTCCTCGGTAACTTATAATATCCTTATAATTTACTATATTTCACTATATATCTTATATAGGGCTCATTTTGCCTAGAAGATGTATTAGAGGTCACTCTATTAAAATCACCAGATATCATGTCTCTCTACATGCAGGATTTGTGCAAAAGGCAGTTATTTTGTTAGATTTTGTTTTTATTCTAATTCATCTGCTAGGAAAGGGAGCCCCCCATATAGAATAGAATATTTAATTGATTGTATTTAGAAAGTTTCTTATTTTCTTAGTTGCTTATTGACACATCGACAAGCTAAAACAGAATCCCTATTGTCCAGTTAAAAGGACAGGTAGAGTTGGGGATCATCAGCATAACAATGGTAACTAAAACCATGGTGTTTGATGATTTTTCCAAGTGGCAGAATGTATATGACAAATAACATTGGTGAGAAGACTGAGCCCTGTGGATGGTAATGGGAATAAGGTTGATTAGTGTAATCAAGCTGTGACCTTTTATCTTTTATCTGCCTGACAAAAACCATTTGAGGCAGTTGAGCACTGTACCTTCTACAACACAAAATGTTTTTAAACCTTCCATTAAGACATTTTGTTCTTCAATATTAGTGATGAGTGAATCTGTCCTGTTTCACTTCACAAAAAATTGCATTGAAGTCAATGGGCGCCAACATTTTTTTACATGGAACAATTTTTTCTCACTCTAAATGCTCCAAAATCAATGGGCATTTTCTTGTGACAACTTTTTTGTCTCTGCAAATGTTTTGTCCAAATGCTTTAAAGTCAAAGGGTGTTTTTTCTTATGGAGATTTTTTGTCTCGGCCACACTTTCATGGAAAATTCACAGATGGCGAAATACAGAATTTAGCTGCGAATACATGCCTGGTGAAAATATGTGCTCATCACTATTCAATATTAAAAGCACCAGAGAGATTGAGAAGAATTAGGATGGAGCACTCTCCCTTATCTCTAGCCATCAGCAAGCTGTGAATCAGTGTGGTTTCTCTACTGACTGACCCAGACTGAAACATGCCATAGATCTTGTTGTTTAAGAGCTTGGCTTCCAACCTGTTTGCTATTGCCTTTTCTATTACCTTTCCTAGAAAGAGACTGGTCTGTAGTTGTCCAAGTGAGGGTTGAGAGAGGATTTTTTATTCGATAGGTTTAGATTACTGTGTAAGAACTAAACCCATTATATTATACAGAGCTTATTAATTAATTATTATTATTAATTAAACAGTGTAATTTATCCCTATTTGAACTTGAATGGTTACCCCCGTGGCTACACAGCAGTTGGGGTAGCCATTCAAGTTCAAATAAGGCTAAAAGAAGTGCCAAAAGTTAGGCACCCCTAAGTTATTGGAATCACTTGCCTGATACCTCAGGCCAGTGCTAATGTTAGCAGAAAACTGCCCCAGCCCAGGTTTCTTCTCAGCGACCACCACCTCTTCCTCTGCTTCTACTTTTCTTCTCAGCAAGCAGCTAACTTTTGGCACCAAGTGATTCTGACTTTCCTTCTTCGTTAATTCCTATTTCAACTAGAATGGCTAACCAAGCGACCTTGTAGGGGGTAACCATTCAAGTTGAAATAGTGCAAAATGGGATTTTAGGTAAGTGAATACAATCACTGGGGGTGCCTAACCTTTGGCTTCTGCTTAACTTCTTGGATTTCATTCTGCTAAATATGATGTACAGCTGCAGGGGTTGATGTTACTGTTCCTCTAAAAGAACAAAGCACCATGGGAATGGAATTCCCACCAAAGTATTTTAGTAATGAGATACACATTTGATGAAATACATCTTGTGAAGATCTGTGGTCATACCAATACTGAAGAAAGGTCATCCTACGGACTGTAAAAATGATCACATGATCCCACATTCTAGTGAGATTCTACTGAAGAGATTCTACAAGAGATTCTACAAGAGCCATATCATATCAAAATGCATACTTGAAAAACACAAAAGTCTAAATGGAAACAGGATAAAAAAAATGGTTTGGCTGCATAAATTCTCTTATAACTGTTCCATTTATATTCATATAAAATCAAACTAAAGTTATTTGTAAAATAATATTAAGTTGCCCAAAGTGGTGGAAAACATTATTTTCTAAGCTGTTGACACATTCATGGCTGAAAATAGAGATCCGAAGCATTTGGTTATCAACATGGAGTTCGTGGTCTCATATTTTACCCTGCATTGAGAAGGAATAGAAACAAGGGGTCATTTACGCAAGTATAGTGTGCAATATTAGATCCAAACTGCCACACAACATTGGTTTTTTTTACATAAATTCCAGCGTAATTGCGCCCAATGTGTGCAAGTTGCATCCAGCAATTTCAGAGTGAATGTTAATTCTGGTGCATGCATTTAAAATTCTTATGAGGGAAACACAAACTTAGTACTTGAAAGTTCAAAACACACAGAACAACTTGTACTTAAGAAGTGGTAGCCTACTCCTCAGATTCACAGCTGCCCAGTATTCTGAGGCAGCAGCTAACATCCTGTATTAGTATCATGTTACAGGTATGGGATCCATTATCTGGAAACCCATTATCCAGAAAGCTCCTAATTATAAACCCCATATTAAACAATATTGCAATTTAAAAAAAAACAAATATATATATATATATATATATATATATATATATATATATATATATATATATATATATATATATATATATAGAGAAGTCCAAAAGCCGGCACAGCACGTCAAATGGCCATGGTTGCCTGGGTGCAAAACGCCCAAAAATGAAGTACAAATATGAAAAAAGCCCGCACTCTCAGGTCTTATCACATCAAAAAAGTGTTTATTCAGAAAGAAAAATAACTGACGTTTCGGCTTGCACTCAAGCCTTTCTCAAAGTGAGAAACTCTGAGAAAGGCTTGAGTGCAAGCCGAAATGTCAGTTATTTTTCTTTCTGAATAAACACTTTTTTGATGTGATAAGACCTGAGAGTGCGGGCTTTTTTCATATTTATATATATATATATATATATATATATATATAATATCAAAACAGGGGGGTTGTGGGAGCACTCTAAAGGCTTTAAAGTATATATATAAGTATAATAAATGCTATTGCATATGTACCCAAAACAGGGGTTATTTTGTTACAAAGTTATGATCATAAAATTGATAAGCCACCATACCACGTCAAGGTAAACCCCGAATGGCGGTCCCTAACTTGTTTTATATTTTATGTGCATTTTAGCATTACCTGTTCAACGGACATTGATTACAGGTAATGCTAAAATGCACATAAAATATAAAACAAGTTAGGGACCGCCATTCGGGGTTTACCTTGACGTGGTATGGTGGCTTATCAATTTTATGATCATAACTTTGTAACAAAATAACCCCTATTTGGGTACATATGCAATAGCATTTATTATACTTATATATATATATATACTTTAAAGCCTTTAGAGTGCTCCCACAACCCCCCTGTTTTGATATTGTATATTTAGCCAGGAGCTGTGGCATAGCTTCAGTGGTTGTAGCACCCCATACCCCCCCTTTAAACTAGTGGTGTTCCTATGCTTTTAAAATTGGGCGTTTGTTTTGGGAATATCTCTCCTTTAAAAGCCTGATTGCTGGCTGGGGAGGATTTAGCCCTCACTGAAAAAACAGCGTTCAACGGACATTGATTACAGGTAATGCTAAAATGCACATAAAATATAAAACAAGTTAGGGACCGCCATTCGGGGTTTACCTTGACGTGGTATGGTGGCTTATCAATTTTATGATCATAACTTTGTAACAAAATAACCCCTATTTGGGTACATATGCAATAGCATTTATTATACTTATATATATATATATACTTTAAAGCCTTTAGAGTGCTCCCACAACCCCCCTGTTTTGATATTATATATATATATATATATATATATATGCACTT
Organism: Xenopus laevis; assembly: GCF_017654675.1. Lineage (NCBI taxonomy): Eukaryota > Metazoa > Chordata > Amphibia > Anura > Pipidae > Xenopus > Xenopus laevis. Next base: position 105,479,687 of record NC_054380.1, on the reverse strand, counting down.
CCAAATGAGTATCCGCACTCCAAGGCAAGTAACTTCAGCAAAGGGAGGGGTGCACGGTAATTATGTATATATCAATTGTTCTGAGACCAGCACTCCCTGTTGTAAAAGCCAATTTCTTTATTATTACATCGTGTCTGTGCCCTATCTCTGTAATAATAAAACAGTACATTGTACTTAATCTCAACTAAGATATAATTCATTATTATTGGATACCAAATGACTGCATTAGACATGAGTTTGTTTGCCACTCAGTCATTACCAGACTACCTGTCTCTTCATACTGGAGTATTTAGTCTGTAGGCAGATTAAAGGGAATCTGTCGTCATATCTTATTTCAGTCCTTCTGAAGTGGTGTCAGTGGGAGCTTATCTTGATACTGTAGTAGCACTATTAACTGATACATTTTGTAAAAAACATGTTTTTCCACGACAGTATCCCTTTAAGCATGCTGGCATAATGAATCATCAATAGTTCTGACATAAGAATTTACAGTAGTTTGCAAAGCAAATTTTGGTTGGGTTCTTGGGTACAAGGGAATTTTTTGGAATGGTGGAATATGGGCTCCCTCGATTGATTGTGAACCTTGGTTGATACACTTAGGGGCAGATTTATCAAGGGTCGAAGTAAATTAGAGGGAAATTTCTAAGTAAAAAAATTCGAAATTCAAAGTAATTTTTGGATACTTCAACCATCGAATAGGATACTACGACTTTGAATTTACTTCGAATTCGATTCGGAGTAAAATCGTTGGAATATTCAACCATTCGACCATTTGATAATTGAAGTACTGTCTCTTTAAAAAAACTTCGACTTCAATACTTCGCCAAATTAAACCTGCCGAAGTGCTATGTTAGCCTATGGGGACCTTCTAGACCATTTTTCTAAGTTTTCACACATCGAAGTAAAATCGTTCGATCGTACGATAAAATTGTCCGAATTGTTCGATCGAATGATTTTACTTCGATCGTTCGAAGGCCAAATTCGGTAAAAAATACTTCGACTTCGATATTCAAAGTCGAAGTATTTCAATTCGAGGGTCGAATTTCGAAGTATTTATCACTTCGAAATTCTACCCTTGATAAATCTGCCTCCTAAAAATGTGTCCCCTTGATAGTGCAGATTACAAAAGGACATCCATGCATAATAAAGACAGCCAAGACAGGTATAGGATGCGTTATCCGGAAACCCATTATACAGAAAGCTCTAGATTACAGGAAGGTTGTTTCCCATAGACTCAGTTTTCATTTAAGAGTACAAAAATGATTTCCTTTTTCTCTGTACACGTATAGGACCTGTTATCCAGAATGCTCTGGACCTGGAGTTTTCCGTAATTTGGATCTTCATACCTTAAGTCTACTAGAAAATCATGTAAATATACAATAAACTCAATAGGCTGGTTCTGCTTGCAACAACGATTAATTATATTTTAGTTTGGATCAAGTACAAGCTACTGTTTTATTATTACAGATAAAAAGATAATCATTTTTAAAAAATTGGATTATTTGATTATAATGGAGTCTATGGGAGACAGCCTTTCCATGATTTGGAGCTTTCTGGATAATGGGTTCCCGGATAATGAACCCCATACCTGTAGTAACCAAAGACTACCTTGTACTTGATCCCGACTAAGATATATTTAATCCTTATCGGTGGGACAACAATCCTACTGGCTTTATTTAATGTTTAAATGATTTTTAACAGACCTAAAGTATGAAGTTCCAAATTATGGAAATATCCCTAATCTGGAAAAACCCAAATCCTGAGCATTCTGGATAACAAGTCCCATACCTTTATATGAGACCCCTTATGAAGTATATGAAACCCTTGTGGAGTAGGATATCGTTTTTGTGAGAAATGGGGTTATTGAATGTAAGCGTCAGATCCCCTCCATCCTCATGGTTAACTGAAAATGTGTCTGATGGTGGTTTTTATTTGCATTTCATTGGATGGATATTGGTTTTGCAAAGGATGAATTGATTTCTATTTTTCAACCTCACTCATTTCGTAACCATGCAATAGAAAATGATCTCTTTGACAAGTATGAATACTGCGATGGAAGTGAACATGGAACTGCTTTACTGAATATTTCTGCCTTACTGTAAAAAGTTTCTTTGCATGTTTTGCTCTTTTGATTGCCAAGGTCGTTGTTTGGCCTTGGCTTAAAAAGAGAATGTACAGTAGTTTTCATTACAGAGAACATTTTGCAACAATTTCTTAACTAGGAGAAAGGGCAGTATGTTTTACTGATTCACAAGCACTCTGTCAGATGTTCACAAGATGTAAGTCATAAATCTTATGGCTGAAATGGGCTGATTTGTTGTTACCATGGAATAAGTCTGTATGAGCCAACAACAATTTCATATTTGTTTGTATTATTTAAATATTTAATCAAATGATCTGCATCAAGGGCAGCAACGTTACTGTGCTTCTCTTAGGGGCAGATTGATCAAGGGTCGAATTTCGAGGGTTAAAAAACCCTCAAAGTAAAATCCAAAAGGTGCAAAAGGTAATAAAAATCTTTCGACCGATAAACGAACGATAAAATCCTTCAAATGGAACGATTAGAACGATTTTAAGCGATCGATCGAATGATTTTTATTCAATCAAAAAAACTTATAAAAGTGCTCTGGAAGGTCCCCATAGGCTAACATTGCACTTCGGTAGATTTAATGTGGCTAAGTATGAAGTCGAAGTTTTTTTTAAAGAGACAGTTCTTCGATTATCGAATGGTCGAACGATTTTTACTTTGAATTGTTCGAATCATTAGATTCGATCGAATTTGACCAATTCGATGGTCGAAGTACCCAAAAAAATACTTTGAAATTCGATTATTTTTGCATTCAAACTATTCACTCGAGCTTAGTAAATCTGCCCCTTAAAGTATGAGGTCTGTTGATTTTATTTAGGGCATACTGTATATTTCCAATAATTTCAGATTAAATGAGGTAACTATATGAACACCATTTGATTAGTGATGAGCGAATTTGGGGCGTTTTGCTTCGCCGAAAAATTAGCGAATTTCTCGAAACTGTGAAAAATTTCGTAAAATTTTCGGATCGTGTGTGGCGTGTGCCGACATCTTTCGCCCGGTGGAGATCGGTCGTTTGGTCCATCGTCAGGTTTGATTTTGACCCGACCGATCCCGCCGGAGCTCATGGCTCATCGTAATCTGATCGTTCGGCCATACGGCCCCCTGTCTGAGCTGCAACCCCCACAGCCTCCACAGGTCCCTGCCTCAGCCACCTTCCTATTTTATTTGCAATGTGATTGGGGCCATGTGTGGAGGTGAGAGGGCTGCGCCCAGGGTTTTCTGGCCAGGGAGCATGTCTGGGACAGCAGCCCACCAGGTTTTTTCCCAGTGTCCCGCCAGCCCAGTCCCACCCTGCATACCCTCATGTCTGGCTGGAGCAGTTTTTTTCAATCCAGTAATTTGCAGTTATGAAATGAAGAGACTTTGGGGTAAATTCATTAACCGGCGAAGTGGCTAATGATAGTGAAAATGTCGCCAGCGTTACATCATTTTGCCACTTTGCTAAAAGTGTCCCAGGCGAAAATTCACTAGCGAAGCAGATAGACTAGCGCAACTTTGCAGCCTAACACCAGGCGAAGTTGCACTCTGGCGAAGTGCGTTTTTTTTTCTGAATGTTAGCTCTTTCGCCAGAGTTTACTTCGCCAGGTCAGACCAGGCAAAGTGCAATAGAGTAGATAGGAGTTTGTAAAAAAAAAGTTGACAACTTTTTGATATATATAAATATATATATATAAATCAAGTTATTTTTCCATGTATTGCTTTATTTAAAACATTATTTTTCCAATATTTTTAAGTAAATTTGTAATTTCCCATTTTTTTTACATTCATCTAGGAATACAGGGATATTTTGTCTTTGTCGAAAAGTGATTTTGGCATTACTTAAAAAGAGTATTTAGTTCTGCAGTCACAGAACATTCAGTGCATTATTTTGAAGTTTTTGGCATTTAGCAAAATACTTCATTATTTTTTGCTTTACTTAATGTCATCTAAATATTTAGTTTTACATTTGGCACTTTTTTTTTATTTTTAAATAACCATAGCACCCACTAGCTCTGTGGGATAAAATCCCAGAAAAACATTAGTGAACATGTACAGATAATTCTAATTCAGCCCAACAAAGTTTAACATCGGCTACAACTTCCACCTGTAGTCAAAAAGTTAAGTGCTCGAGGAGCACAATATGAAACGAAAGCCAGTGATCTTTGTGAATATGCCCAGGAGAAGAACATCTTTAGAACTCAAATAAAGAGTGAGGTTTAATAGAAAGCAGATCAGTTAGATGTTTCAAATAATTACACAAAAGATCAAAATGTGAAAGATGAAAAGAAGATTAAATGAAGTTCTGATACTATGGTTGGCAGCGTCAGCCTGGGGAGGGGGGCTCACTCCACCCTCCTGGGCTTCCCAGCCACAAAGCACTCAATGTACCCCCCCAGTAGCAACCCCCCCTCCAGCCCCCCCCCATCCCAGCCACAACCCCCCTCTGCCCCCCTCCCTCCATGCTTACCTATTCCTTCACATGGCAGTGACCAGGGCCAGGGAGGGAAGTAGGGAGAGCTGCAATGCTGTAAGTAGGGAGCGGATCTGGGCCAGCAGGGCCCACCAGTTTTTTTCCAGTGCCCTGTGTCCAACCCCGATGTTTGGGAAAGAAAGATGTCATTATATGTATGAATACATAGTAATTAGGTTGAGTTGCCATCAAGTTCTATACTGATCTATACTAATTGTAGATTACTGTGATGTTATTATTGTACAAGAAATCATCCAAGCCCCTCTTAAAGGCATCATCCAGCAGTGCATTCCACAATCTCACTGTCCTCACTGAGAAGAACCACCTACACTGGAAAAAGGTCCCCTGCTATTTGTTTATAATGTCATCTAATTTACTTAACAGTAATCATGTCACCTTGCAAGAGCCTTTTTTCCAGAGAAAAGAACCTCAACCTTGACAGTCAACCCTCATAATTTAAGTCGTCGATCCCTCTAACCAATTTAGTTGCACATCTCTGCACTCTCTCCAGCTCTTTTACATCCCTCTTAAGGACTGGAGTCCAAAACTGCACTGCATACTCCAGATGAGGCCTCACCAGGCACCTATAAAGAGGCAAAATTATGCCTACATCCATTAAAGTGGTTGTTCACCTATCAAAAACTTTTTTTTAAGTTCAGTTGTTTTCAGATTATTCACCAGAGATAAAGACCTTTTTTCAATAGCTTTCCATTTTTTTTTTTTTGTAATTGTTTTTCCAAAATTGAAGTGTAAAATTGAATGTTCCTGGTGTTTCAGTCTGGCACCTCAGTGATCCAGGTGCAGATTCTGAACTGTTACATTTCATTGTAACAATTCTTATAATTTGCCATGTTTAATTGGTACATTTCTCAGCTGCATCTGTGGAATATAAGCGACTATTGCATACATTCTAACAGCTGCTTTTAATGAAACTCAGGGGGACAAACATAAGAAATGTATCAAAATGTATTAGTTTAGAACAGTTTACAGGTTCGGGCGAGCCCCCCTCTAACAGAGCTGTTTCAGAAGGTGAAAAATTAACCTTATTCATTATTAGAAAAACAACTGCAAATTGAAAATAGAAAGTAATTAAAATAAGACTTTATGGTGAACTATCTGAAATCAAAAGGATTGAAAAAAAGACAGAACTTTATTTGCTTCAGTTGCTACAAAATGACACAGCCTGGAATTTAACAACTTGTTATCCACAAAATTCCCCAGATCCTTCTCAATTAAGGAAACCACAACACACTGCCACAGGTCCATTTTCCATCGAATAGGTTCGTATTCGCATGAATTCGAATTGTACGAATCAGAGAAATAGCGAATTCGATCTAATTCAATTCGAAGTTGTTCCCAAAACACCAATTGAGTCCAAATATATTCTAAGAGGTCCCCCATAGGCTAAAACATCAATTAGGCAGATTTAAGATTAACTATCTTTTGATTTTTTTACAATATGTAATTGAAATGGAATTTACTGGGACTTTGTCATTGATCAACAATGTCCATAATGTTAAATAAAGTCTGTAGAAGAGTTATTGTTTAAACACCCATCATCTGTGAGCTTCCTTTCCATCCTTCAGTTACCAACTGGATAGAATACAAGTGATCCACAAAAGTAGCCTGCAAGGCATTATGGAGTCCAGCATTACTGATACATTTTCTTGGAAATTTCGAGTTTCCAAGCTATTTTATAGAGAATCATTGGCAGGGTATAAATTTCCAGTGTGGTTTTAAAAGTCAGTACAGTGTGACCAACATTTGCAGTCAATGTGTATATATGGAATTTTTACAAAATGGTTTAACTTCATCTGGCAAATGTGTTCAGTTCATTCCTGGAACATTCACGATGGCTTTATGTTCGACTTTCAAGTATGTTTATTGAAAAAAAGGATGGAAACCATCATCTCTGAAGGAGCATTTGCTGTCAGCAATACATATACCTATTCTATGTTATTAAACTTAAATAAGGAAGAATTATCTTTCAATATTGTAATATTATTGTATCATATATATATATATATATTTATATATCGTATAGTATATATTGTAGTATGTAATATTATTTGATTAATGAAGAGTCATTAAAGGGACAAATGCTTGCAATGTTTTATTACTCATTGGTCTTTGAAATAAAAGGTTTTTTTTTAATCTTATATGGGAGGGAGGTTGCCTACAAAAAGTGCCCTTTCTCATAGTGTTTCCTGCTAGTGAGCCTTAAGAGCTTAAAACTGTTTTATTATTACAGAGAAAAGGAGATAGTTGTAAAATTCTTCAGTATTTGCTTAAAATGCATTCTATAGGAGATGGCATTCCCATAATTCAGAGCTTCCTGGATAATGGGTTTCCAGATACCCTGTCTGTACTTCATCACAAACTGTCCTACAGTGCTACGCAATATGTTGGCACTATATAAATACATGTTAGTGATAATACAATATATCGCTATACTGCATCAGTTTCCAAAATGATATTTTCTAATAGATTATTGAGGCAGAATAGATCCATGTAGAACTAGAGATGTCCATTTCATTAGCCTTTTTGTTTGCTGCTCTTACGTGACTGTGCAACCTCAAGCTAGGAGGTGGCAGTTTCCGAACCTTACCCTCATACCCACGCCACTCACAACTGCAATGGAGACAATGAAGACACCCAGGTTTGGCTGAAATGGGTCACAGCATAAAAAACTGCTAATAAACAAAAGAAATTAAACAAGTAAAGTGAAACAACAATATAATGTTTACACAGTCTGCACACATAGTAGGGTGCTACAATCTCCCCCCCACCATAAATCTTGAGCCTCTTCAAGATTAACATGGCATGAAATATATTACCCACATACATATTATCTTGCACATAGGTGAATTATAGTACTAAAATACTTTATACTGTTGTTTCAATCTTAGTTTTCACATTGCAAACATGAGTCTTATATGGGGTGCCACCAGGTTGTTCTCCGACTAAGGGTACATGGGCAGAGACCAATATGTGTGAGATGAGAACTGTCTCTTTCCCAGAGAATTGTTGGTCAGTCTTTGAGGGGGTCTAATTGTTCTGGACTCCCTTGGATTGAATACCTGGGCCTCATTAAAGTCTCTTAAATATTGACCTTTGTTTTGAGAGTTGAGTCCAAGCTGTTCTCTTAAAGAATGATCATTTACAAGTTGCAATTTGGAGTCAGTTTCTGTAGAATGTAGAATGTCATTGAGGTCATAATCAAGCTCCCTGAAGGACAATTGGGAAGCATCTGAATTCATTGCATGTAACTCAGGCTTGCATGGGACAAACTCAGGCACATTGACATTTAAGTCCCTGTTGGTTTCTGAGTTTTCATGGAGAGTTTCTTCCACAGCACCATTTAAGAAGAAGTAGTCTAACCCCCAATCATCATTGCTGTCATGTGGTAGGGTCATTCCTTGGAGCAGTCTGTTCTTGTACCCTCTGACACCTTTTCATTTTAGGGTTTCTTTGTCTCTTGGCTGGTTGAAATCTTGTTTCCTTGGTGGCTTCCCCTAAAGGTTACAAGTGATTTCTGTGCCAGGTTTTTATAGGACCATCCTTCCCTTCTGGATGAAGTTGATATACTTGTAGATTTGGTAGTTGGGAGCAAATAATATATGGTTGTGATCCCCACTGATCAGACAGCTTGTGTTTGCCTGGGATTCCCAGATTTCTTTCCCAAATAATTTCCCAAAAAGACGGTTTAGAAAAAATAAAATCAAAGTTAAAAGTAGATAGAGATCTTTAAGCAATCCATCTTCTAAATACATCCCATAGTCCCTGTCTTGGTGCCATGGTTTATGCGTAAAGACTGAACAACTGTCTACTAGTTGTCTCAATTATAATGTTGAAAAATGTACTGAATCAAGTCTTCACAAAGAAACTACTAGATGGAAATACAATTTACTTTTACAGATATGTGTTACATTTTATTTACAAACCACAATTTCCTTAACGTATCTGTTGTCTGCCCATGAAAAGCTGTGAAATTGGGTGCAAAATGAAACAAGTACTGAATATAAAGGAAATTACAGCTAAATATCAGTGAAAGACACACTCTCACTCTCAGATCGTCAGAAATTATGATGTGAGATTTTTTTTCTTAATTCCTCAGATGACTCACCATGTCACCTCATTTGAATAGATCATTAACACACATATTTCCACTACACTAACATAAAAGTTGTGTCTTGTTCTGCTGTGGGGATTGGGGAAGCATACTGTACGTGCCTGGTGAACCATGTTATTAAAGCAAAATTTGCTCCATTTGTACCTTATTCTCATGGGATTCTGCAAATCCTAAAGTAAACCTAAAGCTGAAACAAGTTGACATTTAAGGACATTATAATTACCGACACATTTTGCCTGACTGATATCTCTTGAAGAGTTACTACCATGAATAGAACAGAAAATCCCATTGGTGTATTAGGATTACATGTCTCCTGTAGCTATAAGTGTTCTGAGATGTTTACCACAGTTCCCGTTAGTGGGCTTCCTGAATTCCTGGTTTATAACACTGACCAGGTAATCCTTTCTACTATTTAGTATTACTATATGTTCCCCCATTTCTTCTTGTCTTCCTTCGTCTGTACTTGGTTAATTTGTGCTTATACTAACTCCTAGAAATGCCTGATTCTATACAAATGTCCTGGCAGCTGCAGTGCAAAGGCCTCATCACAAATGAAAAAGGAATGCCATAGCTGAAAAGAAGGGGACCAGCAAAAGGACTGGTAAAGCCACTGTTCAATTTCCCAGTCACCTGCCCCATAATAAAAACAAATCTAGTCATACAAGACTGTAGTTTGGATGAGCTTATAGCTTTCCTTTGTGATACTTGAAATCTGCCCATCTGCTTCTGCTTAAACTACAAATCATGAGAACTCATACATTTTCTTGTTTATTCCAGGTTTTGTTTCAAGTTTCCTAATTTAAGGGTTACTTAGCGTTCCTCCTCAACAGAGTCCTCAGATGCAACAACTAGAAACCACACCAATTTATCATTGCCTTCATTTGGAAGAGAGAATTACAGTGCAGTATCTACTTACATAATACATCATGTTAATTATGGATCGTGTAATTTTGACATGTTTGCTTCAAATTATCTTACACTAATTTAATGGTTCTGCTTCAGTTCTTTTGCTGCTCTTAGTGTTTCATTGTGATAAATCTGTCTGGGGAATCATTCAGCTTTTGGGAGTTGGGAATGTATATACATTAAAGTAAAACTTAGTACTTGTTAAGTAAACATGCAGGAAGAGAAACTAGGAAGCTGAAAATCAAAATTCCATTCTCAAATTGCTTAAAAATGTTAAAGGAGACCTATACCCCTAGAGGGACTACTATTACTAATCTTCCCAAAACTGGAATATAGATATCAGTATATATTTTCCCTTTATCTTGAGCCACTATTTTATATTCTCTGTTCTGCCTCAGAGATCACCTTACCAGAAATAATGCAGCTCTAACTGTAACAGGAAGAACTATGGGAGTAAAAGACAAAACCATATTTCTATGGCTTATTTATACATATATATATATATTTATAGAGCACTACATTATTCAGGGTTATTCAGGGTTATATTATATATATATACACATACATATACTGTATATAAACTAAACACAGAATGCAGAACTTTTTTTGCTTTTTATTTATATATATAGATTTGTAAATGTGTGTGTGTGTGTGTGTGTATAGATGGTCCTACTTTTTTAGTGATTCCCTCTTTCCCAATAATAATGTAAGACTGATTTGTACTTGATGGTAACTGAGCTAGTATAAATCTGTGTTGGTGAAATAACAATTGTATTGGGTTTTTCTAATATTTAAATGTTTTTAGTATCCTTATGGTATTGTGATCCAAATAAGAAACCCAGATCCCAAGCATTTCAGATACTAGGTCCCATAGGGCTCATTTACTACCCACGGGATAGGGTGCAAAGTGCAACAGCACCTCAATCACCTAAACCTACTGAAGCCAAAAGTGAGCTCATGGTCTTTTCACCCAAACCTAGCTCCTTTCCTCCGTTCACCATTAATATTGATGGCATGACCATTAACCCTGTTATTATTTCAGCACACTGCATGACCAGTCCCAAACCTTCTCTAATCCTATTAATGCCACTGCCAAAACCTGCCTGCTGATCAGTTTCAATAGATTGCTAGATAGGTAGAAAACGTAAGACACATTAGATTGGCCTTTAAATGTATTTATTTTTAGGCATAAAACCTGAAAAAATAGGGGTTTTTTTGGAAAAAACACAAATTTTTCTAGTTTTTTCCAAACCGATTTTATAGATTTTTTTTTCAATGATAAACAAGGTCAAATCGTGGATTCTAGTTTGGTTGGACTTTTGTACTCAAAAAAATCGGAAAAATCGGATTTTGATAAATAACCCCCTTAGGGTCAGTTTTATCAAAATATAACTCACCACAGAAAAGTTTGCCCATATTCTATTCCTTCCTATTGGATTTTCACCATTTGATAAATACAGTAAGCTTTTAAAAATCCCATAGGAATGAATAGAAAGTGGGTGAGTTTTAAATTCACACTTTGAAAAATTGGCCCCTAAATCTCTCATCTCTGTTGTATTAATCAGATAAATTGTGCGAAAGTCAGGTATTAAAAATAACCCCACTGATTTAATGTACTATAAATTGGCAGAGAATGTCTAAAGTAGCTTCATGACACCTGCAGGAATTCCTAAATAGATTTTTAGGTTGAAAACACACACACATGTATCAAGTTAAAACTTTTATGCCACACAATTAATAAGGGTTTTTGGGTTCCTTCAAGGAAACGAATAAAAGAGCCTATTCATAATTGAATTATAAGAAAGCACATTATAACGTGATGTCATACATAGTAACATAGTAAGTTAGGTTGAAAAAAGACACACGTCCATCATGTTCAGCCTTTTGACTTTTGACTTTTTTTTTTTTTTAACCTGCCTAACTGCCAGTTGATCCAGAGGTTGGCAAAATACCCCACCTGAAGCCTCTCCAATTTGCATCAGAGTGGGCAAAAATTCCTTGCGGTTGTATCTTTAGAATTTCCTAATTACCAGGCTAAATCATTTTTTTCCCAACCAGCCATTCAGACAGACAACATTCTCATTAAACATCTTCCCAGGAAGAGACTTCTCATGCAAGTACTAAAGCTCTCAGGGTGTGTATCCACCAAAACTCTTTTAAGTACAGATGCACTGCAGCCTAGCCAGCAGTCTCATACAGGCTTCCCATTCATTGTAAGGAAAAGAGAGAGAGCACAAAGGGATCTATGCCATTTATTAAATTTGTACATTTTAATCTACTAACTGATTTGGACATCAACGCATTTCGATCCTCTAGGGATCGTCTTGACGGGACTCGCAGGAAAATTTCAACAACGCAATAGAGGGAAACCAAGGAAGGTTTATTGTAATCCTACATTTCGGTTCCTTATTGGAACCTTCGTCACGGAAAGAAAAGCCCTTTTTGTCAGCAACAACGTAGCACACAATCCATGAGTGGGTATCACCTTTCATCATTAAATTAAACCCAGACAGCATACAATAGAATAAAGCAGTGCATTTTTGTATCCCCATAACAAGCAGTGGTTCAAGGCAGGCCCAGCATATAGTATATAAGACAGTATATGGCTAACACATAGAAAACAAGAATGCAGATTTAATTTAACAGACAAAATGAGGTACGTCTTATGATACATACCATGATTGTTATGTAAAAAGAATACAGTGGATTTTAAACAGTGAATTGGAAACATAAAAAAAATCACTTGCACCTAAGCACCTAATCGAGACAATTGCCCCATAAACATCCAGGTCACACGTGTGTATATTGTATCACTTTATGGATGACAGACCAAGGAATCAATTTTTACAGGCCTTTGCATTGCACTTTAAGGACCATCACGGACACCATTGCAATTTACAGTAACTGCCAGAAACAGGTATACAATGCAGCAACAGGCAATTCCAGATTGTCCAGATTTTCCAGATTCCAGATTTCTTTCAATCTCAGCCAAGAGTGTTTGGTCTCTTATAGGAACTGGTTATCCAGCTCTCCAACACACCACATTCTGGAAAACAAAAAACATTCATAAATATAGGTAGTTGTATGAGTAGTGTTAGTAGTAGAAGTAGTAAATTTAGCTATTTATAAAGAAAAGCTCTATATTCTTAAAGGATAAGTAAATCTTTAAAAAAGTGAATTTAAAATTGACGAGTGTGCTATTCTAAGCACTTTTGTCATTTACATTAATTATTTATTTTATTTTTATTTCAAGATGATAAGGGATATATGTGCTGTTAATATGAATACATTTTTGTTACATTTTGTTTCTGACCAGTCTGACCACCAAGTAGTCAAGGAAGTTGTTTCTGATTTTCCCCTAAGAAAAGAACATCAGAGCAGCCTCTTTCTTTCTCCTGACAACTTCCTTGACTACTTGGTGGTCAGACTGGTCAGAAACTGACAAGCATGTGGCGCTGTTGTAACAAAAGTCATTCATATTAACAGCACATGTATCCCTTAACATCTTGAAGTAAAAAGAAAATGAATAATAGATGTAAATTACAAAAGTGCTTAGAATAGCACTCTCATCAATTTTACATTTGATTATTTTAAAGGTTTACTAACTACCATATATACCCGAGTATAAGCCGAGTTTTTCAGCATCCAAAATGTGCTGAAAAAGTCTACCTTGGCTTATACTCGGGTCAGCGGGCAGTAGCTAAGATTGCAGTCACTTTTAATCATTCCTATACCAACAGTTCACTTGGGGAGAGACTGCAATATCCCACAATGCCCTCTGTTGGTTATATCAAAGAATAACAGTGCGCCCTCTGTTGGTTATATCAAAGAATAACAGTGACTGCAATATCACACAGCGCCATCTGTTGGTTATATGAAAGATTAACAGTGACTGCAATATCACACAGCGCCCTCTGTTGGTTATATGAAAGAATAACAGTGACTGCAATATCACACAGTGCCCTCTGCTGGTTATATGAAAGAATAACAGTGACTGCAATATCACACAGCGCCATCTGTTGGTTATATGAAAGATTAACAGTGACTGCAATATCACACAGCGCCCTCTGTTGGTTATATGAAAGAATAACAGTGACTGCAATATCACACAGCGCCCTCTGTTGGTTATATGAAAGAATAACAGTGACTGCAATATCACACAGCGCCCTCTGTTGGTTATATGAAAGAATAACAGTGCGCCCTCTGTTGGTTATATGAAGGATTAACAGTGATGGCAATATCACACAGCACCCTCTGTTGGTTATACGAAAGATTAACAGTGATGGCAATATCACACAGCACCCTCTGCACATGGTAGTGGGACAGTGGGACAATGCACACAGTAATCCGTTTGGCAATTCTCTGTCACCATCAACTTTGCAAAGAAGTCCGGTTGATCACTGGGGGGGTCTCTTTGGCGGAATGTGCGCTGCTGGGAGACAGGGCTGTAGTTGTGTCTAGGCTTATACTAGAGTCAATAAGTTTTCCCAGTTTTCATAGGTAAAATTAGGTACCTCGGCTTATACTCGGATCGGCTTATACTCGAGTATATACGGTAATGGTGTATGTAAGTAACTCACATAAACAGGTTATCTTTTCTTTTGAACAAAGGCACTTAGCCAAACTGTATGACCCAATAAAAAAATATTGTATCTGCCACTTAAACTTGAAAAAATGCAAATAATCATAAGTCAACACATGGTTTTCAATTCCAATTTCAATTAAATTAGCTGTACTTGGAATATATATATATATATATATATATATATATATATATATATATATATATATATATATATATATATATATATATATATATTACATTTTCCACTTTCTTTGAAGACTTGGATTAAAGGTAGAAATGCAGCTGGTTGTATTATTTGCACTCATCAAGCTAAACTGATGTGTTATAATTGTATGTTCAGATTTGCAAGAGTATAAATGATGAGTATATTGGTAATATACAATAATATTTGTATATAAATATTTTATAAAATATGAATAAAAAACAATAATTGCAGAACATTTTTCTACCCCAAACTAAAAGATCATATAATTGTCAAATGCTACTATAAACATATACAGTCAATGTGATAAAATATCTTATGATCCAATATCATCCACTACATTAAAAGCTGCCATTAGTGATGGGCAAATTTATACGCCAGGCGCGAATTTGCAGAGAATCCCCGCGATTTGCCACCGGCGAATAAATTTGCGAAACCTCTGTGAAAACCGTTTTTTTTTGGAATTTGCGAATTTGTGTCAAAAACGAGACGCCGTCGCCGTTTCGCAAATTTTTTGCAGATTCGCAAATTTTTCGGTCAATCTCCCCAAATTTGCCCATCACTAGCTGCCATGTACACATTATTGCTCATTTACTAAAGAAATGGAAAGTGGGAACGTGCTAAAATAAATGTAGTGTGTATAATGCACCATGTACTGCTGTTGTGCATGGGCTAAGAGCAAGTTCATGCTAATTTTTCCCCTATCTCTTGATAAAATATCCCTATTTTCATATCTCCAGCAACAGTGGAGGGCAGGGAATTGCAATGTGTGGGAGCTGCTTGATGGTTATGGTTATGGAGTTTGGCTGGAAGGGAGTATGTGAAGATGAAATGCAAAGTAAGTAACCAGGACCATAATTATTTAAAGCTTAAAAGGTCATCAAGCCAGTCTTCCAACAAATCCTGTTTGCCTGTTCACAGGCAGCCAACATTAGGGCCAAAGTTGCAAAAGCATGAATTAGGTTTGGCATATTCTCAACTGGAATCAGATGTGCAATTCTAGTGATATATGTGAGATGGGTGAAGCAGACTGTGATGGTTGCCGACATCTGATCCATTACCAAAGTGTATGGGGTCTGAGTTCTGCAGATTTATACCTTCAATATTTTTGTCCTTTCATTTTTCTTCCTGCTTTGCTTATGTTGCATATTAGCTACACGTGTGCTTACTGCTGAGTCTGAGGTATATTACAGATAAAGAGAGTCACCTTCGTCCCAGCTATAGCTTAAACTTTGACATTTGATATTTGACTGCATGCTTTACTGTTTATAGACTGTTGTCTATCTGTAAATAAGGACCTAATCCACTTGTGTTTTTAGAGTACTACCCTCTTATCTAGGTTGTAAGAAGAAGAGGTTTGTGTCTGCATTTTGTTTCCTTGAAGGTCACATTACTCAGAGAAGTATCTGAATAACCATTTAGGTTAGTTTGTCCTTTAATATCACCAAACTAAGAAGGATGCTCTGTACCTGGGCACTTGGGGAGGAGCCAATTTTGCATTGGTTTATTTGATTTATTTCGGTTTTAGCTAGCGCTTTCTTGTCACAGCTTGGCACAGTAATGCATTCAAGGGAGGGCCTAGTGGTAATGTAGCTGCAAGTCAGTGGTGATAGTTATTGAAACTCTCCAGGGGTGGATCCTGGGAGATGAGTGGAGGTAAGGTGTCTGCTAACACATGTCAATCTGAGGTGGCTACTGAAGGTGGCTGGCACTGCAGGTAGATATGTTTATGGTGTTATTGTGGCACGTATACCTTGGGGTTTTATTTATGTTGAAATGCATGATGTAACATTATATGCATTTTGCAACAGGACATTTGTGTAAACATTGCTTAGTTTGTAATAAAGCTGTGGCCTTTCCATCCCAGAGGCCAGAACACCTAAGTGTTTATTTAAGGGGTTGCCGAGGGGTTAGGGGTAAGAATAATCAGTGGGTAGTTATTCTTATAAGGACTGTTGGCTTGGGCATGTGCATTTTATGCATTTTACTGTAACACATTTAGCCTCATTTGACTGTATACTGTTTTTTGTTTATTTACAATGCAGGCTTATTGGAGTTTGCTGCTATAATTGCCTAAGGACTTAAACTTTCCAAAGTAATGACCGACATGCCTGAACTTACAGTCAAAGTTATTGTAGAAATCTACCTGTAGTGCTCTAAGGACTCTTATGGTACATGGGAAACACGGTGGCTGCATTTGTATGTCACAGACCTCTACAAACTCCCAACTGACCACCCAAGTGGGTGCAAAATGGACAACAGCACTTGAATTTATTGTAACCATGCATAGTGCTATGGGAAGCTGTAGCCATGTTGTATGAAAATCAAAGACAGACTGAGACATATATTGCATTATTATTGTTATCCATTGCGGTTTTAGACCGTTTCAGGCATGCATTCAGGGACCTAGTTGAGCAATTTATTTACAGGCAGACAAAATATTCCTGATATGCTCTTTATATGCTCTATAAACAAAACACAACACACTACAGTCCATTGAAATACGTTGGCTGACACTCAAAGACTCTCCGAGGCAGATGTTGCTTGATACTAGTCAAAGCTCTGCATGTGATGTGCTGTATTAATCTCTTTTGGTTCTCTGTGTGCTCCATCAGCTTTTATGTGGCTGCTCCTGTGGGGGCCAAAGGGAAAATCCTGCATTCCTCGTAACATGGAAGACGCTAGAAATATACTATGTAATGATGTCGGAAACATCTCTCCCTATCTGCTTGTTTGGGAGCTAATTCTAGTAGTGAATGATTTCTCTGCCTGCTTCTGACAGAATATGATCCACAAATACCTAATCTGTTACTAAATGAAACCAACCTTTGTGCATTATCTCCGTCATGCTTTATAAATAAGGTAACTGATCAGGTTATTTTAA
Source organism: Xenopus laevis (assembly GCF_017654675.1). Classification (NCBI taxonomy): domain Eukaryota; kingdom Metazoa; phylum Chordata; class Amphibia; order Anura; family Pipidae; genus Xenopus; species Xenopus laevis. Next base: position 105,462,437 of record NC_054380.1, on the reverse strand, counting down.
TAAGAAACATGTTACTGTACCTTAGCATTCTAAAATAAGTTGGGTGGTTGTAGATTTGTTTATAGTCAAGCAAAGCAAAGGTGAGATATGCTGTAGGTATAACGGCTTATAATATCTGAGCCAGATACTTGTATCACTTTAAAAATAAATGATAGTGGTAAAAGGGGAAATACTTTGCATATGGAATTAAAAATATTCTTCATTAGACAGTTATTGCACTTTTAAGACCTGTTCAAAAAATAACTTTTTCAGCGAGCAGTTTTATATATTAACATATCCTGAGCACTGGTGCAAAAAAATAAAAATAATTAAAACAAATATATATATATTATTTGTGATCATTCATTCACTGGCATATGTTTTTGCTAAACTATTTTATGGGTTTGAAAAAGCTAAGGAATAATTTTTCGATTATATTTATCCTCAAACAGCTTTTATTATATTCCTCCTACATATTTTAAAAGAAAAACTACAGCTTAAAGGGGTTGTTCACCTTCTAACACTTTTTTTCAGTTCAGGTGTTTTACAGAAAGTTCCCCAGAAATAAAGACTTTTTTCAATTACTTTGTATTTTATATTTGTTTTTCTGATATTCCGGGAGGGGGGGGGGGTCACTGACTCTGTAATTGTTTTAAATTTATACATTAGTTGAAACATGTTTTATCTAAAAATAAAAAACAATAAGCAATTGAAAAAAAGTCTTTATTTTTGTTGATAATAACTGAAAAAAGTGCTGTACTAAATCCCAGGTCTCAAGCATTCCAGATATAGGGGCAAATTCACTAACCTCCGAAAATTTGCCAGCGACGGCTTCGCTCACAGTGCAACACTTTGCTAGGTGAAGATTCGCCAGGACAATGCTAATTCACTAAAATCCGAAGTTGCGTCCAGGGCGCCGAACGCTGGTGAAGTTGCACTAGTGTTACTGTGCCAATCGTAGCAAAGTTGCACTAGCGTTGCCTAAGTTGCTTGTGGCTTGAAGTTAAAGTACAATGGATGTACATGTTGCAGCAAATACATTACACTACACCAGCCCGGGAAACCTTAATAAAATAAAGTTATTATATTGCGCTACACATGAGCCCAGTGTATAGTTTATGTGCCATATGTTAGGAAATGTAGGGGAAAGAGGGTTTCCCCAAAAAAATTTACGCTCTTTCGCAGCCTATCACCCTGAAAAAAGGAAAAGACGCTAGTGTTTTTTGGGACTTAGAAAAATTTTCAACTATTTTTTGATGAAGTCCTATCTACTATATTGCGCTTCGCCTGGTCTGAGGTGGAGAAGGTAAGTCTGGCGCAAGAGGTAACGTTCAGTAAAATCCGCATCTTAGTGAATTTGCGGAGTTAGGGAGCGAAGTACCCCTAGAGTCTATCTCCTTCGCTAGAGAAGTTACACCAGCGACCGTTAGTAAATCGGCGAAGTACCGAAATGACGTCACTCTGGCGAATTTTCGCCCACGTTAGTCACTACGCCCTTTAGTAAATTTGCCCCATAGAGACAGATAATTGGCTTTCAACATAATTGTGATGTATCTAAGTATCTGATTATTAAGAAGTTCCTTGAAAATAAAGATACAGATTGACCAATTTTAGAAGAATACTAGCAACAGCACACTCAGTGCTAACTAGAGAAGTCCTTGTAAACACTGAAGTACAGCAGTTTACTATATATTTTATAGAAGTGCTCGTTCAGTACACATGTGGCTATATAATTTTACTAGACTGTGTCTCATTTGTTTTTTTTTTTAATTTCTTTTCAATAAAATATTCCTACTGGGGACCACATAAAGCTAAACACTCATAAAACTGCCACTTGTTAAAATAAAATTAAAGATGGTGTAATTGCAACTTGCACTAGAAAAAATACATTTTATTGTGTCAACCACCATTGGTTTAGCAGGTGCACTGAGGCACACTGAGGCTCAGACACTATTAGGGGTACACTTGAAATAATAAAGAGATGTTCCAAAGAGAGAGGTTCAAGCAACTTGCAGTTATCCTTTCCCCTTAAACCTAGCCCTTTAACATATTTTACCATGGCTATTGATGGCATGACCATTAATCCTGTTAATGTGACAGGGGGTGTGTGTTGAACCAGTCCATTTCCTTCTCTAACAATAATAATGCCACTGCCAAAACCTGTCACTTTTTCCTACATAATATTGTCAATTTACACCTCTTTTCTTCAGAAGTAGCAGCTAAAACACAAATACTGTACAAGCCCAAATCCTTTCCTACTTAGTCTCTTGCAGTCTCCTGCTAACCAGTCTGCCAAACTCCAACCTCTCTTCCCTGCAATTAAACTCTGCTGTTAGAATCCTCCTGCTTTCTCCTTAGAAGGAACCTTTATCATGGCTGCCTGTTAAGCCAAGTTTAGCAAACAAAATCCTTCTCCTAACATTCAAAGCTCTTCAGTCCTCTCACTGCATTAGTTCACCAGTTTTACTGTATGTTCCTGGCCATCTCCTCAACTCCTCTCAAAGGCACCATTGCTTTACACCATCCACACCCACTGTTGTCTCTCATCTTAAACCTTTCTATCTTGCTGCTGCCTACCTCTGAAATTCCATTCCTTAATTCCTCCATATGGAACACTTTTTTGGAGAACTAGAACATCTTTTGAACATCTTTTCTTTCAGAGTTCTGGGACCTAAGAGCCAATGCCCAAACGTTGGTACATATTTTTTTCTTTGATTTGTGCCTGTATGTTATTCACCCTCTTAGATTGTTAGCTTTATGGGGCCTCTTTCCTGCTGTGTTTTAGCACATGGCACTTCATCTCTGTATATCGATTTGTAATTATGCTTGTTACGTATTTATTATTTATTTTGTTTTCCTCCCTGTGTATACTTTTCTACTGTAAAATTGTACACTGGTGCGTATTCATGTAGCAATTTATAAATAAAGTTATACATACATACAGTTTCCTCTGTGGCATTGGACAGATGTAACTGATATTGAGTACAGTAGTGCTTCCATTCAATTTCTGTTATGTTTCAAGGTGTCACTTTCAGTATATCCCTGTTTGACTGTATTTCCACTCTTTTTAGACTGCTTGCATTCCACATCATCTAGAGATACTGTTTCCTCTCACTTATAGATAATTATTGGCAGATGTCTTTACCTACCTTTAAAAATGCAATAAGAATGGAAAAGGAAATTTAGGTATGAATTTATAAGTTGTTAATAGCAAATACAAGATGGCTAATTACTTATGGATAGGCTTGAGTGGTGGACAGGAGGCAAAGCAAAAATTCCTTAGCACACCATACACTAAGCATTTGCGCCTAATCATTGTGCATTGTACAGTAGATTGTAGCTTGCTCCTGATTAAAATGAATGGGAATTTTCATTTGGAAGCCCATGTACCACCCACCTGAATGTCCCATACAGGCAAGTTGCAACTGACACCCTGCCAACCATACATGGAACTCATCTAGGAACGCAGGAAGGAAATTCAAATGCCGGCAACTCCATTCCTCCATGTTTGCAAAGACTTTCCGATAACAGCACAAGTGCAACGCACTGGATAAGTGACTGATATTTTAATATTTTAAGTGCAATACTTGGAGTATGGGTACTGCCCTTGTTTCCTAGATCTTCCTGCAGGACAAGAGCTATGCATGACACATATGATGTGCATTTTTATAGAATAGAGTCTGTATGTAACCATTCCTGCTATAGAGTGGTGAAGAGGATTTCCTCCAAAGTTGCTTCTGAACACACAGCACATGTTTACATTTTTGCACAGACTTTTAATATATATAAACACTTATTACACAAACGGTGGCACTTTGTGGGGTGTTTTACATATTGGTCTATACAACATTACACTAGGTATGGTCCTTTTCATTCTCATTCAGCCTATGGCACTGATTCTTTGTGTATTCGCATTTGGTTGTCCAGTTGAGGAGTGGAGAAAAGAATTGGCAAGGGACAAAAAATAACTAAATTCCCCTTTTCTTTACTTTATTTGTTAGAGAATTTTAATGCCCAGTGCTTTTCACAGGTGTATGCAAACAATCATAGGTGAAGTGAATGGGACTTCATCTCCCTCCTAATTACCTTGCAATCAGTTATAGTAACTATGGAGTGATACCTGACAAGACAGATAGGATGAAGATGCACTGTATCAACAAAGTCGCCTTTTAGAAAAGGTTTTACCATTTCACAACAAACTGAAATTATTCATGTGTACTAACTTTTTTGATAGAAATAAGGATTGTAAACTCGTTGCAGACATTTGGCCAGTGTTCTCCTTGCCTAAGCAAATGTCTCAATTGCCTTTGGTGTTGGTGGTTTTAGCAGCTGTTGGATATTAGACTTGATTGCTTTTCCTTTCTGTCTCACTTACAGAGAAAGATGAAGTTAAGTGAAGCACAGTTTCACAGTTCTTGAAATAAAGGAAAAGATTATGAAATATAAAGACTTGGAAATCATTCATGAAAAAAATGCTTGTGCTCCACAGAGGAAATGTTTTTGTTTTCATAACATGGTCATACCATTCCCGAAGTCTGCAACAAAGATGTAAAGTATCCAGACTTTAATGTGACAAGGGAAAAACTACAGGTGTATGCATTTGCTACAAAACGGGTGTTACACAATGTTAGGAGAAATGCTGGGCAGAATTGAGGATAAATATTTTTCATGTTGTAAGTTTTCTGTTTAAGAAATTGTTTGACGAGCAAAATTTTTAGGCACATTTTGCAGGGAAAATCATTCTTATAGACAATGGCCGAAAATATTTTTTGCACCCATAGACTTCCATGCATTTTCCACTAATCTTCATCATATTGTGTATTTTAGGCAAAGCACAACGCGTCAGATTAGCCCATCACTAATTGTGTATAACATTTTTAGAGGGTGTGTGAGGTATCTTCAGTTTTGTAAATCAAAAAAGTTTTGGCTTTACAGCTCCAAAGATGTTCCTTGTTTTATTTGCATTCTCTTGGAAGTCTTGTTTGTGACAGAAGATAAGAAGCCAGAGATTATTCCAAAAGAGCTAGCTGTATTTGGCAAGCAGAGAATGGAACACTTTGTTTATGTTATTTTGAGTGAAGAGCAGCCAGTGATGGACTATACTAACCAGCCCTCTTTTATTTATTTTGGAGACATTTTAATGTGCTATTTTGAATGTATTTTATGAGACTTAATATTTATGCATCGCAGAACATTCTACTTAAGAATGGAAGATTTGTTGGCGTGATTAGATTTATGCTGCTTAAGGTGGCCATAGACGTAAAGGTCAGCTTGTTTGGCGATTTTGCCAAACGAACAGATCTCTCCCCGATATGCCCACATTGAAGTGGGCGATATCAGGCTGATCCGATCATGGGCCCCAGTGATTGGAACATAATGGATCTAATACGGGCGGTGGGATCGCGGGGCCGCATAGATGCTTGGGCAATCCGAAGGGGTTTTTTAACCTGCCTGATTGAGATATGGCCAACTTCTGGCCAGATATCGATCAGGGAAGCCTGTCAGATGGCCCCACACACGGGCCAATAAACTGCCGACTTAAGACTTAGCTCATAACATTCCAAAATCGTTTTTTGCTTAATCACTACTCCACCCAGGAAATGCCTAGATATACTCTAACACCACCCTAATTTGCTCCAGCTCTGCCTTATTTCTAGTAACCCCCCAATCCATATGTGCCAAGATTAGGAATGCCCTAAAGTTACAGTATGGCACAGTTGGGACAAGCTGTATTGATATAATACAATATACTGTACTGCAGATCACCATGGTTTCCTACATTGCACAGTTTCTGCAATGGGAAAAAAGTGTCTTACATTGTACTGTGTGGAGTCAAGTGGAGCATTTGTTTCATCTGTTTGCTTGTACCAGGTCAGTGCTAGGCGAAGCAACTACTGTTGAGTGATGCAAAGTCTAACAGCAGTGAATATGGTGGATGATGAGGCGAGTCCAAGGCCCAGGTCTTGATTGCAAAAACAAACATACATACAAACAAACAAACAAACAAACAAAAAATATAATATCATTATATTTAATGAAACCATATGGGAACAACCAGGCAGGCCTGGACTGGTACTCTGTAGATTCTTCGGTTGAAAATTAAAATGTTCCCTAATAAAAGAAGACTTTAAAAATGTTCCCTAATAAAAGAAGTTTTGAAAATACTAGTTTTTGCCAGCTCAAACATCAGTACTTCAGTTAAAGAAAATCAACAAATCCTTTTAGTGGATCCATTTCTGAACTATTCCGATTATACAGTATTTGGGCCATGTACATTCGTTTTTAATTATACCCTGCATAAATATACCAACAAGACCATATGTACATGGAAATGATAATTTAACTCAAGGACTGATATTATATTCCAGATGTTTCTTTGAAATGAAGTGGCATTTTACATCCCCATTTTACATGAATGTTTACCTAATAAAATGACAGTTGATTTCTGTACAAAGAGTAAACTAATGGCTGTCTTTTGAAACTGATCTCTTTTACTATGCTTAGGTGGAAATGTGCATTAAGTTTGGCATACATTTATTTTTAGGTATTGGATTTAATATAAAGCAGAGAGAAACCCCCTGTTGATTTTACTGTGGTATTTTCATAGCTTCTTTTGTAGAAATCCCTTAACGTTATGGTGTATGTATGCTTGAGGTCAGTGATTCTTGTTGAGATTTGTCACTTGTTTATTGATAACTACATCAGGCATGACCAGCTGGAGACCTTCCATATATTGTTAGAATATAATTAAAGGCTTTTTTGGGTGTGCTGAAAGATGTTGTGCAACAAGTGCCTCCACTTTCCCATTTCTGAGGTACTCATACTTTATGTAGAGAGGAAAGGGGAAAAAAATCACATGTCCTTGTTTGTGGAGCCACTCCTCCATTGCGCCCTCTCCTCGCTGCAACAACTTTCTCCTACTGGTCTCCATTCCAGTGTCAATCATATGCTTAGGGTTTAGTGGTTGAGAAATCAATCAGCAGATGGAGGTTAAAATCAAAAGGATGGCTTTATTGAAGTATTATTTAAAATAACAGGCATCATTCAAGGAAATATTCCTACTCTATGACATGTTACATGTCATAGATATATATCTTATTTCTTATTCTGGAAATGAATAGTTGTGAGTGATCATCAAGTTTGTCAGAGTGGCAACTGTATTATTTCCAGTGCTCAGCTGTATAATAGCATTTATGTGTGATTTACTGGGTGCTATACCTGATGATACAGCCCACAGAGGGAACCTTGGAACTACTATCAGCTTAAAGGCAGCGGTGGCACCATGGGTCCCCTGTTTCATTAGGTGCATTTGCATATGATTCAGAAGAAGAGGCCGATGGATGTGCTGGTGCCAATTGCAACTACAGAAAAGTGAAAGAAGCATATTCAGATGCTGGGGATATTGGGAAAAAAAAGATAAAAGGGTTTGCATGTTCATAAATGTGTAACTTTTCCCACAAAACCATGAATGGTTTAGTGCAAGATGGAGTAAAATGAGCCCCAATGGCCACTCCTTCCTTCTGGACATATTAAACTACATCCAACATTAGGTAATTAGAGTGTAACAAATATTCCAGACCTTGTAAAACAAAACCATCTGAATATCTGGGAACAATTTCCAAAGTTTTAGTTAAATCTCCAAAACTATAGTTTTTTTTTTTTTTTTTAAACAGATGCAAGTGCTGGTGAGCACATATTGACTCAATTTGTTAAAGGAACAGTAACACCAAAAGAATTAAAGTCTTTTAACGTAATGCAAATATAATGTCCTGTTGCCCTGCACTGATACAACTGGTGTGTATACTTCAGAAACTCTACTATAGTTTATATAAACAAGCTACTGTGTAGCCATGTGATCAGCCATTGAAAGCTAAAAAAAAAGAAAGGGCACAGGATAAACAAAATATACCAGATAAGCTCTGAATGGCTGCACAGCAGCTTTTTATATAAACTACAGTAGTGATTATGAAGCACATTGAAGGGCACAACTTCATTATATTGTCATTCCTTAAAACACTTTTATTTTTTGGTGTTACTGTTCCGTTAAGGTAGTTCCATCAAGGCATGCCCTTGCACATCCACATTGTTGCCAATTCATTCATGCTGCCTTTGCTGATGAATGGTTTACAACAGAACCTGTCTAAGGCATATAGAAGGTGGGAGAGGGGACAAGTATAAGTATTTTTAAAATGGATTAGTGGAAGAGTGTATATGCTGAAAACTTACCACACCAGTCAGTTGAACTGAAGAAGCTGCTCGGATGAGTAGTGAAACGTCTTCATTGATTACTCAGCAAGTCCATTTGTTTTTAGATTGACCTATTCTAGATATACCATGACCTGGATGAATGAAAATCTTCATAGTCATATTTTTAAAATGGTTGCCCTGTTAATTTATCAACACCCATTTTTTCAATTGTTTGCCTTGGTAATCTTAAAATAAAATCAACCTCTTACCAGCTTGGAGATAGGTGCCATTGTCATTATGGATATATAGCCCTAATTTATTTACTGTCTCTTTAAATAGAAATTAACCCTTGGCAATCCAGGGCCCTGAGTCTCTTTTGCGTATGAAAAGTACTGGGAACTGGGATTTACAGCCTCCACCTAGGGAACACTGAGGAGCACACCTCAGGGGATTTCCACTAGGAAAATAAAACGAGCACAGTTTGCAAAAAAAAATATATATAAACTTTATGTAAAACTGTATTTAGTAACTGTAAATGCAAATCACACAATATCACTTTATTCAGGTGGACCTGTGTGGACTATTAACCCCCGGCACAGTCTCTCAATGCCACAGTCCCATACCAGGTGGATAAATGTAGAATAAATCTGGTCACTTCAATGTCCCTTCCCCCAAGAGCCCTTATGTCCCCAAGGTACCTTTCCCTTTGAAAGTAGTAGCCGCTCCCACGTGGCAGGTACACAAGCAAGACCTGTCCTCAACCTGGGGAAACACACACAGTGGCAAAAGTATCCATAAGCAGGAGATAGAAACTGGCTCTCCCTGATGCACAAATACTTCCTCAAAGCAGAGCAAATGCAGACCTTTCCTTCTCCCTGGAAAATCCTTTCAAACAGCTCTGCAACACTCCACAGATCTGGATCTCACTGGTTGCTGCAGCAGGGAACCCTTTAAAAGCTCTATTGGAAACCCTGTACATTTGGCTCCAAAGCCAGGCACTCCCCCTCTCTCACTGGGGTGCCCAACGAATCGGATGGTTCTGCAGCCTGTAACTGGGCTGGATGATGTCACAGAAAGAAAAGCAGGATCTGTTTCCCATACAGAGATATTTATGGAGTTTTTTCTAACAGATTTATCACATGTCGAAGCATTTTACAACCCCCCTGTGACTGCACATAAAAGGACCAAAAATAAAGTTTCTTTGTTAGTTATTGATTCTCGGAGTGAAGGTGGAGCTTTTCCCTGCTATAATGGTATCTGTTGTTCTAATAACCAGGAAGTGGAGTTCATATATCATTACAGAATATGAAATCAGTGTATGTTGAATTTGTTCTACTTCATTTTGCTGTATATGTTATTTAGCACCCTTGTAGGCTAGTTTATGTGAGAGAAAATACTAGTCCTCAAAAGGAAACAAAAACCAAAAAAAAAAAAAAAAATCAGGTAAACTGCTTAGGCTTTTGAGGAACACTTTCTTGAGTTGGTTACAATGTAAATCATTTAACAATTCAGATTGTAGAATCAGTAAGGATTAGACTGAAATATTATAAAATATTAAAAGCTTGAAGCCGAATGTCGTCTTTAAATGAAGTCCCTTTGGTTTAAATAAATAATAAGTCTTAATTGCTGTATTTTGGTAAGATTTGGGGGCTAATCTTAATTTTATGTGTTTTATTCCTTTATAGAGTGTCTGTATATTTTATACAGCTCAATTTTACAGTTAATTTTTAACTCTGTATCATATGTATGTATATATATTTTACTATTATTTTGTGTTAACTGTTGTCCACATGGTGGCGATATGCAACAAGCTAAAAACATATGAAAGTGTAAATTGGTAGGACCTTGATAATTAGTTGGTACTAAAATGCTGTAATGCTGCTGGTTTTAGTGGTGATTAGGTTTAATAGTTTTAGGCATCTGCAAATGAAATAACTTTAGCCAGCCAAAGTTAAATTTTATATAAGAAAGAGTTTCATCCTCTAGGGGTGCAGAGAACCATAATGGATGTTTCCCTCCACTTATCACCACAACACTGCCATGAGCTACCACAGGTGCAGGTTTTTGCCTTTCAGAATAGTGTGCAAGGACCTCATTAGAGTGTAGTGATGGGCGAAACGCATTGAAGTCAATGGGCGTCAAAATAATTTTGACACGAGCGGCAATTTTCATACATGCGACTATTTGGTCCAAATGCATTAAACGTGGCAGAGGATTTTTCGTTAACGAATTGTCGCCACAGTTTTGTAAATTAATTCGCTTGTCTGGCTAATTTATTTGCTCATCACTATTAGAGTGATGCATGTGTTTGGCAGAGCTGTATTTATGAAGAGCAGGCTAAGGAAGCCACATACTTGTCCCCTCTCCCACCTTCTATATGCCTAAAGGCCCCCCATACATGGGCGATGAAAGCTGCTGACTGATCGTGTCGGCAGCTTATTGGCCCGTGTGTGGGGCCATCCGACAGGCGTCCCCGATCGATATCTGGCGACAGGGTTAAAAATCCCACCGGACCACGTCTGCATCTATTCATCCGAAAGCCTGTACAGCCTCCATTCTTATCTGATTGTTGGGCCCTAGGGCCCACAATCAGATCAGCCCGATATCGCCCACCTCAATGTGGGCATATTGGTGAGAGATTCGCTCGTTTGGTGACATCGCCGAACGATCAGCTCTCCCTGTGTATGGCCACCTTTAGACAGATTCTGTTATGAGCCATTCATCAGCAAAGGCAGTATGAATTAATTGGCAACAATGTGGACATGCTAGGTCATGCTTTGATGTAACTACCTTAACGGAACAGTAACACCAAAAAATAAAATTATTTTAAGGAATGACAATATAATGTGCAATGTTGTGCCATGGTAAAACTGGCATGTTTGCTGCCCAGCACTGATACAACTAGTGTGTTTACTTCAGAAACTCTACTAAAGTTTATATAAAAATGTTGCTGTGTAGCCATGGGGGCAGCCATTCAAGCACAGGATACACAGTAGATAACAGATACATTCTTAAGAATCTCATTATATACTACAGAGCTTATCTGTTATCTGTTGTGTATCCTGTGCCCTTTCTCCTTTTTCAGCTTTCAATGGCTGATCACATGGCTACAAAGCAGCTTGTTTATATAAACTATAGTAGATTTTCTGAAGTATAAACACCAGTTGTATCAGTGCAGGGCAACAGGACATTATATTTGCATTACTTTAAAAGACTTTAATTCTATTGGTGTTACTGTTCCTTTAATAAATTGAGTCAATATGTGCTCACCAGCACTTGCATCTGTGTTTGAAAAAAAAAAAAACTATAGTTTTGGAAATTTAACTAAATTTTTGGAAATTGTTCCCAGATATTCAGATGGTTTTGTTTTACAAGGTCTGGAATATTTGTTACACTCTAATTACTTAATGTTTGATGTAGTTTAATATTTCCAGAAGGAAGGAGTGGCCATTTTTCTCCATCTTGTGCTAAACCATTCATGGCTTGGTGGGAGAAGTTACATATTTATGGACATGCAAACCCTTTTATCGTTTTTTTTTTTACGTCAAAGTCCTCCCATATCTGGCCAGCCCTTTGCTTTATATATGTATGCACAAAATGTCTCAATGTCTTAAATATATTGATAATGGGTTGAGTGCAGTGGACTCTTGTATTTGTCTATATGAATTTTGTGGTCACACCCTCATTGCATCCCCGCCTAATGGTTTTAAAAATGAGTGGTGAGCACAACTTTCCCTTGTTTGTTATAGTTATACAGCAGCAGTGACCAGCTCCATGTTGTTGCTCCCACCCTTCCCAACTATAGTCAGGTGACCCCACTGGTGTCTAATAAAAAGAAAGGTTTTACTTTGAAAGCAGCAAGTAAGTTGCAGGTAAAACTTAGTCCCTTTGTAAAATGTATAATGAAGCAATAGAATTAGTGATGGGCGAATTTATTCGCCAGGCGCAAATTTGCGGCAAATTTGTGCGATTCGCCGCCAGCGAATAAATTCGCAAAACGCCTGCGAAAATTCGCGCCAAAAATTCGCCGGCGGCAAATTTTTTCCGAAAAAACAGACGCCGGCGTCAAAAACGGGCACCGGCATCAAAAACGAGACGCCGTTTCGTGAATTTTTCACCGTTTTGCGAATTTCGCACGAAATTCGCAAAGTTTTCGGTGAAGCGAAACGCCGCAAATTCGCCCATCACTAAATAGAATTCTTAATGAATCAGATAAAATTGAGCGTAGGACTGGCCAGATATGGGATGACTTTGACGTAGTTGGCCAGCTTAAATATATTGCAATATATGGACAATCAATCCCTGTTTTGTTTAAAGGGTAAAGCATTTTCAGGAGCAGTATGCACAAAATGTCTGTCTTAAATATATTGATAATGGGTTGAGTGTAGAGGACTCTTGTATTTGTCTATATATATATATATATATATATGATATAAGAAAAAAAGCAATCATATCTATGCAGTCATTGAAGATTCATATCTGTTCTTGAATCCTTGTGTTTAGTCAGTGGACTGACAGTTGATCAGAAAGGAATATCCAATTTATTACAAAAATTCAGTTGAACCAACAATTACTAAAAGGGCAAATAATAGTAAACTGACTAGTGATGGGCGAATTTGCGCCGTTTGGCTTCGCCGAAAAATTCGCGAATTTCGCGCGAAATTCGCGGGCGTTTTGCGAATTTATTCGCTGGCGGCGAATCGTGCAAATTCGCCGCGAATTCGCGCCTGGCGAATAAATTCGCCCATCACTAAAACTGACCTGAGAACACTGTATATTTTTTGAAACTGAGAATGTAAAAATGGGTTACTATACTACAGGGGTCACTTATGACCACAAGTGCAAAGTAGGTTGCAATTGCAACTGATCACTGTGGTTATCTCACAGTCACCTACTTCAAAAAGGGCAACACTACCTGACCTGTTTTAGAATATGATGCAGGAGGAAGGCAGTAGCACCGAGTATATGGAAGTGCAATACATATTCACACATTGGAAATTCAACTTGAATATTACATGACTATAAGAATACATACATTTTCCATGTTAACATCTCCTCGTTACATCAACGTGAAACCATTCCTAATAATACAGTATAACAGTATATCATTTTGGACAGTTTCTACTGAAATTTTTCTGACATCTATTTATTTGTATAAGATCCTTGCAAACTTGAAGCAATGCATATTTTAATATATATTCGCAGAAGATTGGCTTATTTATCTAGCTGATACTCTCCCACACAATGTTCCATTAATTAAATCAGTGAGCTGTTGCTCTCTTTGGGGCAAATTCACTGACCTCCGAAAATCCACCAGCGACGGCTTCACTCACATCGCGAGACGTAGATTCGCCAGGGCAACACTAATTCACTAAAGTCCGAAGTTGCGTCCAGGGCTCTGAATGCTGGCAAAGTATCGCTAGCGTTACTGCGGCAAGCGAAGCAAAGTTGCGCTTGCGTTGCCTAATTTGCATACGACAAGTTCGAAGTTAAACTCGAATGGACGTATATGTTGCAGCCAATACATTACACTACACAAGCCAGGGAAACCTTAATAAAATAAAATAAAGTTGTTCTATTGCCCTACACATGAGCCCAGTGTATAGTTTATGTGCCATATGTTAGGAAATGTATGGGGGAAGCCGGGTACCCCAGAAATTTTTTTTATTTTTTTGCAACCTATCACCCTGAAAAATGAAAAGTTGCCAGAGTTTTTTGGGACTTAGAAAAATTTTCAACAATTTTTTAGGAACTCCTATCTACTCTATTGCACTTCGCCTGGTCTGAGGTGGTGAAGGCAAATCTGGCGCAAGAGGTAACGGTCAGTAAAATCCGCATCTTAGTGAATTTGCGTAGTTACTTCCCTTCACCAGAGCGCAACTTCGCCAGGCGTAAGGGAGCGAATTACCGCTAGAGTCTATCTCCTTCGCTAGCGAATTTATTGACAAGGGTTGTTAAATGAAATAGGAGGATTCAAGATTGTAAGAACTAAGGTTTAGGCAACAGATGACTCACAGGCTGTTGTAGTGAAGCAGTGATTATCATTTATGGCTTTAAGCAGGGGCGTAACTACAGAGGAACCAAGAGTCGGACTGGCCCACAGGGATACCAGGAAAAGTCCTGGTTGGCCCAGGTGTCAGTGGGCCCTCATGCTGTTACACATTTTGCCTATTTCATGGCCATTCCCTATTTCAATGAGAACTAAGTGGCTTAATAGATGGAATAATAGATTATAGTATTATAGTATGTAAAGAAAAGTGACTAGGAGAATTATTATTAACATGTATTTATATAGCGCCAACATATTGCGTAGAATAGAAGTTGAGTGAGGAGAGGAAGAATAATAGTAGTGAGAGTGGGCCCCTGGTCTAAGGTAACTTTGTGGGCCCCTGGTCAAAGGTTTTTGGGTGTGCCTCTGGTGTCCTAGTCTGACACTGGAGGAAGCAGACCCCCTGGCTGCTGGGGGGTTGTGCAATCCCAACATATACTAGTAAAAAAGGTCAACCTCTGGATATGTTGGAGGCCCTAAAATGACTTTGCTGTGGGGCCCAGTAGGAACTAGTTACATCACTGACGTTAACAGTAAAATCACAATGTGCCATCACTGTGATCATCATCATGTAGTCTGCAATAAAACTTGTTTCTGCACAAACACCCAGCAGGCATAAGCAAATCTGCACCTTAAAATATTTTTTTATAAAAGGTGTAGTGATATGATGATATGGATTAAGTATTATACCCTTAAGACCAATGTTTCAAGCATTTCATTGGCAAAGCTTATACTGCAGTGATTTTAGTTTTGAATCCGTATTGAATCATAACATTTTTTTCTAATTCTATATTGCAGGAAATGCTAAAGCGGAGCAGCTAACATGGCGCAACTGTCGGTTCTGCTTCTATTTCAGAAGTGGAATTTCCGAATTTTTTTACTGCCATATTTCTAAAACCAACAATCATGGAATTCAATTCTGTTTCCTCGTCTTTACAGAGGTGTATTTAAAGCATGTGCTGCCCTAGGCTGCTGTGGAAAGTAAACAAACTGATTTTACATGGGTAACGCTAGTTTTGGTGTAAGATGTGCTGTAAGATGTGCTACAGCCAGCTCTCTTTTTGGAGGGCTGGCTGTAGTACTGGAGCAATGGTTTCCACGCATATATTCTCAAACATATACACTTTAGTGCTTCACAATAACTTTAGTGCTGGTGGTTTAAAAACACAGTTAACACATTTATTGCTGGGACTTCACAGGAGAATACATATTTTATTTCAGCGCTGTGCAATATGTTGGCGCTTCAAAAATACATGATAATAATAATAATATATTAGACATGACAGCTGCTTGCTAATCATAAAAAACTAAGTATAAGCAACCATGTTGCTCTGTCTCATAGAGCCAGAGAGCTCTCCATGCACTTACTCAATGTCTGAATAGCCAAAACTCCTCTTCCTCCTCACTTTCTTGCATTCATTTTTTGCTACAAACTATATAGAGAACATGCACACAATACTGAACAGTGCAAATAATACAACCAACAATAACAAATGGTAAAATCACCATATAGACAACTTAGTTCACCCCTTACATACCTGCCTAATAAGTGTTCAAGGACAGTAGAACTAGACTAATTTCATATTAGTTCTAAGATCATAATATCATACTACCACAAAAAAATGGTAGGTATAAAGCATGTTAGAAAGAAGTCCATGATTGTAGCAAAGTATAAATCTAGAAAGGTTTCTATGTGTAATTTTTGGCCACACATGAGGGCTTTCTTCTTGTAAAATTGGTGTTGCTTTGAATGCTGTTTCACTTTGTAAAATCATACTTGGTGGTGTCTCATCATGAAAGCCATGGCCATTGACAAAATACAAATATTTAAAGATCCAACAGGTAAGGGTACTAAAATAATTTCCTGGCCATAACACTCCATATAAGGTCAGTTTAAACCCTACCTTTTACTGTATGCTCCACTATCAGCATGTGATTGTCAGAGTGAAATTCACTTATCAAAATATATAATGCTACTATTAGAAATATATCATCTTTTTTTAAAAAAAAAAAACATTTTAATAATTCAGTTAATCTCATTATTTAATAACTGAACAATGCTGTCCCTTAATAGAATCCATATTTCCACTTTTAAGAAGCTTTCAGAATGTATGGGCTGGTTATCATGGCCTGATATCTTTTTACTTATTAGTAACAATTTTCTTTGAGCTAGAATAATTCTTTCATTAAGATAAATGTACAATGAGGTTAAAAATATATTAGGCGCTACTCCTGCTCAAGGGGTTAAAGTATGGATAATACAGCCTGGCAGAATTGTCATATAATGGCTAATATCCATGCCTAACAACATGAAATATACCTTTAAGTAAAGAATTAAATTAAACTGTCTTGTTGTCATGCTTGGGGTTGCTCAGGGGCACAAGAGGAAGGGGTTGCCCCCGAAAGCGTGTGCCACATTAATGCTTTAAAGGCAGGAGCTGAAGTATGGTGTGCTTCTTTTTTAAAGATATTAGGTTGGTAAACAGCCTTCTGATATTAATATGAGCCTCCTTTTGTGAGATGAAACCCACCTCGTTGGGAGCACTAAGGATGCCATTTCTATATGTAAGCATTTAGATAATACCTTCGATAACATTTTGGTTTTCGTAATATAGCAGTGAATATATCTATCTATTATGGAGTCATTAAAGGACATGTAAAGGCAAAAAGATAAAATCCAATTTTTACTTTCTTTAATGAAAAAGAAGCCTATCTCCAGTATACTTAAATTGAAAAATGTGTACTGTTTTTATAAGAAACCTGACTGTATGCAATGAAATTCTCCCTTCATTTACTGCTGTGGATAGGAATTGTCAGACGGTCCCTAACTGCTGAGCAGGGAAACAATCATACTTATGAACAGCAGGGGGAGCCCCCGCCTTACTTCACAGCCATGCAGAACTCAAGCAGCTTTGTTTATGACAATCCCTAAGCAGCCCAGACCACACTGAGCATGTGCACAGTCTTAGTCTTGCAAAGATGTTTAACAAAGTTACAAGATGGTGACCCCCTGTAGCCAACTTTGAAAGCATAAATTATTTGTTTGATTAGGCTTGTGGTGCAGTAAGTTCATGTTTATGTTTAATATACAAAATACAGCATTTCTAGCATTATTCTATTTTAGACTTTACATGCCCTTTAAAGAATTTTGTGAGATGAGGTGCCAGAAGTTTCTGTTACCATTTGTGGGAATGTTGTCATGGCCTGGAGTCTTACCCTCCAATACTTCTCTATAATTATTGGGGAATCTAACACTAGGTTTTTAGGGGGATACAGGATAGGACGAATGGGGAAATTAAAAAAAAGAAAGTAGTTAGTAGTAGTTAGCTTAGATGTAAGTCTTATTGTAATCAGTGGGCAATCCAGGGTATTTTTAAGGGTTACTGCACACTGGGAGATTTGTTGCTCACAGGAAATCTACATGACCTACAGCCAACAAATCTCCTAACAATACCTTTGGAATGGTGTCAGTAGAAGTGTCCCGTGCACACATTAATCATGCAATCACCAGAAATTGCCTTCTCTTGCATATTCCAGTAATTATGTTATGGAGAGTCTCACAGACACCACTGCACAGGTATTTTCCCATGTGCACCCAGAAGAATATTGGCTTACTAGTTTTACCTAGTTTTTGTAGGAATATCACTTGTTGATTATAGTTTTAGAAACATTAATGACTTCTGCAGTGAAGCCCTGAACTTTTTGAGCTCAAGAAGAGAACCCTAAAAAAGAACCCTAGGCACAAAGGAGCCCTGCACATGTCAAAGTTAGGTGTTGATGGGGTTTTTCACCTTTGAGTAAGGGGCTTGTTTACTAAAATCCAAACATTTCTCACTATTTCCTTAAAACCACTTTGACCAAACTCCCATTCATCCTTTGGTAACAAGGAAGATGAGTCATTGTATTATGGGTCACTTTAGTGATTTTAATAAATACTTTTCAAATCTGAATGTCAAAGCCTCCAAACACATTCAGGGGAATGTAATAAAAGTCGCAAAGAGCAAAACAATTCGCACCAATAAGACTAAAAATCCACATCTCGCAATGTAATATTGTTCCTTAAACTGTTATTGCATTGCGAATTTTAATTGCGCATTGCGAATTTTAATTGCGCACTCATAAGAAGTGCTTGAAGGTGTCGTAATCTTTTGGAGCAAACATAACGACTTTTTCAGTAAGAAGTTTTATTACATTGACTGCGCATTGGCGCAAACTATAAAATTCGCAAACGGTCTTTCACTGTCGGAAGTGGTCGCTAAACAGTTTCTGGGCTCGCA
The DNA here is from genome assembly GCF_017654675.1 of Xenopus laevis. NCBI lineage: Eukaryota > Metazoa > Chordata > Amphibia > Anura > Pipidae > Xenopus > Xenopus laevis. The sequence continues at coordinate 105,443,945 of NC_054380.1, read as the reverse complement.
AAATCTATATTAAATTCGCACAAAGCAAAATTTGTTCGCGCAAAGGCAACTTTTCGCATTGCGAATAGTTTTTCCGTTAGCGATTTTTATTACATTCCCCCGAAAGGGGGTTATTTACTAAAATCTGAAAATTTCTCACTATTTTCTTAAAACCACTTCAACCAAAATCCCATGCACATTTTTACCCGATTTATCAATAAATTTACACAAAAAAATCTGTTGTGGTAAAAGACTAGATAAAATCGTAAAAAGATCTGTAATTGTACAATTTTTATTTGGATTTTATGGATTTGGATTGGCCAAAAACCACAAATTATTCAGATTATTGTACGAAACCCAGGTCAGATCATGTTATCTTCCAGCTGTAATCGGGACATCTGCATTGACCTGTACATGAGCTAGGCAGGTCACGAAAAATTATAGGTTTTTTTCTATAAAAAAATGTTGTTTTCCACTAAACCGCTGACCATAAAAAATGGGAGTTCAGTAGATAACCTCCTTAGTATGATGCAGAAAGCAGAATTCTAAGACAATTTGAAATGTATGCTTTGAATTTAAACTGTTATGTGCTTACCAGGGTTAGTAACCCTAGCAAACTGGAACCATTTTAAAAAAAGAAAGATACTTGATAAAAAATATAAATGACAATAATAGTAAAGCTTCATAGTCAACTTGTTTTTTGATTGATGGGGACTGGCAACCAAAAAAGTTTTTGCAGTTGCATAATGCCAACACTATCAAGTCTGAGTTTCACAACTAGCAATGCAGTTTGTGAATTATGATACTGAGATCTTGTGTGGTTTGGAAAAGACTCAATTTCACTTCTACTTTATGTACTAAATATATGTCAGCATCCTGCCCTTGCATAAGCAACTGTTATCAGGAGAGTAAACAGATTTGTAACATATTACTATTTACATGTATTATGTGCAATACATTATGTAACAAAAGTAGGACCAGTAATACAACCTCTATGCAATACAAAAATGATTATGCTGTATATATAAGAACGATTATATAATGATATTATGTCACCTCTGAGACACATGATCTGTATAAGAACCCATTACCTTCATCTTCCTGCCTTCATATGGCCATGTTGTTGTTGACTACTGATATCCTTATGATTTACTATAGGGGGGGTTCATTATTCCCCCCAAAAAATACAAATGTCTCAAGTGGAGTTCACCAAGATTGAGCTGCAGCAATGATTGATTCCCTAATGCCTACTGAATCCTACATGTAGAACGAGTATATATATTTACAAAGAAATATATATAGGGAGATCAACGCATTTGGCAACAGAAATTAAAAAACAGCATAGCGTAATACGTTCATTTAAAAGGAATATCACCCTGTGTTTCAAATGGCTTATTAACAAATGTGCTCCCCTTTTTTGGGCAACTGTTAGAAAAAGACGACAAATCAGGGGTAAGTATAAGGAGTGAAAGGTATTTTCCTATGCATGTAAACACTTGTTCTGTTCATGGTTCACCAAATTCTTTTACCACTAATTAGTGACAACCAAATCCTTGTAACCCTTTCAACAAAGATGCAATGCCTCAGATACATTCCATTGTCGTTAAACATGAATCCCCTTTGCACTTTGCTTGCCGTGATAATCACAAGACCAGATTTGTTATGAAACAGACGAACAACAGCCATTCTGTGTTCTCTCTAGGCACAAAATGAAGCAACAGTTCAAATAAAATCCTTTACCTCTTTAGGCTGGACTCAGACACAAATCAAACCAGTTAGATTAACACTAAGGGTAGAACTCGATGGTGCGGCTCAAGTCGACCTGTCGCCTTACGATGAAACGCATGTGTCGTGTCGGATGTCCTGAAGATACAGGGAGTAAAGGAGAAATTGCAGGTAAGAACTACATTTATCCGACTGTCGGATGAAAACACTGCACGCTGCATTCTTACCTGCGATTTCTCCTTCACTTCCTGTATCTTCAGGACATCCGACACATCGCATGCGTTTCATCGCATGGCAACGTGTCTGCTCGAGTCACACCGCCGAGTTCTACCCTTAATCTTCTATTTAAAAAGAAAAATCTCAATCTGTTCAATTTTAAGTTCAGGTATACAATCTATTAACAAGAAATACTCGAGTTCTGGGGTTTTCCAGATAAGGGATCTTTCCATAATTTTGATCAACATACCTTAATTCTCCTAAAAACATTTAAATATTAAAAGCCAACAGGATTGTTTTGCCACTAATATGGATCCATGCAGTTTAGTTACCATCAAGTACAAGTACATGTTATTATTGCAGAGAAATGGGACATGGCCTTTACATAATTCAGAGCTTTCTGCATAGCAGGTTTTGGGATAAGGGATCCCATACCTTTGCTTCTAATTGTGAAAAACCGATACATATTTACATTTGAATCATTACATGTGGAATGTTATACATACAGTATATATACTTTACATTTCTGCTCTCCAAAGCTTATCCTCTAACTCAGTGTTCTCCAACTTATTACATGTAGTGGGCAGATTATTTCTTATACATTGTATTCAAGGCCCAGAGTATGATAAAATGATGATGTCTAACAATAAAGTCTATGGAGCCATTGAACAGACTGGTGCCATAAAAACCCTTTAGAGGGACACTTCTGATCCCCAGGCCCCAAAGTGGACAGTCCGGCTCATAAGGTTGTATGATAAAAGCTTGGCTTTCTAGAAAGGACCTGACATTTTATTTCAGGGGTGGGCCAAGCCAACTGGGCACCCTATGAAGGCCAACCACTGCACAGTGACATAGTATGGGGGAGGGGCAGTGTTGAGAAGAAGGGAGAGTGGAGCAGAGGGAGTAAGCGAACTTGGAAGGTGCCTCTTCTGCCTAACCCTAGTTCCGGAACACAGAAAGAAATCATCAGCGCTCAGTCTAACTCGCGCAGTGGAATTGACCAGCTGCTGTAGACACCATTGACCCAGCGCTCAGTCTAACCCACATTCTGGAGTTGACCAGCTGCTGTAAACGATAAAAAGTAAATATTTGTACACAACGAGAAAATTTGCCAGAGCTCCGTTTGCCTTTAAAAAGTAATTACAAAAAATAAGGTGTTAGTACCACACTCTATAATAAATCAAAGGATAGGGTCTCCAAATAGTACGTGATTACTCACCACATAGAGGAAGAGGCCTAGGTGCACCGCCCTGAGCCCTCAGCATGGGGAGCGGGCAAAACGAAAACTCTTTAGGGCAGGCACTCAATGAAGGTAATCTTTCACCAGGCAATTGGTTCAAAGTGAAAAAAATAGTTTATTGTGTCCACAGCCTAACGCGTTTCGTGTTACAAACACTTAATCATAGGCTATCTTTACAGAGCTGTGCTCAAAAATTTAAAGAAGAGTGCACCAATCAGAACAATACATCAATTAGCAAATCAACCAATGATAAGGCTTACCCAAATGCACCAATCACTACTCACAATTTTGGTGGGTGTGGATTAAGGTTACAGGTTGTCTCTTTTTTTAGGTGCCATATTGGTGCACCTTAACTGAATTTAAAGTGACACAGTGCCATATTTACACACCTAAAGTGCAATTGTGTAGAGAAGATATATTATATATAAAAACACATAAGTGAAATATAAATGTAAGGTACTTGTAGAAACAGTATGGAGTGTTTAAATTAGAAAGGTACAACTAGTACTCCTAAGATATTAACTAGGTATTTCTACCACACTTTGGCCAAAATATGTAAGCTCAAGTGCCATGTCAAGGCCCATTGTTGTACATGAGTCCTACATGGTTTGTGAGCATTATAAGTTTGTAGTGCATTTAAAATCAAGTCCTCCAGCAACCAGTGTGACTGACTAATAAGACCATTGTGAACTTACCCTTAACTCAGGAGCTCTAGTGGGATGTGAATAATTTCTTTCCTACACTATATAATCTCCACATGCAACTCTGATCCGTTGTGTGGCCTCTATGATTTAATACATCTACATTTCAGTAGACTATGATTAAAACAGTGTTACTGGATAAGTTGTCATGTTTTTTTTTTTCTTTATTTAAATGTTTATTTGTTTTGCATAAATAAAGATTTGTGTACAAACAACATACTATTACATACCTCCCAACATTTTGAAAATAGAAAGAGGGACAAAAAGATTTGCTGCGTGGAGCGAGGTGGGATTTTTTGACCATGCCATTCCCTAATGACCAATTTGGCAAGTTATGAACGTTTGAACACATTTCTGTGTTTTTTATGTGTTATTACAGTTTTGCTAAGGTGACTTGCCCTTTAATCTACAAGTCACAGTTTCCCCAATAGACCTACTTATCTTAAATTGTTACAATTGTTTCTTTGCTTATCTTAAATTGTTACAAAAGTATCGAAGTGCACCTGCCACATATTCTGGGCTCTCTGCCAAATTAAATTAGAAACGTTGTATCTTTTTCTGGCTGTTCAGTGCAGGAGATCAAAGAGAATGTCGGGACATTTCAGTTACAAACCCTGGACTCTGGGTTGTGCTGTCAAAATTGGAACTGTCCAGCAAAAAAGTTGGGAGGTATGCTTTTACAAATATCTGATTTGCTGTTAGAGAGTTTATGATACTTTAACATGGTCTATTGAAATTATTTACCCTTGACTGAATAGTAAATTATAAACTGCATTAACAATGGCTAAGGAGCATGACTTTTGTTCAGAGGATCATTTCTTTTAAAAAAGCTACAGAGAATGGAGAGTTCGTGTGGGAATGCAGCAACTTCCCAGCATACAAAGATGCTAGATTTAGGCAATTTCCAATCATTGTCCATAAATCACCCCATATATGACATCTGTTGTTCAGTGCATTGTTTGCTCAGCATCTGGTTAGTAGAAAATGATTACTTTTAGTTAGTTTTGTTTTTTGGTTTGTAGAAAATTAATTATTGCAATATTATGGCCATTTTCCCTGGGCCCAAAGCACCAGAGACCACCCACTATAAGAAAAAATGTTGTGCAAAAAATAATACTGGGACATCTCCCATCCAATATCTCATTCTCATTGATTGATGTTTTTGATGTATGCTGTAGGGATGGCAGACTTGTGGTCCTCCAATTGTTGTCGAATTATTTTGAGGGTTCTTTACGTTGTAGTTGAACAATAGCTGGAAGGGCTGCAGGTTGGGCATCCCTAATTAACATATAAAACCTCATTTATGACCACATTTGGAAACATTAAAATAGACTAGAGATATGGAGGGACAGTAGCATAGTAACATTATTTATGTTCTATTTTATCCTTTAATGCTTTAGCACACGGGCAGATTCGGGGGGGTATATATATATATATACAAGGGAAAGTTGTGGTCACCACTATTTTTAAAACAATTAGGCGGGGGTGCAATGAGGCTGTGACCACAAAATACATTTAGACAAATACAAGAGTCCTCTGCACTCAACCCATTATCAATATATTTAAGACAGATATTTTGTGCATACTGCTACTGAAAAATGCCTTACCCTTTAAACAAAACAGGGATTGTTTGTCCATATATTGCAATATATTTAAGATGGCCAACTACGTCAAAGTCATCCTATATCTGGCCAGTAAAAGGTAAAACATAGTCCCTTTGTAAAATGTATAACGAAGCAATAGAATTATTAATAAATCAGATGAAAATTGAGCATAGGACTGGCCAGATATGGGATGACTTTGACGTAGTTGGCCAGCTTAAATATATTGCAATATATGGACAAACAATCCCTGTTTTGTTTAAAGGGTAAGGCATTTTGCAGGAGCAGTATGCACAAAATGTCTCTGTCTTAAATATATTGATAATGGGTTGAGTGCAGAGGACTCTTGTATTTCTCTCTCTCTCTCTCTCTCTCTCTCTCTCTCTCTCTCTCTCTCTCTCTCTCGCCGTCATCAGAAAGTGAAACCCCAAACACAACAAAAGGCGCCAGAATTCAGGATGTGACATCATAGAGTTCAGTAGAGTAAGTGAATACAATGTGTGAGTGCGCTGGTCATAATGTATCTAATAGTGTCTCGGTAAGTATCCTTAGCTCTATGGGCCAAGGTCAACGTGAGTGCCCAGCACTGTGAGTATCAAAACTAGCGCCAGCTAAATTAGTGTATAACAAACTCTGTGCTACATCCAATTGTGAGTATGTGTGCAGCCAGTCTGTGTGAGGCACAGCGTATAACATAGAACCACTTACCCGATGAGAGGGATCGCAATCACAGAGAAACAACGTAGCAATGTCGCCCCTGTTACAGTCGACGGGCCAACTATCAGTGTCACTGTAATCAGGGGCGATCCTGGCCCCTCTGCTGCCTGAGGCAGCAGCAGTTTCTGCTGCCCCCCCTCCCCCGGAAATTCGCTCTTAAAGTACCAGGAGCAGCATTTTTGCTGCCCCTGGTACCTAGTGGGGCACTCCCGCCTGAGGTGACAGCCTCAACTCGCGTCATTGGCGAAGCACCCCTGACTGTAATAACTGTGGTCGCTCGCAGCTCAATGTATGTCAGCGTTCATTTCACGGCCCATAGCAGGAGGCGTGTGTTGTCCTCCTTCACGCAACATATAGCTCCGTCCTATCACAAGCAGCGCTATTCACCACGCCTCTTTTTACATCGCCCAGCCAGGGAATCCCCTGTCGCTGATCAAGGGACACTTTAGTCCCTTTGCTCGTCCAGGTATTTGAAGGGCTTGTCACACCGTCCAAACAGAAGAGCCCCAGGTGTGTCCACGGCAAGCAAGTGAAACACCTGCATCGTGCTCACTCCTTTGTGGGCATTGTAAGCTGTATGTACATGACGGGCAAGCTCCTAAAGCATCAGTCATGGTGCTGTGTGGTGTGCTTGCTTGGGAGCTTAGTGCTGTTTAATACATTAACACACCGCCTCACTGCAGCCCTATTTTAAGCCTTCAGTATATTACAGGACTAGTTGGTCCTTCATCCTGTGGGGGGGCGGCCGAAGAACTCTGTTGTTGCCCCCATCATCATAGTGATAGCTTGTCAGCTCTATTAAAAATAGAATATTGACAGAAAGTATTAGATAAACATGCAATTTGAAGTGATGATCACCCACTTCCTAAACATAAAGAGTAAAGTATGAAGCATCTCCAAGTGTGGATATGTGATCAGCGTCCTTAAATAAAACGTTGTTTTGTGCAACGATATTAACTTACTAAAATATGAGTATATCATAAGCATCCTTAGATATTATGGTACTACCTACCATGTTGGTAGTAATACACCCCAAGTAGTACCTATAGGAACAAACCATCCACCAGATCCCGCCCACACCAGCATCAAGGGCCCATGACCCCTGTTTGGTGATTAGCCATGATCCGAATGCTTCAATAGACTCACCACCCCCTAAAAAGTACAACGCCTACCAGAGTCATCGTCCAAATAAATCTTAATCTCACTGGGTTGTCAGCCACTTCACTGGTATTAGTAAAAGGGGGACATGGGTAGTGTTCCATTTAAACCCTTCGGTGTCAAGGTGTCCAATTTTTAAATCCACATGGAGTGTTTTTGTAGCAATAATAAGTCTCTGTTGCCTCCTCTCCTAGGTGCAGGTACATGATCGATAATCATGTGTCGAAACTGTGGCAGGGTGTGCTTATTCTTTAACCAATGTTTTGAAATGGGTTGATCAGCCTCCCCAGTGGCCAAGGCGCTTCTGATAGCACAGCGGTGGTTGTTCATCAGCTCTCGGTACGTAGTGGAATCCTTCCCAATATAATGTAGCCCACACGGGCACCAGGCCATATATACAACATGGTCCGTGGTACATGTGACCCTGTGGTTGATTCTGAATTTTGTTCCCGTCCTTGGGTGGGTGAAGTGCATGCCCTGTAGCATCCCCCTACAAGTCAGACAATTGGTACATTTATAAAAACCATCCTTCAGTGGTCTTTGCAGCCAGATGGTACTTCTATATATATATACAGTAGTGAATAAAGTACCCCCTCTTGTAAATTATAAGGATATTATAAGTTACCTCGGAGTTTCATTACCATATAAAAACACGAGGCCGAAGGCCGAGTGTTTTTATACAGGTCATGGAACTCCAAGGTAACTTATAATATCCTCATATTTTGCAACAGGGGTACTTTATTTATTATAAAACACACGTTTCAGTGAGTCGTGACAGAAATGACATCAGAACTCACTGTTTATAACTGATGCCATCAGAACTCACCGTTTATAAAAATTTACAGGATATTCATGGCTTTTGTGTATTATATATATATATATATATATATATATATATATATATATATATATATATATATATATATATACAGCGTCGAGGAAGGTACGCACTCACAGGTCTTATGAAGAAAAAAATGGTGTTTATTATTCAAAGCAAAGACTGACGTTTCGGCTAGCACTCTAGCCTTTCTCAAAGTGCTACAACAAACAATTACAGGCCCTAATAAACCCTAAAGTGGCGGGAGGGGAGGTAGTGACATCATCGGTGGGGGATGTGTGGGGGATGTGCACACAATAGAGTGGAAAAAAACAAGGTAAAATAAACAATCACAATACAGATAATATGTACAGATTCACAATCCATATATATATATACACAAGAGTCAATCCTGGAGGTGAAAGGTTGTTGCAATTAATATCAACAGTTTGGCCATTTAGTCCATAAACCACAAAATGTATCAAAACGCGGTTAATCCTATCGAGTGATATATTTAAAGGGAAATGCAACAATTAATATCAACAGTGTTGCCATTTAGTCCGTAAATCACAAAATATATCAAGATGCAGTTAATCTTCTCGGACAATGTTGCCAAATAAAAATACAGCAGGTCCCAACAAGCTGGAAGTCCTTGAAAGTTCATTAAAAGAAATGGTAGGCGCTATACAGTACCTATAGTAAGCGGTTCCTGGCTGAATGAAACTGAGACGGGAGGTGGGAAGTGACTTCACCGTTCTGTAGGGGTTCCATTGGAGTACGTCCATGATCAGTCTGGTCCTCACGTCAAACCGAATTCTGAGTCGCTGGAGAGTGCGGCCTTGTGTTTGGTGCTGATTGAACAGCTCTGATTGAGTGTGGTAGTGGTGCACCTTCGCATAACTTCCTGTAGGTGGCATGAGTTCCCCAGGTCCCGTTGCTATGGACTAAGACCTTGGTGACCTGTTGTTGCTAATGCTGCTTATTAGGAAATAAAGAAGGATTTTGGCATCAGTTTGACATCCTGGGTATCTGAGGGTTCTGAAGTAAGAGCAATGATATACAGAGTGACAGAAAAGATAGAGTCAGATGTAGAAGAGAGGGAACAAAGGGGCACAAGAGAGGGGCAAAATCCCAGTCACTCAGTAGTATCATCTGCTTGGTGATAAAAATATACAGTTCATAGCGGACTGCTTGAACATAAAGTCCTTTACACAAGCAATACATGATCACTGGACCCTTGTACAAAAAGATAAGTCTTTACCATCATCTTTTAAATCACCACCACGCATCGCCTATAGGAGGGGCAAGAACTTGAGGGACCAACTAGTTAAGACGGACCCTACACACTGCTACCAATTACCTACACCATCAACATGGCTCTCCAACTCCAAGCCCGGATGCTATCGCTGCACAGATTGCACTACCTGCAGGCAACTCTTGACAGGATCTACATTCTCCCATCCGCATTCGGGGAAACAGATCCAAATTGAACATCGACTTACATGTACCTCCAAATTTATTATCTATATACTAAAGTGCCCCTGTGGGTTGATGTATGTGGGCAAGACAATCACTAACTTTAGGGACAGAATGGCGAACCACAGATCCTCCATTCGAGCGGCATTGAATAAAGGGAGCGGTGACACACCAGTAGCGCAACACTTTGTCGAATGTAAACATACATTAGCATCACTCAGATGCATGATCATTGACCACGTCCCCATCCCTTCCCGCGGAGGTGACCAAGAGCGACTCCTACTACAGAAGGAACTGAAGTGGATCCACCGTTTGGACACCCTGAGCCCCAGAGGATTGAACGAACTTATCTCCTATAACCCTTTCTTTTGATTGACCTGTCGTAGTTATTTGTTGCTGCATTTTGATCACAGTTCCAGGCTGACCCTGAGGCTGAGTGTTCTTGATTTTCTTACTCTCTTCTTTCCCCTGTTGTACCTCCCTGTGTCACTGGTGGCCTAAATTGGCCGGTTATGATCACCAATGTATAACCAGTCTTTTTCCCAAGTAATTCAGCAACCACCTGAATCTGATTTCTAAGGGTCCTCATCTTAACACACAACATAGGATGGGCTGAGTGTCGCATCTCCCCTGGGTAACTAGGTGGCAGACCTCACCTACAACTCCAGTGTGTACCTCCGACTGCTTGGACCAACACAGATTTTGCGGCACCAAAAAGTAGCTACTTATTGCAGCCTGGAGCAATTGGGCGTATCTGGCATTAGGGCGGTTACACAATTGTAAATCCGCCATTATTCAAGCAGTCCGCTATAAACTGTATATTTTTATCACCAAGCAGATGATACTACTGAGTGACTGGGATTTTGCCCCTCTCTTGTGCCCCTTTGTTCCCTCTCTTCTACATCTGACTCTATCTTTTCTGTCACTCTGTATATCATTGCTCTTACTTCAGAACCCTCAGATACCCAGGATGTCAAACTGATGCCAAAATCCTTCTTTATTTCCTAATAAGCAGCATTAGCAACAACAGGTCACCAAGGTCTTAGTCCATAGCAACGGGACCTGGGGAACTCATGCCACCTACAGGAAGTTATGCGAAGGTGCACCACTACCACACTCAATCAGAGCTGTTCAATCAGCACCAAACACAAGGCCGCACTCTCCAGCGACTCAGAATTCGGTTTGACGTGAGGACCAGACTGATCATGGACGTACTCCAATGGAACCCCTACAGAACGGTGAAGTCACTTCCCACCTCCCGTCTCAGTTTCATTCAGCCAGGAACCGCTTACTATAGGTACTGTATAGCGCCTACCATTTCTTTTAATGAACTTTCAAGGACTTCCAGCTTGTTGGGACCTGCTGTATTTTTATTTGGCAACATTGTCCGAGAAGATTAACTGCATCTTGATATATTTTGTGATTTACGGACTAAATGGCAACACTGTTGATATTAATTGTTGCATTTCCCTTTAAATATATCACTCGATAGGATTAACCGCGTTTTGATACATTTTGTGGTTTATGGACTAAATGGCCAAACTGTTGATATTAATTGCAACAACCTTTCACCTCCAGGATTGACTCTTGTGTATATATATATGGATTGTGAATCTGTACATATTATCTGTATTGTGATTGTTTATTTTACCTTGTTTTTTTCCACTCTATTGTGTGCACATCCCCCACACATCCCCCACCGATGATGTCACTACCTCCCCTCCCGCCACTTTAGGGTTTATTAGGGCCTGTAATTGTTTGTTGTAGCACTTTGAGAAAGGCTAGAGTGCTAGCCGAAACGTCAGTCTTTGCTTTGAATAATAAACACCATTTTTTTCTTCATAAGACCTGTGAGTGCGTACCTTCCTCGACGCTGTTGTTCTACTTTTTGGGCTTATCGCACCCAGGCAACATTTACCTACTTACGTGTTGTGCTGGCCTCCAATAGTTTCAGTTTCTATATATATATATATATATATATATATATATATATATATATATATATATATATATATATATATATATATATATATATATATATATATATACACACACACACACACATTCATGATAACAAGTACATCTATATCTGGCTGCCACAGCAACAAGAGCATATAAAAATGTGCAAAATTGCTGCACTCTCAGGGTTTGAAAAAAAAAAATCAAATCCTGAGAGTGCAGCAGTTTTGTTTCTTTTTAGGAAATGGGTAAAATGTATATATTGTACATATAAAAAAGTACATTTGTTGTATTCAAATATATTTAAAATGTAAAAATATCACTATACGATATAAACTATTCTAAATTGTATTATGTATTATGAAGCTGCTTACTGCATTTAATTCTGGTTGATTAGGTAAAGATCTGTTACTAAAGTTTCCAAGTGTCTGTAAATGAGTCAGTATGTACAACATTGTGGTGATCATATGATACATGGACTTAGGTCCAACACAACAGATTAACTTTGCCCTATTATTCTGCTGCTGACTTGTTACACAGTTGGTGTGGATCTTAAATCATTCCTGTGGAAACAGGTAGTACGGTGAGACATGGCAAGCAAGTCACTGCTCTTTCTCTTGCTATTTGCCCTGCTAGCCTATTATTTTTACACTCCTCTCCCAGATAATGTGGATGAGAAACTCACAGTCATGTTGATACACGGAATGTTTAAAGCTCTTGGATACATGGTGAGTTAAATATTTATTACTTCTGTACAACTGCCATTAAAAGTGTGAATCTCTGTCTGTGTATTCATTATCCAAACAATTGTTCATAAGCCAATAATGAACAGAAGATAAAAAGAACAATTGCTAAACTGTAATAAGGATTTAGAAAACCTCTGAACATGCTGGTGGATTCATTTATATAGGGAATTGTTTGCATTATGTCAATACTTCTGTTCTTCATTCATCGAGATGTGCCTGTCAGTGGATTTGACAAGATACTGTACCTGTAATTCTGTCCTAGATTATTACATTTAGATTAGTGATGGGCGAATTTGCGCCGTTTTGCTTCGCCGAAAAATTCGCGAAACGGCGAAAAATTTGCGAAACGGCGCCGGCGTCTCGTTTTTTGACGCCGGCGCCCGTTTTTTCGACGCCGGCACCCGTTTTTGACGATGGCGTCCGTTTTTCGGAAAAATTTTTTTTGACGCCGGCGAAAATTCGCCGCAAATTCGCGCCTGGCGAATAAATTCGCCCATCACTAATTTAGATTTAGGTTTAGTTTTCAGATGTAGTTGTAATTATGATAAACTGTATAAATATAAGGAAAACTGTTGATAAATTGATGGGTAAGGAGGATTTGTTACTGTAACAAAATTGCTTGGCAGGTGAGGACTCTGAAGAGCCTTTTGTCTTTAACTGAGCAGGCGGGCGGCTTTAAAAGAGGGGCCCTGCTCAAAGTAATACAACATATAATTTGGCATGTCCAATCTTTGACTGAAATACAACAGGCTGCACATGTTTGGCATATATACTAAAAATGTGTTCATTTGTACCAATTATACAGTATATTCTAGCCACAGGGGTATTTTGATGTCCAGGTCAAATGTCCACTTATCCTAGGGTTGCCAACTTGCCAGTAAACATGGTGCTTAATATATCCAACTCTGAGTTATCACCTCTGGCCCTACCAGCAGCTGTATAATTATCAGTACACCACTCCTCCTTGTGTAAACAGGCTGTGCTGCATTATAAAAGATTAACCTTTGGTATGTTTTCTACTCACGGAATCTGATTCATTCTTGCTTAATCAAACAAAATAAACAAACAGACTTCAGATTTGTGTGTAAGGGTCAGGGCACACGCTCAGATTCAGGGAGATTAGTTACCCGGCGACAAATCTCCTCTTCTTCAGGGTAACTAATCCGCCTGAACTGCCTCCCGCCAGCTACAATGTAAATCGCCGGTGGGATGGCACTCGGAGCGCTTTGTTTTCCATAACTGTCCGAAGTTGCCTCACGAAGATGATTTGTCGCTGGCTGACTAATCTCCAATAAATTTGAGCGTGTTCCCTGACCCTAAATATTTTAAAGAAAGTAGCAGTGCAGATGTGGCTGTAACTATCTTTCGCTGGACAACTCCATGTCATATGTAATGGGATAGCCCACGCCCCAGTGCTCCCGTCAGAAGGACCCTCCCCAAAGCTTTAAAAGCCCAACCCACCCCCAAATCCGGTGTCTTTTTTTCTTCTGCTTCAGTTTATTTTTGCTCCTGTTAGAAGCAGTTTTCTTTTTAACCTTGGGGAAGCATTAGGGCTTGCTGGAAAGCGTCCTAGGGACTGGGGTTTTGGTCCTTGTGATCTTTTTCCCCTCAAGCACATTACCTCAGGGATGAAGTCTTCAATGTTTCATCATCTGGATCAGGCAGGCACAGTGTTACTGTGGCTTATGTCACTGGTTTGTCCTTGATCCATGTGCCTTCACAGCCTGATTATAATCTGTCCGGCGGCAAATGCTATGTCCCCCCATCCGTGTGCCTACCTGGGCATGTCTAAAAAGCGTCCAGCGGCATTGGGGTATATGGTCCCTACACCCGGTCTGATTTTTACGGATGGGAGAAGGAGGTGGCAGTTAGTTAAGGTTAATCTGTTGGAATTCCAGGTTTGCCTTGGAGAGTGGGGTTAACAGAATGTTAAGTTAGCGGCCTAAACTTTATGTCCTCCTTCTTCTTCTTTTCCCCCATACTGGGGTATTATTTTCTTTTTTCTGGAGGAATTTAGGTTTCAGAGCCAGTTGCTTCCCTCACAAGTCTTTCCCAAGGTTGAGGTAGTTTACATATATTTAAAAAAAAAAAGGGGCCTTTGATCTACTAGCAGTTAAACATTTAGGCTTAGCTGGTTATGCCATCCTGATGCTGGAGTCTCTTAACTCTTAAGAATGGATGGACCAGATTGGCCATTGTGGAAATGGTGGCGGATCTGTATGTTCTATGAGCAATTTTAATGCAATGCTAATTTGCATGTTCTATACTGATCCGTATGGTAATGTGGATCTGCAGGTTCTGGGAGCAGCAGCTGTAGGTAATTAGGCAATTACTTTGGAGGTCAGTGTCAGGTGCAGTTAATGAACAGGTATTCCCCTCTCACTCCCTCCCTTAGCAGCTCAGAGCAGGGCCGGGCCAAGGTAGTTTGGCACCCTAGGCAAGGGCTTCAATCAGCACCCCCGCGCCCCCGTTCTGTATGACCATTTCCCACCGAATCCCGCTTTTTGTGATAAAAAAACCTTACAACACATTAATGAATCAAACTGTGTAAGGGTTACAGCGTGGAACCGCTGTGATAGTGGATAGCCATTCCATTGGGAGAGGATATGGCGGAAGCCCAGGGGTGTACCCATAGATGATAGGGGAGGCAGACATGGTGAAAATAAAGCAGGTTTACTTGGAGCTTGCAAATAACACAGGAACAGTTCAAAATAAGGTAATTACCAGGAAGGTGAGGATAAGGAAACAATGCTGGAACAAGGCAACACAGGAGCTTGGAATCCAGGAGCTTGGGATACAGGTAAGGAATCACAGGAACAAGATACAGTGACCAGATACAGGATACGATTACAATTAATGACTCAGCCCTGAGCAAAGGTAATTGGGAATGGGAAACACATGAGGGTAAACGAGGTGGGTGGAGAATGGGGAGGAAAACACTAGAAACTGACAGGTACATGAAACACAAGACACACAAGGCTAAGGATCAGCCTCAAAGAGCCCCCAGTGGCTCAAAAGAACACACATTGTCCAGAATCTGGGAAATAAAGGTTCGAGTCCCGGGCTGATCCTTACAGTACCCCCTCCTTAAGGGTCGACCTCCGGGCGACCCAAACGAAAGACCCCCATCCTTTTTAGTCCAATGACTGGAGATGGGGACAAAAGTTTTGCCAGGGTCAAAGGCTGGATAGCCGCCAGGGTCAAAGGCTGGAGAGCCGCCAGGGTCAAAGGCTGGAGAGCCGCCAGGGTCAAAGGCTGGAGAGCCGCCAGGGTCAAAGGCTGGAGAGCCGCCAGGATCGGAAGCCAAAACGGAGAAGTCACCAGGTTCAGGTACCGGAGAACCGCCAGGGTCAGGAGCCAGATCAGAGAAGTCGCCAGGGTCAGGAGCCAGATCAGATGGACGGCCAGAGTCAGCCTGCATAGCAGAAGAACCAGCCAAGGCACCCATTACAGGTGGCGGACCAGCAGAGGCACCCATTACAGGTGGCGGACCAGCAGAGGCACCCATTACAGGTGGCGGACCAGCAGAGGCACCCATTACAGGTGGCGGACCAGCAGAGGCACCCATTACAGGTGGCGGACCAGCAGAGGCACCCATTACAGGTGGCGAACCAGCAGAGGCACCCATTACAGGTGGCGGACCAGCAGAGGCACCCATTACAGGTGGCGGACCAGCAGAGGCACCCATTACAGGTGGCGGACCAGCAGAGGCACCCATTACAGGTGGCGGACCAGCAGAGGCACCCATTACAGGTGGCGGATTGCCCAGGACAACAGGAAGACCACCACGAATAGCAACAAGACTGGTAGACTCTGGAGCACCAGAACTATCAGATCCTGCAGCAGGAATGGCAGGTCTAGAAGTAGATTTGACCGTGGGCCCAGAGGCCATGGTACACAGGTCCTCACAGGCTGAACCCAGCAAGGCTGCTGGCACAGAGGCTGGAAGTGGCAAGGATGGGAGCGGCAAGGCTGCTGGCACAGAGGCTGGAAGCGGCAAGGCTGCCGGCAAGGCTGCTGGCACAGGAGCTGCAGGCGGGACCACTGGCACAGGAGCTGCAGGCGGGACCACTGGCACTGGAGCTGCAGGCGGGACCACTGGCACAGGAGCTGCAGGCGGGACCACTGGCACAGGAGCTGCAGGCGGGACCACTGGCACAGGAGCAACAGGCGGGACCACTGGCACAGGAGCAACAGGCGGGACCACTGGCACAGGAGCTGCAGGTGGGACCACTGGCACAGGAGCTGCAGGCGGGACCACTGGCACAGGAGCTGCAGGCGGGACCACTGGCACAGGAGCTGCAGGCGGGACTGTAGGAACTGGAGCTGAAAACGTAATGGGAGACATGGAAATTGACAGAGACAGCTTTCGGGGAGCCGGCACAGGAACAGGCAGCTTTCGGGGTGCCGGCACAGGAGGCAGCTGCTGGGGGCCTGGAATTGGAACAAGAGGCAGCTGCTGGGGGACCGGCACTGGAGCAAGAGACTGCTTTCGGGGAGCCGGCACTGGAGCCGGAGGCTGCTTTCGGGGAGCCGGCACTGGAGCAGGAGGCAGCTGCTGGAGAACCAACACTGGAACAGGAGGCAGCTGCTGGAGGACCAGCACTGGAACAAGAGGCAGCTTTCGGGGAGCCGGCACAGGAACAGGCAGCTTTCGGGGAGCCGGCACAGGAGGCAGCTGCTGGGGGCCTGGCACTGGAACAAGAGGCAGCTGCTGGGGGACCGGCACTGGAGCAAGAGACTGCTTTTGGGGAGCCAGCACTGGAGCAGGAGGCTGCTTTCGGGGAGCCGGCACTGGAGCAGGAGACTGCTTTCGGGGAGCCGGCACTGGAGCAGGAGGCAGCTGCTGGAGGACCGGCACTGGAACAAGAGGCAGCTGCTGGAGAACCGACACTGGAGGCAGCTCTGCTGAGAAGTCGGCACAGGAACAGGCAGCTTTCGAGGAGCCGGCGCAGCAGACAGGACAGGCTGGGAAGCCGGCACAGCAGACAGGACAGGCTGGGAAGCCGGCACAGCAGACAGGACAGGCTGGGAAGCCGGCACAGCAGACAGGACAGGCTGGGAAGCCGGCACAGCAGACAGGACAGGCTGGGAAGCCGGCACAGCAGACAGGACAGGCTGGGAAGCCGGCACAGCAGACAGGACAGGCTGGGAAGCCGGCACAGCAGACAGGACAGGCTGGGAAGCCGGCACAGCAGACAGGACAGGCTGGGAAGCCGGCACAGCAGACAGCCAGTTGGGAGCCAGTCGTCGGGAAGGTCCAGCTGGACACTTGGGTAGCCGATGCTGCTGCGAAGCCTCCTCTCTTGGGGGTACTAGGCACGGCAGAAGCCCCATTTTGGGAGGCACAGAACATGACAGAAGCCCCTCTTCTGGGGGCACAGGACAAGGCAGAAGCCCCTCTTCTGGGGGCACAGGACAAGGCAGAAGCCCCACTTCTGGGGGCACAGGATCAGGCAGAAGCCCCACTTCTGGGGGCACAGGATCAGGCAGAAGCCCCACTTCTGGGGGCACAGGATCAGGCAGAAGCCCCACTTCTGGGGGCACAGGATCAGGCAGAAGCCCCACTTCTGGGGACACAGGATCAGGCAGAAGCCCCTCTTCTGGGGGCGCAGGACAAGGCAGAAGCTGGGCCAGGACTGGAGGTAGCTGTTGCAGAGGGGTAGCAGGACCGGGAACTGAAGCAGACCGCTGTGGGGTAGAGGGCCCAGGAATAGACTGCGGAGGGATGGCTGGTGCTGGAACAGGAGCAGACTGCAGAGGCATAGCTGGCCCTGGAACAGGAGCAGACTGCAGAGGCATAGCTGGCCCTGAAACAGAAGCAGACTGCAGAGGCATAGCTGGCCCTGAAACAGGAGCAGACAGCGGTGGGGATTTCAAAGGCCAAGAAACTGGAGGTGGACGACCAGACACAGGCCAGATAGCAGTTTGTAGCTCATCTTCGCTCGAATCTGAATCCTCCCAGCCCACATCGAAGACTGAATCCTCCCAGTCATCGTCAAAGAGAAAATCCTGCCAGACATCATCACAGAAATGGGAGCTGACTTTTGCCTCATTCTCCCCACCCCAAGGGAGTTGTAGTTCCACATCGGGACAAGAAAGCATGGAGGGCTTTCCCAAGGGCTTCTTGTTTGGCTGAGTCATTCTGTAAGGGTTACAGCGTGGAACCGCTGTGATAGTGGATAGCCATTCCATTGGGAGAGGATATGGCGGAAGCCCAGGGGTGTACCCATAGATGATAGGGGAGGCAGACATGGTGAAAATAAAGCAGGTTTACTTGGAGCTTGCAAATAACACAGGAACAGTTCAAAATAAGGTAATTACCAGGAAGGTGAGGATAAGGAAACAATGCTGGAACAAGGCAACACAGGAGCTTGGAATCCAGGAGCTTGGGATACAGGTAAGGAATCACATGAACAAGATACAGTGACCAGATACAGGATACGATTACAATTAATGACTCAGCCCTGAGCAAAGCTCAGGGCGGGGTTAATAAAGGGACGGTAATTGGGAATGGGAAACACATGAGGGTAAACGAGGTGGGTGGAGAATGGGGAGGAAAACACTAGAAACTGACAGGTACATGAAACACAAGACACACAAGGCTAAGGATCAGCCTCAAAGAGCCCCCAGTGGCTCAAAAGAACACACATTGTCCAGAATCTGGGAAATAAAGGTTCGAGTCCCGGGCTGATCCTTACAAACTGTACCTGTGCTAGCCAGCAGCACCCAAAATATCGCCCCCAATCTGTACCTGTGCCAGCCAGCAGCCCCCCCCCCCGAAGTCTGTACCTGTTGTGCCAAACAATTCAGCATTGACCCCTAAGTAAGGACTCAGCAGCATTACCAAAATTGCCCGGCCCCAGCCCAGATCAGTGTGTACCTGTCCTCTCTCTCTGTGTTCTCTTCTCCAATAACACCAGCCGCCAATAACATCAGAATGCCGGTTATGCTACCGCCCAGCACTGCCTGGGGGCTCGCGCCAGGCCAGACCAGCACAGGCGCACAGCTCCCTCCCTGAGTGACGTCACCACACCGGCGCGCACTTACTACAGCGCATGAATGCAATTGCGCATTTGTCTACTCTTATTCTCTGGAGCAAGCAACCGAGCAGGAGGGAGAGCCAGGGCATGCTGAGGCACCAGATCCAGCCAGGGCAAGTAAGAGGGAGGTGGGAAGCAGAGCGGAACTCTGCTGGCCGCATTGGTGAACTTAAATAAATAAATAAATTTAAAAAATTCTCTCTTTTTAAAAGTGAGCCCCCCTATGACTGCGCCCTAGGCGGACGCCTACTCTGCCTACCCCTAGTTCCGGCCCAGGCTCAGAGTGATTCTCAGAAGATTCTTTGTTAGAACTCTGTTCTATTGTTATAAAGTTTTGTTAGTTATATTAACATGTACTTCTCTTGCAAACGAGCAACTTGGGTATCATAAGCTTAATGTAGCACTAAGACTTAAATGCAGGAGTCAAGTCAGGTACAAGTATTATAAACTTATTTAAAGGCAGCAGCTATGCTTAGGATAATTTTATTCTCTTATATACAGCAGTCAATATTGGCTAAAGGGACAGTGCCAGGGTAAGTATGACCCAACCAATATATAAATTATAGATGAATTAAAGGTAGGTCCCATTACGTATGACATGGAGGTAATTGATGTAAACATATATCTGGTCTAAATGGATTGGCTGGAGCCAGTTCTGACTTATATAAGGGTTATGTAAGATATAGTATTGACAAAGGTCAATATAGGCATGTGTATACACCGCTTTGAGAGTAGTGGTCAGTTCTGGTTCAAATGCAAATGGCTATACGGCAAGTGCGCTTATGCAGCAGCCAAGCAGCAGATAGTTATACAATTGCTGTATTATAACAGCTGACTTGTAGGCCACAACCATTGAGGTACAGGTGGTCCATATTTTTACATTCACACTGGTTGGCTGACAATAATCAGCCATGGGAAGTCACTAATTAGAATAAGTGATCTATGACTGGACTTATGCCTGCTTATCTTAAAAAGAAGCGATATAATGTATCCTGCTTTTTGTGATAGGGTAGGCCTTGGGCTAAATAGGGGCATGTGTAGATATATATATCTATAGATATTCGTGTGTAGGTATATGATGATATATTAGGTTATATTATATATGAATGTATATATGGATATGGATTCATCAAGGATTCTAATTCTGCCACAGCCTGAGCCTCAGGGAGATAACGTATTACTCTTTGGGAGTGGCAAAGGCTCCGTATGTTCTGAGGGTAAACCAAGGTCTATTCACATAACCGGTATGATATTCATCAGGATCTTTTACTTTGGCTACAGGTGTTGAACTTATTATCTGGCCTCAATCTAGAAGACAGTGGGCACAGCAGTCAGTGCAAATTTAGTTACTTTTGTATGCACTGGGTTCACTGCTGCCTCATGGTTTTGGAGCTTTGCTAGGAGGTATACCATAGCATAGACCTATCCAGCCTACCTCAAGTACATCCGGGGACCAATCGGCTTACTGAAGAAATATTCATTGGCCATATTATATTAATGGATGCCATATAGAGTGGGCCGTAAAATTAGGTACACACCATCAATGTGGCTGTAGCCAAGGTCGCAGACCCATCCAGTTTATTTTTCACAGGGTCAAGATAACAAATTACCCTTCTCTCTTGCTAACCCTTATTGATGATCGAAGGCATGCGGGATTTTTTCTTTTAAGAGTCAATGCTAATTTGTTACTTGCCTTTCATACTGCCATAGACTGGCCTGGCTAGTTGTGGTTGGTATTCCATAGGTTACCATCAGGTCAGGATGTTTACAAACATTCTTATTGAAATTATGCTTTCTGGACTAAGTCTGCAGTATCTGCCTTTAGGAAAGGCCCTGGTTATGGCATGTCTAACTATAGACCTAGACATTCTAGTATAGGTAGTAGAGGGGTTCCAATCTAGAACAATAGGTGGATAATTCTATACCCATATATATTTATATATATATCCCCATACCTAGATTATTTCTGAACTTGGATATTTAAAGTGATACTGACACTAAAAAATGAATTTTAGCATATGAATGTACATTAAATGTTACCTATAGGTCATGTTGATCATTTTTTGCTGAGAGGTTTGTTTTTGTATAAAATTGTTAGTTGAAGTTCCTAAGCCTGACTCTCTGACACTCTGACTTTGCCAACCTGACTTTCCCATCTCAGCCTGTTAGTTACAGTTTCTAATGCTAACGGACTCCTGCTGCACAAATATGGCAGCCCCCTCATACAGGAACATGGGGGATCAGACAAGTAATGTAAAAGCATCATGCAAATACTTTATGGCAAAGTTATAAGTAGCTTGCAAAGCCAATATCATAATAGATGTAAAAAAAAGTTTAATTTCAGGTGTCAGTATCTCTTTAAGAATACTCTCGGTGAGCTGTCTATGTTCCAAGCTGGAACACTAGGATAAGAAAGTAATTAATAAACAGTATTGTATTTGTTAGTTATACTTCCTGGAATCAGTCAATTCCTTCCCATTTGGTAGACTCATTGGAGCATGCCAAACAGATTTGGTTCTAGGCCCAATCTAGGGTATATGGTGACTTCAATTATGTCCAGGTCACATCCTTGAAGGCTCAAGAGGACTGTATCATTGCAAGGTTATGCATATCTGCATGTATTACTGTTATGATGCCCACCCCATAGGGCATGCAAATGTTTAATATTCAGACTTGTTTGGTGAAGGATCATGAGCTAATAAGAACAATTTCAACCCGCATAGAAAGATTGCCTAGGCTACTGTATGCTCCTACCTCACATGGCAGGTAAGGTATGCCCGTAGTGGCGGCAGTCCGTCTCCATGAGTTGCTCTATGGACTTTTCATGTACTGTATAGAATGCACGGGTTATGGTCCAGAACAAATATAGGTTCCTTATGTGCCCTGTAGATTTTAGTATCGAGGAGACGGGGAGCTCCACTAGGTGATGCCATGTATCTGTAGTGTTCTACATATCTGGCACATGTAGAATACGAGTGATTGAATGTTTCTTTGGTGTGGGTTCTGCCTCTAAAGAGTCCTGTTTCTTCTTTTTCTCTGGCAGTCCATTTCCTCTGAAGAAATAGACCAAATAGAAGAGGGGGATGGTGGTTAGCACAGCTTTTCCAAATGGTATGCGTCCAATTCCTTAATAGTTGCTCTGTGCTACAACTGCTGCAAATGATCCAAGTATAGGAGAAGGAAGAGGAACTCCAGCAGTATTACTGCAAACAACTTTTTATTCCAGGCAGTGGTAAACACAACATGTTTCGGGTTCAATACCCTTTATCAAGTGAATAAGGACCACCCATTTAAAACTCATATGCACTTTGACCTATACAACATAGTGCCGTCTGGGTAATCAATTTAAAGAGAAATGTACTAACACATTTTAAAACATTGGTGTGTATATAGGTTGTATTGCAACACATAAATTGTGAAGCCGGTGCTCAGACCATAATTGTGTGCACAGATATAAAAAATACAAAAGCTCAGGGCCACACTCTCTGCTTGTCTGTAATATGGATTCCCTGCTAGAGGCTGCTGGGAGTTGTAGTTCATAGTGAGGGGTTAAAGTGACACTTGTATCTGTGTGTGTGTAACATTATTAACACATAAATAGTAAAGCCAGTGCTCAGACCATAATTGTGTGCACAAATATAAGAAATAGAAAACTTTGCAGCATCTTGTATTCATCTTTATTTGCTTGTATCCAATTGCGATAAGTCCAGGATGGTTAAAAAATGTCCATTTGTAAGAAATAGAGTTCACAGGTTTTCTACAAGGGGTTCTCTGTTCACCTGTAGAGGTTTCATTCTTTAGTTTTATCTGGAATAGATTACACTTGGCCAGATGTCTTTAAGTGGAACAATTACCCTCCCATTGGGGATATTATTAGCTTGCTACGTCCCATTGCGTATGACATGGAGTTGTCCAGTGAAAAAGGAAAATTATATCATACTTACCGTGATTTTCCTTTCATGGACAACTCCATGTCATAGTTCCCATCCCTTTTTTCGGTAGTTTCTAGAAGCTTATTACGACACCGGATTTGGGGGTGGGGTTGGGCTTTTAAAGCTTTGGGGAGGGTCCTTCTGACAGGAGCACTGGGGCGGGGGCTAGCCCATTACGTATGACATGGAGTTGTCAATGAAAGGAAAATCACGGTAAGTATGATATCATTTTCCTTATTATGTTCAACAGTTTTAAACTGTTGTATCTGATAATCTTTCTGTTAAGGCCTTCTTATATTTATCTTCCATTCTGACTTATCATCAAGTAGCCTGTAGATTCCAAAATGAAAAGGTGCAAAAGTTTATTAATTAAAAAAGCACACAAAAAAAGATGACCAGCTGCAGTTTGGCTCACTCCACAGGATCCTATGCCTAAGGGTAGAGCTAGGCATTATCGTCCATCAATCCATACCCATGTGCCTGCACCTGAATACATTGCCTCGGCTTGGGTGCAGATGCCGCGGATTTCATTGTGTGAAATGCAAAAGCTCTTGTTTTGGTAAAAACCACTGTCTGCACCCAAGTTGAGGCAATGTATGTTTTTGCACATTGAGCAGAGGAGGAGAAGCAGAGGAGCAGACTCTCGGCTCTCTGTTTTTCTGCAGGTCAAGACCCACAATATTGGGCACTCCTGCAATTCACACGTACTGCACTGGTGGTGCTGGCCCTCAGTTGACTTGGCTAGGTCCCTTAGCAACAGTAAGATTTTCACGGATCCACACACTCCATTTTCTGCAGTTGGGGAGCTTACCCCTTTTTTATCACATTCACCAACAGTATCAAAGTTCCAGGGTGGTTCACCCTCCCTTCATCAGCATACAGAATAAAGTGCACAATCACCTTTATACCCATATACTCTGCCTTTGTTACCCATAATCCTTACACATCAAATAAAACCTTAATCATTGTGTTAGGGCACTACCCTAAACCTATCCAAAAGCTGGCATAAAGTACAGGCCATTTAGGTTTGCTCTTTGCATCTAGATGAATCATTGTGCAGCATGAGAAATGTAAACTAAAACACCAAAAAGGTAAGGATGAGAAGTTTAAAAAGGAGCTTGTGCGTGACATCTTCTGGATCGCAAGTCTTCATCTATAATAGAGCACCATACTGGTGCATGCGCAGTTGGAGCAGTCTCCTGGAGCGTACCGGCTGCACATGCCGAAATTGCCGAAAATGACTAGGAGAAATCCAAAGAAAAAAATATGAAGATCTGGAAAATGGTGCCCACAAGCTGCACTGTGCTTTCTCTGCACTGTTAGGTGTGAACAATTTTAAGGACATTTTCAGACCTATTGAACTATGCGAGGGGAAGCAGGGAGGGGGGACTATCTTGGGTAATAACAGGCTATGGGGTATTTATAGGTGTTAATACCTGTGCGGTTGGGAACATGGAGCATTTGCGGGTAGGGGTTTTTATTAGTTAGGGGGGTTGAATTCTTCTTTAAGTCAGAAATAAAGCCTCTCCTTTATATTTAAGACTCTGTCATATAACTTTTGTTGTCCCATGAGCGTAAACCAATCTTTATCAGGATTGGCTGGTGTAATTGAGTGAAAGAGCACACTTCCTTGTGAGGTGGGTGTCGGAAGGGCTGCAACTAGAGATAGGCAGAAGAGGCATGTGCCTAGGGTGCAGAGGTGTGCAAAGCACATACCTTTTCTGCCACCTTCCCCTGTTCCAAGCCCTTGTCTCCTCCCCACTTACCAGTGAGTGTGCGTGCTCAGTCATGTGCAGCGGGCAGGGCACAGCCAATCGTGCATGCTCATTTGCACACGGCGGGGGCAGAAAGCTGGCTGGCTGGGTTGCTAGGGCACCTGACATGCTTGACCTGCATCTGGTGTATGATCACTTGCGGTACCAATAGTGCTGTAAGGCAACTTCCATAAAACAATGCTGCTTTTATTTGACTACACTATTAATATGTGTTCTTTCAGGCTTATACAGCAGAGCTATTTGGAATCAAACATTATATGGATGGGATGATGCTTTTAACTCATGTGGAGAACACAGAACCAGTATCTGATGAAAATGTCTCCGTAACAGATACCATCTTTAGCAATGTACCAGTACGGTTATTTATCCCCAAAGCAGCAGTCACTGCCTCAAGACGAGCAATTATTTATATTCATGGAGGAGGATGGTGCATAGGAAGTCCAGGTAAGTAACACTTTGGAGAACTTTAAGCAGATGGTTAGAAGGATGAAACTTTACACAATCTAATCTTTAATCTACTGGTAGAACTTATTTTTATTATTTCATTATAAGGGATCTTTTTTTAATTTGGATCACTATATCTCTGCTTAATATTATTTTAACATTAAATAAACCCTGTTGGATGAGTTATATTTGCTGTATGTAAAAGGGATTGTTGCTAATAAAATCCTGGTTGTGCTGTTTGTCTATCTTTGAGCTTCCATTGTGCCCATAAACCCGTCCCATGCTCTGGGACATGACATCTCACAGTACAGCCCTGATTTGATTTTCATACATTCACAGATTTACATATAACTTTGGGCAAGGATTCTCCCGTTTTACTAGGATATTTTCGTCTTATCACTGCTTCCATTTCATTCCATATTTTTTAAGTCTGTTCCCACTGGAAAAATGAGTGCTCTAACCCGTTGATCACGGTGCAATATATCTTAAAATTAACCCAGGTAGCTAATGAAGAGGTGAACATCCCATTAAGCTTTAAGTGGAATTTTCATTAAAGAAAAGTAGTTACCTGACTCTTCCCTACTTTTTAGTCTTTGGCCAAAACATCTACATGATCCCGACTGCTTATTCATAACATTGACATTTCTACACACAGTTGCATTAGGATATTACATAAAAAGTGTACACTGTTTCATATTTCTATTGAATAGAATGGGTTACATTTGCAAATATGGATCCATATGCCCAGCCTTCTGTTCCAAATCAAATATTAACACTAGGGAACCCTGGAGCTACCATTGACTTAAAGCTGATCAACACGAGCAGTGGAATTGTGGCTAAAGAATCTGGCGCAGATGTATTTTTACACAGAATGACTATAATGACGACAAATGGATATTTACAGTCCAATTGCTTTGCACAAAGTGCACTTGCACACATTTTGATGATTTGACTGCAGCTGAGTCAGACTCAACTACCACTCACAGCCACAATTAGATTCAAATTTTTGAGGAAGATGCTGCCCTATGGGTACAAGACATTGCGTGTGAAAGTGCACATTGCACTTGCGTAAGTAAATGACCTTTTATGGTTATTCTGTAACAGCCCAAAAGCCCTTTATCAAGATTGGATGCCCCAAGTAGCTCACCATCCTTTCTCTTTATTCACATTTCTCATGCAGTTTCTGTGCTGCCATGCATTCATTATTAAATCAGCCTTGTAGCATCTTCTTTGACAGATGTATGCTCACTTTCTGCATTGTTTGGATACTTGCTGATGGCCCTTGAGCTTATCTTGTCAACAGCAGCCTAGAGCACACTGAGCATGTGCAGTGTCACTGACACTCAAAAGATGGCCTAACAAGATCCAGAATGGGAAGCTGCTGTTGACAATTTTAAAGACATGAACCATTACTGCTATAGGGCTACTTAACCACTTTAGTTCTATAAGCGGACAAAATGTAGATATAATATGGGTCAGATGAACAGGGAACTTGCCCTGTAATTACTCTTTCTCTTTGGCTACAGTCTATAATTTGTTTAGATTTGAAGTAAAATTGGTGATTTTAACAAATGTTGAACCGCAAATACAAAAGCCAAATTCCTTTTAGAGGGCATATTTATTATGCTGTGTAAAATGAAAGTCGCCAAAAAAAAAAAGTGTAAAATAAATGGCGAAGGTGTGTGTAATTTTACGTCATGTGAACGCCGTAATTTGACATTCCTTCGGGCAGAAGTCACTCTAAGAAAAAAACACGTTAAAATTTACGCTTTTTTTTTTTTTTTTACACAATGAAGCCTGCCGATGTATGTTGTATTATCCCACTGTTTTTTTAACTCGGCATAATAAGTATGCCCCTAGATGTCTATACTGAGTAATAATTACTCTTGAATTTGTGTTTCCTTTTCTAATAACTGTGTTGTAAATGTTGACTTAATTTCTTCCAGCCATGAAACCAACTGATTTTCTGGGAAGAAACACAGCTCAGCAGCTTGATGCTGTCGTTGTTTCAGTAGAGTAAGGAACATTTACTTTTCATTAAATAATGTTCACATCTTAGGGTTGATTTTATCCCCTTTATGCTTACAGGGATCCTGTCATCGGAAAACATGTTTTTTTCAAAACGCATCAGTTAATAGTGCTACTCCAGCAGAATTCTGCACTGAAATCCATTTCTCAAAAGAGCAAACAGATTTTTTTATATTCAATTTTGAAATCTGACATGGGGCTAGACATATTGTCAATTTCCCAGCTGCCCCTGGTCATGTGACTTGTGCCTGCACTTTAGGAGAGAAATGCTTTCTGGCAGGCTGCTGTTTTTCCTTCTCAATGTAACTGAATGTGTCTCAGTGGGACATGGGTTTTTACTATTGAGTGTTGTTCTTAGATCTATCAGGCAGTTGTTATCTTGTGTTAGGGAGCTGCTATCTGGTTACCTTCCCATTGTTCTTTTGTTTGGCTGCTGGGGGGGAAGGGAGGGGAGTGATATCACTCCAACTTGCAGTACAGAAGTAAAGAGTGATTGAAGTTTATCAGAGCACAAGTCACATGACTTGGGGCAGCTGGGAAATTGACAATATGTCTAGCCCCATGTCAGATTTCAAAATTGAATATGAAATAATCTGTTTGCTCTTTTGAGAAATGGATTTCAGTGCAGAATTCTGCTGGAGCAGCACTATTAACTGATT
Source organism: Xenopus laevis (assembly GCF_017654675.1). Lineage (NCBI taxonomy): Eukaryota > Metazoa > Chordata > Amphibia > Anura > Pipidae > Xenopus > Xenopus laevis. The sequence goes on along the minus strand of NC_054380.1, from coordinate 105,415,729 downwards.
CATTTTGAAAAAAAAAACTTTCCCATGACTGTATCCCATTAACATTAATATTAGTAGAAGTAGTAGTATTACAGGTATGGGGCCTGTTAACCAGAGTGCTCAGGACCTGGGGTTTTCTGGATAAGGGATATTTTCATAATTTAGGTCTCCATACTTTAAATATACTGAAAAATCTTTAAACCATTAAATAAAACCAATAGGATTCATTATATCTAAGTTGGGATCAAGTACAAGGTACTGTTTTATTATTACAGGCAAAAGGAAATATGCCTCAAAATGTAAAAATTATTTGATTAAAATGGTGTCTATGGGAGATGGCCTTCCCGTGCTTCAGAGCTTTCTGAATAATGGTTTTCTGGATAACGGATCCAATGCTTTTTTTTTTCATAAAAAAAAGGCTAATAGCAATAAATACTTTTTGGGTTATGTTTTGCTGCTATATATGCCTTTTGTATTATTTGTATATAATGAAAACTCCTTTTTTACGTTTCCTAAGTTACCGATTAGCTCCCGCGTTTCATTTCCCAACCCAATTTGATGACGTGTATGCTGTGGCAAAGTACTTCTTGGACAAAAATACTCTTCAGAAATATTCTGTGGATCCATCACGAGTGGCTGTATCTGGTGACAGCGCTGGAGGAAACTTGGCTGCTGCATTAGCTCAACAGGTAGGATTTCATTAATTTGCTCAAAGAATATAAACTGACAGCAAACAAATAATATTAACCATCCATAACTTCATGGAACCCCCCACCCAGTGATTTGGGATTTCCTTTACATTTTCTAAACCTAATGCAATCATTTGATTTTGGAATTTATATTAAGCAGGTTAAGGGTTTTTGCACTGGATTCACAAGGCTGATGCTTGCAATAATATATCGTAAAAGCAGATAACTTGGAAGCAAAGGAACTTCTGTTTACTCTGTCCTGAAGTTTCTTCATATGGATTAAAGTCAACCAGTGTTCTTCCATGCTCAAATAGCTCACCATGCCGAAATAGTGTCCTTAATCTATGCATTTATCAATATTTTATGCTACAAACTCAGATCAAATCCGCTCAGGTTTTTTTTACGCGTATTTACTATTAAATGTTCCCGAAAATTTGCTGTCGGAAAAAAATCTGATTTTCACGATTTTTTCTCAGTTTTCATTTGATTTTTGCGTTTTTTTTTGGAGTTTTCACCCAAAAACTTCGGGGTATTGCACGACATCCAGCGCACAACAAAATTCCCATTGACGTATATGCAACCTCGACAGGTCTGAGATGCCCGGTTTTCTGATTCGGACTTTTCCATCCTCGGGGTTTAATAAATTCCGAAAAATTCGTGATTTTTTAAAAGTCCGATTTTATAAAAAAAAAATTATGAATTTTTCGTGATTTTTGCATACAGAGTTTAGTAAATAACCCCCTAAGAGTCTAAAAAACTATTTTTGTTTCTTACATTAAAAACATAAAGAGGTCCATTTACCCAGCCCATGGGAGAAAGTACAAGAGCTTAAGAGTTCACGTAAAAAGCATTTTGCCCTGGCTCTGGCCATTCTCTGTAGACCCTTGTTTGCACAATGCAGCCCTGTCCTTACTGCATGCCATAGGACAGACAGTAAGTCTTCAACCACTGGTTCTCTGTAACTTGTATGAATGATGTGCAAGTAAGGGAAAGAGTGGGGGTGGAAGGGGGCACCTAAGTGCTTCTTGCCCCATCCTTCATAAATAAATCAGCTCTGCTGAACACAGACTTTTTGGAACACACAGTCCTGCAGTAATTCTTCTTTGCTTATGGACACTTTTAGTAGCCATTTACTATCTGTGGGGCAGGGTGCAAAGTGGAAAAAAACAAGGCAGATTTTTTTCTAGGTAGTAAATGACCCCTAAAGCGTCAGTGAGCAAAGAATCATCAAGAACAATATGCTCTATGCCAGTGTTCGCGAGTCTGTTGCTCACCCACCCCATATATGTTGCTCTCAGTGGCCTCAAATCCGGTGCTTATTTTTGAATTTTTGTCTTGGAGGCAAGTTTAGGTTGCATAAAAACCATGGGGCAGATTCCCTAAAGGGCAAAGTGACTAAAGCTATTGAAAATTCTCCAGCATGACGTCATTTCGTAACTACGCCGATTCCGGCGGGCTAGGCGTCACTTTGCTAGCGAAGGAGATAGACACTAGTGTTGCTTCTTGGGTAACCCTACATTTCCTAACATATGGAACATAAACTATACAATGGGCTTATGTGTAGGGCATTAAATTTTTATTTTATTAAGGTTCCCTGGGCTTTAATGTAATGTATTTGCTGCAACATATACGTCCATTTAACTTCCCGCCGTATGCAAATTAGCCAACACTAGCGCAACTTTGCTTTGCTTGCCGAATTAACGCTAGTGCAAATTCCCCAACATTTGGCGCCCTGGACGCAACTTCACATCTTAGGGAATTATCAAAGTCCTGGCGAATTTACGCCTCGGGAAGTGTTGCGAAATGTGAGAAGCGATTGCTAGCGAATTTGCACCGCTTAGTGAATTTGCCCCCTTGTGAACTGCGAAACAGAGCCTCCGGTAGGCTGCCAGTACGCATAGGGGCCTTCATTGCTCTTACTTGGCACCCCAGGAACTTTTTTCATACTTGTGGTGTTCTCCAACTTTCTTTACATTTGAATGTGGCTCAGTAAATAAGGGTGGATACCCCTGTTCTATGCATTCCATGGCATCCTGCAGTTTACACAGTCCTTTATTACTGTTTGCTCATGAAACTTTTATCTGACATTTCCAAAGACTGTAGATAGTATAGAGCTGTAGTTCCAAACTCTTCTATTTAACATTGTGTTATCCTAAATTCCTGAGTTATTTCCTTTTGTCAACAAAAACAAACCAGTATCTCTGGCATGTGTTGGAAGAACTGCTTATTTATTTCGTCATTATCTGCTAAACTTTGGATCTGATTTTTACAGCTGTTAAATGACCCTGAAGTCAAAGTGAAACTTAAGATACAAGTGTTAATCTACCCAGCTCTCCAGGACATCGATTTGAACACTCCGTCCTATCAAGACAATGGAAACATGCCTCTACTGTCCAAGTCGCTGATGGTCCGTTTCTGGAATGAGTACATCACTACTGATAGGACATTGGGTGAAGCCATGTGGCATAACAAGCACATCCCTGCTGAAGCTGAACATGTCTTTAGATATGTAAACTGGAGCATTCTATTACCGGAGCACCTGAAAAAACAGCACGTGTATTTGAAACCTGAATTTGGACCTTCGCATTTTGTTAAAAAATATCCAGCAATTCTGAATGTAAAAGCGAATCCCTTATTAGCTGAAGATGAAAAGTTAAAGGGATTACCAACAACATATTTAATTACATGCATGTACGACGTCTTAAGAGATGATGGCTTTATGTACGCAGCGAGGCTGAGAAAAGTTGGAGTCCAGGTGGAACATGCTCATTATAGCAATGCGTTCCATGGCGTTCTTTTTTTTAATACTTGGCCCTTTGAACTGAAAGTGGCACATGACATGCACAACAGCTACATACAATGGCTAAATGACCGTTTATAAGAAGCCCAGATTGTAAGCTTGCCCATTAGATCGGAGGAGAAGCACCTGGGGGTATTGTAGCAAGGCATCCACCCTGCTATTGGGTGCTGCACCCACATACATTCTACATCCCAACTGCCAGGTGGGGCTGACAGATACATGTAAAAGGTCACCTGTAATATGTAGGCAAGTGACTGTTACAGTTCAGTTTGTGCAACATTTTTGTGTCTTGGTAAAATGAAAGATAGTATCTGACCCACCATGGATTGTAATATGGGTATAGCATATACTGGATATTTTTTTAACTGTTATTTTTTTTTAAGGAAAATATAACCACCTTTTTATAAACTCTCCAGTACCAGTATACAGGTATAGGATCTGTTATCCAGAAAGCTTCAAATTACATAAAGGCCATTACCCGTGGACTCCATTTTATCCAGATTATCCAAATTTTTGAAAAGGATTCCCTTTTTCTCTATAATAATAATAAAACAGTACCTTGTACTTGTACTAAAATATAATTATTCCTTATTGGAGACAGAACCAGTCTATTGGGTTTATTTTCTAGTAAACTTAAGGTATGAAGATCCATATAACGGAAATAACTGTTATCCAGAAAACTCAATTACCCAGAAAGCTCCAAATTGCAGGAAGGCTATCGCCTATAGAGTTTATTAAAAGCAAATTATTATTATTTTTAGGCATTACTTCTTTTTTCAGTACCATGTACTTGATGGTACCGAAGCTACGTGAATCTATATTGGTGGCAAAGCAATCGTATTGGGTTTATTTAATGTTAAAATGATTTTTAGAAGACTTACATAATGGTGTTCCAAATTACAAAAAGATCCCGTAACCAGAAAATCCCAGGTCCCAAGAATTCTGGATAACAGGTCCCATGCCTGTATTGTGCATCAGCAGACAGGTCTGGGTTTACAAAAGAGGGAGTATGTGGCAATGAGGGCAGGCTAGGGTTATATAAGAATGTTACTTAATGTAATTCTAGGCATCTTTCCAATATGAAATATTTCAACATTTCCTGTTTGCTTCAGGGTTGTCTGTAAATGTAATTACAACTCAAATTATTTCAAAGTATTTCTCTGTCCCTTTTTATACAGCTGCTTCTGAAGCAATATAGCCTTCTACAGCTAAAACCTCCTTACAGGTCTGTTGAACAGCTGGTTTCTGCTATATTGGCACTTTCAACATTGATGAACACTGGGCAATTTTGTACCAGGGCAGTACCCATAATAACCAATAGCTTTCCATAGTTTACTGCAGTGATCCCCAACCAGTAGCTTGTGAGCAACAAGTTGCTCTCCGACGCCTTGGATGTTGCTCCCAGTGGCCTCAAAGCAGGTGCCTAGTTTGGAATTCCAGGCTTGGAGGCAAGTTTTAGTTGCATAAAAAACAGATGCACTGAAAAACTGAGCCTCCTGTAGGCTGTCAGTCCATATAAGGGCAACCAAATAGCCAATCACAGCCCTTATTTGGCACCCCATGAACTTTTTACATGCTTGTGTTGCTCCCCAAAAAAGGTTGGAGACCCCTGGTCTACTGCATATACACCACAAAGCAAGAGACCTGCGGCACAACTGTTGCAATTGATTAAGTGATTAGTATTTATTCATCTCATAAACAAAACGGCAACACCGTTGCCGTTTTGTTTATGAGATGAATAAATACTAATCACTTAATCAATAGCAACAGTTGTGCCGCAGGTCTCTTGCTTTGTGATATACATTTTTGGGCTTTTTGGGCAGTATTGAGCCCGACACCTGAAGGCACCTGACACCAGCTCGGTGATACAGACCTGTGACAGCACTCCAGTTTTGGGATACTGCATATACACCAAACATATAGAAAGCATGCAAATAAGTCCCACTTTCAATAGGAATTACGTTTACGACATTCTAAAACCATTAAACTTTTTAAAGTTGTGTACATCTGAAACTTGATCTACTTGACTTTTCCTTCACTATGCCAAAACAAAAGCATTTCACCTTTTTAATGCCTAATTGTTCCCTCTACAGTGTTTTGTTCTTCAAGAAATAACAGACAAGTCATAGAAAAGGAAAATGCTTAACTGTATGTAGGAATTGCAATACTGCAGCATCATATAACATACCAGATTGAGCTGGTCTACATAAAGAGGTTTGGCGATTTTATATAAGAAAGCAAAGATGCTTCTCAGTGTTCTGGACATGGCTTTAAAATGGATACATTGTACTTCTAACAAACATACTATCAGCTCAAAACAACTTTGTGATTGTTTTATGCATAAATATACTCAACAAAAAACATTAGTGAAAAAGGGCTCATTTTCCATTGCTACAGGTGCTGATCAGGTGCAGGGTAGCCCTGTATGTAACACTTGCCATAAACAGGCTCTTTGTACTGAGTTCTCCTTGCCTTGCAGCCCCTATTGTTCCCGAGCATCCCATTTATTAAAGGTCAGATTTCAGAGATTTTTTAAAACCACGAATGCCATGAAAATGATTAAAAGATCATAATATAAAAAGGATGAAAATAAAAAAATGCTTGACAAAGAGCTAAAAATGAAAACCCCTAAAACCTCTATAAATTTGAGTTTTTCAGACAACTACAAGCGAAAAAAATCTGAAATGCTAGATAACATCACCCAATGAATGGGCCCCCCTTTTCTTCCTGTTACAGTTAGAACTGCAGTATTTCCTGCCAAGCTAAGGGTTCTTGACAAGCAGAGGGGCACGATTGTTATGCAAAAGTCTTTTGGGCAGAAGGTCACAAACAGAAAGCGTAGTCGAAATCAGGCCTGGTCAGTGCAGGCAGAAAACAAGTGGAGTCAAACAAGCAGGGCGTCAAAAGCCGGGAGATCAATCAAGAATGGTCAGGACAGGCACGGGTCGGAATACAGATATCAGAATAGTTGGTTTACCACGCAGGGGTCGGGAACACAGAAGTCAACTTAGTCAGGCAGGCAGGGGTCAAAATCAGATCTCAGGGGCAGATGACATAGAACCCAGGAACTCAAGGAGATAAACCTATAACGTAATGCAGACAAGTTTGGGGAAAGAATACCAACAGGCGCAAAGCTGCTGCACAGGTGCCTTTATTCACACGACATGTTTCGAGCTAGTAGCTCTTTTTCAAGTGTAACCCAACACAGAGTGAAACAATCATTAAAATTAAAAATCAACAAAGTCTCCTCCCACCACCATTATCATTGGTTCAGAGGCCATTGCTATGGGGGGTTTGTAGCCTAGCCATCCCAGCGACAATATTAACCCCTTGTGGAATGTCCATCAAAAAATATAAAGTCCATTCATAGATCCAAGCCGGTATGTTGTGATTCAATCAAAGTCTCTTGGTTCCATGTGTTTTGTTGGCTAAAATAAAGTCAATAAATAAATACAATAATTACACTTCACCCCTGCACTGCCCATGATGGGCCTGCAAAAGCTACAATTAGCCAAAACACTTTGTGTCAGATTTTCTCTCAGGAGCTAAAATTGCTACATAACATTTGTTGCAACATATTTCGTAATGCTTTTGACATAGTTACCTAGCTGCCAGCCTTATATGTAACGATAAATCTATCTTACCCACAGTAGGTTTCAATTTTTCAAAAGGCAGCACTATCTGTCAAAGAAAGAGGAAAGAACAATAGCATTTAAGTCATAAAAACTCACAACACTCCATTGATCATTAAGGCCTTGCGGTTCCATAGCACACAATTGTTTAATCCACAGGGCCTCTTTCTGTAACAGAATTCTCTTTCTATCACCCCCCTCTGTGGTACCTGTACAACTTTGCATATGCAAAATAGTGGTGGGAAGGGGAAAACATTTTTTACTTCCTTGTTTTCTGACAAAAAGTCACCCAATTTCCCTCCCCGCCCCTAATTTGCATATGCAAATTAGGATTCAGATTCGGTTTGGCCGGGCAGAAGGATTCGGCCGAATCCTGCTGAAAAAGGCAGATTCCGAAACCGAATCCTGGATTCGGTGCATCCCTAACAAATACATTAGTGATGTCCCAACCTGCTCTCCCTCCACCCTCGGCCAGCCCTCCCTCCACTCGCACCCACCTGACTTCCAGGTTCCTTTTATGAGACCCGCCCCGCCAATGATGTCACACATGGGGCAGGGCAAGCAGGCATGCGTCTATAAGATGTCAACCCTGAAGTCGGAACTCTGCATTTGTAAGGTCGTGGGTGGAGAGAACAGTCAGAAGAGCTCAACCCACACCCACCTGCGACCCAAAAAGGCCGGCCTGCACATCACTAAAATACGTCATTCATGCCCTTGATCCATTTTTTCCATCTCAACTTCAATCAATTGCTGGTCTCTAATATCAGTTGACATTGGAATTAAGTGATGTGTAACCGGTTTAATATCACAATAACCAAGAATAGTATTGCGAATCCACCAATCAGGGCAAAATAATTCATGTACATGACCGTAGTCCAAAAAAACTGCTCCGAGGGCTACAAACTCCTTTCCAGACAGGAAAAAGGTTGCTGGCTCCTGAAAAGAACCACACACATGTACAGAGTTTAAGAGAGCTCCAAAAATATGGCAGTACTGATATCGTTGCAAATATATCATTCATGCTCTTCATCCATTGCTTCCATCTGAACTTCCATAAATTGCTGGTCTCCAATATCAGTTGAGGTAGGAATTAAGTACAAAGTTGTCTTAGACTTGCATATTAACATTAAGCATGGCTTGAACCCATGACCTACAAATACATAGAGCAGTGGATCCAGACAGCTATTTAGAATAGTCAAGCACAACGTTGCAACTACGGTTTTCTGAAGAACATCATGTAAGCTGCAGATGTTTGGGTGATGGACCAAATAATAAAGGTGCATTGTTCTTTGAATGTGGTATGGCATAAAGCAGAGAGAGAACACTGACAGGACAAGGACAATCATGATGGTCAGTTTTCTAATATGTTTTTTCTTCATGGGTATATGCCTAATATGCTTGATGAGTAAGCCATTAAATATCACAGTAACCAAGAATGGTATTAAGAATCCACAGATCAGAGCAAAATAATTCATGTACATAACCCTAGTCCATGAAAACTGCCCTGAGGGCTCAAAGCACCGTGTTGCATTTCCACGAATTTGGGTCCCTGACAGGAAAAAGGGTGAGGTGCTGACTCCTGAAAAGATCCAGACACATGCACAGAGTTTAATGGTTGTCTTAACACTTACTCTTCCTGGATACACCACCGAAAAATATCGTAAGCCACTGAGACAGGCCAAGAAGAGTATGCTGGCGTACATGCTGAAATAAAAACAGTACGTGCTAATACGGCATAGTGAGCCTCCGAATATCCATGTGGCGTTATTTCTGTAATAGGATATTCTAAATGGCAGGAAACATATGAAGGTAAGATCTGCAGCTGCAAGATTCAACAGGCATATTGTTGCATTTCCCTTCCTTTTGCTGACAAAACAGAACACATACAAGGCGGCTATATTAAAAACCAGCCCAAAAATAAATACAACAGAGTAGACGGCAGTGTACACGTGATACTTGTATGTTTCATCTGGTTTGCATTGAAGGCTTTCATTGCCCGAGGGTGGTTGAACGTCAGCCATCTGAATAAAGGGAAAAGAATCATGTCATTATTTTAATGGACCTTGCTTCTATAACACATGAAGCCTAATTTTGTTAAGTGTTCTGATCAGTCATTTTGGTTTGTAGCATGGTTACTCACCCCTCGGCGCGGATCCTCTGCTGCGGAGTTCACAGTGCCATCTTCTCCCGAGCGCTCTTCTTCCTATCACCAGCGTTTTTGGCACATGTGCAGTACGAGGCATTTACCGGTAAGGATCTTCTGTGAATATCACTTTCGGGTGCATGCGCAGTAGCTCCGTACCGGCAAATGCCTCCAACTGCACATGCGGCCGAAAGTCAGAAATTTTCCAATTTTTTTTTTCGAAAACTTTGTGACTTTTGGAGCATTGCCACTGCATCATACTGCGCATGCGCCAAAAACACTGGTCTAAGCAGGAAAAAGAGTGCTCGGGAGAAGATGGCGCCCGTGAACTCGGCAGCAGAAGACCTGCGCCGCGGGGTGAGTAACAAGTTAGGGGAATTTGCCCGGGGGAGCAGGTAGGCCGGAGGGGGGAGGAGGGCCTACACAGGGGAGGGGAGAGGGTTTTTTTCCCCGTTCAGGTTGACTTCTCCTTTAAGAGTTTTCCATAACTTTTAAAAGTGTAGTTGCCCATCTCTGGACCCTCTCTAATTCAATAATGTCCTGTTTGAGAGATGGAGACCAAAACTGTATGGCATATTCTAGATTAGGCCTTACCAGTGCTCTGTACAATGGAAGAATGACCCCCTCCTCCCGTGACTCTATGCCCCTTTTAATACAGCTCAAGACCTTACTTGCCCTTGATCCATAATGGATTTGCCTAGTGCACGACTTTACATTTATCAACATTGAGGGGGTTATTTACTGAAGTCCGAAAATTTCTCACTATTTTCTGAAAGCCACTTTTGACCAAACTCCTGTGCACAGTTTTTCTTTTTCCTGACCATAAAACATCGGAGTTTAGTAAATAACCCCCTAAATCTCATTTGCCACTTAGCTGCCCAGATTGCCAGTTTGTCAAGATCGTGTTGCAAGTGCCACATCCCGGATGGAATTAATTGGGCTGGATAGTTTTGTATCATCTGCAAACACTGATACATTACTTACAATACCCTCCCCTAAGTCATTAATAAACAAGTTAAATAAAAGTGGACCCAATACCGAGCCCTGAAGGACCCCACTAAGAACCTTACTCCAAGTAGAGAATGTCACATTAACAACCACCCTCTGTACCCGATCCTGTAGCCAGTTTCCTATCCTTGTGCAAACGACTTCATTAAGCCCAACAAACCTTAGTTTAGAAAGAAGACTTTTGTGGAGCACGGTTTCAAATGCTTTGGCAAAATCCAAATAGATCACATCTACTGCCCCCCCCCACTGTCCAGCATCTTATTTACCTCATCATAAAAAGCAATCAACCTTTATAAAGCCATGCTGATTGCTGCTCATAATAGATAAACCTCCACCATATCATTCTACAAATATGATAAACACACTGCCAAGTAGTGGCACACATAGTTAAAGGGCTCATTAGGGAACTATTGTAAAAGTTACTTTTAATTCTGTTACTGTAAGTTGTGCACAAACAAATTCACATATCAAGTAATATGGGGTTATTTCTAAATGTCACAGTATGCCTTCCATTCTGCACCACAACAGGTGGTTTCCAATTTCTAGGCAAGCTTATGAACAAATATTCAACATTAAACCTTACAAACACAGGCTAAAGATTTACAAGGGTCAATTCCCAAAGCATTACATGCAAACGTAATATTGCATGTATTTACAATTTTGTATTTGTAAACCAGGAAAGCACTTACATAATTGGTGCTCCACCTTGTGGTAGGAAACAGTTCTGATAGCTGACAATATAAAAAAACACAGATAATATAAAACTAAAAACTTTTTCTTTAAAAAACTGAATTTAGCTTGATATGTTTTCAAATGCATAGATCCAAAAAAAAATTATTTCAAAAATGATGTCAGTTTTACATAATTCTTCATCTAGATGCCTAAAACTACTTACTGCTTATTTGAGTCCAAATACCCACCAGTGCAGAAACAGATAAATGTAATAAATATTTAACCATCAAAGTAAGTCTGACCTTTTGCTGCCGAAAACGTATTCACTTTTGTAGGAGAGAAGCAGTTGTGGATATTTCCAGTGCGCTGTGAGGCTGATGAAAATGAACTGTTACCACTGCCGGAAAATGGTTTTTTTTTTTTTCACTTACATGCACTAATTTTGAAACTTCCCCTTTTGTATTTGAAAAAAATCTGTATGAAGCAGCTTCAATTACCCAATCTTATAATTTTTTTTTAAAATAAGTTACTTTTCCTGATATACAGTAGAAGATAAAATGTACTGATCTAAACTTGAACTGATTGATCTGTTGCTAGTTTTCTGTTTTCTAGGGAGGGATTTGCAGAGTGTTGTATCAATACAGAACATGCTACAGCAGCGAGCAGGGACCGGACTAGGGGGTCGGAGAAGCAGAGAAGGTGCGTACCTGGCACCCCCCCCCCCCAGCTTTGTGCCCTAGGCATGTACCTACTCTGCCTACCCCTGGTTCTGGCCATTGGTTTTGGAAACCATGAAAAAAATCATTTTCTCCATAACCACGAATGCTATGGAATTTAATAAAAGATCCAAAAAAACATGAATGAAAAAAAAAGCTCATTGCATTTTTATCTGGTGCAAGGTTACGGTTACCAGGTCACTTGAATATCCAGCTGGTATACAATTTCATTGAAATTTAATTGAAGCCCTGTAACATGCATTTATGAAAGGGTTCCCTGAATTGTCAATTGATGTGGTAACCTATGTAGCCAGATTGGGAGGACAAGTGCTGGATGAATGCATGCTAATTAGCGACGGGCGAAACTGTGCCACAAAATTTGCAAAACGGCGAAAAAAATGCCGAAACTCATTGAAGTCAATGGGCTTCAAAATCATTTTGAAGTGCATAAATGTTGACGTGAGTGGCAATTTTTATACACGGGACTATTTGGTTCAAATGCATTCCAAATCATTCTGACGCGCAAAATTGTTATGTGCGAACCAATTTTTTTCTTTTAGTCTCGACGGATTCTTTGGCAGTAAAATTGTCACCGCATTTTAATTTGCTGGCAGCAGACATGGAAATTTGCAGCAAATTTGTGTCTGTTGAATTTAATCGCCCATCGCTGATGCTAATGGTTGCTTTCTTGATGAGGAAAAACAATAAGTAAATATAAACAGACACATTAAACAATATTGTGCCATTAACTGAGGTGCAATTGGCAATCATCATGGAAAATACAGAGAATAAAGCCCCTCTCATTACAGTCGATAGAGAGCTTCTGCTGGCACTTCTGAGGCCTGAGACCACAGGGAGAAGCTTAAGAGGGAACCTGCGTCAGCAGAGTTGAACCAGAAGGACAAAAAAACAAAAAGGGAACTCTAACATCTCCGCATAGGGAAGGTAACCAGATTTTCAGTACTAATTAAGTAGCATTAGATAAGTAAATGAAAATGCATCATATACAACATTGCATTTTTTTTTTTTAAAAGCAGTGTCACATCCACTTTTGACCACTCTATATTTAAATAGAAGGACTGGAAGGACTATCTCTGCAAACCTAACAAATAGCAGTAATGTGGGGTAGCACTAATCACATACATTATGAAAGCAAAGAGAAAGAGAAAAAGTACCAGCACACAGTTTGCCTTTAAAAAGAAGTATTACAAAAACTGAGGTGTTAGTACCACACTTTGTCCAAAAAATGTAAGCTCACGTGCCACGCCAAGGCCCCTCATTGTACGTGAGACCTACACTATCTATTGGCATTGTAAGTTTGTAGTGCGAGTAGTAAGACCAGTGTGCAGTGTTTGTGCACTTTTGAAGGCAAAATTTCTTGATTAGTGATGGGCGAATTTATCCTGTTTTTCTTCGCCGAAAAATTCGCAAATTTCCTGTGAAATTTGTGAAACGGCATAAAATTTGTGAAACGTCGCCGGAGTCCAGCTTAGGACGCCGGCGTCTTGTTTTGGACACCGGCGTCCGTTTTTTGGACGCCAGTGTCTGTTTTTGGACGCCGGCACACATTCACAGGCGAAAATGTGGCAGCATCCAAAAAACGGACGCCGGCATCCATTCTTTTGGACGCCGGTGAATTTTCATGGCAGTTTTGCGAATTTATTCTCCGGCGGCGAAACGCAGGAATTCGCCTCAAATTCGTGCCTGTCGAATAAATTCGCCCGTCACTATTCTTGATGTGCTCTGACATGAATAATATAATTTATATCTTATTTCTATATTTATTTTTTACTTTGTTAATTAGTGATTTCAACTTTGATTGTGATATTTTGTGCATGTTATTATTAAGGGGGCTGATTTACACACGATTTACACACAGACTAAACCAGCAGACGCAGAATGATCTGACCAACGATGGCTGAAGAGAAAGCAGTGTGCAGCACTGTGGGAATGTGTTTCTTTTTCCTCATAAACAATAATATCAAATAAGTTAAAAACTAAAAGAAATCTCTTTTTTTCTCTCACTATTTTTGTTGTACAAAAGAAGGGACGTTACGATCTGGGCTAATCAGTTTAATAGTTTTTGTTTAATATGTGTCATAATTGCTTTATGTAACATTATGTTATGAATCATATAGAATAATAGTGCCACCTGGTGGTGAATGTAAATGTGAATATTATACAGTAGAACTGGCTGATAATGAATGATTGAACCCTTGTTGTGACCACTTGTCACTGAATTATCAAACGTCAAGTTGGTGTTTTATTCAAGAAAAATGCAGAGGCACAATAAAAAAAAATATGCTCAAGTATTTTCTAAAACCTTATATAATCGAATTGAAGAATTTATTACAGAAACAAATACAAGTAAACGCTGTCAATGGCAAAATTCTCGAACGATTCTCTCCAGAAGAAAAGTTGCACAAGTTTCCTCCAGTTCACTCAGTTCCTAATATTATAAAGCGAAAACAATAGAAACATTTTCAGGCAGTTTAGTCATTCCTGCTGCCTATCTTATTGATACTATTCCTCGGATCAGGTGGCTCTAATGGCTCACAGGTTTTTGGCAGAGGATAAGGCATGTATTTAAAGGAGAACTAAACCCTCACTATGTAAAGTCCCCACTGGCCCCCCTCCCTGTCTCCCCCCTGCACAGTCTTACCACAGAATTCTGTCCCCTCTTGAAATAGTGACCACATATGCACAGTGAGTGCAGCGGAGCTCTTGGGCACCATCTTCTGATTCAGAATTCCTTATTATTGCTTACTGGAAATCATGAATTGCAAGAGTCCCTGAAAGGAAAGATAAAAAATCAGATTGAGTTTTGTATGCCCTTTAACATTAATACATATCTTATGGGTTCCAGTTAATTTCAAAAAATAATATTATCATTCTCCATGGTGGTTTCTAAACATGTTCTGCAACACAATCACTTGTTTAAATTATTAATCAGTCGTTACTCAACATATGCTAATGAGACAGCCCAGCAACCCAGCCCATACACACACATATACACACATACACACAGACACACATACAAACACACAGAGAAATCACAGATATTCAAGCAGTTTCACATGATACTTGTGGCTTAAGTATCAAGATTCCCTGCTGCCAGAATGGTAAGTTAGATCACATTCAGAAAAAAAGCTTTCAATGGAGGGTTTATTCTTCTTTAAAATAAGTATAGCATCCCTTTGATTAGAAAACTTTTATTTCCTAAAGGTGGAAAAATTCTGTTATTTGGTGTGATATACTCATGCAAATTGCTTATAATTATACTATGATTTGGACATTTAGCAGCAATATTAAAACTAGAGGTATGGGACCTGTCATGCAGAATCTTGGGACCTGGGATTTTAAGGATGAAGGGTCTTTCCATAATTTAGATCTCCATCGTTTGTCTACTAAAAACAATCATTTAAACATTAAATAAAAACATGGTTTTGATATGACAGAGAAAAAGAAAATATGTTTTAAAATGTTGAATTATTTAATTAGAATAGGGTCTATGGAAGATGCCTTCCCATAATTTGGAGCTTTCTTGATAACAGGTTTCCAGATAATGTATTGCATACTTTGTGTTTTTGTTTCTATATGAACTAATTCATTTGCCAGTTTTAACAGACTCGTTTTACAAGATAATTTCAGAGCCCCATCGCCTATATGTTCATACAGGTATTGGACCTGTTATTCAGAATGCTCGAGTCCTGGGGTTTTCTGTAGAATGGATATTTTTGTAATTTGGTTCTTTATATCTTAAGTCTCATGTAAACATTAAATAAACCCAATAGGCTGGTGTTGCTTCCAATAAGGATTACTGTCATCTTAGTTTGGATCAAGTAGAAGGTACTGTTTTATTAGAAAAAATTGAAAAATGAATTCATGTTTAAATATTTGCACTATTTGCAAATAATGGAGTCTATGGCATTTCTGTAATTTGGAGCTTTCTGGATAATGGGTTTCCGGATATCAGATCCCATACTTGTATTATGCTTTTGTAGCTTTCCTTCTGGTTTGTAAATTTATGAAGCACCAAATACAGTAGATCTCCTTAAAGGGGATACATTTTTGAAAATAAAAAGATATGGCCATTTAAACAATATTTAAAATTCGGTTTCCTGTAAAACAATTAATGGTTTTCAATATATTTACATGGAAACTGTATAGATTGATAGGTCTCTTCTGCCCGCCAACCCAGGGGATTTCTGACACCCTGGCTGTTTAAAGTCCTGTGAATGTCAGAATGACGTTACAGGTATTGAATGCTACTGTGCATGTGCTATTCATTTGGATTTTCATGATCTGATTGGCTGACATGATTCAACCAATCGAATCAATGACCAGCAGAAGGGGCATTCACAATAGCGAGCACTTCCTGTCCATGCCTGCCTGCAATGTTGCATTGAAGCATGTTGGAGGCCCCTTGGCTGGCAGAGTGAAGAGCCTTTATGCAGCACTTCCTTTACAGGTAGATATATTGAAAATTATCTGTTTTAATTTTATTTAAAAAAAAGAGATTGTAAATGGTCAAATCTCTTTATTTGAAAGAAATTTAGTTAAGGTGGACATTCCCTTAAATTCCTAAAAGTTCCTTATCTCTACAAAACTACTGTTTTTCTCCCATAACAAAGCAGTAATCGGAGTCACGTCTATGTTGATTCTTTATTTATTTATTTATCTATTTAGAAAAAAACAATTCAAGGGACTGTTGGAGCCAGGGCTTTTGCAAAATTTGCATGAAACCGTGTCATCTCACCACCAATTTGACTCTGTATTGGCACCCACTCAATGTTAATCTGTTGTAGGAAATACTCACGCAACAAACACTTTTGAAACTGCAGTTTGTGTAAAATCTACCATTGGTGCCATGACAGATATGTAAAAAGTAGATTTTAATGCAAGATTTCAAAATGGCTTACAGTAGGAAGAGACCCAAGCTGTCCTAAACTTGAATTTAAAAGAAAAGGAACCGTAAAATCACAAATCTCTAGATGGTGCCAAGTTGTTAGGTAGCACCCAGTGACTCTAGTCCCTTACCTGTTACCCTAGGGTGAGATTCTTCTACTTCAAAAAACACACCAGCTGGGGTACTGTTCATTGAGCACCATGCCACCTTTTTCTATCTTCCTCACAGTTGTCTGCCACTTGACTTCTAGTGGGGCTCACATACAATACAGACATTTCTGTTCTCTACTAAATGAACAGTACCCTCAGATGGTGCATTTTTTTGAAGAAGAGAAGCACCTGGCTAACAGGCAAGATTAGAATCCCTGGTTAGAAGACTGCAATTGTTTGACACCCCCAGCCTTTCTAAACCTACACAGTTTACACACAAACATGTCATTTTGATCCCAGTGACAGTTGTATGTGTGTATAATATAGTATATCCACATGATTATCATTAATCAGTTGACTCTAAAGTTTTAAAATTTACTTTGTATAGGTTCTCAAGGTAACATCTGGTATTTAAAACATTAAGATATGTGAATGGAAAGAGTATTAAGAACAGGGTATTGATCATTTTATGGAGTGGCTGATAAAGTACTTAAAATTTTGAAGCAATACAAATAAAACACGTTTTATGCATGTGTGTGAGAGCAGGTTCTTTGGGAGTGTGTAGTTAGCTAAATTAAGCTAAGATGATGGGCAGTGGGAGGGGGATTAGTGATCCAGGCCCTAGATGGCAGCAGGTCTGGACTGAGAATTAAAATGTGCTCTGGCATTTAAGATACACAGAGGCCCAATCAGCCCACACCATCCCACTAAATACTGACTTCCTATGGCACCTTATAGCAGCCCCTCTGGCATTTGCCAGAACCCACAGACTGCCAGTCCAGGCCTGGATGGCAGTGTAGAACAGGGAATCTCCTTTTAGTACCATGTTTTGGTAGCAGATGGTCCCTTAGTGTCAATCAAGAAGAAGGGCATTGCCTTGGAAATCCATATAAGGAAGTAAATAGTTGTTCTAGGCCCCTTTGGCTGAAGTTGAGGATAACTGACGAAAAGCTCATAGAAGTACCCAAAGAAAGAACCTTTCCCCCTTCTTTTTTCTAAATTTAACATGATACAATTCACAGCTTTTTCAAAGAACAATGGTTGAAATTAAGAAGAACTGTTTTGAGTGGGAACAGGGAACCACAAAGTCATAGGATAATAGCTGGGTTAGTAGGTAGCAAAGCTCCAGCAGCAACACTGGACAGCAAGACAGAGTAATGTTACTTAGCATTGACCTAAAGGTAGTTTGCTGATTGTGCTGCCAATTTTTAGTACAGGTATAGGATCCCTTATCCGGAAACCCGATATCCAGAAAGCTCCGAATTACGGAATGGCCGTCTCCCATAGACTCCATTTTATCCAAATAATCCAAATTTTTAAAAATTATATCCTTTTTCTGTGTAATAATAAAACAGTTGCTTGTACTTGAGCCAAACTAAGATATAATTAATCCTTATTGGAAGCAAAACCAGCCTATTGGGTTTATTTAATGTTTAATGATTTCTAGTAGGCATGAAGACCCAAATTACGGAAAGATCCGTTATCCGGAAAACCCCAGGTCCCGACCATTCTGGATAACAGGTCCCATACCTGTATAACTCAAAAAATGCAAGTACCATTTAATTCATTTATTCTTCCTTATTTTCCCCAGAATCTTGAAGAGCAAATGAATTGCTCAGATGTGGAAAGCATGCTTAAAAAATACTACTTACCGACAGCATACACCATTGAATTCATATTTGGACTTCTTGGCAATAGCGTTGTATTGTTTGGATATATTTTTTGCCTGAAAAACTGGTCAAGTGGAAGCATATATCTTTTCAATCTGTGCATATCAGACTTTGTTTTCCTCTGTACATTTCCACTGCTGGTGAAAAAGTATATAAATGAGGAATGGACATTTGGAGATTTCCTTTGCAAATGTAACATATACTTATTTCATGAAAATCTCTACACCAGCATCCTTTTCCTTGCGTTCATCAGTGTTGATCGCTACATGCTAATAAAATACCCCTTCAGAGACCACATTCTCCAGAGGAAGAGTACAGCTATCATGATATCCCTTGGAATTTGGATTTTGGTGTCACTTGAGATATCTCCTATTCTTATTTTCGTAAAACAAGTCGAGGACAAAAATGTCACCAAATGTCTAGATTATGCAAACTCTGGAGATGCGACATGGAGTCTAGTGTATAGCCTCTGTCTTACGTTTACTGGATTCGTTATTCCTTTATGCGTAATATGGATCTTTTATATGAAAATTACATGTTTTATAAAAAAACGAAATCAGCAGCTACCAAACAGGGCTTCTCTTGAAAAGCCTGTAACAATTGTAGTCCTTGCAGCAACTATGTTTTCCATTTTCTTCACTCCATATCATGTTATGAGAAATCTAAAAATTGCATCACGAACAGAGTCTTGGACACTAAGCACATGCTCACAGATGACCTTAACCTCCGTATATATTGTTACAAGACCAATAGCTTACTTAAACAGTATGATTAACCCAGTGTTTTATTTTCTGATGGGTGACAATTTCAGAGAAATGTTACTTGCCAAAATCAAACGCATTTATACATCTCTGAAATGCACATTTAATTCAAGATGGCCATAATTAACTTTTGCTGTATTTACTATTGTGCATGCATCATTGTATATGGATATCTTTTTGGCTGATCAGACTTTTTCTTATCAAGTGATGACATTTTTATCCATAAAGGTGGCCATAGACGCAAAGATCCTATCGTACGAATCGAGGATTCGTTAGATTTTCGGACCGTGTGTGGAGTGCCGACATTTTTCGTCCGGTGGAGATCGGTCATTTGGTCGATCAGACCTATTTAATTTTGTCCTGACTGATCCCGCCGGAGCCCATTGCGCATCGTAATCGGATCGTTGGGCCATAGGGCCGAACGTTCAGATTACCCCCGATATTGCCATGCCTGTTAGTGGCATATCGGGGAAAGATCCGCTCGTTTGGCGATTTTGATCAATAGAGAACCAAAGCTCAACAAAGATTTAGTCTAAAAATTCTAAACCGTATATGTTAGGGTTCTATACAAGCCATACGTCTCTTACAGTGACAGCACACCAGTATATGTCTTTAAATAACCTTTATTCATCAGATTTTTGGGCAGCCTATCAGGTTTAACATTTCAGGTGCCTCTCCATTCTTTGTCAAACATGTGGAATGCCTCTAAAATGCTGCATGAGCTGAATACGCTGGGAAGGTGGCCTTAAATGGCATAAACTTTCTTTAAAAAGGATCTGTTGGAGTGCTGTAAACTAAAAGTTGGAAAGAGTCAAAATAGGAAAATAAATTATTCAAAAATCACTAAAAAAAATTTAAAATGAAGACCATTTAAAAAATTGCTTAAAATTGGTCAAAGTATTACATACCACACAAAGGGGCAGATTTATTTAGGATTGAATAGTAAATTCGAATTCAAATATTCTAATTGTTTTTTGTTGTCAAAATTCACACTTTCTAATTTTAATCCCCCAATTCGAATGTAAATTTGAATGTGAGATTTATCATACCTCGCCCATGGAAACAGCTCTAATTCAAACATTTGCCACCTAAAACCTGTCGAGTTTATTTACAAGTCAATGGCAGAGATCAGTTGAACCATTTGAATATGTTAATTGCCTTCCTGACATTCAAGTTTTTTTTCGGAGGGAACTCGATTAGAATTTTCAGGTTGGGAATATAAAATCAAATATTATAAATTAACATTTTTTCTTAAATAACCTCCCATTCGAGTTGTGAGTATACTCTATACACATTCGAGTTGTGAGTATAATCTATATGCAAATGTAAACTTCTATATTGTATTGAAAATGTGACATTACTGTGTATAAAATAATTTATTTTCTACTGTATTTTTTTATATTAAAAATATATAAAATTTAATTGTGTTAAGTGTTGCATTTTCAAGTTAAACCTCTCAAAAAGACCCCCAATGTGCATATATACTGTATAATAATCATTCATCAAGAGTTTAGTCAACAGTGTGAATCATCCAAATTATCTTTAAACCCCAACAATTACCAGTGTGTCAACTACTGACCCACTTGTTGGTACAGTTATGGGACCTGTTATCCAGAATGCTCTAGGGTTTTCCTGATAAGGAGCATTTCCGTAATTTAGATCTCCATACCTTAAGTCTACTAAAAAATAATTTAAACATTAAATAAACCCATTAGAATTGTTTTGCCTTCAATTAGGATTAATTATATTTTAGTCGGGATTAATATACAGCTACTGTTTTATTTATTACAGAGGAAAAGGAAATCGTTTATATAAATGTGAATTCTTTGGATGGCCTTCTTCTAATTCTGAGCTTTCCTGATAATAGATTTCATACCTGTAATTGTGATGGTTAAATGTGATTTGGGTTGTGTACACTGTTGACTAAGCACCTGATAAATTATTGTTGGATCCAAAACATTTTGTGCACTACACAGTAAACTGATGATTATATGATTTATATGGTTCTGAAAAGCATATTCCTGAATTGGATTCCACTCCTTCTTGTTTCATATTTTACTATATAGATAATGATTAAAAATGGATTCATTTTACACCTAGGGGCAGATTTATCAAGGGTCGAATTTCGAAGTGATAAATACTTCGAAATTCGACCCTCGAATTGAAATACTTCGACTTCGAATATTGAAGTCAAAGTATTTTTCACCAAATTTGGCCATCGAACGATAGAAGTAAAATCGTTCGATCGTACGGTAAAATCGTTCGATCGTACGGTAAAATCGTTCGAATCTAATGATTCAAATAATTGTAGCGTACGATCGAACGATTTTACTTCGATGTGTGAAGACTTAGAAAATGGTCTAGAAGGTCCCCATATGCTAACATAGCACTTCGGCAAGTTTAATTTGGCGAAGTATTTAAGTCAAAGTTTTTTAAAAGAGACAGTACTTCGATTATCGAATGGTCGAATATTCAAATTAAATTCGAAGTCGTAGTATCCTGTTAGATGGTCGAAGTATCCAAAAAATTACTTCAAATTTCCAATTTTTTTTACTTCGAAAATTCCCTTGAATTCACTTCGACCCTTGATAAATCTGCCCCCTAACTGCAATATAGATATGGGACCTGTTATATAGAATAATCGGGACCTGGGGTTTTCTGGATCTTTCCGTAATTTGGATCTTCATACCTGAAGTCTACTAGAAAATCATGTAAACATTAAATAAACCCAATAAGCCGGGTTTGCTTCCAAAAAGGATTAATTCTATTTTAGTTTGGATCAAGTACAAGGTACTGTTTTATTGTTAAAGAGAAAAAGGGAAAAAGGCCATCTCCCATAACGGAGTCTATGGGAGATGGTCTTTCTGGATAATGGGTTTCCGGCTAATGGATCCGATACCTGTACCTTTTTCCATTTGTATTTTAGATTATTTGATTTCTTTTTTGCATGCTTTATTGTTTTCTATGCTTACAAGGGGAATATACTGACAGGTATATTTGTTAAACAGCAAGCAATTTAAAAAAGGATAGGGTACAAGGAAAGCAAGGGGCCGATTTACTAACAATTGCTACTTTTTCTACGAATCTCTAAAAAATTTAGTTTTTCTATATTTCTTAAAAGCTCTAAAAATTGGAGATGTATTAAGTGCAAAAACCATGAAAAACTCGAATACAAAAATTGGCCAAGTAAATGTTTTCGAGAGCCTATAAAAGTAAGGGGGAGCTGCACTGCTCTTATTGAACTTTTTTAATCAATTCAGAATTTTACAGGTTTTTGGATTTTTTCCACTAGTAATTATCTGAGAAACTCACATTTTATAGGTTCTAGAGGTATTCATATTTTGTATTGGATCTACTTTTTAAATTCTGATTTTTTTAATAAATTTAATAACATTCGTGGTTTTAGAAGAGTTTAGTCGTGTTTCAAAAACTTTTAAAACCAGTCGACCTTTAATAAATAGGCCTTCAAAATAAAAAAAACTCATTGAGGCAAAAGGGTGGTCCATGTGCACTAACCCCAGACCCTCAGCAAAGGGAGCAGTAGTCCACCATAGCATATGAACTCTTGTGGACTCCTAGAGTAGCATTTTAAAGACATTATACTTTTCTCCGGCATGACACACTGTAAAGAGTCTTTCCTAGTTAATATGTTGCAGAGATGCCCTTATACTGCCAACGTTTGCACATCTAAAATGTAGTGTTTTAGTTACTCCTTTATATACAGTAGTTGTCTCGGCAACATAATCGCAAAATGCTCATTCATACAAATGCTAGAGATACCGTATGTTTGGTATTATTAATTATTACCAGATGAAAAGGAGAGTCTTTCATAGGTTCCTGAGTAGGGATGTCGCGGACTGTTTGCCCGCGAACTAGTTCGCGCGAACATCGGGTGTTCGCGTCCGCCGAATGTTCGTGAACGTCGCGCGACGTTCGCCAATTTGGGTTCGCCATAGCTGGCGCTTATTTTTGACCTCTCACCCCAGACCAGCAGATACATGGCAGCCAATCAGGAAGCTCTCCCTCCTGGACCACCCCCACACCCCTGGACCACTCCCCTTCCATATATAAACTGAAGCCCTGCAGTGTTTTTTCATTCTGCCTGTGTGTGCTTGGAAGAGCTAGTGTAGGGAGAGAGCTGTTAGTGATTTGAGGGACAGTTGATAGTAACTTTGCTGGCTAGTAATCTACTTGATACTGCTCTGTATTATAGGGACAGAACTCTGCAGGGATTTGAGGGACATTTTAGGTTAGGTAGCTTTGCTGGCTAGTAATCTACCTTCTACTGCAGATCTCTCATCTGCTGACTGCTGCCTGTAACCCAATAGTCCTTGTAAGGACTGCTTTTATTTTCTTTTTTGTTTTTTTACTTTGCTACTATAAGAGCCCAGTGCTATTAGTCTAGCTGTGTTGGGGTGGGGAGTGGGACTGGTGTGCTGCTCCTAGTAGTTCAGCACCAACCAGAGTAATTTTTTTTTTTAATATATATATATATTTTTTTATTTTACTTATCTCACTGTTCTTTAACGTGTCCAGTGCTGTTTGCTGTTCTTCATAGTAGTGCACCAATAGTAGTGCACTTGCAGGCATTATTTGCCCAGTGTGTTCTTCAAACAACGGCCACCTAGCTGTGTGAGCTTGTTCACATTCTGTCTAAATATCAATAATAATACCGTCTCCAGAAACACCACCTGAGTGACGTTTTTCAAGCAGCAATAATATATTCCGTATCCACTGCTGTAGTGTATACGTTGACCTTGCAGGCATTGTTTCAATTTGTTTGCCCAGTGTGTTCTTCATTTTCAAACAACGGCCAGCTAGCTGTGTGAGCTTGTTCACATTCTGTCTAAATATCAATAATAATACCGTCTCCAGAAACACCACCTGAGTGACGTTTTTCAAGCAGCAATAATATATTCCGTATCCACTGCTGTAGTGTATACGTTGACCTTGCAGGCATTGTTTCAATGTGTTTGCCCAGTGTGTTCTTCATTTTCAAACAACGGCCACCTAGCTGTGTGAGCTTGTTCACATTCTGTCTAAATATCAATAATAATACCGTCTCCAGAAACACCACCTGAGTGACGTTTTTCAAGCAGCAATAATATATTCCGTATCCACTGCTGTAGTGTATACGTTGACCTTGCAGGCATTGTTTCAATTTGTTTGCCCAGTGTGTTCTTCATTTTCAAACAACGGCCAGCTAGCTGTGTGAGCTTGTTCACATTCTGTCTAAATATCAATAATAATACCGTCTCCAGAAACACCACCTGAGTGACGTTTTTCAAGCAGCAATAATATATTCCGTATCCACTACTGTATACGTTGCCTTTGCAGGCATTGTTTGCCCAGTCTTTAACCAAGTGCCACCTAGCTGTGTGAGCTTTTTCACATTCCGTGTCCAGAAACATCACCTGAGTGACGTAGTGTGATTTCTGCCCTTTACAGCACAAAACGCAGCGCTGTGTCAACAATGTATTTTTCAGAAACATTTTTGCCCTTGATCCCCCTCTGGCATGCCACTGTCCAGGTCGTTGCACCCTTTAAACAACTTTAAAATCATTTTTCTGGCCAGAAATGTCTTTTCTAGCTTTTAAAATTCGCCTTCCCATTGAAGTCTATGGGGTTCGCGACGTTCGCGAACCGCTCGCATTTTTTCCGACGTTCGCTACATCCCTATTCCTGAGCTACCTGCAATTATAAGCTTCTTCTGACTTGGCAACCCCATTACCCCAGTCAATGTCTGTATAATTGAAGTCATCCATAATTATAATTTGAGATAAGTTGAGAATCCAATCCTATAATGAAGTCAGGATTTCAGAGTGACAATTCAAAAAAGTCGCACAATTCGAATTGAAGCTCGATTTTGTTGTAACTATTTGTCGCATCAGTTTTTTCGCACAGTTCCACCCAATAATTTGTTTACCTGATCAACCACATCACAAACTGCTAGCTTGCTTGTCTGGTTGTAACTGACACAGAAAAGGCAAATGTGCGAAGTCAGTTCTTCTCTTCAGTGTATACAATAGAGGAGTAAGTGTTCCCTGGCTCACTTCAGCTGCACTGATGGCTCAGCTCAATCTAGTCAGTGGCTGATTCAGTATACGTTGCATAAAGCATTGATAAAAATTAATGTGAACAAAGCTCCAGGGCCAGATGTCATGCACCCCTGTGTTCCATCTTAGTCCGGCCACTATTTCTGATTTTCTGAGATTTGTTTTCATCTGGTATGGTACCCATGGCTGCTATCAGAAATTGTGGAGCCACATACTACAGCATTTTCTGGGCCCTGCCCACCCCCAGAGTCTGCCCAACACCATTGATGGCCTGCCCCCCCATACAAGTTAAAAAAAAAACATTGGTGGCCAGGGCCCCCTATTAAAAAAAAAACTGGTGGCCAGGTCCCTCCACACACAAGTTAACAAACATTTGTTTGTTAACTTGTGTGTGGAGGGCCCTACAAGTTAGTAAGATATTGGTGGCCAGCCCTGCCCACAAATTTAAAAAAAATTGTTGCCAGGGCCCCGTACACATTGAAAAACATTGGTGGCCAGCCCCCCCCCCACGCACACAAGTAAAATATTGGTGGACAAGGCAACCCCCAAACACAAGGTAAAAAACATTGGTGGTCAGTGTCCCTACAAGTTAAAAAGACATTGGTGCCCCCCCCCTAAAAATAGAAACATTAGTGGGCAGGGGTTAAAAAAAAGAACATTGATGTTCAGTGGAACTTACCTTTACATTTCAGCAGGTTGCTTTCATCCTCCTCAGCGAGTGGACATCTCCATTCTTTTCGTTTGCAGCTTCTTTGTTATTTTCAGCCGCGGCTTCTTCATTCTTTTCTGTCGTAACTTCTTCATTCTTCTCTGGAGTGGTCTTCTTCATCCTTTTCTGTCATGGCTTCTTCACTCTTTACCATCGTGGCTTCTTCATTCTTTTCTTGAGTGGTATTCTTCGATCTTTTACGAAGCTTCTTCTGCAGCACGACCAGGCTCCCCCACAGAACCCGAAATCGATTGGGTCCAGGAGAATAATGACCCTGTGCCCCCCTGATTTTGTCCTAGTGAATGGCATTATGAGCAGCAATCAGCATGGCTTTATGAAGGATAGGTCATGTCAAACAAATATAGGGTCACCATTAGTTATTTTAATAACTTGCTATGTAGCCTGAAGCTTTGGCTAAGCTTTATGTGGTTTGTAGCACCCTCCATACCCACCCCGATTAACTAATGGTGGCCCTATGTTTTTAACTGCACCAAATCACACTTTTGACACACATTCACTATAACTATTACTATACTATTTAAATTGTCCTTTACTTATTTTAGTTCACATTAATATTCCTACTTATTTATACCTGTACTAATATATATACATATATATATACACTTTCTAAGTATGCACTTATATATTTAATTTTATTTTGTCTTTACCATTTTCATATTATACTTTTTTTTAAAAATAGGCGTTGGTTTGGGCAATCACTCTCTTTTAAAAGCTGTAAACTAGCAGCGGGGGAGGATCTAGCCCTCAGACTGAAACCAAGGTTCAGCAGACTTCTACTTCAACTAATACTATTATGCAGAGAGGCACAGGATCCTCAATACTATGACTGGAGGTAAACAAGTTAGGGACCACCGTGTGGCGTTTACCTTGATGTGGTATGGTGGCTTATCAACTAAAAAACCCCTGTCTTTGTGAACACATGCATTTGTATATCTACTGAATTACTTAGACAGGGGCCCAGGGAATGTGCACTGACCATTTGGCTATGTCGGTAGCACTTCCCTTATACTTATATACATTTTTACTTAGCAACGTGAGTGCTCCCACAACCCCCCTTTGAATTTTGGGACACACACATGCTTGTTTTTGAACAATGAATACTATTTTATGTCAGTGGTGCCAGAAATACTTTGTCATGTGGTCATGAGAAGGGGCAGTAAGCACCCAGGAAGATTAGTGGGTGGCTAATTTACTGAAGCTTCTGGGAAAACGTTGTGCTACATCTGACCTGACCACCATTGGAATGGAAAAAGGTTGAACTCGGGAGGTAATGTTACACTAGGACCCAATCTCACAGCTGGGCCTTTGTTATGTTGAGGAAGGAGGGTTGATGTAAAAAAAATGTATGCGTACCTCAACCACCCTAATGGTTTAACATCACTAAACCAATAAATTCACCGTTTCATTTTGTCTGTGAAACCAGTATAGTAGGATGCCAGCGGTTTTTAACCATGAACACAGGTTAGTTGACATAGAGGTAGTACTCGTGTTAAAATATGGTAATAAAGGTAGATTGGTTTGCAGAGCAGAATACACCTGCAGTTCACTAGCAAGTTCGTTGTGTGAAGATACCACTTTCTATCATTCAGTGGAAACCTCAGAGAGAAGTTTTAGTCTGAGTCCCTTTTCAAACTGTGGTCCATTTATTTTTCAAACAGAATATCAACAAAAAGATTTAGGCAGTTTCAAACTCACCCCTTGCGTGTTCTCCATAGTGTAGCTCCATTTTTGTGTTCCGGATGCTCTGCCACCAACATTTCTTATGAAGTAACTTTTCTCAGAAAAATGCAAAGGTGGCACTCCAGTTAAAAAGAAAGGTGGTTTATTGCAACAGGTCAATGACCTGTTGCAATAAACCACCTTTCTTTTTAACCAGATTGCCGCCTTTCCCTTTTTCTGAGCAAAATCAACTAGGAAAAGTACCACCAATCTAGTCTGTCTTTACACTCCTACTATAACAGGTGCTATGCCTATCAGTGTCTAAATATCTCTTTCACAGGGTTTATGTTCCTTGACTTTCACTAAGTTCTTGTGTCCTCTTCTGTACTGGGGCCTTGTAGTTACACCATCCTGGTCCAATAGGGGAAAACATCTCTTCAGGGGCACAGGTTACAGTTACCAGGACTACCTTAGTAAAGGAATTTCAAAACCAGCGGGGGATTTAACCATTTGGATCCATGCAGATGTGTAAAATATTTTATATATACTATTTCTAACTTAGATATCTACCAAGGCTGAAAATGATAAGTTGAAACCAGAAGAATGCTTATTATCAGCAAAAGCAAGGTGAAACATTTCAATATTTTATTGCATCAGAGCTACTATAGGGAAACTTTAAACTGGATATACATCACCACGTTAAAGGAGGAAGTAAACTGTCTAGGGGACTGGCTGGTATAGCAATAGAGGAGATTTTGGGCAATTTCATAGCAGCCTATTAATGTGTAGCAGCCACTACTGTTTTCCTGAGAGTATTCAAAGTAATAATTGCGAGCATTGATGAGTAGTGATGGGCGAATTTATTCAGCAGGCGCAAATTTGCAGCGATTTTGTGCGATTCGCCAGCGGCAAATAAATTTGCGAAACGGGCGTGAAAATTTTGAGAATTTCCCGCGAAATTCGCAAAACGGCGAAAAAATTGCATTTTTTACACTGGCGTCTGTTTTTTGGACGCCGGCAACAATAACGAGACGCTGGCATGTTTTGCGAATTTTTCGCCGTTTGCCGAATTTCGCGGGTAATTCACAAATTTTTCGGTGAAGCAGCGCAAATTCGCCCATCACTAGTGATGAGGAAATATGTCACCTTTCACGAAAAAATTTCGAAACTGCTAAAAAAAATTTTTTATGTCTCGGCGGCTTTTTGTCCAAATGCATTAAAGTCAACATTTGCAGATGGCAAGATGCGGAATTTCACTAATTGACAATATAAACAATATTTTTTTTTTTTTTTACTAAAAACATTTCAATTGTCCCTGAAACTAAGGACAACAAACAATATTCTCTACTGCATTTTCTTATTGAGGAACTGTTTTCTCGTATACAGGTGTTTACCTCATATTTTGTAGTATTATATTGAGTTGATAATATACATTTCTAAATTAAATCATGTCTAGCACCAAGTCAGTTCTGTATGTGGATGCAAACATTGTTCATAAAACATTTGGTTTGTTCCATTTTAGAGATAATATACTGATTTTACCATATTGTTAGATCCTGGTTGATGATAATGTCATTTATAGGTTGCTGTGTTTATACTGTATGTCTGTTTTTTTGCTTTTTAATTTGGATGCGTTTATACTCTTAAGCAGATCATAATGTTTAACATTTTTTTTCCTGAGCAATAGGTGCCATATAGATTGAGGGAGCAGTTCTGAAGCTGATAGATCCTGAGAAACAGAAAAGGCATACGTCTATAAAGGCAGACTTCCTCTTCTCTTCCATGTAATTTCTTTGTGGATATATTATTATCTGTCATGGTAGCAATTATATCGTATTGCATGCCTGTTTTTGTTTTGGGATCCCGAGAAACTTTTTTAGTTTGCTGACATCATAATGACATGTCTTAGGTTTGTTTGTTTGTTTCTTCCCATTTCCTGATCTTTCACAAATAGAAATTGTGATTCATTTTTTAGTTCATTTACATTTGGTTAATGAAGTAAGGAACTGTATTCCAGAGTATCTAGACAGGTTTAAATGTGGATTCAATATTTTTTATTTGTTGTTATTGAATTTACAGATCATAGTTATTGAGTTATTTAACTGCTTTATCATTTGTAATTATTTTATATTCATTTCTATTCCATGATTATATTGCCCCCTGTAGGTTCTCTCCCTATTGCTGTTATGTACAGTGATGCGTATATAAGTGGCGCTATATACGGTAAATACAAATATAATTACGTACATGTGGTTTATATGTTTAGGTTATTGTTCCAAACTCATTTAATAATGAAATGTTTTCACAAAAACTCCAATATCAAAATATAAATAAGGAAATAGGCATAGCTTCCTACAAACGAATCACCTGACATTGGACATGAACATAAAATTGAAAACATTTTTTTGGTACAGAGTTTGCAAGATAACCCTTAAAGCAACAGTAACACTTAAAAATAAAAGTGTATTAAAATACAATATACTACTACCCCCCACTGGTAAAAATTCTGTGTTTACTTCAGAAAGACTACTATAGTGTATATAAATAAGCTGCTGTTCAACCATGCAGGCAGCCATTCAATCTGAAAAAAAGAAGTAAAGGCACAGGTTACATAGCAGATACCAGGTACCACAAACCATTTCACTTTCAGCACCCAAGCCCATTAAAAAACTTCCATCCAATACGTAGCTTAAAGGAGAACTAAAGCCTAAAAAATATTAGGGATAGAATTCTGGTTATAAATATTGATATACTGGACTTACTTACCTGCCCAAATCATCAGCAGCCCAATAATATTAATGATTGATGCATAGCTAATGCTCAGTGTGCTCTGGGCTCCTGTTGAGTAGTTCAGCTTAAGTGCTGGGAGGTCCAGGAGGATGTGGTCTGTAGTTCTTCCCAGAGTTCTCTGCACAGGAACACCTGTGTAATGCATGATCCTCTACAGAAATAAATCTTTTTTTAAATTATTATATAAAAGTTCTGTTTTTCATCTGGTATGGGACCTCTTATACATAATGTTTTGGATATGGGTTTTTTTATGGGATAAACACTCTTTCCATAATTATGATCACCATCTGAAAAATCCATTAAATATTAAAAAAAAAAATCAATAGGGTTTGTTTTGCCTCTAATATCTTAGATGTGATTGGTACAGGCACTGTTTTATTATTACAGAGAAAAAGGAAAACATTTTAAAAAATTTTAATTATTTAATTATAAGGAAGTCTATGGGGGATGGCCTTCCTGTATTTCAGAGCTTTCTGGATAAGGGGTTCCCGGATAATGGATCCTATACCTGTACTTCATTCCTATAACACCATCATGTGCCTTTAACGTCTATAATATACAAAACCGAATTGTCAACTGCGATATGGCAACTAGTTCTTTTCTTTCTGAACATTTTGTTTGGCATCAGGCAACTTGAAGAAAGTGTACCCAAAATTTTAACATGGCGAAAAAATGTGAAAAAAGTAATACTGAATGCAGATATTTAAAAATAAGGAAAAATACAAATTTACAGAGAAATTGCATTTTTATCAACATTTCTATGGGAATCTTAGATGAAAGCAAGGATAGCAAATCAGCACTTTAGTGGTAGGGCTTGGATGTATCTCTTTGAAAGACACACTGCAGATACATTTCTGTAATTCCAAATGGGGTTCTAGTTTAAAGGTAATTATCTATCTCCTCATGAGCATCTTCTTGGGTTTTCTTCAGAAAGGGACCTCAAGCACTGAGTTATTTGGAGCATGTGCATTTGGAGCCAGGCTGGTATTCGCACAGACTGCAATGTAATTTTTCTTACCGCACACCCAATCTCACTGATCCTGCAGAGGTGGTGCGTTCTTCCGTCGACCCGGCAAGGTCCCCTAGCAACGTGAATGTTGATAAAAGGATCCGCACACACTTCTTTCTTTTGCAGTGGGGGGTCACCCCTTCACTTTATTTGTTTATTCACCACACCATCAACGTTTCGGGGGGGAAGGGAGGGTGTTCCCCCCCGAAACGTTGATGGTGTGGTGAATAAACAAATAAAGTGAAGGGGTGACCCCCCACTGCAAAAGAAAGAAGTGTGTGCGGATCCTTTTATCAACATTCGCACAGACTGCGCATGCGCCAGTTCTGCAAATTCCTGAAGGAAAGGAAGAGGATCTGAAGATGCCAAAAATAGCACCCATGAGCTCCACTGTGTTACTCTGCATGAATATTTGACATTAAAGGGGACCTGTCACCCTAAGAAATAATTTCAAATTCTTTTCTATCATGTTAGTTGAGCAAAATAAACTTTACTTACACTGTATTTATTATTTACATTTTGTTTCCTTCGGAATTATACAATCAGAGCAAGCAGGCAGCTGCCATTTTGTAGACACGGTTATTAAGGGAAATTGTGTATCACCCCAAAATCTTGTATATGAACCAGAATGAGGGACCTAATGCCCATGTGCAGTGCCCTATACAATTATAGAGCTCGAGGAGGGAAGGGGGAATGTGAGGAGAGCAGTGACAAATAGGAAGTGCTGAATGGAAAGTGAAAGTAATTGACTGCCCCTCCTCTATGCCACGGGCATAGAGGCGGGGCAGGTAATATTTGATTGACAGTTTAGATATTTAAACACCTTTATAACAGGTATGGATGTTTTAATGAAAAAAAATTTTGGGGTTCCATATTTAATTTGGAAAGTACTTTCATTTTGCAGTTTTTTATGTGTAGGTGACAGGTCCACTTTAACATTCAGGGACACTTTTGCAGTAATGAGCTATGCAAGGAGGAAGCAGGGAGGGGGTGACTTTGTGAGGGTAGTGGATGGAGCTTTTCTCATTGGGTTTAGTTCTCCATTAATGGCTTAACCACTACCATTAAAGGGACCATTGCGGGTGTGCTGCAAACACATGGATATTTGGACAGTCTTCTTTCAGAATAACTCTCCTAAAGTACAAAATTACACAAAGGGGGTTGGGTTGTGAGAGCACTCCAAGGCAAAGTAAAATATAAGTTAAATACAATGGAAGTGCGACTAATCTGGCCAAACTTATTACAAACCTACAAAAAAAAGCACAGTAATAAGAAGGAAAGAATGTGGAGAACAAAAAAGTTATGGAAGGAGGAAGATGTAAATTTGAATAGGGGAAGAAAGAATAATAGCAGAACATCAAAGGAGAAGGGAGAAAGAAAACAAAATAAAATGCCAAAAGCAAATGGAGAGAACAGGAAACAGCAGAGGTGAAAGGGATGAGAAGAGAAAATGTTAGAACAGAATAAAAAAAGACTGATAAATGTGGGTAAAGATGTACAAGAAAACAAAAAGAGTCACTGGAGCGAAGTAAAGGGCATACCAGGAAGAAAACTGAAGAAAACAAATGAAAATCAGACTAGAGAAAGGAACATCAACGGGTAATAATGGGCAGTAAAGGGAATTTACATGTAGAACATATGGTATCTATGCTACACCACTGCTATGTTAACAGCTGAAAATCTGTGATAAATGAAGTACAGGTATAGGATCCTTTATCCGGAAACCCGATATCCAGAAAGCTCAGAATTACGGAATGTCTCCCATAGACTCCATTTTATCCAAATAATTTAAATTTTTAAAAATGTTTCCTTTTTCTCTGTAATAATAAAACAGTAGCCTGTACTTGATCCCAACTAAGATATAATTAATCCTTATTGGAAGCAAACCCAGCCTATTGGGTTTATTTAATGTTTAATGTTTAAATGAATTTCTAGTAGACTTAAGGCATGAAGACCCAAATTACGGAAAGATCCTTTATCCCGAAAACCCCAGGTCCTGAGCATTCTGGATAACAGGTCCCATACCTGTACTAATAATAATAATAATTGTATAATAGATTAAAAACATATACACGTGACAGAGGGCATTTGCAAAATGTTTCTTCTGATTTACACTGATTTAGATGGAGACTTTAGCTAAAGTTTTTGGATGAGCCATTCCATTAATGACAGAGATGGGCAGCCCTAGAGGATTGTTTGCACAAGGGAAACTAATCTAAAGCTGAGTCAGAATTCTGGTAAAACATTGTGAAACCAAGAAATAAACAAAAAGCAATAACAATATTTTCAAAAGCAAGTTTGGGTAAGGTGTTTTCATTTGCAACATAGGGATGTCTGAGATGCTTCTGCATTGGTTTTGCTTTCTCATATTTTCAGACTGGCCTTTTAATCTGCTTGTCATGGCTTCACAGTAATTATAATACTTGATAAATTAATTTCTTAGAAATAGAAAAGGTGTGGGAGCTTCGGTTTGCAGGGAATGTTGAGTGTTGTAGTTCCAGGCAGGCATTTATCTGCCCCTTTGTGGCCCATATAGTATATGTGTTTGGTTTCATCTATACTGCCACCATTACTAAAATAATAATGATGTTATGTATTGTTGCCCTCATCCCAAAAATATTTTTTCTAGGCAGGACAAGATCTTTCATTGTAGGCATCTTACATGTTAGACATGGGAAGGCCACTGTATCAGAATTTAAGTTCGAGAAAAAAAAATGCAACACACACAAAATGCAAGAGCAACTTTTAATTGTTTTGCTCAAAAGCTAGCTTTTTAAAAAAAAAATTAGCCAAGTTTGAGTTTGTGCCGGAAAAAAAAAATTTGCACATCGGTAACATTGTTCCACTGATCTCAAATTAAACTAAAAAATGCTAATGTTTTAGTAAACTGGGAAAATAAAATAAAGTTGCTAGAGAATATTCCTCTAGACTTTTATACCATTTCACCATCTTTTACTTGCTGAGGTTTTTTTGTCAACTTATTTTCAAAAAATAAAATTTATTTTGATTCAAAAATATCTGAGCATCTTTTTTGAGTCCACCCTTTTTCGACATGCTTCTCGAATACAGAGAACACCTTGATTTCTTATAAATTTATTATAAATCTCCCGCTTGTAGTGTATATCTAATAGTGTGCTTAGATGAGCTGCATAAAATTGTTCAACTTAATCAACCATCTTGGGAGCGATGAAAGGGCTCATAACCGATGCAGCATTCAAAGTTTCCTTTCTGTCCTTTTTGCCAGCAGTCAATTCCAATTTATACTACTTACAGATAGGCTTCAGGATAACTTGCAAACCCCAAAGTGAGATTTTTTAACAATTTGCTATGGACAGCGTCAGTCTAACCAAGCATTTGCCCGTACTCATATGCCTTGGCTTTCCATATGAATCTTGTCAGACCAAGTTTACTTTGGCCTCTGATAGTGGTAGGGATAAATAAAGTCTTATATGTGTAACACCTATTTGGGCCATACAGGGTTAATTCACCAGCTAGTGCACTAGAGCATGGGTTACACGTGACTCTAACACTTCAGGCTAGGGCCTTCGTTATATGGAAGATTAAAGGTGTGGTGTAGTGTAACTACAACTCCCACAGGCTACTGTGCAATAACAAAAGACTTGGGCGCCAGGAGGTTCTTAATAAAACAGGAACAAGGTTTATTACTATGCACGAAGCAAGTGACCACAGGTTTAGTACTCACATCACAGTGAATCAGAGGAAAGTGTGCAGGCACACATCATGACGTTTACACAGGCTGACACTCCCTTAGGACAGACTTGGCAGGTATCCCACTTCACCTCTGCAAACATATTCCGGTAGTAGTCTCTGGATCAACCTCAGGGCAATCATTCTCTCCTGATTCCCTCTCCGCTGGGATCCCTATACTACAGGCAATATGGCCTGGGAGAGATACCTCCAATCTATTACTCCTATGTTGGAGCTCAGAACTGCTCTTTTTAGCTCAACCCTGACTATCTTACACTCCTAGAGCGTACTAGTACTGGGAGCTCACCTGCCACTTTCTATTCCTCATTCACGGGGTTGCCTGGTCTCCGGCTTGGACACATGCCTTCTTCTGGGCCTAGCTGTACCCAGCCCCTCTGAGCACACCCAGCTGGATCACCATCCAGAGGCGAAAGAGGAAGAGGCCACTCCTTACACACACTATATAGCAGTGTGGCAGGAAGCTGTCACACCTCTCCTGGCAGATCACACTAAGAAAATGGATGGGGGCAGATTAACCCGTAGGGACCCCTACATATCCAAATCACAACAAACACCATCATCTTATTATCCTATCCACATATCTGGTTGCACCATGAGAAAATACTGTGCTCAATAATAATAATCGTGTAACACTCTTTCTAACACATTTATACAACATGAAATGGACCCAAATGGTTACATAGTAAACAAAATATGCCCATTCTGGCATAAAATATTCCAATGTTCACATGTTAATGTATATAATACAGAAATTCCAATCTTAAGTAAATGTTCTATTAAGCACTAGGCTATTCAATGATGTAAACCATATGCTCCTCTAATATCAGGTTCAGTATCATCTTTTTAAAGTCTACAGCTGCATTCATTATTGTATTTTTTCATATATGTAGGGACCCTGAGGTTTAGGTATATTTTACTCTTTATTTGGACACCTAAGTGGTCCTTTGATTCACCCAGGCAGCTTTGTCCCTTTTCCTGGATCCATTGAAGTTCAATGTTTTGCCCAGTAGAAGGCAGTATGTAAAAGTTTAAAAGGGAGAACACACGTGCTCAGAACTTTTTTCCTGGATCCAGCCGTGAGGTGGGTGGGTACAGAAATGGGTCCGGACAATATCACGCCCCAAGTTTAGTGGAAGGAGTTTATGTAATAGTCACTCAAGGAGCAAAAAATAGTGGCAAATTATTTTAGTGAGCAGCTTTCTGGCTCCAACAAGTAGAGTAGTTGAGGTTAGCACCCTTGCGGTGATCAAGCCGCCAGACAGAGACACTTTACAAGTAGATTAGAGGACATTATAGACAAATAGCAGGGGACCTTTTTCCCATAAAGAGGATCACCGTACCAGAGGTCACCCCTTTAGACTAGAAGAAAAGAACTTTCATTTGAAGCAACGTAGGGGGTTCTTCACAGTCAGGACAGTGATGTTGTGGAATTCACTGCCGGGTGATGTTGTGATGGCTGATTCTGTTAATGCCTTTAAGAGTGGCTTGGATGATGTCTGGGATAGACAAGTTGGGAGTAGGGAAAGTGCCACTAGGGAATCCCTAGTCCTGGGGAAAATCATCAAGACAGGTTGCAATACCCACTGAGAAGGATCTGCTAGAAATTTCAGAAAGTGTGAAGGTTTTTCAGTGAGTGCTGTGATTGTGAGCTATACTGCCTGACTGCTGTGAGCATATCATCTGCCATTGTCCAATAAATAAGTTATAAGTTTGAAGCAATCACCCTGGACTGCTGTTTCTTTCAGCCTGATTGATCTGTGCACCAGGAAACACCCAGGATTCACCTGAAGGTAAGGTACTAAAGGGGCATACACACACTGTTGGGAGTTGCAGGGAGTTGCCCATAGCCTCAGGGTGCCTGGGACACACTAGCAGCAAGTCACACTACTCACATGATGTCAGATCTCCAGTGGGCCCTGAGGGGGAGTAGGTCCTGGTGCAATTGCTTTCCTGCTAGTTATGCCACTTTTGCAGAGCATTTGTTTTTTGTTTTTTAGATGGGGCCAGTGACTCCCATTTGGAAGCTGGAAAGAGTCAGAAGAAGGCAAATAATTTAAAGACTATACTATAACATAAGTTAACTGAAAGGTAAACTGCCCCTTTAAGGGTTAGATTCTTTACATGCAGTGGCATGTAAGGTGCTAGAGAATGCAAATGGTGCAGTAGAATTCAAAATGGCACCCCAGTAGATACACAAAGGACAGCTGTACTTTGCTCCTTTGGGCGATGGAACAAAAGGAAATCTGCGCTATCCACAGGTGACAAATCTTCTGGCTGTATTTGAAGAAATGCATATTTGGTTGATTTTAAGATCTCTGGGTCATCTCATTACGATTATACTGTATAGGTTTCTTGCTGGATTAAATACAGGACTATTTGTACCATATAGACTCTAGATCAGGGATCCCCAACCTTATGAACCCTTGAGCAACATCAAGAAGTTAAAGGGGTTGGGGAGCAACACTAGCATGAAAAATGTTCTTGGGGTGCCAAATAAGGGCTGTGATTGGCCTTTTAGTAGCCCCTATGTGGATTGTCAACCTACATTGAGGCTCTGTTTGGCACTGCACCTGGTTTTTATACAACCAAAACTTGCCTCCAAGCCTGGAATTCAAAAATAATCACCTGCTTTGAGGCCATTGGGGGCAACATCCAAGGGGTTGGAGAGCAACATGTTGCTCACGAGCTACTGGTTGGGGACCACTGCTCTAGATTATGGCCATTGGATGTTTTAATAAAACTTTTACCAGATCTTTATTTACAGTAAGTGCAATTTTCATGTCTTCCACCTCCCACCTTTCTCTGCAGGTCTTCAGCCCCAGCCTCTTCATAGTCACAATTTTTTGTTTTCTATGCCTTTCAACCTTGGCACTATATACCTTCTACTTCTGCATCCTATGCCTTCTAAACCCCTCCTCTCCATAGCATAAGGTGGCCATACATGGACAGATTTAAGCTGCTGATTCGTCCCCTTCAGACCAATTCGGCAGCTTATCTGCCCATGTATGGGGCTCTTTGACAGGCCTACCCCATCAATATTCGGCCAAAAATCATCCAGTTGTTGACTGGACAGGTTTCCTGATGATTTGAGGACCACATCAGCACGTTGATACTCCTTTGTATTTATCCAAAAAATGTAAATACACAATAAACAATAATAAAAAACTTGTTTTATTTCTAATGGTAAACAGAAAAAATAGGTATGTGGTATATGAGTGTTTACTAAAATAACAGAAATGGCAATACCTTTAATGAATGAATAGACAGAGACATCTGGTTTTACTTCAATGAGGTACTGTATGTGCCGTGTTTTACTCAGTCCAAACTGGGCTTTATTAACCTCAGTTTTTGCTCCACATAGAGTATTCTGTGAAAAATATACCTGATTTTAAAAATAAACTGATTATATAGATAACCTTTTTTGAGAGGAAAACAGCAAATGCAACAACAGATCTAAATTAAAAATGCAAAGCATACTGAATTCATTCTAGTCTTGCTGTATGTTTAAAAGAAAAAAAAATTGATTTATTACAGTATGTGTGCAAAGTGGTTTCCAAATATTTCCAGCAGAGGGCACAACCCTACCAAGTAAGAACTGGAACCATACGGTACAAAGAAACATATTAAAGAGAAAATTATTTAACAACTCTAAGCTCTGAAGTAAATTGACTCAATATTGTACTGTATTTTACAACACATTACCGTGTGTTCAACTGAATATAATAACAATAATTATTTTAAATCTGTATAATGTTTAAGGGGAAAGGAAGAAACACAAAAAGATTTCAGTGAACTCTGTACCAGGTTTTCCTTTACAGCTTATATTGGGAATGTGCTAAATATACTTATAAACAAATGAAACAAATATGTGAAAATTAGGAGAGGTCTGCTACGGTAGGCAACACAGCTAGGGGTTATGGATTGGGTATCTGAATTCAAGGGGTTAGGGTTCCTCTGGGAACATTATTCCATTTTTATTCAGTTATTACCCTAGTACTTACAGTGCACAGCAGCAGAGTCCCTTCAAAATAGTGATATTTAAATTTTCACTCTTTGTCCAATGTTGAACAAACATTTGTATTTTTTGGCGGCATTTGTAGGAGGTGTACTAATCACCCTTCAACAGTAGACAATACTGAAAAAAAATTGAGGTTAGAGGTGGCGCAAATTCCTCAGAAATGTTGTACAGTCTTTAATTAGTAGGGACATTTTCATTTGTAATTGAATATTGCCAAAAAGGTTATTTCCCAAGAGATAATGCTATTTTAATATCGCATAGTATGATGTTTAATTTAGAATCAGTGAAGAGATCACTTTGTTCTTATGAGCTGAACTCCCCCCCCCCAAGCCAAAACAGTAGCTTGCATGGGCACACCTATCATTTGTCTTAGGGTGTGGTTCACATTTGTTTTTCACAATAACAAAACATGATTTATTGTCACAAAGTAAATTATTGCTTGAAAAAACCTCAGCAGGAAATAAAGCAGCTAATAAAAGAATAGAAAACTTGGAATAGAAAACATAATAATGAAGGTGCACTTGTGAGTGATAGAAGGAATGCTAGCAGATATCTAAGGGGCAGATTTATCAAGGGTCGAATTTCGAGGGTTAAAAAACCCTCAAATTCGACCCTCGAAGTAAAATCCTTCGAATTCGAATATCGAATTCGAAGGATTTTAGCGCAAAGCTTCGAACAATTTTAAGCAATCGATCTAAGGATTTTTATTCGACCAAAAAAAACGTAGAAAGGTGCTGGGGAATAGGGATGTAGCAGAAAAAATGTAGCAGAAAAAATGTTCGCGAACATATTCGCGAACTTGCGTCAAAAATGCGAACGGTTCGCGAACGTCGCGAACCCCATAGACTTCAATGGGAAGGCGAATTTTAAAAGCTAGAAAAGACATTTCTGGCCAGAAAAATTATTTTAAAGTTGTTTAAAGGGTGCAACGACCTGGACAGTGGCATGCCAGAGGGGGATCAAGGGCAAAAATG
Organism: Xenopus laevis; assembly: GCF_017654675.1. Taxonomy (NCBI): domain Eukaryota; kingdom Metazoa; phylum Chordata; class Amphibia; order Anura; family Pipidae; genus Xenopus; species Xenopus laevis. The sequence goes on along the minus strand of NC_054380.1, from coordinate 105,375,636 downwards.
TATCTGAAAAATACATTGTTGACACAGCGCTGCGTTTTGTGCTGTAAAGGGCAGAAATCACACTACGTCACTCAGGTGATGTTTCTGGACACGGAATGTGAAAAAGCTCACACAGCTAGGTGGCACTTGGTTAAAGACTGGGCAAACAATGCCTGCAAGGGCAACGTATACAGTAGTGGGTACGGAATATATTATTGCTGCTGTAAAAACATCACTCAGGTGATGTTTACGGACACGGAATTATTATTGTTATTTAGACAGAATGTGAAAAAGCTCACACAGCTAGGTGGCACTTGCATACCTCCCAACTGTCCCTCTTTTGACCACTCAACCCCCTGTCCCTCTTTTGTACTGGAAAGTCCCTCTTTTCTCTGAACAGAACAGCCAGAAAAAAAACAGTTTCTAACTTAATTAGCTTTTGGCAGAGAGCTCAGAAAAGCTAACAGGTGCAAATAAGATACTTTGTAACAATTTTGACTCTGGTTGGTGCTGGTAGTGGTGAACTACTAGGAGGAGCAGCACACCAGTCCCACTCCCCAACACAGCTAGACTAATAGCACTGGGCTCTTACAGTAGCAAAGTAAAAAAAACAAAAAAGAAAATAAAAGCAGTCCTTACAAGGACTATTGGGTTACAGGCAGCAGTCAGCAGATGAGAGATCAGCAGCAGGACAGCTGCCCACAGCAGCTACATACAGAGCACTGCAGTAGAAGGTAGATTACTAGCCAGCAAAGCTACCTAACCTAAAATGTCCCTCAAATCCCTGCAGAGTTCTGTCCCTACAATACAGAGCAGTATCAAGTAGATTACTAGCCAGCAAAGTTACTATCAACTGTCCCTCAAATCACTAAACAGCTCTCTCCCTACACTAGCTCTTCCAAGAACACACAGGCAGAATGAAAAAACGCTGCAGGGCTTCGGTTTATATATGGAAGGGGAGTGGTCCAGGGGGTGTGGGGGTGGTCCAGGAGGGAGAGCTTCCTGATTGGCTGCCATGTATCTGCTGCTCTGGGGTGAGAGGGCAAAAATAAGTGCCAGCTAAGGCGAACCCAAATTGGCGAACGTCGCGCGACGTTCGCGAACATTCGGCGGACGCGAACGGTCGATGTTCGCTCGAATTAGTTCGCGGGCGAACAGTCCGCGACATCCCTACTGGGGAAGGTCCCCATAGGCTAACAATGCAGCTCGGTAGGTTTAAAGTGGCAACGTACGTAATTTTTACTTCGAATCGTTTGAATCATTCGATTCAATCGAATTTGACCAATTCGATGGTCGAAGTACACAAAAAAATACTTCGAAATTCAAATTTTTTTCCATTCTAATTATTCACTCGAGCTTAGTAAATCTGCGCCTTAGTGTCATAGGGGCTTTTAGATGGTGTATATCTGCTATTTTCAGTCGCTCGTGCTTTTTAAGGTAGTGTACATTACATGACTCTCTCTCTCAGCTGGACCAACATTGAAGTTTTGAGGTAAAGGGTCTCCAAACTGAAAATCATTTATATTTCTAAGGGCTCTTACACGCGGGCGTTTTTGCCTGCTTTGCGCTTTCTTCCGTTGAGCCGCAGGGGAGCGCAGGAGAAGACGCAGTCAATTATTTTGCAGGGGGCTGCACTCACACAGACGCATGTAAGCGTCAAGTGCAGATTGGGACACAGCATGTTGCATTTCACCTGCGTTTGAGGTGTGGGTACAGCCCCCTTCAAAATTCCCTGCGGCTGAACGGAAGAAAGCACAACACAAGGGAGTGCAGATGTGTAAGAGCCCCTAAAGTGGTGGTTCACCCTCCCCAAAAGGGGATGAAGCTTCTTAAGAAAATGAATAGAATTTCCGAAGGTAAATGTCATAATCATATGCCAATGGGGGTGAGGGACCTAAGGTTGATTTTTTATATGATAATTTGATCTATGCAGAAGTCTTATTATAAACGTGTCAAATAGGAAATGAAAAGACACACAAGATAAGAAGAAACATTTGGATATAGAATATACAGTATCTGTCATGCTCATTTTACTTAGTATGTCTGTTTAATGTGGAAGGAATGCAATGATCATTGTAGAAGAAGCCAGAAAATGTCCTAAAATGAGAACAGAAACCTTTGGTTTAATTTGCGGTCAAAATCTCTTGCTGGGAATCTCTACATGGAATCTCTGCTGAAAATTTTGGTCAGCATCTCAGTATCGGTTCCTTATTACTCTGTGCTTGGGGTCCACTGGGAGAAACATTAAACAGTATCATAGCCATCATCTTCTGTGACGAATATTCCTCTAATAAAGGATCTGCTTCACCTTAAATGGGAAATCCCTTACTAGTAATTCTTTTTTTTTTTTTTAACAATACGTGTTTATTCAGATTCAAATGTACACACTTTAACAGCATATCACTGATCAGTATACGTTGTACAATGAACAATGTAATATGAAATGCCAGCAATAAACAGAAACAAATCAACCTTTGCAGTGTCAGTTATTTACAAGTACTACATACATATTCTAGACCAATAATAGTGGTACACCATGCAGTATAAGACACACACCCCTTAGCAGGAGTCTTGGGCTCCTTCCAGGTCCAACCATACCGCCCATATGTTGTCGAATTTCTGGGGGCAGCCCCTCCGAAGGTACGTTAATCTGTAATAAGGAATCGCTTTTTCGATCAGGTTCTCCCAAGTGGAGAATTTTGGGCCCCTGTCCGATTTCCAATGTATGGCTTTCGTCTTTTTTGCATACATGCACAGTAAAGTGACCAATGTTCTCTGACCACGTTTGGGTGACACCTCTTCCACCTGATTAAGTAACATGACCATGGGGTCAAGCGGGAGAGACATTCCCGTTCGATCGTGTATACATTCTGCCACCTTTCCCCAAAATCGTTGAGACCTTGGGCAAGTCCACACTAAGTGCAGAAAATCTGCTGGGGAGTATTGGCACCTAGGACATTCCTGACTTATGCTAGGATTAATCTTGTGCAGTCGTTGTGGGGTAAAATAAATACGGTGCAGGTATTTAAATTGGGTTAATCTATCCCGACTGCTAATGACCCCCTCCATTGTTGTTTCTAGAATATCTTCCCACTGTTCACCAGTAAGCTGTGGGATATCGTGCTGCCATTTTTCAAGCAATTTAGGCAAGTACGTGCTACTAGCAAGCATCAGTCGGGCATAAAATAGAGACAGCACCTTCCCCAGGCCCACTGTGTGCACTAGACTTTCTATAGCCCCAGGGGTAACATCCACTGTTAGGCCACCAAATTGAGCCTCAGCAGCATGGCGCAGTTGCATATACCTGAAAGACATCGCAGGCGGCAGAGAGAAGGTATGGATCAGTTCCTGGAGTGAGAGTAGCGTGCCCTCTGGCATTATGTCAAAAAGGTATCTGACCTCATACCGTGCCCATAAATGAGGATCTGGAATAGTGGTGAATTGTTTCAAGTTAGGATTACCCCAGAGAGGCGCGTACTGCGAGCAGTGCGGCGAGGGCCTGGGGAAGTACTTCATAACCACCCGCCATGCTTTAACAACCGTTTTCATCAATGGGGTGGCTAGCTGAGTGGAAGATGTGCCCCTGTATAGGAGTATTTTTTAAGTCCTCTAGGGAGCCCAGTATTTGAGCTTCAAGTAGAGTAGCTGCATTGGTCAACGTGGGGGAGGTCCATCTCCACGCTATTGCCAATTGGGAGGCCAGGTAATACATATAGGGATGTGGAGCAGCCAGACCCCCCCTCGTAGTTGGCAATTGTAGCGTCCGAAGAGAGATCCTAGGCTGCTCCCCATTCCAGAACAGTGACAACATGAGGCCATTAAGTCTACGGAAAGTTGAGAGAGGGATCGGTATAGGGGATTGGCGGAAGGCATAGGTGAGCTTGGGAAGGACTATCATTTTAAATAGGTTCACCCTACCAATTAACGACAAAGGCAGTCGTCTCCATTTCTCTGACTTGCCTTCTAGGTAGTGTAAGATAGGGTTAACATTCAGGTCAGTAAATTTATTGATATCCGAGTGGACCCATATTCCCAAGTATTTAAAAGTGGTAACCCATCGTAGTTCGTGAACCTGGGCCGGAGAGCTAGAGGGCAGTGGGTCTATTGGGAAGAGGACAGACTTCGACCAATTGATTTTTAGGCCAGAAAAGGTAGTGTGGTCATTGATAATACTAAGTGCAGCTGCCAACGATCTATTTGGGTCTGCCAAGTAAAGGAGGGTATCGTCAGCATACAAGGAGATAAGCTCCGTCATGTTACCCAGTCTGAGCCCCTGCACTTCTTGTGCTGCTTTTATGCGACAGGCTAGTGGCTCCATGGCCAGGGCAAACAGCAGCGGCGACAGCGGGCACCCCTGCCGTGTGCCCCTGCCAATTGGGAACAGCCGAGAGAGTGTAGAGTTAGTCCTAACCTTGGCATGTGGGAGGAAATAAAGAGCCCGAACCCAGGTAATGTATTTTTGATGGATCCCCATTCTCTTCATCGTGGCCCACAAATAGTCCCACTCAACGGAATCGAAAGCTTTTTCATTATCAAGAGAGACAACTACCCTGCTGCCAGGGTTGTCGTGAGTAATGGAGAGGTTCGTAAACAGTCTCCGTATATTCGTGTCTGTAGATCTCCCAGGCATAAACCCAGTTTGATCAGGGGAGATAATTTCCTCAATTGACTCCTCCAACCTAGTGGCGAGGACCTTCGCTAAAATTTTTGCATCCACATTAATAAGGGAAATCGGCCTGTACGAGGCACACATGAGCGGGTCCTTCCCATCCTTCGGCAAAAGAATTATCAACGTTTCCCTCATGGACTGCGGGAGCGGGTTACCCTGAATTATGCCATTATATAGATGGGCCAGCAAAGGTGCCAAGCTCCCCGCATGCTGCTTGTACCACTCCCCAGGCAGACCATCCAAACCCGGAGTCTTCCCCGCAGGAAGAGCCCCAATAGCTAATTCTACCTCAGCTGGCGTAATGTCTAGTGCTAATCTATGAGAGGCTTGTTCTGAGAGCGCCGGGATCGGTATAGAATCTAAATACGTTTGTATGGCAGCGGGGGTGACCCTAAGTTTAGAGGTATATAGATCAATATAAAAACTAGTAAATGCCTGGTTAATTTCCACAGGGGATGAGGTGAGGTCCCCAGTAGGCAGTTTGATAACCGGTATAGCGATACTCGCCGTATCGTCCCTGGAGAGCAGCGCTAAAAGCTTACCCATTTTATCTCCATGTTCAAATATGTTTGCTCTTTGAAAGAGCCAATGCTTTTTGGTAAGTTCCAGTTGAGTCAAATTAAGCAACTCTTGGCACCGTTGCCATTCCCTCTGGTGTACGTCAGTGGGCTCCGACACATATTTGGCTTCAGCCTCCACCACCTGCTGAGTTTTGTGGGCGATATCAGTTACCGTGGACCGGTTGTGTGCCGTGATATGACTGATAAATTCCCCTCTAATAAACGCCTTAAGCGCATCCCAGGTGACTTCTAATGGTATTTCCCCTTGGTTGGAGGACAGAAATGCATCTATACTGCTCTTAATATGTTCCACCAAATGTTGGTGTTTGGCCCAATACGGGCTCAGCCTCCAAACTCTGTCAGCGGGTGTGGGTGAGGTTACCAGGGTGATTAGCACGGGGGAATGGTCCGATATACCCCTAGTCAAAATCTCAACAGACTGTGTCATCCTATTGATACCTCCGCAGCCCAGCGCTAGATCAATTCTGGATAAGGCATTGTGACCTGCGGAGTAACAAGTATACTGTTGCAGACCCGGATTGCGTACTCTCCACAAATCAACCAAACCATATGAGGAGACCCATTTGACAAAAGCGTGAGTGGTGACTTTTGGTGCCCGGTGTTTATCCAGACTTGCATCCATTAGTGCATTAAAATCTCCCATAAGTAGGATGGGCGCCAAGGGAAGAGAAAGGACTTTAACCATAACCGTATATAAAGTGTCATCATGGAATGGAGGTGGGATATAAACATTGACCAGAGTGAGTAGCTTCCCGCCCAGCGTGCCATGAACAATAACAAATCTACCGTCGTCATCAGACATAGTTTTGTGGACCGTGAAGGGGCATGATTTGCAAATCAGAGTTGATACACCTCTGGAGTAGCTAGTATGCAAGGAATGATACATCGAGCCAATCCAGGGTCTTTTAAGGGCAAGCACCTTACTACCTATCAAATGGGTCTCCTGTAGCATAATTATCTGTGGCTTAACAGTTTTTATAAAGTCAAATACTAGTCTCCTCTTAATCGCATTCCCAAGGCCCCTCACATTCCAGGAGAGCACCTTAACCATAGCCATGACTAGTCAGAACAATAGTGCGGCTGCTGAGAACTATTACCACTCTTAGTCGTAGACACATGGCAAGTATGTACATAAGAGACACTGCATTAAAAACAAACACTAAACATTTGTCCCTTCCATCCCACCCCACCCACTCCAATAAACAATCAACCTTGAGTGGGTTTACTCCCATATCAGTAACCGTTAATTATAACTCGGGGGTTAGTGTCCTTCAAAGCCTGACGTGCAAGCCTAGATGGTCCAGGACCTTGAGCTGCCGCTCTGAGGGCTAAGACAACAGTGGTAAATACACACCAGTAAGGCATAAAAATAGTCACAACCGGGTCATACTTGCCAGTCCCGCAGTGTGAAGAACAGAAAGTCGCCAGCCTGTCCATAGTGGGAATAAAACTGTAAGGGTGCAACAATGGTGCGGCAGTGACATGAGATGGGAGCCCCTCAGGGTGAAGCGGAGGCCATCAAGTGACAACATTATCTCCGTTCAGGTGACCTTCGAGGTCTCCGTTCAAGCCAGGAGATTGCGTCCTCTGGGGACGTAAAGAAGTGTGCTTTCCCGTCGTCGGTGACTCTCAGGCGGGCTGGGTACAGCATGGCATACGGAAGATTCCGTTGTCGTAGTTGTTGCTTGGCCTCCGTAAATCTCGCCCTCAGCTTACGCACTTCGGTCGAAAAATCAGGGTAGACAGATATCCTCTGGTTTTCAAATCTGATATCGCCCATTTTCCGTGCTTCAGCAAGGGCCGCATCCCTATCCTTGTAATTAAGTAGACGGGCAATCAAGGGCCTAGGTGGTGCCCCAGGTGGAGGAGGTTTGCCAGGAATCCTGTGCGCCCGTTCCACAGTGAATGCAGGAGAGAACGCTGGTTTGCCAAAAGTAGTCACCAGCCATTGCTCCACAAAGTGCTCCGTGGCAGTACCCTCAGCTCTTTCCGGGATGCCAAGTATACGTATATTATTGCGGCGTAGGCGGTTTTCCATATCATCCGCTTTGGCTTCCAGGGCCTGTATCTGTCTCTCAGCCGCGCCCAAGCGGCCTGGCAAGGGATTGACAGTATCCTCCAGCTCACCTATTCTGCGTTCTGCCTCTCCAGTCCTCTCCCTTATCTTGTGAACATCCTGCTTAAGAATTGCAAAGTCCGTCTTGAGCTCATCAATGCTGTGGATGAGAGCTGCGTGGTTGGAGGTAATGGCGTTGAGCACTTCAGACAAGGTAGGCTCAGGAGGTGAGGCCTGGTGCTGCGGGCCTGGCAGCATGGCTGGGGCCCCATGGCCATTTAGGTGAGCTGGGGAGACAGTGGGCGCAGGAGACCCCCCCCTAGGTGAGCGCTGGGGTAAGGGGGACCTGGCATATTGTTCAAGTTTGCGAGCTGCCGAATCCCCGACACTCGCGGGTGACGCCATGGCAGTGCGCGCTGTACTTGCCTCAGCGCCATCTTGGGACATCGCGGCCTGGTGTTTCTTGCCTTTCTTTGTGGCGGTTCTGGTCCGGCCCATCCGGCCCGGCAGTACCAGCAGTGGCTTGCGACAGCTACCCGGTTCCAGAGAAGGGTCCTGAGTCTCGGTGTGGCAGGATATGCGCAGTTTTATGGCCCTCAGATGCGGAGCTCAGCTCGTGTGCGACCTACTCAGTCTCCATCCAGACCACGCCCCCTACTAGTAATTCTTAGTATATTGCTGACATTTATATTATTTATAAGATTAGAAGAATGTGTGAAATGTTTGCAGAGGTCCTTACTATCATTATTATCATATAAAGAGATTGTTCACCTTCCAATTTTTTTGTAGTTCAGTTGTTTTGATATCTTTTTTTAAATTGCTTTCTATGTCTTATTATTCACACTTTTCCAAAATGTCCTGTCTCTGGATTTTAGTCTGGCAGCTCAATGACCCAGATGCAGATTCTGAACATAATTCTTTTTCCTCTTATCCAAGAGGGTACAGGCCTCTCCCCTGCTGAAGTAAAATAAAGAATAACTTACAAACTCCTCCTCTTAACCTTCAAAGTTTTTTGTTTCTCTGTATATCCTCTCTTGTGTCTCCATACCTTCCTGGCCGACCCCTATGCTCCTATCAGAGCAACCCACCACCATCACTACTACTACTGCTGTTTCCCACCTTAAAGGAACAGTTCACATGCCCCAATGATTGCGGTTGATGACATCACAGAAGGCATTGTCCTTTCAGAGAGGCGTTGGCTGGGCACAGCAGGGCCCCTCCCCGGCAATTCACAAGTCTGGCTACTGTTGGAAATTCAATGAGGGACAATGCAAGTGAAGAGGCTCATCCAGATTTAAGCATGAGTGTTCCAGATGTGGGGGTGCACACTCCTATGCTAGGTGTTTTAGGAGAGGAAAAGGGGGGGGCCAAGCCAGCCGAGGCTCAAAAATGTGAGGACCCCAGTCCTGCGATGCAGCCATGGTTAGAACGTTATGGTAAGAAAGGGGACACAAAGGCTAATGTGGCAAGATTTTTAAAGGAGAAGGAAAGCTACGGAGGCATTTTATTGCCAATAGATTAGCTGCAATAGTGCAAACTAGAATGCTATATTTATTCTGTAGAATGTTTTACCATACATGAGTAAAAAGCTCTAGAAACTCTGTTTGTTTAGGATAGGAGCTGCAGTATTAATGTGGTGTGACATCACTTCCTGTCTGAGTCTCTCCCTGCTCTGGGCTCAGATTACAGTAGAGAAGGGAGGGGTGGGGGGAGAGGAGCAAACTTGCCCAGGGCAATGAGGTTTAAGCTGAAGACAGGAAGTCTGATACAGAAGCCCATGAGTACACAATAGAAGGAAAGAAATGCAGTGTTTCTTTTGACAGGGGACTCAGAGCAGCACTACTTTGGGGGTTTACTGGTATATTTAGATGGACCTTTCTGATAAGGCTTACTTAGTTTTAACCTTTCCTTCTCCTTTAATGGTGGTTTAGGATACCATTCCAACTAAGAACACAAAGAGAAGTTTATGGGAACCTTAGATCAGTGGCTGAAAATCCAGAGGTGGTATACCAGAAACTAAAGGCGAAGGTCGAGCTGGGCCGGGTGGCCAGTCCATTTACAGCCTCTCCATTGGAAGACCTGAGGGCATCTCCTTTGGGTGTGGTTCTTAAGAAGGAGTCCGGAAAATTCAGTATTATTCACCAAAGGCATGTCAGTGAATGATAATATCGACCTGGAGCTTTGTTTGGTCTGTTACAAGTCTTTTGATTAGGCTTTAGCAGTGGTCAAGAAGGCCATTGTTAAATGCCGCCTTAAGCAGCTGGTGTGTTTTACACATATGTTAACATTATATGTATTTGTCTTAATAATGTTGGTTTGTTGTGATGGATAATGTTATCCCAAGTTAAGGTAATGTTGTATAATAAATTAAGCTGAAGCCTTTTCACCCAATATGTGAATAATTGCTGTGGGGTTGGGATGGGACCGACTGGAGTCATATGTAAGTCATGTAAGTCATTGTGTTTTTTTGAAGTCATAAAATTTGTTTGGTCATTACCATAAAACAAAACTAATTGGAGCTTGGGGATCTCTGCAAAGCAAACTTCAAGATTACGGTATTGATAGGAATGATCTTTAGCAAAGCCTGGACTCCGCCCAACCATACAATAATGTCATTAAGAATTGTGATTGTTTTCTGCGAGCGATTTTAGTACAGGAAATCCTCCTTGTTAAAGAGTACAATAGTTCTTTAATTTTTCCAGTGTATATAGAAGCCAGTAAAAACAAACATTATCCTGCTTCACTTTTCAGAGCATAAACAACAGGGCTTTAGAAATAACTATGCATAACAGAGTAGATTTAGAAAGAAAGTTAGAAAGCAAATTGGCAAGCATTGTACATTGCTTTTGGCAAATTTAGGAATTTAATGCAAAGATGGAGAAAATAAACAGAGCTTTTTAATAATAAGTAAAATGAAGAAATTATTGGCAGTTTAGTGTACAAGGGATATTGCGCTTTTAAGTTTTGCCCATACCACCCTGCACCAATTCCTTTAGTTCTCTTATAAAACATGTAACTGTGTTATGATTCTGTGCCTGAAGTAAAAATGAAATCACTGGTGGTGCAACGTGTAGGCACCCTCAGTGATTATAAACACTTTCCTGATACCCTGGCCTGGTGCTCCTCTATATGACACCACAAAGGGATAATCTTCCTTCTTTGGCTTTCATCGGCTTTTCACTGTACTGCATATGCGCACCTGCAGAGAAAAAAGATAAGCAGGAAAAGGATCACAATTTGGTCAATGCTCAGATATACCCCAGGCCAGTGCAGCGACTGTAACTGGTATCAGGTACATGATTATAATTGCTAGTGGTGTTTCCTTCTCCTTGAATATTTTATTAACACACTAAGGGGCCGATTCACTAACTTCGAGTGAAGGATTCAAAGTAAAAAAAACTTCGAATTTCGAAGTGTTTTTTGGGCTACTTCGACCATCGAATGGGCAACTTCGACCTTCGACTTCGACTTCGAATCGAAGGATTCAAACTAAAAATCGTTCGACTATTTGATAGTCGAAGTACTGTCTCTTTAAGAAAAAACTTCGACCCCCTAGTTCTCCATCTAAAAGCTACCGAAGTCAATGTTAGCCTATGGGGAAGGTCCCCATAGGCTTTCCTAAATTTTTTTGGTCGAAAGATATTCCTTCGATCGTTGGATTAAAATCCTTCGAATCGTTCGATTCGAAGGATTTAATTGTTCGATCGAAGGATTATTCCTTCGATCGTTCGATCAAACTATTTGCGCTAAAATCCTTCGACTTCGAATATCGAAGTCGAAGGATTTTAATTACCAGCCGAATATCGAGGGTTAATTAACCCTCGATATTCGACCCTTGGTGAATCGGCCCGTTAATGTAACTTCTTATGCTGCAAACACCTCAATTTATAGGATGCACATTCAGATGAAAAATACCTGTTGAGAAATTGAGTGATGGGATACAAACATCATTTGACTTCATTATAGATCCCACATAAGACTTTCCTTGGGTATGAAGAGCAGTTTAAGCACTAGTCCTCAAATGGGGTCCTCCAATCAAAACACAGAAACACAGAAAATTTAATTTTCAATATACAATTGCTAAACACTGTCAGTGTTGTTTTAAGTTTATGTCTTTATTTCTGCTCTCATGGGTCTGACCTTTGAAACAATGTAGAAGAGGTTAGTATTTCTCCAGGTCTTCTGCTACCTTTGCTGCAGGAGTCAAGACCAGAAGTGCAGAGAATATAAACAGTCACACAAACGCTCCTTTCAGTATAGGAGATACAGGAGACAATTCTAGCTCACTAGAAAAACCTCCAAATGGCTGGGAATTGTGTTATGAAGTAGCTGAAGTAGCTATACTGTACATTATCTCCTGAGAAAGTGCAATATGCCTCACGTGTAACATGTTGAGGCTGTATTTTGAATTTCCTGATTTTGTATTTAAATAACACGGAATACTTTATATGCAATTTACATGATTTATTTAACTTTTTACTGATATAACTAATGCTTAAAGAAGTAGCTAGAAATGTTGTACATTATGTTTTGGGCTTCTGTACAAACCCAAGGCAACTACAGCCCTTTAAAGATCTGTGTCTCCAAAGATGCCCCAGTAGCTCCCCATCTTCTTTTCTAAGGCTGAGGCTAAATAATTATTGGTACATGGCAGCTTGTATTGGCAGTACAATTAGCATCATAATGTAATAATCAGCCTTGTAGCATCATCTTTTATGACAGACAAACCTCATTTTTCTACTTGATGATTTGTGAGAACCCCTAAGTTTAGCTTCTCAACAGCTGTTTAAAGCTCACTGAGCATGTGCGTGTCACAGACACTCCTGTGCCAACTTTAACGGCCTGGATCATTACTATTATAGAGATGCCAAACCTTTAGGCTAGGTCAGTATGTTCAATATATAAAATATGGCATTTTTAGCCATATTCATTTTTAGGGTTTAGTTCATAGCCTTCTGCTGATGCTTTTCTTAGAAAATAACAGAGAAACAAATGTTTCTAAGCTGGACAAGATCAGAAGACTTTGACTATAGAATAGTCTTCTGCAGCTTTTTAGCACCCCATTTTTTACTTTGTGCCAGTGTGCAGTATGTTAGAAAACATCTAATTCATAAAATGAGAAAGTGAATATATTTGTACCCACAAAGATGCATCCCATTAAAGTTACATTATGCATAATTAACATTTGAGCTGTAATAACCAATAATCGAATTAAGAATATTACACTGCAAAATGAAAATGTTTCTTATTTTCTTATTTATGGCATTTTTTTACCCCCCATAACAAATCCTCCTTCGATGGAAACAGCAACCTGCCTATTACTAAGTACACAAGTGATTGCCAGGTTAAAAAACCTCACTGAACAATCCAGCCAGCTATTACTGCCCTCTGATATTCAACAAACTGTGGAAACAACCAACCCTGTGGGTGGAATGATTTCAGAAAACAAATAAACACTGGGCTAGCCTGGCATATTTATACTCCTGAGGGTGGAATGAAATGTGCATCCAGAAGCAAACAGAGCTACTGCTACTTCTCATGCCAGAAATGTCAGCAGGGTAGTAGTGAGGATTCATGGAGAAGGACCTGGAAGAGTGAAATCTGCCAGTTTTTCCTACTGGCCTCTTACCAAATGGGACATGGTTAGATAATATCTTTTGGGGGAATTTAAGTCATTAAGGTGTTGAAAATTCAAATTCTGGGAAGAGCAATAATTGTTGAACCAAATAGATGAAAGAAACAGCTATGCAGTGCCAACATCACAAGCTCTTACACAGGCAATAAACAAAACAGTCAGTTCTTGGTTACCAAGGAAAATCTGTAGTTCTGTAGCTGACACAAAATGGCATCAGTGCCAAATGTCTGCCCCGCCATCTTATAGGTTCAATGTACTGGCCAATTGTGCTTGTGTATACTTAGTACAAATGCCGTTGCTCTGTGAGGCCAAGCAAGCATTCCACTTGGGCAATTTGCATATTGTGCCTCTCTGTCCTTCCTGCCATCCAGTTCACTTGTGCCAAATAATAGGGGACACCCGTCAATCACACTGGAAAACTGGTAATAAAAGTCCCCATTGACGCAAAGATTTTTCTGACTAATTCTAGTGCAATCCTACCAATCCGTCAAATTATCATGAGGTTAGTGGGAATCAAAAGAGCGCGCATCTAACGATTTTTCATCCGACATTGGTCAGAAAATTGCTCGGCCAGGTTAGAAAATTTTCATCAGTCACAGTGAAATCTATTTATTGTCCAATTGTTTGCAGGGCCAAGCAGGCAGCTGCCCTCAGTTTTCCTGGCTTAAACTAGACAACATTGCTTGAAATGGTCTTTTTAGTTGATGGTCAAATCAAACATTAAAACGATCATTTCAATATAAGCTTATTTTAAAGATAGCGAAAAGATCTTTTTAAAATCTTTGGCCAGCTTAACAGCAGCGAAGAAATGAAGGCAGCCAGACTTCAAAAATATTCAGGGCAGTTCAACCCACGACATGACAAAGTGCACATGCAGTTGCCAATGAAACACAATTTCAGTAGCCCAGTGCAACTGTATCAAGAGCATGGCCCATTTGCAATCACAATGATGCCAGTATTCTGGAGAAAAAGTTGTATTGTAGTAAAAAAACATGGAGATTGCTCTCTAAATTGCACTTTGCTCACTGCACTTGCAGCACATGTGCCCTTTACAGCTTTGCTTTGCCCTATTAGGATACATTTTGCAAATAATGACAACAAATCTACAAAACGTGCAGAGAGGGTTTGTGCAGAAACCAAAGCTTGTGGCTCAGGGGTTAAAATAGTTGTAGTGACTAATATAAAATATTTCATAATAAAAGCAAATTTAATTTTAAGCAACAGCATTTCACTGCACATGGGGGAGCTGTACCGATCCTACAGAAGCCAGCACAGGGAAAATAACAGTGGTGCCTTCTAATTGGAGAAACTTTCTGCATACGACATAATACCCTGAGCTGTCAGCTCTGCAGCAAAACTCAAAAGCTGCCATTATTGTATGAGAAAGAATGTTTTTTAAAGCCACTTTTTGTAAAATAAAAAATAGGAAAAAATAAAAAAATCCTTAATGCATATGTATTTTTTTTTTTTTTTTACAAAAATAAGGTAAAGATATAGCCAGTTGATATGAATGCTATATTTTTCCTTTCAACGTGTGACTAGCAGCTGATGGATAGTTAGTATTGGAGAGTGCACTTAAGGTTAACCGGTGTATACAAAGTCAACTCTCAGGTTGTGTTTATGTGCAATCTTGAAATAACAATGGCATTCACAACACAATTAGATAGTAAATTGCCATTTAGAATGAGATTGTCTGTATGTATAAGATAGTGCTCTCTACATATAAATTAGAAATTTGCTTGAGATGGGCATGGCAATAAAAAACAACTTAAAATCATTTGAGCGTGTTTTATGAAGGTCACATAACTAATGCACTGTTTACAAATCTTGTTTTTCTGTATTTACTGAGCAATTCAATCAGCATATAGAGGAGGCCCATCCACAACAATACAAATGTGTATATATGAAGACCATAAATGAGTCCCATCCACTCCCTACTTGGCCATTGTTTAAAGGTGGCCATGCACTATTAGATCCGCTCGTTTGGCGAGGTCACCAAACGAGCAGATCTTAACCTGATGTACCACTAACGGCTGGGCAATATCGGGTGCCAATACCTGGGCGAATGGGAGCCAACGGGTCGCATCAACTAGCCGATGCGGTGCTGGATCGCAGAAAAAAATTTGAACGATCAATATCTGCCCAATGTTTTGCCTGATATCGATATCGATATCAGGAGGACCCATCGGGAGCCCCCACACCCAGGCAGATAAGCTGCCGAATCAGTCTAAAGGACCGATATCGGCAGCTTTAATCTGCCCATTTATGGCCACCTTCTGACTAGAAACTATACTTTCATAGTCAATAGCACAATAAAACTATTATATCATTATCTCGTGATCTGAAGGTGCTTAAAAAAGTGAAGAAAGGAAATGAAATAAGAAGAGGAAGGTAGACATGAAACTAAAGGGAAGTAACGGTTGTGGTGTTTCTGGGGGGTTATATTGAAAAGGTTATGTGGGGAAACACTGAAGGGAAGGGAGAAGACACTAATAGGGTTATGTAAAAAAAAAAAGGCACTAAGTTTGCCCAAGTGCAGTAACCTATAGCAACCAATCAGCAGGTAATATTTACTGGTCACCTGTTTAAAAGCAAACATCTTATTGGTTGCCATTGGTTACTGCTCCTGGGCAAACTTAGTGCCTTATATTACATATAGGGGTAAAAGGAGGAATGTAACTGAAGTATAAACTGAAGGGAGAGAAGGGATATACTGAAGAGTAGGAGGTATTTTAAATATAACTCCTAAGATATAAGATAATTTGAATATACTTGCCCAAGATATTAGAAGTCATTTACCTCCTGCAGTTCAGGGGCAAGGTGCAGGTGTATTCTACCAAGTTTTTGCACTCCATTCCCGACACTGCAGTAAGAAGAATTGCTGCAGGACATTGTTCTCCAAAATGAAGCACAGAGACCTGCATTCGCCCCATAAATATACTGTAGCACTGCCGAATACATTCATGACGGGCAGGTAGGAAGTCACCTTGGTGTCCACCTTCTGCCCCCCATACGTTACGTAGTGCTGGCGGGTGTAGGTGCTGATGATACTATATGAACAGATCTGGCTTGTGACCAACAGTACTATAGCTGAATTGTATGTAACTATATTCTGCATTAGGTGTAAAATACAGACATTTTTGCGACTTTGCTTTGTAATTACCCAAATTGTATTGAGACAAACAGAAGTGCTTGATTGCTGCAGCTGCATTGTCGGTTATCTTTTAAAGGCTGTCAGGTTTTTTTTCTCCTGTGCACCCACACATATTTTGACATGTACTGACAAATTTGTAATGGCACAAAGTTGGGCTGTGTGAGATGATACATTTGAATAACACATCTTGGTGCTTTTAGAGAAATTGTTAATTGTCATTACGTTATCGATTACAGTGAGCACAAAAACACCCAGTTTGGTGACGTCAGTGTTTCCATAGTTGCTCCTTCTCATTCAACATGTAAGAGAATACAAAGGTGCTTATCTGTATGATACGAAGTAATACAATTACATCCTCTGGCATGTTCCTAGAATAGACCTTTCAGTTTCACACATAATAATCAAATAATCTAATAATAATCTGATTAAAGAGTACTTACTAAACAGGAAAAGTAATATAGTAAAGGTAAGACCAAACCTTTCCTGGATAAATAGCTATACTGTATCTGTGATGTGTCTGAGGTTTGACATTATGCCCCTGAGAAATCAACACAAACCATGGGGGCAGATTTACTAAAGGTAAATTCGCCAGCATTACCGCCTGCAGGGACGTTGTCAATTAACTAATGGGCTCAATCGCCAATTCGCTAGTGAAAGAGATAGGCACTAGCGATCATTCGCACTCTGAAAATAAACGAAAACATGGATTTTACTGAACGTCTTTCGCCACACTTGCCTTCAGCAGTAGTGATGGGTGAATTTATTCGCCAGGCACAAATTTGCGGCAAATTCCCGCAAATTTTTCGCCTTTTTTGTCGAAACGGGACAAATTCGCCCATCACTATTCAGCAGCTCAGACCAGGCAAAGTGAACTGAAGTGCATCGATCTTCCTCAATCTTCTGTTGGAAATGTAATGTATTAGCTGCAACATAAAACATAAAGACGTCCATTCAATTTTAATATACCGCTGTAGGCAAATTAACCTGAGCACAAGAGCTCTAGCGAAGTTGCACCAGGCAGAAATGAATGCTAGTGCATCTTTGATTCGAATTGTTCGCATTGCCAAAGTAACACTAGCGAAAAGTCACCAGCGTTAAGTACCTACGACGAAACTCCGCATTTTAGTAATTTTGTTCTCTCTGAGAGAATTTTCGACCTGGAAAACATGGATACCACGCAGGCCTTTGCTATAGATAGACAAATGTTTATTGAACAACCTCTCCCAGGTTCATAGGGTCACACTGGAGCTAACTGACTAGAAACTTCAGTTACACGAGTTATACTATGTAGAGGATCGTCCTCACTATTACACACACAGCCTCCAGGACCCCTGTCATATGGATATGCACCGGCAGAATGCTGTTAGCTACTCTCCCAATATACTGCCCCCCTGCTACTATGGTGTGTCAAGCATACAGGGGCCCAAGCTCCTCCCAAGCTGTCTCACTACAGCTCTACTAGGCTGCCACAAAACTAGCAAAATGGTCTCATTCGCTATCTGTCATCCAAAGGCTCTACCCCAAATACTCATACTAATAACAATCCACTATGGGGCAAATTCACTAAAGGGTGAATTGTTGCCAGCGAATGCTTAGCTACACTGCGCGCGACTTTGCCAGGCGAAAATTAGTTACCTCGTCCTTTACACTAATTCACTAAAATGCAAAGTTGCATCCTGGGGGTCGATCACAGCTGACTTTTTGCTAGCGTTACTTCCGCAGTGCAAGCAGTTCAAAGCAAAATGACTCTAGCGATCGATTCTGCCTAACAAAACTTTGTTAGTCCTATTTTACTTAAGTCAATAGGGCGGGTACATTAAAGTAGTATGGACGTCTTTATTAGAGACTTTGGTACAAATGTTTGAAGGGGCCACTTATTATTACAAATGTCCAAGGAACCTGAATAAAGACAAAAGAGATCCTCTAATGCCCTACACATGAGCCCACCCTAAAACTAATGTTCCATGCCCCTCTGGGGAAAAATGTTAACACAAAAAATTTAATAGTTAGTACTTTTGAAGGCAATCCCCTTTAAAAAAAGGACAAGGCGCCATAGTTTTTACAACTTTAATGCATTTCCGGCAGACAGGATATAATGTCACTGACATAAAATTGAGGAAGATTTAGCTTTATTTTAGCAAGTCGCCTGGTGTGAGGTGGCAAAGAAAACTCTTATGAAAGAGTTAACGTTCAGTAAAATTCACATCTAAGTGCATTTGTGGAGCTACGCCTGGAGCGAAAAGTCGCCTGGGGATAGAGGGCGAACTATCAATATCAGCGGTCCTGTTCGCTAATAATTGTCGCCTCTGCCTGTTAGTAAATTGGTGATGTCCCTGCAGATGAGATTTCTGCCGAAATGTCGCTAGTGTTATCCACTTCCCCATTTAGTGAATCTGCCCCTATGTCTCTGTCTAATCCTAGCAAGCTACAGGTACCCACCTGGCCTGTATAAGTATGTCTGTCTTGCCTGTTCATGATGCTGAGCCAAAAAAGGAAGTGCCTAGCTCATACATATATATATATATATATATATATATACTTTATGCTCCTGAAGGGGAATCACCATTTCAGGCCAAATATATTGGCTGGTGCTCTTTGGTAGCTGAACTAAATATTGCCTCAACTATTTACACTTTACACACCTCCTAACAAAATTATTACAAATTGTGTACCATTTTCAAAAAAAATGTCATTATTTGACTTAAATGAGCTTTAGGCTGTGCTCAGTGTCGGACTGGCCTGGCGGGACACCGGGAAAAAACCCAGTGGGCCCCGACCCTCGTCGGCCCCGCCGGGTCAGACCCCCTCTACCAATATAAAAATTTTGAAAAAATTTTTTTTCGGCGATTCGCCTCACCACTCGCGCATGCGCACCGAGAAACGCCGCTCGCGCATGCGCATGGCGACGTTTGTGCGGCGCATACACACAGTCGCGCCAAGTTCGCCACGTCGCAGTAGGGGGGCAGGGGGCCCTGGAACAGCAGTCCCGGAGGGCCCCGGGCCCCCCAATCCGACCCTGGCTGTGCTTCTTATTAACATTCCCCATTAGTCATGGTAATCAGGTTCTATATATACTATAATAGGCAATTAATGTGTCTTAGTCTTGATAGCGCTCTTTCATGATGGAAATATTCATACATTAATTTTATAATTAGCCTTTATTCCTTTCTAGTGACAAGATATCCCAGACAACCTACCACATTTTCAGCTATAGGCTGAAAACTGCAAAATACGAATGCTTAAATTCTAAATCCATGCAAAATAAATACAGGTATAGGATCTATTATGCATAATGCTTGTCTGCGAAACTTCATTTAACAATTAACAATAACTCCAATAGGATTGTCTTGCTGAAATAAGCAGGCTGAAAATTAGCCACTAGGTGTAATTGGCCTCCTTTACTGCCTGCACCCGAAACCAGCAGGCTCTCATGACTGATTTTAGTGCAAGAATGCAATGTCTCTTCACCTAAATCAACTGTGTGTGTCTGCACCTGAGCTGACACAATGGTTCCGGGTGCAGGCAGGAGAGGAGACCAATGCCCACCTAGTGGCTGATTTCTAGCCTGCATATTTAAGCCCCCGTGTGGCACTAGCCCTTTAGTTATAAGACAAGACTGCTAAGCTTTTTTGCCTAAGGTGCATGTGCAACACTTATTTGCACTTTCAACTGCTGATTTATCCAGCTGAATTATTTTGCAAATCCATTCATTTTGACAAATGAAAACAAACAAACGTAGCTGTACGGGAGTAAATGTTTTGCTAACCTTTAGGTCCTTAATCCCCAGGGATTGTGTTAGCCAGCTAGGCTGGGTCGTTATTTACAGATGGAGGGGGAGTAGTTCCCCAGATGTTATAAAAAGGGATGGCGAATGTGTTCTACCTCTTTCTGTTGCACCCACTGCCTGGAGGAATTGGGGTGTTGCTGTTAGGGCCTGAGGTGGAGGTAGGCCTCAGTGTAGGAGAAGCACCTAATTGAAGGTATTGGCATCCTGTAATTTGTGCATATGTTCAAAATACATGTTCCACTGTTTTTAAGAACCACTACCACCAAAAGTTATTGAGAATGAGTGAATGCTGTTTATACCAGAGTGGTAGCCCTTCCTCCATCCCATAAATGAAGGACCATCCTTAAGAGACAGAGTCTACTAATATTGGTGCTTTTCGGGAGTTGCTGGGAGTTAGACCTCTTTATGTCTAACTCAGTCTGAAGTAACAAGATCAAGATTTGGGGGCACTCCCATACACCTGTTACACAGTATTCAGATATTAAAGGCAAATAGAACACAATAAACAATTATACAGAACTAAAACTTTGCAAATTATGTTTGTAAAAATTTGAAAAAAAAAATTGATAAATCTGCCTGTTAAATCTGTAAAAAAATGGCCTCGATTTCAGTTGGAAGTATCATTGCTGAATAAAGTATTTGATATTACTTTTTATTTATTTCATTAAATGTAATTAAGCTAGAATTGAGAAGCTGCTTTATAAAGCAATCAAAGGAAAATTGTAATTATAAATCTATTGAATAAAACATGTATTTAAAATATTTTTTTTAAGACACTGTGGTTAATTTGTAATATTATATGGTTGATTTTGTTAGAAGACAACATGCATCATTTAATATCCAAGCAAATGTCAACCTTGAAAGTAAAGTTGATCGGAAGGAATGTAAATGAGATATAAGCCAACTGGGCTGATCTGTTTGTAGGACAATAATGTTCATATTTATAAAGCTGATGTATAAAGTGTTCAAACATAAATCCAACAACATAACTTTATATCCCTTCTAGAAAAAAAAGAACTGTAATCTGAAAGCCATGTGCTGTAGAGCTAGTGAGCTGTAGCACAAACTTTGGGCTAAAATATTCACTTGCTGTTGGGAAACATCAAGAACATATAGAAGAATGAGCAGGCCAAATGCCACTGCAGGTTGTGAGGTTTGTTACTCAGGTTCAGGTAAACAGTGAACCTATAACATCAGACAACATTCTGAAAGATTAAAGGCATCTTAGACGTTTGGTGGAGGAGCTAAATAAAGGTAAAAATAAAAGAATTATTACTTCATGTGTCGATTCCAGCCATACATGACACTTGCAGCTTATTTGTACAATAGACATGCAAAGTTAAGCCCCAAACCTATATGATAGATTTGCTCTTATTATCAGGTTTTTTCAGGAATGCGCAATGTTAATATACAGTAGATGTAAGGATGAGACACCCTCTCCAAAACATGTAAAGTTGCATATGAACTGAATAGTAAATGGACTATTGGGTCAATGGATTGTGTTAAAAATAAATATGTACAAAACATTATACACATTAGTTACAGTACTTCTTAATAAATGTCCTACATTCTGGGAGTAGGTTACCAAAACAGTAATATAAACATAATGTTTATACTAAATATTGATGGGCGAAACTGTCCATTTCGCTTTGCCAAAAAATTCATGAAACTCAGAAAAAATTCACAAAACGGCGAAAGATATACGGCTATCGGTGTTTTTATAATTTTATATAGCACTTTCAGTGTATAGTAATCATGGCAGGCTAGCTCAATGAGCAACCAAGTATAGATATCTAATACAGATTTTTCAGACTTTTAAAGGGGGAAATACAGTTTATTTAAAAGAAACTAAAATTTTTTTCGGAATTTATTAAACCCCAATGGTGTTAAAAGTCCAAATAAACAAGTACACCAACTCAGACCTACCAGTTCATGTAGAAACCAATGGCGGATATCCCATTGATATCTTGATCTGCGCTGGGTTTCGTTTAATAATCTGAAGAGCTAGTGGTTTTTATGGGTCAAATCCCAAAACGTCACAGGTTTTGGGCATCATATCCAAAAAAGTCACCGTTTTCAGCGACAAATCCAAAATAATAATTTTTCACAATTTTATCAATTAATTTATTGATAAATAAGGGGAAAAAGTCTATGCGTATTTGGTCGGAGTAATGTTCAGAAAATAGTGAGAACTTTTCAGAGTTTGATAAATAACCCCCTTAAAGTTAATGACAGTAATAACAGAAATGCCTTAAATCACAGATGCCCTTAAATAATGCTTTAACCTTCATAGCACCAATCACAGATTATAAACCCAAGTTCCATGTTGGATGGACCATGGCTCAGTGCATCAAATTGAATTATTATAATTTACAAAGTAACCATCATATCCAGCACTGCAATACAGTAGAAGGTTATATACTATGATTGTTTATAAATACTGAAAGATACGCCCCTATAAAGAGGACCCTGCTCATTAGAGCTTACAATCTAAAAGGAGAAAGCAGTATAAGATATAATGTGTGGGGTAAAGAGAGTAAAGACAGGAGTAACGGACAGAGGAATGTGGCATTCGGGTTATATGAAAACCAAGGTAATAGTTTTTTCTTTACAAGTAACCCTTGCCATCAATAGAGTTTGACAGCGCTACCTTTAAAGAGTCATAATCTGTTTGAACTAATTAGAACTTTTGTTAAGCAAGCATTATATACTTAAATTTCACAGCTTGATTTCTTTTACTAAAATTCACTTCTTCCTCTGCTGAAGCAGAAATTGCTTTTCCTCTCATATTAAGAGATGACAGAATGACATCTAATTATTTCCTAGCCTGTGTGCTATAAAACCCTACTGAGAAGTCTTTTTATGAATTTGGAATCTACTTGTACAATATAATCAGATCATCAATTAAACACCTCATTTCAAGAAGAAATGTCAGATCTGACTAGCCATTCTTAAATAGCATTTCAATTCTATTCAGTTTACTACATTTGTGATCTATGTTTTAGTTTATATTATCAATATTTCCTTTTTATAAACAACTGTGCCCAACTGTGGAATTTCACAACTTTGACAAGATAATAAAATACCTATGAGTTTTTCCTCTCACTCTGCCAAATAGTTCTTCATTCTTCATAGGACATGATGGTATCTGGTCTAAGCTCATAAACAGCAATATATTGGTCTAAGAAGATACTGAAGCTCTTTACAAAGAGAGCAAAGAATGAATAACCAGCTGAATAAAGTTCACGGAAGTAGCATTGGAATGAATCCTTCTGTGTTGTAAGATGCGTATGAAGGTTTTCATCGACCCAGGTCATAATATACAAAATAATCATGAAAGTGTTTGATTACCTGTTCAAGCAGCTCCTTTATCACCCATCTGAGCAGTTTTTTTAGTTCTAAAGCAAAAGGCCTTGATGAGTAAGCACCACCCATCTGAGTATCTCTTCCGGTCTAAAACGGTTTCTGAAACCAATTATCAGAGTGACTTTTTCAGGTGTTAAGTAACTGGAGTAGGGATCCAACTTTTTTGCCCAGTACTTTTTTGCAGCATCATTTCTAAAGTCAGCATTGCCAACATTTTTACAAACTCAGGCTAGAATTTACACTAGAAAAAAGTGGTCACGCTTGCAAAAACCCAGACTTCAGTAGTATCTGCCTTTTGCCTTGCACATTACCCAGTGGGACTGGAATATTGGATATTCAAGCCCTTCTTTGTCTATCTAAGCAGCTGTCTAGGCTCCATATTTGGAAGAAACTGACAACAAAAAAGACATTTTGAACCTATGAAAAACAGTGGATCATTAAGTTTAGTCTGGTGATCTAGTTCCCTTGCTCCTGTTCCAGCCTTGTTCCTGAACCCTTGCTCCTGTTCTTTTTTTTGCCATTTTGACCTCTGGACTTAGATCTCAGCCTGTACTTGACTATGACTGAACTCTCCCAAGGCTTTTGTTTTCATAAAAAATATTGTTTTATTAAATTAGCATTAAAATTTCAGTTACAAACAACCCCACCAGGCCCACCTTACGCGTTTCGCACCCTCCGGCGCTTAGTCATAGGTGTCATAGGTGTATGACTAAGCGCCGGAGGGTGCGAAACGCGTAAGGTGGGCCTGGTGGGGTTGTTTGTAACTGAAATTTTAATGCTAATTTAATAAAACAATATTTTTTATGAAAACAAAAGCCTTGGGACAGTTATCTTTGGATAAAGGATTTTCTTATATGTGATCGCCTGAGAACTGGGGCGAGTCCCTTAGGCTTAATTAAATGTAAATCAGATGTGGCCTCCCAATTGATGTATAATATGACTGAACTCTGCCTGCCTCTGACCTCGGCTTTTCCCCAACTACGAGTGAATTCTGCCTGCCACAGATCGCTTGCCAGCCTAAGGACTTGCTCTTGTTATCTGTCTAACCTCAGTGTGTACTGGACCGATTCCTTCATTCCATCTAATTCTGCATAACTACTGTTTACCATTGTTGTCTCCATTAAATCACCTTGCTGCAACTACAGTAACTTGGCTTCCTCAATCGATCTAAATTATAATATATATAAATATAATATTATAAAAAAAAAGAACTTGTCTATTCTTCAAACTGATGCTTCTCGAACAAGATTCTGAATACTGCCTGTAGTTTTGTAACAAGGAAATGTAACATTTTAGGTAATATCTTTGCAGGCAGCATGCTCTCTGCTGAAAACAGGCCTACCACTTCTTCCTGGTTTACATGCAACAACCTGTACAGATGTGGTTCAACCTGAAGTTTACCCTGCACGATATTTAACCTGTTTGTTAAAAAACCTTTATATCAACAGTCATAAAAAAGTTATTCTATACGACAATAAATAAATTCTAATATGTGATTTATTTACTAATGTGTACCAAGTTTACAATTTGTGAGATATGCTGGCAAAAAGAAACAAACGTATCAAAACATTTTACACAATGCTCTAAAGGAAAAGTCTTTTTCTTCTTCTTAATTTGCAACATGCATAGAGAAAATCATACTGGGATACAGAGGAGTTTAGCCTTTCACTTTAATTATCAAGAATGAGGTGAACAGATTTTTACAAGATTTTCTTTTGTGTTTTTAGTTTTCCCTTCTCTTTCACCCCATTGGTTAATTGATGGTTTTAACCAATTGTTATTATTATTATTATTAACATGTATTTATAGGGCGCCAACATATTGCGCAGTGCTATAAATTAAATGTGTTTATACACAGATCACATGAAATACATAAGTATAACATATGGAGTTACATACATCACAACCAATGCAGGTACAAAAGGTGAGGAAGGCCCTGTGAAAAGGGCACACAATCTAAAGGGAAGGGAATTAAGACACAAGGTGTGGAAGTGGGCAAGATTAGAATTGAGCGGGTGAGAGATGTGGTACTGTATGTGGTGTTGCATTTGGTAGTTTAGCAGAGCGAGGGTAGGCTTCTCTAAATAAGTGCATTTTAAGAGATCTCTTGAAAGCAGAAAGGTTTGGAAAAAGTCGGACAGATCGTAGGAGAGAGTTCCAGAGGAGGGGTGCAACCGTTGTAAAGTCTTGAATGCGAGTATGTGAGGAGGTAATGAGAGAAGAGTTGAGTAGCAGGTCAGTAGAGAAGCATAGTAAGCATTCGAGTGAGTATATAGAGATGAGTATAGAGAAGTAGGGAGGGGCAGAGTTATGAAGTGCTTTGAATGTCAGGGTCAATAATTTGAATTTTATTCTAAAAGGTAGCGGAAGCCAGTGCAGGGATTGGCAGAGGAGGAGCAGTTGCTGAGGTGTATAAGCCTGGTGGCAGTGTTCATTATGGACTGGAGAGGTGACTATGGCGGGGAAGGTCAATTAATAGAGAGTTACAATAGTCTAGACGTTATATGACAAGATAGTGAATAAGAATTTTGGAGGCATCTTGGGTGATAAATAATCTTATTTTGTATATGTTACTTAGGTCAAAGTGACAAGATTTAATAAGTGACTGGATATGAGGAGTGAAGGACAGGGTAGAATCAAGATTAACCCCAAGGCACCAGACCTGGGGAGATGGGGTGATAGTGGAATTGTTAATTACAATAGATACTTCGGGGATGTTATTGTGTGTTTATATACCTTGTATTTTGTGATTATTTTTAGCCTATGATTAAGTGCTATATGCATAAAATGGGTAAGGGTAGGAAGTATTCTACATTTGTTTGAGATTACAACTACTTTTAATTTATGTCTGTATGATGTAGAATCTGTGGGAGTCTGCTACTATCTTTTGTTGGTGGGATTTTCCTAAGGTTACAGTTTTAGGGTTAAGAAGAGTTGTTAGGCTGAGGAGGAAGGAGGACTGATAACACATTCAGGAGGAGAATATTTTATGGAGAAGGGAGGATGGAGGAGGTATGACCACAAAGGTAAGACTCCTAAACCCTAACAAACAAGGCCTAACAATGAAAATTGTTGAAGTATATCCAAAAATGGCCATTGTACAAAGCAGCTTCTTCATGTTTAAAGCAACTGGACTTGTGTATTCTTGAAAACAGTTCACTATCCATTCAAGCAGCTTTTTCACCACTCATCCAAGTGATTTCTTTGGGTCTAAAGCACTAAAAGCCCAGTTACTTTAAGTACTTTAAGACTTATCACTAGTGTAGTAGATATCAATGTTTTTTTGTTAAGTAAGGTAAAATGTTTAAGTAGGAAAAATCTATAGAATTTGCAAGACAAATTCTTTAGCTTATACATTTTTTTTTTTTTTAGAAATAGCCTCCTTTGGCTCTACTATATTCAAAGATATTGATGTGTCACTGAAATCATTTACAGCTGGAGACTCCTGGTACTACTGTACCAAGTTATACATCTTCTTCATTCATCACAAAACTGCCAGAGATCATACAATCTAATGTTACAGATGGTATTAGTTATTAGAAAGTGATTTTCTAATTTACACCATTTTTAAATTGAGTTAAGTAACATTTTAATTTGTAATTGGATAGAACAAAAAGGAAAAAAGAGACACAACACACTGCAGTATACACATTTGTAGTAAAAAATATTTGTATATTTGGCTTATTAGATGCTCTGCAGAGTCTGTGCTTCTCTCAGTTTAATATTTTGTCAGCTGTAAATCTCTCCACTATAATTTCTCTACACAAAGTTGATGCAAAAATGTGTAGGAGGGTGATTTATGAATAATGTGCAGCAACAGTTGCTGGTAGGGTTTTGGGGAAAGACCTGTGTCTTTAGACATTCCTGCTACGTGTGTAACATGATTTCTTATCCTACTGTTAAAACTATGTTTGAGGTTTCAGTGAACCTGCAGGTCAGAACATTAAGCACCTCACATGCATATTTAGAAGGGTGGGCACCATGCCAGAATTTCTTCTATCACTTTTTTCAGTGCACATTGCAACAGACACTCATTGCAGCTTTCACGTGAAAAGAGTTTTTCTGTGATCAAAGAACAAAGACATTACTTTATGTACACATTTCCATTCACAGTGGCTTCCCTTCATGCTACAGAATACTTTACTTCCAAACAGTATAAACTATAATGCCTGAACTGCCTAACTTACAGTTATATAAGGACATGTGAATAAGCATGAGGGAGTACAATGAAAGATTACTTTGCAATTTGGTGTTCCCTCCTAGAAATTGCTGCACCAATGTCTGTGCATGTCTTAATTCACCCATGGCACTCCAATTTTTCTATTTTTCTTGTAAGGGACCTCAGAAAGGCCCCCCTTATCCAAAAAAATATCCCTACTTTAAAAAAAAAAAAAAAAAAAATATATATATATATATATATATATATATATATATATACTTTCCAATGAGTATCCGCACTCCAAGGCTGTTGCAAATGGAGGGGTGCACGGTAATTTTGTATGTATCAATTTTCTTCAGACCTGTACTCCCTTTAAAAACATAGTAATTTATTGTTGCATAGTATCAAATACCCGACGTTTCGGTCCTTGAAAAAGGTCCAAATGTGGACCGAAACGTCGGGTATTTGATACTATGCAACAATAAATGACTACGTTTTTAAAGGGAGTGCTGGTCTGAAGAAAATTGATATAAATATATATATATATATATATATATATATAATATTATTAAGTACAGGTATGGGACCTGATATCCAGAATCCTCGGGACCTGGGGCTTTCCAGATAATGGGTCTTTCCGTAATCTGGATCTTCACACTTTAAGACTACTAGAAAATCATGTAAACATTAAATAAACGCAATAGGCTGGTTTTGCTTCCAATAAGGATTAATTATATCTTAGTTTGGATCAAGTAAAAGCTACTGTTTTATTATTATAGAGAAAAAGGACATTTTTAAAAATTTGGATTATTTGATTATAATGGAGTCTATGGGAGATTGCCTTTCCGTAATTCGGAACTTTCTGGATAACGGGTTTCATACCTGTATTGTTAAAACAGAAGATATTCTCATGTCATGTGCTACACACATAGCACAAAATAAAATAAGAGGCTTTATCCTCATTTAAAGGAATTATAGGTGGAGACATGCAAATCACTCATTAATGTCCCTGCGGCCAATAATGCATCCAGAATCATAGAGTCATATATGCAAGACAGCCTTTTTTGATCTTGTTAGATCTCATCAATGCAAGATATTGGAACATGACCTCCAAAGATGTAGGACTTGGAATGCAACAAAGAAAAAGAGCCATGGTTAGGGTGAGGAGGGCTTAAAGGAGCCAAAGTGCCCTTCTCAAATGCACTGAGAGCCTTCTTATAAAAGAAGGAATTCTGATAAACATGTGAGGCTTAGGTGAATAAATACTGGTACAACTGGTTTAAATGGGAGCTAATGTGAACATGAAAATTTAATATGAGCTTAATCTCACTGAAAAAAAAAACAGGTAAAGGAATTCTTTATGTGGAAATCATCTAATTAGATACCTCTGAATTACAGAAAGGCCACCTCCCTTAGACTAAATTTTAAACAAAATAATTTAGTTTTAAAAAATGGATTATTTTTCTCTGTAATAATAGAACAGTACCTTGGGCATAGAGCAGGCAGAGTATGGCACACGCAGGGAGCATAGGGAAGGCAGAATATGGCACACGCAGGGGGCATACAGCAGGCAGAGTATGGCACACAGGGAGCATAGGGCAGGCAGAGTATGGCACACACAGGGAGCATAGGGCAGGCAGAGTATGGCACACACAGGGAGCATAGGGCAGGCAGAGTATGGCACACATAGGGAGCATAGGGAATGTAGAACAGAGCAGGAGTCAGGGAAACCTAAGATGTACTACATACAGTGAGACAGTGCTGGTGCCCCTCCAGCAGTTTGTATAAGTGTAACTAGGTGATCAATGTGGGTATTTACAGTCTGGGTCTTAGATGTGAACAGTACAGGGCTTTAGGGGTGTGCACAATAGAGGTGTTAATATTTTTTTTAAACAAAAATTCTCTGTAATAATAGAACAGTACCTTGTACTTGATCTCAGTTTAGATATAATTAATCTTTACTGGAGGCAAAATAATCCACAACACAAGCATGGAAAGATCCATGGTGATGTCAAATAAGGGCTGTGATTTTCTGTTTGGTAGCCCCTATGTGGACTGGTATCTTACAGGAGTCTCTGTTTGGCAGTGCATCTGGTTTTTATGCACCAAAACTTGCCTCCAAGCCTTGAATTCAAAAACAAGCTCCTGCTTTGATGCCACTGGGAGCAACATCCAAGGAGTTGGTGAGCAACATGTTGCTCATGAGCTACTGGTTGGGCACCACTGACTTAAGGTATAGAGATCCAATTGCAGAAAGAGTATGGCACACACAGGGAGCATAGGGCAGGCAGAGTATGGCACATACAGGGGCATAGAGCAGGCAGAGTATGACACATACAGGAAGCATAGGGAAGGCAGAGCATGGCACACGCAGGGGGCATAGGGCAGGCGGAGTATGGCACACACAGGGGGCATAGGGCAGGCAGAGTATGGCACACACAGGGAGCATAGGGCTGGCTGGCTGACCATTCTTTTTTTTTTTTTTCTTTTTTTTTTTTTAGCCTTGATCAGGACCATTCTAATATGTACTACATACAGTGACACAGTGCTGGTGCCCCTCCAGCAGTTTGCATAAGTGTAACTAGGTGATCAATGTTGGCATTTACAGTCTGGGTGTCAGATGTGAACAGTACAGGGCTTTAGGGATGTCAACAATAGAGGTGTTACAAGTGTGAACAATGTAGGGGGAATTACATATTTAAACAATACAGGGGATTACAGTTTTAATTTGAGGATTAAACAATGCAGGTGCCAGTTAATCTCTGTAGTGATACCTTTTAAGGGTAAGGCCAGACGAGGAGATTCAGGGAGGTTTTGTCGCCTGGCGACTTATCGCCACGTCTAAGGGAGGTGGCCTTTCTGTAATTCGGAGGTATCTGATTAGAGGATTTCCACATAAAGAGGCAACTTTGGGCAACTATTGAAAACGCATCGCCGCGTGTGCATTAGTGCAGGCGATTTTGCGCTGTAGCCTATGGGGGAAAAACGCTGAGGCAGTTCGGGGAGAGAGTCGCGCAAAAGACGTGGTGATAAGTCGCCAGGCGACAAAACCTCCCCGAATATCCTCGTCTGGCCTTACCCTAAATCTTACACGTGGTAAGAAGATAGTGTAGAGCTCACTCTATAAAAATAGCCAGAAATACAGTACTCTCTCTCTCTCCATACAGGATTTGCTAGGAGAGGGAGCCCACCCAATAGATAAATTAGACTTACCTGTCAATCAAAATATGACCCTGACTTCTGCATGAAATGAGACTGAAAAGAGAAATATTTTAGAAAAATTAGAAATGGGACAACATTTTCAATTGATTATATTTACAAAGATTTGTATACCCATGAAATGAAGTTTATATAAAATATTCATTTTTGCAATAGTTCCCCTTTAAGCAACATCAAAAGCAATAAACAAACATGACTCAGCTTCAAAGTAAACTCATGAACAGTATGTCAAATCAGAGACGTAATTATTAATGTTACTGATAAATATTTCTTCCAGTCTGCCAATTTAATGCCAGTGACTATTAGCCGGGCTAAGGTCTTGCATGGGATAAATTTAGCCACAGAAATGAAGTCAGCTTTAACATTTATTTAAAACAGACAACAAGTTTTCTTCCTTTTATGGAAGCTTTGCCTTCTCATTTTTCTGTTTTATTATGGCTTAAAAACGAATGGGTTATATTTACATCAGCTTTTTGTATGTTATACAATAAATCAACCCCATTTTCCACAGTGGCTATTGCCCGTTTCATATCAGAAAATAATAGGAGTCCATTACCCTTACAAATGAAACTTTGAGGAAGCAAAAGTAATTATTTGTCTACTGTGGTTGAAAGGGCATTTTAATCTGAACTACAGCAAGGAATTTTTTCCCATGCTGGGTTTTTTTGTGAAATGTTATTTTATATTAAAAATTGCTGTATTTTGGGTAGCACAAAGTATAAATATTTTCTTACCTAATGTGTTATTTGAACTATTTTAAAAATGTAACTGGTTTGTAATATACCAAATAAGCCAGATAATCGCAGTGTTGAACAGTGTCTAGACAATAATGGAAGTCATATTCAAGTAATATGCTGTTAAATCATTAAATGACTAACTCTCAGATTGTTTTAGGATTTTCCCAAAGTGAATTCTTAAAGGAGAACTAAAGCTTAAAGGAAAACTATACCCCAAAATGAATACTTGAGCAACAGATAGTTTATATCATATTAAATGACATATTAAAGAATCTTATCAAACTGGAATATATAGTTAAGTAAATATTGCCCTTTTACATAATTTGTTATAGAGGTGCTTAACCTTTCTAGTCATATTCATTTTTAAGGTTTAGGTTTCTTTTAAAGGAGAAGGAAAGGTTAAAACTAAGTAAGCCTTATTAAGCCTTATCAGAAAGGTCCACCTAAATATACCAGTAAACCCTCAAAGTAATGCTGCTCAAAAGAAACACTGCATTTATTTCCTTCTATTGTGTACACATGGGCTTCTGTATTAGGCTTCCTGCTTTCAGCTTAAACTTCCTTGCCCCGGGCGTGAGCATGCTCAGTTTGCTCCTCTTCACCCTTCCTTTCTCTGCTGTAATCTGAGCCCAGAGCTATAAGTGAGCAGTGAGAGACTCAGGCAGGAAGTGATGTCACACCAAGCTAATACTGCAGCTGCTATTCTAAACAAACTTCTAGAGCTTTTTACGCAGGTATGGTAAAACATTCTACAGAATAAGTATAGTATTCTAGCTTGAACTATTGCAGCTAACCTATTGGCCTCCGTATCTTTCCTTCTTCTTTAACAAGGTTTTACAATATTAAAAAGGGGGAACAAATGAAATGTTTACCATCAATTCCCCTTAAGCAAAGCATTTATATAACAAGAAAGTGCTTCTACTAGGAAAGTTGCTAACCTTGGACCCCATGCCAATTCTCCTCTTCCCAGAAACAGTTATTAGGCTACGTTTCATAAAGCAGCATCTTCTAGCATTGCCCATGGTTTCCTTGCAGTGGTCTGGGTCTGGGTTTGTATGCAAACTATAGTCTACATTTCTATGCCATTATACTGTGCATACCCTCGAAGATACTGTACTGCTCATGCAAGTGTTACCATCAACAGCAAGGAAACATTGCAAAATGCTAGGATTAGAGCCGACACTACCCCAGGTCAGTGTGCCTTTTAGCGAACAGTAGTGCTGGCCTGGCCGAGGTCCAAGAAAACAACTACAATCACTGGGGAATGCCACGTCTCAATGAATAGTCCATTTCTTGTCGGTTAACTTGTAAAGTAATTATTACTTATCTCAATAGTCTTGTTTCCATCTGAGCTCATAAGAACCTCTCCATTATAATATTGAAACATTGAGCCAGATTCAATTCAGGGAGAAAAAGCTTTTATCATGTGAAAACTCAAGGGCGAGATTCAATTTGAGATGCAATTCAATTCAGAAAATCTTAATTCACTGTTTTATCATGTATAAACTCTATTACAGTCTATGGGGGAAATGTAATAAAATTTGCAAAGAGAAGAAATTTGTACACAAGTTAGAATAAAAATTCGCATGTCGCAATGTAATGTTTTTCATTAGGCTTTTATTGCATTACAAATCTTAATTGTGGATTGCAAATTTTTAACAGCTGCTTGACGGTGGCGTAACTTTTTCACGGAGAAGTTTTATAACATACACTGTCGCAAACTATAACATTCGCAATTGCTATCCTACTGTTCAGTTTGCGAACATTTATTCACATTGCAAATGATTTTTTCGTTAGTGACCAATATGCTGTAACATTTCCCATATGGGAAAAAAAACTGGAACTGAATTTGGAGAAAAGTTTATTTTCCTCGAATTGAATCACCTCCATGAGTTTTCACGTGATAAACCATGAGATAGCTTTTTCTCTGACCCATTGGGGCTCTAGAATAGGTCCACTTCGCTAGGTAATTACCCCATCGCCCATCAGTAAATCGGCGAAGTAACGAAATGACTTCACGCTGGCGAATTTTCGCTAGCGTTAGCCACTTCGCCCTTTAGTACATTTGCCCCTATATGTATAGCAGTTAAAAGTTATTGACATTGCTCCCTGTTTATTGGAGGAAGCAAAATATATGAATAACAAGCTTCCGTGCTCCAGAGAAGACCCCTGGAGACTTTTCTATGATATATTCTATTCCTTTGGGACATTGCCGGTCTCTGCAGCTTTGCTGAAATATACATTTTCGTATCAAACCTCCAAAGTGATAGGCAACATCGACACTAATATCGTTAATAATAATCATAATAATGGTAATAGCAGACATTGATGTAGAATATTCATAACCCCTTTATAAGAACTTTCCTGATTAACAGGATATGTATAACAGTTTTATGCTCCAGAGAACATCCCTGGAGACTTTGCTATAAGATATTCTATTCCTTTTGGGCATTGCCTTTCTCTGCAGTTTTGCTGAAATATCTTGTACTTTCATTCTTTATTAAACCTCCAAGTGATAAAGCGACATCAACACTAATACTTATTATAATAGTGGTAATATAAAACATTACATGGTCCAACTAGATGTAGAATATTCATAACCCCTAGGGGCCATTTAGATGTATTAGAGAAGTCATTTTTGGGAAAGGTATTTTAAGAACTCGAGGATTTCCATTCTCTTTACAACAGATTGGAAAGTACAGCCTGTCATACAGAAATGTTATTTGAATTCTCATTAGGTGCTGTGTCCCATAGTCAGCAGCCCCATGCTATATATGTAACCTCGAATTAAAGTCAATGGGCATGAAAATTATTTAGACGCACATCAATTTCGATGCCCACGACAATTTTTATACGCACGCCTACTTTGTCCAAATGCATTAAAGTCAATGGGTGTCAGAATCATTTTGAAGCTTGACATTTTTTATGGGCATGACTATTCTGACATGTGCTCAAATTTTTTTGATGCAGCAGATTTTTCGCCAGCGAATTTTCTGCGCAGTTTTGCGAATTTATTAGTCGGCAGCGAAGCGTGGAAATTCGCCGCAAATTCGCGCCTGCCGAATTTATTCGCCCATCACTAGCTCTGTCTTATATGAGGGTTTGCACATTTTGGAAAGCAGCAGAGAAGTCCAAAGCCATTATTAGATTTAAAATAAATAAAAATATCCAATGGACAAACCAAACATTTAGATCTAAAAATTCAACCATTGTACTTGGGTTAGTTAATCAGGCCCAAGAAAATGAATGTGGGAAATAATAAATGTAAAGAGTGAAAAGCACATGAAAAATGGTACGGGCATGGGATCCGGAAACCGTTTATCTAGAAAGCTCTGCATTATAGAAAGGCCATCTCCCATACTTTCGATTGTTTCCAAATAATCCAAAATTTTTTTTTAAAAAACAAATCCTTTTGCTCTGTAATAATAAAACAGTAACTTGTACTTGATCCAAACTAAGATATAATGAATCCTTATTGGAAGGAAAACAAGCCTCTTGGGTTTATTTAATGTTTGGATGGTGACATTATGAAGATCCAAATCCCCAGGTCCCGAGTATTTTGAATAACAGATCCCACACCTGTACTTTATTACAGAAAAATATTATGAACTAATGTTTGAATGGATCATAACTTAATCTGTATCATTATGGTTGATTCAAAGTTGAGGATCATTTATGTTATGCCATTTATTAGAGATTAGAGGTTTTTGAAATTATAATTAAACAAATTTTCTCTAAAACCATGAATGACATGAAAGTCATTAAAAGCTTGGGTTATAAAAAACATAATTAAAAATAGCCACTGAGCGACCTGAATTAAAAAAAACGAAAACCTCTATAGTTTCATCAATGAACAAAAATGTATAAAAACGAATCTGAAAACCTCTAAAACCCCAAACAAAAGACTGATCTTTGCAAGCAAAGAAGGACAGCTTCCATTATTTGCCATATTTTTGTATTTGTGGATTTTATGGATTTTACTCTAGATAAAGAGCAAAAAAAAAAACATGGATTAAGGAACTATGAGAAAAATGTGCTAAAAAGCCTGAATCGGAGTAACAGAACATTCTTAAATGACCCCTGAGTGTTACATTTGGGAAATCTCTCTAAACAGAATATCGCAACAAAAAATGAAATCCAGTATGAAATAGCTAGAAACGTTTTTTTCCTATGATGATGATATTTTAATCACCTCTATCACCATATTAATACAGCAAGCGGTCGTATACTTTACATGTTTTCAGCACTTGATTTCTTCCAAGTGATCTGCATAAACATTGCTGCGAGGATACAGAGAGTGATTGGAGAGAAGCCAGCAGAATGCCAACCCTGGCACCATGTATCACTGCGGATATAACTGCGCCCACTTTAGTTTTCATTCTATATATTGCTATTAATTATGTTTTCTGCAGTGCGAGCATGAGATTGCTTCAGGAGACTGGAATGCACGCCAGCCATAACACATTATAACTGAATGTCCAAATAATGAAATGAATCAAACTGGCAAGAATGTAAAACAAATTGCATCTCTGCAATGCATTATTTAAAGCAAAACTCTGCAACTGTTGGCAGTAGAGAGCTAGGATAACCTGTACAGAAGGGATAAATAGTTAAGCAAATCCTTCTCTCACACCAGATTAATAAGGAATATATACGAGTGCATTAAATTCACAGACAAGTCAAACACCTGCTTAAGCAAATAGTTATGTACGACACAGAATTTCCATTCACAGTTAAGTCATGCAAATCCTAAGCAGTCACAACGGCTAATAATATCACATCCATATTTTGGAATTGCTGATGCAGCTTGGGAGTTCTGATGAATCATTATCCAGCCTTTAGTCATGCAAATCGGGAAAATATGTTTTACCATAAATAACACTTGATGGCCAAAATGAAGAGGGCTGTCCCAGTCTGACAGGAATAACTGAGGGTGTACAAATTGGTTATTCAGGAGATATCAGAAGCTGAGAGTATCTGCAGAGGGCAGTCAACACCTGTGCCCACCAGAAGTGGAGCCCTCTTTATAGAGACTAGTGATGCGCAAATTAATTTGGCAGGCGCAAATCCACGTTGAACTTCCACGTTTCCTTGCAAGCGAATAATTTCGTGAAAAATTTGGGCGCGTGTCAGAATAGTCATGCGCATAAAAATTGTTGCGGGCGTCGAAATTGATGCTCGTCTAAATAATTTTAATGGTAAATAATAATTACTTAAAATAATAATAATTACTTTAAATAATTTTAACCCTTTAAGTGCCAGCAGAATTGACCAATTTGGTTACGCGAAATGCCAGACGTTTTTGAAACATTCTGTGCTCTCTCACTTTAGGGGCATTTTCTGAGGGGAAACCTATAGTTCAGCTAGGAAAACTATACATTGTTTTTTTCGGGAGAAACTGAGCTTTCTAAATCTGCCTGAGTTTTCTTGTATTTCCACCTCTGCAAAAAGATTTATAGTGCTAAATACAAAAAAAAAATGAAAAATTCCTATTTTTCACAATATATGAACTTATACCTGAAAAATATTTCATTTTACGCATGAAAATCCAACTGATTTGGAAAGCCTCATGTCTCTTGAACATGCCAATACCAAATATGTATAGTTTTAGGAAGATTTAGGACATCTGTACAGCAAAAACTACCGGCAGTATATTACCGAATTTTGAAAGCAGAAGGCAGAAAACGGCATACTTTTGATTCCAAGGCCACAAAATCCTGAAACAGTATGTTTACCCCAGAAGACCATATATTTTTGGAAAGTACACATTCTGCCGATTCCAAAATGGGTAACTGTGTCTCTCTACTCCTAACTACCAAACATCAAAGCTTGTCTGAACGTAGCGTTTTTTATCAAAATGTATCAAAATTTTGAAAAATCACTTCAAAGGTTTTATTTTGCTGCTCCGCATATCACACACTATATTAGATACCAAGAAAAAACACCCTGAATATGATTGCCAGGGGTCCACTGAACAGTTTGATCCCCATTGTGCATAGGATTACCAAAGTACCTGGCATTTAGAGACCCCAATATGAAGTTAGCACATCCAAATTGTCCAGGACTTTACTTCAGCTACTGAAAAATCAACACACTGACTGCATTTTTTGTGGGGTAAAAACACCGAAATATACGTTTACCCCCAAAACCATATATTTTTGGAAAGTACACATTCTACCGAATCTAAAATGAGTACCATGCCTTTCTGCTCCAAACTACTGAGTCGCAAGGCTTTCCCAAAATTGTCAGTTTTGGTGAAATATCTGAAAATTTCCTAAAAGCTTCAACTTCCCAGCACCATATCACCCATGTATCATTACATACCAAGAAAAAGCACCCTAAATATGATTGCCAGGGTTCCTCCAAACAGTTTGGTAGCCATTGTTCATAGGTTTACCAAGTATCTGGCATTTAGAGGCCCCAAAATGAAGTTAGCACATACAAATAGTCCTGTGAGTAACTTGAGCTAATGAAAAATCAACACATTGACTGCATTTTTTGTTGGGTAAAAACACAGAAATATACGTTTACCCCCCAAAACCATATATTTTTAGAAAGTAAACATTCTACCGAATCTAAAATGGGTACCCATGCCTTTCTGCTCCAAACTACTGAGTCGCAAGGCTTTCCCAAAATTGTCAGTTTTGGTGAAATATCTGAAAATTTCCTAAAAGCTTCAACTTCCCAGCACCATATCACCCATGTATCATTACGTACCAAGAAAAAGCACCCTAAATATGATTGCCAGGGTTCCTCCAAACAGTTTGGTGGCCATTGTTCATAGGTTTACCAAAGTATCTGGCATTTAGAGGCCCCAAAATGAAGTTAGCGCATACAAATAGTCCTGTGGGTAACTTCAGCTAATAAAAAATAAACACATTGACTGCATTTTTTGTGGGGTAAAAACACAGAAATATACGTTTACACCCCAAAACCATATATTTTTGGAAAGGACACATTCTACCGAATCTAAAATGAGTACCCATGCCTTTCTGCTCCAAACTACTGAGTCGCAAGGCCTTCCCAAAATTGTCGGTTTTGGTGAAATATCTGAAAATTGCATCAAAGCTTCAACTTCCTAGCACCATATCACCCATGTATCATTACGTATCAAGAAAAAGCACCCTAAATATGATTGTCAGGGTTCCTCCAAACAGTTTGGTGGCCATTGTTCATAGGTTTACCAAAGTATCTGGCATTTAGAGGCCCCCAAATGAAGTTAGTGCATACAAATAGTCCTGTGGGTAACTTCAGCTAATGAAAATTCAACACATTGACTGCATTTTTTGTGGGGTAAAAAACACTGAAATATATGTTTACCCCCCAAAACCATATATTTTTGGAAAGGACACATTCTACCGAATCTAAAATGGGTACCCATGCCTTTCTGCTCCAAACTACTGAGTCGCAAGACCTTCCCAAAATTGTCGGTTTTGGTGAAATATCTGAAAATTGCCTCAAAGCTTCAACTTCCTAGCACCATATCACCCATGTATCATTACGTATCAAGAAAAAGCACCCTAAATATGATTGTCAGGGTTCCTCCAAACAGTTTGGTGTCCATTGTTCATAGGTTTACCAAAGTATCTGGCATTTAGAGGCCCCAAAATCAAGTTAGTGCATACAAATAGTCCTGTAGGTAACTTCAGCTAATGAAAAATCAACACATTGACCACATTTTTGTGGGGTAAAAACACAGAAATATATGTTTACCCCCCAAAACCATATATTTTTGGAAAGTACACATTCTACCGAATCTAAAATGAGTACCCATGCCTTTCTGCTCCAAACTACTGAGTCGCAAGGCCTTCCCAAAATCGATGGTTTTGGTGAAATATCTGAAAATTGCCTCAAAGCTTCAACTTCCCAGCACCATATCACCCATGTATCATTACGTACCAAGAAAAAACACCCTAAATATGATTGCCAGGGTTCCTCCAAACAGTTTGGTGGCCATTGTTCATAGGTTTACCAAAGTATCTGGCATTTAGAGGCCCCAAAATGAAGTTAGCACATATAAATAGTCCTGTATGTAACTTCAGCTAATGAAAAATCAACACATTGACTGCATTTTTTGTGGGGTAAAAACACAGAAATATATGTTTACCCCCCAAAACCATATATTTTTGGAAAGTACACATTCTACCGAATCTAAAATGAGTACCCATGCCTTTCTGCTCCAAACTACTGAGTCGCAAGGCCTTCCCAAAATCGACGGTTTTGGTGAAATATCTGAAAATTGTCTCAAAGCTTCAACTTCCCAGCACCATATCACCCATGTATCATTACGTACCAAGAAAAAGCACCCTAAATATGATTGCCAGGGTTCCTCCAAACGGTTTGGTGGCCATTGTTCATAGGTTTACCAAAGAATCTGGCATTTAGAGTCCCCGAAATGAAGTTATTAGCTGAAGTTACCCACAGGACTATTTATATGCACTAACTTCATTTTGGGGCCTCTAAATGCCAGATTCTTTGGTAAACCTATGAACAATGGCCACCAAACTGTTTGGAGGAACCCTGGCAATCATATTTAGGGTGCTTTTTCTTGGTACGTAATGATACATGGGTGATATGGTGCTGGGAATTTGAAGCTTTGAGGCAATTTTTAGATATTTCACCAAAACCGACAATTTTGGGAAGGCCTTGCGACTCAGTAGTTTGGAGCAGAAAGGCATGGGTACCCATTTTAGATTCGGTAGGATGTGTACTTTCCAAAAATATATGGTTTTGGGGGGTAAACATATATTTCTGTGTTTTTACCCCACAAAAAATGCAGTCAATGTGTTGATTTTTCATTAGCTGAAGTTACCTACAGGACTATTTATATGCGCTAACTTCATTTTGGGGCCTCTAAATGCAAGATACTTTGGTAAACCTATGAACAATGGCCACCAAACTGTTTGGAGGAACCCTGGCAATCATATTTAGGGTGCTTTTTCTTGGTACGTAATGATACATGGGTGATATGGTGCTGGGAATTTGAAGCTTTGAGGCAATTTTTAGATATTTCACCAAAACCGACAATTTTGGGAAGGCCTTGCGACTCAGTAGTTTGGAGCAGAAAGGCATGGGTACCCATTTTAGATTCGGTAGAATGTGTACTTTCCAAAAATATATGGTTTTGGGGGGTAAACATATATTTCTGTGTTTTTACCCCACAAAAAATGCAGTCAATGTGTTGATTTAGCTGAAGTTACCTACAGGACTATTTATATGCGCTAACTTCATTTTGGGGCCTCTAAATGCAAGATACTTTGGTAAACCTATGAACAATGGCCACCAAACTGTTTGGAGGAACCCTGGCAATCATATTTAGGGTGCTTTTTCTTGGTATGTAATGATACATGGGTAATATGGTGCTGGGAAGTCGAAGCTTTGAGGCAATTTTCAGATATTTCACCAAAACCGTCAATTTTGGGAAGGCCTTGCGACTCAGTAGTTTGGAGCAGAAAGGCATGGGTACTCATTTTAGATTCGGTAGAATGTGTACTTTCCAAAAAATATATGGTTTTGGGGGGTAAATATATATTTCTGTGTTTTTACCCCACAAAAATCTCCCAAATGAAAATAGTACATATGAATTTTCACATATGACACTCTGACTGCTACAATACAAGCACCTGGTATGTGCATTATGCACCATAAGACCCCCTAACAGTATAGAGACCCTAGAAAACCATATATTTTCTGAAAGCACACATTCAGACGAATCTAAAGCAAGTAATTACATCTTTCTACTGCAAACTACAAAACCACAAAGCAATGCTAAACATAACGCTTTTTATGGAATTTCTGAAAATAGTCACAAAGCTTGCATTTTACCCCATTATATACCCCACATTTTGTAACGTACCAGCAAAAGTCATCCTCAATATGAAAGCCAGGAGTGTACTGAACAGTGTGATGCCTGATATGAAAAGATTTACCAAACTAGGTGGCATACAGAGACGCCCAAATGAAAATAGTACATATGAATTTTCACATATGACACTCTGACTGCTACAATACAAGCACCTGGTATGTGCATTATGCACCATAAGACCCCCTAACAGTATAGAGACCCTAGAAAACCATATATTTTCTGAAAGCACACATTCAGACGAATCTAAAGCAAGTAATTACATCTTTCTACTGCAAACTACAAAACCACAAAGCAATGCTAAACATAACGCTTTTTATGGAATTTCTGAAAATAGTCACAAAGCTTGCATTTTACCCCATTATATACCCCACATTTTGTAACGTACCAGCAAAAGTCATCCTCAATATGAAAGCCAGGAGTGTACTGAACAGTGTGATGCCTGATATGAAAAGATTTACCAAACTAGGTGGCATACAGAGACGCCCAAATGAAAATAGTACATATGAATTTTCACATATGACACTCTGACTGCTACAATACAACACCTGGTATGTGCATTATGCACCATAAGACCCCCTAACAGTATGGAGACCCTAGAAACCCATATATTTTCTGAAAGTACACATTCAGATGAATCTAAAGCAGGTAATTACAATTTTCTACTGCAAACTACAAAACCGCAAAGCAATGCTAAACATAACGCTTTTTATGGAAATTCTGAAAATAGTCACAAAGCTTGCATTTTACCCCATTATATACCCCACATTTTGTAACGTACCAGCAAAAGTCATCCTAAATATGAAAGCAAGGAGTGTACTGAACAGTTTGATGCCTGATATGAAAAGATTTACCAAACTACTTTGTACACAGAGACCTCCAAATGGTTATATAGCAGACAAAATTTCCAAGGTCAAAATGAAGTAACAAAAATCCCTAAAATCCAACAAAACCGCAAAAATCAATGCTTTTTTTTTTTTCGCCTACTGTAATCAGCAGTCAGAATCAATTTTTGATAATTTTAGCATGGCCAAATAGGTTTTACAGACAGAAAAAGGGGAACAACACCTTTGCAAAGCTGAAAATGTAATAAAATGGCAAA
Source organism: Xenopus laevis (assembly GCF_017654675.1). Taxonomy (NCBI): domain Eukaryota; kingdom Metazoa; phylum Chordata; class Amphibia; order Anura; family Pipidae; genus Xenopus; species Xenopus laevis. The sequence continues at coordinate 105,333,330 of NC_054380.1, read as the reverse complement.
ACATGCAATAAAATGTCTAAAAATGCACCAAAATCACCCAAATTGCAGTATAATCACCAAAATAACATACAAAAGGTATTGCGCAGTGCAATTAGCGAATACGCTATTCGCAATGGCAATAAAACAGTTTTTTCAGCAAAAAAAACAGACGATGCGATAAGAAAAAAAAAAAAAAATACACAACAGTGCAAGTGTGTATGTGTGTGTGTACAACTGACCAATTGCATGTTGTGTGTGTGTGCAAGCGTGTGGGGGTGCTGTGAATGTGTGTGACCCCCCTGATCCCCCAAAAATGTATGTGATTGTGTGTAAGTGTGAATGTAAGTGTGTAATGGGAAAATAAGTGTGTGTTTGTGTGTTTGTGTGTGTTTCTGTGTGTGGATGGGCACTAACCTGGGGGAAGCAGGTCCAGATTGTTGTGCAGGGCTGGAGGAAGAAAATGCTGCATCACCCAGGAAGATCCGTTGAGAGGGGGCGGAGCTTCGGCTCAGGAAGTGAAAGCAGCAGCAGGACACGCAGTGTGCACGTGTCTGCTGCTGCATTTAGGGCCCCTGGGCGATCGCGCCTCAGGGGCCACTCGTTCCCGGCCCCTGCTCGTTGCCTGGGGGCTGGGGAACGAAGAGGAACGGAGCAAGCGGCTTGAAAAGCCGCTCCTCTGTTCCCTAACCCTGAAATGCTGCAGAACGTAGAATCTACGTTCTGTGGCATTTCAAGTGCCATCCCCACAGAACGTAGATTCTACGTGGGGTGGCACTTAAAGGGTTAAAGTAAAAGTTGCCAGTGTTTTTAGAACTTTAATGCATTTTCAGCACACAGGATATGATGTAATTGACAGAAGATTGAGGAAGATCTAAATGCTTTTAAGCACTTCGTCTGGTCTGCGGTGGTGAAGTCAACTCTGGCAAAAGAGGTAACGTTCAATAAAATACGCACTTTACTTAATTTGCGGAGTAACTATCGTTCACAAGAGCGAAAAGTCACCTGGCGATAGAGTGCGAATGAACACTCCCGTTCGTCAGTCCCTTTCGATAGCGAATTGAAACCTGCACCTGTTAGTGAATTGTTGATGTCCCTGCGGGTGGCAACATTGGTGAAAAGTCGCTAACGTTAGCCACTTCGCCCTTTAGTGAATCTGCCCCTATATGAACATGTATGTAGTGTTTGGATTTTTTCCATTAATATAGTTGCCACATGTCTAAAACATTTGCAGGGGCCCATAGTGTTATGTCTAAAAATCCCCACATGGCTGGAAGTCCCCTGCTGTTGGACGATAACTGGATCTGGGAGGTGGAGTATATGGACTGTAGCAAAGATGTAAGGGGCCTGAGGAATTTAAAAGGCCCATGGAGGGATTGAGGTTTGGGGCACCAAGCTCAACCATGGAGGGTTTTAGCGCTTGAAGGCAGCAGAGAGATTGTGTAAAGAAGCTGCCTATGGATGGATGGATGCTGATTTGAAAGGGGGCTTGTGATGTGCTCACACTTCAGTGCTGGAGCTGTGTCTGAAGAATCAAGCAAGGTGGTAGTGATTAGCTAGGATAGCTTGGGAGCCCAGCCTGAGAATTAAGTTCCTGTGGATGCCCATCTGTGTGAGTCCCTAGTGACTGTTATACTGTTCTGTACATGGTGGAGATATTTCTGTAATCAGCTTCAAGAGATGTTAACAAAGGTGAGAGAACCAGAGTGAACTATGGCTGTACCACATTGATCATTCTTTGGATTTGTCTTAAACTAGAATCCACCCGAATGATTTTGCTGAATTCAGACCTTACTCTAAATGCTAATTTTTTCACATGCAAATTTGTGCAAAATCCTCAAATATTGTATTAGCCAAAACACAATTGTCAACTTCATTTGTAAAGTGCTTTAAACTGACATGACATTAAAGGTTTGGATTTGGTTTGGCTGGGTCCAAAGAATTCAGGCAAATCCAAGAGTGCTAGAATTTAGCCAAATCTCAAACCAAATTCTGGATTCCATGCATCCCTAGTTTTAACAGAATGTAAAGTGTCTGTAGAATTTTATATATAATTAAACAAATGAAATCCCTGGTTTAGTAGCTTGATGTTTTTGTTAGTTACAACTTATGTGAAATAACCCCCAATAAATCTCTTTAATAACTTATCACTGCATGCACACAGCTGCCTTGCATTGCTTTTTAAATGGAATATAACATGGCTTGATTTACAATAACCTAGGAGTCTTAAGCTGGCCATAGATGTTGAGATTTTTAAAAGATCCGATCCTCATCGTGAGACCACGATTTTCTCGTACGAATTGACCATCAACTAAAAAGACCAATTTGCCAGGAAAACAAAGGGGAGCTGCCTGCTTGGCCCTGCAAACATAGATAGATTGCACTGGGGCCGACAAAGATTTTTTGACCTGGCCGATCAATTTCCTGACAGATGTCAGACGAAAAATCGTAAGATCTACGATCGTTCGAATCCCACTAACCGCACAATATTTTTGAAGGATTGGTCGGACTTCCCTAAAATCGGGCGTTCGGCAAGAAGGATCATTGCATCTATGGGGAGCTTTAGGGGCAGAATTCTTAAGGTTCGAATGGTAAATGTGAAGTAAAATTTTCGAATGAGTCAAAACTCATAAATTCGAATTTAAATCAACTCAAATGTAAATTCAATTTGAGATTTATCACACCTTGACCTGGGAAACAGTCTAATTCAAATATTCACCACCTAAAACCTACCAAATTCATTTACAAGTCAATGGCAGAGGTCCATTGAGCCATTTGATGATGTTAATAGCCTTCCTGACATTTGAGTTTTTTCTGGAGTAAAATTCAGTTTGAGTGCCGTTCATATTCGATTAGAATACAAATGAAATTTTCTGGTCATTTCCATTTGATTTTAGACGTTCAGATTTTTCATCAATAACCTCCCATTCGAGTTGTGAGTACATTTAAATTTATTAAAGTAAAAAAAATCACATCAATTTGAAATTAAACCTTTGATAACCCCCTTACTCTGGGCAAGTAAATCCAATCTAGCCACAGTACCTACCCTTATTCAGAAATCTGATTTTCTATATTTCCATATCCCGACATTGTCAGGAATGTGGAGGTTGAATGGAGCTGAAAGAGCTTTTCTTTTGCATTGGTCACTATAGATCAGTAATGACACTTTTATAGAGCAATAATCTCAATGTCCAAAATCAGGTCTAAGCTGATTCGGCTTCTGACAATATAGTCAATATAATTTTATTTGCACAGGTGCAAATGAAATATAGTTATACACCTTGGGGCAGATTTATCAAGGGTAAAATTTTGAGGTGATGGGAGTTTTTTTTAAACACCTATCAACTCGAAATTCAAATAAAAAAAGACCAATCGTATTCGAATCGTTCAAAATGAAGGTTTACCGCATTAGATCGAATTTGAATTGAAGTATTTGCCCCAAAAAACTTTGATTTTTCAAAGTCCACCAAATGACTCCAAATAGGTTCTAGGGGGTCCCCCATAGGCTAAAACAGCAATACAGCAGGTTTTAGATGGTGAATGGTCAATGTTAAAGTTTTAAAGAGACAGCACATAATAAATTTCAATATTCAAATTTTTTTCAAATTGGAACGAATTTTGGATGATTCAATAGTTGAAGTATACTTAAATAGCTCAAAAATTATGTATATGAATGTCATACCAACTTTTGTGATATGACAGCATTCCTGTTTGATGCTTTTTAATCATAGAACCCCTGATTAAGTAGGTGTGGCTCTTTTTTATACCTAAAACCAGATTCTATGATTACATTGTCAGTTCATTATCAGACATTATTTCACCATTCGCATTGAGAGTACCCTATTTGCAGCTGTTGTTTGCTCTCTAACTTACCTTTGGGTTTACAATAGTCTGAGATTTGTAGTTTGACGACTATTGGGCTGAGGATAGGACATCCCTGATTTAGATTTTGTTCTCATGTTGCATTAGCCAGTTCCCCGAGTCTGGGTGGCGTCACCATTGTAATATGTTTGCACTGACAAGCCTCTTCCCTAGTAGTTCAGGACTAAGTAATACAATGTCAGTGTAAATCCTGTTTGACAGCTGCATGTGTACATTACCAAATAACAATGGCTTTAAAAGTGTATTGTGGGCACGTTAAATATTACTTCTTTGTTTGCCAAAAAGAAACTGTATGCCTTGCAGTTGTTTTCTTTTCATTAAGAGATTTATATTATCCTTTTGCACTTCACTCCACCATAATGGGGAATACATTTATAAACAACAGGCCAGAATAATTCCATGATAAAAGAACAAAGTTAAATGTTTACCTTAGCACTGAGAAAATATAGCCAGGTCTGAGTTCTGGGTTCTTTCAGTGTGTCCTTGTTTGTTATAAAGTGTTTATGTCACACTGCAGGGAAGCTGAAGAATTGTCTGTCAACCTTGAAAAATGAAGAAGCCGTTGGAAAGTCAATCAGCCAGGTATATAGAAATAAACACTATTTATCAGATTTAACCTGACTATTCTTCCATATTTGTTCATTGTATAAAGCTAAACAGTTTGTGTTTTAAACAGTGTGTGCACAGAACAATGCACAATGAAACAGTGCCACTTCTAGTATGGACTAGACTTTAATTAAGATTTGGGTGCAACATCAATATTTATATATTTACAGTGACTATAAAAACCCAAGAGGGAAGGTAAGTCTCTAAGAGACAGCAAATTATGAGAATCACAGGGACTCTGTCCAGTTGGGGGTGCTGAGTTGGGTCATTTTGGTTATGGGGAGTGGCTGTGGGGTAGGTTTCTGTCTTAGGAAGCAAGTGAAATTTGGCTCATGCATTTGAAAAAAGCTGAGACAAAACTTGTGAGCAACTATTTATATTGTTCAGGATTAAATAGTGTTAAGGGTGGTTGAGCTCTGGAGGTCATGGAGGAATACAGCTGGCCAACAGTCCAGTCTGTTCAATTGTTAGAAGAATCCTTTTTTTTTTTGTTTATTTGCTTATGTTGTCTGAATTAAAAGCTGCCTGTTCTGTGGAAAATCCTGTTGTGAATGTAAGTGTATTGCTGCATAAAATGACATAACTACATTTGGTGTTGCCGTCTCCTCCCTTGTATTATCTTTTATTCCATTTGCATAAAACCCCACTTTAATCAAACATTAAAAGAAAACAGGCCAACATTTCGGTCCCCTGCTTGGACCTTTATCAAGACCCAGATTCAAATTTAAAATTTCTATAAATAGTTAAAAACATGTTAATTAACCAATCAGTATACAGCCTCACTTTGGTGCATGACATCACATAAAATTCAACCCTTTCTTAGGTTCTTTAGATTAACTTTATCAGATGGCTATGCAACAAAGTAAAAAAGACCTCAGATTATGTCACATAATTTACAATGTATTCAATTTGTTGTAACAAGGAACCTTATCTCTGATTAAGGAAACATGAAAAAGAACAATGGTCATTTAATCCCCCAGGTGAAAGGGTATTCAATTTTTTTATCCAAAAAACTTCTATCTATCGCCGCCTCTATGGAGGGGTGATATATGGTCAATTGCAATATACTTTAATGTGGGAAGTCTGCGGCCAATTTCGATGAAATGTTTTGCCACAGGATTTGCGTCTTACCATCCCCGAAGGCTACACTTATAGCAGATCTATGTCCATCCATTCTCAACCTCAACATTAGATCTGGTTTTCCAACATAAGAGAGGCCACAGGGGCAAGTAACCAAATAGATCACATGTGTTGTAGAATACGTGATGTGATGTCTTATAGCAAACCTTTCACCAGTACGTGGCTGTGTGAAACTAACTCCCAGGTTCATATATCTGCAAGAGGTGCATCAGAAACACCCGAGTTTATTATTAGAAAGCCAACTATTAGTTACCTTTTGATAGCACATTAAGGGATCATTTTTAACTAACAAGTCTTTTAGATTGGTCCCCCTCCATTGGTGGATTTGGCCCTTTTGAAGATAGATTACTGTCTGATTTAACAATGTTCCAATTTTGTCTGATGCTATTAACTATTTTCCTAAAAGCATCATTGTAGGTAGTGCTAAAAATCATATTAGGAGGCTCTCTGGGTGTTGTAACTGGATTGGTAACCCTATCTTTAGCTATAGTTAGAGCTTGATTAAGAACCTTAACAGGATATCCCTTTTGTTTAAACCGTCCCCTGATATCATCAATCTGTTTAATTCTACCACCTTCATCTGTGTTGTTTCTTAATACTCAAGTTTTAATTAATGTTATAATGTAGCAGGACATTTTTATCAGTTTTCTCATGGTACAGGATATAACCCATACGTGCCCCCTTACGGAATACTTGCACATCCAAAAAATTTACATGCTGATCATGCATATTAAAGGTAAATCACCTGGGGGATTAAATGAACATTGTTCCTTTTCATGTTTCCTCAATCAGAGATAAGGTTTCTTGTTACAACAAATACATTGTAAATGATGTGACATAATCTGTGGTCTTTTTTACTTTGTTGCATAGCCATCTGATAAAGTTAATCTAAAGAACCTAAGAAAGGGTTGAATTTTATGTGATGTCATGCACCAAAGTGAGGCTGTATGCTCATTAGTTAATTAACATGTTTTTAACTATTTATAGAGATTTTAAATTTAAACTTGATAAAGGTCCAAGCAGGGGACTGAAACGTTGGCCTGTTTTCTTTTAATGTTTGATTAAATAAAAGTGAAGAGTTTTACTACTAAAATCCCAATGTGCATACCTACTCTTCAGTATTTATATACACACACACCCTATATTTATTTATTTAATAAATAAATATATATGCAAGGGCCATTCAAAAGGCACAGGAAGTCACATCCGGACAGTTACTCCTTAGCTCAAAAAACTTCTCCAGAGACTATTCTCTCTTGCAGAGAATCTTAACCATGAGCCACATTCAATTGTAAAAAGAGTTGGGGACCAAGACAAGCATGAGAAAGGTGCCAGATAAGGGCTGTGAGTGGCTAGTTGCTAGCCCCTGTGTGGAACTGCAGTCTAAAGAAGGTTCTATCTGGCAGTACACCTGGTTTTATGCAACCAAAACTTGCCTCCAAGCCAGGAACTCAAAAATTAGCATCTGTTTTGAAGCCACTGGGAGCAACATCCAAGGGGTTGGTGAACAACATGTTGCTCAGTGGTTGGGGATCACTGTACTAAAGTGATGAAAGTTACAGTTGGCACAGAAGAATTTTAGATTGCAATTGTGGACAAAAGTCTACATTTCTATCTATCTACTAAGTATTTGTCATCCCACCGAAGTCCATGCATTCAACCAAAGATGCTCAAAGGAGCCCTGACGCACAAAAAGGTTGGATTATAATAGCTACTACTATTACTGAACGACTATTACTGAGCTGCAAGAAATTGGCTTTATAAGAGATGGTTATGAGAGCTGTGAACATACTCCAAAAGCTTGCTGTGTAGTGATGGTGAATAAATTCGCCAGACACTAATTTGTTTTGCCAGACACTAATTTGTTTCCCTGCAAATCGAAAAATCTGCTGCGTCCCAAAAAAAAAATGACGAGCGTCAAAATAAGAATAAGAATTGACGTGCATCAAAATTATTTTGACTCCCATTGACTTCAATGTGTTTCGGAAATATTTTGCCAATTCGCAAATTTCGTGGTAAATTTGTGAATTTTCCGGCACAGATTTGCCCATCACTATTGCTGTGTCCAGCAGGGAGTTCGTAGCTTAATCGGAGCCAAATGGCTGGAACCACAGAAGCACAGCCTTATACACCTATACTGTGATAACAAGGCTCCAAAGTCTTATGTAACTGAATCAAGGCATGCGATTATTATCTGACAATGACAGTGTTTAAATGAATTTGTGAAAAGCTGGAGCTTACCGGGTTCACAGTCTAATTCTTACTCACAAAAAGCTTTAATATTTCTACATGAAATAAAATGTGTCTTAGGAGCTGTGAACAAATCCTCAAGCACTAGGTGTTAATATTCTTGCTTGTCTGCAAAGGAAAGGTCTCAGGAGCTTTGTAATCGCTGTAATTTAGAATGTTCAAGGGAGGCAATAACACACATAATTGTCTTACAGTTAATCTGTATACACTTTTACAGAACATTATTTCTTTCCTCATCTTTGAAAGTGTTTAGGCGCATTTTCTCCAGCTTAGACACTGATGTTTGTTAAAAAGAGAAATACCTGAAGATATATAAATATGACATATATCCAGTAGTGTATGAGTTAGCCTTAAACCATCCCCAGGTCTAAAACAGAACTTAATTGGGCCCGGGTTGCACTTTTCTTTGCCTAGAACCATAAAATGCAAATTGTATTTTGCAGAGCTCAAAACAGACTCATAAAATCGTTGGTGCATATCCATATGCCCATGTATTTCCATTCATTAGATACATTTTCTATGCAGGTTCATACATATTAAGTACATGCATTTACATAGATATATGATAATAATATTACCAAGCCTACTGTCTCTTCACTGTAGCCACTGTTTTTAGACTAAAACCTTTATTTATGCATTAAACAAATCTGTATATTAAGGGGCAGATTTATCAAGGGTCAAAGTAACAATTTCGAATTTGGAATTTGAATTTTCAAGGTTTTTATTTGACTAGGGAATAGTTTAAATTCGGGTTTTTAAAAAAATTCAAATTCGATTTTTGAAATCTAATGTACTGGCTCTTTAAGAATTAAAATTTGACTATTCACCTTACACCTGCTGAATTGCTGCTTTTAGCCTATGGGGGACGTCCTGGGATCAATTTGGAGTTGTTTACAGCTTTCCAGAAAATCTAGGTTTTAATTCAGAGAAAAAACTCGAATCAGCTTGATTCAAGTTTGCCGGGTCGATCCTCCCCCCCATGCAATTTGCATCAAAATACAAGCACAATTACATTGTTCTGGATGCACTGGGCAGAATTACGGCAGATGCAACTTCGAGAACAGCCTCAGTTATGCTGGAAAAAATACCACCATAAAAACCATGGCAATTTGCATCCATTATAGCACTTTGCACACATCACTTGTGTTTGTAAATGATCCCGTAAAGGGGTTTTTCAATTCAGTTGTTTTTAGATTGCTCTCCAGAAATAAAGACTTTTTTCAATTACTTTCCATTATTTATTTTTTATTGTTTTTCTAAAATCTAAGTTAAAAGTTGAATTTTCCTGTCTCTGGTGTTTCCGTTTGGCAGCTCAATAAAGGGGAAAATTCACTAACCTGCGGAAATTCGCCAGCGACTGCTTCACTCTCATCATCACTCTTCGCCAGGTGAAAATTCGCCAGGACAACGCTAATTCACTAAAATGCGAAGTTGCGTCCAGGGCGATGAACGATGGCAAAGTTTCACTATCATTAATTCGGCAAGCAAATTGAAGTTGTGCTAGCGTTGGCTAATTTGCATATGGCGGGAAGTTAAATTTCAATGGATGTATATGTTGCAGCAAATACATTAAACTACACAAGCCTGGGAAACCTTAATAGAATAAAATAAAGTTGTTAGATTGCCCTACACATGAGCCCAGTGTATAGTTTATGTGCCATATGTTAGGAAACGTAGGGGGGAAGCCGGTTACCCTAAAAAAGATTTACGATCTTTTGCAGACTATCACCCTTTTCACATTTGTTTTTTACACTTCGCCTGGTCTGAGGTGGCGAAGGCAAGTCTGGCGCAAGAGTTAAAATTCATCAAAATCCGCATCTTAGTGAGTTTGCGTAGTTACGTTCATTCGCCAGAGCGAAAATTTGCCTGGTGTTAGAGTGCGAAGTAGCGCTACAGTCTATCTCCTTCACTAGCGAATTTAAGCCAGCGCTCGTTAGCAAATCGGCAAATTCCCGAAATGACGTCACACTGGTGAATTTTCACTTCACCCTTGAATAAATTTGCCCCTGAACTGTTACAATTTTGCTACATTTAGTTGATACATTTCTCAGCAGCATCTCTGGAGTATTAGCAACTATTGTATCAATTCATTACAGCTGCTGGTAATGAAACCCAGAGATTCTGCTCAGCAGGGACACAGATAAGAAATGTATTAACTAAATGTATCCATTTAGAACAGTTTACAGGCGACCCCCCCCCTCCCAAAAATTACACATGATCAGTGCTGTTCCTCAGGTAGCAGCAGCCACACTTACCTCTTTTGCATTGGAGCAGGTCAAGGTGGGGCCACATCCCTTGTGTAAATTTTTTTAAGTTTAAAAAAAATGGAAATTCGTCTCCTAAGGGCAGGGGCACACGGGAAGATTCGGGAGATTTAGTCGCCTAGCGACTAATCGCCTCTTCTACAGTGTAACAATCTCAAATTGCCTTCCGCCTGCTATAATGAGAAAACGATTTCTGAAGTTGCCTTACGAGGAAAGTTCGGGCGACTTCGGATATCGAAGCGCCGCAAGTGCATTGGCGCTGGCCTTTTCTCATTATAGCAGGCGGAAGGCAGGGGGAAGACAGTTTGGGGAGATTGTCATCCTACAGAAGAGGCGATTACTCGCCAGGCGACTAAATCTCTCCGAATCTGCGCATGTGCCCCTGCCCTTCAGTTACTGGAGTGGCTTTTAGTAACTGGCCACTCATTGCCGCCTCATGTAAGGTTCTCTTTAACTAATGGCAGGAGTGGTCTGAGATATTCCTTCAATTGGAAGAGGCAAACATAACTGCTCAACCAGATAATTGCATCAAACTTAGCTTGATTACTTTTCTTCCTAATGAACTGGATGTTCCTGAGAATTCAATTAAAAGCCATTGCTTTTTGGATTACTAATATACAGTATGTTCCCAGCCACAATCCATTTAGTCAAGTGAGCAAATTGTTCTGACTTAATGTAAAATTTTCTTGAATGATTGCAAGTTACAAAGTTTGAAAAGCTTCTCGATTGCTCAAACTGATTTAGAATGCTGTATGTAATGTTAATGATATCTGCACGGCAGCCTGAATGTAATAGGTTATGTATCAGCCCCTAGAATCACACAGTAAGGGGCAGATTTATCAAGGGTCGAATTTCGAAGTAATGGAAGTTTTTTTTGAACTCCCATAACTTCAAAATGCGAATTAAAAACGACCAATTGAAATTTATCAAAAAAACTGGGTTTTTTTTTGAGGGAATAGGCCCATTTTCGATTGAATTCAAATCGTACGAATTGAAGTAAGAACGCATTCTATCAAATTAGATTCAAAGTTTTTCAAAACTTTTTCAAAGTCCCCCATAGGCTAAAACAGCAATTCAGCAGGTTTTAGATGGTGAATGGTCGAATTTTTAAAGAGACAGTACATAATATTGCGATATTCAAATTTCAAATTTTCTTTTCAAATTCGAATATCGAATTATTCCCTAGTCAAAGTACAGAAAAAATAGCTTGAAATTCGAATTTTTTTAATTTGAATTTTCACTTTGACCTTTGATAAATCTGCCGCTAAGTCTTTACACTCATAACACCCCATTTTTTTTGTATATGCAAAATGATTGTGTGACATTAATCACATTCTCCTATACTAGAAGCAATTTAGATTGTAATTAGATTTTTTTTCATTTTATGATTTAAAGAGAAATAAAAAAAAAGTCTCTCTTCTGTATATGGTTCTTTATATTTATGCTTGTTAAGTAGGGTTCTAAGTATCTTTTTCAGGATATAGGTATGGTACTGTCATCCAAAATGCTTGGTTCTTGGGATTTTCTATAATTTGGATCTCCATACCATAACTCTTAATTATATTAGGCAATTCTATCAAGATCCCTTAAAGGGCACCTATCTCCTAAAAATTAATAGTACAGGCATGGGACCTGTTATCCAGAATGCTCAGGACCTGGGGTTTCTGGATAATGGATTTTTCTGTAATGTGTATCTTCATACTTCCAGTCTACTTGAAAACTATATAAACATTAAATACACACAATAGGCTGGTTCCAATAAGGATTAATTATATCTTAGTACAAGGTACTGTTTTATTATTACAGAGAAAAGGGAAATCAGTTTGAAAAATTATGTGGATAAAATGGAGTTTATGGGAGATGGCCTTTCCGTAATTTGGAGCTTTCTGGATAATGGGTTTCCGGATAATGGATCCCATCCCTGTAACAGTATTTTTTATAATCCACTCTGGTGGTCATAGGGAGACAAACACATGAGAGGTAGGACCATTTTTCAGAATGAGGATTGTTTCACTTCCGATGTGCAGCAGTTAAACTGGATTTGCATGTAATTCTTTTGGTGCAAGCCCGTTGATGCAACCAGTTGTGGTACGATTTATTTGTTCGAAACGAAGTAAGATCGTATTCCATTGAATTTGATTCAAAGTATTTTCAAAAAAAAAACTCCACCAATTGATTCTAGGAAGTCCCCCATAGGCTAAAACAGCAATTTGGCAGGTTTTAGATGGTGAATGGGCAAACTCAAAGTTTTAAAGAGACAGTACATGATAAATTTTGATATTTGAATTTTGATATTTGAATTTTTTTCAGATTTCGAATTTGGATTATTCCCTATTCAAAGTACACAAAAATATCTTGAAATTCAAATTTTTTTACTTCCAATTTTCAATTGGACCCTTGATAAATCTGCCCCTTTGTACAATGTAGAGAGAGATAAGCTGAGACAATTTGCAATTATTTTTTATTAACTATTATTTGTGGTTTTTGAGTTATTTGGGGCATTATTTATTAAAGTCCTAATTTTTCTGGTTGGAGTTTTAAAGGGGAAAACATTTTTTCATTTTTCTCAAATTTTTTGAGATTTTTTAAACCCCGAGGCTGCTAAAAGTCCAAATAAAAAAGTACTCCATCTCCAACTTGCCGAGGTCATATAGAAGTCAATGGTAAATGTCCCATATACAATTGGAAGATATCCTGATCTGTGCTGGTTTTAATACAATAATTTGTTGTTTTCAGGCGATAATCTGAAACAATATGAGTTTTCGGGCGTCAAATCCAAAAACATTGTACAATTCAGATTTTTTCACAATTTTATTTAGTCTTTTCCCCCAGCAGATTTTTTTCTAGTTGCTAGAATCCAAATTACCATAGCAACCATGCACTGTTTTGACTAATATTGGAATATGAATATGAGAGGGCCTAAAATGTAGAATATTAAAAAGTAGCAATAACAAATTGTAGCTTTACAGAGCATTTTTTAGATGGAATGTGACCCCCATTTGAAAGCTTGAACGAGTCAGTAGAAGAAGCAAATAATTAAAAAAAAACAGTAAAAATTGGTCATTCTATAACATTCTAAGTTACTTAAACTTTACTTAAAAGTAAACCACGCCTTTTAAAGGAAATTGGCCTCTTCCTGTGAATGTGAAACACTCCTAAGGACAGGAGCACATGGGCAGATTCGGGGAGATTTAGTCACCTGCCGACTAATCACCTCTTCTTCAGGGCAACAATCTCCCTGAACTGCCTTCCCCCTGCCTTCCGCCTGCTGTTATGAGAAATGCCAGCACAATGGCACTCACATCGCTTAGATTTCTGAAGTCGCCTCACGAGGAAAGTACAGGCGACTTCGGAAATCGAAGCACCGCGAGTGCATTGGCGCAGATGATTTTTCATTTTAGCAGGTGGAAGGCAGGGGGAAGGCAGTTCGGGGAGATTGTCGCCCTGAAGAAGAGGCGATTAGTCGCCAGGCGACTAAATCTCCCCAAATCTGTCTGTGTGCCCCTGCCCTTAACATGAGACACATCTCATGTAATCTAGTCATTGAATTCCTTTACTTTAAATAACAGAGGCTCCAAATAAAAACCTGAGGGTTTTAATGATAGTATCAGTCCTGAAAGGCTCATTTAGGACACTGAGGGGGAGACAAGAGGAAGTCTGCACTAGTCCCTGATGTTCATAATCCTTTTTGCAAGTCTGAAATCTGTCCTGGACAGTTCCTAAAGTGTCTTCTGAATAAGGCCTTCTGCACCGGTACCTTTGTACTGTAGTGAACCATGTAAAAAACAACAATTAATCTAAAAAGTGTTGGGCTTTTTTGCCTTTTTATTCCTGTCTGAGTATGGACATATACTTTCTGAAGAAAAGAAGACAACTGGTGGGTACTGTGTCTCACTACTTCTGACATAAAAAGCAGTTATCTTTCTGATGTTTTTTTTTTTTTTTTTTTTTACAGCTTTTCATCTTTTTTTTTTTTTACTTTACCTGCTGCTGCACTCAGACATGATAGAAATTTAAATTATAATCAGACTTTCAATCTCGAATGGGCACAAAGAAATAAAAATCTCTGTACGCTTTGAAGATATTAAATTTAAGTTGGAGTGTAAGATTTAGTGTGCACTAGTTGCAGATAATAAGAGAATAATGTGTTCTCTGTTCCTAATACAATGCACTTTGGGGAATGTTGTCTGCGTAAACAAAAAGGCAATGCACTGAACAGTAACATATATTCTTCTCAATTCTCTTTTGTTTCCATAGCATGTATAAAACTCACAACTGAAGTATTTCTTTTCTGAATGAAGGGGGTCCTTAAGCTGGCCATAGACGCAAAGATCCGATCATACGAATCCTCGATTCGTACAATTTTCGGACAGTGTGGAGAGTCCCGACATTTTTCGTCCAACGGAGACAGGTTAAAAGATTTCTGTCGGCTGCCGATAATATCTCTGCATGTATTGCCGATTGGACGATTTTCAGTGGGAGACTGTCACCAGCTTTTTCAGACATAACTTTTGTACGATTGCTGTCAGGGGCAGAACATCGGCTGATCTGTTCTTTTACTACTTTATTTGATCGCATCTGCTACAGTGACAGCTCCCGTTTAAGTAACTCAATTTAAAAATACTGAGCCTGAATACTGTGTTCGTGCTAACAATTAACTTAAGAACTTCTGAACCATAAAAGTGAAAGTTTACGTTCAGATTATTATAGTAGGACGTATTTCTGTGAAGGTTCTCATTCAGCCTGGTCATGGTATATCAATAAGAATATGTATCAACTAAATGTATCCATTTAGAACAGTTTACAGGGTCGGCGGTCAGTTTTAGGAATGTCCTTAATAAATATAGGTTTTTAATCACATAGGGGTAGGTAGTAGTTTATTCATAAAGTAAAGGCCCATTAAACATCTATCAAACCCCAATTCTATTCTATTGTTTCCCAAAGCCCTGTAACACACCCCTGAATCTTTTTCAAGGAACTTTATTACAATTGTGTTATTCAATAATGCCATCCATTGAAATATTCCTAGTGGATATTTTTATTGCTGGGGCTGTTCTTGCAATGAGTAGCTACAGGAGCAGTGACTCACATCATTTCTATGCAGTGACTAATATAAAAGGCCTTTCTGTTATCCAGACGGGTATAGACTGGTAAAATTCTGAAAAAAAACGCTGATATTATAGAGATATTTAATTTATAAAGGTTTACAATAATCTGGGTCCAAATTTCCCTAGCAACCATGTGTTGATTTTAATAAGAAACCAGAATATTCAAGGAAAAAAGCAAATGAAAAATGAATATCAACTAAAACATTCCTTAAAAAAAGTTAAAGTGAACCACCCCTATAATATTTTAGCAAAAAAGGGTTACGACAAACATTTATTAGCTGATGTTTATTCAAAAACCCTTTGTAAAAGTTTCTAGGCCAGACGGAGCCTGCGCGTGCATGATTTCATGGAATAGAAAGTATTCCAATGTCAGCAGCATCCATTTAGTGTTCCATATCTATAAGCTGGAAGTGGGTGAAATTTGGGAATCCACCAGCACTTCCTCAAATTTGCACATCAGTTAGGACAAGTCAGGGGGCGCAAAGGAAAAGTGCATGGTCCAGTATTGTTAAGAATCTAGCATAATCACCTAAAGTACAACCCAATTAGGAGGTATAGAGATAGATAATCAGATCCTCTAAAGTGGGTGTCCCCAAACTTTTTCACTCCTGGGCAACATTCAGCTGTTAAAAGAGTTGGGGAGTAACTCAAGCATGAAAAATGTTTCTGGGTGGTGCAAAATAAGAAGTGTCGTCGTTGGATATTTGGTAGCCCCTATGTTTTTATGCATCTAAAACTTGACTCCAAGCTAGGAATTCAAAAATAAGGATTGGATGAGAAAGTACAATCTTATTTCCCTGAGGCAAATCATGAGTGTTGAATTGCCATTTTACTGGGTAATGTAATAAACGGGCATAAATTAGCTACTTGTCTAGTATCCCACAGTAACCAATTGGTTGCCATGGGTTACAAGAAGAGGGCAAATTGTAAACTTTTTAATACACTACTCCATTAGAATGATAAAGAAGTACAGTAGTTAACTCTTTTCTGTTGAAAAATGTATACACAGCTTCAGTTAAAACCCAAGTGGCCAGTGGCAACTCTTTGAGAAGCTCGTCCATGCTTTTACAGATTAACATCTGAATTACAGCAATACACTTACATATGGGGTCTTTATCTTATTAATTATCTTAGAACACACTGAGTAACACACAGGCATCCTCAGGCTGTTTGTTATATAATGCACCTCTGAACTTAGCTGCGTTTGTAGAATCTATCCTGTCATACATGGATTTGCTGCATGAGTTTTTGGTCCTATGTGAAACCTTTCTATGTACTCATGTATATAATCATAAACTAAGGCATTGTGTCTATGAGCAGCTACTGAGGTTATGCAACCATCAGTCCACAAATGAGCATGTTCATTCTGCACTGGTCAGGGGAAAATAACCATTTCATGAACTGTTTTAGATAGATTTTAGATAGATTTTCACGTTTGAAATCCTACACTAAAGTAACAACCCACCAGAACATGACTACATTTGTAATGTCTACTTTAGTGTAGGCTCAAACTAATGTGACAAGATCTCTGAAACACTAATTAATTGCCCTGTCCTTCTCTGAGTACTCAATCTTTTTGTCAGGCTTAAAGGGCATGTAAAGGCAAAAAGATAAAATCCAATTTTTACTTTCTTTAATGAAAAAGAAACCTATCTCCAATATACTTTAGTTGAAAAATGTGTACTGTTTTTATAAGAAACTGTATGCAGTGAAATTCTCCCTTCATTTACTGCTGTGGATAGGAATTGTCAGACGGCCCCTAACTGCTGAGCAGGGAAACAATCATACTTATGCCCCCGCCTTACTTTCCAGCCATGCAGAACTCAAGCAGCTTTGTTTATGATGATCCCTAAGCAGCCCAGACCACACTGAGCATGTGCACAGTCTTAGTCTTGCAAAGATGTTTAACAAAGTTACAAGATGGTGACCCCCTGTAGCCAACTTTAAAATCATACATTATTTGTTTGATTAGGCTTGTAGTGCAGTAAGTTCATGTTTATGTTTAGTATACAAAATACAGCATTTCTAGCCTTATTCTATTTTAGACTTTACATGCCCTTTAATAAAGTTCTTAATAGCATCCAAAAGACACTTGCAGCAGAACATATATCTAAGTTAGAATCTAAGTTAAAATAAGCATTTGAAATATTAAGCAATTTAAAATGTTCTGATTCCCATGTCCAAGAGATTCTTTATTTTACAGATGTTCTGTACATTTTCCTAAGGTGGCAATGGCACTGAAAGCTGACCTCTCTGATGTCAGTAACAACCTTTGAAGTTCTGGATGACTTTTTTAAGGCTGTAATTTCTTTTCATGGCACGGAGCTAGCTGAAGTCTAGTCTCTGAATAATTTATTGCCAAATAGCGGATTAGTAGTCAATGTGTATAATACTTTGCCACCTTCCGAACACTACAGGGAAACCGTTTGATTTAGTTTAGGAATTCATGTGCTAAATGGCCAGACCAGTCCCAGGGTGAATGTATTAATTATATCACATTACTAAAGGCACAAACCTTTTTATTATATTGTTGCCTGTTTGTAATTCTTTATACAGTACCTGAAAAACAATGTATTTATTTAATGTCTATACCATTCAGACTAGTTCTTCTGTGTCCAGTGGCAGCTGGATAAACAATGAGTTACAGTAAAATGATCAGAATAGTCAAAACAACATTTTACAGCCTATGATTGTTTTATAATCAGCCCAAACATTGCTTAAATATTGGTTTTAAACCACAACTTGGCTTTATGCTATGTTCATGACAGAGAAATGTATGCTGTATTCATTTGAACCAATGAGAAAAACTCCATAAATTCCAGAATATCCTATAGACTTTAATTGATAAACCATAAGTTTATCTCATGAAACTGAATCTGGCCCAAAATGTCTTAGAGGTCAGGCTGAAAAAGAGTAATACCATTTATTTGATTTAAATGTAAGCTTATAGTACCCGTAGCACAGGCTCAAAAGTAAATATGTCAGCTGACTTAATCTACTATGGTTACATTCTTGGGTGTAATAAGGATTTTCAAATACAAGGTATTTTTTTTCATGAGTCAGGGTCTCATGAAATCCAGTTTAAATGAAAGTATTTAATTTGTATACCTAGTTAGGTACTCTCTGCCATAGTCCAGTTTATAGTCTCTGTGCTGAAACCCCTGGGACTCTGTTTCACCATGAGATTGAACACATTATGCTTCCAAACCTCTTGTGTTACTTCTATAATCTACTATGAATTCATCAATATAAGCAAATAATCTCTGTCTCCATTTTAACCAAATAATTCACATTTAAAAAAAAAATAAAAATAAAACCCTTTTTATCTGTTTAATAAATTGTATCTTGTATTTCATCCCAAATAAGGTAAGCAATCCTATTGGGATTATTTAAATGATTTCTGGAGTACTAAAGGTATGGAGATACAAATTATGAAAAGACGCAGAGGCAGGCTTTTCAGAGCTAATATGAATGTTGGAATTGGATGGACGAGCAATTAGTTATTTGACAAGGGGATGAACCAAGTGCATATGATGAGCTGATGGCAAATAAGATGTCTGCTTTTTTACAGTTGACCAAATGTAAGGCTCTGCTGGCATTTCATCCAGAGACCTTTGGCCTTCTGTCTCTATTCTTTAAACATTGGGCTTGTTACCTATCACCTGGCCTTTTTAGCCTATTCCCAGCAGCATCCTAATTGGTGGGTTAGGGTCAGCTTTGAAAAAAGGCCACACAGGCCTGAAACGTTGTTCGTTTGAGATCCAAGCCAGAAATCCAATAAAGGCTTTTTAAGATTATATACAATTTGGATGGTGCTGTGATTTCGTTTTGCATTGTTTATCCGGTTGGAGTGGACAACCTTGCACGTGCACCTGCCTGACAAATTTGTGGTTTGGGTGAGTGCTGACCAATTGTTCCAGCCTGCCCTATAAAAAGCCAACCCTCCTCACCACCAGTGCCTGAGCATTGGCCTAACATGAGCACTGTGGCACTGCCCCTGTCTGCACCTTGCCTTGCCTAGTTACTATCCTGTTCCTGCTTCAACCCTGACTGTCCAGTCCTGGCCCAGTCCTGTCTCTACTCCCGTACCGTCCTGGTCCTGTCCTTCTCTGCCTAGTCCTCTCTCTACTCCCGCATAGTCCTGGTCCTGTCTCTTTGCTCTCATGACCCTGTTCCTGTGTGCACAGCATTAAAGACTTACCTTTTCTACCTCTGCATCCTCACCACCCCATACCTATCCCTTACACCAACCTGCTGATTTGCTGCTATGGGTTACTGCACCTGGGTAGTGATGGGCGAATTTATTCGCCAGGCGCGAATTCGTGGCGAATTTGCACGATTCGCTGCCAGCGAATAAATTTGTGAAATGCCTGCGAAAATTCGCCCGTCAAAATACGAATTTTTCTGCAAATTTGCCCATCACTACACCTGGGCAAACTTAGTGGGGCTCATTTACAAACACTGGGCAAATATGCACCTGGGCAGTAACCCATAGCAACCAATCAGTGATTAGCTTTGTTCAGTCAGTTGCAGGCTGAACACTGAAGGCAATCATCTGATGGGTTACTGCCCAGGAGTAGATTTGCCCAGTGTTTATAAATTAGCCCCAGTGTCTTTTATTAAATAACCCCCTAAAATTAGTTACTAAAGCAAGAGTAAGGGCTCTTACTGACGAGTGGTTGTAGCTGTGCTCCCCTGCTTTCCGTTTTTCTGCATTCAGCCGCAGGGGAGCACAGGAATAGACACATTACATTTTTTCCAATGGGGCTGTACTCACATAGGCGCGTGTAGGCGCCGAAAGCAGGAAAAATGCAGCATGTTGCGTCTCAACCTGCGTTCGGTGCCTACACGCACCTGTGTGAGTACAGCCCCATTGGAAAAATGTAATGTGTCTCTCTATTCCTGCGCTCCCCTGCGGCTGAGCGCAGAAAAAAGGAACGCAGGGGAGTGCAGCTTCAATCGCTCGTCAGTAAGAGCCCTAAAGGTACAAGCCCTAAAGGTACAGGAATGCAGACAAATCTAGGGACACTGGCTTATGGCACTGAGCACCAGAATATTAAGTGAAAAAAGAACTTATATAAGGACTTATATAAGTGGATGTTTGATGGAAATATTCTGAAACTGGCCTTGTTACTGAGCAAGTAAGACTTGTGTTGGTGCATCTATGAGTCACTCAACAGCACTTATCCCAGGACCTGACAATTACCCAATGAAGAATTCTGCCCTTTCAAAATTGCCTTAAAATTGAGATGTTAGAATTTGTTTATTTTCCAGGATTCCTGCGGTAGTGAAGATTCAAAATGTATCTACGTATTTAGCATCAATGTAATTATGCCAAATATGAAGATACATTATAATTAAATGATAAAGAAATACATTATTGATGGACAGGTATATGGGTTTGTGATCTTTTCTCTTTTCATTTAAATGATCTATGACATTTTATTACTATAACCTAGGGCTTACCAAATAAAATTTACCAAATAAAAATGGAAAAACACATTTTGCCACCCTTTAAATTTCACCATGCAAGATGTACAAATGAAATCATCTCAAACTGTTCTCTGCAAAATAGACACTTTTGTGCAATAATTCCATGGCATAAACACATAAAAAGTCTTCTTTCAATAATCATTTTTCTAATGAACGCCCTTTATCTCTCAAGTAAAATCCCAACTGATGCCAAATGGTTTGCATGAAATTTTCCCATTTGTTTACTCAGGAGAGTTATCTCCATTTGCCTTAAATGGGCCAAGATGGCAGGAGAGAGTGAACATAATTTTGCTTATTAAAAAACTTAATTACAATGAGAAAAGGAATAGAAGGTGCCCTTGCCCTTCTAATGTGTTCTTCATGACAAATTTTGTTGAAACTTTTTCAGACACATGTAGGATTTGATATCATGCCAAATTAATTGACTTCTCAGTTACACAAGCTGAAAGCTAGGTTTACTTTTAACAAAAACTTTCTTCTTTATACTGTATTGTTTGGATTAAACAAATTCTTCACTTCTACATTTATTCCTCTGTAGTATCTGAAATGTAAGCAGTTAACATTAGCTTGCATACATAATTATCACATATTACCCAAACTGCTTTATCTAAGCCAGTCCACTGCTAAGAGGCTTACAAGGGAAGAAGTACAAATTATTTTTTTGGCACAACTGACAGAAATATGATATGATGGGAAAGGATCGGCACATTAAACCATCTGACCTTTGAAATGCCATCTGATTAAAGTTAAAGGAACAAAAAAACAAATTTTATTTATTGCACAAATCTTTCCTTTCTATAGAGATCAATACATAGTCCCTAGACAGAAGTGCAAGAGCAAATGAACTGCCCTTAGTGCTCCTTCAAAGAATATTTCTGTCTGAGCTCTGACTGTACCATGCAACTCACATGTTGGTGGATACAAGGCAGCCCATCCTTATAACCTGTCATATGGCCGGCATTAAGTACAGGGCCCCATTGGGACCTGAACCCCATGGTGCCACACCTGCAGCTATTTCCCTATGTGCAGAGCAGGGGATGCAAAACACATGATGGATTGCAACTGTTTCTTGTACTTTGTACCCTGCCCTGCAGGTAGTAAATGATCCCTTAAAGGAGAAGGAAAGTGTTCTTGCACTTGGAGATGCCAAATTTTAGGTACTGACTAGCTATTGTATTTACTTACCTGAAACCACAGGCTGA
Source organism: Xenopus laevis (assembly GCF_017654675.1). Classification (NCBI taxonomy): domain Eukaryota; kingdom Metazoa; phylum Chordata; class Amphibia; order Anura; family Pipidae; genus Xenopus; species Xenopus laevis. The sequence continues at coordinate 105,311,409 of NC_054380.1, read as the reverse complement.
TGCTCCTATCAGCAGAAAACTGCACCTATCAGGGTTCTTCCAGTGAGCACCACGGAGCGCTCCTCTTCCGGCTTCCTCTTTCTTCAGGCTGCGCATGAGCATTAGAGCGAAAAGCCGAACCTTAACTAAAAAGTTGGCTATTTCGTTTTACTGCGCATGCATCTGCCCCTGGAAATTGGAAGAAAGAAGAAGATGGAAGAGGATCACCCCATGGTGCTCACTGGTATAACCCCCGGGCCTGTGCAGTTTTCAGCTGATAGGAGCACCGGCCTGGGGTTTCAGGTAAGTAAATACAATCACTTGGGGTGCCTAACATTTGGCACCCCCAAGTGAAAAAATACTTTCCTTCTCCTTTATATGAGCATGATACTTTCACAGGTTAGAAAAGAAGTTTATTCAAAAAGATTGGAAAGTGTGTCCTGGGACTCTCGACCAATGTAACTTGTGCTATGCTTGTGCATCCACCCTGTGTTTCACAAATTTCTGTGAGAAATTTGTCCTTACGTCAATAAAATATAAATGTTCAGAATATTATTCCTTGTTGTTCCTGCTTCCTTGACTGAAGCAAGGAAGCAGACACAGCAAAATTATCACCTTTCCTTGGCAGGATTTGTGTGTAAACTGATTTTGCAGGGTGGAAATTCCCAAAATACTTAAAGGGCATGTAAAGTCTAAAATAGAATAAGGCTAGAAATGCTGTATTTTGTATACTAAACTTAAACATGAACTTACTGCACCACAAGCCTAATCAAACAAATAATTTATGCTTTCAAAGTTGGCTACAGGGGGTCACCATCTTGTAACTTTGTTAAACATCTTTACAAGACTTAAACTGTGCACATGCTCAGTGAGGTCTGGGCTGCTTAGAGATCGTCATAAACAAAGCTGCTTGAGTTCTGCATGGCTGGGAAGTAAGGCGGGGGCTCCCCCTGCTGTTCATAAGTATGATTGTTTCCCTGCTCAGCAGTTAGGGGCCATCTGACAATTCCTATTCACAGCAGTAAATGAAGGGAGAATTTCACTGCATACAGTCAGGTTTCTTATAAAACCAGTACACATTTTTTAATTAAAGTATATTGGAGATAGGCTTCTTTTTCATTAAAGAAAGTAAAAATTGGATTTTATCTTTTTGCCTTTACATGCCCTTTAAAGGAGAAAGAAAGCTACCAAGGCAGTTTATTGTCAATAGATTACAAACTAGAACGCCATTTTTATTCTTTAGAATGCTTTTCCATACCTGAGTAAACAGCTCTAGACACTGTCAGTTTGTTTAGGATAGCAGCTGTCATATTAGCTTGCTGTGACATCACTTCCTGCCTGAGGTTCTTCCTGCTTCCTCATAGCTCTGATCTCAGATTAAGGCAAGGAGGGGGAGAGGCGTAAACTGAGCATGCTCAAGCCCAAGCACTGGAGTTTTAAGCTTAAATAAGGAAGTCTGATACAGAAACCCATGTGGACACAACAGAAGGAAAGAAATGCAGTGTTTCTTTTGACAGAGGACTCAAAGCAGCATTAATTTGGGGGTTTACTAGTGTATTCATATAGCCCTTTCTGAAAAAGCTTACTTGGTTTTAAGCAGCATAGATGCAGTCTTCAGCTAATGACCCGGCACTGCCCTTAATACAACCATTAAATATGCAAATTTGGCCAATTTGTCCCACCACTTAACTGGCTAAACAAAGATAGCTCTATCTATATAGGGCTGGTAATAACCCTGTAAAGTAGTAGCTTTCAAGCTGTTTTATGTTCTCCCATAAGGATTCATCTGGTGTTCCACTCTCCAAACATCCTTCAAACACATGCAAGGTAAAATATGCGTGTAAGTTTGTGTGACCTTGATAGGGATAATAGATTATAAATTCTTCTGGAGTAGGGCCTGATGTTTAAGACTGAAAATTCTCTGTAAAAGAATAAAATGTACAAAAAAGCCTAACGTTTAAATAAAATCCATATCTTAATATGAATATGAAAATCCTTTGTATTTTTTATATAACCACAAAAAATAGTACAGTTATGGGATTTGTTATCTGGAAACCTGTTATCCAGAAAGCTTCAAAATACTGAAAGGCCTTCTCCCATGGATTCCATTTTATCCAAATAATCTCTGTACTAATAAAACAGTAGCTTCTACTTGATCCAAACTAAGATATAATTAATCCTTATTGGAAGCAAAACCAGCCTAGTGGGTTTATTTAATGTTTACATGATTTTCTAGTAGACTTAAGGTATGAAGATCCAAATTATGGAAAGATCTGTTATCTGGAAAACTCCAGGTCCTGAGCATTCTGGATAACAGGTCCCATGCTTACTACCCAGAGTGCTCTGGACCTTAAGTTTTCTGAAAATATTGTCCTGTAGTAATTTGGAATACCATTCCGTAAGCTACCAGCTTTAAAGAGTTTAAACATTACTAAAAAGTAGTATGACATCAACATGGATTTATGCTTGCTTATAGAAAGGCTTGTCATGTTTTTACAGAGAAAAAGCAAATCCGTTAAACATACAGACAGCATGTAAGGTAGCAGAATAAAATTTAAAGGGATACTGTCATGGGAAAAAAATTTTTTTTCAAAATGAATCAGTTAATAGTGCTGTTCCAGCAGAATTCTGCACTGAAATCCATTTCTCAAAAGAGCAAACAGATTTTTTTATATTCAATTTTGAAATCTGACATGGGGCTAGACATATTGTCAATTTCCCAGCTGCCCCAAGTCATGTGACTTGTGCTCTGATAAACTTAAATCACTCTTTACTGCTGTACTGCAAGTTGGAGTGATATCACCCCCTCCCTCCCCCCCCCCCCAGCAGCCAAACAAAAGAACAATGGGAAGGTAACAGCTCCCTAACACAAGATAACAGCTGCCTGGTAGATCTAAGAACAACACTCAATAGTAAAAACCCATGTCTCACTGAGACACATGCAGTTACATTGAGAAGGAAAACAGCAGCCTGCCAGAAGGCATTTCTCTCCTAATGTGTAGGCACAAGTCACATGACCAGGGGCAGCTGGGAAATTGACAAAATATCTAGACCCATGACAGATTTCAAAATTGAATATAAAAAAATCTGTTTGCTCTTTTGAGAAATGGTGTAGAGTTCAGTGCAGAGTTCTGCTGGAGTAGCACTATTACTATTTTGAAAAAAAACATGTTTTCCAATGACAGGATCCCTTTAATTTCAGGGGTTTTGGCAGGCCCGGATTTGTGGAAAGGCCACAAATGCCCGGGCCTAGGGTGGCAGAATTTAAGGGGGGGGGCGACATGAAGCCCAACCACACCCACATTGATTGGGAAGCAGTGGGGATTCACACGAGATACAATAGTTTTTAAAATTTCTGCTGCACCAATCCCCAGTACTTTGAACCTGATGCTGAAAATTTGAGCATGTACACAAAGCAAGAGGGGACAGGAGCGATGAACGGCAGCGGCCTAGGGGCGCCTGTTATGTAAATCTGGCCCTGGGATTTGGTTTGTACAACAAGCAATATTTTTGCATAAATATTGTATTTTGCAATCTCAGTGTCCTGTGAAAAAAGATTGCTGTGGATCAAGGGTATTCAGGGTTGGCTAAGGCTGTGGTGACCTAACAAAACATTTCAGTACAATTACAGGACTTCCAGCTAAATCCAAAGTTTGCTGCCTTATGTGAATGCTAATAGCAAGTACATTGCAAGCAAATAGAACCGCTGTTTAATTTAGAGAAATGACAAGTCAGATCGTCAAGTGTTTGCTATTTCTAAATCTGAGCTTGCATAAGTAACATAGGTATTTGTCACTGGTGCTCTAAGTCCATTTCACATTTCATAAAGTTAACTCTTGGTTTAGCACAACAGATATCTTTATTCTTTTGCTATACCTCCCAGAATAATTGAGTTACACATACATAATTTATTGCTCTGGATATCAGATGCCAATTGGAACCAATAGTATATGGATGTTTGCCCAGGAATCAGGCATAATGCCGTAAGAGTAATTCTATGGGAACTACATATTCCCACATACAACTTGTGTCCTAACATTTCTGACACTGGCTTGCACTTATTTGCAAGCCCTGAAGAGCATTAAATTTCATTTGCAGTATGGGAAGAGGCTGGGATTTGGTTCACTGGACCTTGACAGACATTCATACAAAATACTTTTTACTATACTGTTAAAGGGCTACTTATACTTATACTTGTCCAGGATCTGCCGATAAAATACTTCTTTCAAAACCTTTTTTATTGAGCATACATACAGTATTTGTTTCTTATTCACATACACTTTTCCTTTGTTTTTCCTTTTCAGATGAATGCCCACCTACGCAGAGGAGAGCGCTTATAGTATTTGCAATCATACTGTATATTCAAAGAATACTTGTACAATGTATTGTAATTAGGGATGCACCGAATCCCCGAATCCTTCACGAAAGATTCGGCCGAATACCGAACCGAATCCGAACCCTAATTTGCATATGAAAATTAGGGGTGGGAAGGGAAAAACATTTTTTACTTCCTTGTTTTTTGACAAAATATCACGTGATTTCCCTCTCCACCCCTAATTTGCATATGCAAATTAGGATTCGGATTCGGTTCGGCAGGGCAGAAGGATTCGGCCGAATCTGAATCCTGCTGAAAAAGGCCGAATCCGAACCGAATCCTGGATTCGGTGTATCCCTAATAGTAATATAATTTTACATTAAATCAAAAGTACAAAATCGTCAATCGGTTTACAAAAAAAAGAAAAACATTTAACATTTAAACTCAGACGTCTATCTCCGTATTATTACTCATATCTTTATTAAGTGATCTCTCCTAGGGTTATAAAATATCTTTATTTAGGGGTAAAAATAAAATATATAGTATAAAGGTTACAAAACTCACAATTTGTTCTGTAAAAACACTGCTTACTCTTCATGACTTTTTATGTATAGGAAGATTAGATGAGCCATTTCGAAATGGATAAAATACTTCTTGAAAACAACAATAAAAAAAATTGTTGCCTTCCTAACAGAGGTATAGGATCTATTACCAAAATGCTTGGGACCTAAAGTTTTCCAGACATGAGACCTTTCTGTAATTTGAACCTCCATACCTAAAGTCTGCTAAAAATCATTTCAACATTAAATAAACCCAGCAGGCTTGTTTTGCCACCAACATGGATTGATGCAGCTTAATTACTATTAAGTACAAAGTACTGTTTTATTATTACAGAAAAAAAAATGAAATACTTTTAGCAAACTAGAATTATTTGCTTAAAATGCACTCTATGGGAGATGGTCTTTCTGTAGCTTTCTTGAAAATGTTTTATCCTATGTACAGAAAGCCATGAATGTCATCTGACACCTTTAAATTATCACACATACTAAAAACTTACTAAAGTACTAAAAACTTTTATTATAAACTCCTTTAAACAATATTCTGAAGAACACACACATTTTTTTACTCAGTGCAGGGTAACAGTATACTATATTTCAATGCATACATGAGCTTTCATTTTTTTATTGTACCAGCCCTTTTAAGCATATTATTACATTTATTTTAATTCATAACCATACAGGTCACCAGCTATGCTACCCACCAGGGCTGTACATAGCCAATTACATAGGAGTAACAACTCCTAACCTACAATTTTTATCTTTATAAAAAGAAGACCACACCCCATGCACATTTTAATAGCTGGGCATAGACGCTGTGTCACTGCCATTCAGGAGGAATCGACAGTCAAGCCCTTCCACAATATCTGTGATGCAAGAGTTTATTTAACCATTGACTTTGTTTAATCTAGCCTTTTACAGAACATCAGACCCAAGATGATCCAATCAAATTACGGGAATCTTGTCTTAAAGGAGAACTAAACCCTAAAAATGAATATGGTCAAAAATGCCATATTTTATATACTGAAGTTACTGCACCAGCCTAAAGGTACAGTATCTCTATAAAAACAATAATCTAGGCCTATAAAGTTTTGCAGAGGAGCTTCACATCTTGGATTTTGCTAGGAGTGTCAGTGGCATGCAATATGCTCTGGGTAATTGTTAAAAAGCAAATCATGGCAAATCATCAAGCAGAAAGTAAGCTTAATTTAATAGTCATAGAAGCTTATAATACAGGGCTGATTATTACATTCGGTTACAAATTGCACTGGCTTCTGAGCTGCCATGTTATGAGAATTTCGATTAATTTCTAATCAGAAGATATATATATGAAAAAAGTGGTGATAGCTGGTTTAGAGCAATTTTGTATGTTAAAACAAATAATGCACATACATAAAAGTCCTGGGGGAAGAAAAAAAGTCCAAAGATTAAATACAAATGGTTTGATACTCCAAGGGTTAAATGCAAATTGTCCAGTAGCTCCATCAAGTAATCCACATGGGGTGCTGCCTCCTTTATTATCTGCTGGTCCCAAGCAGGTAACGTTTACAAATAAACATAAAAGAAGGGGTGTGCTCCCATCATGTAAAATTGTATTATTATTATTATTATTCTCTGCGACATTGTAATCGCAAAATATAGCTTTATTTGAATAAAGGTGCTGATACAATTTTACACAATGGGAGAGCACCCCTTCTTTTATGTTTATTGAATTACTAATGAGCCTTGTATCATGAATTTTATATTCTATATATAGAACCTAAGCTCAGTAAGTGACAGCAGCACAGATCATGTGCAGTGAATCAGCAGAAAAGAAGATGGGGAGCTACTGGGGCATTTCAGAGATACAGATCTTCCCTACTAAAGGGCTGTGGTTGCCTTGGACTGGTACAAACCCATAAAACATAATGTGCTGCATTTCAAGCCTACTGCTTTGTTACACTTTACTTGTCATTTAAGTAAACTTAACACTGAAATAAATGTATTATATCTTTTTTATAACAGCAAATGTGACCAAGCTCTTACTGAGGGCAATAAAAATTTGATTAAAAAAAATCCTTTTTATACATTGTTTTATTTCACGTATGGACATATCTTTGGTTGGTTAACATCCGCTTCACAAACTGTGTTTAGATATTTTGCAATTAAAACAAGCAGTCATTAAAATATAAACATTTTGCTGCAATCAAGCTGTTTAATTTTATTAAATGTTCATGCTTCAAGTGTTTCTCTGCGTCAAGTACCAACTATCTATTGTGTCATTTGGATTTGCAAATCCCTTGCAAATAAGGGCAACTGATTGTGCTCCATTCTGTTTTGCACATTATCACCTTTTAGTAAATGAGCTGTCATATGCAATACATGGTATATATTAATAAAAGATTACCATAAACCAGTCAACTTTTACCACTTCCAAACTCCTTGCTAGTTTCCTCAGATTAACTTTAACTTTTATGGGAATAATCTAGGAAGCTTAATTTTTTATGTTTTGTGTTTTATATCTTTAATTATTTGCCCTAATGTTCTGCCACCCATATCTTAAACAGAAAATGGAATCTGGATGCTTCACTTTGCTTGCTAAAATAAGTCTTTTTCTTTCAGACTTGTTCATTATCATTTGCCACAAGAAGTTGTTTGCCTAAACTATAAATTTACTTAATTAGCCCCACCAGATTTCCCCAGCAGTTCCTATAAGCTTTACATTTTACAGGATGACAAGCATATTTATAGAGTGGAGCACCATGAGCGTCCTATGGTCAAATCAGAATGGATTTCTGGGCAGGGAGGAAACAAATTTTAAAAGAGGAGAACAGTTCCTTTTCCACTTTCCTTCCTTTCAAAAAGTATCAAGCCTGTTATGCTTTAGGGTCACAAATAACAGAGTTATTTCTTACACAGGTCACTGATCCGACCTTAAACCCATAGTTGATATCAAAGGAAAATGTTTATTTTTATCAAAGTTGTTCAAGGGCTAGTTTATCTTTAAGTTGACTTTTAGTATGATAGAGAATGGCTAATTCTAAGCAATTTACATTTGGCCTTCATTTATTGTCCATCTTTCTATTCAGGCCATTTCCTATTCATATTCCAGTCTATTATTCAAATAAATGCATGGTTGCTAGGGTCATTTGGACACTAGCAACAAGATTGCTTAAATTGCAAACAGGAGAGCTGCTTAAGAAAAAGCTAAATACCGTATATACTCGAGTATAAGCCGTCCCGAGTATAAGCCGAGGTACCTAATTTTACCTCCAAAAACTGTGAAAGCTTATTGACTCGAGTATAAGCCTAGGGTGAGAAATGCAGCAGCTTCTGGTAAGTTTCAATAAAAAAATTGAGGGTTTCTGCTCCCGTTGGAGGTGCCGGCGTCTCGTTTTTTGATGCCGGTGACCATTCTTGGATGCCGGCGAATATTCTTGGACGCTGGTGACTATTCTTAGACGCCGGCGACTATTCTTAGACGACACAACCGTTTTTGCACTTGACCCGAGTATAAGCCGAGGTAGAGATTTTCAGCATATTTTGGGGGCTGAAAAACTCGGCTTATACTCGAGTATATACTGTACGGTAATTCAAAAAAAACACAAATAATAAAAAATGAAAACCAATTAATAATTGTCTCAGAAAATCCTCCTCTACATCATACTAAAGGTTAATTTAAAGGTAAACAACCCCTTTAAAATAAGAATACTATCACTATTTTATTACATAAGTATAATAATCTGACATTTTTCATAAAAAGTCTACTTTATTAGAGATGTCGCGAACTGTTCGCCGGCGAACTTGTTCGCGCGAACATCGGGTGTTCGCGCTCGCCGGAAGTTCGCGAACGTCGCGCGACGTTCGCCATTTTGGGTTCGCCATTGTTGGCGCTTTTTTTTGCCCTCTCACCCCAGACCAGCAGGTACATGGCAGCCAATCAGGAAGCTCTCCCCTGGACCACTCCCCTTCCCTATAAAAACCGAAGCCCTGCAGCGTTTTTTCACTCTGCCTGTGTGTGCTGAAGAGATAGTGTAGGGAGAGAGCTGCTGCCTGTTAGTGATTTCAGGGACAGTTGAAAGTTTGCTGGCTAGTAATCGTTTTGATACTGCTCTGTTATTGGAGGGACAGAAGTCTGCAGGGGTTTGAGGGACATTTAAGCTTAGGTAGCTTTGCTGGCTAGTAATCTACCTTCTACTGCAGTGCTCTGTATGTAGCTGCTGTGGGCAGCTGTCCTGCTTCTGATCTCATCTGCTGACTGCTGCAATAACAGTAGTCCTTGTAAGGACTGCTTTTATTTATTTTTTTGTTGTTTTACTACTACTACTACTACTACTATAAGAGCCCAGTGCTATTAGTCTAGCAGTGTTGGGGAGTGGGACTGGTGTGCTAATCTGCTGCTCCTAGTAGTTCAGCAGCACCAACTTTAATTTTTTTTTTTTAATATTCATTTTTTTTTTATTTTACTTTTTTTTATTTTACTACCGCTGTAGTAGTGTATAAGTTGACCTTTTAGGCATTATTTGCCCTGTAGGCATTATTTGCACACTGTTTTCTTCAACCCGCCATCTAGCTGTGTGACCTTGTTCACATTCTGTCTAAATATCCATAATATTACCGTCTCCAGAAAAAACACCGGAGTGACTTTTTTCAAGCAGCCATAATATATTTTACGTAATCCGTATCCACCGCTGTAGTAGTGTATACGTTGACCTTGTAGGCATTATTTGCACACTGTTTTCTTCAACCCGCCATCTAGCTGTGTGAGCTTGTTCACATTTTGTCTAAATATTGATAATATTATCGTCTCTAGAAAAACCACTTGAGTTACTTTTTTTCAAGCAGCATTCATATATTTTACGTAATCCGTATCCACCGCTGTAGTAGTGTATACGTTGACCTTGTAGGCATTATTTGCACAGTGTTTTCTTCAACCCGCCATCTAGCTGTGTGAGCTTGTTCACATTTTGTCTAAATATTGATAATATTATCGTCTCTAGAAAAACCACTTGAGTTACTTTTTTTCAAGCAGCATTCATATATTTTACGTAATCCGTATCCACCGCTGTAGTAGTGTATACGTTGACCTTGTAGGCATTATTTGCACAGTTTTTTTGGTCGCAGCCACTGAAGCACAGTTGCCAGAAAAAATATGCCATATAAATGCTGAAAATAGTCATTTTTTGCCATACGTTGACTCAACGTATATGGCAAAAAATGACTATTTTCAGCATTTATATGGCATATTTTTTCTGGCAACTGTGCTTCAGTGGCTGCGACCAAAAAAACTGGGCAAACAATGCCTACAAGGTCAACGTATGGCAAAAAATGACTATTTTCAGCATTTATATGGCATATTTTTTCTGGCAACTGTGCTTCAGTGGCTGCAACCAAAAAAACTGGGCAAACAATGTCTACAAGGTCAACGTATGGCGAAAAATTACTATTTTCAGCATTTATATGGCATATTTTTTCTGGCAACTGTGCTTCAGTGGCTGCGTCCAAAAAAACTGGGCAAACAATGCCTACAAGGTCAACGTATGGCAGTTGTTTAAAGAGAACAGTAGATTACTAGCCAGCAAAGCTACCTAAGCTAAAATGTCCCTCAAATCCCTGCAGACTTCTGTCCCTCCAATACAGAGCAGTATCAAGCAGATTACTAGCCAGCAAACTTACTATCATCTGTCCCTGAAATCACTAACAGCTCTCCCCCTACACTATCTCTTCCAAGCACACACAGGCAGATTTTTCAGATACATTTTTGCCCTTGATCCCCCTCTGGCATGCCACTGTCCAGGTCGTTGCACCCTTTAAACAACTTTAAAATCATTTTTCTGGCCAGAAATTTTTTTTTTAGATGTTAAAGTTCGCCTTCCCATTGAAGTCTATGGGGTTCGCGAACCGTTGGCGAACCGCTCGCATTTTTGCGCAAGTTCGCGAATATGTTCGCGAACTTTTTTTCCGACGTTCGCTACATCCCTATACTTTATCCACAGTCTTTTGTGAATCAGCAATTTATGGCCTAAGGGAATATTCACAATATGGCAAATAGGGCTTTTGTGTACCTGATCATATTGTGAGTGCATTGGCCCAACTCTCACTTTATCTTCATCTTAACAATTTTTCTCAGCTGGGAATTTGCCAATAAAATTATGTATGAAGCTATTCCTGTACGTAGCTCATTAACACATGGATACAATATACAAAGACGTCAGTTCACTGTACAAGTGCTATTCCGCTAGAGCTGCCACTTGCAGTACAGAACAAACTAGTGGGCAATCACTCTACTTGTGTTATTGAGCAGAGGTAGGTGTAGAAGCTTATGTAAGTACTTTGTGACAAAACAAGTAAGGCTATCATGGATCCTATTGATGTTTAAATAAAGATCCCCATTTATTTTCTGTTGTCTGTTTGTGTGATTGCCTGCAAGATAATCTTTTGATGGTGCTTCTACCTCTCCTCAGGTTGCAGGTCAAGGGCATATTCACCCAGACCCCAAGTTAACAACTGTAAGCTTCTACTTCTATGAGTACATGTCCATAATACTTATTTTTACCTTGTACAAGCTTTTATACCTGGACCAGAGAAGTGGAAATACTCCAAAGCATTTCTTCATCTTTTTAATAAAAAATAAAGGGCTAATGCCCACAAGTTAGTCCATGTGTAGTGTCCATTACTAAATATGTATCAGTGAGTGGTCCATCATAGAACAAGGAGTCCACTTTCCTTGGTTTGGTTTTGGAAGCATGAGAACAAGTGGGAAGAACTTTAGGTGTCCACAAGTTAGCTTTAATATTATTATATGTTGCAGCAAGGACCAGTCACAATTTGTAATGCCTTGCAACTGAATTTAAATATTATGGAATCCTGTCTTAGTAGAATAAATGAGCAAGCTTCTCCTTTGCAAACAGATATAAATAGAACGGCAGATGTTGTCTTTTATAGTTTATCCTAGATAATAGATTTGAACTGAGAAAATATCAGGTACAACATTTGCTTCATGTCTGGTCTCTTACCGTACCCATCAGCTCACCAGCAAATGCTAACTTCTGACTGGAGCACTTGTACCTACGGCAATAATCTGTGCAGGCTGTGCCCTAGGGTTAGGCCAGGAATACTAATTTTAAAATATTCCAACTGTAAATGAGGTAGGATCAATCTAACCTGTACAAGAATCTTGGCAAACAGTGCTCAATCCTTGGAGGGTCTTCACGTGCACGTATTTCTTCATATGAATAATTGATCCTCACACCTATGAAAACTTGAGTGTCATTGATTTTTGTCACAAGGGAGCTTAGCAGGTTCTAAATTAGTGCCATTAAGCTGTAAGTATTAACTTTCCCCCATTTAATGGGTTTAATAAATGTAAAGTTTGAATCTATTATCAGTTACACTAGCTGTACTGTGTGCACTGTAATAGGGACATTCTGTTCTGTCTTTTGTACTTGCCAATTTATCTTGGTGTCCTAGACTGTGCAGTCTACTCTAGATATGACTATGCTTTGCATAAATTTCACAGTATTACATTTTCAACACATGCTCTATTTACTGGGCTTGAACATAAATATGCTGCATTGTGTCCAGTTAGAGGTGGAACTAGACAAGGCAACCATACTTTCAGCTATTAAATCGCCGTGAACAATTTACCAAAGATTAAATTAATTCTCCGTACTGGACAAACCTTATGGGCAAGACTGAGCTGCGTGTTTGTCAAATAGCAATAGCTTGTTACTGAAGAAATGCTGTATTTGCAGTGGCACCTTTAACCACACGGCAGTTATTCAGAATGGTTACAAAAGATACACAGCATGCCAATAAGTTTGCATTGAGCATATTACATTAAACACCCATTAAATACATGGAATTTTGGTTCCATTAAAGTCCTGTACAGAAGGAACTCATCGATGTAGCACCTAGCCACGATACTTCTGTTGAACCATACATTAGGAGCAAGGCAAAGGGCCCAGTACTAATGTACAGTATGATGTGCCATGCCACTGACAATGTTTAAAGGTCAAGATTTCCTTTTTTCAATATAACAGGGCACTTTTTTGTCTTTATACCAACAAAATCATGCACAACTGTAAGATGTGAATGAGAATGTCAGTGCCCCACACAAATATTGCTTTGCACTTACTCTACTGGGCTCTGCAGCTTATGCCAGAGCATAGCCATTGCCCTAGAAGCAAGTGTTCTGTGGCTTCAGGAGATTATCAAATGACCCCTGGTGTTTTCCGTGTCGAGCCTATAACATGCCCTCTTGCTAAATGGCAGTAAATTGCCACCTTCCTTGGCAATCTATGAACCCCTATACCTTGTTAGTTCCAATCATCTTCAATTTCTCTTGAGCAATTTTAAACTGCAAAATACACAGAGAGCTCTTTTTATAGCATCTATTAAATGTAGAATACAACTATCACACTGCATAAAAAAAGTCTATGCACACTGCTAAAGCCTCTTAAAGGAAAACTATACCCCCCAAACAATGTAGGTCTCTATTAAAAAATACTGAGTAAAACAGCTCATGTGTAAAACCCTGCTTCATGTAAATGAACCATTATCATAATAATATACTTTTTTAGTAGTATGTGCCATTGGGTAATCATAAATAGAAAATTGCCATTTTAAAAAATAAGGGCCGCCCCCTGAGATCGTAAGATTCACTGTGCACACATACAAACCACATGTAAGGTCACATGAGCCAATTAACAGACAGAGTTCTGCCTTTTGCTTCCTCACTTCTTCCTGTTACAGTTAGAGTTGTAGTATTTCTGGTCAGGTGATCTCTGAAGCAGCACAGATAGAGTCACGAAATGGTGGTTCAAGGCAAGAGATGTAAAAGGGCAATATTTATGTAAATATATATTCCAGTTGGGTAAGATTCGTTAATATGTCATTCAATTTGATATAAACTATCTGTTGCTTAAGTATTCATTTTGGGGGTATAGTTTTCCTTTAAGGGTTTGGGGCATTGTTTAGAGTTTAGTAAACTGTAGGAAACTGTCAGTCAGTTTGTTATTAACAGCTGGTGAAGTTACATGTAAAGAACAGAGTAGGGGCTTTCTGTCTGCTTGTATCTTCTGCATGAACAGGAACAGAGATCAAGCATTACTCATACAATGACAATAAGAACATGCAGGAGAAAACTGTCAATCTGCTTCTGTTTTTGAAAAGGAAGACATCAGTTTTGGTTTCTTGTTTTTGTAGAAAAAATATCCATGATAAATAATGTTTCTTTTTCAACACTGCCTTTTCCTTTTATGGGTGTCCTACAGGGGATTTTAACATTGGCATATTTTAGCTGTTTGCTTCTTTCATAAACAGATCATCAAAATTCCATCCAAAATTCCAAAAAAAAGACAGATGTGTATTCTTCTGTTTGATATGCAGTTAACTTGTGTGTGTGCTGCCAAAAAATAAACAGAATGTACTCGGTTAATAAATCTGTATGAGAAAAAGTGATCCATTAGTTACCCAGAGTGAAGGTTTTTAAATGCAGAAATGTTAAAAGTACAGAAAGGTTAAAATAGTTTTTTTGGCTACGGACATGGGGTTGCACAAATTTAAGCTCAGATGTCTTCATCAACAATGGAACAGTTGTGACTAAGTTACCTGCTTTAAACCAACAGCTGCTTATAATAGTATATACAATATCACCGCTAACTCTCTTGTGATAAGTAGAAATGATTACAATCAATTACAATTGATTACAATTGCCCCCCCCCCATCCGACTCATGCAACAGGATTTAGTCTCTTTCATACACTTCTCCCACAGCTTTCCCACTTTATTGGCTCTTGGAGTTAGAATTGACTAATTATTTTCGCATTTCCCCACCTGCCTGTCAACATCAGCCCCCAGTAGTATGATGTTTTGTAGTGTCATGTTAGTCCCATTGCTGTAGCATGATTAAAAACTATTTATTTCACTAAAGAAGAATTAAAAGGCCCTGCTCCATTTGTGCCCTGCAGCAAGATTTACCCTGTTTGTCTCCCAACTGAGGAATTGCTGTGACCTTGAAGCATTGTTCAAAACTGTGGCTTAATACACTGCAGTCTCTGATATTTTGTTGCTTAGATGGAGGTAGCAAGTAGAAACAACCAGAAGTTGTTGCACTTTTCTGTAGTTGAGAAACCTATCTGTAGCTGATATCTGATAACAACTACCCTGGCTGTGTTTTAAAACCCAGTGGGAAAACTATAGCCTATAGGTTATTCCTTTAGAGCAGTTATCCCCAACCAGTAGCTAGTGAGCAACATGTTGCTCTCCAACCCCTTGGATGTTGCTCCCAGTGACCTCAAAGCAGGTGCTTATTTTTAAATTCCTTTAAGGTGGCCATACACGGGCAGATAAAGCTGCCGATATCGGTCGTTTGGACCGATTTGACAGCTTATCTGCCCATGTATGGGGGCTTCCGACGAGTCAACCCGATCGATATCTGGCCACGATATCGATCGGGAAGGTTGGATTTTTACCCGACCGACCCATTGGAGACGCTTGGCGCATCGTAATTCGATCGTTCGGCCATACGGCCGAACGCTCGAATTACCCCCGATATAGCCACGCAGTTTAGTGGCATATCGGGGAAAGATCCTCTCGTTTGGCGATGTCGCCAAACGAGCGGATCTTTAAGTCTATGGCCACCTTTAGTTGCATAAAAACCAGGTTTACTGCCAAACAGAGCCTCCTGTAGGCTGCCAGTCCACATAGGGGCCACTAAATAGCCAATTACAGCACTTGGCAGCCCAGGTAGTTTTTGCATGTCTGTGTTGCTCCCCAACTTTTTTTTATTTTTGAATGTGGCTTATGGGTAAAAAAGGTTGGGGACTCCTGCTATAGAGCATTCAATCAAAAAGGATATTCTAGGGATGATACAGGGTTTCCTTCCCAATTTTCCTTTGCATTCAAATGATAGGGCCTCCTCATCTGACATGCTTTTTTGTGGATTATCTTAAACCATGGAATGAAATTTACCTTAGTAGTATCACACTGGGGGATGGAATGATTCTCTCTGTGGGAACACTATAAATATGAGATATCATAGCTACAGCCATATTATTGGCCAGATTCGAAGTTAGTTTTGAATTTCCCCATAGACATAGATTTTCATATGATAAACCATAAAATAGATTCTCATTGAATTTAATCTGTACTTTTAGAGCAGTGTACAGTCCCGCCAAGGAGTTATAGGGGCAAATTCACTAACCTGCGAAAAATTGCCAGTGCTGGCTTCGCACACATCGCAACACTTTCCCAGGCGTAAATTTGCCTGGACAATGCTAATTCACAAAGATCCAAAGTTGCGCGCAAGGTACCTAACGCTGGCAAAGTTGCGCTAGTGAAAATATGCTCAGCAGTTTGAAGTTACGCTAGCATTGGCTAATTTGCATACGGCATGCAGTTGAAGTACAATGGCCCTATATGCTGCAGCAAATACATTACACTACACAAGGCCAGGCAACCTTAATAAAATTATATAGAGTTGTTATATTGCCCTACACATGTGCCCACAGTTTAGTTTAGGTGCCATATGTTATCCAATGTAGGGGGGAAGGAGGGTACCCCAAAAAAAGAAATTCAATCTTTTTCAACCTATCACCCTGTAAAAAGGAAAATACTTTTTTTTTTGAGGAACTCCTATCTACTCTATTGCGATAGAGGTAATGGTCAGTAAAATCGAAAACTTAGTGAATTTGCGTAGTAACGTTCTTTCGCTAGAGCAAAAATTCACCTGGCGTTAGAGTACAAAGTTACGCCAGGGACCGTTAGTAAATCGGTGAAGTGCCGAAATGACGTCGCGCTGGCGAATTTTCACCAGCGTTAGCCACTTTCCCCCCTAGTTTGAACTGCTAACCAGAAATTTTTATTTCAAGTTTTTGTTCGTTTTTTTGTCAAAGATGTACAGAGTAGCACTATATAAATAGAGATATACATACAGGTATGGGACTTTTTTTCCAGAACCTCTAGAACTGGGGTTTTCTGGATAAGGGATCTTACACAATAGGCTGCCTCTAATAAGGATTAATTAGATCTTAATTTGGATCAAGTACAAGCTACTGCTTCTTTATTACAGAGGAAAAAAGTCCCAGACTCAGGGCTTTATACTTACAGTATGCCACTAGTATATTATATATTGCACTATATTATGATCATATTACTGCTATACAGAACCCTATGACTGCAAGGGGGTAACAAACTCATTCCAGCAACGAGAAAAAATTGCTATATTGTTTCAGTGACAATATTATTAAGACATTACACAACACAAGATTGTTATTTTCTTTTGGATTTTCTTTTTGGATGTTTAGGTTTGCTTACATAAGCTTGCATTTTATTTACTTTATTAAGCCAATAATTGTGTTGATGAGGTATATCGTTAAAGAATCTTAATGTCAGAGATACAGAGTAGGAGAGGGGGATATCAAAACAACATCAGCATACTCACACCATTTAAGCAAAAACTGCATGTATAATAACTAAAAAGGGGGTTGTGGGTGCACACCTAAGGCTAAATTTTAATACATTTAGGTACAATGGAAGTGCTACTCACCCAAGTGCTACTCAGTCAATCAATGCACATTCCCTGATGCCCAGTCTAAGTAATTCAATAAATATGCAAGTGCATGTATTATAAAAACTGGGTTTTTTGTTACAAAGTTATGATCATAAAATGGATAAGCCACCATACCACTTCAAGGTAAACCCCACATGGTGCTCCCTAACTTGTTTACCTCTGGTCTTTTACCTCCCTGCCTAATAGCATTACTTGGAGTTAATATCTCCTGTGCCTTGGTTTCAACCTGTGGGCTAAATACTCCCCCGCCACCTGCTTTTGCAGCTTTTAAGAGCGAGAGACTGCCCAAACCAATGCTCATTTTTGAAAAAAATTTGATAATGGAAAGAAAATGAAGGCAAAGTGAAATGATATGTATAGGTGCACTCGTGCGTATGTATGTGTGTGAATGTAGATGTGAGTGTAGGTTTGAGTATAGATGTGAACAAGAAATGAAAGGGAAAGCTAAATGAGGAGTGTGATGGTGTAATATGTGTTGGTGCAAGTAAGGGACCACCGTGTGGGGTTTACCTTGATGTCATATGGTGGCTTATCAATTTTATGATCATAACTTTCTAACAAAAAAACCCTGTTTTTAAAATACATGCACTTGCATATTTATTGAATTACTGGGCAGCAGGGAATGTGCATTGATTGACTGTCCGGGTGAGTAGCACTTCCATTGTACCTAAATATATTAAAATTTAGCCTTAGCTGTGCACCCGCAACTGATAGCATTCCCATTGGTTGCCAATCTAATGTTATGATGTATTTTTTCCAAGTAGAACATATCTGAATCAGATACAGTAAATAACAGTATTACACTGCTAAAGGAAGTTATATGTTGGATAACAGAGATGAATGCACAACAACAGCAATGATTGTTTTGGATAATACTCAGTCTTGTCTCACATCTCGTGTATAATCACTCAAAAGTAATTTAGTTACCAAATAAGTCATAGCAATTGTATGAAAACTACTATGTCGGGAACAGCAGAAATGCTCACAGAAAATGATTTAACCTGCTATTATACTTTGGTAATATATCTCCATTTAACAGTGCTCAGTGCTGCTCAACTTGCTTTATAATGGTAGCAAGGGTGGGCTCCTGATCTTGTAATTCCCCTTACATCTAAGCTTTCACGCTCTTATTCAATTTTCTCAGCATGGGAAAAATATTTAATGGCACATTATACATCTGTGTTTAAAGCACCTACACTATAACAGGCAAGGAAAATGTGTGTCTCTATTCTTTGATACGTCACACTATAAAGAACACTTGAAGGTCATACAAAGTTGGCATTTGTGAGAAGCATTTTGCAAAAGCTATACTGCAAGGAGCAACACGATCCTCAGCCTGCCTAAGCAACATCGTGTCAGCATGTTTGTGATCCCAAATCTTTGGCTGTTTACAGAATAAAAGCTTTTAAATGCCAAGAATTAGAATGTGTTTAACAGCAAGTCATTTACAAAATCTCATTCATATTAAACATAATAATCTGTTACCTATTTATTTCTGTGGCACCTTAGTACAATATCAGGCCTGCATTACTCTCTACACAGGATGCCAATAACAGCTTTCAGTAAATGCAAAAATGGCAATAAGGTTGAATTTTCAGAAATAATTTTACCAGCCATAGATAGAAACAAGGAACTCAGGGGTATCATGGCTGGGCACTTTTTAAAAATGTTGGCAGCACTGTCCAATATGCTGGCGCTCTAAAAATACTTGATAATAAAAATAATAAATGCAAGTCACTATTACCAGCACTGACTGCTTTTTAAAAAATGTAATCAATGCAGCCCTTCTAGTTGGTTGTTCAAGAAGTATCACATTAATTCACTTGGTCAGGTAACCTTACATTTGATGGATTCTTTTCAAACTGGTTATCTAGTTGCGGCTGTACAGTTTAAACTCTAATTCAGACACAAACACTACAGTTAGCAGCTGCACTTAGGCTATGACCACACTGCAGATAAACACACACTGAGAATCAGCTCCTGCACTTGAATCAATGCTCTTCTGTGCCTATGACTATCACATCGTCCAGGGTGCTGGCACACAGAGCACATTTCAGCACCAAAATGCATATTGACGTTTTAGCACTGAAATCTGCTCTGTGTGTCTGCACCCGGGCTGACACAGTGGTTCTGGGTGCACGCAAGGAAGAGCGCTGATTCTGTGCTTATACACAGGCCAAGAATCAAACGAGTGTGGCTGTAGCCTTAGAGGTGAGGTGGCTGCAATAGAAATGTGAAGAAGGC
This sequence comes from Xenopus laevis, assembly GCF_017654675.1. Classification (NCBI taxonomy): domain Eukaryota; kingdom Metazoa; phylum Chordata; class Amphibia; order Anura; family Pipidae; genus Xenopus; species Xenopus laevis. The sequence continues at coordinate 105,291,762 of NC_054380.1, read as the reverse complement.
AAGCCACTGATTATAGCAGAATTTGTATACGTATTTTCTCAAGGATTACTAATCAGACATATAATGTGACCATTACTAAATGGGTGCAGTTGCAACATTATTCACCATACTACTGTTCTAATCATTTCTGTAAAACATAAATCATTTTCATACACTAAATTTTCCATTTACATTAATTAAAAATGTATTTAAATTATGCTTCCTTGCCCCATACACATTTCAAAAATGGTTCACAGCGACAAAGATTATCTGAGTCAACCAAAATACAGAACCAAAGCCAGGAACTGTGGCACTGGTACCCCTGGTGGGGCTTGGTATATTGTCAGGGAGCACACAGCCTGTAGAACAGTTAGGTTGAGAATTGGGGAGAATGGCCCTTTCGCTCTCTTATACAATACCTAAAAGCTCAGCTTGATAGTAACTTTTCTATATCTCACTTTATTAGCTAAGGGGAACCCTGACCAAAGTTGGACATTCAAAAGGGTCTCTTGTCAAAGGCTAGACTGAATTAAAAAACATTGATAACCACTTTAGCACAGCTGCACCAACTAATGATCAGTTGTACAGCATTTGAATTTTGGAGGTATATAAAGGATGCAATGGTGTAACTATCATACAGCAGACCCAGCCCTTTCTGCTGCTTAAAGTTTTGCCACCCACCATAAAGAATGGCAAGCAGGGAACTGGGCCCTCCACAGTTTTTTTTATTGTGTTAGGCCCCAGTGCAAAGTTATGCCACAGAAAGGATGATTTAGAAACAAAACAATTGTACTTTAAAATACAAATGATATGGTTGATTAAGTGACAAATCCCAGCAATGTTTGGAGGACTCCAGTGAATCATGGTACTTTACTGAAGGTGGCTGTTTCAGGCAGTTTAGTGGGAGTGTGTTTATATTTTTATTATGCTAATTATAGTTCAGATTCAGTTCGATATTTGGCCAAATCCTTTTAGGAGGATTTAATATTTGTCCAAATGTCCAGACTTCCCCCCCCCATATATTAATACATTTTCACACAATAAAATCAGAAACTAGATAAAATCGGAATCCTACAATTTTTTCGTATTTTGTGCTTGCCCAAAAGCAACTTTTTTTTAGAAACCTAGCACAACTCAGAGTCTGAGCAGAAAAATTCAGATTTTAATAAAATACCCCCCTTAGGGGATTTTCTGTCCATTAGAGTAATATGCAAGGGGAAGGCAGGCAGATTACTTTGATGTTGTAAACTGGCTATGGCATCCCATCCGCTACCCCCCTACCCCAATATGCATGTAATTCAGATGAATTAAGGTGCCCATACACAGACCAATAAAAGCTGCAGACAGACCGAGTCGGCAGCTTATTGACCCATGTGTGGGGCCAGATTTTGCTCGGGCAGGACTAAAAATCCTGTTGGATCGTGGACCACATCTGTTCGTTGTTGTGGTCCCGTGATCCAACTGCCTGTTTACACTTCATTATGGTCCGATCGTTGGGCCCTACAGCCCATGATCGGATCAGCCTGATATCGCCCATCTCAAGATGGGCATATCGGCGGGAAAGATTTGCTCGTGTGCAAAATAGTCAACCCCCTACCCATACTCCAACCACCCCATGTTTAAAGGAATCCTGTGCTTAGCAACTGTCCCATCAATAATGTAATGAGTATTAGTCTAGGACAACAGCCTGAGCTAGATTTTTCAACTGTAAAGAAGCATGCTCTTCTAGTCATGACTAGAAACTTGCTTTGGAGGTCACCAGTTCTAATCAAAAGTATGTGAAGGGAAAGTGGAGGATTTCCACTTCATAGCAATTGCTATGCGTGAATTATTTACCATTAAAAGACAATTCTAGCAAGTGATATCTGCTGCAATTTTTCAGCAAAGTTATTTTGTCTTCCTAATTAATAATGTACAGTAGCTAAATATTAAAGTCAAGTAAACTATTAATGGCCGCATCCTTAAAGGACAAGGAAAGTCTAAAATAGAATAAGGCTAGAAATGCTGTATTTTGTATACTAAACATAAACATGAACTTACTGCACCACAAAGCTTAATCAAACAAATGATTTATGCTTTCAAAGTTGGCCACAGGGGACTGTCATCTTGTAACTTTGTTAAACATTTTTGCAAGACTAAGTGCACATGCTCAGTGTGGTCTGAGCTGCTTAGGGATCGTCATAAACAAAGCTGCTTGAGTTCTGCATGGCTGGGAAGTAAGGCGAGGGCTCCCCCTGCTGTTCATAAGTATGATTGTTTCCCTGCTCAGCAGTTAGGGACTGTCTGACAATTCCTATCCACAGCAGTAAATGAAGAGAGAATTTCACTGCATACAGTCAGGTTTATTATAAAAACGGTACACATTTTTTAATTAAAGTATATTGGAGATAGGCTTCTTTTTCATTAAAGAAAGTCAAAATTGGATTTTATCTTTTTGCCTTTACATGCACTTTAAGCCTGACAAAAAGATTGAGTACTCAGAGAAAGTAAAAATGGTATTGTATTTTTTTGCCTTTCTTTGTCCTTTAACAATCTGCTCAATTGAATATTGCAATATTACTTTAAATTGTGTAAAATTATTAAATAAAAGTATACCAAGATTATCATCCAACCTTTATTTCCCTACATCCTGCAATGTAATTGCAGCCTTTGTGATGGCATCTGCTCATTGTGGGTATGGTTGCCCCTTACAGAACTGCAATGGCACTTTTACTATAGGACCCAGTAAACAGATATGCCACTGCTTGCTATCATATAGAGCATCTTTTATTTACAATCACACCAGTGTTTGCTTATGAGAAGGTAATCAGGAAAGTGGTCATGGTTGCTACTGGTAGTTACGCCCTTTATCAGTCCAAGAATTTAAGCAAACTACTCTGGCTTGGAAAAGTGGAACCATATATCATAAATGTAACTGCTTTTCTCAGAGTTGCCAATACTTCCATTGCTCTCCTATGGTTTCACTTTTTTTAGACTAGAATAGTGTGCAGCTATTTCTTTTGTGTCTGACTACCTAAGAATTTTATAGTTTCTCTTTCTTTCCAAGACTGTTTACTGATTGTTTGCCTAGCTAAACACTTACCTGGCTTCTTTCTTGCACTACTATTTTTCCTAGTAGCCTAAACACATCCTTAAATGCCAATATCCTTCATACGTGCCCACTGTTCTTCCAAAGATGGCAGCACATGTAAATGCTTAAAGGTGAACTGAAGTATAAAATATTTGGCTAGGAATGTTGTATTTTATATACTGAACTTGCTTTAGTAGCTTGGTTTATGAAGCAAACACACCCGTTTTACTAGTGCAGGGCAACTGTACATTATATTTTCATTAATTTAATACACTTTAATTTTTTGGTGTTACAGTTCCTTTAAGAATTTAGCTTAGGGGTTTATTGTCAAAACACCAATGGAAAGTAAGGTTACATCTGTAATATAATCTGATGAAAAAGATTACTTATCCATTCTGATGCAGAATGCTACCATTTAAAGTAAGTCTGAATTAATAAATAATGAGACATACAGTATGTATTGTATATTGTGAGTGGCTTGAGAACAGAGGCTCAGTGGTACTGAATGCATGGTTTTTAGCCAATCATGGTTAGGAGTGGCCAAGTGTGTTAAGCAAGAGCGCATAGGCTAGCCACTCAGTATGATGAGCCAAACTGAAAGTCAGGGAAACTGCAGGAACTAATTTTGGGTTGCTTTTTCAAAATTCCACCGATATTTCATTATCTGGTGATAGGGTGAAAGTATACAGGCATATCCTGCAGTTGAAAAGTTGCAGAGTCTGCTTTTCTCTTTATCTGGCATGACCTCTTTTAAAGAAAGCTTCAGCTTTTTGAGCTTATAAAACCTTCTAAACTGCAGGGCTGTCCTTAAAGGGGTGGGGATAGGAGAACCAACATTAATAATACTATGATTTTGTGCCAGCGTGGTTAGATCTTGCCAGATTACGTGGAGTATGCAGTGCAGTTTTGGGCACCAGTCTTTAAGAGGGATATAAATGAACTGGAGAGAGGGATGAAAAAGCTTAAATTATGAGGGAAAAAAGGCGCTTGCGAAGGGACATGATTGCAATTTACAAGTACATTAGAGGACATTATAGACAAATTGCAGGGGACCTATTTACCCATAAAGAGAATCACTACACTAGAGGCCAACCCTTCAGACTAGAGGAAAATAACTTTCATTTGAAGCAACATAGGAGGTTCTTCACAGTGGGAACAGTGAGGTTGTGGGATGCCCTGAGGGATGTGATGGCTGATTCTGTTAATGCCTTTAAAAGTGGCTTGGATGATTTCTTGGACAAGCATAATATCCAAGGCTACTGTAATACTAAAATCTATAGTTAGTAGATAGTATATAGGGTTAGTATATGGGTATATAGTTTATGTGATTGTATGGAGGGGTTCATATAGAAGCTCCTCTCGCACTCCCTGGCCTATGCTTGATAAAGGGGCCTGACCCCGAAACGTTGCATTTTCTGCTAATAAACGCAAGGGATTGTTCCTGCTTGCACCTGCCCTTTGAGTGCCAGTGATTTCTTACCTAATTGTATGGAGGGGGTCACTGTGAGTGTGTGTATGTATGGATGCTGGATTTCATTTGCAGGGGTTGAACTTGATGAACTTTGGTTTTTCTTTTCAACCCAATTTAACTATGTAATTAATTATGTAATTAAACAAGAGATGAGCCACCTCCCCATATAAGTATATCCCACAAAGATGCCACTCATCCCATGATTTATTTAAGACAAGTTTAGTGTATGTAGTTGTGGCTTGTATCATATCCTATACATATTCCCCTCAGCATTCCACTAGCTTTATGAGAAAACTAGATCATAATCTTAGTCTTGCACATATTGAAGGGAAATGTATTCATTAAGAACCTACCGGTAGTTCTCTAAATTTAGTTCCCTAAATGTAGTATTTAGTTACATAGTTCGCACAAAGTATCCATAAGTTGATGTGCCCCTTTAAGGCAGTGTCTTTGTGTCATTCCTAAGTGATATAATGAATAAAATAGAAGCACGAAAAGTGAATACAATGCAGTAAATTAGTGGAATGCCCTAGTGAGCCATCTTACTCACCACACTGAAATAGATACTGCAGACACTGTATAGGCTGGCTCACTGGGGGTTTTTTTTGTGTGTTATTACACTGGAACTTTTAGGGGGTTATTTTCTAAAATTCTAAATTTTCTCATTAATTCGACCACTATCATCCACAATTTTGCCTTATTTATAAATAGAATAACTCTGGTGCAGGAAAAGACTTGATAAAATCGTGAAAAAAATGTAATCATATGGATTTTTCAGATTTATTGCCAAAAATCACAGAGTATTTTGATTATCGTACAAAACCCAGTGCAAATAATGATATCTTCCATTTGTAAAAGGGACATCTGCAATTGATTTCTAAATGACTTTGGTAGGTTTGAGATAGCGTATTTTTCGATTTGGACTTTAAAGAGATTCAGACACCAGAAATTAAACTCTTTTTTACATCTATCATAATATTGCCATTGAAAGAAACGTATAACTTTGCCATAAAGTATTTGTACAATGCTTTTACATTACCTGTCTGATCCCCCATGTTCCTGTATGAGGGGGCTGCCATATTTGTACAGCAGGAGTCCGTTAGCATTAATAATTTTAACTGTCATGTTGACAAACAGTCGGGTTTAGAAACTTAAACTAACAATAACTTAGATAAACAAACCTCTCAGCAAAAAACAATCAACATGACCTAAAGGTAACTTTTAGGGGCCGATTCATGAAGCTCGAGTGAAGGAATCTAATTAAAAAAACTTCGAATTTCGAAGTGTTTTTTGGGCTACTTCGACCATCGAATGGGCTACTTCGACCTTCGACTACGACTTCGAATCGAACGATTCGAACTAAAAATCGTTCGACTATTCGACCATTCGATAGTCGAAGTACTGTCTCTTTAAAAAAAAACTTCGACCCCCTACTTCGGCAGCTAAAAGCTACCGAAGTCAATGTTAGCCTATGGGGAAGGTCCCCATAGGCTTGCCTATGTTTTTTTGATCGAAGGATATTCCTTCGATCGTTGGATTAAAATCCTTCGAATCGTTCGATTCGAAGGATTTAATCGTTCGATCGAAGGAATAATCCTTCGAATCGTTCGATCGTAGGATTTGCGCTAAATCCTTCGACTTCGATATTCGAAGTCGAAGGATTTTAGTTCCTAGTCGAATATCGAGGGTTAATTAACCCTCGATATTCGACCCTTGATGAATCGGCCCCTTAATGTACATTCATAATTAAAAAAAGTGGGTTTTCAGTGTCAGTATCACTTTAAGCAGCCTCAGGGTATAATAAATCTCTAAAAATGTGAGGTTTTTTTTCCATAAAAAAATTGCTTTTCCCCTTTAATACCCTGACCATAAATAATGGGGTTTAAGTAAATAACTCTCTTAGTGTGGGTTGATTCCAGTTATACACCCATTTACTGCACTAGGTTAATTTTTGCTCTTCCTTTTAGCTAGTCTTCTATTTTATGATGGTTTAAAATGCAGCTAAGTATCAAGATTTGCAACTGGTTTTGCATTCAGTCATTAACACACACATATTTCGGTTTGTGTAGTCATTAAGGAAACCCTGCGTGAGTTTAGTAATCACGCAGAGTTTCGTGGCGATAAAACCATGTCAATCTTGTTATTTTACCTGAACTGTACTAAAAGCTTTTTTTGGCACAAAACCCCAAATGATTAGTAAATTCATGCTGGGTTTCTTTAATGACTGCTTGAGTAGAAAGGCTTGAGCGGTCTTAAACTGGCCCCTTAAAGTGCAGCATGTGCAGAAAGTACAGATTCAGAATGTGCTTTGATTTGGCCTATTTATTGTTACTGTACAGCACTGCTCTTCAACAACAATACAATAACAAGGCAAAATGCTTAATTCCACACCAAAAGCCATTTTGGACATTTTCTATCTGCCATTAAATGATCTGCATTCTAAATAAGAAGTGTTAAGCTACTTTTAAAAGTTTAAACAATAGAGAAAAGGCACTTACAAGGGGACACGATGATACATTACAAGTACAATGGTGGGCATTATAGATTGCTAGAGGGGGATCTTTTTCAGATAGAAAATAGCAAAGGAGAATAAGTCACCCATATGTGTTATAAAACAGAACTTTCTTTTGAATTAATGGTCCTTCACAGCGAGGGCAGTGAGGTTGTGTTATGCCCTGTGGGTGACGTTGTGATGGCAGATGCCATTACTTTATTAAAAAATATTTATAAAGCACAAAAATATTTAAAAATTCCTTTATCTGAAGATTGGGTGATTTATTGGATACAATAATATTCAGGACTACAGTAATCTTCAATTAATCTATTAACAGAAATCCATTATCCAGAAACTCAGAATTATGGGTAGGCTGGCTCCCATAGACTCCAATTTTATCCAAATAATCCAAGTTTTTAAAAATGATTTCCTTTTTCTCTGTAATAGAAAAACAAGTACCTTGTACTTGATCTGAACAAAGATATAATTAATCCTTATTTGAAACAGATTGGAGTTCACCTTTCTTATGTTTACATGATTTTCTAGTAGATTTAAGATGTGAAGATCGAATTTACAGATACATTATGCGGAAAACCCCAGGTCCCGAGCCCCGAGCATTCTGAATAACAGTTCCCATAACTATATATATATATATATATCTATATATATATATATATCTATATATATATATATATATACTTGTCAAGGAGATCCGCACACCAGTTTCTCTTTTTAGTGTATATTTATTCCACTATGCATTCCAACGTTTCAATCCACACTGGGATCTTTATCAAGGTCCTTGATAAAGATCCCAGTGTGGATTGAAACGTTGGAATGCACAGTGGAATAAATATACACTAAAAAGACCTTGATAAAGATCCCAGTGTGGATCGAAACGTTGGAATGCACAGTGGAATAAATATACACTAAAAAGAGAAACTGGTGTATGGATCTCCTTGACAAGTATGTATACATTTTAGATCAAGCACCCAGCATTTATGCTCCGGATTTGAGTGTGGATACACACCTGAACTATATATATATATATATATATATATATATATATATATATATATATATATATATATATATATATATATATATATATATATATATATATATATATATATAACTTTCAGACGAGTATCCACACTCCAAAGTCAATCTTAATAGAAGGAGGGGTGCCCGGTAAATCGAGTATACACCAACAGTTTCCAGACCAGCACTCCCTTTTGTGTAAAAAGCATAATCTTTTATTGTTGTATATTATTAATGCCCAACGTTTCTTCCTTTTTCAAGGATGAAACGTTGGGTATTAATACTATGCAACAATAAAAGATCATGCTTTTTTACACAAAGGGGAGTGCTGGTCTCGAAACTGTTGGTATATATATATACAATAAATCAGACCAGCAACACCGGGTTTTCTTATTCAAGATAACTGTATTAAAAGGTGCATGTACAGCCGACGTGACGTTTCGGTCCCTTCAGGGTCCCCTAGACATGAGCCCACTGTAAAATGAATGTTCCTTGGCCCTCAAATGTCTGGGGAAAAATGTTAACCCAAAAAAGTTTAAGTTAGGACTTTTGCAAGCAATCCTGCTTACAAAAAGGAAAAGTCGTCATTGTTTTTTCAATTTAGTGCATTTTCGGCAGACAGACTATGATGCAAGTGACATAAGATTGAGGAAGCTCTAGCTTCATTTTAGCAGTTAACCTGGTCTGAGGTGGCAAAGTCAACTCTGGGAAAGAGGTAACGTTCAGTAAAATCCACACTTTAGGGAATTTGCGGAGCCACGACCATTCGCCTGAGCAAAAAGTCGCCTGCCGATAGAGTGCAAACGAATGCAACGGTCTCTTTCGCTAGCGAATTGGCGCTGTCGATGTCCTTTCGGATTGCATTTCTGCTAGCGACGGCCACTTTGCCCTTTAGTAAGTCTGCCCCTATGGGAGATGGCCTTTCTGTAATTTGGTGCTTTAAAGGTCAAATAAAAAAAAATAATGTCTGGCAGTAACAAAGTCCACAAGTACTCTATTTTACATATTTGAACATTAGGGCTTAAAAGAAGTTAGTGAAGGATTTTCTCCTGGTGCTAGATAAGACTGACAGGCAGAGCTGCAATGTATTTGATTACAAGCGAGATGCCTTTGGCCGTTGGCATGTTATTAGACCCTTATGATCTTACATAGCTAAGCACCTGTTAGCTTGCTCACCAAGTAGGAGAGACCACTGGCATCAATGCATTTTATATACTCCAGCACACTGCATGACCTATTTCCCTCAAGCCAGATTCTGTCTTGGAATGTTCCCAGTGAGAGTGCAGAACATTTAGTTAGTAGTCAGAAGAAAGTAATGAGAGGACAAAAAAAGGATCATAACCAGGGTGTTTTATATTACTTTATTCAGAGTACACATACATACATACATCAAATTGGTTTTCAGTATTGGACATGATAGGCCTAATGTTTTAAATAAAGCAAGCAAGGTTATTTTCAGAGAATTCCAGTTTAATTGATCTACAAATCAGTGCAATTTAGTGGCTAATAATTCAGCTGCAATATTTTGCACTGGTTAGTAAATTATGTACAGCTGTATCGTAAACACAGTAAGGGGCAGATTTATCAAAGGTCGAGGTGAATTTTTGATATTAAAAAGTTCGAATTTTGAGCTATTTTGTTGTGTACTTCGACTAGGGAATAGTCCAAATTCGATTCGAATTTGAAAAAAACTTCGAAATTCGAATATCGAAATTTATCATGTACCGTCTCTTTAAAACTTCGACCATTCGCCATCTAAAACCTGCCGAAGTGCTGTTTTAGCTTATGGGGGACCTCCTAGAACCTACTTGGAGTCAATTGATGGACTTTGAGAAATCTAATTCGATCGAATGCGATATTCCTTCGATCAGACGATTCAAATACAGCCGAATACGGACCTCTTCGACCTTAGATTTCACTTCGGTTGGTCTTTTTGAATTCAAATTTCGAAGTATTTTCTATTCTGTATTCGATCCTTGATAAATATGCCCCTAAGTGTGTCACTGAAAGGAAATTAGTATTAGTGCATATTTGAGTGCTCATAAAGGTGTACTCGGGTTTTGGAGCACTTTCATGGGGACACTGTGGGTGCAAAAAAGACGTTAGGGGCATGCTTCCTTGTGTTTGTGTGCTGCACTTTAGTCCTAGAGCATCATCATTATTGTTGGGTAGCAGCAAGATCCGCAGTTTTAGCATCTTTAGTTGTAATTTACAATACCACAGGACAGTAGAGCTAGAATACTAAGTGTTGCAAGTGCACTTTTAAGAAGCACTTGAACCCCAGTATAAACTGAGGTGCAAGGAACAGAGCACATAGTAAGTTGCTGCAGCTAGCCTTGTCCTTACACCTGCACTTACAAAATGCTCATACAGTACATATATATACATACAAAGAACAGAATTTCACCAGTAAGCTTTTGCATCTCTGTCCTAATCAGATACATTTACTTTAAACTGTTGTTTTCTAAACATCACCTGCTTATCTCTCTTTATTCAGGGTAGGACTTTCCCAGACATTTAAAGGGAAAGAGACAGCTGCTTTTTCTACCTAAATTCATAAAATGTCATTGCTTGATCCGGTAATTTTTTGTGGCATAACTTCTAGTTACTTCCTTGTTTCAAATATTTAACTAAATCTTTTTGTCCTGATTTAATCCCTTAAAAACCAGATAGTACTTCACTCCGATCAATAAGTTGAACCCTAAAATTTGCTCAGGAGTGTGTGTAAGTTTAGCTGCACTCTATATATTATATATATAAATGTAAACTAGGCCCTTCTTTTCCAAGAGTCAACACTCAACCCTGAAATGCACTGGCATAGTACCTGCTACTTTAAAATGGTCTCACAGAGACTATTTGTTCATTAAATAGCATGTGATTCATTCATAGTTCCATCACAAATTTTTCCAAGCTTTTTATAAAGGTGCTTTTTCAGCCACAGCATAGTTCTTGCATAGAATTGAATAGAATTGTTCTTGCATAATTTTTAGAAAGAGGAAGTTGTGCTCACCATTTGCAACCAAATGTATTCTCTTTACATCAGTGTAATGATGGTATGAACAAATATATTTTAGGGATACACGGAATCCAGGATTTGGTTCGTGGTTCGGCCAGGATTCAACCTTTTTTAGCTGTACTTGGATTCGGCCGAATCCCTCTGCCCGGCCGAACCGAATACGAATATGCTACTTTGCATATTCGGTGCATTCCTAATATATTTACAACATAATTATATGCATAGTTATGTAGACTGATAGACAGAGATTCTGTGGCCCTGTATCTTTTAAAATACCCAGTAAGATATTTGGATACAAGTTTAATTTAGATATGAATGTTATTCATCTGCACCTGCAGAGTACCAGTAACAGAATGTGTGCAAGACTCAGCGAGCCGCTGCTTAGAAGCATTTTCAGTTTTACAAGTTGTTATCATCAGTTAACAGGCAGCAGCTTTTGGGGAGGAAGGAAGTAAGAGACCTGTGGACACAAACCACTACCCAGATTCCAGGAACACTTGTTGACTCGCATGTTGCTTAGTGCAAGTTTTTTTTCGGGGGAAGATGTGATCTGATAGGAAATCACCTAATATTATAATATTAAAAACTATATATTGTCTATTTATACTTTACAGCATTTCCTTTGTATTCCTCTATTACTATTTTATTATATTCTATGGACATCACAAACACAAACAGTGCATATTAATATGCTTTATTTATAAATAGTAAATGTGTAGCCCTATAGGAATTTAGTGCTTTGCCTAGAGCTGGAAAAAGAAAACAGTATAATTAGCACAGTGCAGAGATCTGAATTTACATGCTGTTTCTCTTGATTTAAGAGCTGTAAAACACAAGACAGATAAAAGGGAATTCAGTGGGACAGACACAGGTCTCCAGACCAGAGGCAGTGTGCAAAGTGCAAGAATGGCAGAATGTGGTTGTTTTTGCACACTGCTTTCTTGTGAATGACCCCAATTTGTAACATTTCTATCTTAGTTCTCTATTGAGCTTAAGTTTACCTTAAAACCGCACTGCAGCCTCCAGCATCCTTTGACACCCTTCAGCATTCTTGATTGGGAATTTGTACAACGGTTAAATTAATGTAGGTGGGAGTAAATGTAACAGCTGTACTAGAGTTGTAAAGCATACTACCCAGGCAGCGCACATACAGATTATAAGTGAGACAGGAAGTGTCAGAACATCTGCTACTGGTTTTCAGATACATTTGATAAATTTAAAGATCCGTAACTCTGTCCTTAAGTTTATGTTTACAACTGGAGGTTTTGCTTTTGCAACATCACCAAGAAAAAATGCCTGGAATTGTCTTTAGGAAAAATTCTAAGCGGAACATATCAAACTCCTGCTCTGAGATGCTTATAGCCACCGTTCAGGATCTTATAATATATTATAAGGGTACATACTGCACGTACAATTTTAATGAGCTTGCCATTGGTACTGTATGTTCCAATGTAATCTACTACAATGGCACCATTGTTATTTCATTTCAGTCTGCCCTGTGCATATGTAACCACAAGAATGGAAACCAATGCTTAAATGAAAACTATACCCCCAAAATGAATACTTAAGCATCATATAGTTTAAATCAAATTAAGTGGCATATTAAAGAAGCTTACCAAACTGGTATATATATTTAAGTAAATATTGCCCTTTTATATCTCTTGCCTTGAACCACCATTTCGTGATGGTCTCTGTGTGTTCCCTCAGAGATCACCTGACCAGAAATACTGCAGCTGTAACTGTTTCAGGAAGAAGTGTGGAAGCAAAATGTTAATTGGCTCATGTGACCTAACGTGTATGGTTTGGTTCCTTTGTGTGCACAGTGAAGCCTAGGATCGCAGAGGGCTGTCCTTATTTTTTAAAATGGCAATTTTCTATTTATGATTACCCTATGGCATATATTACTGAAAAAATAGTTTATTATTATGAAAATGGTTTATTTACATGAAGCAGGGTTTTACATATGAGTTGTTTTATTTTAGGATATTTTTATAGAGGAGTACATTGTTCGGGGGTATAGTTTTCCTTTAAATACAGACCAGTTCAAATTCAGATGACATTTATTTAAAGATGCATTGTACTGCATGTTTTGGATTGGACCTCATGGGTTTTTGATCTGGCGCAGTTTCGTTTGAAATTCACTAGTCTGCAGTTGTCAAGGCAACTTTTTTTTCTTACCCATGTTACATACATAATTTTAAATTTGCATGGATTTTACACCATGTTTTCTGGTCCCCTGAAAAACATAAATGGGGGTTCTACTGTACATTAGAGGACAGCTAAATTGGTACATGTTTTTGCCCATGTAGGGCTGGTTTACAAAGCCCAGCCCTAAGATATGGTAAGTTGACTATTGCCTGACCTTGGTGACATATCTAGTTCATCTTACAATTTCTAGATTGCCCCTCTTAAGCTGGCCATAGACACAAAGATCCGATCGTAAGAATCGAGGATTCGTACGATTTTCGGACCGTGTGTGGAGAGTCCCGACATTTTTCATCCGGTGGAGATCGGTCGTTTGGTCGATCGGCTGCCGATAATATCTCTGCGTGTATTGCCGATCGTACGATTTTCAGTGGGAGACTGTCCCTAGCTTTGTCGGTCATAGATATCATACGATTGCTGTCAGGGGCAGAACATTGGCTGATCTGTTCTTTAACTACTTTATTTGATCTGACTGGTAAGACTTTGATCTGAATGGTTAGTGGCAGGTCGGGAGATGGGGAAGTCCGATCGTACGATGATTCGGACGATCAGATCTTTGCATCTATGGCCAGCTTTACCTATACTGATTACAAATTCTTAATACAGGCAAAAAGAACAGTGTACAGACCAAGAATTGTCTGCACATGTGCTCACTGATAAACTAGTAAGGGGTAGAGGCAAAAGATATAAAGACACAGAAGTGAGTTGTAGGGGTGGACCGAAGGGGGATGAAGCTTTACCACCAAATACCTTTGGTTACAAACAGGAGTACATTCCCAGAGAACATACACAAAAATATGTTAGATCATATCATCCCCTTTAAGTTTAATAAAACAAAAAGGATTAGATTATCCAATAAACATATTCACAGCTCATTAATAACATGACATGTAAGCAGAAAATTGCCAATCGGCACACCCTATGTCTCATATGTCCCTTTTTGGATTGTAAGCTCATTTGGGAAGGTCTTTTATTACCTCTTGTATTGGTTACTTGTTTTTGTCTGTAAATCTGTATGGTCAATGTACAGTATATACCCATTCATTGTACAGCACCTGCAGAATATGCTAACTCTTTATAAATACATATTATAAATAATAATAATAATAATCAATGGTTAATTAGAACTCAGGTTACATAGTTACATTATCTTATTGTAGACAGTAAATTATCTCATAATATTGTGTTAACAAAATGGAATACCTTAGCTGTGTACTGGTAACTTCTAAAAGATGCCATGAGCTGGAGCTAAGAACTATCTTTTTCTAGTTTAGCAGGCCTGAATGGCATGGCATGGCCATCATCACTAAACAAGCTTTTGGGTGGGACAAATCTTTGGGCAGATGGTTACACATCTGGCCTGTACTTTATTCAAAAAGTTTTATTTATCTGTACCTGCTATCCTGCTGTCCACCTTAATATATAAATGATATACGATATATATATATATATATATATATATATATATATATATATATATATAACAAACAAGGGGAAGTTGTGCTCACCACTAATTTTTAAAACCATTAGGTGGGGAAGCTTTATATATATATATATATATATATATATATATATATATATATATATATATATATATATATATATATATATATATATATATATATATATTCATCATTTACAGAGGAAATATGCAGAAAATGGTAAATAAAATACATGTTGTGCAGAGAGTGACAGCTGTAGAGGTCTTGTTACTGTTCTGAAGGTTTGAAACCTCTACTGTACTTAAGCAATCTGCCTGAAGCTTGCCTTTGATAGCTTATATCTTTGACTTTGTATTACTTAGCATCTGTGTGTACTTCTCTAGTAGACATTCCTTGGTGTTTCTGAAGGTGAAGGGAAATCAATCCACACTGAAACACATAGCAAAGACCCACTGCTAACTGTTTAGTGAGCTATGGATACCTGATGTGGAATTAATGGATTTTTTAGATTAATTGCAATATTGCAGGCATGCATATTATATGTTGTCTACAATCACTCTTGCTAGCTCATTTATTTTTATTGCTAGTATCCAGAGATGTGATTATCAGGACATTTATAATCTAAGAGCTATAAACAAACCTTCTTCTGACCTTTCTTTTCCACCCAGCTATTGCCCTATAACTCTCATATCTTTTGCCTGTGAGCATATAACTGTCTACACTGGATTCTTACTTTGGAACATGATGCTTGACCATGCAAAGTATACTTCTGACAGCTTTAGTGCCACATTATTACAACAACACATATTTACTTCTAAGCTTATTCTGCTGTTTTTGAGACAGTTGCAGTTACTGCAACAGCAATTTTTAATTTTTTAATTTGTTACTGCTCTGTGACACAGTGCTGCTGTTACCTTATCTTTTATACTGCTAATTGATACTCTCCATATTTCTTTCTTCTGTTTCTAACATCCATAGCCCTTTTTTCTACTATATATGTTTCAAGTACAGGTATGGGATCTGTTATACAGAATGCTTGGGACCTGGGGTTTTCAGGATAAGGGGTCTTTCTGTAATTTCGATCTTCATTCCTTACGTCTAAATAAAAATCATGTAAACATCAAATACACACAATAGACTGGTTTTGCTTCCAATATGGATTAATTATATTTTAGTTTGGATCAAGTACAAGTTACCCTTTTATCATTACATATAAAAAGTTAATCATTTTAAACATTTTGGATTAATTAATTATAATAAAGTCTATGGGAGAAGGCCTTATTCTCCCAGAGCTTTCTGGATAACGGGTTTCCAGATAATCCATCCCATACCAGTATAATTAAACGACAGCTTCTTTTTCACATTTAGGGGCAGATTTATCAGGGGTCGAGGTGAATTTTTGAATTGAAAAAATTTGAATTTCGAGCTATTTTTGTGTACTTCGACTAGGGAATAATCCAAATTCGATTTTGCAAAAAATTTGAATATATTGAAATTATCATGTACTGTCTCTTTAAAAATTTGATCTAAAAATCTAAAACCTGCCGAATTGCTGTTTTAGCCTATGGGGGACCTCCTAGAACCTATTGGAGTCAATTGGTGGACTTTGAAAAATCAAAGTGGGGAAAAACTTAGAATCGAATTCGAATGAGTGCTGGCTCATCTCCATAAATAAATTTTTACCATGTACCCCTGAATATAGTTTGATAGAAGCTATGTAAAAATATTTTCACATTATTTTGTTCTATTCTGATTATTATTCTGTTTAATTTCACATAGCAACAGAGTAGAACATATCTGAGTATGTTCATTTGAACAGAAAGACTTATTTATCAGTGCATTTTATATATTACTAAGAGCTACAATTATGATTCTTTTACTGAGACCTATCCCCTAATTAAATTCTATTAAATTCCCTATAAACTTCTATTTTTAAAGTTTTCATGAGATAAACATATGAATATGATATATTCTTGTGGAACTAAATTTGAGCCAGTCTCCTGTGAATCAGTGTCTAATGGGTAAGTTTGTGGTTCTAAACATAGGGCATATCCTCCTTTAAAAGATAATTCTGGGTAGTACAGAGTAATTGTAGTACTGTGGTCTTCATGGCAGTTCTGATATGGGCACCATCTAGATGCTTGGGTTAAAGCCCCTGATTGCTCTCTACGCAATCGATAACAATGTTACAGACATCCGAATATACTGGCATTACAGTTCCCTAAGCATAGCCTGCCCCCACAAGGAGGACATTCCTGATCTTTAAAATATATTGCAAATGCTGATGTAACCTCTGCCTCCTTAGTCACACAATACATATGGAAGCATATGAGGCAGCTTTCATCACACACTTTGGTTTCAGATGGGGAAGTGAAAGCTGAAGTAGAAACAATACAAACTATTTCCATTATGCCTTCAGGCCAGAAATGTACTACACAGATAGCACTTAACCATTTGGTGGCTGGGATAAAGTTAAGTATTAATTAAAGGTCTGCATAATCACAATATTACAAGAGATTGTTGGAAAGGCATAATATGCTAGTAAAGCTGCAGCTATTAACTATGGGAGTGATAACAATTGCATTAACAACTATTTGCTTTAGCTCCCCAAACTAGATACAATATGCAGAATGCATTAATTTTAATATAAAACGTTATTTTGTTACACAACAATGGAAACAAACATGTTATTTGTGTAAGATTTTAAATGTGCTACTGTAATTTTATGGCTTGAATTGCATCAAGCTAAATCTGTCTTATAAATGGCTGTTATTTGGAACAGCCAAAGAGATGAATGCAATGAAAACTTTGAAGGTCATGCAGTGAATTCATAAACGTAGATAAGTCTCAAGAACAGCCAAAAAAAGGGAAGGCAGTACAAAGAGAGTCATACCGCAAAGTTACTCTTGGGCAGACAAGTGGTGCTGCATGTTTTCTCCATCAGACCTAAAGGAAGTTACAGGTGCACTATATTTATGTCACAAAATTTTGATACCCCCTGTTTCATAATTGAATCCCTTCAGTGTAGAAAGATCTGACAACAGTTGCTGTAAGCTTTTCCCTTTTTAAAGGTTAAGAAATACATTTACATTAGATTTACAGTGTTACGGTGATTAATCAGATCAGAGTGTTCCATTCTCATTGCCCTAACACCAGTGTTGTCCAAGAAGCGATTACCACTGAGGTCAGTGGAGGGGTAATTGTAAGTATTCTGTCCCTAACCCACCCAGTGGGGAATTGCATGGGCAGCATAATAATTACAGCCAGGTCCAAACTGGCAATCTGTGGATTCTGGCAAATGCCAGATGGGCTGCCGTACAATGCCATAGAAAGTTACTATTTATTGGGCTGCTGGGGGTTGTTTGGGCCCACACCATACTAAACTGCTAAATGTTTAATTTCTGCTTTACTCCCACTCCCACCAAGAAAAAGGATAAAAAATGTTAGCTATTTATTAAATGGGGAAGACATTATAAAGCTGGCCATACATGGAGAGATACACTCGCTTGGCGATGTTGCGGATCTCTCACCGAAATGCAACGTTGAAGTGGGCTATATTGGGCTCATCCTAATCAAAATGCTACCAATACGGGCAGTCAGATCGCGGGACCGCATCTACGAACAGACGTGGCCGCACTCCGACGGGATTTTTAACACTGCCTGATCGACATCTGCCCGGCCAAATATCAATCGGGGAAGCCCCTTGAAGGGCCCCGCGCATGGGCTGATAAGATGCCGACTCTAATCTGTCAGCAGGTTTTATCGGCCCCTGTATGGCCACCTTTAGCCAAGTGTTGCCAAAGAATCAGATCTGGTCCTTAGGTATGGCAAATTAAATTAATATGATTTGCTATTGCCTTCTTCTTCAGTGTTTTGTAAAGGATCGCAAAATAGATGTCAACGGCACTGGTGAAGGTGTGGTAAACTGCTATGTGTGAAAACTTTTCAGCTAGTGAAGCTTACAATCTAATTTTCTATGGTCAATTTTATCAGGTGCCAAGTAGGGTTGCCACCTTGCTGGTATTTTACCGGCCTGGCCAGTAAAAATGATAGTTAATCCCAATTTTATTAAAGGGGTTGTTCACCTTTGAGTTAACTTTTAGTATAATGTAGAGAGTGATATTCTGAGACAATTTGCAATGGTTTTCATTTTTTATTGTTTGTGGTTTTATAGTTATTTAGCTTTTTATTCAGCAGCTCTCCAGTTTGCAGTGTCAGCAATTTGGTTTCTAGGGTACAAATTACCCTAGCAACCCTGCATTGATTTGAATAAGAGACTGGAATATGAATAGGAGAGGGACTGAATAGATTGATAAGTTATAAAAAGTGGCAATAATAATACATTTGTAGCCTTACAGAGCATTTGTTTTTAGATGGTGTCAGTGACCCCCATTTGAAAGCTGCAAAGAAACAGAAGAAAATTGCAAATCATTCAAAAAACTATGAAAAATAAATTATGAAGACCAATTGAAAAGTTTCTTAGGATTGGCCCTTCTACAATATACTAAAAGTTAACTTGAAGGTGAACCACCCCTTTAATAAGGAAAAATGCTAAATATATAGGAATTGCCGGTATTTTTTTCCAGAAAAGGTGACAACCCTAGTGCCAAGCAGCAACATATCCCCTTTACCCACATTGGTCACCGTGCTGCCCACATTTTTCATTAGTTTTAAAAACATATAACATAAGTTTTACAATGATGGATTTTAAATATCCCTTGGTCATTTTGCCTCACAGAAACAACTTCCTGACTGAGAGGTTACATTTCTTTTATTTTTACATTTTCAACCACACTGCCCCTCATGAATACTTCCGTTTTAGCAGTTATATGCACAGTAACAACGGGAAGCGCTTTGTGAGGTACTTATTCCATTGTAGTCTGTGGTGTGTTTTAAAAAACATGAACAGTAATCTATGAATACAGCCAGAGCTGTGTATCGCCCTGTGGAAAGAACCAACTATCAGCTGATCACATGTGTGTAAGTGTGCGAGGCTGCGAGACCCCGTGATGTACAGCGTGGAGCAGAGCTCGGCCTGCTGCTGGGGATATGATAATGCGATGCTTGTGTGAGACATTAGCACTGTCCTAGGATATGATGATGCATATAAAGCGGAAGGTACCATTACTAGATTGTACAGGGGGTTCCTATTCTCCTTAATGCACTTCTATAGCCCTGTCTCTGGGTGATGCGCTGGCCGTGTATATTGATAGCGCAGTTCAATCCAGCTGTCGTGACGCTGGTTAGAAAACCCCCGTCCTGGCTGCGAGCAGGGAAGATATTATTTCTCCTGGTACATTCCTAAGGCCCCAGACATGAACGCCCAGTGCTTCCTGGTAGTTTTTTTTTTCTTAACTGGGGGAGGGGCGGTGCATTAGGCAAGTCAAAGCTATAGACAGTACAGATAAGGGCAGCACAGCTACAG
Source organism: Xenopus laevis (assembly GCF_017654675.1). Lineage (NCBI taxonomy): Eukaryota > Metazoa > Chordata > Amphibia > Anura > Pipidae > Xenopus > Xenopus laevis. Next base: position 105,271,622 of record NC_054380.1, on the reverse strand, counting down.
TAGGTTCAGCCTTCTGCTCACTGATCTCTCTGTAGAATAACATCTATTGGCTAAGGGAACTAATACGCCTGCCTGAAGCCTTCTTAGCACCATGCCTTGGCTGCTCAGCTCACAGTCTGATTGCCTAGGAAAAATAGGTAAGTTCCTCCATTCTTTCATACTTTGTTTCTGTAGTCAGAATCTCTATTGCAAAAAGTAGCAGAAGACTAGTGTTGCGTCTATCCTGTGCTTGTGCAACTGTGGGGAAACTACTATTACCATTCACAGGTAAATGCTATTATATAGCTCCAAACTGCAAGGCAGAAAGCTCCCCCTTATTATAGGGACCCATTGGGGGTTAACCATAAATTAAATTTAAAAAGACATATTGAATCACATCTGTGTCCAACCTGCATCCTTCCACAACAGATGGAGGGTAAATAAAAGTTATATAAGTTAAAAGGAACTATTGCTCAGCAGCTGTTAAAGGGATACTTTCATGGGAAAAAAAGGTTTTTTTTCAAAATGAATCAATTAATAGTGCTGCTCCAGTAGAATTCTGCACTGAAATCCATTTCTCAACAGAGCAAACAGATTTTTTTATATTCAATTTTGAAATCTGACATGGGGCTAGACATATTGTCAATTTCCCAGCTGCCCCAAGTCATGTGACTTATGCTCTGATAAACTTCAATCACTCTTTACTGCTGTACTGCAAGTTGGAGTGACATCACCCCCCTCCCTTTAACCCCCCAGCAGCCAACAAAAGAACAATGGGAAGGTAACCAGATAACAGCTCCCGAACACAAGATAACAGCTGCCTGGTAGATCTAAGAACAACACTCAATAGTAAAATCCCATGTCCCACTGAGACACTTTCAGTTACATTGAGAAGGAAAAACAGCAGCCTGTCAGAAAGCATTTCTCTCCTAAAGTACAAGTTAAATGACATGTGGCAGCTGGGAAATTGACAAAATGTCTAGCCCCATGTCAGATTTCAAAATTGAATGTAAAAAAATCTGTTTGCTCTTTTGAGAAATGGATTTCAGTGCAGAATTCTGCTGGAGTAGCACTATTAACTGATGCATTTTGAAAAAAACATGTTTTCCCATGACAGGATCCCTTTAAATACTTTATAATATGATGTCCAGCCTCCCATTGTAGTTGAACTTCATCTGTCTGTTAAAGGTAATTGTCTACCTCAAGGCAGTGCTAATTGCTTGTCAGATGTCATGAACTACAGCTCCACAAGTTCTAGGATGATGGGAGTTGTAGTGTAGAGAGCTGACAGGTCCCACATGCCTAATTAACTGTCTGTCATACTGGTGACGGTTTCACATTCAACTCTGCAGATGCTCATGAACTGTCTGGGGATATCAGGGTGTCGTGAGTAGCTACTGTATGTGGATCTGAAAAACAGATGCAAACTACTGGCAGTGAAGATGTTAAAACCAAGGGAACTAATTCTCTAAAAGTGTATTGCTTCATTTTCCTAATGAGCTATTTTGTTATAGAAAAGTGGCAGCTACTGTACCCTATTTGTTATTGTTTGGGGGTGGTGTAAGCTAGAGGCCACATCTCTGCTTTGAAAGGTTAAATTGGCTGCTACTGCATATACATTATGCATGACAAGTTTAGCTGGGTTTCCATATAGGGAAAGTGCTATATTTCACTAGCGAATGGTACTTGCCCAGTATAGTATAGGAGATGTCTCCCTTTAGCGTTTCCTATAGAATACTAAAGGCTATAGAATACCCTTTTTTATTTGATGTAATGAGACATTTCAGAATGCAGCACACGGAAATGATCATGTTTACAGCTGCTCGGAATGGAGACATTTGTGCTTCTACCAAAATATTTGGTGATTGTCTTTCCTTTAATGGAAAGGCATTTTTACTGTCAACATTGCATTAGGGTAATATTCAGTGAGTCATGATAATGTGATGCAATTTAACCTATTTGATTCAAACCATGGATTATTGCTAACATACTGTAATTAGATATCAAAATATTCATAAACTGAGTTATATGGAGGACGTATATGGAAAATAATTTGAGTACAAGAGAAAATCTTGTATATCTTTGTACAGGTATGAGACCTTTTATTCAGAATGCTTGGGACCTGGGATATTCCAGATAATTGATCTTTGTGTAATTTGGATCTTCATACTTTAAGTCTACTAAAAAATCATATAAACATTCATTGAACCCAACTGGCTTGTTTGCCTCCTATAAGGATTAATTTTTATCTTGGTTGCAATAATGTACAAGGTACTGTCCTATTATTATAGAGATAAAGGAAATCAAATAATTAGGAGCTTTCTGGATAATGGGATTCTAGATAACAGAACCCATATTTGTATGGTGCTAAATTGTACATCTTTACCATACATTAATAGTACAGACAACAACAAATATAAGTATAAATAAATCTATATTCCAATACACAGATTGTGCTACGTGAGTTTACAATCTACTCACTTTATTGAGAAACTTCACTGAGAAAAGTGAAAGGGAGATCATTGGTCATTGTAGTGCCCTTCTTCATTTTCTTTATAGCACTGCTGCCCAATTATAAAGAGTTTGGTGTTCAATTATTTACTCTATGTGTTGTTGTTGGGAAGCAATTTACTCTTTGAGATTTAGGATTATAATTAGGTATGGTCTGAATCCACTTCTTTGGATTCGGCCAAAACCCCCATATCGTTTGCAAAAGATTTGGCTGAATACCAAACCAAATCCGAATCCTAATTTGCATATGCAAATTAGAGGTGGGAAGGGAAAACATTTTTTACTTTCTTGTTTGTGACACGCAATTTCCCTCCCCGCCCCTTATTTGCATATGCAAATTAGGATTCAGATTCGATTCACCGAGCAGAAGGATTCGCCTGAATCCGAATCCTGCTAAAAAAAGGCCGAATCCCGAACCGAATCCTGGATTCGGTGCATCCCTAATTATAATATTCTAATTCTTAAAAATAACTTTTGAAATGTACAGTATGTATAGGCAATAGTGTAAAATGTAAAAACATCAAAGAGTTCCATGACCATTTATTCAGGACATAGAACTCCATTGTGACTTCTAATATCCTCATTCAATACAACAGGGTGGGGATTATTGGTTCTATTACTAAGCACCGCGTATTGATGGAATCCCTAAGCACTTTTTATTTAGCCATGGCTCTTCTTTATAAAGGGAACAGTGTAACCCTATTGTAAAATATAAGATTATTATTAATCACTGAAGAGTTGCATGACCATATAAAGGCATAATGCTGAAGTCTAAATGCTTTTAATACAGGTCGTGGAACTTCGAGGTGATTTCTAATATTCTCATATTTTACAACAGAGGATACATAATTTTTTATTATACAAAAGTTTCATTAAATCATGTGACACAAATTACATCACTAAGCACCAATTATAACTGATGATATCACTGTGCACCATGTATAAGGAAATAATTTTCAGCATATTCATGACTAGTGTATTATGTACATATAACTTTTTTTTCCTGACTCTCAAAGTGTGGGGCTAGCCAGTTACAGTGAATTTTGGGGAGAATGACTGCTCTCTTTTTACTCCTGAAACCCCAGATGAAGGCAATCAGTTATGGTTATATTTAGTTTGACCTCTTAATTCCTGTTTAGCTAATCTTCAAATTATGCTGAATAATTGGTATAGCTATGTTTTAAAATATCCATAGAGGACCATTAGTTGATCCAAATAGTCTGCCAAAAATCACTGGTTTAAGGCGCGAGGTATTCATTTTTACATTATAATATTTGTTTAAACTTCAGGTTTTGCAAAGGTCATTTCTAAAATGATTTCTCTCATTAATCTCTCACCGTTACAATAGCTTACTTGTTGGAAACTGAAGGTGCTTATGTAACTAGGATGTAATTGTTTTTTATAGCTAAACAAGATTCTTGAGCAACATGACAATTTTATCTCAACACATCATGAAAGCATTTGTCTCATCAAGGTTATATCAATCACTTGTAGCATCATTAGGCTGAAATTGACGTTGGATGTGAATAAAAGCTAAAGAAACTAAACAAAACACATCTAATCATTCACCCTGCAATTGTTTTTTCAGAATATCACTGTCTCAATCATCACAAGGTCAACTTGAAGAATGTATCTTATGCAATAGTGGATACCACTACTTTGCCTAAGTGAAGGGATGCTGTCGTTAGTTTTGAAATGCACCTAATAGTGGCTTTGTACTGAATTCCATTGAATAAGAGCCGGGAAACTAGTTATCGTACCTACTATGATTGTATTGTTTCATGTGATGATAGTCTGGGTTTCATGTTATGCATCACCTTATTGATGGAATTTGCCGTGTTATGTGGTCAATATGCCATGGGGTCTTTTATTAGAGGCATTTATCTTAATAATGCTATTTATTGTAGAAAGTGGCCAACTGGTTAGCCATATCATGATAATGTATGAAGAGGCTTTTTTCCTTGCTATGTAGAGAGGATGTAACTGCATTAATTGCATACTGCCAGTGTTCTGAAAATTGTCATAAGAATAAAACAAAAATTGAGGATCCTTTAAGGTCTATAGCTGCATAAAGTCAGCTTGTGAATGCTTCGTTTTATGAGACTGTTAGGTTATCTGAAGTATAGAGGCCCATATTTAACTTAAAATTCCTGATCATACATTAGCATACCCTCAGATCATTTTCAAATAGACAAGGCTGAAAGCCTTTTCTCAGCGTATAGAGACAATTGTGTGCAGATGGTGGGATGTTATGCTTCCCTCTTATCCCTCTCATGGTCTGAAGAATGATTTCGGTCAAGATGAATATAAAGGGGAATGGCGCATTGGGTGTTTTGTTCTCGCTCATGGTCAGAATGCAAAACACCAGTAAATCCTCGCCCCCCCCCTTAGTAATCCTTGTATTACCGCTAGCAAATGTTTCAATTGCTCATTCCCTGCCAGTGTAGTGGCATTGTGATAACACATTTAGAAATTACAAGGTTAGCCTATGGAGCGGTATTTGCAAGCATTTTGTTGTCCTCCTGTGATCAAGTGAATATTTGAAGTTGGCAGTTCTATACAAGGCATACTTACCGTTTATGAAGGCAATTAGGCCTTGTAGGTCTCAATTTGCTGAAAATCAATACATTCTGAAGAAATTTAGGGTTTGAAGTAATAAACAGCATGTACTGTACATAATCTTGTTATCCGCTCCTGTTTTACGCATTGATCTTCGTAGGGTGGTGGAAAAGGGGTCAGCTCTACAAATTATTAATTTTGCCCCCCCCCCCACAAGGAAACCCCCAAAATATTTTAAGTGGCACTGGTAAAGGTCACCTAATGGCTAGACATATTAGAGGGATGAAATTAACTAATGGAAACCCAACATCTTTACAATGGAGTTTGTTTTACAAGTCACTGACTATAAGCCTAATGGAAATGTATGTCTCTGCCTACTGACGGTGTTGTGTTTTGGCTGGCACATCACATAGTCTGCATACTAGGGTAACAAAACACCATTTTTTCTTTATTTATGGATGTGTAAAATGTTTATTTAAAGCACAAAGACCTAACATACCTACAATTTCATTGTCTGGTTTAACAGCTCACCCAGAATAGCACCTGATTACTATGTTGCATGGCACAACATACTGATGTAATGTCCTAAAACATGCACAGTTTAAAATTGTTCCTTGCTGAATTTAGAATGAATAGAATTACTTTTTTAAGCATTTAGAAGGAGGTCTTGCGTGCATGGGGACCTCTGATCCCATTTTTATACTGTAACCTGTGTGTAATGTAAAGTGTTACATAATTCGTTGGTGCTATATAAATATATTCAGTGCTGAAAACCAAATGCTGCTATTTACTTTTATCATAATCTTATACAAATAATGATGTGGTGCAATGAGATGTTCAAGGTAAGGCATAGGCCTCTAAACTAAAGAGCAACTGATACTCCCCCAAAAGCAAAGGATGTGTGTAGATTTAAATAGTCCTAATAAGTAGCAAAGTCAGATGCATTGATACATAGTTACGCATTTTGAGACACTGATTTGCTGATACATTATATCCATTTACCAGGAAATTCTGCTACCTTGTAAACTGTAAAAATGAAGTGAATTGTGTCGCATATATCATTGTTTAAAAGTGGTTGGGATAGTTGATAGCTACTGCTTGCTTTGTTAGATAATCGCCGTGTTTTTAATTCCTTTCATGGGTTGTTAATCCTAATTAATTTAATAACAAACATTTTGTAAACATTATACATATTAGAACTGATCTGCAAATGGTGGCACAGGGAACAAAGGAAGAAAAAACAGCACAAGCCTCCATGTATATTTGTACCCTTACAAAAAAAAAGTTGCAAAAGGACTTGCAATTCCCCATTCATTTGGTAGCACTGTATCAGGCATACATGTTAAATTACCCCAATTGCGTTCATTTTGTAATCTAATCGTCTGGCTAGTAGTAGCATGTCCCAACTAAATGACATGGGTTAAAAAAAAATATAGGCCGGGGTGAAAATGGAGATGGAGAGAATAAAAGGAAATTACCACTAATTTAAGCCATATTTGATAGCTTTAAAGGAAAACTATACCCCCCTGAACAATGTAGGTCTCTATAAAAAATACTTTGCATAAAACAGCTCATATGCGAAACCCTTCATGTAAATAAACTATTCATAATAAAATACTTTTCCATTAGTATGTGCCATTGGGTAATCCTAAATAGAAAATTGCCAAACATAAGGACCTCCCCCGGGATCCTACGATTCACAGTGCACACAAACGTAGCAAATAAACCATACATATTAGGTCGCATGAGCCAATTAACAAGCAGAGTTCTGTCTTTTGCTTCCACACCTTATTGCTGTCAGGGGCAGAACATCGCTAATCTGTTCTTTTGCTATTATTTGATCTGAATGGTTAGTGGCAGGTCGGGAGATGGGGAAGTCCAATCGTTCGAGGATTGGAACGATCAGATCTTTGCATCTATGGCCAGCTTTAGAGCTGCAGTATTTCTGGTCAGGTGATCTCTGAGGCAGCACAGAGACCATCACAATATGGTGGCTCAAGGCAAGAGATGTAAAAGGGCAATATTTACTTAAATATATATACAAGTTTGGTAAGACTATTTAATATGCCACTTCATTTGATATAAACTATCTGTTGCTTAAGTATTAATTTTGGGGTATAATTTTCCTTTAAGTGATAGCTAAGAAACCAGAATGATTATTTTTTTTTTTGTAAATGTAAATGTTTTTTTTGATTCGGGTTAAGTCTTTATGCTTTTCTATGAATCATCATTCTCTCCAGGTCATCATCTTATTTATTTTATAGTCTGTCAGTCAAACCACTTTCTGGTTCATTAGTTCAGCAAAGCTAGCAACCAGATAGCAGTGTAAATGCTGTGGATACCAATAACAGCTGTTTGTTATACAATATCTGGTTAGATCTTTTCAGTTTGCTGTGTTTTAATCTTTATATCCCTAGGAAGTATGCTTTTACTCTGCATTGTTAATTAAGTAAAACAAGCAATTTGTGAGTGTTTTTCGGTGTCATATCTCACCTGGAAACTTTTACATTTTATGGAGAAAAATATTTTGGCCCAAGGGTTTATTTATTATATATTTGTAAGGAGTTCAGGAGATGCAGTTTGACTTTTTTCTCTGTTCTTGTACCAGTTTTCCTGTAGTACACATATTTGTCAGTGTCTTTAATCTCTGGAAGGTTATAATCATAGTTTTCAAATTCATAGTTTTCAGTGAAGCGTTAAATATCAAGGAGAGAAGCAAAAAGCAGGTGCATTTTGTGATGGTGGAAGATTGGATTAGTGAGGACTATTTGGACAATGAGTCAAGGTGGGGGACAGTGCTGATGCGTCCAAAATTTCTTGAAAGTGTCAGTGCAAATACTTTAAAGTGATGTGAAGACATTTCCAGTGACAATGACCTAACATTTTTGCACTAGCTCATTTACCCCCATATGTAATAAAAGGCACTACTTTTTCCCAGTAGCAGTAAACTATAGCAACCAATAAGATGTTTGCTTTTCAACAGATGACCATTACATTCTACCTGCTGATTGGCTGCTATTGGTTACAGCATCAGGGCAAACTTTTATTACATAACCCCTGTTATGTAATAAACTATAGGTAATTTGTCTGTGCTGCTAAGCTATTGCCCCTTCCCCTTTAAAGTTTATTTGTAAAAACAAGAAATGTAAGTTTTAATAAATAACATTTGTAACATTCCTTCTTTGTTTTTACTTTATTGAAATGCTATAAAACATGAATTCAGGCTCAGACTGTACATGGTAACAGTTAACATTCCATATTTCTTCACTAGAATGTGCTATTTTGTTATTTTTTTTAAATTATCTGAAAACTGGATATACTTTTTATCATTCTTCTTTTTATTATTGTTGTTAAACATATTATTCTTAATATTATTAAAATATGTTTTCTTAATATTTTACAAGTTTCAATAAACAAACATTTTAAGGACCTGTAGGATCTGACCTTTCATGACATTTTATGGCCCCAAGTCTTCTTAAGGGCTCTATAGACTTTACATACATGTTTTAATATAATCTGGAGATTCGGCATGAGAAATAATCATCCCACGACATATAAAAATTTGCACAGCACTGGCTTAGCTAATAAAACAATATTGAGTAAACAGCACAGTGGTCTGGTATATTTCCTCCCCAGTTTGTGCTTTAAGGTTGTGACAATCCTAAAGCTGTTCAACAAAGTGTTTCCATGTTGTTCTTAAAGAGATACTGACACCAGAAATTAAACTCTTTTTTACATCTATTGTAATATTGCCTTTGTGTCACGATCGGCACCCAGAATCCAGAACCAATGCTAGGCTCCCTGTCCTCGGCTCTTGCTTCCGCCTTTTACCTTGGGAGGAGCCCTCGGCTAATCGGATGCCGCCAGGTCTTAATAAGAGAGGAGCCAAGCGAGGGTTCTGGACGAGCAGAGGGGGCAGGCACGTAAAACAGTCCTTTGGGCAGAAGATCACAGTTTAAGGAACAGACGTGTGCGTAGTCAAACAGGCCGGGTCGGTGCGGGCAGAATTCAAGCGAGGTCAGATAGGCAAGGGTCAAAACCGGAGATTCAATCAGAATGGTCAGACAGGCACAGGTCAGATAACTGAGTTCAGAATAGTCAGATAACAAGCAAGGGTCAGGATCACAGAAGGTAGAGTAGTCAGGCAGGCAGGGGTCGAAAAGGAATCAGATAATCAGAATAGTTAGCAATAGCACCAGGAACTTCACAGAAAATGAACCTATAACGGGCAATCAACTCATTGCCAAAGTCCCTTTAAATACATTAAATTACGCCAGCGCCAATGTCAGTTTGAGATGGGACAGTCAGGTTGGCAAAACCGTCAGGTTTAGGAACTTTAACTAACAATTACTTACAAAAACAAACCTCTCAGCAAAAAACATAATCTATAGGTAACTTTTAATATACCTTCATATTTTTAAAAAAGTAGTTTTTTTAGTGTCAGTATCACTTTAATCCCAAACAGGGCAGGGACAGCTTTATAGGGAAGTACAGATTTATAGGAAAACCTTTGGATGTCACGTATTATATGAGGATAATGGTTATAGTCATATGGATAGTCATATAAATTATAGACATGACCTATAAAAATTAAATGTTCACAGAGTTGATTTTAAGGTACAAATTATGAGTTAGCAATTGTTTTAAACAAATTAAAAATCAAACTGTATAATTTGTGTGTAGGGTGGGGTAGAATAAGGTTCAGAGGAGAAGCAGCTTGGCATTCAGACAGGGGAGGTGCAGGCCCAACTAGGAACTAACAGAAAGTGATAAATATGTTGTTTTGGGTGTTGTACTAGGGCTTGCTAGATAGATTCATTTTAAGGGAGAAACTTGGCATTGCTGTTTAAGATATGATGAGAGACTGATATAGGTTTAATGTGTGAGAAAGTTGAATTCCTCCACTTTACAGAACATATAGTACATGCAGGTTAATTGGCTGCTGTAAAACTGATCCTGCTGTTATTGTAAGCATCACTGGGGAAAGGATTGCTATGATGAAAATTATCTGTAAAGCAATACATACCTATTTAAGTGGTATATAAATCAAGGATATTCATAGAAACAGTTTAAATTGTCAGGTGTTTTTAAAGCGACCAAATTGATTTTCCGAACGTTTGCAGTGAATGTAGTAAGATTTGACAATTGCAAACCATTTTTGCAACAAAATATTTATTGAAGTCCAAAAAAAATCAGTTTCCTACATTTACACAGATTGACTTTTACATTTATAAAGTCACCAAGATGTCTTTTTGTTTTGGTTATAGTTGTGTTAAACTAAAGATGAAAATATACTTCTCAACCCTATAGTTATCCATTGAATTGGCCCCTTCTACCAGCTAAAATGGGTCATTGGCAAATTTCTAGGGATGGGCGAATATGACCCGCTTTGTTTCGCCAAAAATCCGCCGCAGGCGAAATGACGCAGACGCCCATTAAAGTCTATGGGCGTCAAAAAAATTTTGTCACGCGACTAAATTGTTTTGACGCGCGTCTTATATTTTTTTTGACGCACGCAGCCATACAAGTCTATGGGCGTCATTTTTTCGGCGAACCGAGGCGAAAAAATTCGCCCATCCCTACAAATTTCAGTTTGGACAGACCAACTGCAATCTAAATGGATCCCAGGATGGTCTGCAAAATCACTCTCCCCTGCCATAGCAGACAACCAATCTGCTGTCTGCTCTGCCAAAACAGGCGCATATAGCTGTCTCAAGTCCAAAGATTAAAATGAAAAACTGAAATATTTTCATCAATAGACTATTAGCAAAATGTTGTTTTTTCGTACTCTAGTTTAAAAACTGAACATGACATGAATGTGATAGTGTTCAATGGATGACTGGAGCTTTCAGGTCTTTGGCTGTCAAGCAAACATTTCATGAATGATGCTAAAAATGCCAGGCATATTTATATGCAATGAAAATGTACATGAATGTTTACACATTACAGGAAGGCAAAGTGACAAGAGTAATAACTATTAAACCAGTATGTTTCAAGGGCAGGGTCTAAGTAGGTGTTCTGCACTACCCTTTGTATATGGAGTGTGAAAAGTTTAGGGGATATTTAATTGGAATTTTAATTAGATTCAGCAGAGTGAAGACCCAAGAGCTGTACTGCTAGATTTCCTTACATGATTGCAAAGTCATGTTTTCAATGTACAGATGAGGCTCAACCTGAAGGCCAGTTAGGGGAATAATTAGAAAAATTACACTTTGCTGTACTAGATACATACACTTGAACGCTCAAGTTGAATGTCAGGGTGAGATTTTGGGTGAATGTGTTTGCTGTCCTAGATATTCTTAAAACTATAGCTAAATGATACATTCTTTCCCATATCTGTAATAACTGCATGATATACAGTGGTGGATTAAGGACTTGTGAGGCCCCTAGGCTACACTTTCCACAGGGCCCCCTTCTAGGGCACCGCGTTTCTTTCAGCACGGTCCATGCCACGTTTTTTTAAAAAAAAGCCGACTGCTATATATGCTAGCACTTTCAAGGTTAGGCAATGCCACATGACGCTAGTGTATTTACGCAGCGTCAGCTTTTTTAAAAACCGTGGCGCAGACCACGCTGAGACCCTGTATGGCCACTGGCACCTGCTGCTAGATAGCTGGCTTGATATTTATATATTTTTTTCAAAGTTATTTTTAAAAAATAGCAGGTGCGCAGCTACTGCCCGGGGTGTGGGACCAATGTTGAGCCCAGCAGTGGTGCACAGCACAGCCAGCAGTACCTGCTGATTCAGCCTGTTTGGGCCTGGCTGAATTTTTTAACTGATCTTTAAAAAAAAGATTTCTCTGTCCTGCAGGCTGCAAAGCACTGCTGGACCGGGTGTTTCCACTTGCCCCCCATGCCTTGCTGCTTTCTTACTGGCTTGGAGTCAATTTAGACAGGATTCAGGCAAGATATAGCTAGATTTAGGCAAGAAGTGGATTAGACTGCGTGTCTTCTGCCAGAGACTCGGACTGCGTGTGTGTGCCAGGCTTTATAGAGATTTGCACACACATGACTAATAGACATGCAGGACTCAGGTGCCTTGCCTAAATTTTCTCCCAGCCAGCAGTAAGCATCAGCAAGCACCAGGCAGCTACAGTGGACAAATGACTATTTTTTTTTAAAAAAAATTGCAAAAAAACCCCATGGGCTTCTGACCACTATGGGCCCCTATGCTATAGCCTAGGCTAGCCTATGCGTTAATCTGCCCCTGATGATATACTGTAAAGGGAGCCCTGACCAAAGGTTGTACCCTCAAATCATCAAGGGTAGCCCTGACCAAACCTCGGAGTGGGGTTCAAACTCAAAATTAGGGATGCACCGAATCCAGGATTTGGTTCGGGATTCAGACAGGATTCGGTCTTTTGCATATGCAAATTAGGATTCGGTTCGGTATTCGGTCGGATCTTTTAGGAAGGATTCGGGGGTTCGGCCGAATCCAAAATCGTGGATTCGGTGCATCCCTACTCAAAATGTTTGACAACCGTTGGTATAAGCTTTAAATAAGTGTGATCTGTACTGTATTTTAACTTCTGTTTGGAGGTAAATATTAATCCTTCCCTTCAGATAGGGTCCTCTTCAACTACAAAATCTACCAGGTTGATTTTTGAGGCACATTATAAGGAATTTATGTTGTCTAATTATTTTATCCATTATCCAACTTAGAGGCGACAGCTCTAGTAAGGTTAATACACATGTAGAGGGAGAGTTATGGGTTAGCCATTGTTGAAGCACAACCGAAAACCATCTTGTTCTCTTTGGTTAAGGAGTAGCAATTATGTGTTATTTATGGGTCATTAAAGCTTCACAATAAATAAATTACAAGTCACAAAGCTGAAATGCAAGTACCCTAATGCTGAACTATAAGTGTGCCAACAGCATTTATGTTGTACAACAGAAATCCTTTTTAAGGCCCACCTAGAGTGGAAAATTATTAGACACTGTCAAGTGTGACATATACAAATTAAACTGCATTAATGTAATTTACAAGTGTGTGTTTTGTATCTCTAGTCTTTTTGAAAAATTAATCCATCATTGGAAATATTTAGGCTGTAGTATCCTTTTAAGAAAATTAACTCTAACCAATAATAAAATTGTATTTGCTTCAGTGCATAGACTTCTAGAAGTGCCTGATGTCTGACCTTAGCATTATCCGGAATTGCCTACCTCGCTGAAACAATGATAGAAGTTCAGTCAAGAGAGTCATTCATGTGTACTCTAATAGAAAGATGTGTATTCAAACCTAATTTAATTTAAGGATTTGCTGCTGAAACATCTATTATGCTAGACAAGTCAAATTATACCCTTAGTACTACCTAAAATTTGTTTTTTTGATCTAGATAGATTTGTCCCTGAATTATGTTGTATATTAATTTTAATCTGTACCATAAAAGGATAAGGCTTTTTAATGATCCACTATAAGAAGCCAAATTTGCTTCTTGTTCCCTCTTTCCCTGTATTCTTTCCAAACCCACTGTTTGTTATTGCTATTTTAGCAATATTAAAGGCTTGTTCACCTTTGAGATAAATTTTAGTATGATGTAGAGAGTGATATTCTAAGACCATTTGCAATTATTTTTAATTTTTAATTATTTGTGGTTTATGAGTTATTTAGCTTTTTATTCAGCAGCTCTTCAATTTGCACCTTAACCAATCTGGTTACAAGGGTCCAAATTACCCTAGCAACCATGCATTTATTTAAATAAGAGACTGGAATGTGAATAGGAGAGAGTGTGAATAGAAGGATCAGCAATAAAAAGTAACAATAACAATACATTGTAGCCTTACAGAGCATGTTTTTTAGAAGGGAGTCAGCAATGCCCATTTGAAAACTGCAAAGAGTCAGAAGAAAAAGGCAAATAACTATAAAACTAGGGATGCACCGAATCCAGGATTTGGTTCGGGATTCCGTCAGGATTCGGCCTTATTCATTAAAGCACTGCGTATCTTGGCAGCGCTATATAAATAAATGATGATGATGATTCAGCAGGATTTGGATTTGGCCGAATCCTTGTGCCTGGCCTAACCGAATCTGATCCTAATTTGCATATGTAAATTAGGGGCGGGTAGAGAAATCATGTGACTTTTCCTCACAAAAAATAATTTTCCCACTTTTTCCTTTCCTGACCCTAATTTGCGTATGCAAATTAGGATTGGGATTTGGTTCGGTTATCGGCCAAATCTTTCACCAAGGATTCGGGAATTCACCCTTTTGGTGTTTACACAAATGGCCTGCAGGTGTCACTGTGCACAGGACTTGTACTGTGCATACACAGGACTTTCTGTACAGCTTGAGAGTGTTAGAGTTTAAGTTACTGTTATGTAATGGCTTTCTGACTCACTGCTATAGTTTACTCATCCTCGGCTACCCAAAACATAACATATTGACAACGAGATGGATCTTCTACCTCTGCAGCAGCCTGCAACTTTTCTTCCAAACCCTGGTGAGCCTACCATACCTTTTACTGCTTGGATCCATATGGATCCATATGTTTGAAAATTAAATTATTGCTGCTGATCAAGGGGAGATTTCTGCTGCTAGAAAGCGTGCTTTACTTATTCACTAAATAAACACAAATCCTAGCACTATAATAGGAAATTCTCTGTTCACAATTTATGGCCACAATTCCTGGTATGTTAATAGATTTGGCACTCGGCTCACTGTTCAGAATTTATGGCACGGGTGCCCAATGCCCCGGACCTCACGCTAGAAATTTGGAGCGGTGCAAACTCCCCTCAAATCAAGTTCAACAAAAGATCTTACCCAGGATGTGCTGTGACCCAGGTGCTGCCGCCCTGAGTCTGTCACCAAGGAAAACGTATCCACAGCTTGTAGTGTATTGGTTGGACGGCGCACTCCAGGGCCTCTTAGAACAGAATCGCTCATTTCCAAATCATTTCCTTTATTTAAACATCTTGGTACACCAATTTACACAGCGCCATGAGGTCTGACGCGTTTCGTGTCACTGCACTTCATCAGAGCCTTTACTTATTCACTGCCTGGGAGCAGAGGGACAGCGTATATTCTATACATTACCATTACCTGATGATACTTATGAAACTGCTCTTACTGCTATAAAGAACTTTTTCATGCCAAGAGTAAATGTGGTTGCTGAAAGATATAAATTCCGCCAACGTGGACAACGTAATGGCGAATCCACAGAACAATTTGTAGCAGCTTTAAGAGAGCTGGTTGTTACCTGTGACTTTGGGAATCTAACAGATGAAATGCTAAGAGACCAAATAGTGGAAAAAACAAACTCACCTCGCATTAGAGAGAGACTGCTCCTAGAGCAGGATTTAACCCTTGCAAAGGCTATTACAGTTGCTAGCCAAATTGAAACAGCAGTGGCAGAGGCTAAAACTCTCAGTCAGGAAACTGCTGGGAATGTACAGATTGTGAATTCAACACTGTGGCCTAATAATGCACAGTCACAGGCAAAATACAGTGCTAAGGAAAGGGATTCACCTACACTGCAAAACCATACAGCAAATACAAATAGAAAATACTGCTTTCGCTGTGGTTCAACACAACACACTGCAAATCATGTTACATGCCCTGCAAAAGCTAAACGGTGCTGCAAATGCCCAAAAGTTGGACATTTTGCTAAGATCTGTCGTAGTTCTGCTAAAGATGTTCATGAAGTCACTACTACAAATGTTACAGTATTAAGTGTGGATAAAGCTGGTACATTTATTCCAGACAAGTTGTTATGCATTGTCAGTGTCAGTACTGCTTCTGCTGACAAGGAACACTCCATTAACCTGATGCTTGATACACGTCCAGCTGTTTCTATACTACCAAAGGATATTTTCTTGAAATACTTTGCAAAAGATCCGCTTGTTGCACCTGCCCTGAAACTGGTTAGTTACTTAAAGGATCCAATCTCTGTGCTTGGTTGCTTGTCAGTGACTGTACAATTTGAATCAAATACTGCAAAATGTGACTTTTACATTGTGAATAAGGGTACTGCTATACTTGGAAGGGATCTCTTTGCTGCATTAAACCTACAATTAGTTGATGGTCTCATTACTACAGCACCAGTGCCTGCCACACAGCCAGTGGCTAAAATTTCACCACAAAGCAACACTTCATTTGGTTGTGCAAAGAACTTGTAAAGTTAAGTTGTGCAAAGAATTTTTTAGTTGAGTTGAGACCAGATGTAAAACCAGTACCATTTCTTGATTCAGCATGGGAAAAACTTGCTATTGATATTGTCGGTCCTTTTACAGATGCTCCTAAAAGATTGTAGATTTTACTATTACAGTAAATGGCCTGAAATTGCATTTGTTTCTCATATAACATCAGCTACAGTAATAACATTTATGTCTACAGTCTTCAGCAGAGAAGGTCATCCAAAGGATTTAATATCAGACAATGGACCACAGTTTGTCTCATATGAGTTTGAATCCTTTCTGAGAGAGAGGAATATTGTGCATAGGAAATCTTCAGTGTATTACCCACAAGCAAATGGAGAAATCGAGCGATTCAACAGAAGTCTGAAAGAAACACTTCAGAGAGAAAATCTTACTGGGAAATGTTGGAAAGTATTTACAACAGAGTTCCTACATAACTACAGAGCAAAGTGCCATGCAGCAACCCAATCATCTCCTGCTGAATTATTACATGGCAGACAGATGCGCACTAAGTTACATGTTGCAGACATCAAACTTCCATAAAATACTGCGCCTGCAAAATCGTCTACTGCTGACATTGTCAAACGTCAACAAGCCAAATTACATGGCTTACACTGACAGAAAACGTGGTGCCAGAGAAGTACACTTTCAGCCTGGATCTTTAGTCAGAATTAAGAAACCAGGAATACTGAAACAAGGACAATCTAAATTTACTACACCACTTGAAGTGAGACAGCAGCGAGGACCAAACACATATGAACTGTCTGATGGACACATATGGAATACATGTCGTCTTGCTCCTGTTAGATATGACTTTGGAGAAGCTCCATTTGATGAAGTACATTTTCTTACTCCTGATGTCAACTGCAATAGGCCTGAAGAAAGTGAACCTATAAGGCTTACTGAGAGAATAAGAAAACTACCTGCATGGACCAAGGACTATGTGATGTGAAGAATGTATAATATTTCTTTAATATTTAAACTGTTTTATTATTGCTGTTTATTACATTTGTCCAAATGCTTTCCTACTATAGGGGGAATATATGGTGTTTATACAAATGGCCTGCGGTTGTCACTGTGCACAGGACATGTACTGTGCATACACAGGACTTTCTGTACAGCTTGAGAGTGTTAGCGTTTAAGTTACTGTTATGTAATGGCTGTCTGACTCTGCTAATAAAGCACTGCTATACTTTACTCATCCTCGGCTACCCAAAACATAACAACCCTAATCCAAAATAGTGGGTTTGGTGCATCCCTATATAAACTATAAAAAACAAATAATGAAAACCAATTGAAAAGTTGCTCAGAATTGGCTGTTCTATAACATAGTAAAAGTCACTTTAAAGGTGAACCACCCCTTTAATATTAAAAACTTTCCAAATGCTTGGGTTTAAAAATTTCCCCCTCCTGCTAATTATTGGAAAAACAGGCTACTGTCCCCTTCAAACTCAGCAGTAACAGAAAATAGAAGTGTTTTACCAAGTTAGAGAATACCACTTATCTACCAGCCAGGTCTGCTTCATTGATAGATATTTTTACCACCACCCCACAAACACGTTTTAATTTTTGTATTTGCAAATTATTTCTCCTTAAATTAAATCTATATACATACATACATATACATATACTAGTCTAATTTTTAGAATATGTGGATGACCATGTGTATCTGTCAATTTACCTTTTTTTTCACCAAACGTAGGAAAAACCATTGCATGGTTGCATACTGTATATGGATCTATTTTTAAGGAATAAAACAGAAAATAAACATTTTTAAAAATAAAATATAGTCACTGTGGTTTTTGTGCTATTTAAAATAATAGGCTGGGACATTATTAATAGAAGCCCATGTTTATTTAAACATACATGCTGAATAGACGTTATCCAGCTCATTTAGTATTCCACTGCATAAAGATTACTTTGTTTATTTACCTTCATTTACCACTCAGGCGCAAAAAAGCGATGCTTTTGCTACTACAATAATTTTGACTTTTCTGCAATGGAATTATCTACTAAATGTTTACATCTCAAAAAATGAATATTGCACGACACTGTAGGCAACTATATCATATGCTAAATGTTCAATTGTTAATCTTGCTAGCATTTTGAAAGCTGTAAAACTAAGAATTAACATTTTTTTTTTTAACCAGAATTAAGGATGTGATCATTAATCTGCTCTGAACTTGAGCTATGTGATCTTGCCTCGTAAATCAAGTTAATAAGTGAGGACTGACTCCTTTATACTAATCTGTAACAATGATGTAAAATACTGTGCTGGTTTTTCCTCACTTACTCTCTCTCTCTCTCTTACCACATTTAGGTGGTTATTTAATTTGACGCCAAAAAACTGTGATTTTTTTCGAATTATCGACCAGAAACCATAAATTATTCAATGTATTGTATGAATTCTAGCGCAGATCATGATATCTTCCAGTTGCAAGCAGGACATCTGCCATTGACTTCTACATGAAATCGGCAGGTTTGAGATGGAGTACTTTTTTATTCTGACTTTTAGCAGCATTGAGGTTTAATAAATCATGAAAAATTATAGTTTTTTTTCCTCTGAAAAAATTGTGTTTTCCCCTTTAAAAATCCAACCAGAAAAAAAAATCGAATTTTAATACATAACCCTGTTGGTGATCTGAATCAGAGTGGCACAAGATGTGGCACCTGCAGACTGCAACCAGACAAATATGTGTTTTTATATACAGAAAGTCAGGTCTGCACACTCAAAAAAAAAAAAAATCCTTATGACTCAGGTGGTAAAATTGAAATATACTTTACTGATAAAGGAACAACAAAACAGCAGCTTAATGTTCACAAAAAAACAAGAAAACATTTCACATGATAATGATATACATACCACCCTTAAGTACAGAAACAGGCAGACAAGAAAATACAAGTAGCGGATACACCTGCCAAGATGAGAATAACCCCAACGTTTCGGCAAAATAGCCTTTGTCAAGGGGATTCTGATGTGTAGCGGAATTAACCATGAAATAAATACCCTCTTCAGTTACGCGTCCATCCCTGATTTTCGCGCGCTACCCGAACTTCCGGATCTGTGACGTCACATCCGCCTACGTCACTTCCGCCGATAGTACGTTCAGCGTAGTGACGCGGCTCCCCAAGCCACCATTACCTCGGGTAAAGAATCACGCGATAACTGAGGATGAAACGCATAGGTGCTTTGAGTCTGCGCAGTAAAAATATGTCTCAACGATCGCGTCGTATCCTAGCAACCCCAGCACTTTCATAGGGAATGGGAGACCAGCCATAAAACCTCTTATTGTGAAGACATAGTAGCAACCCCATAGAAAGAACAGATATTTTAAATGTGACAAGGCAACAATTGATCTAACACCTAAAGCATTTAAATATATTATATAATTAATAAATTACACATCGTGGCATTTCATTGGCCATATTGCACCAATAAAAATACAGAATAGATATATATTAAAGTGACAGTGCTAATAAATTCATAGAGTAGAATAATATATGAAATAAAGTGCAAGGTGCATAATACCACATATAAAAATTATTAAAAGTATTCCATACATAAAAGTATATATTGCAATTCATCAAAATAAAGTGTCCAGTGAAAATTAATCACCAACGTGATACATCTTCATCAAATCCATTATAGGTAAGTCGTCATCGTGGTACCTCTTCATCAATTTACAAAGGTTAAGGTGAAGATAATCATACCCATTTAAAAACAATTATGTCACTCATAAATAGGGTTTAAACAACACTGATTCAGATCCATCACCATTGTCCTATAAAATCTGAAAGAATAACGATATTCATAAAAATTAAAATCTGACATATAGACAATATATTACACGAACATCAGAACACAAAATAAAACTCATTTTACACACAGGCTGAGGTCACGGACAATTAATCTCTAACCAATTATACTAATTAATAATATGTGGTTTTATACAAGATACAGAGGTACAGACACTTTTCACAGTAACAAATGGTGCTTAACTGCTAAAATATTGAAACATTACATAAACCCAATTGGATTGTTTAGTTTTTTTTCCAACCTGCCTAATGCCATCCCTCAGAGAGTTGCACCTGGAGCTACAAGTCACTATTTGCAGTCCGATAATGAAGAATAAATTGTTGCAATGCTGCACATGGGTGGGATGTTTGTGCAAGTGTCCACTGGGTCACAAGTATTGATGCACATTGTACATTGCTGATTGTAATTTTCTGCCCATCAGCACTTGCTTCTGGCATTTGTAAAGTATGCCTTATGCATTTCATTAGAACAAGCCTTCAATGGTTTACTCACACAGCAGTACCGTGTATATGGAAACTATTTTTATAATGGAACTATCTCGAAAATGAAAATTTAATATAAACTTCATCATACTGAAATAAGTAAATTTCTAATTACTATCAATTAAATATTCTGCATCATTTCTGAAATAATCAAGTTTAGCTCCAATATATCTTATTGGGGGGCTCCTTTTGCCTAGAAGATGTATTAGAGCTCACTCTATTAAAATCACCAGACATCATGTCTTTCTACATGCAGGATTTGTGCAAAAGGCAGTTATTTTGCTTGATTTAGTTTTTACTGGAATCAGATATTTGAATGAGCTCTAATCTGCTAGGAAATTAAGCCCCCCTATAAGATATATTGGATCTAACTGTCAATGAATATCTGACACCCAACTGCTGCATGGAAAGATAACGAAGAGAAACAGATGCTGAGAGAGGGATAATGAACATAAACTTGACTATTTCAAAAGTAATGCAAAATGTTTAACTGATTGCATTTAGAAAGTTTCGTATTTCAGTATGATGAAGCTTATATTGAATTTTCATTTTCGCAATAGTTCCCCTTTAAGTAATGGCTACCATGGTTGTAGGAGCTGTTTTACTCAATAGAAATTATCAGTTGCATGTGTTATGTACCACTTTCATTAACCCTTTTTATTGAACTATAAGTGAATCATCATGTGATAATCAGATAGCTAATTATACTTAGTACTATGCATTAACAAAGAACAGTTTAACGAATCTGTGAACTCTTAATCCTTTAGGTCCATCCTCACACTCTGTGTCGTGTGTGATCATGAAGTCATTATTAATCAAACATATACAGTATAAGGAAGTAGGTCATATACTTACTAAATATAGGCACAGTATAATAATTCGATTTTTAAAGCTAAAGGGTTTTATCATCTCGGCCAATTAGGCCTAGCACAGTTGAACTGTTACTGTTAAATATACAAATGGCTCTCTGACTGCACAATCGTGTGTGTCATTGTCATAGAGGATTCTCATGCTGATGTGTTGCATCATTTCTAGCTTGCTCTAACCTTCACTTGCCCTAAACACATTGACACCAATTGCTATAATTTATAAGTGCCATCGGGCGTAGGAAGGGAACATTTTCACCCCACCAGTTTGTTCGGATAGAGATGAGCAAATAGATCTGTGCAGACTGCAGCTTGTTATGCACTGTAGTGGTAATAAAAGCAAAAGCATCTGCGATTCCATAGAAACGGTCTAATTTCAGTGCAATGCAGAAAGTAGTAAAATAGACAATTTAATGCTTCTGGCATCCCTGGTTCTGCATATTAAGCATCTGGTTTCTAAGTGCAGAGATAGAAAGAAACAGTGCTATGTGTCATGACATCAAGTGATGGGCGAATTTATTCGGCAGGCATGGAATTTCCCAATAGACTTTAATGCATTTTGACGTGTTTTGCAAATTTTTCGGCAAAGTGAAATGAGACAGATTCGCTCATCACTGATGACATCTTTGGTGAGATCAGCAATACAATTAAAGCTCCCAAATTCACCGCCATCTTTATACGAGCTATGAAGCAGCAGTGGTGCATAACTGTTTAATGCAAGGCAATATAGGGTGGGTAAAACATTAAAGGAGAAGGAAGGTCATATCCCACTTGGGGGTACCAAATGTTAGGCACTCCCAAGTGAATGTATTTACTTACCTGACTTAACTGCACCAGCCCGCGGATCTTCCAGTGAGCACCACAAAGCGATCCTCTTTCGGCTCTTCTTCTCACGACTGCATATGCACATTAGAGCAAAAAGCCCAACTTTAATGAAAAACCGGCTATTTCCTTCTGCTGTGCATGTGTCTGCCAGGGGAAATTTGAAGAAAGAAACCCGGAAAGATGATCGCACTGTGATGCTCACTGGAAGAACCCCGGGCCGCTGCAGTCTTCTGCTGATAGGAGCACCAGCGTGGGGTTTCAGGTAAGTAAATACAATCACTTGGGGGTGCCTAACATTTGTTTGTTATAATTTGCTACATTTAGTTGATACATTTCGCAGGATTAACTTTGGAATATTAGCAACTATTGTATCAATTCTAATAGCTGCCTTTAATGAAGCTCAGGGATTCGGCTCAGCAGGGCTAAAGATAGCAAATGCATCAACTAAATGTAAAGATTTAGAACAGTTAAAGAGTCGGGGCCAGAGCTACTTTAGAAGTTAAAAATTAAACTTTACACTTCAATATTAGAAAAACAGACACAAATTTGTTTGAAGATGAACAACACCTTTAATTAGCTGCTGGTGGCCAGATGTGAGCAAAAATATTAACTCTATTGTTCTTGAACAGCTTCTACACCCTCTAACATGACGAATGTGGAAAAGGTAACGATACATGGAGTGATGTGTGACCCTAAATTTAGCCTACAAGTTTATAATTCAAAATTAAGACTGCACGTTCCAATTTGACAGCTATCTATGCATAGCAAATTAATGTGGTTGGGCATATAACCAGTCCATGTATTAGTACAAAATTTACTATGGGATAATTAGGCATAAATATTTATGTTTTAATAAAATACTTTTAAACCTACCTGTTCAAAGCCATGCCAGCTCACACTAATAGCAGCCTTCCATCGATGACACAATTTACTTAACCCTGTTAGTGCCAGCAGTAATCCCCCTAATCTACCTCCACTGTAAACTAATTTACATAATTGTTCTACTGCCTGGCCTTGGCACAATTCAGGTTTTACTAAAAACATACACAATGCTATATATCTCTTACGAAGGAAGTGAATGTATAAAACCAGAACACACACATAAAATGTAAAGTAATTGTTTATTTATCCAGTTATGTATTATTATGTATTAAAATACTTTTGCTTGGATATAAGTGTATATATATATATATATATATATATATATATATATATATATATATATATATATATATATTTCCAGCTGTGGTGCACTCCAAGAGTGCCTGAGTACTGTCACATATATTATAGATAATAGTTTCCCCAAATTGACACACTCCAGCACTTTATAATGCAGTTAAAAAGGAAAATTTATTGTCAATGTTCTGGACCCTTCTCAAGACATTTAAATGTCTTGAGAAAGGTCCAGAAAAGGGCCGAAAGTTGACAATAAATTTTCCTTTTCAACTGCATTATGAAGTCCTGGAGTATGTCAATAATAGGAAACTATTTTATATATATATATATATATATATATATATATATATATATATATATATATATATATAGAAAGATGAAACAGCTCGCACTCACAGGACTTACAAGGTCAAAAAGTGTTTAATACAATCAAAAAATCGACTAACGTTTCGGCTTGCACTCAAGCCTTTCTCACTTTCTACTCAATCCTTGGGCTTTGTTGCACCCAGGCAACTTTGAACTATCGTGCAGTGCCGGCTTCCATACGTTCTTTATATATATATATATATATATATATATATATATATATATATATATATATATATATATATATATATATATATATATAAAGAACAGCAGGTATGGGCAGCACACCCTGGAATTAGTTGAGGCCTGGTTGCTCATGCGTAAATGCGTAAATAGAAAAAATTTTAAAAAAAGTTTATTGATATGGCGTTTCGGTCCCACACAGGAACCTTTATCAAGGACCGAAACGTCGGATCAATAAACTTTTTTTCTTTTTCATTCTCATCGCCTTTGATGTATAAATCCTGTGAGTGCCATCACTACATTTTTTCTATACATATATATCAGATAGATATCAGCACAAGCCATAAGCATCTGTGCAGAGAAGAAAGGTTTTGGATACCAAAAGGTAAGGTGGGGGTGCATATTGAATTTTTATAACATTGCTATGAAAATATTGCTATACAGTGTATACATCTAACTCATTTAAGAAAATATTGATTAGTTGCATTGCATACATTAGCACTACATAATAAGTGCAGTTTCAGGTGCAGGTTGCCACCAGGTTTTTTCCTGGTATTCCACTGGCTCACTCTGACCCAATATTCTTCTGGCACAACAGAGCTGTATCTATTGGCCCAGGTTACTGTTGGCCGCCACATTTGAGGTGGTGGTAGCTTGAGAGTTACCATGCATCCATTGATGCAAAATTCACAACAGAAGGTAGGACAAAAGGAGCAACACGTTTAATAAATGGTATTTTTCTGAGAAACTACAGTAGCAAACTTTGCAGGACTGCAGCCACTCATAGATGAACCCTATTGTCACAAATCTTCAACTTGTGTTTGTCCAGCAGCTGCTAAGCCTTATTTTTGAGCATTCCAAGACAGATCTCAAGTAGCCTAAGTCAGAGTTGCAATGCCTCCTGGATGTCCTATCAATGCATCCAGCCAAGCTTGCAGTGACACAGCAGTACTCTTGTATTAACTGATATAAAATGACACATTTTTCAAAGTCTTTGAAGTCAGCATGTCTGCTGTTATTTCTGTGCTTTTGTAACTTATTTTTGCTCTAATTTGCAGCTTGTGCTGATACAATAGCTGCTTCCATTCCTTATTTCACATAAGGAAATCTGGCTATGCACAGCTTTGCTCCATTTAGTAGTCTGAATTCCTTTTAGACAGCTTGCATTTAAAATTTACAGCCATTCCCATTTCTTCTGTATATATTTTGATAACTTATATATGAGCCACTGTCTATCCATCCTAATACACAGCAAGTGTGCTTTTTTTGGCCTGACTTTGCATATTTGCATATTCTGCTTTTTTTCTTTTAGTTTAACAAGTCTTTCTGAAGCAACGATCGTTTTAAAAACATCAGCTGCATTTTTAGATTCTAGAATGCAGAGAAGTGGTAAAAGTTCAGATGTAAGACTATTTTGTTCATGAGACACTACTTTCATGTGTCATGCCATCATGTACATGTATTACAGAATGAAGCGGAATAAGAAATAGACACTTTTTGAAAAACATTTATAGAATCTAGAATCTTCAACCTAAGGGACAGATTTATCAAGGGTCGAATTGAAAATTTGAATTTTTTAATTTTTTAATTTTTTTTATGGGGGAAAACAGTCAAATTCGATTAGGGAGTAATTCAAATTTAATTCGAGTTTTTTTGGGGAAAAACTTTGAATCATATTCGATCCAATGCGATATTCCTTCGATTCATACGAATTCCGCCGAATACGGATTGAAAAATCTTTGACTTAATTTTGTTTGGTCTTTTTGAATTCGAATTTTGAAGTTTTTTCAATTCGAAATTTGAACCTTCATAAATATGCCCCTAAAATTACCTCGAAATTCGACTTTAAAAATTCGAATTTTCACTTTGACCCATGACAAATCTGCCCCAAGTGTATGGCTAAACTGAGTTGTGTGCCTGCTTTCTAACATAGCGATGTAAACCGTATTTTGAAATGACTCCTGGTGGATGCACATGCAAATGTCAGAGAATTTGTAATATTTGGCCTCATTTCTTATTACAAATTCTGTAAGTATGGCCTTTATATCTACCATGGCATAGAACATTGATGGAAACCAAGACTGTGCTATTTTTCTTCTTATTTTACTAGCAATTGCATTCCTCTCATTAACAACTTGACATTACATTTTATGTTAAACAGTTATCTTTTTAAAGGTCCTCTATTTTAGTGTAACAATAAAGATGAGGAAATTATATTAATTTGACTTTCTGTATGGCTACATTGATATGTATATTTCGACAACAATTAGCATAATTTTATCAATTAGCAACCTCTTTTCTGTTAAATCAGTCTTGGCTATAAGCTCAGCTATGCGTTGTCCTTCCTTTGCCACTGCAGTATTTTGTGCCTAATGGTTTCCTTTCTGTGAAATACTCAGCTGTATAGAACTTCTGAAATATCATTCCTTTTAAAGAATCTGTTTGATTCCTATCATTACTGAAGAGCAAACAGCAGCCAAAAAAATTCTAGAGACATTGTTGTGAAAATGCAGTTGCAGAATGCAATAAATGGAACAAGTGCAACTGATGTAATATCTGCTGTTTTATGCTAAAGTCATTATTCTCTCTCACCTTAAAGCCATACATTATATCCGGAGAAGTGTGCAACCAAGCATTTATTGCATGTTAATAAGAAAATCATATTTTTGCTTCTAGTGCTATTTTTGCTGATTCACACCGGCAAATGTGATGATTCTCAGAAGTGGACATGGGATCATTATTTTGAAAACAAAATGAATTTTCTTAGAATCATAGTGCTGGAACCTACAATCCTTGTAATTTTAATCCTCAAAGACAGTATCTATTGCAATAATTGGTAAATATAGCTTCTGTCAAGCAGTATATAGTATGTGTGTGTGTGGAGGGGTGCAATCACTACTACTACGTGTACTCATAATAAGATACTCCCATATTTGAATATCAGCCTTATTGAACCACATCCCCCCACAGTCTGATACACATTCCTACCTTACTATCCATGATCATTTCATGCACACAGAGCAGACACCACTATTGCTGATGCTCTAGCTCAGTGCAATGTATCTAAGAATGACATTTTGCTTGTATTTTTCATTTTTCACTTTTCAGACATTTTATCTGAAATGTAACATTTTTCTTCAAAAGTCTCTTTAAAATGATATGCTTTGAAAGAAAATAATAAGTAATAAGAAATGAAACAGGTTAAAAAAAATAACCAACATTTAAGATTTTCTTAACTTTTTTTTCTAAATGACCATTTGTTTTATTAGCATATAGCATAATGGAAAAGTTTAAACCAGAAAACAATTGAACAGATCTGAGGAAAGCCCAGTTGGACCATAAACAAATAAGAAATAAGAAAATCTATCCAACAAGTCAACCAGTTTTTTTTTTCAAAAAGCTTTATTGTAAACTTCCAACCATACAAAGCCTTAATTGCATGTACAATTTTGTTTAACATAAAACAAATTTGTTTTTACCATCAGTATTTCAGATAGATTTGTTTGTGAGAAAAACTTGCCACCTGGCGAGATAATATAACAAAATGACCATAATTTGTAGCATGGCAAGTTTTATTGCTACTCTCTGCAGAGGAGGTCTATGTATCATGGGGAATATTGTAGTACTATGAGTAGGGAAAAAGATAATAATAGACGGAAAAGTAAAGGGGTACAGCAGGGTGATGTAGGACTCGCTCCTCTTTATTGATATGTTTTGTAGACATCTTTGAACATAAACCATCTCATCCAGATAGCAGAGAATTTTGCAAACTGATCCGAGTTGTAGGACGACATTTCCTCAAATCTGTATTTTTCTGTAATTTTGTTAAAACAGTCTTTTATGGTGGGAATATATGTAGTTTTCCAGTGTAACGGTATTAAAAGTTTTGCTGCATTCAGCAGTTGAGGCTCTAGGCCAGAGTTGAAAGTTGCAACTGGTTGTGTATTGGGAAATAACAGGACTTGTAAAGGGTCTGCCGGTATGGTGCCCCCGAGGATCTGGCTAGCCAATGAGCATACCTCTTCCCAGAAAGGTCTTAAAAGGTCACAGGTCCAGAAGATATGGTATAAAGTACCTGACACTCTGGGTCGGTGCTCCTATCAACAGCATAGTGTATCAGCCCAGGGTTCTGCCAGCGAGCACCACAAAGTGATCCTCTTCTTTACGTTTTCGTTAAAGTTCAGCTTTTCGCTCTTCTGTGCATAAGCAGCCGTGAGCTGAAGGAAGAAGCAGGAAGAGGATTGCTCTGTTGTGTTTGCTGGAAGAACACCCAGGCTAGTGCAGTTTTCTGCTGACAGGAGCACCGGCCCGGAGTGTTAAGGAAGTAAATACAATCACTTGCTTAACTTTTGAAACCCCAAGTAAAAAAATACTTTCCTTCTCCTGGTCTCCTAATTAATCTCGTATCTATGCAAGTGCATTACAAAGACAAGGGTTTTTTGTTACAAACTTATGATCATAAAATTGATTAGCCACCATACCACGTCAAGGTAAACCCCATATTTTTCAAACTGGTGACCATTAAATGCTCTTATTGGTTGCTGTGGGTGACTAAACCTTTTCCATATATGTAAAATGCTGTGCTATGTATTGCCTTCTTAGTCACTGATAATGCTTGTCTTTAAAGGAGAATTCAACCCTGTAGAGAAAAACCCTGTACCCCCACCCCACATAGGCCCCCCTCCCTCCTCCCCCCAGCCTAACTGCCCCCCCGGGAAATGCCCCATACTTTATACTTACCCCTCGTCGCAGATTCTGGCATCGGACTTCACGGCATCCATCTTCCGGGTCTTCGGTAAGCTGACAGGAGATCGGTATGTCGGCGCATGCGCAAATGGAGGAGTTTGCTGGTTTGGATAACTGCACATGCACCGAATTGGATGGAAATTGCTGAAGCTCCAGAATAAGATATGAAGACCCGGAAGATGGCTGCCGTGAAGTCTGATGCCAGAATCTGTGACGAGGGGTAAGTATAAAGTATGGGGCATTTCCCCAGAGGCCAGTTAGCCTGGGGGGAGGAGGGAGGGGGGTCTAAGTGGGGTGGAGGGTACAGGGTTTTTTCTACAGGGTTGAATTCTCCTTTAAACTGTCTGAATTCTACATAGAGGAATTACAAACTCTGTTGATATGATTTTCTGTTTGGCAAAAGTGTATGTAATAACTGAAATAATCATTAATGTATACTGTCTGCTGCCTTACTCTGCTGCTGCCTTTACCACCACCATAGAGATACATTGCATTCTTTAAAGAGATACTGACACCAGAAATTAAACTCTTTTACTCCTATCATAATATTGCATTTGAAAGCTACTTATAACTTTGCCATAAAGTATTTTCATAATGCTTTTACATTACCTGTCTGATGCCCCATGTTCCTGTATGAGGGGGCTGCCATATTTGTGCAGCAGGAGTCCGTTAGCATTGGAAACTTTACTGACAGGCTGAGATGGGACAGTAAGGTTGGCAAAACAGTCAGGTTTAGAAACTTAAACTAACAATTACTTACAAAAACAAACCTCTCAGCAAAAAACATGACCTATAGGTAACTTTTAATGTACATTCATATTTTAAAAAGTGTCAGTATCACTTTAACTTCTATTCCACATTTACTATCCCTTTTGCTTTCAATAACAAAGTTGGTAGGGCACTGATGCCAAGGTAAACAGAGCCAAAATCCAATGCTCTGGTCTGTTATGTAAACACACTCAGAGATGAGTCAGAGTAAAATTGAAAAGAAGCCATTCTCATTCCTTCAGTATGTTGCCATATGTTGCATGAGATTCTGAACCTCTTTTATGCTGTTTGCATTGATAAACACTGATTATATCACAAAAACAGTTTCCCCAGCGTCACTTATTGGGACTTCAAGACAGTTATCTTTACTACGAGTCCTATGGCCAATCAACATACACGGGAAATTGTTATAGGTTAATCTATTTCAATATTCTGTTCAAATGCCGGTTCCAGCTTACCCTTAAGGATTGTTGGTCCGGTTGCACCATGCCCCGGACCCCTCACGTGTTTGCTGGATTCGGCTCCCCAAAAGGATGAAAGTATGAGAGGGGTTAAGTGGGTTTAAAAGGGCGATTGGCCAGGAGGAAATGAGGTCTCTGATGAAGTGCAGTGACACGAAACGCGTCAGACCTCATGGCGCAGGGTTACACAGTTTGTTAAAATGTTAAATCTTCAATAAAATCAAAGTTTTTACCACTGATCTGAAGACCAAGCGATTCCTTGGGTGATCCGAAGAGTGCGTTGCCCAGAACTCTTGTGTGTGCAACATTGCGTTGATAAACACTGATCCAAACATTGATTTTCCAAAAGAAAATTATAATGACTAAATCACTGGACCACATATATATGAAAGTTAACATCTCCTTTAATAAAGCAGAAAAAACGGATATATGCTTAACATCATTTAATAAGAAATATGGATTTGGACAAAAAGTTTCATAAAATGCAATATAATTGCCTGTGCTTTGCAGTTCATGTGAGTTGCACTTTTATAAAAGTTACGCAGATTTTGCTCACTGTGTGCAACAATGTTTGGGGGGGGGGAGGAAATCTTATTAGTTACTGTTTATAAATATAGGTTTTATTTTGTAATAAAGGACTATGCTATTTGTTCTGCATCTGTGCTTCAGTAATACTGAATGGGTTAAAATATGATTGTTCATGTGAGTGTGTGTGTGTGTGTTTGCATGCAAGCAAATATAATACTATGCAAAGCACAGTGTATAAGTAGACTTGAAATGAAAGTTGAGCACTAATCTATGAGCTATAATTAGTTCTTCATTTTAATCGATCTTATGGAGCTGATGGATTTATTGATGTGGCTAGAAACCCTGAAAACGAACCTTAGAAATCAATACACACACATAATGCAGTGACTTTGCTAAACATATGTGTTAAATCAGATATCCTTATAACTTGCTGCTCTGTAGATGCTGAGCTGCCATCTCCAGCATTCACTGGAATCCACACAGTGTGAAAAGGGGGTGCCCCCTGCATTTGTGGCCCTGAATTTAGTCATGCTGAGATTCATGACAGAGCTGTTAATTTTGTTTTTTTCATTGTCTTTCGCCTCAGTTGTAAAATGTGTCATCCAAACAGGGCGGATGCACTCACGTGGTTCAGCTGCTGGCAAGGTGTCACCATTTTGTGGTGAAGCAATGGAAACTGTTAAAAGTAAGATGCCATTTTAGAACAAGGAGCCCAAAGGTGTAGAGATAATGGCTTGCATATGACAGAGCTAGTAGCAGCATGTTGTTAGTATATACAGCTACTTTCTGGCAGCAGAACAGTGTGCTACAGTTTATTGTATTACTGGAATCAAAAAGCCTATTTACTATTTAACTCCAGTATCCCCTGGGGAAGGCAGACGCATGGACAGATATCCTTTTTAGGGTGCTTGCTATATTTCTGTTCGTGGTATAGATTTTTTTTAAATGCCTGGATAGAGAGAGCTTTTGTTCATATTTTCGCTGGTCTGTAGTATATTGACAAAGTGTCTGCTGGATGAAGGGAATACTTTTACAGTTTAAAGACGACTGCAGATTTGTGTGAGAAGGCAGCCCTGCCTATAGTTTTGAAGGAAGTGAATCTGATAGGTCAGAAGAATGTACCATTTATAAACACCCCTCCTTTCCTTTTATATTCATGTGCGAGATGCAGCAGGCTGAATGCAGACTGTGCACAAGGCAGAACAGGCAACACAGGAGAAGAGTCAGCTCAGAACAGGGATCTGCAATTTTAGGGCTTGCCTCCTAGCTCACTTATTCTCCCCATTGCTTCTGCGTTGCCTGTTTATAGGGGCTGTCGTTGGAACAGAACATGGTTTAACCCACTGACTGCATGCTGCATGTTGGGTAAATTCAAACCCACATGCGGAGCCTGGTGCAGAGGAATTATTTACATCTGATGGATATTTTCTCCGCTTATTGCATAGTAATGAAGCCCTGACAGGAGCAACCTTTCATAAGACAGCCCACATTATTGGCTTCCTGCCCAGAATATTGCTGCAACACTATCTGTGATTGGTTATCTTCCTATCATGCATTGCTTCACAAGGGAAACTGCCCCCTTTTTTTAATAAATCTACGATGGCTGGCTGCACTATGCTTCTCTGTAAGTATTGGGCATGGTGAGAAATCGGCAAGCTTGGTATGGGACGGGGATAAAAGTGGGCGAGAGAAGTGAAGTGCTGCTTGGTAAATTTTAACATGTTTGTTTTTTCTACAGGTTGGTACTAAGAAGTGCCTTTCCTGACGTCTCTGCTGCTTGGAACCCGCTTGTAGAGCAGCCTCTGCTTTTGCCTTGCTTGCTGCCAGCTAGACTGCGACGAGAGCACATCCACCCTTCTCATCTAGCCCAGACAACCCCCTATTTTTGCTCTTAATCAAGAGAAAGCCCTATGCCTCATGCTGTTATTATAGTAGCAAAAGAGAAACGATTGCTGAAAGTTATTTGCTGTCAGAGACAGAGAAGATAGAGTGAAAGGGAGTGAAAGAGAGAGAGGGAGAGAGCAAAGCCTTGATTATTGTCCTACACTGCTGCATCTCTCTATGCCAAACTAATCAATACCGATTGCACTGCAAAACCCAACTGCCAATTCAGCTGTGTGGAGATTACCTTTCTGACAACTTTACTGAGAGCAGCTTGGAAATTCTGTGTCAGCAGAGGGTCTGCCACGTTTGTATGCTTGCAATTCGGGCTCGAAATTGGAACTCTAAATAGGTTCCTGAGAGTTTCAGAACAAGCTCCAGGACATAGCTTTTTTTTTCTTTTCTTTTTTTCTTTCTAATGATAGCTGGATGATCACACCTTTTCCAAATACTTTGTCTTAATAATGTATTAAGTTGTTTCCAAAGTGGGAAAGTGGGACTGTATGTGGATACGGAGTGCACAGTCTTGCCATTCAAAAACAAAAATAGACAGTTGGATTTACTTCCACCTGTTTTACTCAGAATTTGTAACTGCCTGTACATTTTTTAAGTATGGCTGTTAGTGTCGCACCAATTCGGGACACTAAATGGCTAACGCTGGAAGTGTGTAGAGAGTTCCAAAGGGGGACGTGTTCACGGCCAGATACAGAATGTAAATTTGCACATCCATCGAAAAGCTGCCAAGTTGAAAATGGACGGGTAATCGCCTGCTTTGATTCACTGAAAGTGAGTAAACATTCTATTTGCTTTAAGAACAAACATTAAGTAATGTGACCATGGCAAACAAAAAACTTCATTCAGACAGTGAAATGAACACAGTTACTGTTACTGACTGTTTTCTTAAGAGTTTGCTTCTTTCCTTTTCTGTGGGATAGGGTTACCAACATATATGCTTGGCATCACTGGGTATAATGGGAAGGATGTACCAATCTATATGCTTTAGTATCAGTGGTTATAATGGGATAGGCTAATTAGCATATTTGCTTTAGTACTGATGGTTATAATACCTAAAGTTTGATTGTATAAACTTCAGCACAACTGCCTGGTTTAATTAATGTTCCTCTATTAAGGTCTATGTGGTATCTTTATTCGAAATGAAAACTGAAAGTTTTTCTTCTTTTTTTTAATTTTCTCTCTGAGCCATTATACTGGAAAAGCCATAAATCTTACTTATCTAACAAATGAATAGTTAATATATTATTAACTGTGAAACCTGAGGCCTGGGTATCTGGAAGCATGACATAAAAAATTGTTGGATGACCTTAAGAAATACCAAGTCTGAATGTTAAATTAGTAAAGCAGTGGGGGTTAAATACAAAGTACAAAGAAGTTGTGACCACTACCAGACCACTGAACCTAAGGGCCGCTCCTGTTTGCTTAAAAAAAGAAGGAAAATCGTCTTGCACTTGGGGGTGTTAGGCACCCCAAGTGATTTTATTTATCAGCAAAAAACGGCACCAGCCGGGGTTCTTCCAGTGAGCACCACGAAGCAAACCTCTTCCGGCTTCTTCTTTCTTCAAATTTCCCGGGGCAGATGCATGCACAATAGAACAAAATATCTGACTTTTTAGTTAAAGTTTGGCTTTTCGCTCCACTGTGCATGCGCAGCCACGCAAAGAAAATGGAAGACAGAAGAGAATCGCTCCGTGGTGCTCACTAGAAGAACCCCGGGCTTGTACAGTTTTCTGCTGATAGGAGCACCGGCTTGGGGTTTCAGGTAAGTAAATACCTAACATTCGGCACCCCCAAGTACAAGAAGACTTTCCTTCTCAGTACGCAATCTCAAATGCAGTGGTTGAGGGATATGGATGGATAGAAAAATACATCTTGTCATAGCTGGGGCTAAGACAGAACCAGTAGGCTTCTAATTAAAGCATTGGTGAAACCTAAACTGTATTTCCCAGGCATGCTAGTATATGCAACTCACTAACAGCTACAGTGACACACGATAACTCTTCAGTGACTTAGTTATCATATATAGGATATAATGACATTTACTTTATTTAAATGTATAGATTTATGTTGAATGATAGGCTAGATAAAGTCCTAAGGGGCTGACTGTGTTGTTACCTTGCAGTTACGTTCTGACTTCACTTAATTGTATATCCAAATGACAAGCAAGGTCATTTACTAAATATACAAACAAATAGAGGCCCAAAGAGATAAATACCGATCTCAGAAACTGTGTGTGACTAAACTGAACACTGCTCAGAGGATAGCCTAAGACCTGTCCGCATCCAATCTGTAGAAAAGGCAAATGTAATTATGTGCATTGCAACTTCAAACGTTTTGACTGTACTTGCCCAACATTTACATCAAACGATGTATACCTTTAAGGTTACAAATACAAATATAAACCTAACCCTGGATGATTTGCTGTTAGTTATTTCTGCCCTTCCCCCTGATTAAATTGTATAAATAAAATGTGTTGCATTCCTTGTAGCTTTAGGAACTACAACTTCATTCATCAATATTCTGAGGATGATGGGAGTTGTAGTTGGACATCCCCATTCACTTCCAACAGTAAAACTGTTTTTATCTGTTTGATAGAATATTACAATAGTCTGCTTGTTTTGGGGTTTACTATGCCAGCTGCAAACATAACATTACTACACTGACATTTAACTATACAATGGGACTTGAATATAGCGTCAAAAAGTATTTTTTATACTTTTTGTTTAAGGTTAGGGCAAATTAGGATGGCCATATTCGATATAATGTAGCAACATTTCTATACAATATATATCAATACAAGAGAAGCCCCTCTGGGTTCATTATAGGATGCTGTTGAACATTAGTGTTGAGACATAGGGGTAGCGCAAGTTTGTAAGGCCAACTATTTTTAGAACAGCAGAAAGGCAACATCAGTATTTTCAAAGGAGACCCCATGAAATGGCATTACCCTTCAGCTGTGCTTCTCAAATTTTGGCCAAAGTCCCAGGAGTCTTCTACTAAGTACAGCAGAATTTCTTGCTGGATGAACGTAAAGGGCAAATATTTAAAACAGCCAGAACAGTATTTATGAGCACAATTCCTCTTTATCAATATGATGTTCACCAGAAACGGCACTCAGCTCAGGCCTGTGGCACAAGCGGGATGTACATATTGCAGCTTGAGATTTGTTTCCTCTGAAATAAGTTAATCAGTCTTGTGTGCTGCGTTTTACACATGACTGAGCATGAAGAGGAAACAAGCAACAGTATGCATTACTTTCTCACTTAGCACACTCAGTGTCAGCTACCCTGACTAAATACTAATCTAATGCATTTCTACCTACTCTATATATTTAACTTATAACTGATCTCTGGTTGTATTACTGTAGTGTATATTTTGGTAACAGAACAGACAGCAACCCTTTTCAATGTTGTTTGTTTTATTTTTTATATTTTTGTTTAAATACCTTTTAACCAAAATCTACATTCCGTTTAGAACATCAAGTTGTTTTTTTCATAAAACGTCATAGCATTCATTTATTGGAAATGCAACTATAAAAAAATGTTCCATTCTTTGCATCTTTATTAGATTATGGAAAGTTTGTTCCTTTATTCTCTGACAGCAAATCAGGATCATTTTTTGCCACTCTCCTAATGTGTCCAGACCTACCCCATACCTACCTGGGCCATCCCATCCTATCCTGCAGACTACACTACTTGTTTGGTTTGATACATGAGACATTTGTGGGCCAAAAGGTTCAAGCTGCAAAAAATGCAGCAAAACTTGATGATGTAAATCCCAATATAGAATGTCGTCTGATAAAAGAACATGTAATTTTAAGACACTTTCCTTTCTACATTCATTCAAAATTGTCACTGGGTTTTAAAGTTGTTTTTAAAAATAATTGCAGTCAAAAACACAGTTGCATATCACTTTTTGCAATGCTGGTTCTGTATTGAAATAATTTAGAAGACATCAGCCATGCATGCTTCTTCACATGTCTGTTAATCATCTGATTTCTGCCACAACAAAACCAGGGCAGATAGCAATAGACAGACAGCTACTGCTTTCAAAAGCAATTACATGTCCAAATAATATTAAAACTCTCAAATATTACTAATTACTAATGTATGTACACTTAAGTTGCTTAGTATTTATTTTTTTCGAAAATGTTATTTTTGGTTTACATTTTAAGTGCATCTGCAAATGCTCTTCTGTACTTTAATGAAACCTGCTGTATAGTCCTTATATATGCACTAAAGAGCCTCTAAAATTCATATATAAAGAACAAGTGTATCTAACATTTGAATTACAAAAGCATTATTAGATAAAATAGGGGGGGGGCATATTTTTTATTCAGAAACAAGTTATCCAAAAAGCTTTGAATTACAGTAAATCCATCACCATAGAATCCATTTAATCCAATAATTCAGAAAAACCAACCTGGTTTTGTTTGTTGGCCACATGGACATAAAGGAGTGATTTGCATGTCTCCGCCTATAATACCTTATTTGACAGTTAAAAATCTCATTTTTGGTATGAAGGCAGTGTTATGTGTGTAGCATGCGACATGTAAATACCTTCTGTTTTCAGAAGGCTTTACAATCAAATAATTAAAAATTCTAAAATGTCTTTCTTTTTTCCTTGCATTAAGAGAACACTATCTTGTACTTGATTCTAGCGAAGGTATAATTAATCCTTATCGGAAGCAAAATATTCCTATTGGGTGTAATTAATGTTTAAATCATTTTAGAAAACTTTAGGTATAGAGAGAATAATTACAGAAAGATCCCTTATCTGGAAAACCCCAGGTCCCGAGCATGCTGAATAACAGGTGCCATACATGTACAATATGTTAAGTAGGTCTGTATTTTTATTTATGTAGAATAACTTTGACAGATTCTTATATCTAATCTATGATATAGGGGAGAAAGTTCAGTGAGTACATCATTAAAAAGCTAACATGAATTAATTTACATCATATTTTGAGTGGCAGGTATCTAAAGAGATGATAAAATGGAACCTTGTCTTAATGGTACTTTCAATCTAAATCTGTAGACGGCTTCTAGACACAAATATGAGCAACTGATCGTTCTCACGTATAGGATTGTTGCTTTAACAATCCA
The DNA here is from genome assembly GCF_017654675.1 of Xenopus laevis. Classification (NCBI taxonomy): domain Eukaryota; kingdom Metazoa; phylum Chordata; class Amphibia; order Anura; family Pipidae; genus Xenopus; species Xenopus laevis. Next base: position 105,234,221 of record NC_054380.1, on the reverse strand, counting down.
GATTTACAGATATATTGTATATACTGTATCTCCTTTACCAGACTTATATATCTCCTTTACCAGACTTGTTCTAATAGGTCACTTTGATGCCAGAGTCTTTAGGTGGCCTTTTCTTACTCAATGTAGATATATAAGTTGGAAAAAATTTAATTTTAATATATTTTGTAATAATACTGTTGATGCATTCTGAGATTTAATGTTTTAACTGGCATACAGACCAGCGTCAAAGTCAGTAATATAGACACAATGAACAAACCCTTTAGGAACTTTATTCCAAATGCACAATGGATCCATATCATGGGAATTCTACTGTTGCACTCACTTTTATAATTTGTTTGTGATTTATAGTACAGAAGATTTATTTGCCTATATTATCCATATATTCCATTTTTGGTGTCAGTGTAAGTGAGGTCTTACTCAGCTTGCCATGAGTTTTTAACTTTTGCATCCAGGATGTTGCAACTGGTATGGAGTGAGTTGGATAAGAAATAATGTGCTTGAATCATCAACAGACACTTGTTTCTCTCTTTACTGCTTTTTCAGTACACTGAAGGCCAATTCATGGCTTGGTTGCTCAGAGTTGGAGTCAGGTTACAGTCCATGCCCTGTGAGTGCAGAATTTAGTTATTCTGCATGTCATTGATTAAACACCAAGTTTTTAGCACAACATTTTATGCAATGCAAGGACAACAGCTAAAATCACACTGCTAGAAGAGAGAGTTTAAACATTAGCACTCTTACATAATTGTGAAATTCGGGGGAATTAACTGCTTGCCTGCCACAGGTCATAAAATATGTTGCACTGGAAAAGGACCTGACAACATTCTAAGTCTAAGGAAAATTGCTGGCACTTATATGGTGTGTTGTTTATTTTTCCAAATGAATAGCTTGTGTATTTTAAAAGTATATTGCCAATTCCAGTTGGAATTCAAGTGTGCAGCATGAGACCCACGGAGATGAAAATTCTTCTTTTATTGCCATGTAGACAAATAGATCCCACAGCTTTTTCCTTTCTAACAACCTAACTAACGGTGTGTAGAATCTGGGACAAAACATGAAGTTTTGCGTGCAGAAATATCCAGAAGAAAGAAGATTGTTTCAATTGAAGACCAATGAGGTCACATTTGAAAAAGATAAAGTATATATTATATAAAGGCTCATGCATGTAGTTAGTAATATTAGTAAGTAAAGAAGTGGGGTAAGGTTAGTCTCTTCTACATCAAAAAAGATATCAAACACTTTACACAATAAAATTTGTCACAGAAGATAGCATACTACCACTGAGTGGACTTGAAGGCCTAAATATCATTATTTGTAATGTTATCCTAAATGTGTAAACTGCCATTTGGTCATGCAGCATTGCAAGACACGCATACACAGATATTTAAATAAGGGTCACAGAATGAAGCACAAACTAAAGGAAGCTCATTTTTTGAGAGTTTATGAGAGCTATAGTTTATCCCTCCTACGTCCTACTGGCTTGCAGTGTTAATGTTTAGTTGTATTTCTCATGGGATAATATAAGGATGGTAATAATATTTCTTGACTATAGCTGTGTTGTTTGCATTATGAAAAGCAACAATGATAATTGTTAAAATTTGAAGTTAGTATAGATTACAAACATGCAGGCGTTTAGCTATGGGGAACTGCACATCTCAGAACTAAGCTCAAGTTTAGAACAGCTAAGAATGAAGCATAAGTAAAAATGTGTTTATTAAAGAAATAATGGTTGTTGGAATTGTATCCCAATGGGCCTTAAAGCTCAAGAGTGACATTTTACCTTTTCTCTTGCTCATCAATGTGTGTTTTCTCACTACTTTTGCATTTCTTTTGGGTGCTGGTTACTGGATATTTCAATGTGTTCTTTGCTGACTAGATAGAAGGTAAAAGGAGAAAAAGATGAGGTCATAAATGGATCAATAACTTCCACTATATTTAGCTTATCTCCTGTCTCTGCAGTAGGCAGTTAAAACAAAAAAATAAAACTCATTGATTGCTTAGGGATTTTTTTCTCACAGCAAAATTGCTGAATAATATATTTTATGTTCAATGTACATCATTTTTGTATTTGATCCCTCTTCAATCTTCTTAATAAGAATATTTATATTCCATGGGATATTCTTACTTAAGTAATTTAAGAGACTGAGTGCCAATTTTAAATGCTATTACAAGTATTATATTATAAAAGTGAAAACTATTCTGATGATTTTGGTACTAGATAAGAAAAACGGCATAAAATACAGTGAAAGTCACCTCAATGAAGTGTGGAGGCTTGGAAAAATAGCCAGTAGTCCTGGGGAAATTAGAGTGTTTGGGCCCCATAGGAATAATCATTTTAGTAACCATGACCCAAATACATTGTAAAATATATTCTATTTTTTCATGTAGGTTTTTGTTTCTCCACTGATTTAAATTTACCACTAGTGTATCAGAAATCTGTGGTGGTTATTAATCACATGTAGCAAATGAGTACAGTTTCAACACATAACCCATAAGACTTGCTTTACTGTTACTGACACACAAATTGTATTATTACCTAATTGGTAAGGAGAAGGTAATCATGAGTCTCTGATTCTGGAAGATGATGAGCTCTCTCATGACAGTCACATGGCTTGCACAGAATTTACACCGATATCATTTTCGCTCTGCTTGGACTGAATGTATAATTGTCATTGGTAGTTTTCTTTTCTAGGGTAGATCTGTTATGCAATATGTTCCCATGTACCATAGCCACACTACTGTAAGCAGCATTCTTCATCCTTCATCTGCACTGAAAAAGCCTTAGGTAATAATGGTTTAAAATGTTAGGGATCAACTTAATTAGACTCATGAGGCATTTTGAGTGAGAAGCTGTATTCTTTCTACTCTTAATAAGATTATATTTGTCTTTTTTTTCTGTTTTGTAGTTACAGTTTGTCTACAACTAAAATAAACTGACCACTGAATCCCTGATAGTCAAATGGACAGAATATTCCAATAATGGCCTAAAATCTGTGACAAGATGGTTGCTTGCACATGTAACTTTTAGGGGAATTTAGCTATGTTAAGCAGGTCAGCAGAGGATCATGAGCAAAACGTCAGGGACACTACAGTCGAAAATACAGATTTATTCAGGCAATTCTTCCCAACATAAATATTAAAGAAACACAGTTCATTAGCCTTTCCACAGCATGCATTGGACACTTTTCCCCTCTCTTTTGGGTTATCACCATTCAGGTTGGCTCCACTTTCCCCTCCAGGGATATCAGCTCACTAGCCTCTGGTCTGGCACACCTTCTGGCAGCAGCACATCTCCCTCCAGCACAGGAAGGGTGTTCAGGGACCCATACCCTCCTCTAGCACAAGGTGGTATCCCAGGACTCTGAGGTGTAATCCCACATCCCTTTTGCAGCTCACTTGCAGCATAATCAGATAGCTACCTCTAACTGGGCAGGTACAAAATCCTAAATGGACTATGGAATGAAAGGCCAACCTTGCTCTACTCCATTCACTCCAGGGACCCATTTATCCAGCTTTTCCTGGTAAATAAACATAGCCTTGCTTACTGCAGCAATACACAGTTTTCCCTGGAGTTTAACTGTTTACCACTGGTGAAAATACACAAAATCATGACCTTTTTAAGCACACCTCTTACAAATCATGCACATTTGTAACTAACTGAAACCTTCAAAAATAAGAAAACAACTACTGTCAAATTGACTGTTTAGAGCCAGATTCTAAACCTTATTACACTGACCAATATATTTGATGTAATTTAACACATCATTTACTATAAAACAGCATCCCAGTGTAAATTAATCAGTGTAATTTACAGGAAATAAGCTGTTTCAGTCAGCTGAAAATGGACAGGCATATTAATCTCCTTCCTGCTATTTTTTAGATAGGAAGTTTTTACCCAAGCCATTTCAATGAGTAATTTTTTATTTCTATTGGATGCTTTAGGTGTTACTAAAGGTATTTGCTGTCTAAAGGTATTCCCTCTTGCCCATTGTTAACTGATGTATAAAACACATAAAAAACACTATTAACGATTGTTTAATTTGTTTTACTAGTTTAGTTTAATTTTTTCCAACTCATTAATATCCTTCTTATGTACAAGGGCACAAACTGCATTTTAGACTTGAAATGTGGTGTCACCAGAGATATACTGTATAAAGAAGGAAAACCTTGTTTTTGTTCCTTGAACCAATGTTTTTTGTCTACTATACAGTTATTAATAAGCTTTAGCAGACATTGACTAAAACTGACTTGGTTTCTAAACTATGTTATTCACAAATAAGGAGCCCCCCTAGCACAATCCCATTTAGTGTATAAATTAAATTCATAGCATTTATATATGTAGAAACTCAGTTGCCAAGTTGGTGCTCATGTGCCAATTTATTCAAATCACTCTGCAAATTAGAAATGTCCTGTATAGAACCAATTTAATATCAGCAGCAAAATCAAGATCAGCACTTACAATACCAGCTTCAAGGACATTTTTAACTAAGCTAAAAAGCATTGGTCCAAGGATGCAGACACAGACCCTACTGCAAAAAAAACCTTCTGTTTATCACTACTCCTTGCATTTATCAGTCAGTTATCTGTAATATATTCAGCAGCCACTGACTAAAACTGACTAGGTTTCTAAATTATGTTATTCACAAATAAGCAGCCCCCCTAGCACAATCCATTTTAGTGTATAAATTAAATGTATAACTTTGCATTTATGTATGTAGAAATTCAGTTGCCAAGTTGGTGCTCAGACCCCCAATTTATTCAAATCACTCTGCAATATTAGAAATGTCCTGCATGGAACCAATTTAATATCAGCAGCAAAATCAAGCTCAGCACTTACAATACCAGCTTCAAGGACATTTGTAACTAAATTAAAAAGCATTGGTCCAAGGACACAGACCCTACTCTGCAAAAAACACCCTTCTGTTTATCCCTACTCCTTGCTTTTATTAGTCAGTTCTCTGTAATTTATTCAAGGCCAATATTCTTTAATCTAATCAGTAACCTTCTTTGCGTACTGTATCACATGCTTTAGCAAATCTAATAATGTTGCATCCATTGGCACCCCAAGGTCAATTTATCTTCTCACCTCTTCTTAGAAGGGAATTAAGTTTGTGTGGCATGATTTATTGTGCATCAAACCTTGCTGGCACGCGTCTTTGTAATTTAGAATTTATTTCAATATATAGGTTTTCTCTCCACCTGCACATCTACACAGGCAGTGAAAAGGCTGCTGACTTCTGCTCTTTGTTCTGTATGTACTGACAGGAATGGCTTTGGGCTGTCAGCACATGCACTGTAAAAATGTTAACACGGAAATGCAAAAGAATGCATTTTCACATCACAGTCTTGCTAGTCTGTGTGCCAACAGGCCATCTAGAGTGCCTACATGCCAAACAAATTCTCCTACTGACCCATAGCTGAAGACAGAATCCTCTTTTGAATAATGGCTCCTAATTAGCATTTTGACAATATTATGCTACAATAACAGACATCAAAGAATCAAGGAGGATTAAGTAAAGTTGTCTGGCAACCACAATGATAAGCAGTAGAGTACATTTTGTGTCTGAGGTGAATGCCATGAGGTCCTGGATTTTGTCTTCTAATGATTTGGTGTTTGGTGTAAGACAACCGGTCACCTATACCTAAACTAAAGAGGGACTTAATTAACTAGTACCTCACACCTCATACTAAGAACCTGTGCAGGCAGGTTGATAGAAGACTGCATCAGCTTGGTCCTTTCCCTGAAGTTGATGTTGGATATGTCACGTCTCAGTAGTTCTCGGGCCTTACTGTAGTTTTTCCTGTTCACCATCTCGACTTCAACACTGCAGTAATGACAGCTGCGTGAGTCAGGAGTGCAAATGTAAATTGTGAAGTACTATCTCTTTAAATTTAATTGATATACTGTATGTCTAATCCCTGGACAGATATCAGCGAGGCAGGATACTGATTTGGAAAAATATACACTTTACTAGGCTGCTAGTTTAGTGTGGATGGGCCAATTCAGCAGTCAACTTGTAAAGAGCTTTATTCTTGTTTTTAGGGATGCACCAAATCCAGGATTTGGTATTTTTCAGCAGGATTCGTATTCGGCAAGGAAAGGTTTTGCTCTGTTTTTATTTGGAAATATAAAGAGATGTATATAGATATGTATATTTGTTAAGTAGTACAGCTAGGGAATCTAAAAGTCCTGGGACTTACTACAAGTCTGCTTAAAATCATTTAAACATTAAATAAACCCAACAGGATTTTTTTTTACAACCAGTTTGGATTTATACAGCTTATTTAGGATCAACTGCAAGTATAGTTTTATAATTAATGAAAAAAAGGAAGATTTAAAAATAAAATTAGAATCATATGCTTAAAATAGGCTCTATGGGAATTCTGGAATTCAGAGCTTTCTGGATAAAGGAGATCCCATACCTGTATTTTAAAGACATGCCATTCGTTCTGTGTTTATGTTAAAATTGTGCCCTAGTTAATTTGCAGTAGAGATGCCCTCATCTTGCATGTCTCAAAGTTAGCATCACTCCTTTTGAGTCATCTCTGCAGCAGCAATTGTGATGTTACAAAATGGCAGTTGAATTTAGAAAGCTAAATTAGGCCACATTGTTAAACAAAGAAAATGTTTAATTGCATTGCGTTTTGAAGTGTAAAACTGATTATTGCAAAGAAAAAATGAAATTAAAATTTCAACTTTGTATTTTTTGAACAAGAGAAAGAATGTTCACTTTGTGCCATGAATGTCATGATAATTACTAGTTTCACAAAAAAAGCAGTCACACTTTTATAATTTATACAAATACATGTATTCATCCCTTATGATTATATTTTTTAACTAACTTTTTTTTAAGTAAACTCATTATTATTACTCTTAAGTGGATTCCACTTGTCTTCGCAGATTTGTATCAGCACAAATATACCTAGTTTTAAGAGAACAACATTATTAAATATTCTGCAGATGACTATACTAACTAGGGAAAATAAGACACTTCTCCCGTTGGAGCACCTATCATAGGGAAAAGAAAGCATTTTCCACAAAATTCTACAATGTTACACCTACCCCCCAAAAAACAGTGTATTTCATTGTTAAATCATTTCCAGATAATTACTGTATGTCAGCATTTTATTTGTTGGAAAAAAAAAGTGAACTATGCATGTGACCTTGCTCCCTTAATTTGTACTTTATTTAGAAAACAAACGATTGTGCCAGGTGAGCACACATGACTAGTACTGTAGGTGACAGGTCACTTACATAGCAACTGCAGAACGATGATAGAATGCTAAGTACGCAGCTCAGTTAGAAACACTCAGTAACACAAAAACTTTTAGTTTGAAATGTAATTATATAAACACGGGAAATATATCACATTTATAGTATTCAGCATTACATTGTTTCAGTGTCACAGAGACTGTGGAGATGTTCAAGGCCTGTGGGCTTATAGAAGGAACCTACTGTATAACACTAGTATGTTGACTGTAGATTGCTTTACATTTGCTCCCCATTTAATGCATATATAGTTTGGGCCTTTCTAAAATCTAAGTCAAAGAATGGGGAAAAAAAGTCTTCCTGTTATAAAAAGAGCAGTGGTTTGGGTTTTAAGAAAAGGTATTTACACACATAGTATACAAATAAACTATTACCCCCTATAATATTTAGATATTTCAAAAAACATTAAAATGAAGAATACTGTTATATATATCATATTCAGTTTTAAGGTGATAGAAATAAAGCAACAGCTTTCATTCATTGCTAGATCTATTGATTGCATATTACAAGAGTAGTTCAGCCCAGGTCGCAGTAGTTCAATAGGATTCTTATATTTGCATAGTATGTTTATTCACAAGGCTGTATATGTAGGGATGGTAATAGTACCTGGTCGTGTACCTGGGAGGAAGGATCTCTACAAGTCTCAAAAGTGGTTAATGCAAAACTATGGTAAAGCAGCCCAAAATGCTTAATATATTATGAATGGTGAAGTTATTAGAAATCGTTAGTGGTTATGAGGCTTAAAAAAGAAGACCCTGGTACTCTAAGCTGTTCTAATGTACCATTTGTAGTAACTTAGTAATGGATAAATCATTGTCAAACACTTGAGAAGGTGACCATTGAAAAAGGCAACTCCAAATCAGTCTTCTAAAAATAATAACCTATCCTTAGCAATACACATTTTTTCTATCCTCAGTCACTAACCAGCCAATCTCAGAAGATGCACTCAGGGGGGGATATTTATTATGTTGTGTAAAACGAAATTCACAGAAAAAACTGTACAAAAAGCTGTGTAGAATAAATAGCGGATTTATGAAGGTGTGCAGATTTGCCACCATTGCCGGCAGAAGTCACTCTAAGTAAAAACCACATTTTTTTTTCCGCCTTTTTTTTACATGTTGAAGCCAGGCAAAATGTGGTGTATCATCCCACTGTTTGTTACAGAGCATAATAAATATGCCCCATAGTCCCTATATAGCTATCACTGGGTATAGTGCAATGGAAATGTTATATATTTGATGAACGAGCAATAAAAAGAAATAATGGAAGCACAATCATTTTTGAAAGTTATGTGATCTGTTGGCCTATGGCTTTAAACTTGTAGACAGAAAATTTGACTCGGGGGGGTGGAGTTCTTATAGTAAGAATGTGCAATATTTGTCCCTCCAGTTGTCTTTGAAATCCATCTTCTACCACCATAGGAATGCAGGTTGTGCATGTTTGTGTTACTGAAGTACTATACATGAAATACTATATGTGTGTATTTGTTTGTGTGATGCTACAGTTTTAAAACTATAACTAACAATTGTTTACAGGTTATTATAACAGCATTAAAGGAAAAGTTCAGTGTAAAAATAAAAACTAGGTAAATAGATAGGCTTTGCAAAATAAAAAAATGTTTCTGATATAGTTAGTTAGCCAAAAATGTAATGTATAAAGGCTGGAGTGACTGGATGTCTAACATAACAGAACAGAACACTACTTCTTGCTTTGCAGCTCTTAAACTCTGAGTTAGTCAGCGACTTGAAGGGGGGCCACATGGAACATAACTGTAAATTATGAAAACCCCTGGAATTCACCAGTGCCTTGAAGTAGTATTGTTTCCAGGAATTTGCATGTCTCACCTGAATTCAACCAAATTGTATGTTAATACTGTTTCTGGTGTCAGAAGAGAAGCAATTTGCTCCCACATTAAAGCCATCCAAATATACTGCAAATTGCACTGCTCGCATTTATAGATCACATGTGAGTTTAAAGTTATGCAAATTGTGTAATACTACTTTGTAGATGCCCTCAATTACTCAGGAATTTTAGGATAATGTGAACTGAAAGCATAGAGGATTGCTTGGAAATTGTACTTCTACTTCAATTTGATTGAATACTGGGACCCGCAAGTTTTGTACCAGAATGCAAAGACTTGTTAAGAAATAAGTTTAACTGTTAACAGTTTTCCATAAATTAGATTAATTAGCTGGTTGATCCATAAATATCCATAAGCATTTAACCCCTGAAGCGGGTACTTTCTAGTGCTTTGAAATAAATGTCTCAATTTTTTTTTATACTGTACTTTATACTCTACCTTTAATTTGCACTTGGTGGGCCCTGGGCAAAAATCCAATTGGTTGGTCCTTATTACCTTGTTGTGCACAGTGTGTCAAAAATGTGTTAAACCACGCCATCTTTATCCACACCCCTAAATGCCACACCCAACCAAAACATAATCCAGATTTACCAGTATAATTGCTACAGAAAATACAATCCAATATAAAAAATAATGAGCATATTAACCCTAGAAGTGCCAATATAATTCCAAAGTAAAATGCATATTGAGTATATTAAGCCTAGATGTGCCACTATAAATACTACAGAATATAGATAGTCAGAATATTAACCCCAGCTGTGCCAGTATAATCACTGTGGAAATGGCCAATGAGCACTCAAATGATCTCAGACACGCAAGTAAGATGTCCAATAAACACTCGACATGCCAGGAAGATCACTGGAATTTTTTTTAAAGAAATACTGGAACAGTAGGCAGTATCAGTGGGCAGATACCCCTTTTGCCCATTTGGTAAAGTGGCCCTTAGTGTTTGCCTGTATTATTGGACCTGAAGCAATCTTTAAGACTTTACCATAAATGGTGAGAATATTGGTTGTAGTACAGGTATAGGACCTATTATCCAGAATGCTCGGGACCTGGGGTTTTCTGGATAACAGATCTTTCCGTTATTTGGATCTGCATACCTAAATTCTACTAGAAAATAATTTAAACATAAATAAACCCAATAAGCCGATTTTGCTTCCAATAAGGATTAATTATATCTTTGTTTGGATCAAGTGCAAGGTACTGTTTAATTATTACAGAGAATTTTTTTTTTAAAAATGTGGATTATTTGGATCAAATGGAGTTTATGGAAGACAGCCATTCCGTAATTTGAAGCTTTCTGGATAACAGGTTTCCGGATAATGGATCCCATATCTGTATACTAAGCTTTCTTCATGTTTTTTAGTGTATTAGTTTTGTTACAAATACAGTTATTAGCCATTTTATACTATGACAGTGCCCCCCTCTTGGTTTATATGTTTATAGGTTACATTTTATGTAGTACAACTAACTGCAGGAAAGAAAATAGTATAAGGGGCCTATTTCCCAGGCTGTGCAAAGCAGTGGAGAAAAATATCACCAGTGATGTTTTTTCTCCACTGTTTTACATAACATGATAAATAGGCTTCTAAATGTGCAGCATTTAGTGGAATTTATACAATTTATGCATAAGTGTGACATTTGTGCAGAAAGAAATGGTTATGCCTGATTGGCAAAAGTAAGTACTCAAGTGGAATAGTTATTATGATCCTGGGTGGAGAACATTTGCATCTTTATATCTCTAACATCCAAACTTAGATTCTGTAACCTGTCTTCATTTGAGAACTTGGATTTGTTTGGTGTTCTCTTTTACAATATTGCTTTTGAGAGATTAACCCTGGCAGAGAAGGCATATTTAGAACACCACTTTGTAATTTGTAAAAATAACCTTTTTTTCTGTCGGCTTCATTATGTGTCACTTCATTATGTCCCTCTACAGGGTGTTAACTGGACTTTAATAGATTGCTTATCTTGTGTTTCTGTGTTTATAGTTTTCATATACAGTATGCTGGGCAGCTGTTCATTATTTAAAACTGGATACACAGTGACCTCTATTTTTATTGTAATTTATATATTTAATTCTTGACTTTTAAATATCAAAACAGTAGTGGAAAAAGCATTCCACTGACGACGTGATGCTGCAGATATATAGTTCCACCAACTTTTTTTTCTCAGTTCAACACCCAGATTGTTGGGAAGGAAAAAAACAGGTATCTGCTTTATACACTCTCTTTGGATTATCGCCATGGATTATCATTATCTTCCATTTTAATAGAATTTTATATCTACTGAATATGAGTGGCTCCCTAAATATGTAGTCAGTTACATGCAAACCCTTATGGTGATGCCAAACCCAAATTATAAGACAGCTGGATGCACTTGGATTGTTGGCAACTCATCACTCGTATAACAAATAAATGCCGGTCTTGTCTTTGCTGTTCTGATTTTTTTCCTCCTGAATCCAATATCATTGCCATATTTTCTTAAATCAACTTTATTTGCTATATGTGATTATTAATAACTCCAGAGGTTACACTCTTTTGTCTATTTGCTCTAAAATGTCAACCCCCAAAACAGATAGGTGGAAATGTAATAAAATTCACAAAGAGCAAAATAAAAATGTAAATGTTGCAATGTCGGTCGCTTTGTTAGGCTTTTATTGCATTGCAAATCTTTGTGCATTTGAACCTTTAAAGGAGAAGGAAACCAAGTAAGCTTTATTAGAAAGGTCTATATGAATACACTACTAAACCCTCAAAATAATGTTGCTCCGAGTCCTCTGTCAAAAGAAACATCACATTTCTTTATTTCTATTGTGTACACATGGGCTTCTGTATCAGACTTCCTGTTTTCAGCTTAAACCTCCAAGGCTTGGGCTTGAGCATGCTCAGTTTGCTCCTATCTCCCTCTACCCCTCCCTTTCCCCCTCTCTCCTCCCCTCCCTGCTGTAATCTGAGCTCGGACCTATGAGCAAGCAAGGAGAGACTCAGGCAGGAAGTGATGTCACATCAAGCTAATGTGGCAGCTGTTATCCTAAACAAACAGAGACAGTGTCTAGAGCTGTTTACTCAGGTATTGAAAAGCATTCTAAAAAATAAAAATGGCGTTCTAGCTTGCACTGTTGTGGCCAATCTATTGGCAATAAACTGCCTTGGTAGCTTTCCTTCTCCTCTAAATTAACACCTACTCTGCAGTTTTGTTAAATTTTTTGTTAAAGTGGTTTGCGATTGCAAAATTTTATTACATACGCTGCACTCTATCGCATATGATAAAATTCGCAATTGTGTTAGGGGCAAAGTTTTCACAAAGGCAACATTTTTCACATTTATTTGCATTGCTAACTATTTTGGCGTTATCGACCAATATTACATTCCCCCCAATAGAATGGGAAAGAAAATAAAATGATAAGTAACAATAAATCTGCCCCTTGCATGTAATTAGGAGATATAGGAAAAATAAAGGACAGAGACAATTTATGTTTATGCATTATGTTTAAGCATAGTATTTGTCATAACAACCATCCATAGATATTTCTACAATTGTACGTGAATTTGGTGTATTCCTTAATATGGGCAAGGAGCGAATATGAATATGTAATACTATGTTATACTAAGTGAAGGAGTTTGCTGAGGGAATAGCCCAAATAAATTCACTGTCAGATCCTTTGATCGATGAACTTATTTTAAATGCTTGAATCCAGAATGATTTCAACTTTCCTCACAAACATTCAACACTCACTTGACTGCAAGTACTGCCAGTACTGATTATTTATATTAGATAATATCTTAGCCAATAAAGCTGGTGACAAATTCCATTTACATGTGAGTTGTTGCTGTTTTCCATGTACTGGAGACGTTTTGATTAGATTGTTTTCAATAGCGGTTGAAGCAGGGCTGAAAGTAGGGGTAGGAAAAAGCTGTACGTACCTTGAGTGCAAAGCTTGGGGGGCTCCAGGCACGTACCTTCCATGTCGCCACCTTCTAGTGCAGCAAATATTAACTCAAAGAAGGATGTCAAGCGAGTCCCACTGTCTGAAGTTTAAGTACACGCATTCGTGGGCTGGCGCACGCTGAGGGGGGTGTAAGGGAGACATGGCCAGCCAGGTCACATGGGGTTTCCGGCCTGCCTGGCCCGGCACTGGGTTGAAGCACATAAACATTGTTGAGATATGAATGTTTTTTAAAGGTCTCCTTCCCATTAATGAGTTTATATAATTTAACTCTATATCAATATTTTTAAAGGAGTAAACTAATGCTGCTGCATTTCAAAATGATATTTTTGTATACTAATAATAACAACAACAGTAATAGTAACGGTACAACATCTAGTAGTGGTAAATCTAAAGCAACTGGGATTGTTAAATAATCTTGAACATGATCTGAGAGGCTTCTACAGATCTAAACAATACAAAATGGATACAAGGATGACATGGAATCAAGCATCATGTTTCCTTGTAATTCAGTATTGGTATTTTATTACTCATATGAAGCTGTTTTTTTGTAAATCCTCAGCATTATTTATGATCATTTGCTTCATCACTGCTCTAGATATCTTGATTTGGAATGATGTAACCCAGTTAAGATACAAATGCCCAGCCAAGAACAATTTAATATCTTTCTGGTATAATTTTGTGGTGAGCATTATTAGGTTGCGTAGATTACAATACTGCCTTTGTTGAAGGTTTTCTAAAAGTAATTTATTATAACTGGCAGTGCTAGAAACTTTCATGGTACCTGCTATTGTTTACATTATTGGTTGATACTGAATCACCATACCAACCAGTTAAGGTTTTATTTTAATTTAACCATGGGCTCATCTGCTGCAGCATACTGTATGTAAGGAAATCATTGAAGCAAGATCATTGAAATAAAAGCTCATACAATGTGTTATTTGTTCTGCAGTTTATAAGACCTACGGATTTCCAGGGGTTACAGATTTTCAAAGCCCAGGTCAGGTAACAACAAACTCCTACAATATAATGGCTTATTATCTTGTAAAGTAAACAACATTTAAAGGGATTCTGTCACGATTTTTATGGTGTAGTTTTTGTTTCTAAATTACACTGTTTACACTGCAAATAATTCACCCAACAAGTGTATTTTTTTTAGTTGTAATATTGGTGTGAAGGCAACCATTCAGGTCATTTTGCCTGGTCATGTGCTTTCAGAAAGAGCCAGTGCTGCATTATGGGACTGCTTTCTGACAGGCTGTTGTTTCTCCTACTCAATGTAACTGAAGAAGTCCTAGTGGGATAAGGATTTTTACTATTGAGTGCTGTTCTTATATCTACCAGGGAGCTGTTATCTGGTTACCTTCCCATTGTTCCGCTGATGGGCTGCTGGGGGGGGGGAGAAGGGAGGGATTGATATCACTCCAACTTGCAGTGCAGCAGTATAGAGTGACTGAAGTTTATTAGAGCAGAGGTCACATGACTGGTGGCACCTGGGAAACTGACAATATCATACCTCCCAACCGTTTTCAGCAGGACAGTCCCGCTTTTGACAGCTCAACCCGCAGTCCTGCGTTTGTACAGAAAAGTCTTGACTTTCTTTGCACTGAACAGACAGAAAAAGAAACAATCTTTCTAACTTAAATGGCTTTTGACAGAAAGCCCAGAACAGCCACCAGGTGCAACTAAGATACTTTGTAACAATTTTGAGATAAGCAAATAAGTAATTGTAACAATTTAGATTAGGAGGTCCCTTGGGAAAAGTTAGACTCACAGCTTAAGGAGCAATTCACCTTCATTAGCAAAACTGTAATAACTGGAAAAAAAACCAGAAATATATTCAAACTTTCATAACATGCCAAATTTTGTAAAATAAACATGGTAATTAGTGGGTGTGGCCACAAAAATAGGCATGGTCAAAAAAAATTTATTTATTTTCAACATTTTTGGAGGTATGCAATATGTCTAGTCCCATATCATATTTCAAAATTAAATATAAAAAAAAAAGTCTTCTGACTCGTTGCAGCTTTCAAATGGGCGTCGCTGACTCCCCTCTAAAAAACAAATGCTCTGTAAGGCTATTTATCTATTGTTATAGTTACTTTTTATTACAGATCCTTCGATCCATTCATATTCCCATCTTTTATTCAAATCAATGCATGGTTGCTAGGGTAATTTGGACCCTAGTTACCAGATTACTTAAGATGCAACATGAAGAGCTGCTGACAGTGTCGGACTGGGCCGGCGGGACACCAGGAAAAAACCTGGTGGGGCCGGCCCTCATTGTCCCTGCCGACCCAGATACCCACCTCTATCTGCAGGGGCCCCCATAAAAACAGTTTGATCTGTGCGCCGGCGTTCTTGCATGCACACAGGGGTCCCTGGAGGCGGGGTATTGAGGCAGGGTCCCTGGAGGCACGCTCTTTCCTTCCTGCGTGATTTTCATGCTCCTTCCTGGTTCGACCGGCGTAAAACATAGTGTTTGTGCACATCTGTGCAGAAGCACACACGCTCATCGGAGCAGCGGCGCATGAAGGGAGTTGGTGCGGACTCTGCAGCAGTGGGGGCCGGGGTTCGGAGGGGGGCCGTGGACAGCAGCCCCTGTGGGCCCCTGGCCCCGCAGTCTGACCCTGGCTGCTGAATAAAAAGTTAAATAACTAAAAAAAAACACAAACACTTAAAAATTAAAACAAATTGCAAATTGTCTCAAAATATCACTCTCTACATCATACTAAAAATGATCTCAAATATGAACAACCTCTTTAACATAAATTACAGGAGCCGTATTGGCAGTTCTTATTCTATGCATAGCAGCTTTCTTAATGGTTTTGCCAAGTCATCCTGTCTATATGGATAGATAATCTTGTTTATGGTTAGGGTGTTAACAGTTTTAGAAGGATGTGAAGCATTGATAACGCTCGGCTATTTCTAAAACATGCAGGGGTAAAAAGCATGGAAATTTAATTCATTTGTGTTAGCCTTAAAGGGGTAGTTCACCTTTATATACACTTTCAGTATAATGTATGTAGACAGTGATTTGCAATTCTTCATTTTTTTTTATTTATTTTTTTTATATATATATTATTTCCATTTTGTTCAGTAGTGCTTCCATTTGGAATGCAAGCAGCTGTCATTCAGCCAGTGGTTTGTGAATGAGAGACTGGAAGATGAGCAAGATAAGACCCAAATAAAAAGTTGATTAATTAAAAGTACTAAGTCAAATTTGTAGCCTCACAGAACAGCTATCCTGTAACAAAACTACTTGATTAATTTGGATCCTACTTTTTCTTTATTAGCCCTAATTATTTCTGATCTTAATGCTTCCTAACAGTTCCCAATACCTTGAGCCCTCTTTAGACCATAGCCTGCCTTTACCCGTGCAGGTACTCATTGGTATTGTGTCAGGGTGTCAGATAAAAACTTGTGCACTTTTGCAATTTAAAAACCTATGTTGATCCATATGCCTTTAAACTACAGGTATGGGACGTTATCCACAATTATTGGGACCTGGATAGGTAATGGATCTTTCCATAATTCGGATCTTCATACCTTAAATCTAAAGAAAATCATAGAAATATTAAATTTACCCAACAGGCTGG
Organism: Xenopus laevis; assembly: GCF_017654675.1. Classification (NCBI taxonomy): domain Eukaryota; kingdom Metazoa; phylum Chordata; class Amphibia; order Anura; family Pipidae; genus Xenopus; species Xenopus laevis. The sequence goes on along the minus strand of NC_054380.1, from coordinate 105,217,539 downwards.
TTTTGCTTCCAATAAAGATTAATTATATCTTAGTTTGGATCAAGTACAAGGTACTGTTTTATTATTAAAGAGAAAAAGGAAATCAATTAAAAATTTTTTTGATTATATGGATAAAATGGAGTCTATGGGAGCCTTTCCGTAATTTGGATCTTTTTGGATTATGGATCCCATACCTGTATTGTCCTACTGTTACCTGGCTTGGAGCTTTAAATGAACTGTTCAGTGTAAAAATGAAATCGGGTTAACAGATGTGCTGTGCAAAATTAAAAATGTTTGCAATATAGTTAGCCAAAAATGTATAATCTAAAAAGGCTGGAATGAATGGATGTCTTATGTTATTGCCAGAACACAACTTGCTTTTTTTCTGCCTAGTGATGTGCGGGTAAGGAAAAACTCAACCTGCACCCGACCCTAACCCACAATATGTTGCCATTGTAGGACCCGCTTCCAAACTGTATCTGCCGTGGTTGGCCAAATTTAATCATGAACCCACCCAACCAGTGGTCGAAGTTTTGAGTCAACCCGCACATCACTGTTGCAGCTATCTAGCCTGTAACCAGTCACTAACTAATCACTCAGTTGAAAGGGGGCCATATGGATCATAACTGTTCAGTTAGTTTGTTTTTGAATCTGACACGTGTGCTAACAATTAAAAGCAAACAGATTTTTTTACCCAGTTTTATTTTTACAAGCAACTGTCCTTTTAAGAGATGCCCTGTAGCTGCATTCCAGTCTTTCAGTAGCAGCCCACCACCAATATGACTTGAATGAACCTATTTGCTTTATATTAAATCCTTGCTTGTGTTATATTTATTAATATTTGGCAGAAATTCTGAATGGTATTTGTCATTCAGCAGCTGATACAGAGGTTGGTTAGTCTTGCAGTACATCACCTACCAACAACAGAAGTTTTCAGTTTCACTTGGGACTCAGTTAAAGGAGTAGGAGCCTGCCCCTTACCCAAATCTTTACTTGTTAAGCATGCAAATTGGACAGTTGGTGCACTGAATATCAGCCATCCATCTTGTTTCATTTCATTGTTTCATTGTGTATTCACACATTTCTTGCTTGTTGCTTTTTCATACAGAAATGACTAAGCTTCCTGTTATTCTGTGCTCTCAGTTTTTCCCTCAAGTTATTTTTTCTTGTCAGGCTGCATCAATCCGCCAGCAACTTCCTGTGGGCTTTTCCTTTGTATTTACTTTAAGAGTATAATTAGGGATATCAGTTTGCCCAGTTTTAGGTGTCAGTTGTCTGGTATTTGCTGTAGAAAATATAGCAAGTGCATGTTACATGTTGTGCCAGCAGAAGAGCCAGTTACTGACCTTTGATGGACTATCTGACTACCAAAGCACATAAAATGCACATACCTCCCAATATTTTGGAAGTAAAAAGAGGGACAAAATTTTTTTTTTCTGCACGTAGCGCAGCAATTTTTTGACCACACCCTTTCTGTGGTCACACCCCCTAATTACCATGTTTGTTTTACAAAATTTGGCAGGTTATGAAAGTTTGAAAATATTTCTCCTTATCTAAACTGTGTTTTTGTGTCTCAAAATTGTTACAAAGTATCTTATTTGCACCTGTTAGCTGTTCTGGGCTCTCTGCTAAAAGCCAATTAAGTGAGAAACTATGTTTCTTTTTTTGGCTGTTCAGTGCAGAGAAAAGCGGGACTTTCCAGTACAAATGAGGGACTGCGGGTTGAGCTGTCAAAAGAGGGACTGTCCCTCCGAAAAAGGGACAGCTGGGAGGTATGAATGCATTGTCATGGCAACAAAAAAAAACGAAGAGCTGAAATTATGCAGAGCATACATGGTTTTACTGTACATATTACAATTTTTCAAGGTACATTTTAATTTCAGGTTGATATGTCTTGATACCATTCGCCAGAGTATTAGAAATAATGCAGGACCTGGACCTGGGCCCCCTCCACTTCCACCTCTCAATTAATTGACTCTGAGTAATACTAGTATAGTTAATTCCCTCTTGTTTTATTCTTTTCTTCCTGTACAGTTTTCCAATTTTCTCTGACTGGCCACAAACTTCCAGTATTTCTTCCAGTAGCCCCCAGTAGAATGATAAGCCCATTGGAAGGCATTCAGAAGGGATGTGGCTCAGCAGCAGAAACATCCCAAGCTTATATGCTATAGAGCAGGCTATTATTAATTTATTTTGTACAAAACACAGTGGAAGTTAAAGAAGTATTAAAGTTATAGTAACATGAGACTGGATCCCTTTTTCTGTTATAAATAAATTGCAGTGCTTGCAAATGTTGTTCTTGGTAGTTAGGCCATAAACAACTGAAGAAGTAGGTCTGGTATAACTCATCTTTTAGAACAAGAACAATTCTAGGATCTGTAAGTATGAGAAGGTTTACATCTTGTTATGTTGACTGATGTTAAATGGAGTTCTTGCAATTAATTTGTACATTTTAATGACTTTTTAAATGGTTCTTGGATCCCTACTCCATTAGATTAAAAAAAAGTTGAGCTAGGTTAGTGAGTTTTCTAAAATGTAACTCTAATGACTGTGCATTGCACATCTTTGAGTAAAGGAACAGGTATTTTGGTAAACATTTGCCATTTTGGAGGTGCAGGCATATCAAGACATATTTACCATGCCTTCCTCACTCAAAGACAAACGTGTTCTCTTGATGCCATTGAGAGTAAGGGTAGGACTACATAGACGATTTGGAAATGTCAGATGAAGTTGCAGCGTTGATCCGACGCGACACGACATCTGCGTCTGCATCTGACAGTCATGTCGTATCGGATCAACGCTGCGACACCATCCGACAAATCTATTATTTAAATTATTTCTGTCGCATCCGACCTGACGCCTGTGTTTTTTGCACAGTGAGTGCGCGTCAGATCGTGCGGAAATCATCCGTGTAGTCCTACCGTTAATCCAGGCATGAGATTCAAAATCAGAGGCAATTGACTTCAGCTGTAGGGCAACTCATTTCCCTGTGAGACATTGGCAGGTTTATTTCATATCTTGATTTATTTAACTTATTGGTGTAATTTCTAAATAAATAAAGATCATGCAAAATGTTTTGGTTTATTGTTTAGTTTTAAATGTTGTAGTTAGTTAGGCATTATGAGAAATACAATCTGCCCTAAGTCCATATGTTGCATATACACAGCACAAAGATGGAAAACTGAAAATGCACGAGGGAGGGACATCTGTTTTTGGTAAATTCAAAATCCTCATGTACATCTACTTTTATTTGCAAACATCGAAAATATGATATGTGAGTACAGACAGAAAGTAAAATGGCTCATAATCAATACTGGTTACCACAGTGCTGGCCATCTGCTGTTTTTTTATTTTGTTTCTGAAGAAGCAGCAGCCTTGGCATTGTCCTTTCACAGTTGTGATGTTATTTTTATGATTGGATAAGATGTGCCATATGATCATGTAACTGAAAGGGAAAGCCTAAAAAAACCCAAAAGCACACACGCATATGTACAAAATAATGCTGTGTTCTAGAGAGCTCTAATTCTTGAAAGAAGGCCACAGTGTGTGGGTGTAAAACAAAGCTGCCTTCCACACACTGCATCTCCTTGTTTAAAGAAAAAATATGAAAAGGGCGTATGTCAAACAAGAATACACCAGCACTTATCTGGTAGATTGTATTCATTTTAAATTGATATGCACATCCAGTTTCCAGCTATCAGCTGTGTTACTCCTTGTACTGATCAGATTATAATACACTGCAGAGAAAATCAAGGGAACATCAATGATACTCACATGTTAGAAAGTTTAGGTAAAATGCTACTTGCTTGGTAATGTAAAGCCAGCATTTACTATTTGTCATGATCATCAAGTCACAAAATGGCATTGTTTTAGTAGAGTCTCTGGATGAGTTTACTTTTTCAAAGCAGTTATGATTCCATCTATTTTTTCAGAAAGTAAGCCTCCCTGGACAGAACTAACATCTGGATAAGAATTTGAAATGAATGGCATGGCACGTCGATTGCTGCATCATAGTCCCTCCCTCAGATGTCACTGTCCTTCCACTGAAACAACAGCACCCATCCCCAAAATTCAATGCCCCACAACCAATATCACCCTCCCTGCCCAGCTTGAAGTAGCTCTTTTATTTTGGCCAAATGTCAGATCCACCACAAATTACTGAGTAGAATTCTTAACCAAATCCGAAACCTAATTTATGTATTAAAATAACAAAATTTGCTTCAATAATACAAAATAATTGTATATAACTATAAAGATATATGAGTTAGTTCTTGGAATTTGGTCTAATTGTAATCTTGCAAAAAGTGCTAAGATTCCCTGACCAAATCCTAGATTTGGTTCATTCCTAACTGTATTTTATTGAGGCACTTGGGACCTGAACTCCTCTAAGAAAAACTGACAGGGTCAAAACCAAACAGGTGGCCACCCTAATGGGAACCCCTCTCAGCCTGCATAATAATTTACTCAACTTTCAACAACAAAGATAACATTGGTATGTCTTTCATTTCCCACACTGGGGTGTTTTCTGAACAAAGATTTTTAGTGAAGCAGTATTCAGTGTATTAAATAAAATGTGAAAAACTGGCTGTGCAAAAATGTCGGCACCCTTGTAATTTTGCTAATTTGAATGCATGTAATTGCTCAATAACGATTACTGACAACACCAAATTGGCTGGATTATCTTGTTAAGCCTTGAACTTCATAGGCAGGTGTGTCCAATCATGAGAAAAGGTATTATAGGTGGCCAATTGCAAGTTGTGCTTCTGTTTGACTCTCCTCTGAAGAGTGACAGCATGGGATCCTCAAAGAAACTCTCAAAATATCTGAAAACAAAGATTGTTCAGTATCATGGGTTTGGGGAGGGTTACAAAAAGCTATTTCAGAGGTTTAAACTGTCAGTTTCAACTGTAAGGAATGTAATCAGGAAATGGAAGGCCACAGGCACAGTTGCTGTAAAACCCAGGTCTGGCAGGCCAAGAAAAATACAGGAGCGGCATATGCGGAGAATTGTGAGAATGGTTACAGACAACCCAATGATCAGCTCCAAGACCTGCAAGAACATCTTGCTGCAGATGGTGCATCTGTACATAGTTCTATAATTCAGCGCAATTTGCACAAAGAACATCTGTATGACAGGATGATGAGAAAGAAGCGCTTTCTGCACTTACGCCACAGTCGCTTGTTGTATGCAAAAGCTCCTTTAGACAAGCCACAGTCATTTTGGAACAAAGTGCTTTGGACTGATGAGACAAAAAATTTGTTTTTTGGTCAAGAATACCTGCTACCTACTGTCAAATTTGGTGGAGGTTCCATCATGCTGTGGGGCTGTGTGGCTAGTTCAAGGGCTTTGTGATAGTCGAGGGTCGGATGAATTCAACCCAATATCAACAAATTCTTCAGGATAATGTTCAAGCATCAGTCACAAAGTTACACAGGGGTTGGATATTCCAACAAGACAATGACCCTAAGCACACTTCGAAATCTACAAAGGCATTTATGCAGAGGGAGAAGTACAATCATCATTGAAAATCTTATAAATGATTTGACGCAGTCTGTCCCTGCTCGGCAGCCATCAAATTTAACTGAACTGGAGAGATATTGTATAAATAAATGATCAAAAATACCGCTGTCCAGAATCCAGACACCCATCAAAGGCTATAGGAGGTATCTAGAGGCTGTTACATTTGCAAAAGGAGGCTCAAATAAACATTGATGTAATATCTCTGTTGGGGTGTCCAAATGTATGCACCATGTTATGATATTTATATTTTGAATTTGATGGCATTGTTTTTTAGGGAATCAGAATTGATACTGAACGTGGCTGAAAGGTTGCTAAAAGTTACAAGAAATTCAATGTAAGGGATTCATTTTACCAGAAGTATCTTGCAATCTTTCAGGCACATTTACAAAGTTTCCTTGCAAGGTAATGTCACTGCTAAGCAGACTCTTTGCCAGCTTCAGGCAGAAGAAATGCCTTAGGGAGAAACCTTTCTCTATCCATATTCTTGATTTGCTTTACTTTAGCTAGAAGTGTTGCCCACACCAGTTTTATATATATAGAGAGAGAGAGAGAGAGAGAGAGAGAGAGAGAGAGAGAGAGAGAGAGAGAGAGAGAGAGAGAGAGAGAGAGAGAGAGAGAGACAAATACAAGAGGTCCTCTGCACTCAACCCATTATCAATATATTTAAGACAGAGACATTTTGTGCATACTGCTACTGAAAAATGCCTTACTTTTAAACAAAACAGGGATTGTTTGTCCATATATTGCAATATATTTAAGCTGGCCAACTACGTCAAAGTCATCCCATATCTGGCCAGTCCTAAGCTCAATTTTTATCTGATTCATTAAGAATTCTATTGCTTCATTATACATTTTACGAAGTGACTAAGTTTTACCTGCAACTTACTTGCTGCTTTCAAAGTAAAACTCCCAAACTTTGCTGCCCTTTTATTAGACACCAGTGGGATCACCTGACTATAGCTGGGAAGGGTGGGAGCTACAACAGGGAGCTGGTCACTGCTCCTGTATAACTATAACAAACAAGGGAAAGTTGTGCTCACCACTAATTTTAAAAACCATTAGGCGGGGATGCAATGAGGCTGTGACGACAAAATACATATAGTCAAATACAAGAGTCCTCTGCACTCAACCCATTATCAATATATTTAAGACAGAGACATTTTGTGCATACTGCTACAGAAAAATGCCTTAACCTTTAAACAAAACAGTTATTGTTTGTCCATATATTGCAATATATTTAAGCTGGCCAACTACATCAAAGTCATCCCATATCTGGCCAGTCTTATGCTTAATTTTTATCTAAATAAATATATATAATGTTAATTTCTGTAAAAAGAAATGCTCTTGCAAAAAAAAAAAAAGAAGCTTAGGATCGAGGGTACACGTAATTCAAGCTATTAAAAAAATAAACAACTGTGTAGCAGACAAGGCTAGTCTGTCTAAGTATTTGTGAAAATGTTTCACAATGCTTTATGACTTCTATAAATATTATTTTACATCTGTACAAAATGAATTCATCCACTGTTATTTATTTTGCTGGCAGCATCTCCATGCCGAAACTTCGCAATCAGAATTTCCGTGCCATGGTGCCCCAACTGGCAAAACCTGAATTTAATAAATATCCACAAAAGAGACCATGGAAACTTTTAAGGCTGGTATTTCTAGGCACAGACGGTAAATCTATTGAGTTAAAATATTCAGCATTCCATTTTACATTATGTAGTCTATTTCAACCAAAATTTAATTTCTTGAAGGATATATCTTTCTCAGAAACAATGCAGTATCTCTGAACCACTGTAATACTTTGTTCCAATAAATTACTGAATTAACCTTTCACATAAAAACTGACCAACAACATAGTTTATGAAATAGCTCTATCCACAACCTGTTAGTTGGTTTTTAACACTTAAAGGCCCATTTATTAGAGTTTGAATTTCGAATTCATGTGAGTTTTTTAAAACTCAAATATACTCAAAATTCGAATGGGTGGTTATTTATAGAAAAACTCGGATTACTTTTATTGACTCAAAAACTTTAAATTTTAAACGAAATCGACTAAACTCTATTTGAGTTTTTTCTCTGAAATTGACCAACTTCTTTGCGGGGACACAGACGATGATGATGGAGCTAATTTGAAAATAACCATATACCGTATATACTCGAGTATAAGCCGAATTTTTCAGCCCCCAAAATATGCTGAAAAACTCTACCTCGGCTTATACTCGGGTCAAGTGCAAAAACGGTCGCGGCGTCTAAGAATAGTCGCCGGCGTCCAAGAATAGTCGCCGGTGTCCAAGAATAGTCGCCAAGAATATTCACCGGCGTCCAAGAATGGTCGCCGGCATCCAAAAATGATATGCCGGCACCTCCAATGGGAGTAGAACCCCTCAATTTTTTGATTGAAACTTACCAGAAGCTGCTGCATTTCTCACCCTAGGCTTATACTCGAGTCAATAAGCTTTCCCAGTTTTTGGAGGTAAAATTAGGTACCTCGGCTTATACTCGGGACGGCTTATACTCGAGTATATACGGTAAACCTTTTTTTTTTAAAAAATGTGGAGATGGACACAGCCCTGAGGAAGCATAGGAGTTGCATCTGTGAGCAGCAGGTGCATCTAGGTGGTGGCAAGGTGCATTTTGAGCAAAACAACATTGTACTTTGCACCTTGCACCCGTTGTAAAGCAATGCTATTCTGAAAGGATTCTCCTTCTCCAAATGCTCTTGTTACACAGCTACATGATATTGTGTGACCTTGTAATACAGAAGCAAGTTTGTTTTTTTAAATATAGTAGAGTAGCATCTGATCTTAGAACATAGGTGCTGAACTTCTCACCAACTCTTCAGCTCAATTGAAGGTATGCGCTTTTAACATAAAGCTTCAGTTAGTTCTCATGTGTTCTTGCAAGAAATACTAGGAGGAGGATTCTTGCAAGTTGAATATTTGTGTATTTTCCCTGGGTGGAAAAAAGTGTGTTCAAAAAATAGAAAATTAGTGACTGAACATTAAACAGCATATTTATAAATTGTATATAAAAAAAAGTGTTAGAATACACCAAACATATCCAAAATATGTGTAAATGCATGTGTCATTATAAACTGTTTATTGAATTTTGACATTTGTGTAGCTTGATGTAAAAGCCCAATGTTGCTTTTCCACACCAGAAATTCTTCTTCACCTGATCTTCTCCCATGAACCTCGATGGGCTAGGGTAAATCAGAGGTGAAGTAAAATAATTGTGTGATGGTTTGGTATTAGTCTCCTGTTATCATTATCCTTGCTTGTCCCATTTTTCACAGGACCGTCCCGATTTTGACAGTTCAACACAGGTTTGTTACTGAAATGTCCCGACTTTCTCTTTGACCTTCTGCACTGAACAGCCAGAAAAAGATACAGCATTTCTAACTTAATAGGTTTTTGGCAGAGAGCTCAGAATAGATACTAAGATACTTTTGTAACAATTCAAGATAAGCAAAGAAGCAATTTAAGATAAGCAGGTCTCTTGAGAAAACTGTGACTTGCAGCTTAACTGCAAAACTGTAATAATACATATAAACCACAGAAATGTGTGAAAACTTTCATAACCTGCCAAATTTTGTAAAATGAACATGGTACTTAGGGGGTGTGGCCTCAAACATGGGAGTGGCCAAGAAATTGCCACGCTTCATGTTGCAACATGGTACTTAGGGGGTGTGGCCTCAAACATGGGAGTGGTCAAGAAATTGCCACGCTTCATGTTGCAAATCTTTTGCCCCTCTTTCTATTTGGGAGGTATGATTATCTGTGCCCTCTACAGGTCTCTGCCTATTCTGCACAGGAGTGTTTTTGGTGTCTTCACTGGTTAATTGTGACTGACAAGATTTTTATTTAGTATTACTGAAGCTGAGGACTGTAATGTGTCTATATAATGCAGATGCATTTTAAAAAATATTAGGGGCAGATTTATTATGGATTCATATGGATTCCCAGCAGTTTTTTCTTTTTTTCATTAAAAATATAAAATAGTAAAAATTCAATGATTTCTAAACAGTTAAACAATGGATTGCCTAAAATATAGTGTGTTGGGGAGAGGCTGGGACAATTTTTTAATGTATTAAAAGTGTGCTGCCAGCTGCCCTGGGAGGTAGATCTGTAGTCACATGACTCTTGGATGTATGGAGAAGTAGCCAAAATGTTTTTTCGATCTGTAAAATATGTCAGTTTACCAAGTAAATGTATGTGCATGTGTCTATGTGTGTATTTCATGTTTTATACTCCTGCACAAAGACTGAAATTGAAACCTATTGTATGAAACTGTATAATGGATGTCTATATAAGGGCATATGAGCAGTCTATTTGTTCTACTTCTGCAAGGGAAGGCATTTCAAGCAGAAGTCTCCTCATCTGGTTGCACTTCCTCCTTTCTGTAGAAGGAAGCAGCAAACTGTCAGTTGCTAAAACTTATCTTGCAGGAGTGCTTCATTTCCATATTCAGTAGGTTCCTTCTTTTATTATCAGCTTATGTTCCTCCTTTTGGCAAATAAGGCAGTTAAAATAAAGAATGCCGTGGAATATATCCTAACAGTCAATATTTATAATTTACCAAAGACGCATTTATTTTGTACATTCATGGTGGACATTCTGGTGATTTAAGATTAGGTTGATACTAGGAGTTGTAGCAAGTCCTGCTATCCCTTCTCTGAAATGAAAGTATGATGTGGTATCAGTACTAAGCTGCCAATGCATACATTTTTGGAATATAACACAAAATTGCTGCACTGACATCAACTGCCACAAGTGCTCTGCAAATGGTCATGAAAGGAGAAGAAAAGTCAAAATCACTTGGGGTGCCAAAAGTTGGGCACCCCCAAGTGATTATAGTCACTTACCTGATACCCCTGGCCAGTGCTTCCAGGTTTCTTCTCAGCTACACCAATTCTTCCTCTGCTTATACTTTCTTCAAAATCCAGGGGCAGAAGAAGCAGAAAGAAGATCTCTCTGTGCTGCTCGCTGGAAGAGCCCAGGGTCAGGGCATTTTTCTGGTGATAGGAGCACTGACCTGGGGTATCAGGTTTCCGGGTATCAATGATTGCTGCCTTTCCTTCTTCTTTTGTGCCCTAGATTTTGTAGCAGGGGATTTGATAAATGACTCCACTTTAAAGTGCTGTACATCGGAGTATTTATTTTATTTTTTCTCATTGTGCTCAAATTTTAATATTCAGATTAGAGTTCCAGTTCAGCTTAGTGCTCAGCTACATTATTTGGGGAGGATTAGTTATTTACACTGTACCAATAGAGTTGCCACATGGCAAGTAAAATATTAGCAATGGCCAAGGCCAGTACAGGTATTGGTCCTGTTATCCAGAATGCTCTGCACCTGGGGTTTTTCGGATAAGTATTCTTTCTGTAATTTGAATGACCATATTTTGTCAGATGAAAAATTATTTAAAACCCAATTGGATTGTGTTTCATCCAATCAAGGATTCATTATGTCATAGTTGGGATCAAGTACATGGTACTGTTTTATTAATACAGAGAAAAAGCAAATCATTTTTCAAAATTTGAATTATTTGCTTATAATTGACTCAATGGGAGGTGGCCTTCTTTTAATTCAGAGCTTTCTGGATAACAGGTTTGTACATACTCACTTTAGTAGCTATGTACTTGTCGATACCTTTGTAATAAATGTAATATTGCACAAAGTGCCCTTCCAAATACTTCTGCAATTTACATTCCTTAAATTCTACCACTGGTTAGATTAATGATACAGGTATTTCCTTTGGATGATTATTTGCACAGATATTTTCCTTGTAAGCTTCTTTTGATTTGAAAGATGAGATGACAGTGTTCAGAAGAGCTCTTTGTGCAGTTCTACATTCTTTACAAAAATGCAAATATATAGGTACCCTAGGGCTGTCCCCAAAAGCTGCCACCCTAGGCAAGGCCCTTGAGTGCCTATGTATAAATACGACCCTGCAAATCAGTAGATATGCCATGTGGCTTTCCCCTTACAGATAATATTTGTACTTCTCAGTTTTATTATATTTATTCTGTTTATTTATATTTCTTATCTAATAATAAAATATAAAGATTGTAACCTGCAACACAAATTAAGAGTTGTAAACTGCAAACTGGAGGGATCTTTCCAAATATTACATGCCTGGGCAGAATATATTGTAGCATGTACTTCCAATAATTACTTCCAATATTTGTTTTGTGCATGCCTGTGTGCAGTAAGCAGGACGACACATTCATGAGCATAGAAGCTCGATTTTGTAACTTAAAGACCATATAAAGTGTCTTTGTGTGAGTAATATAATGTGGTTTCCTTCCACCGCTTGCTGTTGCTTTTAGTTGGGAGGTATATTTGTGCATGCACAGCTCATATGCCTAAGAGAACAGTTGAGGGTTGTTTCATAGGTCATTAAATTTGTAAACGTTTTTATTACGCATTAGCTTTGCCAGATTTAAAAGTTCTTTTATCAGCCATATATTGATAAGAGTGCATATCTGACAGTGTTTTTATGGATAAATATATGAACTCAGCATTTTAGATATGAAACTTTTTCGCTATAAGGTGGTTTCACAGAATGATGATGATCAGTTAAGCATTTACATTTTCCACCTTGTGGTTTCTGATTTGTAAGCCTTCCCTGACGGTTTAGTGGTCCTCAGAGTCTTTTCTTAAACAAATCAGCAGTCATAAAAAAAGGGCATTCGCTAGAAATTTCTGGGCCCTTTCTGTAAATTAATTCAGCCAACCTGGGTCCCAGTCAGTCATCAAAGAACTAGGAATTGACCCATCTTGTTCTAGAAGGATCATAGTACAGATCACATACAGAGAGTTTGTTCCGCTGGACTTTAACTTCCATTTCATGTGCCATGGTCTGACTAGTACAGTTATGCCATATACTGAACCTTGTACTAAAAGCTTTGCCTCAGATGGCCAAATGGAGCAGAAATTAGAACCTGTGCCCTTATCAGAAACCTGTAACCTGTAATGTGCACCAAGCTAATAACAGAACAAAATGATGCCATATGCATTGGTCCATGAGAATAATACAGCCATCCAATGAGCAGCCTAAAAATACTTGTGGTTTAGTATGTATAAATAGCTGACACCGACTTAGAAAGGGATATTGACTTTTGATGACATTTAGGTAATACAGGTCTCAGAAACAAGTATGCAATTTTTAACAGATTAAAAAGAAAGGAGAGATTACTTTAATGTTGTAAAATTACACTGCTTAAATATGTATTTAGAACACTTATTGGGTATGTATACTGTATATAATAATATATTGTTTTTTATTTATAAACTTTAAAAAAATTAACTTAAACATTAACCTTTATATGTTGGAAGGGTAGAAGTATTCTGGTTTATGCATGGAAAATACTTTAATACTGTTTAAGCAGCAGTCAGTGGAGCTCCTGCCAAGCAGATTGGAATAGAGATTTATGTGTAGCCAGTGTGCAGGGTCTTTTTATATACCAAATACGAATGAGGTTCCATGAGCACTAAGAATAGGTGCAGAGGGAGACAGATGGCCTTTCTGTTCTTCTGAATGACGTATCTGGGACCTCTTTTTATCTATATACTATGGGGCCGATTCACTAACTTCGAGTGAAGGATTCGAAGGTTAAAAACTTCGAATTTCAAAGGTTTTTTTTGGGCTACTTCGACCATCGAATGGGCTACTTCGACCTTCGACTACGACTACGACTTCAAATCGAAGGATTCGAAGTAAAAATTGTTCGACTATTCGACCATTCGATAGACGAAGTACTGTCTCTTTAAATAAAACTTTGACACCCTAGTTCGCCATCTAAAAGCTACCGAAGTCAATGTTAGCCTAAGGGGAAGGTCCCCATAGGCTTGGCTAACTTTTTTTGATCGAAGGATATTCCTTCGATCGTTGGATTAAAATCCTTCGAATCGTTCGATTCGAAGGATTTTATCGTTCGATCGAAGGAATTATCTGCACTAAATCCTTCGACTTCGATATATTCGAAGTAGAAGGATTTTAATTCCTAGTCGAATATCGAGGGTTAATTAACCCTCGATATTCGACCCTTAGTGAATCGGCCCCTATGTGCTGTATAGGTTGTGCAGAATACTAGGAACATCTTTGTATGCAAATGGTCACCAGAGAAGAAATCCGCTGGTCAAAGCATATGGTTTTAACTGTTCATCCTCACATATGAGAGCGGCTGAGCTGGAACCCTCATTGCTCTGTGTATTTTCCTCCCAGATGTACCAGTGACCTTGTAAGTGCAAACTGGATACGCACTGTAATGTCCAAATCAATTAATAATGCTCTTATTCTCTTACTTGATCTTTCAAGATATCCCTTTTACACTTAATTATGGAAGAGTTTGCATGGTTTTTTTTAAAAAAAAAAACCCTGCAATTGCAAGTTCAGCTGTGTATGGGTGTTTCCACAAAAGCCATAGTTTCAAACCCAGGTCCTTCTTCAATATCATCAGGGCGGGACACTACTTGGATTTAAGTATATGATCAGTTTACAGAGCAGAATCTCTAAATTACCTGTTTAGACAGGCTGTCTTATGTATTCATAACCTCCCCTTTTAATTCAATTTCCACTAAAAAGGCATTCTTATAATTTATATGATGATATGAGTCATAGTTCTTTTTTTCAAACATTTAATGAATGTTTATTAAGCTGCCTGGTAGCTGTTCTGGTAGCAGGCAATAGGCAGTCTGCCTTCCTCTGCTGAATTCAATTGGAATACAAAAAAGAAATCGAATTTCTGGTCATAGGTTAATGCACTGGTTATATTTGCGCTATACAGGTACATATAAATATATTTGTGTTGAGATGCTGATATGACACTCAATACAAGGGGTAAGTAGATCTGGTGTTAATACGCGCCATGTTTTATTTTTGGGCTGTTCAACCTAAGTGGGTTATTCATTAAAGTCGAGTTTTTTTAACTATAAAAAATCCGAACTCGTTTAAAAAAACTTGTGTAAAAAAAAACTCTCAGACCTGCCTAGGTTGTATGAATAAATCAATGGCAGAAGTCCTGAAGATATCCTAATCTGCGCTGGGTTTCGTGCAATAATCCGAAGATTTCATGGTTTTCAGACGGAAAATCTGAAAAATTAGTACGATTGAAATTTTTCACAATTTCACTATTTTTCACAATTCTTTCCCCGTACAGGAATTGTTTGGGAAAATATTTTAATAAATAAGGGTAAATAGCCCATGAAAATTTGGTCGGAGTATATTTCAGAAATAAATGAGGTTTTCGGATTTTGACAAATACCCTTAGGGTAAAGCAAAGGTGGCTGTTAGTTGCAGTCTTGGTTAGAAGCATTAAAACTTTATATATATATATATATATATATATATATATATATATATATATATATATATATATATATAGTAACATGACTTAGAATTACATTTTATTCCATTACACAAATGGTAACAGAAGCATTTTTGGTTGTACATCCCCTTGTACAACGTTTTCCTAAAAGCCAAAAGAAGTATTTCTTATTTTTACCGTGCATTCTGTTACACCAGAAATCAGAAAAAAAACGATATAATTATGAGCCCTTTGCCTTCCAAAATAAAGGTAATAAAGTCCTCACCAGCTCTCCCCTTTTATATCTAAGGGATAACCTGGTGCTGTGTTGAAAATTAAATTGCCAACATGGGAGCCAGTTGTAGCATAGTGAAAGGAGGTTATTTAAAGGAAAACTATACCCCCAAAATGAATACTTAAGCAACAGATAGTTTATATCAAATTGAATGACATATTAAAGAATCTTACCAAACTAGAATATATATTTATATAAATATTGCCCTTTTACATCTCTTGCCTTGAACCACCATTTCGTGACTCTATCTGTGCTGCCTCAGAGATCACCTGACCAGAAATACTACAACACTAACTGTAACAGGAAGAAGTGAAGAAGCAAAAGGCAGAACTCTGTCTGTTAATTGGCTCATGTGACCTTACATGTGGTTTGTATGTGTACACAGTGAATCCTACGATCTCAGGGGGCGGCCCTTATTTTTTAAAATGGCAATTTTCTATTTATGATTACCCAATGGCGCATACTACTAAAAAAGTATATTATTATGATAATGGTTCATTTACATGAAGCAGGGTTTTACACATGAGCCGTTTTACTCAGTATCTTTTAATAGAGACCTACATTGTTTGGGGGGTATAGTTTTCCTTTAATAAGGTAGGGCAATGTATATGCTACTTCAATGTAATTTACTGTTCCCATGGACTTAAGGGCAGATTCATTAAGTTTTGAACTGGAAATTCAAATTCAAATTTTCGAATTCGATTTTTGTCCAAAACTCACAAATTCGAATTGGGAATAATTCAAACAGAATTAGAATTCAAGTTCAAGATTTGTCATACCTGGACCCTGGGAACAATTCAAATTCAACTATTCGTCACCCAAAACCCGCCAAGTTCATTTAGAAGTTAATGGGAGAGGGGTGACCCATTTGAAGATGTTAATTGCCTTCCGGACATTGAAGTTTTTTCGGAGAAAAAACTCTATTCCAGTTTAGTTGAATTCAATTAGATTTCAAGTTTCAATATTCGTTTGAGCTTTAGATATTCTAGTTTTTTTCTTAAATAAGATACTATTCGAGTTTTGAGTTCAGATTTAAAAAAACTCTAACATTCGACCTTTGATAAATCTGACCCTTAATCTCACAATTTTTCAGTGGTTTTGCAAATTTTTTTGCAAAGCAAAATGCACCTGTTTTGCTTATCAAAATCTGACTAGCACAGATTTTAGGGGATCACAAAAGCATAGGTGTGTTTAATCGCCCTGTAGTTGTTAGTGACTGCAGCAACTCTTGTGCTGAAGTATATGTTTCTTATATAAAAAATAAAGCTTAGGATCTCTGCTTTTAATTTCTATGATTTCGAACATACTGTCCATTTCAGACACCAATTAATAATAGACAAACATCAGAACAAAACATGTAAGTTTTCTTCTGGATTCTACTTCTGGATTCATGCACCTTCTAGCATTTTATTGCCATCCTACCTGTTTTCCCAAGCCTGCCCAATGCATTGTCAAAACACGCAGAATACTTATATGTGAGAATGGCAGACTTTAGTTTAGACTTGCAACAGTGTCCTGTTAAAGAAGATTCTATTGGAGCAATATACATGACTTGAAATGTGGCACATTTTGAAAAATGCAAATGTTCTTAATGCTTTCTTTCACAGAACTCACAGAACTCAAGTGACATACATCTGTGTATTTATCTTTGCTCCTCAGGGCTTATATTATCAGTGTCAGGAAGAGCAGTGCAAGTTATTTTCTTAATTGCCAAGGAAACTCTCACAAAATGGAACAAATGGCCTTGTGTCTGTCAAAGCACACGTAGGTGTATGAGCTGAGAAACTTGTGTGAACGTTCATAAATGTCACTTTACGAATAGAATCACTTTCTCTGGGTATAGGCAGCTTTTAAAGTTCTGGGCTTTGAGACTGCAAACATTATTTACAGACTTGTAGTCACGCAGGGATGGACTAGGCCGACAAGATACTGGTAAAAAAAATTGGGGTCCCACCAACCCGACCCGCTCCCACTATCCGCCTTATTACTCCCAACCGCTGCTGCAAGGGAACATGAACATGGGGGGAAGGGAGGTATGGCACAGTGAGTAGGACTCCAGGGCTGAGGCAAGGGGCCTCGTGGTATTTGGTGACCTCTGAGGTGGCAGCCCCAGGCCCCCTAGTCTGACACTGTAGTCACGTGAGAAAATTGCGTCTGCTTGCATCTCAAATTGCATGCTTTAAAGGAGAACTAAAACCAGAAATTGGCATATACTGAACTTAATGTACCAGCCTAAAGTTTCAGCTTCTCAATAGCAGCAATGATCCAGGACTTCAAACTTGTCACAGGGGGTCACCATCTTGGAAAGTGTCTGCGACACTCACATGCTCAGTGGGCTCTGAGCAGCTGTTAAGAAGCTAAGCTTAGGGGTCGTCGCAAATTATCAAGCAGAAAATGAGGTTGGCCTGTAATATAAGCTGATGCTACAGGGCTGGTTATTAAATTCTGATGCTAGTTATACTTGTTTTTGTGCTGCCATATATATTGTGGCATTTCTTTTCTATGTGTACTGTATACTGTGAGTCAGTCTCTAAGCTCAGTAAGTGACAGCAGCACAGAGCATGTGCAGTGAATCAGCAGAAGAGAAGATGGAGAGCTACTGGGGCATCTTTGGAGACACAGATCTTTACTGCTAAAGGGTTGTGGTTGCCTTGGGCTGATGCAGAAACCAAAACATAATGTACAACATTTCTAGCTATTTCTTTAGTTAAGCTTTAGTTCTCTTTTAACATACTGATAGATTTGCAGCGCAGATATAGTTTCAATTCAGCAGCACTACTTTGAGCAGTCAAATACAATTCTGTACTTTTTTTTAATACCTGTGGGAAAATTTCAAATATCCATTGCAGGCAATATTCATTTAGAATGTTTCCGAATTATATGTGATCTACTGTACTACATTTTGCATTATAAAGATTAAAAGTTATGGAAATGAATTTTCATCTAAGATGTAATACTTTTAAAACTTTAAAAATTATTGGAACTAGTTTCCATTTCTTATTGGTAATGTTTAAAAAATTTGTACTAAGGAATGATATATATATATATATATATATATATATATATATATATATATATATATATATATATATATATATATATATATATATATCTATATATATATGTATGTATATATATGTATATTACCTGTACCAAGATTAGAACTCCTGCAAGCCTCCCTATTTCTAAGGCCAAAAAAGCAACTTACTGACTTAATATATAGCATGAACATTAGAGAATACATTTTCTACTACATAAACCTAGTTACATCATCTGTGCTGCTTTGGGTATTGGTGAGATTAAATTCTATAACATAAACTCTTTTTTGGTGTGTGTGTATCACCTTTTAGGCTCCATAAGAAAACATTGAATTAATGACCATGTATCTCAGCAGTAGACATGTTACCAGTTACAGGGAGAGGGTTGTTCTGGGGGAAAGCTTTAGACAGTAGACTGAATTGTTACTGAAATAAGGTACCTGCAGCTGGCTGTGGCCCATACAGTGCCCCTTTGTTTAAGGTTAAGGCTGGTCAGCATGATATAAGCTTCCATAATAAACAAGTATCATTCTTCATTTATTTGGTTTTAAGTAAGTGTTCACACATACAAGAAATTTTGCAATTTTATTTTTCTTTCTAAATTTTTTGAATACTTTTATTAGAGCTTGGGTAATTTGCACTGGCATCTTAATGGAGCCTGAGCAAGAACATATACTTAAAACAACACCCAACAGTGATCAGTGAAAGGGGGCGCAAGGAGCAGACAGCATGAGTGATGGGGTTCATGAAATTGTTACAGGTATGAGATCTTTGGAAATCCATTATCCAGAAAGCTCTAAATTCTAGGAAGAAAATCTACCTTAGAGTTCATTTTAATCAAATAATGCTAAATTAAAAAAAAATATTTTTCTCTGTTTTAATAGAAAAGTTCCTTTGTGGTGGTCAATGACTTGCATGCATTATGATACAAATTGCATATGCTATAAAAGGATTAGGTGGTAGGGGGGCAGGAGATTTGGTGCCCATTGTCATGTGCATTAGTTGCATAATATTCATTAAGAGAAATAGTGAGTAGCAATAATCAAAACATGTATGTATATATAACTTTATTTGTAAAGTGCTGTTAAGGAGCCGCAGCGCTGTACAGTGCATAAAATTACAATATATATAAAATTATACACAGAGAAGACAAATCACATAATAAATATATACAGAATCATATCAGGACAAGGAGCTTAAGTGCTATGTGGTAAGAGACGTAGTGGGAAGGAGGTCCCTGCCCCGTAGAGCTTACAGTCTAAGGGCACAGTTACTAAGGGTCGAATATCGAGGGTTAATAAACCCTCGAATTCAACCCTCAAAGTAAAATCCTTTGACTTCGGATATCGTAGTCGAAGGATTTACCGCAAATCCTACGATCGAAGGAAAAATCGTTCGATCAAACAATGAAATCCTTCAATTTGAAGGATTTTAATACATTGATTGAAGGATATTCCTTCGATCAAAAAAACTTTAGAAAAGTTATGGGGAAGGTCCCCATAAGCTAACATTGTACCTCGGAAGGTTTAAACTACTGAAGTATGTAGTCGAAGTTTTTTTTAAAGAGACAGTACTTAGACTGGTGGAATAGTCGAGCGATTTTTAGTCGTAGTCGAAGGTCGTAGTAGCCTATTCGATGGTCGAAGTACCCAAAAAAATACTTCGAAATTCGACGTTTTTTTACTTTGAATCCTTCACTCGAGCTTAGTAAATGTGCCCCTAAGTGTTCTTGTTCTTAACAAGTGTTCAAAGCTAAGGGCTCCATTATGCCGCCTTATGTCTGAGCCACCAGGGTTGGTGCAACCACCAAATCAGTACACTCCTATAGATTGAGCAAGTTAGCAGAAATGTTGTATGCATGGCATTTCAATGGCAACACTTTTGTTCACATTATTGAACCTATTGCCATGCCTACATCAGTACACCCCTATTGTCTTCAGGAATGTGTATACCACACTAAAGTACATTGTTTCTGTAGCCAGAAATAGCAGTGCAGGAAGGGACAAACAAATAGTGCTTTCTGTTAAACTGTAATTATATTTCCAATGTTGCAAAAAGTCACATGGATAATAGCAACAATAACAGTGGTTCCACAGTTGTGTTGTTCTCTTCTTCATGGTGTTTTAAATGCTGTCCTCACTATTAATATGGGTTCATGCTAGCCGTACACCATATCACCAGTGGTTTCTGCTAATATCTGAGCTAAATCATTTGTCATGAGGCATGGAAACGTTTATCACGGGTATAAAGTATGAGTGGTAGCAAGATTTATACCTGGTGTTCCTTATTAACTTGTCTGTGATAATTTGAGATTATTGAACTCCACATATAATGCATTGGTATACTTATGGGATTATTTATTAGAGTCTGAATGCCAAAAAAACTGAAAAAATTGTGTTTTTTACTATAGAAAATCCAAATTTTTTGTGTAAAAAAAAAACATGAATTTTTCAGGATTTATTATACTCCGAGGATGGAAAAAGTCAGAATCCGAAAATCCAGCATCTCAGAACAGCCGAGGTTGCATATAAGTGGGAGAAGTCCCAAAGATATCTTGATCTGCGCTGGGTTTCGTGAAATAATCCGAAGATTTCGTGGTTTTCCGGCAAAAATCCGAAAAAGTCTGAGCTTTCGTGCGGAAAATTTTTCACAAATGTTTCTGTTTTTTTCCTGCACAGGAATTTTCACAGAAAATGTATTGATAAATAAGGGGAAAAACCCATGCGGACTTGGTCAGAGTAGTTTTCAGTAAATAATGAGATAAATTCGGACTTTGATAAATGGGCCTCCCCATGTCAGCTATAGTTGAGCCAATTAGCTTTTATGCAGTGATGCTTAAAATCAGAGTTTAACACTGTAAAAATTAGAATGAATGTACATTGGAAAGTTGCTTAGAATGACATTCCCCTGTAAAGATCTTTTCTTACAATAGATAGAAATTTGCCATACATTTAAATATGTACCAAATATTTTTATTGCCATCCTATGTCATTCAACAAACCTCTTTGCACTTGTTGGTCATTAATCAATATCAGCTTTGTGATGTATTTATATAGCACCAGCAGCGTTATGATTTTGTGCTTCCATATGTCCATTCTATGCTAATCTGTTCCTACTGTCTGTCTGTGCAAGGCTTTACTATAGAGCATATCACATATCAGCAATGGGAACAATTTCAAAAGACTGCAGCAATTCCTATTGTGAAAGCTGGAACTGGAATAAAGATGAAAGTTGCCTGCCCATCAGCTACATGATTCAGTCATGCATAATATTTTTATTTCACGGGTGTGTTTACCATACTTTCCCATAGTGTATGCTTCTTAAATGTATATATTTATGCCATCAGCAGGGATATAACTGTAATCTATGTTCAAATGTTAAGTGCTAAGATTAATCTACTTCTCAGATAGTGACAGCAAACCTTTTAATTTGTTCCGAACATGATTAAGAGACACACAATGTGATCATATTTGATTTTTTACAATTGATTTACCTGCTAGCCTCATTAAAATCCTTCATGCTCCAAAGATCTTGCAGCTACAGAGTCAGAAAAGAATTTCTTTTAATCGTGTGACTCTCTCATTCCAAAGTGGGGAAAAGTTGAATTTCCCAGATACTGTTTTTAATGTGTTAACTACTACATTACCATAAGCTTTTCTCTGTCTGTATTTTTTATTGTAATTAGGATTTAAACCCACTCAGCAGGAATGATAACGCTAATGGCAAAACTGTGTTACAGGTAAGGGACCTGTTTTCCAGAATGCTTGCGACACGTTTTTTTCTGGATAAGAGATCTATCCATAATTTGAATCTCTAAAACTACTAAAAAATATAGTATAGGCTTGTTTTACTTCTTTAAGGATTAATTATCTTAGTTGGGATAAAGGTAATGTTTAACAATTAGATAGAAAAAGGAAATATTTTTTTTTAAATGTATTATTTATTATTATTTGATTGAAATGGAGTCTATGGGAGATGGCCTTCTCATAATTTGCAGCTTTTTGGTTTCCAGATAACAGTTCCCATACCTGTACTAGAAGTTTTTGAGCTCCGCAACAGTTTCTTTTAGTGCTGCCTAACCTTAAACCTGAGAGAAATTGGGAAATGTTTCACATCCCTGTTGATCAATACTGATATTGCACATCAGTTCAGACCCTCTTGATGCCTTTAACACTCCTGTGTTTTCAACAATTGCTTAAATGGGTTAGCCAATTTCTAAAACATCAAGGTATGCAGTATGGCTGTGCACTGGAAATGATATCTATTGTTTGGCTTGCCCATTGGCTTCCATAGAATAAAGGATACTTTGACTGTAGCAAAATATGATGTGGGTGGTTGTCATGAAGAAACAATAGTTTAGCTAGTTATTGAGCTTAAACCTTAAGACACATACAGGGGAATGTAATTAAAGTCGCAAAGAGCAAAACAATTTGCACCAATAAGAATAAAAATCCACATCTCGCAATGTAATATTGTTCCTTAAGCTGTTATTGCATTGCAAATTGTAATTGTGCACTCTTAAGAAGTGCTTGAAGGTATCGGAATCTTTTTGAGCAAACATAACGACTTTTTCAGTAAGAAGTTTCATTACATTTACTGCGCATTGGCTCAAACTATAAAATTCGCAAACGATCTTCCACTGTCGGAAGTCGCTAAACAGTTTCCATGTTCGCAAAAGCTATATAAGATTCGCGCAAAGCTAAATTTGTTCATGCGAAGGCATAACTTTTCGCATTGCAAATCGTTTTTCCGTTACCTTTTTTATTACATTCCTCCGATAAGGTGGAATCTCTAGATATTTATGTAAGAATGCCTGAAACTGCCTACCATTGACTATAATGCAAGCTGCCTGAAGGCACCAGTACTGGTGGTTCCTGCTTTTTGGACCAAGAACTGTCTGCAGTGGTGCTTTTAAAGTCGCAATGCAAATTTTACAGCACCAGCATCTAGTAAGAATATTGATTTTTATTGAAAAAGAATGAGCAAGGTTCATTAAACATTATATTATTATACAAGTTCAGCATTTCTCTGGAGGCTGTGTGCTGGTGGCAAAAAGAACCAGCTAAATTCAGTGCTTAAGTGCCATTCTCAAATGTACTTGTACCTATATATAAATCTTGCATTTTCTACCCATTTTCTACCCAAATCTTGCCATTCTTCCCATTCTTCCCATTTAGCCCAAGCTGGTTTATAACCACCATCAATGCCAGGGTTCTACTAGAAATGGCACAACTTCATTCTGGTGTTATTCTTAACTTGCTCATGTTTTTA
Organism: Xenopus laevis; assembly: GCF_017654675.1. NCBI lineage: Eukaryota > Metazoa > Chordata > Amphibia > Anura > Pipidae > Xenopus > Xenopus laevis. The sequence goes on along the minus strand of NC_054380.1, from coordinate 105,194,124 downwards.
TTCAGGCACTTTAGTTTTCATCTTCCATTTCCAAACTACAGACTTTTTCTTAGAATACTACTGTTTACACCAAACTAAACGTTAATTTTTACATGAACAACCTATATAATATTGTATTTTAGCTAAATGCCACCTGTTACTCCATATACACAGATAGCAATAAGTGATAACATATAATTATTTCTGAATACTTTATTGGGGAGGCTAAGCCTTTCCTAAATTGTCATTATTCTCCACCTATGCACTTATGCACAGTATACACACGTGCATGTACTTTCACAGTACAGGTATAGGATCCATTATCCGGAAACCTGTTATCCAGAAAGTTCCAAATTACGGAAAGGTTGTCTCCCATAGACTTCATTTTATCCAAATAATCCAAATAATTAAAAATGATTTCCTTTTTCTCTGTGATAATAAAACAATACCTTGTACTTGATCCAAACTAGGATATAATTAATCCTTATTGAAAGCAAATACAGCTTATTGGGTTTATTTCATGTTTACATGATTTTCTACTAGACTTAGGGCATGAAGATCCAAATTAGGGAAAGATCCATTATCCGAAAAACCCCAGGTCTCGAGCATTCATGATAACAGGTCCTATATCTGTAACACCAATATGTTTCCTCTCCTGCAATTACAAATATGGTTGGCTATACTAAAATAGTAACTGCCGGTTGGGTGCAGAGAACAAGAGAAACACACAGTAGAGGATAAAGCCCATCTGCCCCACTCATTTGCTCTCATCCTATGTAATTGAAAACCTTGTGTTCTTTCTTGAATGCGTTGTGGATTACATTTTTGGCACTACAAATCGGGACGAATGCAGTAGCTTAGCAGTCTAGATAAAATATATCCTATTAACATGATTATCTCTACATCTTTGGAGTCTTGGAGTCGCAAAACAATTCTCTATTTCATTAAACAAACATGGTGACATTTCAAGTAATTACTGGGGTTGTTATGTTGAGTTTTTTTTGTGGGATCTACATAAAATAGACAATGCTACTGCTTTAGTACCCATCGAGACATTAAGCTTCTCTACAAAATTGCCTTAAGCTTACAACAGCTCTTTAGCCAAAAGGGTGTTGCTCTTGGATCCCTGCCTGGTAACACAGTCACAAGCGTACAAGCTGACTCACCAAGAACGGAATTTCTACAGAAAAAATCTAGCCAAGGTCATTAAAAATTGATTCAGATAGCTTGTCTCTGCATTGTTTCTCTTTCTGCAAGTTTACATGCAAACTGGAGCTTAATAGAGCAGATATATTAATAAAACGTTCCATGTGATCTGTAAGCCATTTTTCACTAAAAAATGAAACTGTTGTTCTTGATTCCAACAACCTTTTCTGATGCAGAACAGATGTACGTGAATGCAGGTTGCTTTACCATTTACTTGGTAGGTGTTTATTATCCCGATTATTTTGCTGCGATTGGAGCTGGTGGTACTAAAATTGGCAATCTTTTGTTCAAGGCTGGGAATGTTAAAGAAGTTTTTCCTTTTTTCACAGTTTTACGTAGCAAAACAGTTTCTGAGTATCAGCAGCAGAGCATCATTGATAAATGCAAATGAAGATAGGCCTATAGGTGCTTACACATGGGGCTAGGAATTGAATGGTCAGGTAGTAGAAATCATATTTCCCTGTTGATGTTTTATTAAAATGGACCCGTCACCCAGACATAAAAAGCTGTATAATAAAAGTCCTTTTCAAATTAAACATGAAAACCAATTTTTTTTTATTAAAGGGTTCATATATTTTGTAAACTCATTTGAAAATCTCAGCTGTCAATCAAATATTGCCTGCCCCTTCCTCTATGCCTAGGCATAGAGGCGGGGCAACCAATTACTTTCACTTTCCATTCAGCACTTCCTAGATGTCACTGCTCTCCCCACATTCCCCCAGTTCTCTTCACCATCTAATTGTGTAGCCAGGGCATGGGGATGGACATCAGGTCCCCAATTCTGGTGCACAAACAAGATTCTGCGATGATGCAAGGCTTGTCTTAATAACAGTGTTCACAAAATGGCTCCTGCCTGCTTGCTATAATTATGAGTTTCCAGACTGATGGAAACAAGTTTCAAATAATTTATACAGTGTAATTAAAGTTCATTTTGCTTGACTAACATGATAAAATAGGATTTGGAATACTTTTTTTGTTGACGGGTCCCCTTTAATAGTACATACCAGAAATAGTAAGGTTCATACTATTATGGTTAGCAGCAGTGAATTATCTGCACAAGTTTAAGAAGTTAGTAAGTAAAGGCAAAAACACATGAGCCAATCCAGTACAGAAATGAAGAGGAAATTGAGGTTATCTTTACTTTCTTTTCTGCCGGTGCACCATGCTCTGACCACAAGATGTAAACCCTACAGGTACAATATATATTTATATTGTAAGTAGATTAACTCTTTGTGTGCTGCTCAAAAGCAGATATGGTCCTACAAGACTCATATGCTGCTCCAGTTCCAACACTAAACTAAAATGTAAGCTTTAAGCCTATCAAGTGCTGTGTGATTGGATGATCGTTGAACTTCACAGGGTCAAAATTCTATCTGCAACTTGTATTCTGTATTCTGCATATTAAGTGTCGCCTTGAGGCACACTTTGACTAAACAGAAGCTATAATATGGTATAGCCATTTTTAAGATTGCAGCCAAATGCTAGGAAGCTTCAAGTGCTGACATAAATATTATCATATAACTAAAGCTAGCTGTGAAATCCATGTCACGCACTTCGTAATTCTTTCATTCAAACTGCAGATTTGATTTTAAGGTGCCCATATAAAAGAATGTTGCTAAGGCAACAGCCTATACCTGAGAAGGGAAGTGATTTCTGATAGAAGTACTCAGTTCCTAGAGTTGTACATAAATGTCACTTGTCTGTGGGAAATCTGGGATTTCTATTTTTCCTTTATTATGTTCATGTAGAGATGCACACCCATCTTTATAGATTTACTGCAAATCTCTTGTATACTTCAATGGAGACTCAATTATTAATTGTTGTATGTACACAATCCACAGCAGTGACTACTTTTTTTCTTTGCTTTCCTTCCTTCCTGCTCTCATTGTCAGACTAAACATCCAACACATCTCTGTGTCAGTTCATATAACTAAATATTATTGTGGCAGCCATACATACAGTATATAAATAGTTCAGGCAGCCTCAAAGAGCTTAATATTAAAAGTTTCCCAGACCACATTCAGCTCTGAAAAAATGTACTAAATAGACCTGATTTTAGTATAGTTAGATATATAAATACTTTAAATAATCCCAGACAGCACCTATGAGTGGCCCACTACATGGAAAAGTTGATCAGTACTATTCTAAGGCATTGGTTATATTGAATGGAACAAAGCCTTGGAATATAGAAAATAAATAGATCTTTTTATATTTTTTGCTAAATGTCCTTCTTTGCTTTATGCTTTTCCAGTGCTGCTTTTCTTTTTTAAAAGGAAGCAATATTGATTCTTCATAATAATAATAAACTATTTATAGGGCTATATTTTCCTTTTTACATAAATAAAACATGAGCTTGGAATGGTGGATTGCACATCTACAAATAAACTGGCACTATATTTAGTAACACAGAATAAAGGTACCTAAACATATTCAGATGTTTTACCACCAAGTCAAAAACCTGCCTGTGGTGTGTATAAAATAAAAAAGGCCTCTCATCAATACTGCATGGACAGAAAATTCTAGTGGCCAAGGGAACTATAGATTCTGTGTTCAAAAAATATCATTCCAATTTTGCCCATAAAAAAAAAAATTCCCCAAAAGAACAGAATTTGCTATGAATTTCCAACATACTTTTATGTAATTTACTTATAGTTGAGTTGTTCTGCAGGACTATTAAAGCACAACATTATTTCCTCATGCCTGCATATTTAAATAAAGCATATACTTAAAGTACATGAATCTATTGCTGATATTACACATACATTATTGTGTGTGGATACAGAAAAAGATACAGCTTTGAAAATGAAATCTATGGTGAACCATCAGCTCTTCAAGTGCAATGACTTTCACAGTTATTTGTGCATTGCTGAAGGTGTGTGTTTGTAAGGATGTATATGTACAAAATGAATGTTTGGAAGCTTTAGTTTGTACAGACAGGCACAGATAGTATAGACATTTTGCTCTGTGTTACAGTACCAATAACAGTGTCATAGCAGATTTACAGAATATATAGATACCCTTATGTTTTTCCTCATGGCTTAAGATATTGTGGCCCTTTCACTATCACTTGGATCCAAAGAAGGGTTGCTTTATTGCCAGCAACATACCTACCAACATTCCGGAAACGGAATCAGGGACAAAAAAATTTGCAAAATGTTTTGACCACACCCATTTTTGTGACCACACCCCCTAATTATAATGCTCATTTTACAAAATGTGTTATGTTATGAAAGTTTGAACACATTTCTGTAGTTTTTATGTTTTATTACAGTTTTACTAATGAAGGTTAATTGCCCTTTACGGTGTGAGCCTAACTTCTCCCAAGAGACAAAACAGCTACAAATGTATCTTAAAGGGGAACTATCGCGAAATTAAAAATTGGTAAAAACAATCATTACATGAAGTTATTCAAATGTCTAAATATAATGTATTAAAAAATGTTTACAGTTTTTAAAATATTGCAGTCTTTCTAGTGAATCCATGCCAGCTGCTTCTCTCCTACCTGCCTCTGGCTAGCTCTGGCGTCGGAGTCGAGTTTTTCTGCATAACAACTCTGTTCTCTATCTCATTGGCAGTCAGAGCTGTCAATCAGAAACTGTATAAAGCTAGGAAAGAAAGGTAGACTGTAACACGGTCCTTCTCTCCCGTGAGATTCATCCCCCTCCATCCCCCCTGCAGTCAGCCAACATCGTAGTTTTTACAAGTTTTACTCAGTAACATGAAGACTTTTGCTCTCCGTCTGAAACTCCCCCTCCCTCCCAGAAACGAGGCAGTAGGAAATAAAGGTGGACTTGCTAAACGTGTGTAAATCCCAGCCGCACATTAGTCTGTATGCCAGCACTGAGACGCACAAATGTTACATAAGCACAAAATGAAACCGGAGCAGCAGCACATTCACTACTCGCGTCTCAGTGCTGGCATACAGACTAATGTGCGGCTGGGATTTACACACGTTTAGCAAGTCCACCTTTATTTCCTACTGCCTCGTTTCTGGGAGGGAGGGGGAGTTTCAGACGGAGAGCAAAAGTCTTCATGTTACTGAGTAAAACTTGTAAAAACTACGATGTTGGCTGACTGCAGGGGGGGTGGAGGGGGATGAGGATGAGTCAGGGGAGAGAAGGCTGCTGCAGGGGGGCTGGCTGAAGGTGGGTGAGGTTGGCTACAGGTGGGTGAGACTGGTTGCAGGGTGAGACTGGTTGCAGGGGGCGGCTGCAGGAGGTGGCTGGCTGCAGGGGGGCTGGCTACAGAGGGGGACTGACTACAGTAGGGGTGATGGCTACAGAAGGGGGGGACTGCTCCCAGCTTGTTCCCCTGCCGCTAGGAATTAAGCAAAGTGGGGTATTGAGAGGCCCCTGGGACGCAATCGCTCAGGGGCTCCAAGGTAGCAGCAGGCACGTGATTTCTACGTGTCCTGCTGCTGCCTGTGCTACCTATACCTGCAGCACCACCCAGTCCCTGGATCTTCACTGAAGACTACTACTACTCTTCGTGGGACCCCCTCCTGCAACCCCAATAGATTGTCATGTGTTTTCCAGGTTAGTGTTACACATACACACACACACAAACACACACTTATTACACACACATACATTTTTGGGGATCGGGGGGGTTACATACTCACACACTTGTACCCGCACACACACGAACATAACACGTAATTTTGAGAATTGTACACACGCATACGCACACTATTTTGTTGTTTTTTTTTCTTATTGTATAATTTTTTTTTGCCTGAAAAAAATGTTTTATTGCCCTTGTGAATAGCGTACAGTACTGCACAATACCTTTTGTATGTTATTTTGCTGATTATTTCGCAATTTTAGTGAGTTTGTGCATATTTAGCAATTTTTTAGCATGTTAAGCTGTTTTATTGCATTTTCAGCTCTGCATAGGTGTTGTTCGCTTGTTTCTTTCCGTAAAACATATTTGCCCATGCTAAAATAGTCAAAGTGATTATGACTGCTGATTACACTAGGCGGGAAAAAAAAGCATTGATTTTTGTGGTTTTATTGGATTTTATTGATTTCGTGATTTTATCGCATTTACCACTGTTCTTTGTTACTTAATTTTGCTCATGTAAATTTTGTCTGCTATATATCCATTTGGGGGTCTCTGTGCGCCACATGGTTTGGTAAATCTATGCATATTGGGCATCAATGTGTTCCATAGACCCCATGCGTTCATATTTTGGATGCTTTAGGACTGAACTACATGGTGCAACTTCTTCAGATCCGACACGCTGAGAGGAAGCGCATACGACAAGATGGATGCACCGAATATAATGTACAGTAAGTAATAGAAATATCGCACCTACAAACTGCATGCATTCAATTACTGTCGAATGAAGACGCAACGTGCGGCATTTGCATCCAACAGTCATGTCAGATGCATGCAGTTTGTAGGTGCAATATTTTTATTACTTACATTATATTCGGCGCACCGGTCTTGTTGCATGCGCTTCCTCTTAGAGTGTCGGATCTGAAGAAGTTGCACCATGTAGTTGAGCCCCTATGCTGATATGTTACGAAATGTGGGGTAAATAATGGGGTAAAATGCAAGCTTTGTGATGATTTAAAGAAATTTAATAAAGGGCATTATGTTTAGCATAATTTTGCAGTTTGGTAGTTTGTAGTGGCAATAAATATTTACCCGTTTTAGATTAGTTGGAATATTTACTTTCAGAAAAAATATGGTTTTCTAGGGTAATGCACGTGCCGGGTGCTTATAGTGTAACAGTCAGTGTCATGTGAAAATTTATATGTACTATTTGAATTTGGGGGTCTCTGTATGCCACATGGTTTGGTAAATCTATGCATTAAGGCATCAAACTATTCAGTAGACCCTATGGGGCAAATTCACTAAGATTCGTAGTTGCGCCAGGCGTAACTTCGCCACACTTCGCCAGGCGTAGTTTCGCCAGCGCTTCGCAAATTCACTAAAATCCGAAGTTGCGCTCAGGGGTAGCATAAGGTTGCGAAGTTGCGCTAGCGTTGATTCGCTAAGTAAAGCGAAGTTACACTAGCGAAGTCTAATTTGCATACGGCGCGAAATTCAAATTTCAATGGAGGAATACGTATCAGCACTACAAATGGCTAGAAAACCTTCAAATCATCAAATAAAATTTTTATTTTGCCCTACACATGTGCCCACTGTCTAGGTAAGTTGCCATGAGTCAGGAAATGTAGGGGGGAAGGAGGGGAGCCCCAAAAATTTTTTCGATCTTTTTCAGCCTATCACCTTTTTTTTTTTACTTTTTCTGAAACAATCCCTATCTACTCTATTGCGCTTCGCCAGGTCTGAGGTGGCGAAGGAAGTCTAGCGTAAAAGGTGGCGTTCAGTACACTGCGCGCGTTAGTGAATTTGCGTAGTTACGTCGCTAGCGAAACTTCGCCAGGCGTAAGGGTGCGAAGTAACACTAGCGAAACTACGCCAGCGTTCGTTAGTGAATTTGCGCAGTAACGAAAATGACAAACGCTAGCGAAGTAACGCTAGCGTTCGGCGCTTCGGCGCTTAGTGAATTTTATGTGTTCATATTTAGGATGCTTTATGCTGGTAAGTTACAAATGTGGGGTGTATATAATGAGGTAAAATGCAAACTTTGTGATGATTTTCAGAAATTATATAAAAAAACTAAGTTTAGGGTAGTGTTGCTGCTTTGCCATACAAAGATATATTTACCCATTTTAGATTTGGCAGAATGTGTGTTTTCTAAAAATATGATGTTTTCTTTTGATGACTTACTTATTTGCCACTTTTGGCCAAACATTAATCAGGCAGTGTATTCAAATTTGTTACCACTACGCTAATTCACTAAAATTTGAAGTTGCATCCTGGGCGCCAAACGCTGGCGACTTTTCGCTATCGATACTTTTTCAGTGCGACCATTTCATAGCGAATATTTGTTAGCGTTCGGTTGTGCCTAGTGAAGATTCACTAGTAATCTTAAGTTTAGGTCAGTTTCAATATGGGAGGCGCTTAAAAGTTGCATACATGTCTTTTTTTAGAGATGTTGGTATAAATGCTTGAAGTTGCAACTTTTTATTATGGCATGGGTGAGTGTGAGAGAGATAGGAGTGGCTGGGGTGAGTGTAAGTGAGATATTAGTGGCTGGGGTGAGTGTGCGAGAGATAGGAGTGGCTGGGGTGAGTGTGAGAGAGATAGGAGTGGCTGGGGTGAGTGTGAGTGAGATATTAGTGGCTGGGGTGAGTGTGCGAGAGATAGGAGTGGCTGGGGTGAGTGTGAGTGAGATATTAGTGGCTGGGGTGAGTGTGCGAGAGATAGGAGTGGCAGGGTGAGTGTGAGAGATAGGAGTGGCAGGGGTGAGTGTGAGAGTAGAAGGTAAGCATGACAGGGGTGAGTGTGAGAGATAGGAGTAACCATCCCGGCTCCAGCAGGAGGAGTACATTCAGAAAGCTTTAGTGACAGTAAGAGGCACGGGCCTCATGCAAAGGGGAGATCCCTAGGAGCCCATAGGCTGGCATAGTAAGGCGGGAAAACCAAGCTTCCAGAAACTGAGCGCAGAGCCTTAGGCAGCATTGAAGGAACACAGGCAGTACTAATGGGTTGTCTCCTCTTCCCACAAGTAGCACTCTAGACTCTTGCTAGGGTTGCACATCTCCAGGGCAGTGAGTCCATTCAGGAAGGCCCTCCTAGTCCAGCAGCACCTGTTCCCTGATTGCTTCTTGGGCCAATTTGTACAGAGCGTATCTGCTACTAAACCTGAACCTTATAGCCCTAATTCAACCTGAATGGCTGCTCCATGGCTCTGTTTCTGAAGCAAACACCCCAGGGCAACAGTACATTTATTAACATGTCATATTTTGATATTACTGTTCCTCTAAAACACATTGACAACACAAAAAAAAATGGGAACACACAAAGACACAGATTTATACACAAAAAATTACTGGGAGACTAAAACATACACAAACGCACTGTCACACAAATACATTTATAGACAGGGTGATTTCAAACAAAGGTGCTAATTTGTACCAGTTCAATTACCCATATTTTGCACCTTTTAGTAAGTAGCCTGTTCAAAGTGAATTGCTGGCTGGTTGTTATTGACCTACAGAGACATATGAAACATGTGAGGTGCAATGTGCAAAAAGTAGGTGCATAATACCCTTTTTTTTTTTTATATCTGTACAATATTTACCAAGCTCTGTCCTTCCTTTGATCTGGGAGAATGCAAAAATCTCATTCTGCCAATAATATCAGCATTTTCACACTATAAAAGTATAACAGCCTTGCTATTCTCAGAATGAGATTCCAGAGAATGCAGTTGGTGTGTGGATGCTTTGAATTCAGCATGAAGAGGGTGGGACTTCGCTAGTTGCTACGTGACATCACAGTGGGGGTATAGCCACTCCCATTCAGCAATTGCTTGAACTGGCTCTCAGAGAAAGCATTCTAACTCACTGTAATATTATTGAATGCCTTTCAAAAAGTAAGCATTTCTGTTAAATGAATATATTTAAGAATATTATTATTTTCATCCTATCCATCCGCTGGGAAAATTAGATTTTCACGATAGTTCCCCTTTAAGTATCTATACTGGTCTCTCTGCCAAGAACCAATTAAGTTAGAAACATTGTATCTTTTTTGGCTGTTCAGTGCAGAGAAATCGGGACTTTCCAGTACAAATGCAATACTGCGGGTTGAGCTTTTAAAAGAGGGACTGTCCCACTCAAAATGGGACAGTTGGGAGATATGCAGCAATAGTTCGGTTTCTGTGTTAGACATTATCACCACACCTTTAGGGGGTTATTTACTAAACTCCGAATACCAAAAAAAAAAAAAAAAAAAACACATTTTTCGGGATTTATTATACTCCTGGAAAAAGTCAGAATCTGAGAATACGGCAACTCAGACCTGTCGATGTTGCATATAGGTCAATGGGAGAAGTCCCAAAGATATCTTGATCTGCGCTGGGTTTGTGATTTTTGGGCAAAAATCTGAAAAAATCGGGTGGAAAATCCGAAAAGACTTTTCTTTTTTTTTCCCGCAAACACAATTTTCGGGAAAGTGTATTAATAAATAAGGAGAAAAGACCTGTGCGGATTTGGTCAGAGTTCTTTTCAGAAAATATTCGGACTTTGAGAAATCGGCCTCCCCATGTATAATTAAATAAGGAGGTTCACTATAAAGCTACATTTTTAATGGATCTTTGAAAACCCATAAGGTATGTTTTCTAAAACATATAGTTGGAAACATTAAAATGTAAGTGTTACTGGGGCAGATAGTGATGTTAATGTTTAACATTTCCTCTGTAAAACGATGGGTAAGGTACTAGTATCATATAATTATAGTATACCTCCCAACTGTTCCCTTTTTAGAGGGACAGTCCCTCTTTTGACAGCTCAACCTGCAGTCCCTTGTTTGTACTTTGAAAGTCCCTTTTTTCTTTGCACTGAACAGCCAGAAATTTTTTTTTAAAAGCCAACTTAATTGGCTTTTGGCAGAGAGCCCAGAACAGCCACAACTGCAGATAAGATACTTTTGTAACAATTTCTAGATAAGCAAATAATAAGTAATTGTAACAATATAAGATAACAGGTCCCTTGGGAAAAGTTAGACTCACAGCTTAAAGGGCAATTCACCTTCATTAGCAAAACTGTAATAACTGAAAAAAAACACAGAAATATGTTCAAACTTTCATAACCTGCCAAATTTGGTAAAATGAACATGGTAATTAGGGGGTGTGGCCACAAAAATCGGCATGGCTGAAGAAAATTGTCCCTGTTTTTATTTCCAAAATGTTGGAAGGTATGTTATAGCATAAAAATAATTATAATCACTGTTTTCTTAGAGGGGAAGTTAATGTCCATTCCAGTCCCTACTCTTAAATTACATTCTCTAGGGTCAGTTTCAACATGTCTGTATGTTTTAGAGTGTGGGAAGGACACCACCATGGCACAAGGAGAATATACAAACTCCTTGCAAGTAGTGTCCAGGTTGGAAATGAACTCAGGACACCCACAGTACAAGGCAACAGTAATAATACTTCTAATTGCATTTAGTACAATGATTTTGAAGAATGGCTTACATTTGATTGTGTACTAACAATGCTGCTCTTTAGTAGCTTTTACAGCACAGGCCTTCATAAAGATTTCAGGGATCACACTTCCCCACTCATATCCACATGCTACTGACACTGTCAGTAAAATAAAAGTACATTTCAGGGACTCCAAGTGGATTGTACGATCGCAGTATTTGCGCTAAATCCTTCGACTTCGATATTCGAAGTCGAAGGATTTCAATTCCTAGTCGAATATCTAGGGTTAATTAACCCTCGATATTCGACCCTTAGTGAATCAGCCCCCTATTGTAGGGAATTATGCACCCCTGATGTAAAATGTACAGATATTAGAAGCTACGGAAGAAATCCATGACTATATAAAGGCATGATTCTGCAAGTCAAGGATTTCCAAAGTGATTCTTATATCCTTGGTACAAAAACTTGGTCAGTCATGTGACACAAATGACATCTTTAAGCATTATTTATAGTTAGTGACATCACTGAGCACTGTTTATAAAGGATAACTTTTACAGGCTGTTGTGTAAAAATAAACAACTAAAACATGTTTTACAGTAACAACATAAATAAAACAAAGTATTTCCAAACTAAATGGAGTCATTTTTAGGAAAGGGAAATTGGCTGTAGAGTTAGACAAAATATTCTTAAATAAATTAATTTTTAAAGTTTACAATTTAGAGGGATTGCCTGCACTGCCATAATAATTTACTTTGGTTTTTTTTTTCTATATTCAAGGGTAAATTATTTGTATGGCCATCTTGTAGCTTTACAAGTATATCATACATTGACTGCATCAAAGAAAATAAAGATGTTTATCAATGGTGTCAAAAATGTTTGTAATTTATTGTCTTTCTAAAAGGGCTAATGGACCTTTATTGATATTCTATCTAGCTTTACTTCTGTCTCTTGAGTGAAATCATATAAACCAATGTCACCCAAGGTCTCTTAAGCATTATGTGCTCAGAATTCAATTATGTGTTGAAAGAACATTCCTCTGCTTTGTTTCTAAATATCCCAACAACTTGTTATGTGTTTTATAATTATTGTATCTATTTTACAGCAATCAAACGAAAATGGGTTTAAGGGTATTTTCCTTTTTGTATGTTGTGCTTATATTTCATCTGTTTTCTCTTTAAAGAACAAAATCATAAAGCCAGTTAGACACTGTGATGTTTTGGTAGCCGAGGATGAGTAGAGTATAACTGTGCTTTATTAGCAGGCTCATGCAGCCATTACACAACAGTAAGCAACTCTAACCCCACAAGCTGTATAGAAAGTATGCACAGTATAAGTCTTGAGCACAGTGACATCTACAGGCCATTTGTATAAACACCACAGACACCCATGAATACTTACCTCTTCTTTAATAAACACACATTGACCACAAATCCTTTCCTCCCACGAACCCCCCACTCCCATTTATCCCTTGCGCTGCTGAAGGTATGTGCTGTATGACAGTTTTTTCAGATCTTGATTTTGTATGAGTGATCTGGAAGAATGTGCCCTTGCCTAGCATGTTTATTAAAAACAGTCAAGCCTGTGGTAAAAAGGTAATGATTTTAGATACTGGGTAGAGGCTAACTAATTGGCACACCCAGTCTTTTATCCTCTTGTTCTCTCTTTTGTTAGTGTATAGTTCACAATTTGCCAAGGACAAGGATGTTGTAGCTTGGTTATAACCGTGCGAGTATATAAAAAGGTGCACACGCAGAGGCGGAAGTGAGGTAGAAGAAGGCTGTGGGCGGGAAGAATGGAGGCTCAGCCCAAACCCGCCCCCGGCCCAAGGACGTACTGCTGAAGTCGGCCCCAACCCGCCCAACCCGCAGGCTTCAGGCCTCAATAGATTCTATGCATTTCAATGAAGAGCAAATATCTGACAGCAGGAGATTAACCTGTTATTGTGGGAGAGCAGGAGAGAGAGAGGCTTAAAGGAATTGTTCAGTATAAAAATAAAAACTGGGTAAATAGATAGGCTGTGCAAAATAAAAAATTCTAATATAGTTAGTTAGCCAAAAATGTAATGTATAAAGGCTGGAGTGACTGGATGTCTTACAGAACAGAACTCTACTTCCTGCTTTGCAGCTCTCTTGGTTTCCACTGATTGGTTACCAGGCAGTAACCAATCAGTGACATGAGGGTAGGGCCACATGGGCCATAACTGTTGCTTTTGAATCTGAGCTGAATGCTGAGGGTCAATTGCAAACTCACTGAACAGTTATGTCCCATGTGACCCCCCTTCAAGTCGCTGCCTAACTCAGAGTTAGAGAGCTGAAAGCAGGAAGTTGTATTCTATTCTGTTATGTTAGACATCCAATCACTCCAGCCTTTATAGACTACATTTTTGGCTAAATAACTATATCAGAAACATTTTTTATTTTGCACAGTCTATCCATTTATCAATTTTTATTTTTACACTGAACTGTTCCTTTAAAGGGGTGGTTCACTGCTAAACTAACTTTTAATATGATGTAGGCAATGATATTCTCAATCAGTTTGCAACTAGTCTTCATTTTATTATTCTTCATGTTTTTTTTCTATCTATTAGCTTTTTGTTGAGCGGCTCTCCAGTTTGGAATTTCAGCAGTTATTTGGTTGCATTCAATTTAACCTAGCAACCAGCAACGGTTTGAATGAGAGACTGCATGATAAATAGGAGAATCCTAAATAGAAAATTAAGTAAACAAAATTAAAAAAAATAAAAATGAAGACCAATTGAAAAACCCCTGCGTCTTTACATCATTGTCTATGAAATTAAAGATCGTTTAACACCTGATTAAAGAAAAACATATTTTGATTTGCATGCATGTTCATTTCCTGGTTGCATTTTTTTTTTATTTTTATTGATAAAGGAACAATAATCCTGAAGCTTAAGTTAAAGGGATACTGTCATGGGAAAACATGTTTTTCTATCAGTTAAAAGTGCTGCTCAAGCAGAATTCTGCACTGAAATCCATTCTTCAAAAGAGCAAACAGATTTATTTATATTACATTTTGAAATCTGACATGGGGCTAGACATATTGTAAGTTTCCCAAAAACTTTGTTTCTTTTTCTGGCTGTTCAGTGCAGAGAAAAAACGGGACTTTCCAGTGCAAATGAGGTTGAGCTGTCAAAAGAGGGACTGTCCCTCTAAAAACAGGACAGTTGGGAGGTATGACGGAGGTCAGGCACTAAATTAATGGATGCTAGAATGCCCCTGTGCTATAGAAGTAAGAAATAATGATACTGCACTTAACACCAGAAACAAATTGTGATAGTATGAGATGTAGGAGTCTAAACACTTGCACACAGTGACATTTAAAGGGCTAAAAGTTCCTGCCCTGTTATTAAGTCCCAACTGTAAAGAGTTTATCTACACTTAAAGGTGGAATGGGTTTTCTATACTAGGAAATTAGTCATCCTGGACAATATTTGCCTTGAATACTTTTGCAGTGATAACCGTTTGCACTCTAGTTTGAATGAGTCAGATCCAATTAGAAATCTCAAACGTTTGTGTTATTTGCAGTAACCTGCTCACAGGGGCGTAACTATAGATGAAGCAGACCCTGCGACTGCAGGGGGGCCTAGAAGGTATAAGCCCTAATTCATATACAATTTCCATGGTCAGACTAGGCCAGCGGGACCCTGGGAAAAAACCCAGTGGGCCCCCGGCTCTAGTGGGCCCCGCCAGCCCAGATACGTACTCTTTCTTTTCTTTCTGCTGCAACTGCCGGTCACAGCAAAATGCAGTGCGCGCACCTGTAAGTGCATGCGCACATGATGGAGGGGGCAAATGGGGGCCCTGAGGCATCAGCCCCGGGGGGCCGGAGGGGGGCTCTGACCCTGACAATTTCAATCAATATTGGTAAAAGAGGTCAACCTCTAGACATTTTGGGGGCCTGAAAAATAATTTGCTGTGGAGCCTATTCATTTCTACTTATGCCACTTCCTGCTTATGTCTGTAATGTGGCTCAATCTGTATATTTTAGATGTCATGTCTCTATGGACCAAGTTAAAAGGCAGTACAATGCTTTTGTATAAAGGCTACTTTCCAAGGTATGTATTACAAGTATGGGACCTGTTATCCAGAATGCTCAGAATCTGGGGTTTTCCAGATAATGGATTTTTCCATAATTTGGATCTTCCTACCTAAAGTCTACTAGAAAATCATATAAACATTATATAAACCCAATAGGCTTGTTTTGATTCCAATAATGTTTAATTATAACCTAGTTTGGTTCAAATACAAGGTACTGTTTTTTTATTAGAGAAAAAGGAAATCATTTTAAAATTCTTGATTATTTTGATAAAATTTTCTATGGGAAACGGCTATCCCATAATCCCATAATCTCTGGATAGAGAGTTTCCGGGTAAGGGATCCCATACCTGTACTACAATGCAGTCCGCACGGATCTAAGCTCTTTAGTTCAGGTTTTTGAGTTTGCAAAAACTTCTTCATTCACCAATTTAGTAATGGGTTTGGCATTGCTTAATTCTACACTGTTATCTTGCCAACAATCTCTTTACCAGACACGGGTAGGCCAATTTATCAAATTGCATCAAAGTCCAAATTTATCTCATTATTTTCTGAAGTTACTCCGACCAAATCCGCACAGGTTTTTTCCCCTTATTTATCTATACATTTTCCAAAAATTTCCTGTGCAGGAAAAAACCCAAAAAATATGAATCATACAAATTTTTCGGATTTTCCGCACGAAAACCCATTGCAGATCAAGCTATTTTCAAGACTTCTCCCATTGACTTACACATATGCAACCTCGGCAGTTCTGAAATGCAGGATTTCAGACTTTTTCCATCCTCGGTGTATAATAAATCCCGAAAAAATCTAGGTTTTTTTTCCACTAAAAATTCTGATTTTATAGTAAAGAAGCACACATTTTTCGGGTTTTTGGCATTCAGACTTTAATAAATAACCTCCTATGGGTTTTTTTCAGCAATGAAAAATATCCTACATATTGCTCCTACAGTTTCGGCAACAGAAAGAATGCTGCTGTTATATGATCAATACGTGTTATGATGGTAGCAAAAGAGATCCCTGAGCTCTTCCAGGCTTTTAGGGGCAGCTGGGCATGAACTGTGTGCATGTGCAATTAGTTCACCTTGAAATAAACATTTAAATGGAATTTTCATTTAGTATAGTATACTTTTATATTTTTGGAGGTTTTTGAATATCTTAATTTTTTTTTTTTTGCTGCTTTCCAGATGGAATTTAAACGATGTGCTTTTTGAAGTACCACCTATGCTAGCAACTAGGCAGAGGTTGCAATAGTTGCCTGAAAGGGTCAGGGAGAGGTTTAGGGGTGCCACCTTTTATCTAAATTAGCTCTGGGCGGGGTGGGTGATGTCAGGGGCAGAACTGATGATGCCGTAAGAGGGGCGGTGAAGTCAGGGGCAGAACTGATGATTTCGTAAGAGGGTCGGTGAAGTCAGGGGCAGGGCTGATGATGTGGAGATCAGCGCTTGGCTAATCACCATGCCATGGACTGCAATGTGCTGTTCGGATTTCCTAATTTGTTTTTACCCAGACAGTTCTTCCAAAAACCGGGTTGTCCGGGTGAAAACCAGACAAGTGGCAACCCTAGAGAGGATCAGAATAAAAAGTTAAGTCATAAAAGGCTCTGTAACAATAAAAATGTACCTTCAGAATTTGCTTTCCAGTTGACAGGATCAACCATTTTAAATTTCTGGCTAGACAAAGGTAGAATAGAAAGGTAAATAGTTAAAAAAAAAAGCACAAAAAAATAAAAAAATGAGTAACACTTTACATATGATTTAACCAAATCACCTTTACACGTAATGTGTAACATGCACTGAATGAGAACATTTAGAAGTTGTTTATTGTTACACATTCCATTTACCTTGTTAAATTATTCATTTTGTGATGCCAGGAAATGCCCAAATAATAACGTAACGCATCCTTTGAAAGTACCTTGTTTATAACCCTAACAGTCAACATGTTTGGGATTGTGTTTTATTGGTGTTTCTGTGGTTACATCAAACACAAACAACACTGCGAGGACAACATATTTACAGCCTTATTTTTTAATGCAATAAATAGGTATCACAAACCAACCTGTTTGTGTGTTTTTTTTATAATTTCAGATTTATTTAGGTAGAACACATATCAAGTTTAAGTTATTCCAGTGTTAGTCATTGCCATTGGCAGTAAACTCAGCATAGCAGTACTAGGCAGTATCCCTTATTCTCCCAACCTGTTTGTGTTTTTAATAGCAGTAGTTCATCCCATGGTAAAGGCCTTTTTTCATTGTCCTAATTCATATCCAAAATTTTACTAACTGGATTAAAAAAGGCCCTTAGTTACTGATTCTTAATCTACAAAACAAGCACCACTTATTTGGACTATAGTCTGGAGTTATGGATAATTAAGCAATAGCCACAAACTAAGCTGCAAGCTAAATTATGTTCTTGCTGGAGATGATTCCACTGATGGAGGTCATTGACAAAGAAGATGTTGCCTTAGATTCAATTCCATGAGAAAGATATATCCCATGGGTTATCTTATAGAAACTCAGTGGCTGTCTATGAAGAAATCTGGAATTGAATTAGGAAATACATTTTTTTTTCTCATCAAATTAAATCTGGCCCTGTGTTTTGTTTTTGCCAATGATCTTTAAAGGGGCAGTTCACATTTCAGTTAACTTTTAGTTTATTTTTAGTATGGCTAATTCTAAGTAACTTTTCAATTTGAAAAGTGCCAAGCGCATTAACCACTTAAGGCTATGTATTAATCTACATTTTGGCCTGAAATAAAGTTACAAGCCTGTCTGTACGTCTGGAGCATGTGCACCAGACCCCATGTATTACTGGTGAGATTATAATCTAAGTAGTCTTACACCGGAAATTTTTTTTCTTTTCTAAACTTTTCTGTTTGACTTCATTTTTTCTTTCAAGTTTTCAAATGGGGTAATTGACCGCATCTAAAAAACAAATGCTCTGCAAAGCTACACATTTATTGTAATGTTTTTATTGCTCATCTTTCTATTCTGGGCCTCTTTAGCCTTTTTCCGCTGCTCAAAACCATATTGGAGGCAATCTGATTGTGGTTAGTTAATGTGTAAAACAATTTTTAGCAGGTAACAGCCTGCCTGCATTAAAGGAGAACTAAACCCCTAAAAATGAATGTGGCTAAAAATGCCATATTGTATATGATGAACTTATTACACCGGCTTTCAGCTTGTCAATAGCAGCAATGATCCAACACTTCAAACTTGTCACAGGGGGTCACCATCTTGGAACGTGTCTGACACTCACATGATCAGTGGGCTCTGAGCAGCTGTTAGAAGCTAAGCTTAGGGGTCGCAAATAATCAAACAGAAAACAAGGTTTGTCTGTAATATAAGCTGATGCTACAGGGTTGATTATTAAATTCTGATGCTAGTTGCACTGGTTTCTGAGCTGATGTAATAATTATCTGTATTAATTACTAATCAGCCTTATATTGTGACATTTCTATTCTATGTGTACTGTATATTGTGAGTGAGTCACTGAGCTCAGTAAGTGACAGCAACACAGAGCATGTGCAGTGAATCAGCAGAAAAGAAGATGGGGAGCTACTGGGGCATCTTTGGAGTAGGGATGCACCAAATCCACTTTTTTGGATTCGGCCAAACCCCAGAATCCTTCCCGAATGATTCGGCCGAATACCAATCCGAATCCTAATTTGCTTATGCAAATTAGGGGTGGGAAGGGGAAAACATTTTTTACTTCCTTGTTTTGTGACAAAAAGTCACGCGATTTCCCTCCCGCCCCTAATTAGGATTCGGATTCTGTTCAGCCGGGCAGAAGGATTTGGCCGAATCCAAATCCTGCTGAAAAAGGCTGAATCCTGGCCGAATCCCGAACCGAATCCTGGATTCAGCATCCCTACTTTGAAGACACAGATCTTTACTGCTAAAGGGCTGTGGTTGCCTTGGGCTGGTACAGAAGCCCAAAACATAATGTACAACATTTCTAGCTACTTCGTTAGTTCTCCTTTAATACACTTAAGGTGTGGAGATCCAAATTACAAAGTTGACTTTGTGTAACATGCTCTGCTTCCTTTGTCCAGCTACAGTTTGTATACTTACACATTGGCCATTTGTTGAAGGGACGCTGCCATGAAAAATATAAGCAATTATCACACTTACATGCAGTATATCTCCGTCTGCCCAAAAATCCTTCTTTGATATGAGGCAGGTGTTATTTTTAGCCTACTATCTGCACAACAAACATATACAGTAAGTAAATATTAATGGTAATTATAAATACACACATTTTCCAGTTCGTAGCTGCATAACCAAGTTATTGAAAACAATAGAATTGTTACTCTAAATAAAGCAATAGGAGCAGATATTAATATTATGTATAAGCAGTAGCACCAGTTTTTTTAATTAACCTTGCAGCAAAGACTTGCTGAACTGCAGGAGCAGAATAAGCAGTGTTTAGACAACTGTGAGGGTGAACAAGGCCCAGCTGAGATGAAATCGGTCTTGTGAGGGTCAATGTAGCCTCCTTTGCTGTGGACTTTAAAACACTGCAGACATAATGCTGCTTTAATTTAATTACACACTGGCTGGTTGTTTAGCAGAGCTGGGCTTTCAGCCTAAATGTTGTTGATGTGATAGCTGAAGAAAAACATCATATGATAGCTGTCTGTGCCTTCCCTCTCACTTTCACATTCCTGCTGATTAAGATTCAGAGTGTCCATAAGCTGGCATTACCCTGACCCTTGCCATGGTCACCATCTTCACATCTTTATTTAATGCTACAATGAAGCCCTTTTTTCCCTTTGAATCGGTTATTTGGATGTTAGCTGTCAATTACAGAGAAGCATTTTGTTCTTTTCATAATCTCCTCCTAGTATAGTAGAGTACAGACAGACCTCACTTGATTTCTCAGGTTGGTATACTGAGGGTAGATATATTATATATAA
Source organism: Xenopus laevis (assembly GCF_017654675.1). Classification (NCBI taxonomy): domain Eukaryota; kingdom Metazoa; phylum Chordata; class Amphibia; order Anura; family Pipidae; genus Xenopus; species Xenopus laevis. Next base: position 105,173,970 of record NC_054380.1, on the reverse strand, counting down.
TGTAATCAGAGGTATCACAAATGATATCTCAGGTACTTGCAGATACACCATTGGCAAAGCTGCATTCAGAGATATAATTAGAGTGTGTTGGGTGAAATCTATTGAGTGGCACAGGTCTAAATTAAGGAATAAAGATGTTACCTTACACTTTAAACCTTGGAGGGGGGCGGGATTGAACCTTTATGTAAAGTTTTTTGGCTGAACTTTGGAAATGTTTCAGTTTGCATTATTCCAATTTTACTTTTATTTCCATACTTATGTGAAATGAGTTTCTGTGTGTTGTGGCCTGGCTTAGTTTTTACCTACAACCTGCTTCTCTTTACTAATGGGGCCTGTTATCCAGAATTTTCAGGACCTAGGGTTTTCCAGATAAGGGATCTTTCCATAATTTGGATCTCAATACTTATGTCTGCTAAAATAAGTTAAACATTGAAGGGGACCCGTCACCCAAACAAATTATTCATAATCCTATTTTATCACATCAGTCAAGCAAAATGAACTTTAATTACACTGTATAAATTATTTGAATCTTGTTTCCTTCAGTCTGGGAATTCATAATTATAACAAGCAGGCAGCAGCCATTTTGTGGACACTGTTATTAAGACAAGCCTTGCATCATCTCAGAATCTTGTTTGTGCACCAGAATGGGGGACCTGATGTCCATCCCCATGCCCTGGCTACACAATTAAACGTTGAAAAAAACGGGGAAATGTGGGGACAGCAGCAATTTCTTGGAAGTGCTGAATGGAAAGTGAAAGTAATTGTCTGCCCCGCCTCTATACCCATGGCATAGAGGAGGGGCAGACAATATTTGATTGACAGCTGAGATGTTTAAATGAGTTTGCAACGGCTATGAACGCTTTAATAAAATATAGAAATTGGATTTCATGTTTAATTTGAAAAGGACTTTTATTATACAGCTTTTTGTGTCTGGGTGACAGGTCCACTTTAAATAAACTCAATAGAATTGCATACCTCCCAACATTTTAGAAATTGAAAGAGGAACAACAAATTATTGTCCACGCCCATTTTTGGGACCACACCCCCTAATTACAATGTTAATTTTACAAAATTTGGGAGGTGGTTTTGTGTTATTTCTGCTCTGCTAATGAGGGTGAATTGCCCTTTAAGCTTCAAGTCAGTTTCCCCAAGAGAGCTGCTTATTTTAAATAGTTACAATTGTTTCTTTTGCTTATCTTAAATTGTTAAAAAAGTATCTAAGTGCACCTGGTGGCTGTTCTGGGCTCTCTGCCAAAAGCCAATTACGTTAGAAACTTTGTATCTTTTTCTGACTGTTCATTGCAGGAGATCAAAGAGAAATTCCAGACATTTCAGTAACAAACCGGGACAAATTTAATTTTTTTTTATTAAAATGGAGTCTATAGGAAATGGCCTTCCCATAATTATGAACTCTCTGGATAACAGGTTTCTGTATAATGGATCCCATAACATAATATATAGTCCTATAGAGTTAGGACAATGACAGGAAAGCTATCACTATCTCATATTGGTTCCTTTGGATACCTTCTGTTTGCTCCTGGCAGATGAAAATGAAATGTTTGGACAGAAACCGACGCAAACACTGAGAAGTGTTTATCTCTTCAGCTGCCATCATGAGAAGTGAAAAACTGATAAATGTTCCTGAGCAGCTGCCGTCGGTCTATGATCAAATGTTTAGTGGCTTTGCAGTCACTGTCACTCTTTTATTTCAGCTGCTTCTCCCAAATGTTTAATTAATGGACAGTTCAGGCTACAAATTATCACTCATACAACTAAATTATGATCTCCCACAGGACTAGAATATTCTACTCAAAACTCCCACTGTCGCTCAGTTCCAAAACGGAGTGACTTCAACCCTTTCTGTGTCACATAGAATATATAGCCCTGACATGGAAGTACCAGCATTGCAGCACTGTCAGTTCTATGGGAACATGCAATATGCTTGCCAACCGGCTGCACAGAAAGTGATAATGTCATAATGTCTAGTATTTGTGCTTTAATTAAACTGTTATGTTCAGGGTTCACTTGCACCCACATATGAAATAAATTACACTAAGGGTAGGACTACATGGATGTTTTCGGCGCAATCCGATGCGCTGCAACAAAATGCCGGCGTCAAATCGCATGCAACGGAAATAAGGTAAGTAATGGAAATGTGGGATGAAGTTGCAGCGTTGATCCGACGCAACACGACTGCGTCTGCGTGCAGCGTCTGCATCCGACAGTCTTGTCGCATCAGATCAACACTGCGACACCATGCGACAATGCATTCACTTACCTTATTTCCGTTTCATGCGATTTGACGCCGACGTTTTGTTGCAGCGCGTTGGATCACACCGAAAACGTCCATTTAGTCCTAGTTTATAAATCCTTAAAGAGATACTGACACCAGAAATTAAACTCTTTCTTACATCTGTCATAATATTGGCCTTGAAAGCTACTTATAGCTTTGCCATAAAGTATTTGCACAATGCTTTTACATTACCTGTCTGATGCCCCATGTTCCTGGATGAGGGGACTGCCATATTTGTGCCGTAGGAGTCTGTTAGCACTAGAAACTGACAGGCTGAGATGGGACAGTCAGGTTGGCAAAACAGTCAGGTTTAGAAACTTCAACTAACAATCGCTTACAAAAACAAACTTCTCAGCAAAAAATGATCAACATGACCTATAGGTAACATTTAATGTACTTTTATATTTTAAAAAGTATTCAGTATCACTTTAAGTTTGCCAGATGCAGTAACCCATAGCAACCAATGTTTGCTTTTAAAGAGTTGACCAGTAAATGCTACATGATTTTTTTATTTTTTACACAAGATTTTGGGGTGATATACAACTTGTCTTAATAACAGTGTCCACAACATGGCTCCTGCCTGCATGCTGTGATTGTGTAATACCAAGACTGAAAGAAACTCATTTTAAATAATAAATGTAGTGTAGGTAAGTTTTATTTTGCGCAACTAACTTGATAAAAAAACATTTGGATTTATTTCTTAGGGCGACAGTCCCTTTTAATATTAAGCAAAGAAAAGTATTCCAGAGTATTATGGAATTTTTTGCCCAAGAATGGTTTACTGATAATCTGTTTTCAAGAGCACGTTTTTTCAGTTTTGAGTAGCAAACCTCTCAGGGTTATCAGAATTCCTGTGCAGGTGGGTACAATGTTGTTTGTAGAAAGACATATAGTACTGCAGTTAAAGGGATACTGTTATGGGAAAACATGTCACATGACTGGGGCAGCTGGGAAACTGACAATATGTCTAGCCCCATGTCAGATTTCAAAATTGAATATAAAAAAATTTGTTTGCTCTTTTGAGAATTGGATTTTAGTGCAGAATTCTGCTGGAGCAGCACTATTAACTGATGCGTTTTGAAAAAAAAAAAACATGTTTTCCCATGACAGTATCCCTTTAATGTCCATTTACATTGGGTCCTGTGCTTTTGAGCTTTTGAGTTCACTACAAAAAACATTTTTTAAAAAAAATCCAAAACAGCATTAAAATCTGTAATTGTGAAGTAATTGTAGCCCATTAAGTCAACCAGTCACGTTTCTTTGCTCTTGCTGATTTTATCAGACAAACTTGTACATAATTACAGAATGTTTGATATACCGGGTTGAAAAGATTGATATTATACCAGTTAATACAACAATGTTGCTTGTTCATGTATGTGTTTTTTTTAAAGGTCCTCGTGGTTTGGTTGCCTATAAAGATTAAACATGCTCTTGTTTAAGTTTAAATACAAATGTGCTTTTTTTGTGCTCCAGTATTGACCCATTTGTTGCTTGTTGTAATAGATTAAATCCTCAGCTAATATCTGCACCTGATCTGTGCTGCCCTGTGAAGCCTTTTATATGCTAGAAAAGAATAATGAAATAGGACAGATATTTACATATACTACTCACATCTAAAGAGTTTGTTATCAGCAGAACATACTGTATGCTTATAGAAAATAAGCGTATATACTGTAATATTGAATGAGGGAAAGCTTTGTTTTCCCCTTTGGCTTCATTTCACACACTTATGCAAAAGGAGCCTTTCAAACTGATGAAGTAGTCTGTGCACTTTCATATGAGTAGTTACAGGTCTCTGCAGGCTACATGCAGTAGCGTAATGTCCCCTGACTCCAGTATCTACAAATACCTTGGTTGCATTCTAATATTTCTGAGTATTATGTATAATGGATTTCCAGCTAATAGATCTGGTTATACTTCTTAGTCTCTGTATTGCACTTTAATGCAAAACAGTAGCATTTTTCCCAAAAATAAAAATGATAGAATTTTTCAGTGTTGTAAATTAGGGGCAAACTTATCTTTGATCACACTGGGTAATCCAGGAAAATTCCCAACAATTCATATTTTCCCCTCGATGCTTTATTAGAGCTGATTCATGTGTTAGTTTACCACTCACTGGTAAATTGAGCCCCAAGTGACCATAAACGTGTTGATAATTATTTGCTTATTATTTGTAGAAGGGGATTTTTTTCCACAATTGTGGTTTTGCAAAAAGGAAAATGTTTGACAAGCTTTTTAATTCTGATAAAACCTGACTGTGGGAAAAAAAAAGAATTTAAATGATAATGATGATCTATGTTTGTATAGAGCATTACTGCATCTTGCTGAACACAGATAGGTGGGGGTAACAAATGGTAAAATGAAAATGATAAGTTATCATTTGAGAGATCAGTATGGTGTTGGCTTATCTGGCAAACTTGGAATCTTTTGAGAGTGGTAGAAAGAGAGAGAAGTGATAAGTAGATAGATACTACTGTATGTAGATAGCTAGATTGATAGATGCTGTATGCATATATATATATATATATACAAATCCAGTTGCCCATGTTGCAGGAAAGATCACGGGGGTCTTGTGCTTCCTCTAAAACGTTAAAAAAAGATCACAAAGAAATCCCCTTCAAAGCTGCCTTCTTACCGCCCAACAGGGAGCTCCTTAAATCACATATATGTCAATATATGTCAATGTAAATCACAGGGTGCACACCAGGACTGGACTTGGTTACATATGGTTTCATATTCTTCATCATTTTTTTTCTTCCTTTCTTATAGGGTCGTTGTTCAAGGGAGAACTGTAAATATCTCCATCCTCCTCCACACTTAAAAACACAGTTAGAGATAAATGGAAGGAATAACCTAATTCAGCAAAAGAACATGGCCATGCTGGCCCAGCAAATGCAGCTTGCCAATGCTATGATCCCTGGCACCCAGCTACAACCTGTGGTAAGTACAAAATAGCATTCGGCTCTTGAGTAAAATAGAAAGTGTAATAGTATGTTATTTAATTAAGCCGTAAGAGTGTGTGAATCATGTGGCAGCTGTTGTGAGGATTCTCTGTTGTCCGATGTGTATTTAGTGATTAGTTGTGATTCACCCATGCCTTGAGCACAACCCATCACTCAGCGATGTTAGAGAAACAATGCCTAATTAAAGTTTTGAGAGAGGCTATCAGCTTTCAATTACAGAAGCAGTATAGTTCCTAAACAGAGCATGCCTCTTCTGATTCACAGCCAGCTCTTAGAATACCAGAAACATACACATATTAGCTTCCCTTGGGATAACAGATATAGCTGAACTTACACAAAACTTAACTGTAAAGTTAAAGTGTGCCTGGCAGCAATCCAATAGCAGTCTGAACATAGGGATGTTTTCTCATTTCCATGCTACATTTTACCACTGCACCAATTTAAATACTTTTGCTTTTTTAGAATGTTTAGTAGACCGATCAATTTATTTTATAATGGTATTACTTTTATATCATTGTAGTGTGCATTTTTTATCTATGGTTTCATCTTACTTTTGATGGATGCTGCACCTAGGTACTCCATAGGTTAGAATCTAAGGGGGGAATGTAATTAAAGTCGCAAAGAGAAAATCAATTCGCACCAATAAGAATAAAAATCCACATCTTGCAATGTAATATTGTTCCTTAAAGGAGAAGGAAACCCAGTGAGTGCAAAAACCCTCCCCCCTCCCCTGTGTTGCTTCCCCTCCCTCCTCCCCCATGGCCTACCAGTCCCGCTGGGCAAATGCCCCTAACTTGTTACTTACCCTTCTGCGCAGGTCCAGTCCACGGAGTTCATAGATGCCATCTTCTTCCACGTGATCTTCCACTTTTAAAAAATCCGAAAAAATCGTGAAAATCTGATAAAAAATCTGAAAAAATTGTGAAAATATGATTTTTTCCTGCAAAGCAAAATTTCGGGAAAATGTTATAATAAATAAGCATAAAAAACCTGAGCAGATTTGTTTGTAGCAGAAAATATTGAGATAAATTCGGACTTTGATATTTTACCCCCTTAATGTTCATTTTGCTCAGCAAAACAATATAAACTGTTTTTGTTAAAGGCAAGCAAGGATTCATGAATTTTATGATTAACTGGTCCCTAAAAGAAACTATTTGTTACAAACTTTGAGCAATTGAGGCAGCTGCAGCTCATATTAATAAACTACTGCATTAGTTGTAAAGAAAGGCATAAACCTTTCATACCTAATCATTTTACTGAACAATTATAGAAAAATACTGTAGATAAAAGGATTAACCCTATCAAATACTTAAAGCCTTATTGCCCTTTATACAATGTTATAAAGCAAATAATTCCAAATTTAATGGGGATTTATGAGTCATTAACTAATGACTCTTTTGCCTTTCACTTATGGGTCAGAAAATTGGCACATTTATCAAAGCAATGCCTGATTTGATCTGATAGAATGTATTCATTTTTATTCTCTGGTTCTTGTATGTAGCAGAAATCCTCTTCCAGGTCTGTTAATCAGCTGGTTTCTGTTACATTTTTTTCAGGAGTCAGAGCCAGTAGTGCAGAGAAAATAAACAGCCAGGCAGAAACTGCTTCTAATAACAAATACATAAACCAGCCCCAACTTATTTTTGTAGTAACAACTTTTAAAGCTTTAGATACATTCACCATAAAACTGCTGAACACGCCCTTGCATTAATTATACAGTATGCTGAAAAAACTTGCACTTAACACAAAGGCAGCAATACATAATGCATAAATTATGACTAAATGGTGTTTAAAAAGTGAAATGCAACCTCCTGTTATAAAGGAAGATGGTTTGAAGGACAATGCTAGTATAAGATTCAATGGCAGCCCTCCATTCAGAACTCAATTGGGTCTTTAAAATTCAGTGTTTGGTAAAAAAAAAAAGGAAGCTTGCTTTCAAAAATGTATGTGCATATATCCATGTTGTTTCAGTTTAATTAAAGCAGGTCAGTTTAGCCATATCAGGATTTTCTTGGTTTGGAATTATTACAAGCATATATGTACATCACATTTGAAAGATTACATGCATTGATAAGGGCTTCATATTGTGTTACATTCTGTGAGATTGCGACATATTGTGGGAAAATGTCTTTAAAATTTAGTTTGGCAGGATCCCATTGTATTTAATTCCCTGTATAAACTATTATTTCCTACTTTGCCATTGGCAGTATTTAAGCTGTAAAGCTTTTTGTTTGGAATGAATTATTAAAGGTAAATCGTTATCAGCTATCTTAAATATTCAGGGAGTTATTTCTGGTCAGACTGGAAAGCACTATTTTTTCGTAGAAAAAAACCCTGTGACTTTTATTAAACCCCAACGATGGTTAAAAGTCTGAATAAAAAAGTACTCCATCTCAAACCTGCCGAGTTCATGTAGAAGTCAATGACAGATGTCCTGTTTACAATTGAAAGCTATACTAATCTGCTCTGGGTTTTGTTCAATAATCAGATGATTTTGTGGTTTTGGGCATCAAATCCGAAAAAGTTGTAGGTTTGGAGCTTCAAAAAAAGTGTCAGTTTTCAGTGACAAATCTAAAAAATTCATACAATTAGGATTTTTTCACTATTTTCATGAAAAATTAATAAATAAGGGGGGAAAAGTCTTTGCTGATTTGGTCGGAGTGGTTTTCAGAAAATAGTGAGAACATTTCCAATTTTGATAAATAACCCCATAAATGTTGGCATATGATACATATTATTAAGTCCATGCCATGCAGTGGAAGAGTTCAGAAGGTGCAGGTATAATAAACGGAAAGAAGTGCTTTATGTGAGTTACTGTCAGGTATGGTATCCCAAAACTCAGAATAAACCCCAAGGTCCTGGTCTTGGCTCACGCTTCTGCTTCTAACAACCATCTTTCAATTAGGGAGGAGCCCTCCACAACTCCAGTGCCGTCAGATCTTTAAAGAATATTTGCGTGTAAAATAAAAACTGTGTAAAAAGATAGGCTGTACAAAATCAAAGATGTTTCTAATGTAGTTAGTAAGTCAAAAATGTAATGTATAAAGGCTGGAGTGAGCGGATGTCCAACAGAACAGAACGGGACAGCTCTCTAACTCTGAGTTAGTCAGTGACTATAAGGGGGGGCCACATGGGACATAACTGTTCAGTGAGTTTGAAATTGATCCTTAGCATGCAGCTCAGATTCAAAAGCAAACAGTTATGACCCATGTTCCCCCCTCAATTCATTGATTGGTTACTGCCTGGTAACCAATCAGTGGAAACCAAGAGAGCTGCAAAGCAGGAAGTAGTGTTCTGTTCTGTTATGTTAGACATCCAGTTACTCCAGCCATTATAGATTACATTTTTGGCTAACTAACTATATTTAAAACATTTTTTATTTTGCACAGTCTATCTTTTTACCCAGTTTTTATTTTTATACTGAACAACTCCTTTAAAGTGAGAAGACCAAGGGGGAAGTTCTGGGCAGGCAAGGGAAACATAATGTATACAGGAGGAACGGGGAACAGAGAGTGAAGATGTGGAACAGGCAGGGACAGTACTAATCAGATAGTGAAGTACAGAATCAGGAACCAGGAGAGTATTCAGTATAAACAGCTCGGATCAGTACCAGTCAGACAGTACAGTACAGCATCAGGAGCCAGGTGGTAGTCAGGATAAACAGGTTGGAGTCAATACCAATCAGTAGCATGGTAAAAAGTCAGGATCAAGAAGAGTGGTCAAACAGGCAAGGGTCGGTTCAGGCAGTGACACAGCAAGGTAAAAAACAGGCAAAGGTCAGGAACAGAAAATCAGACAGGAATCACACCCTGGAACTATGGAATATAGACCTACATTGGGCAATGAGTCAGTGCAGTAGGGGTTTTATAGCCAGATTAATGTCTTACACAGATCACCTGTGGCCAGATTGACAACAAGTGAAACACCCTGCTCTGGCTAACATTAAGGTCTATGTAGCTAATGTTTATAGGCAGTTAATTCCTTGTATGTGCTGTAATTCAATACTGAGCAGCTTAAGCCTATACATTTATATAAGACTTATTTTATCGGGGTGTAAAGAAGTAATTAGGAGTGCTCTACCTTCATTAAGACAGATGTTGGTTCCAGGTGCTAGACTGGAGACCCTCGCCTCTTTTTTGGGTCAGTTACAATATCCAAAGAAAGAAATCAAGTAGCACACTGTAATTGTTGCAAACTTTGTGATGAATTTATTTAAATATCCAAAGAAAGAAATCAAGTAGCACACTGTAATTGTTGCAAACTTTGTGATGAATTTATTTAGCCCATATATGAACAGACAAGGGCAACGTTTCGGGTCTCACTGGACCCTTTATTAATTTATCTGGGTGTCCTTCTGTCCATTCTCATTTATGCCAAGACAGGCATTCTTGTGACCAGAACAAATACCAAATGTTTATACATAACAATACTATGCTGTTTTATACTGGCCTTTAGTAGACATCTAAGTGACTTATTCTAATATCTTTTTTTCAGCCAATGTTCTCTGTCGCACCAAGCCTAGCCACCAATGCAACAGCAGCCTTTAACCCATACCTGGGGCCAGTTTCTCCAGGTCTCGTATCAGCCGAAATTATGCCTACTACGCAAATGCTTGTCACAGGAAATCCCGGAGTGGCAGTTCCATCAGCTGCGGCAGCCGCTGCACAGAAGCTAATGCGAACAGACAGACTAGAGGTGAGGAAGGAATTCTTAAGAATTGGGCACACCTGTATTCTACAGGCAGTCATAAGAGAAGGTCCATGTTACTACTCTTTAATAATATACAGCAGTTGTATAGTGTACGTAGTTGTTACAAAATATTCTGCAGATTATCTGGACTCAGTATAACATAATTTACCTTTAATTCCTTAACATAATGTTTTAATGACCTACTTTAATTAGCATCTGCTGTCCTCAGTGGTTTGTATTTTAATTGTGTTTTGACTTACATCGATACTTTATAAACCGTACTGAAAACTTGAGTCATGGAGTTATCAACTCAAACCTCTTCAACGAGTTAGCTATAAGATGGAGATATGGCAGTTGTAATACATTTTAAGTAGCTCAAGTAAAGGAACAATTTCAAGGAACAGTTCAGTGTGAAAAAAAATTGGGTAAATAGATAGGCTATGCAAAATGTTACTAATGTCGTTAGTTAGCGACTATTAATAAGGCGGGAGTGACTGGTTTCTAACATAATTAGCAGAACCCAGCTTCCTGCGTTGCAGCTCTCTTTACTCTTAGTTATTCAACAACTTTAAGGGGGGGGTGCATGGGACATAACTGTTCAGTGAGTTTGCAACAGTATGTGGTCTGCCTCAAGTTTCTGACTGGTTACTGACTGGTAACCAATAAGAAAGCTGCAAAGCAGGAAGTAGTGTTCTGGCTATTATGTTAGATATCCAGGCACTCCAGCCTTTATAATTTACATTACATTGAAAACATTTTTTATTTTGCACAGCCTATCTTGTATCCAGTGTTTATTTTAAAAACTGAACAATTCCTTAAATTCCTATTTCAATTCCTAAATTTTCAAAATTAATGATGTTAAAGCAGCCAAATAAACTGGGTGCATACCAATCTAAAGCCTCAGCTTGTAGAAGGAGCAAGAGACAGCATGACATGAAGATGGTTTCATAACAATGAATTTCTTGTTTTTTTTATTGCATCAATACATCAATACAATATTCTCAAATGCAATCATAAACCTAGCTCATAGTAGTTTGTAATTATACATACAGGACATTTGTGTTAATACAAACAATATAAAGAAGAAAAATGTAGTTCTAGAACACACTAAGCTCATCTTCCATTGGTGTGCCTGCTTACATCTATCCACTGATATCAATAATTGCAAAGAAAGCTCTAAGGAAGCCCATACTTAGGAAAAGGTAAACATTAATACAGCTGTGTATTTTTTTTTAAGAACTTTACTATTAATTTATTGTTTTCATTTCCAACTCTGGTTGCATAAGAGGTCTGTAAACACAGCATTTATCATTAGGAATTACATTGGAATTTTCTAGACAGTTATTCCATACTGCAAACTGACCCACCAAAGCGGATTTACATTCCATTTAAAAGCTGGTATGAATGATCAGTGTTCTTTATCTTTGTTCACTTTTCACATAGATATGTGCACATGCAATGTAACATATTTTGTGGGCTTCCGCTATGACCTGTTCATTATTATCCTCTACATCTAAGCCACTTCTTCTTCCAGGCTTTTGTTAGTCTTCTAAAGCTCTTGATTTGACTATACTGTAGTTGTGTTGTTTTTTTTATTACTCTTTTTTTGTTTCACCTTAATTCTAAACCAATGAATCAACATTTGCATGCTTTGTATGATTTACTTACTTCTGCAAATTCATATTAACTTTTATTTCTATTCTGTTGTGTACTTACCTGAATAGACTTTCCTTTCTTCAAAGCCTATATAAAAACAACTTGAAGTCGGAACAGACTGATCAGAAAATGCAATACAGAATACACACACACACTTATACTGCATATACAGGTATGGGATCTGTTATCCAGAAACCTGTTATCCAGAAAGTGCTGAATTATGGGAAGGCTGTATCCCCTAGACTCCATTTTATCCAAATAATACAAATTTTTAAAAATTATTTTCTTTTCCTCTGAAATAATAAAACAGTACCTTGTACTTGATCCAAACTAAGATAAACGTAATCTTTATTGGAAGCAAAACCAGCCTATTGTGTTTATTTAATGTTTTTTAATATATATGATTTTCTAGTATGGTATGAAGATCCAAATTACAGAAAGATCCGTTATCCGGAAAGCCCCAGGTCCCAAGCATTCTGGATAACAAGTTCTATACCTGTATATATACAAACATATACACGCACCCCTCACCAAGGGGGAACCACACAGAAAAAGTCAACAGCACACCATGAATATACAAACATGAAGTCCAAAGTAAAAGGATTGTTAGTGGTCTGCAAACATGATCATGTTTCATGTATCTTTGCATGCTGCTTTTAATCTTTTCAATACAAATGGACTATTGCATATTCAAGGTGACTTTAGTTTTGTATATATATATATATATATATATATATATATTTTATGTGATGATGCACTTTTCGTATAATACAATCATAGTAGTGGCAGGGCAAACAATTACTGTACATCTACCATATGTTGGCTAGTATTAACAGACACAGACAGGAAAAATAAATGGCTTTTACATGAAGAAAACAAATATCATTGAGCCATCAAATTTCTGCACACAGAGCGATGGATGGTAAAAAGAAAAGAAGATTGAAAGACAGATAGATGAAGACAGAAAAGTAGATGAAATATTAGCACTAAATAAATATATACAAGGGAAGATAGACATTTTCATAGTCCATATTATTTTTATCTGAATTGCATTCGGAAGATGCAGGTTCTCAGATAAATCTCCTTCTGTCTAATGGCATTTTGCTAATATATTGCGTTTACTAGATTTACACCACTGTTCTTTTTGTTTTGTCTGTCATCTTCCTTGTATCTCAGAGAACTGAACTGCTGAATGCAGGACAGGTATTGAGCACAGATATACACAAATTTATTTTGCTGATGGTTAAGGGACTGGCTGGAATGGAAACTGAAGTCCTCTTTTTATCCACAGGCCAGCTACAATCAGGCAGCTGCAGTGCGAGCTTCCCCGCGTTGCCCAACCAATGACCTCAGCCCCGATGTGGAGGGAGCACCCTCTTTATGGGTGAGAGGTAGTTCAGTCTCCATGCCAGCTCAATCCTGGGCCTCTCCTGAGCAGAGACTGCCAATTGTTCCAAATTATATGTGGTGGTTTTGTGATGTGGACGCCTGCCCTCTGGGAACCGAACTGAGACCAGCAAACTCATTTCACTTAGGACATCAAGCTGGATTTGATCCCCGGTCCCAGAAGAGAAAGGCGAGTGTTTTCCACCTTGGCAAGTAGGCCATAATATTTCTATCTGATACACAGAAGAGGCTTACAATGAATTGCAATCACAGTTGGTGTGCTGGCTCCTCTTACAGTACTTTATTTTGTTGATAACTTTTCTTGTTATATCGCTAATCTTTTCACCCTACTCTTTTCTTTCTGAAGTCCATAAATCAACGATATATGCAGGCACTTTTAGCTTTCTACATGACCATCTCTATAAGACCCCTTTTCTCCTTTTTCATTTTCTTCATCTGCACATGTCCTGCATCTCATCTTTGCTACGTAGCACTATGGCAAGATTTCTACAAATATGTTTTATGGTTTTATTGTTATATATTTATTTTATATGAATGGATTCGCACTCCAAATAGTTCAATCAAAGTGAATTTTATTGAATTATCACTCGCGTGTCCAACGTTTCGGCCCACATTAGGGCCTTTATCAAGGATGTGGGCCGAAACGTTGGACATGTGAGTGATGATTCAATAAAATTCACTTTGATTGAACTATTTGGAGTGCGAATCCATTTTGAAGATTGTATGTCATAAACTTGACCCAGCACCCAGCACGAATCAGAAGGGATTGCGTGCAGGTACTTTCTGAACATTTATATATACTGTATATATATATATATATATATATATATATATATATATATATATATATATATATATATGGTAGTTTGAAAGCCGGCACAACACGTCAAATAGTTATAGCTGCCTGGGTGCAAAAAGCCCAAAGGTTAGGTAGAACGGTAAAGAAGCTCGCACTCACAGGACTTATCAAGATCAAAAATGGTGTTTATTTAGTAAAAAACAACTGTTGTTTTTTACTAAATAAACACCATTTTTGATCTTGATAAGTCCTGTGAGTGCGAGCTTCTTTACCGTTCTATATATATATATATATATATATATATATATATATATATATATATATATATATATATATATATATATATATATATATATATATATATATAATTCAAATAGACATATATACATATATAGTATATTATTCAAATTAAATGGTCTTGTTTTAGAAAAGGCAGATTTATGCTTTTGACATTGCATTATTTTCTCGAACAAATTACCCTGTCCCTGTATCAGAGGTAGGACTTGCAGAGATCTGCAGCTCTTTTCATGGCATCCCTCTTGCCCAGCCCATATCATTTGGGAGCCAAACTAGCAGATGTGAAGAAGGCACCGTGGTGGCTCAGTTGGTACCATTGTTTTTTGTCTTAGGGCTAGTTCCACCCAGGACAAGAATGTTTAAGTACCCACCATGTTTGGGTTTCCTTTTGGCACTCCACTTTCTTATCTCACTTCTATTGGCTCTTGATAAATTTGACACTAGAGTGTTTGTGAATGTGATAGAGACATTAGAATGTTAGCTCCACTGGGACAGGGACTGATGCAAATGATTTGTTATGAGTTGCAGAATATGTTGGTGCTATATATAATTAATAATAATAATAATAATGTCCTTTTACTCTATATACTATTAGCATATGTTACTTTGGTCCATTGACATGGCAATGTTCATTTTCTTATAAAAATCTGTAGTTTGGCCTAGTTATGGCTAGAGAATATGTGAGGTAGAAAGACTGCTGGCTGAGGAAGCTGCTAACTTGTTAAATATAAACAGTTCATGTTTATTTCAATCTCTGTTAAATACCACTTTACCACAGATTCCTGCAGATACTGTTGAAGTGTATGATAGTGTGCAGATTACTGGCTAGTGAAAAACTTTAAGCTTCCCACATTTCTGCCTTGTTTGTTTGTACCTTGTAATATTAGTTGGTAATTTAGCTACATTTATCAGAGGGGAACTACCCCTGTTATAGTAGGTACAATGGCGCCAGACAGTTTCAGGGGAAAACATGGAGTTCTGACGGTTAAGAAGATGATATTTAGTTATTATATAGGCCAAGCACATGTAGCCCCCCCAGCTTTGGATGGATAAATTAGGATATTGGTGTCTTAATTCATAGCACTCTCTTGTTTTTGTATTTTGCATGACTTTGTTTAAGCCCTTTTTATGCTCAATTATTTAATTTATTGGCATTTATAGCAGCTAATGTTTATCAGGTGGCGCCTGCTGTTTCTATGTTTTTTTTTTATTTCTTTTTTTAAATAATAGATCCGTCAAAGAATAACAAACAAAAACTTTCTTTTTCTTGTAACTCCTACTGATCAGTCAGTGTGAGCTACTGACCTAGCCTACTGCCTGCTCTGTTATAAATTTGTTATACTATTTCTGTTCAGCAGTGTCTGATTAAGATTCAGTCTATGTGTGCATGTACATATGTTCCAAGTCTAAAAGAAAACAAATGACAGCCTTGTTTATGCCAGATGATCATTT
Source organism: Xenopus laevis (assembly GCF_017654675.1). Classification (NCBI taxonomy): domain Eukaryota; kingdom Metazoa; phylum Chordata; class Amphibia; order Anura; family Pipidae; genus Xenopus; species Xenopus laevis. Next base: position 105,158,414 of record NC_054380.1, on the reverse strand, counting down.
GGAGTTTGAACACTGACCACTCTTGTCAGATGCTGCTCCCTGCTGGGTGAATAATGCATTCTCCAACCCTGCACAGCTCTGCCCTTAGTCTATAGATGGAAGTATCATGAAACTGTCAGTTTGCCAGAGCAATTTCAATGGGTGTTAGTACTCAGTGTTACTGCTGAACCGTGCCGAACACTAATAAATTCAAAAGAATTAACACTTTTCAAAAGCTCCCCCACACTGACCTATTTTATACAAATTGTTTTGTTTAGTATGACTTTTAAGGGCCAGTCTGGTGAGAAGTTAGTACATGGCAGTTATGGGGATGGTAAATGCAGTGATGCACGCTATTGTAAATAGAGGTGAAAATGAAAAAAAATATTTCAGGATGAGGTTAACGGTTGGTAATGAGAGGAGGGGTTACAGATATGCAGTGAAGCCAGTGTTTATGTACTGATTAATAAACTAATAAAAAAATGAGCAATGCAGTGAACTGAAATAGTCTTATTAGTGGTTCTAGAATGTGCACTCATTAAACCTATTTCTTTTGTATGTTAGTGAGAGTTAGGGTTCTAGAACAGGTATTTTCAGCCAGTTCAAATCTTACTTTATTAATTTACAATTCTAAATATGAATAGCTCTATTGTAAAAAAAAAAAAAAAAATATGCTACCTTGTAAAGTCTTTTACATATCTGGGGAAAAGCATCAGCAAAAGCCCTTATCTTATTATAATATTTTATTGCAAATCTGCAGATATTTAAAAAATATGCACTGTTATTGGATATGAAGGCAGTTTTAAGAGCCTTTGTTCTACATTATGGGTTTAAAGAGATATAATACTCCTAGAAATACACTGCTAATGCACACACAGCTGGTGAGCAAACTCACATTTTTGTGTTTGCTGTTAGGTTGCGGCTTGTGGCCTGGCTTGCTCTGTTCCTAGGACTATTCATTGGGATGATGTGTCTCTGTATATTTCATACATTACTCTCTCCAACCATTTCTTTGCTGTGAGCTTTAAATGGTAGCTGTAGACTCTGCTTGCATTGTCTAACAGGTTGCCCAAATGTGTCATGCACTAGTTCTACTTGACAAATAATTGCCATGAATACATTACAGGCTTCAAGGAATTACCTACAAATAGGCATTTTCTTTGGGCATTTTCTAACGACTTTGATAATCAATTATGGTTAATTTTCCTTTTCAAAAGAATAGATGAAATTATATTGTACATTTTCATTACCAGTGTAATGTAAGAGGTCTCCAGGATCTTTCATGCAAAAATGTATGTCAGTATGTCACTATGATTACAATTATAAATTCTATATACTGTATTACTTGCATTGTGTTAGAAACAGTTATGTTTTGTCATAAGGATATCTGAGGGATACTGTCATGATTTTTATGGTGTAGTTTTTATTTCTAAATTAATACTGCAAATAATTCACTCTACCATATAATTATATTTTATTCCTGAACCAACAAGTATATTTTTTTAGTTGTAATATTGGTGTGTAGGCAGACATCTCAAGTAATTTTGCCTGATCCTGTGCTTTCAGAAAGAGCCAGTACTTCATGATGGAACTGCTTTCAGGCAGGCTACTGTTTCTCCTACTCAATGTAACTGGAGGAGTTGCAGTTTGACTTGGATTTACTATTGAGTGCTATTGTCAGATCTACCAGAGATGTTATCTTGTGTCAGGATCTGGTTACATTCCTATTGTTCTATTGTTAGGCTGCTGGGGAGGGATGGGAGGGGGGTGAGTTCACTCAAACTTTAAGTGGAGCAGTAAAGAGTGACTGAAGTTTATCAGAGCACAAGCCATGCATTTTGAAAAAAAAAAACATGTTTTTCCATGACGGAATACCTTTAACAAGTTATAACAGATTGCAGTTTATTATAGATGCAAATTTACACACTTAACTCCTGAAACTTTGATTACCTTCATTTTGTCTTGTGTATTTTTTCCGTCATCTTGAACTCAGCTTTAGATAAACATATATCTGTGTTCGTGCAGAAGGATACTAAATAAACTGTGTAAGTGGGAGAACTAAAATAAAGCTTCTCTCTCGGTATAATAAAATAAGAATATTCATCCTTGAATTGTTGGTTATCAACTCAGTCCTTTGGGGTAAACAGGTGGGAAATAGAGGGCTGGCATCTTTCATTTATGAATGAATGATAATGTCAATAGGGAGCTAATTATATAAAATATCTCTTTTTCATTACATTTTTTTTTTAATTCAGCTAAAAAATGTTCTCTTTTGTGGAGTAATACACGATTTGGTCTAGTTTTTTTAAAAAAATTTAGTCTCTTTTCTACAAGCTGAATTAACCTTGCAAGAAAAAATCATTTGGAGAAAGCTTAGATGTCCCCCTTGTGGTTTGTCGGAGAACAGTTTTTTTTGTTTTTGATTGCTTGCTGTAGTCTCATGCTGAATTGCCAAATGAAAACAACTTATTATATAAATTAAACTTGCACCATAAGCTGCATATTATGAAAATATAAATAGCTTTTGGTTGCAAACACGTGGTTTTTGTAGACTTTGGAATAGATAAAATTCCTCTTGTAATACAGAACATTATAAACACAGATATTTTTTATTTATTGCAGCTACGAATAGTAAAAATCTTAAACGCATAATATGATCTTTTTGATACTCTGTATGCCAATGCAGTTGGCCTTTATTATCATTCAGACAGTTCAGGCTTGGGGTATAGTATATATAGATAAACAAAGCTTAAAGTGGACCTGTCACCCAGACATAAAAGCTGTATAATAAAAGTTCTTTTCAACTTAAACATGAAATCCAAATTCTTTTTTTTATTAAAGGGTTCATTGCTGTTGTAAACTCATTTAAAAACAGCTGTCAATCAAATATTCCCTGCTCCTCCTCTATTCCTTAGGCATAGAGGCGGGGCAGACAATTACTTTCACTTTCCATTCAGCACTTCCTAGATGTTACTGCACTCCCCACAGTCCCCCTCTCTCTTTACCATATGATTGTGTAACCAGGGCATGGGGATGAACATCAGGTCCCCCATTCTGGTGCACAAACAAGATTCTGAGATGACTTGTCTTAATAACAGTGTCCACAAAATGGCTCCTGCCTGCTTGCTATAATTATGAATTCCCAGAAACAAGATTCAAATAATTTATATTGTGTAATTAAAGTTTATTTTGCTTGACTAACATGCTAAAATAGGATTTGTAATATTTTTCTGGTGGCAGGTCCCCTTTAAGTGAACAACGGTTGATCAATATACATATTTGGTGTAGAATAAATGACTTAAGCAAGACAGTATGTGCTAAAGTGTAATGCCTTTGTACCTGTAGGTATGTCGAGAGTATCAGCGTGGAAACTGCAACAGAGGGGAAAATGAATGCCGGTTTGCTCACCCGGCTGAGAGTGCAATGATTGACACAAATGACAACACAGTCACTGTGTGTATGGATTTTATTAAAGGAAGATGCTCAAGGGAAAAGTGCAAATACTTCCACCCTCCTGCACATTTGCAAGCCAAGATCAAGGCTGCCCAATACCAGGTCAACCAAGCTGCAGCAGCTCAGGCAGCAGCCATGGTGAGTTAGCCCTGTCCTTGCCAATCTGCTTTACTAGAAAGATGTCTGATTGCACTGCATTATTAAGATTACATGTGGTCTTTAATAAAGTGTACCAGTGTATGGCAGCTTCCCATTTCACTGATGACAAATGTGTTGTTTTTGTAGGCCTAACCTAACCTAGTGCGCTTCTGTTTCTGGCCTTGAAGTTTAAGAAGTGGGAACAGCAATGAAAGCATTTTGCATTGTGTAGCCATATATAATACAAAAGAGCCATAATATTAGTGTTAATAGATAGTTATAAAAAGTGCTTAGTTATTAAATTTGTGTCACATGACTGGCAGAAGCTTGTGGATTGTTAAAAAAAATGTATCCCCAGTTGTTAAATATATCGCTCACCAAGAAGTTTCATGTTCAGCCTTATGCCTATATATAGTCATGGAACTTCTTGGTGGCCTATAATATTCTTAGATTTTACAATAAGGGGTACATTATTCCCTATATACTGTATTTTACATTTCTGACGAAAACACAGATCAAGCAGCTGTGAATATTTGGCTGTATACTGTAATGTGTTTTACATGCAATCATCTCTAAATTAGTACTAACAACGGGCAAGGCCTCCTTGCATTATCTGTGAGTGAATGGGATGTCCAGTGCTTGCTTAATGAGCTTTCTAACACCATGCTAGGTGAACTTATATTCTGTAAATGGCTTTGCAATATGCTTTATAAAAGAAGCATGGGTGCTTATTTGGTACACACTAATGTTGGTGTTGAACTACAGTCCCATTAAACTAGGTGCATCTCACAGATGATCCAAGCAATAAGACATTTATTCCAGGCTTAGTGGCAAGTTTTGGTTGCATAAAAACCAGGTGTACCACCAAACAGAGCCTAGTATAGACTGCATTTACATTTTAATATGGCTCACAGGAAAAAATGGTTGGAGATTCCTGACAAAGGGTATCTGATCTTACAGTAAATGCATGTGGATTTTGCCAAATTACCTATTGCCCAATAGGGTTGCCACCTAACCTACTAACTCATTCTGGGCGGGGAGGTGAGGCCATGATGTAGTGGGAGGTGGGGGCATGAAGTAGCAGGGGGAGGATGTGATGGCGGGGCCAGGGTCGGACTGGGCCGGCAGGACACTGGAAAAAAAACGGTGTGCTCCCAGCTCTTTTGGGCCCCGCTGGCCCAGATCTGCACCCTGCACTGGTTCTCTTACACCTGCCGCAACCTCCCGTATACGTGCCGGTTGCGGCGAGCCGCATTACGCATGCGTGCAGACTAGTATCACAGCGGGGGTGGGGTGGTCCAGCCCAGAGGTGGGCCCTGAAACTGCAGCCCCAGTGGGCCCTGGTACCCCCAGTCCAACCCTGGTGGGGGCTATGATGTGGTGATTGCCGGTTGGCCAATCGCCGCGTCAATCACAAGGAATCCTGCCCTGTTTTCCTAATTTGGAAAACCAAGTAGGCAGTTTTGACCCAATCAGCCCTTCAAAAAACTGGACTGTCGGGGTCTGAACAGGAGAGGTGGCAACCCTATTGCACAAGCAGTGCTGGTGTTGAATCATGTAGTGGTGCGGTGTCCCTTGTTCGCTGCCTCCAGCAATTTATAACAAAGTGTGTGCACAGTTGTGCTAAATATTTTAAAAGTCTGCCTGGCACAATTTTGGCTGTTTGGCGTGCAAGTGATGTAGTGCCCAAATCTTTAGGTACAACTGCGATGCAGCAATTGATGTTGGACACTAGGGAAATAGTCACATGATTAGCTCGGTAGTGGTATAGGATCATGTGCAAAGGTGTGCATGCCCTGGTATCACGTGGAAGGCAAGGAAGTTCTGTAACATCTACTGACTGCTGACATCCAGTTATAGCAATGTGTTATTACCCCCTGGGTGCTGGTGTTCTTTAGCTGTCTGCTTTAGTTGCTGCCTTTGTGAAGATTCATGGTTCTGCCTTTGCACTTATACAGAGCAAATACGCTCATTACTGGTAACAAAATAAAAAAAAACTATTTTAAATGCATTTTAGCATAATAGGAACAAAGAAAAAGTCACCTTAATAAATTTAGTCATTATGACTTTTGTACTCTTAAAGTTATTACACAGTAACAATGCAGAGCCTTTACTGTGCATGCTTAGTCTTGTTACTTGTTGTTTATGGCATTCGGGTGATTTGTTTTTTTTATTTGTTTTTTTTTTTCTCACGTACCAAAATATGCACTGCTGCCCCCATGATGCACCTCTGCTTGCTGTTTGTGTTAATGCGCTTGAACCCCATTGGCCTATTGCCATCATGTGCTCGCTGCCTGCTAATTAAGACTCAGTCGGCTGTGAAATCACTGAAGCGACCCCTCGAGGCAACCTTTGACCTGGTACTATGTCCTTTCACCTTTAAGCTTGGCATGTAGCTTTATTGTACAAATTAGTTAGAAACTTTCAAGTGTAGTTTTGTTTTTCTTTTCAATCTGCAGTTAAGTTTGTTATTCATACATGCTGAGTGTGGGCTGCTGCCCATGTGTATTTCATTCTATACTATTACACCTACCTTAGTTCTTTTGGGCAGCATCCCACAATCAGATAAGGGATTATTTCAGTTTCTCAATGAACACCTAATTATAAAATATAAATGTTTGTATCTGTGTTTTTGGCATGGCTTTTACTGCAACTCTTATATCTGTAGTTTTAACATTTGTAAGTCAATGTTAACATTGCATGCAGTGGTTAAGTTTGCATGTCTAGATAGATTTCGGGAAGTTTGGGTTCAGTCCAACATGAATATTCCTTTTGAAGTCGTCCTGTAAACCAACTGTTAACATTGCCGTTATTGTTGACCTTCATGGAGCTAGCAGTGCAGCTTTTCCCTATCCCCAGTTTTTAAATATTTTTTTATTTCTCATTATTTTGTGAACCACAAGCCAGTTGGCTTTTCAGTAATGGGCCATGCACCCCCTCTGGCATTGCAAAGGTTAATCAAGTTGACTCTCTTCATTTTACCTGCGCCAACTTAGCTCCTAAAATCAGTACTTTAGAACTTGAAGTACTTGTATATATTGGTTTCAGTTTGCTTCTTTTACTAACGAATCATTTGGAAGTGCAATCAGCACAGTGTCTGGTATAAAACTTGGGAATGATGTTTATCCTGCTCTCTAGTTTAGTGCAGTAGGTAAGCTTGCTTTTTCTCTCGCTAGTAGCAAATTTCCTGATGGCCCTGGACATGCCTGCAACTGTCGGAACATGCTGCAGCCCTCTCCAATGCCAATGGTGTAATTGGAACCATAATGTATAGTAGATTTATTTATGTATCCTTTTCTTTTACTTTTATGATTTCCTCAAACTTCTTTGGATTGAAGGGAATTCATCAGACTGTACTTCCCCCATTACCAAAGAGGCCTGCACTTGAGAAAACCAATGGTGCCACCGGAGTATTTAATACGGGTTTTTTCCAGTATCAACAGGCTCTTGCGAACATGCAGTTACAGCAGCAGGCAGCCTTTTTCCCACCAGGTAAGACACATATTCAAAGTCCAGACATGGTGTTTGTTTAGTTCTTTGGTGAACAGACTGAAGCTACGCGTCACGGCTAGACCACTAATTTTCTGCTTCTCTGTGTTTCATAAATAGCATCTGATGAGTAGCCTGGTTGCCAGTGCCTATTACTCACACACATGCACACAAACATATTCCGTTTTTTTTTTATTTGTAACCATAAAGAATGCAAAGGTACTGCCATTCATAGTGCACATCCATATATACAAATACCAGAGACACATCACATAATAACTCAACATTTCACATCTTGTTAAAGGTAGGTTAAGACATTTATAGTGTATAAATAGGGAACATTATTTACATTTGTGGCAGTTCTCTGTTTGCATTCATGTCAAATAGTCAAATTTGACTAGGCAATTATCCAAACTCTATTTGGATAATTTTTAGAATTCTAATTTGACTATTCGCCACCTAAAACCTGCCGAATTGCTGTATACTAAGTCAAAGGGAGAGGTCCAGTGAGGTGTTTTCAGCCTTCCTGACATTTAAATTCTTTTCAGAGAAAAAAACCTCGAATTGAGTTTGATTTAATTTGATTCTAATTCAATTTTTTGGTCAAATTAGCCAGAGTTTAAAATGTTGAATTTTCATAATGAACAATTAAATATTCAATTTCAAGTAAAATCAAATTCATGTAAGTTAAAAAAAAACTCACATGAATTTGAAATTGGAATATTAATAAATGTGCCTCTTAATATTGCAAAATGTGATATCTATATTAAAATAACAGGGAAGGAACCCAAAGGTACACAGAGATATCACTAATATTATTGCTCACAATTCCTTCATAACCGTCACATTTTAGTTGGTGTGAGTTGCCTATAAAACGGCTTAGTAAATCTTCAGATATGTTTAGTTCTACAGCTCTGACTACATTGATTATTCAGGACTGTGCATTGCTAAAATCAATGTGGAAAAGGCTACTTTTTAAAAAATAACAAATGTTGGCCTCGTCTGCATGCTAAAGTGCCATTTTGATCATTGCAATGACATGTCTGTGGGGTGGGGTTGCTACCTGTCCAGTTTTGACCCAGACAGCCCAGTTTTTTGAAGGACTGCCTTGGTCAAAACTGCCTGCCCGGTTTTCAAATTAGTTTTCCCTATGATTGACACTGCGATCGGCCAATCGCACATCATAGCCCTACATGTGACCTCACGACCCAGCCCCCCCCCCAACCCCTGCCCTGATTCAACCAGGCCAAAAGGTGGCAACCCTACTATGGGGTCAATGAAACTATTAGTCTTTATACTAATTCCTGTCATTAAAAAGTAAAAGTGATATTTGCCTTAGCTCAACGTCAGATTCAGAACTGACATGCAGGTAAATCATACAAGTTATCATTCATTCTATTCAGCAGTAATACACAGGTTGGGCAGGATATTTCCCCCTCTATACACTGTGACTGACTATATAGGTTGACTCTCATGACACTTTCAGACATGCCTGATGTTTGAGCCTATATTTCGATATGTTGGTAGTGGTATCGGCAGCTTTGTGCTTAGTAATACAATATGATTGCTAAATAACCTTTCTAAAACCAAAATGATATCTGCACCTTTTGCCCCTTGCCACACACCACTGTTTTTGCCTACTGCCTTTATGATTGTCCACTAACTAATAAGGCCATGTTTAAATTAGCTGTAATGTTTGTCCCCGCACTATAGATGAACCCCCTTCACCCACCGTGCTCCTCTGTGATTTGACTATGCTCACTGTTTTATGCCACTGTTGCCATAACAACATTTTTTTTTCTTTCTTGTTCAATTATTTTTCTTTTCCAATAACATGTGTGATGGGTTGTTTTAATTCTCTTTCCTTTTCAATCCACCTTCTTGTTGCAATGCATGATGGGCAGGCTCAATATTGTGCATGACACCCGCTGCAAACATTGGTAGGTGACCGCTTCGTTTCTTGAATATCATAAAAGCAAAATTCCTAACAGTCAAAATCCATAGCGGAGTCCAGGCTTGGAGGGAGGGTAGCCATGAAATAGGCATAATCTCTGACAATTGGGAAGGTTGCGTTCAGTTAACTTTGCTGGGTCGCATTGTGACACTAATTGGAACTAGGGTTGATACCTTTTCTGGAAAAAAATAACGGCCTTATATATTTATATTTTTTTCCCTATTGATAACATTGGGATCAACCATAATTTTTACTGCCCAGGTGGGTAAAATACCGGCCAGGTGGCAACCGTAATTGGAACGTATGTATATGGGCAGCTGTGTGGATTTTGACTGTCATGTATAAATAAGACCATAGCTCAGCCTTATTAATTCTATGGAATTGAATTGCTGTATATCTGTTTAAGTGGCTTACTTTCATGCCAATCAAGAACTGCTTAGAAGCCAATTAAAAAGCTAAATTAATTTCTTCTGGTTTTAAAACGATAAAGAAAATAAAGCTTGTTTGTGTTGTATACCTTTTTTGATGGTAACAAACATTTTCCTTTTTTTCCCCCCCTCTTTCATCCCACCCTTTTCCTCTTCTTCCCTGGAATGCTATCCTGCTTTTGCACTCTGATTGCATGTCACTCGCTGGTGATGACGTTACACCACGTGGCTTTTTGCTGCGAAAATTGTTCTGCCACGTCTTGCTATGGTACCCATTCCGCTACACTCTACTATATGTTTGCTTATATGATTTGCCTCCGAAAGTTCCCATGGTGCACGGTGCAGCGCCAGCCACTGTGTCTGCAGCAGCAACATCTGCCACAAGTATCCCCTTCGCTGCAACAGCCAACCAGGTTTGCTCATTTACAGCTTTAATTCTTATGAACAACTCTAAATGGGTTTCTGGATTAACCATTGTATATCTGTTGTTGGCATATACATATACACTATTTGAAAAGTCTCTGAACAACCATAAATGCTAGATATAATTTTAAACAGCCAGCAACAAAGAGATGACTAGTTAAAAAACCACAATTTTTTTATCCTGGGGCATTCCAGTTGCTTCTCATAAGTCCTAGAAGTTGTATAGTTACTGTTGGAGGATGCTGAGGTTTCAGTAGTTAGGGTAGTAGGGTTCAGTAGTTACTGGAATCCTCCAGGTAAGCTATCATTGCTACTTTACTATTGCTATTAATCTAGTGCAGGCATCTAAGCAACAATCAAAGAGGCTTATGATGACTCAAATTTGTATTTTTCATTCAGATATGAACAGGTCAAACAAGCATGTTATGTCATATTACCAGTTGCAGAAAGAAGAGCATAAGATAGTTGGGAGTGCTACACTGTGCATATGTAGGCCCTGTGCTTGGAACATTTGCTTCTTGGCTTGTAAAGTATTTGATTGCACCCCTTGGCACTTGTTTCTTCAGCTTTTAATCATATAGCTGGGTGGGAGAGCAACTTAAATCAAGTATGCAAGGAGAAAGAGATGCACATATAATCACAAAGGTAAAAAGACCTATTGTAAACCATGTTTAATTGTGACATGTATCGGGGTTCTCCGTCCAATTTTTTTGCGTAATGAAAGTTAATGCAATTCTAAGCAATTAAAACATTCATAAAATGTTCAGTGGTTCAAAAGCTGTCTCTCTAAATGTAATTGCAACTGAAAATCATATTTGATTCTTGAAACAGTTCTCTTCCAGTTTTCTTTTTCTGCATTGTATTAGGAGTCAGAGCCAGGAGTGCAGAGAATACAAACAACAAAGCAGATACTGCTTACTTAATAGCAGTTATAAATAAATAACTTAAAACCCACTGAAAATATTGAATGCATGTTTTTCGTGTGGAAGGAGCTCCCAATTAACTCATGTAAAAATCACCCATTGTGCAAAGGGTTGCACTGTATATGTTACGCTGAGCTCTCACAAACTGGATTTTCTTATTGATTATGAAGTCTGAGAATCAAAGATCTGAAACTTTTGGATTGCTGTCCCACAGGACAAATGTAAATCTGATTGCAGCCATTCAGTCCAAACTTTCATTTTTAAAGCTGTCTCTTAGATAATTATAAGTGATGCGTGGGTCAACAAAAGCTTGAAATGTACCCTTAATCTTTCAATATGTTCAGAATCTGACCCAATGAACCATTTATTCGCCAAGGGGGCAGATTTGCGGCGAATTCCGGCAATTCAAAAAAAAAAGGACGCCGGCATCCGTTTTTTGGACGCTGTCGCATTTTTGCCGGCGAATGTGCGCCGGCATCCAAAAAATGGACGCCGGCTTCAATAACGGATGCTGGCGTCAAAAACGAGATGCTGGCACCATTTCGCAAATTTTTCGCCTTTTCGCAATTTTTTGCCAAAGCGAAACGCCCCAAATTCGCCCATCACTAACCATCATTCCTTATCTACCTATGCCCCATCCACTCCATCTTTACATTCACTGCAGCGGGTGGGGAGATTGCAGGCTAGTGGAGAGGAATAGGTGGGCATTGATATCATGATAAAAAAGAGTCATGGGCAAAGTTAGACCCATAAACCGCTAAAATCTGATTCACCTTTCCAACCTGCTCATGGGTCCTAAAGTTTCTGGCCTAGGCCATGCATCATGGCATCAAAAGCTACGGACAGGAGTTGTATCTAGGGACTGCTTATGCAAATGAGAATGATTTTAAACATGTATCCCATGTACATTTATTTGAAAAGTTTTCATCCTAAAAACTATTCTCCAGATTTCTTTGGATCTATTATCCAGAAACCCATTATCTGGAAAGCTCCACTATATGGCAGTGCCCTATATAAACTGTTCAAGTAATTTGAAAGCTGGTTTGCTTTTCCTCTGTAACATTGAGACAGTACCTTGTGCTTGATATGGACATAAGCTTTGTGTATGCCAACAAAAGAGAACCTCCTTTCAGTCTGCTGCATAATATGGATTTGGTGATCTATTGCTTTCTGTGCAGCCACTGTTGCTTATTTAGAGTTGTTGAGCAATTCTTAACATGAATTAGCTAATTAAGCATTTAGATTTACAATTTACTACTTACTGCTTTACATTCAATCAATGCATTCATTCTGTCTCTTGAAATGGCTTGTTGTTGGCTGAAAGCCTTTTACAAATAATTTTAACCTTGTTTTATCTACAGATACCCATAATATCTGCAGATCATCTGAGTAGTCACAAGTACGTCACACAACTCTAGAGATTGTATCACTATACAGTAAGTTTTAGCTCCTCAACTCAGTGTTTCAAGACACGTGTTTATTTATTTATTTAAGTATTTATTAATTTGTATCTTGCATGTTTATATTATGGCAAAGTATTATTTCACCAGTTCAGAACCCCAAATACTGCCAATGGAGTGGGAAACCTGAAGGACTCTTCCTACGATATATTTTTTGTATTTAGAGTAAAACATCGCTATTATATCTGGTGCAAAATATAATAAGGAAAAGTCAAATTTGAAAATGATTTTCACTGAATATTTAGTTTCATGCACAAAAAGTCACCCTTCGACCCCAACATTAAGATGGGTACACATATTTGAGTTTCAAAGCTCTTTAAAGAAGAACTCAAGCTTAATCAAAGAAGTAGCTAGAAATGTTGTACATTATGTTTTGGGCTTCTGTACCAGCCCAAGGCAACCACAGACCTTTAGCAATAAAGATCTGTGTCTCCAAAGATGCCCCAGTAGCTCCCCATCTTATTTTTTGTTGATTCACTGCACATGCTCTGTGCTGCTGTCACTTACTGAGCTTAGAAATTGAATCACAATATACAGTACACATAGAATATAAATGTCACAATGAAAGGCTGATTAGTACTTAATACAGATAGTTACCATGTCAGCTCAGAAACCAGTGCAATTAGCGTCAGAATTTGATAATTATTCCTTTAGCATCAGCTTATATTACAGACAAACCTCATTTTCTGCTTGATAATTTGCCACAAACCCTAAACTCAGCTCCTCAACAGCCGCTCAGAGCCCACTGAGCATGTGAGTGTCACAGACACTTTCCAAGATGGTGACCCCCTGTGAAAGGTTTGATGTCCTGGATTATTGCTGCTATTGAGATGCTGAAACTGTAGGCTGGTGCAATGCGTTAAGTATGTAAATTTTTGCATTTTAACCATATTCATTTTTAGGGTTTAGTTCTCTTTTAACCCTTTGGGTGCAAGAAGTCTTGCTGGCAGTACTGATTGGAGTAAACCAGTGTTGTCATTTGGTTTGCAACAATGGGTGGAGCTTTGCCTCTTTTGCCATAATTGTCACAAAAGATTTTATTGGAAGAGTGCTGTTGACCAGTTAACTGATATACCACATTCAAATCATATTGCTGAAATGTATCTTGTTATCAATATAAATTCTACAGCTGACCTATGGGCCTCCAGTTGGCAAGCTGTAGTGTAGATATTTGTAAAAAACAAAATAAAACAATGGAAGCTTTTTAATGGGTATACAAACATCAATACATGCAGCATTTTGGTTGATTTTACCTCCCAGAGACCATGAACCTGTCAAATCACACCCACAAAACTCCCTTCCAGCACTATAATGAGTGTAATGAGAGGATAGAAAACTCTTTGGACATGTATATGGACATTTCCAGATTCTTTCTAAAAATTAGGTAATAGAAAACTTCTGATTTAGGGAGTTAAGAAAAAAAGGTGCAATGTTTGCTACTGGTCTAATAAAACATAACAATTAATCAGCAGGCAGCATTTACTGGTCAGTTGTGTAAAAACATCCTATTGGTTGCTATGGGTTTTCTAGAGATGGAAACACATTTCACATTTTATTTAATTACCCTGTAAGCTGTTTAAAAAATGTAAATGACTAATGTTAAGAACTTCTAGTTGCAATTACCGCTTCAATTAATACCTGCTTTATTTTAAAAACAACTTCTGTTCCTAGATTTCAATAAAGAGAAATGGACAGTGTGCTTGAAAAACAATACAGGACAAGGCCATTAGCTATTATATGCAGAAAGACAAGAACCGCCAAGATTCCCACTGCAACGCATCATCATGTTGCATGCTATATGACGACAAGATTACGTGGAACCCACTGCACACTGCTGCATATATAATTTGTGCATTTTATTGATATTTGTGCTCCAGTAATATCTTGTCTAAGCATACAACATACCTTGTCTTATATAATACAGAGGTTTGCATACATCCATTTTCCCATCAATATCACATTCAGTTTGATTTTACACCTTGATTTGTTAGGCTATTGTATTCATCAATCTCCAATGTATTGGTACGTCTGTAGACCAAGAGTATGTTGTTGTTTTTTGTTTTTTTTTTGAATATAAGTTTATTTTCTTTCTTTCAAGGTTTACAAATAACAAAAGGGTGCACCTTGTATTTAAAATTGCTATTATATCTTATAACACGCATGCAGATTAGTTTTTTAAGGATAGTATTTTTATTGTTACAGATTGTAAAAGGTGGGAAGATATATATGACACAGATGAATGTGCCAAGTAAACCACAATTGTGTATAATTATAAGCACATAAAGGCTTTAAGTATGCTATTACTAATGTTCTCATAAAGTGCCATTGACTGTACATCGTCATAATCTATTACTCTAGCAGTATTATTTGAAGAGCCACATTATTGTATTAGTATGAACCAGTCACCGGCACTATTGTTTTTTTTTCAATGCCAAAGTCACAGACTCTTTAAATGAGGTAACATCAGCAGATATGCAATCCTGTTATGTATACATTGCACTAAATAAGAAAAACAAAAATTGCTAGCTCTTAAATGTTGGATAATGAAACAATTTAAAGTTGTCAAAATTTGTGGAAGAGTTTTGTACGGCGTGGACTTCATCTAAGCAGAAACGTGGATGGCACTTAATACAGTATCATTCGTATTTCATTTCACCCACTTTTCACCAATGTTCAGGTGCCAAAAACATAAAAGGATTTGCTAAATCTTTGGTGTCGCAACATATAAAGTGAACGTTAGGGTTCCTTTTTAATATGAAAACTCTGTGAATGCTTGACATTAGTAGATATGGGGAGAATTCACAAAAGTGTGGGGAACGAAAAAATTTCTTTTAAATGTCATAGAAAGTGTCATAGTAACAGGCGACAAATTGTTACCCACCAATTTTTCGGCGTGTACAACACTTTTGAAATAGTGTCGTTAAAAGTGGGCGTGTTTTTTTCAGCGCCACTTTTCCTGACGTTTTTATGAATTGTTCGTAATTTGCCGACAATTTTTCCGACACATTAGGCTCTCCAAAATGAAAATGTAGGTCAAATTGTCTTTTGAAAACGCTTGGTAAAATGTCGTCTGTCCGGCGTAAAGATATACGACATTTTAGAAATTTGTCGGACTTAAAAAGACATTTAGGGGCCCATTTACTTAGCTCGAGTGAAGGAATAGAATAGAAAAAACTTTAAATTTCAAATGTTTTTTTGGCTACTTCGACCATCGAATGGGCTTCTTCAACCTTCGACTACAACTTCGACTTCGAATCGATTCAAACTTAAAATCGTTCGACTATTCGACCATTCGATAGTCGAAGTATTGTCTCTTAAAAAAAAACTTCGACCCCCTAGTTCGCCACCTAAAACCTACCGAAGGCATAGTTAGCCTATGGGAAAGGTCCCCATAGGCTTTGCAATCTTTTTTTGGGTCGAAGAAAAATCGTTCGATCGATGGATTAAAATCCTTCGAATCGAACGAACAATTTGCGGTAAATCCTTCCACTTCAATATTCGAAGTCGAAGGATTTAACTTCGACAGTCGAATATCGAGGGTTAATTATCCCTCGATATTTGACCATAAGTAAATTTGCCCCTTAGAGACAGTAACATCTGCCTTTGTGAATTTGCCGTTTGTACGTCATTTTACAAATTTGTAGACTGCCACTTCAGGGTTACTTATTTTTACTTTTGTGAATTCCCCCCATAGAGTCATCCTGTCAGTGTTCCTTCTAAACCTGACATTTATGGGCAGATTTATCAACATTCAAATTTTTATTTTTTGCTTGTTTGTTTTACCATGATTTGAGTATTTGAGGCCAAAATCGTGAATTCAATTACGTGTCCAAAATTATTTTTTCGAGATTTATTAGGCATAAAAAACTGGAAAACTTGAATAAAAAAATTGCCAGCTAAAAGCTTCATGTAGAAGTGGAAGTTGTATCTTTAAATAGCAAACTGGTTTTTTTTATTAACATTTGTGAGGCAAATTAGAAATGTGGCATACTCATTCAAAGTAAAGGGTAGAACGCGATTTGACTTTGTTCAAGTTGCTTTTCTGTTTTAAGTGATAAGGTTTTTTTTCTTATTTAAGCACGCATTCCAAAGTTTTTTCAAATACAAACAAAACTGCAAAATTAAAAGATCAGATTTTGATAAATCTGGCCCATAATTAAGAACAAATACCCTCTAAAACCTGTTTTTAGAATTTACCATTAAAAAGATACTAATCACTGGTAGTATCATGTTAGTATTACTAGTAATGAAGGACCACAATCTATTTGGTTTTACATAAGCCACTCACAGACCAGAGGAATAAGGAAAGAGAGCTGCTGCCATTAGTCAGGCAACTGGTCAGCGGTATGTATATCCCTGGGCTTGGGCTGATTTTGCTAAAACAAAATGGGTTCCTTCATTATTAGTATAACAGTAATGCTGACATATTCCTATCAATTCAAGAAATCTGCCCTCATGTGTTCTATTATTTTGAATGAGCCTCCTTAAGGCAAGAGAGTGTTTATGTCATGGCCCTTCTTGGCTATAAACCCTCAGAACAATAAGAGTCCTAATTATAAAGCATCAAAAGTAGTAAAGTAACGTAAAGTAGTAAGTTTACCATATCAACACACCTGTGTACCTGTTTCCATCTAAGTTGAAAAATTTATGTCTGAAATGTAAAAGGTATCCAGCAAAGTTTGAGCAGTATTGAGCTTGAAGTTAGTCAAATCTTGTCAAAATAGTAAAGTGTTAATCAAATTCTTTATTCCCATAACATTTCAATCTACTTGACAAATTATCATTGAGTAGTATAATATTGATGACCATTTTGCCCGAGCTAGTATCTTTCCATAACATATTTCACTAGGTCTGATCTAGCGAACAAATTTCGACGATATTTTGGTCCAACTCGATGTAGACGTTCTTTATAAATATGCTAAAGAAAGAAACAAGGACCAAGTTGTGTTAATGTTGTATTGAATTGAATTATTTCTGTTGAAATAGAAGAGTTTTATGAATGAAAAAACTGGCAATACTGCAAATTTTACTGCTTTTCAATGTTTTATAAATAGGGTTCTGTGTTTGCATTCAAAGATTAAAGCGCTGCTGTCACCATTTTCCTTAAATGTAGCAGTGTCTCACAGCTAATAACACTTTGTGGTTAGAACTGCTGTAGCATATTAAAATGTTTGGGTTCGAAGATTTATGCAGTATCACTTTACTGAAATTCAGAGATAATATTAGAATAATATAAAGACTGAAGTTCAGATGGGCCTAACGTAAATGCCTGGTGTCCCCCAAAGTGTGCCAGACGTTATCTCCATCTGCTTTTGAAGATATTAAAGGGATCCTGTCACCAGAAAACATGTTTTTTTCGAAACGCGTCAGTTAATAGTGCTACTCCAGCAGACTTTTGCACTGAATCCATTTCTCAAAAGACCAAACAGATTTTTTTATATTCAATTTTGAAATCTGACATGGGGCTAGACATTTTGTCAATTTCCCAGCTGCCCCATGTCATGTGACTTGTGCCTGCACTTTAGGAGAGAAATGCTTTCTGGCAGGCTGCTGTCTTTCCTTCTCAATGTAACTGAATGTGTCTCAGTGGGACATGGGTTTTTACTATTGAGTGTTGTTCTTAGATCTACCAGGCAGCTGTTATCTTATGTTAGGGAGCTGCTATCTGGTTACCTTCCCATTGTTCTTTTGTTTGGCTGCTGGGGGGAAAAAGGGAGGGGATGATATCACTCTAACTTGCAGTACAGCAGTAAAGATTGATTGAAGTTTATCAGAGCACAAGTCACATGACCTGGGGCAGCTGGGAAATTGACAATACGTCTAGCCCCATGTCAGATTTCAAAATTGAATATAAAAAAATCTGTTTGCTCTTTTGAGAAATGGATTTCAGTGCAGAATTCTGGAGCAGCACTATTAACTGATTCATTTTGAAAAAAATGTTTTTTCCCATGACGGTATCCCTTTAAGGTTGACCTGCAGAGTGTTTAAAATGTGTGTGTGCTAAATATAGCCCTTTGCTGGCGGAGGAGCTTGCAATGTATCAGCTTAATGTGAGGGTTTCAAAATCAAAGCTGCCTAGATTCCTCTTCTGGCACGGTTTTTTGGAAACATCTGGAGGTTTTAAGGAGCTTTCCTACAACCATGTTTGGCCACTGCTGAGGATTTTTAAGTTTTTGTTTTGCAGGATCAGCCAACAGCAATGGGTGGGTGTTAATAACCCTAGGAAACCTTCAACTGTAACGTCAAAGATAATGGTAGATGTACATCAGGAAAGAACCTATCTGCCAAGAATCAGTTGAAACAACTTGGTGCAGGATAGCCCAGAGACCCAGGCTGTGTAAGGAGAAGTGTAGGACATGAAATGTCTTCACCTCTGTGTTTACTTCTGTTTTTTCTCTAAAGAGATGTTTTTAGTATGAGAATGATATTGATTTTAATGATTGTACTGTACATCTATTAAAGCCTTAGATTACATTATGGGTCGAGACCCACACCAATGTAATTTCACTTGCGTTAAGAAAGAATAAAAGATTTTACATTTTATGGTAGTTACTTACATATTTGAGTAGTTGTTTTCTCTTGTTAAATATATAGTTTTTATTTCATTCATGTATTAGTATGTTTTTATTTCTATTGCAAGTTAAATACTGTTTCAGTTCATAGATTCTTTTTTTTTTTGTTCAAATAGATTTTACGGATGACTTTTTCAGAATACAAAAAAAAAACAAAAAAACCCCCCAAAAAAAGTAGTTTTATTTTTTTTTCCTCCGTACCATACACAGTCCTGAATTTACATGTCATATAAGTATTTGTATTATTGTTCTTATGGAAATGATTTATATATCTTACTGATTTAAAATGACAGTGTAAGAATATCAGTCGTTCTTGTCTAGATTTCACTAAAAGAGCAAAGATCTTTGTATGGATATCTTATATTATGTCATCATTGACAAGTAAGAAATCAAGATGTTGCTATGGCAACGATCCTGGCAGACAATTGAGTAATACGTCGATGAGTTATTTTGTTTGTAATTAGTTATTATGAGAAAAGCCTAGAAATTAGAGTAAAAAAAATTTATTTTCTACTGTATCCATTTCAAATGTTAAAATATTGTTTTTTTTGGAAATCCCTGAATATCAGGCCTTGTTATAAATAAGCTGCATAATCAATAAATCAAGGGAATTTTTTGTTGTTGTTGTTGTTGTTGATAATCCAAATATTCAAAGTTTACGTAAGGAGAATAAGAGTGTGCAAACTCTTGAAGGTTGATTATGCTGCAATTTAGCACGTCGGAACAGATAGGGAGAAGTTGACTTTTTTTGCACTTCTGTATATAGTCAAAAAAGAGAGATACATGTATTATAATAAGATCTTATTTTGAATAAAAATGTCTATAATTACAAGGAGTTTTGCTAAGGCTCATAAAATGACAGGCTGAACAAAATTGCTTGCAAAAGTGGCACAGAGTTAGCACTCCATGACCCCCTAAAAGGATGCTTTGCTTGTTTTCCTCTTGTTCTTTTTTTTGTTGTTTCTTTCTGTGAAGAGCTTGTAGTTTGCCAGGATTTTGTAGCTGGCTAGATACAGTATACCATTATTCCAAAATCACATGACTGACATTAAGACCCACTTGGTCCGAATCTGCCTGATGATCATAACAAAATCAGAGCCAATACTTCAACCAATAAAGTAATCTCTACAGTCCATTAGTCAAAATAAAATCCTGCATGTTTAACGTATCACAGAAATCAAACTATATTAAGGGTATATACAATACTATTCAAACCAATTAACGACAGTCCGTAGAAACTTTAAAGGAAAATATTATTTTCACGGTCCTTTAACCATAAGCAGGCAATGCAAGCAGCGTGCTGTAGCTGGAGAATTTAGGTGATTTTCTTTTATTGCTGTAATAACTTGTTCTTACGCAGATGATCCATATTCAACTCCTTAGTGAATTGCACTTGTCAGACCGTATAACATTATAAACCAAAGCCGAATACCATAACTATCGGACCATTACTCTATTAACAAATCACACTGGTAAATAAGTAAGTTGCACTTAAATGTAAAACTTAGAGAACTTCATCTGCTGGAAGGACAGACATGCTTGGTTTGCTATCTTGTAACCAGAGATTTTCATTTTGCTTGTAGTTGCTTAAAAAAAAATTATGTATTCTGTCTTCGGCTGTAGTTTGTTTTTACTCTTTATTCTCAATGCTATAGTTGAACTTGTTGTATGAAAAATAAAGTGAAATTTCCCTAATAAAACTTATGTTTATGTATTTGGTTGTCTCTGTTATTTGAAATCATTCTTTTTTTGCCAAGTGTATACAAAATGTTGATTTTGAATGGTGCACCATTACTGTTGGACTGGCCTGCCGGGAATCATAATTATTCCTGATGGGCCCTGACCTGACTGGGCCATTTTTCTTTGCTGGAGCTCAGGGCATAAATTCTTCTACCTTTCCCATGTTTTGCTTGTTTTATTCTAACAGTGACAAAGATAAGACAGTTTAGAACTATATTATCATGTTGGTCAAGGAAAGAGAGAACCTAAATTAATTCCACAGATAAGAAGGGGCATCCAGGGATTGCTGATAAATTCATGTAAGGGCAGAGACACACGGTCAGATTCGGGGAGATTAGTCACCCAGCAACAAATCTCCTCTTCTTCGGGGAGACTAATTTCCCTGAACTGCCTTCCCACCGGCAAATTCGGAAAAGGAAGTGCTCCGAGTGCCATCCTGCCGGCAATTTACATTCTAGCCGATGGGAAGGCAGGGGAAGGCAGTTTGGGGAGATTAGTTGCCCCGAAGAAGAGGACATTTGTCGCCGGGCGACTAATCACCCCGAATCTGACCGTGTGTCTCTGCAGATACAGAAGATCAGCTCTGTTTGTATCCACTAAATTGGTCTGTGCTCCTACACAGCTTGAACAGCATTTACACAACAGACACACAGGAGGGCAAACAGTATGCACACATTGAATTCCGAATCCTGAATTCTTCAGTCTTATTGGAAGCTGTGACGTTGATTAATGTGATACTGGCATCTAGTGGGAAAGTTATGTTGAAATGAAAAACAGTGCCTTTGTGGCTGTATTAATCATTATATTTATATTTGTTACAATATTTTATATTTATATGAAGAAACCAGTGTTTTTCTCAGAAAGAAGAAAATATTTAAGATCTCTGGTTGGTGGGCTCTTGATATCAGGTTCTTTGGTGGGCCCTTGGTGCCATCTGTCACTGCACAGTACAGTATTACAAGGAAGAAGCAGGTAAGTGTGTAGAACAGTGTAAGAAAGTATTAGATATCAGGAAGTACTTGGTGTTTTTGTTTTGTTCTCAATCAGAGTTTTTAGGCATTACTTATTCCAAAGAAATTGAGCACTTTGGAGGCGTGTGGCACTTTGGAGCTGAAAGGACACCAGTAGCAGTGTCTATAGTGCTATAACTTTATGGTACCTTGCTGTATATTTTACAAGCAAACTTGTGATATTCCTGGTGTAGCTGTGCCTGGATATTCCATTACACATGCAGGTGCCCACTCCAAGGTTGTACATCTCATCCTCCACGGGATTTGGCTGATGATAAGGAAGGCTGTGCCCTACAAGTCTTAAAGGGGTTGTTCACCTTTGAGTTAACGTTTAGTATGATGTAGAGAGTGATATTCTGAGACAATTTGTAATTGGTTCTCATTATTATTTGTGGCTTTTGAGTTATTTAACTTTTTATTCAGCAGCTCTCCACTTTGCAATTTCAGCAATCTGGTTGCTAGTGTCCAAATTACCCTATCAACCATGCATTGATTTAAATAAAAATATCAATAGGAGAGGGCCTGAATAGAAATTTGAGTAATTAAAAAGTAGCAATAATAATATATTTGTAGCCTTACAGACCATTTGTTTTTTAGATGGGGTCAGTGACCTCCATTTAAAAGCTGGAAGGAATTAGAAGAAGAAGGCAAATCATTAAAAAACAATAAAAAATCAATAATGAAGACAATTGAAAAGTTGCTTAGAATCAACCATTCTATAACATATTAAAAGTTGATATAAAGTTGAACTACCCCTTTAATATAATTTTAGTTTCAGAACTGATACTGAAAGCTGAGCCAGTAACACCTGCACAGAAACTAGAAATAATCGTATATACACCCGTTAGACTCTCTATTATACAAAGTACAGTAAATACCATAACGGCTGTGCCATAGATTGTACAGTTTGTTGTTTGCGCTTTAATTTTTCGATCTATGCTGGCAACATCTCTAAATAAATTGTATTAAAATAAAATAGCAGCTTACCTATTCCGAAGGAAAATCTTCCAACAGGGTCATTATATGGTTTTAAAGACTAAACAAAGAATATACTATTCACCCCTATTTGCTTTTTTAAATAATACATTGTCTTAAAGACAATAAAATAGTGAAAAAGATGTGCCCCCTAGTGGGGTTTAATTATTGCTGCAGAATGTTTTTTTTTATTATGTTAGGTGAAGGATTCATCATTTATAATACATTTTTCAAGTTGTTCCTGTATTGCAGGTATTAATAATATCTTTCTACTAGTACAATTCATTGTCAGATCGTTTTGCCAAAATGAGTGACTAATTAATCCCGTTGCTCCCATCAGATTTTAGAATTTAACACTTTCAACTTGCTGAAGTTTGAAGGCCAGTCTGAGAAACCTTCTGTTGTCATACTCAACGAAAGCCAGCAGAGGAAAGTCTAATTTATATTATATTTGAACATTGATTGCAATACTTGCTTTATCTCTGGAGGCCTGAAATATTCAGATGCTAAAATGTAAAGTTCCTGACGTGTTAAAACTATAATGATTGTTGATGACCTGAGAGAATATCTATTCCTGGAAAGAAAAAAACCCACTGCATAACTTCCCAACATTGCTTCTAATTATTTAAAAGCTCTGCTGTAAATATTTAATTCCATTTATCTGGCAAAAGCATGTACGACATGCTGTGTTTATTGACTTTCCCTGTTACGCATATAGTAGACATTAGGGGGCAAATTCATCAAGGGTTGAATTTCGAGGGATTAGTCGAAATTCGACTGGGCGAATAGGCGCTCGAACGAACATTCGCTCAAAGGATTTTCATTCGATCGAATGCCTTTTTATTTGATCAAAAACTTGGAAAACAAGCCTATGGGACTTTCCCATAGGCTTTTAAAGCAATTCGGTAGGTTTTAGGTGGCGAAGTAGGCAGTCAAAGTATTTTTAAAAGAGACAGTACTTTGACTATCGAATGGGCGAATAGTCGCAGCTTTTTGCGCTCGATCCAGTACTTCGACTATCGGATGGCGAATAGTCGCAGTGTTTTTGCGCTCGATCTATTCGAATCATTCTTCTCAGGCGAATTTACGCCAATTCGATAGTCGAGGAGCACAAACAACTACTCGAAATTCAACGTTTTTTTCCTTCGAATCCTTCACTCGAAGTTAGTGAATCGGCCCCTAGATATCTGTTTGGGAAATAAATAAATATACTTCAGTTCTTTTCTGGAACTAGGTTACTTTAAATATAATATTCTCTGTTTTATAAAGCTATAAGTATCTTTGCATCAGTTCTGTAGTGTGAATGCACTACTCATACATGTTTTCCTGTTTGGGAGCACGTATGTGCACTGCTGCAGTTAGAGTTGCCTCCTTTTAGAAAAATGATTATCAGCACTGAATATCTTGCAGATGTCGGTGATGCAGGGGGCGTGGCTATTGCGCAATTGCAGCTGATCGCAGGTAGATTTTGGTCACATTGGGCAAGAAAATAGGCTGCATTCCTCTAATGGGAGTTAAACTGAGGAGGATCTAGGTAGGACTAAATGGATGAGCCAGGGGTGAATCAAAAGGGAATTGCAAATTTACAAATCTACAAATACAGTATATTGCCGGTAAATTTGCAATTCCGGTTCCAGCCCTAGGGGATATTTTTCCAGGCAGGCTAGTGAAAAACCATATGGGTGGTAACCCTACCTGCATTCTTAACAGGTGTGTGTCAAAACCTGCTGCACAAATGCACAACAACTGGTATATCCGTACAGGACCAGTCAAGTACAGAAAGGCCACTAAAATATACAAAACTATTATTCAGACACATTTTATCCAGAAAGCTCTAATACATGCCAATTTCCTGTTCTTCATTTTGATGTTATAGCTTTTTCTGCAATAATAACACAGCACCTTGCTCTTGACCTAAACTAAGCTTCATGTTAAGAAAATAATTTGTATGCAGAAAACCCCAAGGCCCAGTCGTTCCATATACAGTCATAGATCCCATACCTAAGGAACAAGGAAAGACAATTATGGAATGAAATAAAAGTATTTGCCACATTGCATATATTGATTTGGAAATGCCGGGAAAGGTATTGATTGCTATCTAGAATTACTCCTAGGTTTTCATTAAAACTACTTTTTGCTTAATCCCATTAAAGGATAGCCCTTTTTATTATAAGCGACTATGGTTTATGCCCACCATACTTTTTGTTTATTGTTTTAATCACAAATTTTTTTTTTATTTCTCTTTATTTCTATTTAAGTGACCCTGTAAGGATGCAGCACATGTTGATGCAACATGGTAATTTCACAGTTCCATTTGTGTGTTGTGCCACTTTAATCACATGTAAATGCTGTTATTGATACGGCACAATCTGCACACAAACCACTAAGACCTGGGCCTAGGGCAGCAAAAGAATGAGGGGCGGCATGTCACCCAGCCGCTGTCGGAGGAGCACTGGGGACAGGCGCTTGAGTTAGCGGGGAGGGGGCATTAGGACGCTAGACGCCCGGGGCGTAAAGACTGCACAGATTAGGGGGCGTGGCCTAGGGCTGTCGGAAAGGAAATCTGGCCCAATATGCACACCCTAATGGACATTTCTGGAACCAATTCCAGACTTACCAAAGTGTACAAGTTTTGCACCAATATTGATGAATCTGGTGTAAGATGCGTCACAAAGCTGGGTAAAACCGATGCATTGAGTATCATGGGGAAGGCAAAATATAACATCTGAAACCTCTCCTATTTGCCGAAAGGGGGGAAAAAGTTCACCTCGCCCTAAAGTCCAGATTGAACTGGACCAGCTAAAAGCTCATTTCAATAACCCTATATTTTCTTACTTTGTACAAAGTCGTCCACCCCTTTCTTGTCACTATCAAATGTATCTTCCAGTACAATTGATTCAGGGAGAGAATTCCACAATTTCACATTTTTCACTGAAAAAAAAACCTTTTTCTAAATATTAAAATGGATCAGAGTTACATAGCTAGTTACATAGTTAAATTGGGTTGAAAAAAGACCAAAGTCTATCAAGTTCAACCCCTCCAAATGAAACCCATCATCCATCCATACACACACTGACACTGACCCCTCCATACCCTCACATAAATTCTATATACCCATATCTATACTAACTATAGAGTTTATCACATTAGCCTTTGATATTATGTCTGTCCAAGAAATCATCCAAGCCATTCTTAAAGGCATTAACTGAATCAGCCATCACAACATCACCCGGCAGTGCATTCCACAACCTGATTTGCCCATCACTAATCACTAGACCACCTGGTACAGTAACAGTAGTGTTCGTATACTGCCTGTAGATGGCCTCTCTAGAATTTTCTAAAAGAATGATTTTCAAATGCTCAATATCATTTGGAATTGGATAACCAAAGATGACTACCTTTGTCATGCTGATAATAGGACTCCCTTAGGGCAAATGCACAAGATACATTATTTTCATAATTTGCCTAATGATTGACTTACTGATGTGAATGCCAAAGCCATGGGTTATGAGCATCTGTTTTATGATGCAACATTTATAAATGCAACATTTAGTAATGTGGAATTGAACTGTACCTGCTTGAAGGATCAATGCTGCCCAAGATGTTGTATTTGAGGACATAGAACAATATATATCAGTTGAGGATTAAATGGCTTGTGAGACATTTGCTTAAGTTTTTACTTACTGCATGATGTGATTCTGTTTGGGGAACACACACAAATAGGACAAGATCAGGGTTGATGAACCAAGTTATATCTTCTAATGGCATCTGATTTTATTGGACTCTGTTCTCTAGAGGCCCACGCTAAATTGATCTTCAGCATAGTTAAAGGGATACTGTCATGGGATTTTTATATTCAATTTTGAAAACTGAAATGGGGGTAGACATATTGTCAATTTCCCAGCTGCCCCAAGTCATGTGATAAACTTCAATCACTCTTTACTGCTGTACTGCAAGTTGGAGTGATATCATCCCTCCCTTCCCCCCCCCCAGCAGCCTAACAAAAGAACAATGGGAATGTAACCAGATAACAGCTCCCTAACACAAGATAACAACTGCCTGGTAGATCTAAGAACAGCACTCAATAGTAAAAACCCATGTCCCACTGAGACACATTCAGTTACATTGAGAAGGAAAAACAGCAACCTGCCAGAAAGCATTTCTCCCCTAAAGTGCAGGCACACGTCACATGACCAGGGGCAGCTGGGAAAGTGACAAAATGTCTAGCCCCTTGTCAGATTTCAAAATTGAATATAAAAAAATCTGTTTGCTCTTTTGAGAAATGGATTTCAGTGCAATTCTGCTGGAGCTGCACTATTAACTGATGCGTTTTGAAAAAAACATGTTTTCCGATGACAGTATCCCTTTAATCCTTTAAGCTGTAATGTTGTTTTTACTAGTGGCCCTCTATAAACTCTGTCTAACCTTTGACTTCCTCTAGCATTGAGATTGGGTCTGTTTCCTAATCAGCCTCTGCCATATTCATTGTTTGATCCTGTTTCTCAGCTTTGATAGAAACGTCAATGTTCATAAGTTCATAAAAGAACTCCGCCTATGTGTTAAGGTTTTGATGTTTTTCATCTTCCCTTTACACTCTTTATTAAACCAGTCCTTTTTGCAGCCAGAAGCCTGCTAGCAGTTTTATGTAGTCTTGCCAGCCTAATTTACTGTAAGCAGGAGGTGAGCAGGAATCTTGACTCTGGGATGGCAGTGGATGTACTTGGACTTTGCTAAAGCATTTGATACAGTACCACGCAGAAGGTTACTGGTTCATTTAAAGGGGACCTGTCACCCTAAGAAATAATTCCAAATCCTATTTTATCATGTTAATCAAGCAAAATAAACTTTACTTACACAATGTAAATTATTATCTTATAAGTCAGGCACCAATTATTATCATATCTTAGGCAGGCACCATTTTGTAAACACGGTTATTAAGGCAAGCTTTACACAATTCCAAAATCTTGTTTATGCAGCAGAATGGGGTACCTGATGCCCATGCCCACACACTGGTTGCACAATTAAACCCTGATGAGGCAGGAGGTAACACAAGGAGGGCAGAGACATCTGCTTAGTACAGAATGAAAATAATTGCCTGCCCTGTCCCTCTACCTAAGGTATAGAGGTGCAAATATAACAGGTATGGATGTTTTAATTAAAAAAAAGGATTTCATGTTTAATTTGAAAATGTCTTTTATTATACAGCTTTTTATGTCTGGGTGACAGGTTCCCTTTAAGAAATATTGGCATGGAACATAATATTTGTAATTTGATAAAGAACTGGCTGAAGGATAGATTATAAAGAGTGGTGGTAAATGGAACATTTTCTAATTGAACCAGTGTTGTTAGTGGAGTACCGCAGGGCTCTGTACTTGGTCCTTTGCTTTTCAACTTGTTTATTAATGACCTGGAGGTGGGCATTGAAAGTACTGTTTCTATTTTTGCAGATGATACTAAATTGTGCAAACAATATAGGTCCTTGGAAAGGCACCAACTTCAGTATGCAGTGCAGTTTTGGGCACCAGTCTGTAAAGAAATAAGAAACTTTCTAAATACGATTAATTAAAATTCTGTACCATCTCTGAAATAATCAGAACGTTTATCTTCGCTATTCCTCTCTCAGCATCTGTTTCTCTTCATTCTCTGTTCATTCAGGAGTTGGGTGTCAGATATTCATTGACATGATCATGCCACTGTTATAGTTCCCCTGTTAAAGCTGACACCTTTGTTTGGGACTGTATATTTGGGTTTTTCTTGTTCACAGCTAACCTACAAATGAATAGGTCCTTCTACTAACCAGCACCTGTGCACATGCCCAGGAGTAGATAACCTAAGAGCACGGTGTACAGATTAATTATACTGTACATGAAATATATGTTTTGCTATCAATTAACCTATTATGATGCTGATTCGTTGTGCATTTAGCTACACCTACAATTCTTTAACTGTACTTGATTTATATATTGCAAGTTCCAGGCAACACCAGTAGATGTCAGTGTTGGAGTTTAGTTATCCAACATGAGAAAATTGGCTGAGCAGTGCAGCAACACATAACAGATGACACTATATACAATACTTTAATCTCTGCCAAGAAGGAGGGCATCCTGTGAATCTCTGGAGATAGAAAATGCAATAAATATTAAAAACAAGAAGGTGCTCTAACTGTGTAATGAATTACTATCATGTCTGACTATTAGCTGTTTGTGATATGGGTACATTTTGGTTGTAGCAAAGTTTATTAGACTCAAGCAAGAGCAGCAGAATTATAAAATAGATGTATCATTATCATCTTTATTTCTAACATACATTTCCGTGCATATTCATTTCAGGCAACTCTCCCTTGAAATGTCATTTGTGTATGAACAGCAGAATACCAGAACAGATGAGACCAAACTAGCAGAGATCTGAGCTGTAAGTCTGTATAACACTGTTTGGTTTTTGCAAAGAAAACATAACATACATTCTCCTTTCAAAAATTTTCGGAATTGGAACAGCTCTTCTATTCAGTCATAGTACACTCAGATCCACCAGCTGCACTCAGGATACCTATGGAGGGCCCTCTACTCTGTAATTGTCTTGTATTATTCCTGTGTTATAATTGTTGTATAGCCATGCATAACCTGAAAACTAAGCTGAAAATAACAAGTTGAATATTTAGGCTCCGGAGTTCAAAGCCCCGTGAAACATTGATAACGTGAAGACAGCAAAAATACCTTAACACGAAAAGCCTTGGATTTGCCAGGCCCCAGAGAGATGCGCCATTATGTATTTCATTTAATTAAGACTCAATCAGTTCATGCAGGTTTAACACTGCAGTTAATTGAACAGATGGAGCAGATCTGATCGCATGAGAACAGCTTAATTCTTCTGCTTGCAGCACTATTTACTAAGATTATGAGCCAGTCACTTTTGGCAGTCATTTCCTAGATCTGAACATTATCAATCTAGATTGCTGTATTTCATAGGACTTTTTCTGGACTGAAGTAAAGCACAATGCAGGGCCTTGTGGCAGGCAGTGAGTAAAGACCCCCTTGCACCTTTCTTGGTGTTCCTGCCTTGGGTGCCCTGAATGATGCTCAAGGTAGGTTGTTGTGTCTACGGGCCCATTTTTTTGTACTTTGCACCTTTCCCGCTCTGGTTGTAAGTGGGCCCTGTTACCTTATAATATGTGAGATCAGGAGTTGCTGCTGTTGGAGACACTTATGTGATAACAATATCCAACCAGTTGCCTTTCAGCTTAATGGGGTATTTTGGCAATAGATACTGTTCATTTTCTCCTTACTGTACTTACTGGATGGTTTGGCAGTGTTCTTCATGGTTACCAGTTATAAGTATAGCAAGTGGTGCCCCCAGGGTGAGACTGGGCTAGCGGGACATCAGGAAAAAACCTGGCCCTTGTGGGCCTCCCCTGCCCAGACCTGCTACCTGACTGAGACATGCCTGGCTCCTCATATCCAGGCCCAGACCCCCCCAGTTTAATACTGGATCCCCCCTTCAGATTCATTAGGGAAGGATGAAGTGCATTGGCTTCCAATACTATTCATTTTATGCACAAAAGGACATGAGCATGTGCAGTACTGGTGCAACTCCATTTCCTTCCTATTAACCACTGCCAATCTCTGCAAAGAATTAGTGGAGACAGGGGTCAGTGAACCCAATATTTCATAAGCTCCAGCTTTTAAGTTAAAAGAAACTAGTGTATTAAAGTCCCTATTGTCGAAATACTTGTATTGGTAATGGGGACCTGTTGATGTTAACAAAAATATGGATATCCCCTTTAAAAAAAAACCCTGAATCCATTAAAAGTCTAAGATTGCAAAGGATCTTGGGAGTGTTAGTCCAGCAATTACAGAGCTGGCTGGGGAGATTTCAACAAGGAAATTCCAGAATTTCTATGACACACACAAAGTCTGCATGAATGTCTTCTGAGCTTTTGTAAAAGGAAAGGAATGAACAATCTATTTATGCACTCCTAAAATATATTTTATTTTCAGAATTGAAATGTGCAGGCCCAGATTTGGGGAAAGGCCACCAAGGCAGAATTTTAGGGGGTGGCATGTTGTCTAACCACGCCCACATTGCTTCAGAAACACTGGGAATCACAGGAGATATGATATTTTTTTCAATTACGCGTGTTTCAATCCCCATTGCTCCCATCCCGATGATGAAAATTTGCACGAATAAATGGGAGGGGATGGGGCGAAGAACGGCAGTTGGCCTGGGGGCGCCCACTATGTAAAACCCGGCCCCGGAAATGTGCCCTTATTAATGGCAGTGCTTCCTGATTTCATGTATCCTAAAGTCTTGATAATGTCTGTTTGTGCATTGTAGTGTTTCATCACCGTAACCATGGCAATGCACAAAATGTCAACCATACCCTCTCATGCCGATGAATTGAGATAAGTTTTATGCTCTGGCAGCAGTAAAATATGATCAGCTCAGGAAGATAGAAACAAAAACCTACTTTTCTCCATGTATTCAAGTAATTAGGCAAAATGCCTGTAATTTAATGTAAACATTAAATAAACCCAATAGGCTGATTTTGCTTCCAATAAGGATTAATTATATCTTAGTTTGGACTGTTTTATTATTACAGAGAAAAAGGAAATCATCTGAATATATGCAACATACATTATCCAAGTGCAGAAAAATGGGCCATTTTTAAAAAGCATGTTCTCAATCTTTGCAATTACCTGCAGGATGAGACATTGCTAAATATTTGATCATATTCATTATATTGTTCATGTGGAACACTTTCTATTGCTATTTAGTGGTATCTCGCAAGAGCACCTAATGCATTGCACATTATTTATAAATGAGGCCGTAAGCAATGAAAAAGAAAGCAAATTATTTTTTAATTGAGATGTGTTCCAAAGTAACAAATTAAACGACGTGCTCCATTAAAATGAATTGTTTATTTAATACAAATATTTTAAGGAAAAAGGTATACCTGCAAGCCAGGAATTATGCATTATACATGGCGGGATGAAAGCGCCGTATTTCAGGTAAATAAACACATTTAAACTTTTCAACTGTAATGAAAGCAAAATTAACTGACTGGCCTGAATGAATCAATAGCAATATACAGACTCACCCTCAGTAACGCAGCAAAGAGTAGGGAAGATTAGCAGAGAGTCTTTATTAAGTCAATTTGCTTAGATTCATATCCTATAACTAGGAATATTTAGGAGGTCATACCATGGTGTGGGTTTATGCATATAAGGATGTCATTAGCATTTTGCTCTTTGCAAATTATCCTAATTCCTACAAAATCAAGATATTAATCTAGAGAAAGTATAGACAAATCTCTTTTGTGGTTCTATTCACAGTAAGACGTAAAAGAAAAAAGGATTTAACCATAACACCACAATGTAAATCTCACAGACAGAGACGGAACTAGGTGGGGACGAGCCCTGGTGCGGGCCGTGCAGCCAGACCCCGCCCCCAACCCACTTCCGTGCGGCGCTGCAGCCTCTGCAGTGGGCGCGTGACTGCCGGGGGGCCCTGCGGGGGTGCGGGCCTTGGCCCAATTGCACCCCTTGCTCCCCCGGTAGTTACACCACTGCTCACAGATGTTTGCACTCATGAACAATTAACTCTAAAATATTCTTCTGCCTGGTGGTATAGTTGAACTATAACTGACAATAACATTTGATGCCGAAGGTATTTCTGGGCTTTGATATTGCTTAAATAATCCCAGCGACTCCTTATTCAGCCACAACTAGGTGCTTAACTTCATCAACATACTGTAAATAATACCTAGTGCCCCAATCTTTAAATGCTAGTGCTTTTCACTATATCGTGTTAGGCAATTCGTTGAATTAAAATTCAAATATAATATATATAAAAAGTGATGTGCCATACTGCCCAAAAATTTGGAAATAAAAAGAGGGAAAAAAAACCCCTAATTACCATGTTCATTTTACAATATTTGGCAGGTTATGAAAGTTTGAACATATTTCTGTGTTTTTTTCAGTTATTACAGTTTTGCTAATGAAGGTGAATTGCCATTTAAGTTGTGAGTCTAACTTTTCCCAAGGGACCTGTTATCTTATATTGTTACAATTACTTATTTGCTTATCTGAAATTGTTACAAAAGTATCTTATAAGCAGCTGTGGCTGTTCTGGGATCTCTGCCAAAAGCCAATTAAGTTAGAAACGTTGTTTCTTTTTCTGGCTGTTCTGCCCCTCTAAAAACGGGACAGTTTGGAGGTATGACGTGCTCACTTCAGTAACTCTTAATAATAAAGTAGCAGCGCTGTTGTTCATTTCAGTATCAAATCCCAGGAATATTTTTCCAATTGGAAAGGGAGGGCTGTGATTATTATTGTCAGTTTTAGTTCCAGATTAATATAGTTCAACTACACCATCAGTGGTTAGTGAGTCTTGCTGTTGACTTATTTTAGTAGTAGGGTTCCTGTCCTCTTGCCCCTTTCCTTGGTTAACCAAATCAAGATACAGATGACTAACAATCACCTGGACTAATGCTAAGGGATCGATTTACTAAAATTTGGATTCCTATTTTTTCTTTCACAAATTTTATTTTTTCCTCTGCAATTCGTGTTTGATTTAGTAAAATCAGATTTCTTTTTTTTTCCCACAAATCATATTTTTCTTTAAAAAAATTCAAGATTTTGTAGGTGTAAAGACCACAAAAACCTTTAAAACAAAACTGTGTCGAATAAAAAGCTGTTGAGGTCCCATAGAAGTCAAAGGGAGCTGTGCTGATCCTATTGGACCAATTTAATCAGTCGTGCTTATATAATTACAGATAATGTAAGCAGTGTGCGGCCCTGTCATGAATAGGGATGTAGCGAAATGTTCTGCGGCGAACTTGTTCGCGCGAACATCGGCTGTTCGCGTCCGCCGCAAGTTCGCGAACGTCGCGCGACGTTCGCCAATAGGCGTTCGCGTCAAAATCGTTCGACCATTCGACCATTCGGTCGCTAAAATCGAAAAATCCTTCGATCGTTCGAATCGAACGATTTTCGGATGTTCGAAGTTCGCGAACTGTTCGCGAACTGTTCGCATTTTTTGCCGGTGTTCGCGAACGGCGTTCGCGAACACATACTCGGCGGTTCGCTACATCCCTAGTCATGAACAGACATTAAGGCAAAGGTGAGTGATATCCTGAGATATCAGGAATGGCTCTGTCGATTCTCTGGAAGGTACCGAAGCCTCAGTGTAGCATCTTGAATATCATGATTTCATTGGAGTAAAATGCTAGACTTGCAGTGCAGTTAGTTTGTTATACAGGTATGGAACCAGTTATCCGGAATTCTCGGGACCTGGGGTTTTGCGGATAACAGATTTTTCCGTAATTTGGATCTTCATACCTTAAATCTATAGAAAAGCATTAATCCAATAAGGATTAATTATATCTGAGTTTGCATCTAATACAAGGTACTGTTTTATTATTACAGAGAATAAAGAAATCATTTTTAAAAATTTGGATTATTTGTCAAAATGCGGGTCTATGGAAGATGGCCTTTTCGTAATTCTGAGCTTTCTGGATAACGGGTTTCCAGATAATAGATCCTATACCTATATAATAAAGTATGTTTGTTACAATAAGAAATGTAGCATTAGTGTGCGTAATCCCCCATCCCTTTAGAATACATAGATGCTACGTTGCAATGTTGGTACTTTCCAAAGAATCATTCCTGGTATCTCAGCATATCACTTACCTTTGCCTTGCATCTGGGATATTAACCATTTCCCCACAGCTCTGTGTCCACTATAAACAAACTCAGCTTTTATATGCACAATTCCATGTCTCATGGTCACCAACTCTGCTGTTTGAAGCTTTACCCGGTGCAGTGGGGGGAATATATTTGAGGGTTTTAGATTTTTTTTTTAATAAAATGTTGCTTTTTACTCATTGCACATGTATTAATGGTAGAGTGAGTGACCTACAAATTGATCTGAGTGCCGTAATGTTGGACTTTCTTGATTCTATATAGTCAGCACTCAGAATTTACCCTTTGCATGAATGAAATATCTAGATTAGTGTAACAGAACTATATAGTTATCATTTATGTATGTTTTAGCCATTTCGTACATATTGGCAGAAGTGGCGAACAGGCGACAGTGTAGAACAAGTTTTGAGAACAGGGG
Source organism: Xenopus laevis (assembly GCF_017654675.1). Classification (NCBI taxonomy): domain Eukaryota; kingdom Metazoa; phylum Chordata; class Amphibia; order Anura; family Pipidae; genus Xenopus; species Xenopus laevis. The sequence continues at coordinate 105,123,753 of NC_054380.1, read as the reverse complement.
CTTAAAGATACAGGTTCCAGATATAGCGATATATTTTTATTTAATGAAAGGGACAATAAATAAATAATAGAAGAACAATGGCCTTCCCTGACTTCCTTACGAGCAGAATATATCAATAATCTCTGCTTGAGGTTAGAAAACCTATTGAAAGACACCTATAGATTAGAATATGGCAAGATTATGAAGGTTGCTTACCTGATTACTTTCATCATATATAAGGCTTGCATTGAGACATAATATTAAATCTTCAGTGCTTTTTTAATAATTTATTGGCCAAACATTTCTGTGCTTATTAAGTGTCATTTGTAGCATCTACCCTAAAATATCCATATTGTTTCTTTTAAATGTGCTGCAGATTGCTCCAACTAACAGATCTGTTGTTCATGCAGGAGTTGGCAGGAGAGAAAGGGACACTACTGGCTGGTGAGTACAGACTTTATAGACACTTTTAAAACCAAGCATGAAACACTAAGGACCATTTTACCAAAAGTCAAGTTTTTTCCCTGTTGATTAGCCTCATTGAAAATGAGAAGAATGTGATTCTCTCTGGCATGCGACTTTTTTTTTCGTTGAAGTGTTTGGTTTTTTGGCATTGTATTTTTTCCCCTCAACCTCAAAAATGAGCAAATAGACCTCTACATTGATCAGCTGTAAATGGAAAATTCATATTCAGTTTGGCAGAATCAGTGTCTGGACAATTGACTCTAGGGACTCAGCTCCCCCATGGCACAACACAAACTCATCATTTAGGATTCAGAGGGAAACTTCAAGGCATGTAACAAACCAATGTAACCCAAAATGGTAATGTCAGGCTGACACAGAGTTTACAACCCTGACACGGCAAAGCCTTCTATTTAAAAATATAAAATACTGGAGGGGGGGGGGGCGTTGTTGGGTTTTAACGCTGTTAAAAAGTACTATAAAAGGATGAGAGTACCTAAAAACAGTTAGGGGGTTATTTATCAAAACTCAGAATTTTCTGATTATTTTATTAAAAAAGTCAGAGCAAACTAGAATCTCCGATTTGATCTTATTTATTATTAAAAAAGCATGACTTAATCAGATCGGGGAAAAACTCCTGATGGTACGATTTTCTGATTATTTTGGGGCCTTTTCCCGAAAAGTCAGAAATTTTCAGATTTTTGCCCTAAAAGACCAAAATAGTGTATTTTTTGGCTAATTCCAGCACAGAGCAAAGAAACTACCAAATAGAATAGGGACCTCTCCCATTGATTTACAGTCATATGAAAAAGTGTGGGAACTGGGAACCCCTCTCAGCCTGCATTATAATTTACCCCACTTTCAACTAAAAAGATAACAGTGGTATCTCTTTCATTTCCCAGGAACATCTGAGTACTGGGGTGTTTTCTGAACAAAGATTTTTAGTGAAGCAGAATTCAGTTGTATGAAATTAAATCAAATGTTAAAAACCCACTGAATGCATGTAACTGCTCAATTCTGATTACTGACAACACCCAATTGGTTGGATTAGCTTGTTAAGCCTTGAACTTCATAGACAGGTGTGTCCAATCATGAGCAACAGTATTTAAGGTGGCCAATTGCAAGTTGTGCTTCTGTTTGACTCTCCTCTGAAGAGCGACAGCATGGGATCCTCAAAGCAACTCTCAAAAGATCTGAAAACAAAGATTGTTCAGTAACATGGTTTAGGGGAAGGCTACAAATAGCTATCTCAGAGGTTTAAACTGTCAGTTTCAACTGTAAGGAATGTAATCAGTAAATGGAAGGCCACAGGCATAGTTGCTGTAAAACCCAGGTCTGGCAGGCCGAGAAAAATACAGGAGCGGCACATGCGGAGAATTGTGAGAAATGTTACAGACAACCCAAAGATCACCTCCAAAGACCTACAAGAACATCTTGCTGCAGTTGGTGTATCTGTACATCATTCTACAATTCAGTACAATTTGCACAAAGAACATCTGTATGACATGGTGAGAAAGAAGTCTTTTCTGCACTCACACCACAATAGTATTGTCGTATTCAAAAGCTCATTTAGACAAGCCACAGTCATTTTGCAGACAAAATTTTAGTTATTTGGTCATAACAAAAAGAGCTTTGCATGGAGGAAGAAGAACACCTGCTACTTACTGTCAAATTTGGTGGAGGTTCCATCATGCTGTGGGGCTGTGGGACTAGTTCAGGGACTGGGGCCGAGGGTCGGATGAATTCAACCCAATATCAACAAATTCTTCAGGATAATATTCAAGCATCAGTCACAAAGTTGAAGTTATGCAGGAGTTGGATATTCCAACAAGACAATGACCCTAAACACACCTGGAAATCTACAAAGACATTTATGCAGAGAGATAAGTACAATATTCTGGAATGGCCGTCACAGTCCCCCGACTTGAATATCATGGAAAATCAATGGGATGATTTTAAGCAGGCTGTCCATGCTCAGCAGCCATCAAATTTAACTGAACTGGAGAGATTTTGTATGGTCAAAAATACCGCCATCCAGAATCCAGACACTTAGGCGTTAGAGGCTGTTATATTTACAAAAGGAGGCTCAACTAAGTATTGATGTAATATCTCTGTTGGGGTGCCCAAATGTATGCACCTGTCTAATTTTGTTATGATTGCATATTGTATATTTTCTGTTAATCCAATAAACTTTATGTCACTGCTGAAATACTACTGTTTCCATAAGGCATGTTTTATATTAAAAGGAAGTTGCTACTTTGAAAGCTCAGCCAATGATAAGTAAAACTCCAAAGAATTAAGAGGGGTTTTCAAACTTTTTCATATGACTGTTTACAGTGTCGGACTGGCCCGGCGGGAAACCGGGAAAAAACTCGGTGGGCCCCGACCCTCGTGAGCCCCCGCCGGGCCAGAACACTTTCCAATCGCGAAATTTTTTTTTCGAAATTTGAGGGTTTTTTTCCACTAAAAATTTGGATTTTATAGTAAAAAAACCCAATATTTGTAGAGTTTTTTACATTCGGACTTTAATAAAGAACCCCCTTAGAGTTATATATGATCTCACACGCATATATTATTTCCATAAGAGAGATAAACCACACTGCGAACTGTTGAACCAATTTTTTTTAACCTATTTTTTGCTGTTCAGAAAATTTCAGAAAAGTTCTTCACAATTTTAAAACGTGTTGATAAATATGTGTTCTGTGCCAGCTGAGAAACACTATTGGGTGTTGCTGGGAATACGGTTAATAAAAACTGCTATAAATATGTTTAATAAAAATGCTAACTGCCGAAGAGCTTATATATTTTGTGTTGGTATCGTTTACAAAGGCGTTCTGTTAAACTGTTTGAGATTCTGCATTTATTAAATGATACTTTTACCATTTCCCATGTCTTCATGATGAGTGTTTATTATTCCACAGAAAACAGTTTTCCCAATATTTAGCACTATATACACAGTAAATCCTATTATTATTTGACATTGCTGGTTATTAAGCCTTGAAACATTCGGGGGCCTATTTGTATGGCTGGGTAAAATGATTTACACTGGCAAAGTAAAAAGTAGTATAAAATGAATGGAGGGCATACTGTATTAACTGTATATTTCTCCTTAGGAGCAATTGTGCTCTGTCCATTGGGACCTCTAAAATCATCCATTAAAAAAGAACTAATAGCAGAACTTATAAATGTGTGTTTACACCACCTAATTGCCTTAATTTAGGCCACTATTTGAAACCTCCCTGATTTGGCATAACTTACTGATGTGAAGGGTAAATATTCAGGTGGCAAAAAAATTGAGCCATAAGAAGACTGTTTAGATCACTAAATATATTTAGATTACATTTTGAAAGCAACTTCTTATTTTAAGGGTAGAACTACACACCAAAACGCAGGCTTAAAGTCGATTGAGACGGAAAATAAGGTTAGCAATGTCAGGTGGTGCTGTAGCGTTCATCCGACACAACTGCCGGATGCAGACGCTACATGCTGCATCCGACAGTCGTTTCAGACGAATGCTGCGGCAAGATCCGACATTTGTATTTCTTACCTTATTTTCCGTCGCATCCGCCTTGATGCCTGTGTTTTGACGCAGCGCGTCGGATCCACCAGAATCGCGGTGAAGGCGCTCGTGTAGTTTTACCCTAACACTGACTACTCAGTTGTCTAAAATCAACGACATCTTGTTAATGCACCAGTGATCTAGGTTTTTTGATAAAAGGCAAGTTGGATGACAATATGAATCATATTAGAATGATTTGTGCTTTTCCATTCTTCCTCGAGCACTTTGTTCTTACCACACGCTCTGTCATGCCATTGAGGATGGTTAAGCAAGTAATAATGTTCGTTTGCATATTCATAAGTGGAACAATGCTTTAGTAATCGGCATTGTTATTATTATGCGTGAATCGTATTAGATGGATGCTTGATCTCCTTAACACCAACATATGCACGTATGCAATTAAAATGCTCGCAGCTAAGAACAAGACGAAACTGGCTGGAGTCCTTTAAAGGAACAGTACAGTGTAAAAATAAAAACTGAGTAAGTAGGCTTTGCAAAATAAAAAATGTTTCTAATATAGTTAGACAAAAAATGTAATGTATAAAGGCTGGAGTCTAACATAATAGACATAGAGGCCTGTATTTGGCAGTTCCTTGATTTTAAATGTATTTTAATGTCTATTTATAGGTGTATTTCACTATTGTGATATATTTGAATTGGATAACGGGAATTAACATGGACGCTATACCTAAACGATTCACCTGTGGACATTTAACACTCCCAGTTTGGGCAGAACTTCCTCTTTCAGGCAATACATTTTCTATTCACTGTTTTTGTATTACACTTGACAAAGGGCCTAGAGAGCCTGAAACATGTTGTGTGATTAAACACGCTTTGCAGCAGCGCTGCCTCCTGGCTCTTTCCCAGTAACTCAACGTTTTGATTAGTCATTTGCTACACTTGAGGTGGGGGTGGAATACTGGGATTTAGAGCCGAGATTTCTCCTGTTACACTGTCACCTCCATTGAGTGGTGTCTAACACAATAGCCTGAACTACTTCCTGCTTTTCAGATCTCAAACTCTGAGTTAAGTCCTCCATACACGGGCCGATAAAAGCTGCCGACAGACCGAGTCGGCAGCTTATCTCTCCGTGCGTGGGGCCATCCGACGGGCTTCCCCGATCAATATCTGGCTGAAAGTCGGCCAGATCAAGATCGGGCAGGATAAAAAAAATCCCGTCAGATCGCGCCCATATCTGTGCGTCTATGCGGTCCCGCGAGCCGACCGCCTGTATCAGATTCATTATGATCAGATTGTTGGGCCCTAGGACCCATGCTCGGATCAGCCCGATATTGCCCACTTCAATGTGGGCATATTGGGGAGAGATCCGCACGTTTGGCGACATCACCAAACAAGCGGATCTCTACGGCTATGGCCACCTTTAGTCAGTGTAGAAGATTAGGGATGTAGCGAACCGCCGATAATGTGTTCGCGAACGCCGTTCGCGAACACCGGCAAAAAATGCGAACAGTTCGCGAACAGTTCGCGAACTTCGAACATCCGAAAATCGTTCGATTCGAACGATCGAAGGATTTTAATCGTTCGATCGAACGATTTTCGTTCGAATCGAACGAAAAGCGTTCGATTTTAGCGACCGAATGGTCGAATGGTCGAACGATTTTGACGCGAACGCCTATTGGCGAACGTCGCGCGACGTTCGCGAACTTGCGGCGGACGCGAACAGCCGATGTTCGCGCAAACAAGTTCGCCGCAGAACAGTCCGCGACATCCCTATAGAAGATTTAAGAGAATAGCACAACACCATGTATGTTGCAGGTGGGGAGCTTACCCCTTTTATTTAAAGTGACCACCTGTGCATCAACGTTTCGGGAGGGATCCTTCATCAGGATGGAGGGAGGGAGGGTTAATCCCCCCGAAACGTTGATGCACAGGTGGTGGCACTTGATTTAGAGTATAATGTTGCATGGTCTTCTTGGCAAGCTTTTCCATGAACTTAGACATCACACAAGAGTATTTGATTGTCACAGTGAGTATGTATATTTGGGTGTTCACTGTACATTAAATTATAAATGTTAGAAAAGACAAGGGAACAAGGCAATCCATTGTATAAAAAGATAATAAACTTTATTTTCTATTAATCAGAAAGTAACCCGGCTTGTTTCAATCACATCTACATGGGTCTTTGTCAGGGGGGGAACAGAAAAGGTCTACAATTGTATTTTTCTGCATGTTCCCCTAATGAAGATCCCTGTAAATGGGGTCAAAAAGCTTTGGGTTACTTTTTGATTAATATGAACTAAAGTTTATCTTTTTATCCACTGGACTGTCTTGTTCACTTGGCTTTTCTTAGGCATGTTTTGACTTACTTTAGGACTAAACCGAAACATCAAAAGTTAAAATTGTTCAGAAGGTAGGAAGTATAGGTGGGTGGGGTTTGAACTGTATTTTTCTGTTTGTTGTTTATTTCCCAATATTTTAATTCAAATAAAATCCTGCTTATGCTAGGCATATATCTGGGCAATGGAAAACCAACTAGCAACTCTTACTTCCAATCTCTAAAAGAAGGAGAAAAACCCAAATGAATGCTTAAAGACAGATGTGCAATCAAGGATCACAGAGATCACAAAACTGTAGGAAGGACAGACAGCTAGAAAGAGAATATTCCGAGATGAAAGGGCTTGTGTAGTTAGACTGTGAGACAATAAAGCAGGGGTCCCAACTGTTTTTACCTGTGAGCTACATTCAGATTTTAAAAAAAGTTGGAGAGCAACATGAGAATGCAAGGGGTGCTACACAAGGGCTGCGATTGGCTTTTTGGTTGCCCCATGTGGACTTTCAACCTACAGGAGGGTCTGTTTGCAGTACACATGTATTTTATGCAACCAAAACTTGCCTCCAAACCAGAAATTCAATAAGTAACTGCTTTGAGGCCACTGAAAGCAACATCCAAGGGGTTGGGGAGCAGCTCTAACTGTAACAGGAAGAAGTGGTGGAGAAAAAGACCGAACTTTGTCCATTAATTAGCTCATGTGACCTAATATATACGTGTGCCCTTTGTTTTTTGTGTGCACCATGGATTGTATGTTCCCAGGGCCCGCACGTATTTCTTAAAATAGGCAACTTTCTATTTTATCCAATGGCACATACTACTAAAAAAGTATATTTTTTATGAAAATAGTTTATTAGGTGATGCAGGGTTTTAAACATGAGCTGTTTTATATACGGTAATATATTTTTATAAAGACCTATGCTGCTCAGGGGTATAGTTTTCCTTCAAATTTGCTTATAGCAACCTATCAGATATGTGTTTGCAAAGAGCTGCCCAGCAAATGGTTGCTTATTGGTTGCTGTGGGTTACAGGACAAGTAGCAAAACTATTACATTATCCCCAGGTTTTTGGACTAAGCTTTAGCATTTAAAGGGATACTGTCATGGCAAAACATGTTTTTTTTTTAAAAAAACACATCAGTTAATAGTGCTGCTCCAGCAGAATTCTGCACTGAAATCCATTTTTCGAAAGAGCAAACAGATTTTTTAATATTCAAATTTGAAATCTGACATGGGGCTAGATATAGTGTCAATTTCCCAGCTGCCCCCAGTCATGTGACTTATGCTCTGATAAACTTCAATCACTCTGCAAGTTGAAGTGATATCACCCCCTCCCTTTCAACCCCAGCAGCCTAACAACAGAAGGTATCAATGGGAAGGTAACGAGATAGCAGCTCCCTAACACAAGATAACAGCTGCCTGGTAGATCTAAGAACAACACTCAATAGTAAAAGCCAAGTCCCACTGAGAATGATTTAGTTACATTAAGTAGGTGAAATAACAGTCTGCCAAAAAGTAGTTCCATCCTCAAGTGCAGGTACAAGTCTCATGACTTGTGCCTGGGCAGCTGGGAAACTGACAATATGTTTAGTCCCATGTCAGATTTCAAAACGGAATATTAAAAAAATCTGTTTGCTCTTTTGAGAAATGGATTTCAGTGCAGAATTCTGCTGGAGCAGCACTATTAACTGATGCGTTTTGGAAAAAACATGTTTTCCCATTACAGTATGCCTTTAATCATATTCTGTAAAATCAAGGTGCAACTTAAAGAGGTGGTTCATCTTTAACTTTTAGTATTGTAATGGCTAATTCTATGTAACTTTTCAACTGGTCTAAATTTTTCTTTTTTAGTTTTTTAATTATTTGCTTTTTTCTTCTGACTCTTTCCAGCTTTCACTGACCCCATCTTAAAAAAAAAAATGCTCTATAAGGCAACAAATATATTGTTATTCCTACTTGTATTACTCGTCTTTCTATTCAGGCCTCTCCTATTCATATTCCAGTCTCTTTTTCAAATCAATGCATTATTGCTAGGCTAATTTGGACCCTAGCAACCAGACTGCTGAAACGGCAAACTGGAGATCTGCTGAATATAAAGTTGAATAACTCAAACAACACAAATAATTAAAACCATTTGCAAATTGTCTCAGAATATCACCCTAAAAATGTATTTAAAGGTGAACAACCCTTTTAACTGTGTTTTTCCTCTCCTTCATAACACCTTTAACCAAAGAGTAATTAATTGATATTAATGAGCGAAGAAATAGACACTCTTATTTTCAAGGCACCTCATTGGATGCCACAATCCTATGTGCCATTATATATCACTGGCTCTGATGACCTTCTCCAGTACATTTACTCTATTGGCTCTCCTGAGAAGTCTGAAGGTGACAATGATGATAATTACCCATTTATAATGTATTCCTCATGGGAAACTAATCTCTGGTTTAGCAGTGGTACCATAACCTTTACACGAGACAAGTATATTTAATGCAGTGAAATGGTGTAACTTGTTTTGATGTGCTCTTGTTTTGGTCCTCATTACCATGGAGACACGCTGTGCAGCCATACATTTCATTTTTAAAAAGTCTGCCCTGTCTGGTATTAAACATCCTATTCCTACTTTTTTTCAGAATGTGAGAAGGAAAAAAAAACGTGTTTTGAACAAAGCTGCAATGTATGACTCAGTGTCAGCTTAAAACCATTTCATCTGCAAATCCTCCGTCTGAGTCATCTGTAAAGTTCAAACTTCATGAATGTCTAATTTGTTTTTAATGTTGATACTTGTGAGCCAGATGCATTACTTACACCATACCTCCCAACTGTCCCGTTTTTTGTGGGACAGTCCTGATTTTGACAGCTCAACCCGCACTCCCAGAATGGTACTGAATTGTCCCAACTTTCTCTTTGATCTCCTGCACTGAACAGCCAGAAAAAAGTTACAAAATCTCTAAAACGTAATTGGCTTTTGGCAGAGAGCCCAAAATACATGGTAGGTGCACTTGGATACTTTTGTAACAATTTAAGATAAGCAAAGAAACAATTGTAACAATTTAAAATAAGCAGGTCTCTTGGGGAAACTGTGACTTTCAGCTTAAAGAGCAATTCACCTTCATTAGCAAAACTGTAATAACTCATCAAAACCACAGAAATGTGTTTAAACTTTCATAACCTGCCAAAATGTATCAAAAGAACGTGGTAATTAGGGGGTGTGGTCACAAAAATGTTTCTGCGCTATGTGTGGCACATCTTTTTGTCCCTCTTTCTATTTCAAAAATGTTGGGAGGTATGCTTACACTTGTCCCAATTCCTTTGGTTGAATTTGTGTGTGTGCAGATTAGGGATGCACCGAATCCACTATTTTGGATTCGGCCAAACGCCGAATCCTTCTTGAAAGATTTGGCCGAATACCGAACTGAATCCAAACTCTAATTTGCATATGCAAATTAGGGGTGGAAAGGGGAAAACATTTTTTACTTTCTTGTTTTGTAACAAAAAGCCATACGATTTCCCTCCCCGCCCCTAATTTGCATATGCAAATTAGGATTTGGATTCGGTTCGGCTTGGCAGAAGGATTCGGCCGAATTCGAATCCTACTTAAAAAGGCCGAATCCTGGCCAAATCCTGAACTGAACCCTGGATTCGGTGCATCCCTAGTGCAGATTGAACAGGAGTCTCCAAAATGCTAAGAGAAATAAATTCAGATAATATTGTACATTTATGTGTATTTACCTGTACATGGAATTTCCCCTTTTATGACCAAACTTGTTTTGTACACATTCACAGGTTCCCATCTCTTTTTCTCTCTCGCCGTACTGAGGATGTTATAGAGTGGCAAGAAATAATGGTATGGTAGTTCAATAACAATGACCTTTTGCTTTTGCCTGTTCTAATAGATTTTTAGAGAAAGCTTTGAGAAGTGAGTGTACAGGATGTAACAATTGTTGATTCAATTATTGCCTTCAATCAGCGTCACACCTCTTACTGTTTCTCCATAAAGTCTGCAGCATTTTAAACTGTTTCCAGAAAACTGGTTACAGAATCTTTTGTTTTATTTAACCTCAGACAGCTTTCTAACCCTATCTGTTTTACCATTTCATCCGTATCATTTTTTAAGGGCCTATCAAAGTCACTTCCTTCCTACGCTTTTTTTTTTTTTACAATGATAATTTGGATTTTTTTGTTTTGTGCAGTGTCTGTATAATCAGACATTCTTGTGGATTATTGAAAGGATTATGATAACAGGCTGTATGACAATATAAGCAGCTCGGTATCAGGTCTAATTAATGCGTCTTCCTCTTTGAAGCTGTTGGTGTGTATCATATGCTCATCAAGCAGCAAAGGTGTTAATTTAGGAAAATATGCATAACCTTTTTAATTTTATTTCATCAATATCAAAAGCAAGAACAAGTGACAAATCAGTACAAAGTGCAAGAATAGAGCAGTGCATCAAGGCACAAATGAATTAATGGATAGAAATTTGGTGGGTGCAGCTCTGACTCCATATTTGTGCCTAGTACGCATCAGTTAATAGTGCTACTCCAGCAGAATTCTGCCCTGGAATCCAATTCTCAAAAGAGCAAACAGATTTTTTTATATTCAATTTTGAAATCTGACATGGGGCTAGACATATTGTCAGTTTCCCAGCTTCTCCAGTCATGTGACTTGTGCCAGCAACTACTTTCTGACAGGCTGTTATTTCTCCTACTTAAAGGGATACTGTCATGGGAAAAAACATTTTTTTCAAAACACATCAGTTAATAGTGCTGCTCCAGTAGAATTCTGCACTGAAATCCATTTCTCAAAAGAGAAAACAGATTTTTTTATATTCAGTTTTGAAATCTGACATGGGGCTAGACATATTGTCAATTTCCCAGCTGCCCCAAGTCATGTGACTTGTGCTCTGATAAACTTCAATCACTCTTTACTGCTGTACTGCAAGTTGGAGTTATATCACCCCCCTCCCTTTCCCCCCCCAGCAGCCAAACAAAAGAACAATGGGAAGGTAACCAGATAACAGCTCCCTAACACAAGATAACAGCTGCCTGGTAGTTCTAAGAACAACACTCAATAGTAAAAACCCATGTCCCACTGAGACACATTCAATGACATTGAGAAGGAAAAACAGCAGCCTGCCAGAAAGCATTTCTCTCCTAAAGTGCAGGCACAAGTCACATGACCAGGGGCAGCTGGGAAATTGACAAAATGTCTAGCCACATGTCAGATTTCAAAATTTAATATAAACAAAATCTGTTTGCTCTTTTGAGAAATGGATTTCAGTGCAGAATTCTGCTGGAGTAGCACTATTACCTGATTCATTTTGGAATTTTTTTTTTTCCCCCATGACAGTATCCATTTAGGGTAAGGACACACGAGGAGATTCAGGGAGATTTTGTCGCCTGGCTACTAATCGCCTGGTCTTTTGAGCAACTATCTCCCTGAACTGCCTCAGCGTTTTTCCCCATAGGCTACAATGAAAAGTTGCCTGCGTTAATGCACACGCGGCGATGCGTTTTCAATAGTTGCCCAAGTTGCCTCAGTGAGGCAATTTCAGGCAACTATTGAAAACGCATCGCCGCGTGTGCATTAACACAGGCAACTTTTCATTGTAGCCTATGGGGAAAAACGCTGAGGCAGTTCAGGGAGATAGTTGCTCATAAGACCAGGCGATTAGTAGCCAGGCGACAAAATCTCCCTGAATCTCCTTGTGTGTCCTTACCCTTAATGTAACAGTGGGATGTGGCTTTTACTATTGAGTCTTGTTCTTAGATCTACCATGCAGCTGTTATCTTGTGTTAGGGAGCTGCTATCTCGTTATCTTCCCATTGTTCTTTTGTTTGGCTGCTGGGCGGAAAAAGGGAGGGGGTGATATCACTCCAACTTGCAGAACAGCGGTAAAGAGTGACTGAAGTTTATCAGAGCACAAGTCACATGACTGGGGGCAGCTGGGAAACTGACAATATGTCTAGCTCCATGTCAGATTTTAAAATTGAATATAAAAAAATCTATTGAATGATTTTTTTGTTCTACTCTCCATAAAACCCACAACTATCCAAACCTGTAGATTGGCTAGAAAGTTCGTTTAGCTTCTCAGGCAGACACTGGATTAAAAAGAGCAATGACACAACTCAGGGTGTAGTGGGAATATGGATAACTATATCATTCGCTGCTGGTATTGTTCTTACTTTTAAAACTAAACACTTGCCCCCCTCAAGGACCCTTATTCTTACTTATCACGGCTTGGGTCTGGCCCCATACCCAACAGAACAGCGGCAGCCTACAGTCTATATGGTTCCAAGCAAAATGAAGGGATGCCAGAGCAGGGATTTCATTTTAAAACATGGTACTAGCACCATGACGTTTATAAACTGACATTACAAGAACTGACCAGTTTAATTTTAAACTATGCTGCTGCCTGGAGTAGAAGTAGTAATACAATATATTTCTTTTAGACAGGTGTTACCTACAGTAGGCCTTCAGATGTCTAGTTTTAAGCCAATCAAAAACTCTAGTGTGCTGCAGTTCCCTGAACTTCACTATATATATATATAATTAAAATATCAAAAGAGCGAGGTGCACACCAGGAACCTTTGAAGGGTTAAAAAATCTTTTCTTTATTTAATACATCTTATAAAAACAGGTCAACGTTTCGGTCTTTGCCTAAGACCTTTCTCAAGACCATACACACAACATTTAAAAAATTCTGTGAATAAATAGCTAAAACCAATTACACTCACCCAACCCCGTGTTCTAGAATGACCCATGTGATCAGGATCACCACTCCCCTTGTGGGGGCTGTGCTACCCATAAAAACCATGTCAGACTATGGACAATATTGGTGCTTCCATCAGACTAGAGCTTTACTTAAGGCTACATTCCTGGTAATAAAGTAACAAAACTATTCAATTGTCACTATCATGTCAAAAAATGTATCAATAACTTTTACAACTGTGTCAATAACTAGACCATATATAGTTACTTTACAACATAGTTGGCTGCCTGCCCAGATCTCCTCAGCGTTGATTCAAAAAACATAAAAAAGAACAGTGTTCGTTTAACCCTGTCGGTGCCAGAGTGTTCAGCTTCCTGATCCAAAACACCTCTCTCTGGAGCAAAATTTTTGACCTGTCACCCCCTCTCCTAAGTGGGGGGATATGGTCAATGGCTATATAGCGAAATGTAGGTAACCTGTGGCCGGCCTCCAGAAAATGATTTGCCACTGGCTTGTTGGTGAACCCATCTCGAAATGCAGTACTAATGGCAGATCTGTGGCCGTTCATGCGTAAACGCAGTGTTTGGTCTGATTTCCCCACATACGACAAACCACAGGGGCAAGTTATTAAATAGATTATGTGTGTGGTTGTACAGGTAATATGATGTTTGATCAAATACCGTTTACCGGTTTGTGGGTGTAAAAAACTGTTACCTGGTGTCATAAATCTACAAGAGGTACAATTTGGACATCTGAAACAGCCTGGTAAATCATTACGAAGCCAAGTACTCCGTTTACTTGAATAACACCCTACTGGGTCTGTTTTAACCAGAAGATCTTTAAGGTTAGTGCCTCGTCGGTAGCACGTCATAAGATCCCCAGGGACCACATCTCTCAAGCTCGCATCCGCCTGAATTATGCCCCAATGATCCTTAATCAGCTTTTTGGTCTTATTAGATCCACTCGTATATTTGGTGCTATAAATAATTTTAGGGTGATTTTTCGTTCCTACCTTTGGAGCTGCCACTCTCTGTTTCGCCTGAGATAGTGCATGTTCTAAAACTGGCTTGGGATAGCCCCGATCGATAAATCGTTCCCACATACCTCTGAGTTGTTGTTCAGCCAGGTCTGGATCCGAATTGTTCCGAAGAACCCTACAGAATTGTGATATGGGCAATGACTTTTTCATTGAACTTGGGTGACAGCTGTTTTACTGTAATAAAACATTTTTGTCTGTAGGTTTACGGAACAATGTAAATTCAACATGATCACCCTGTCTCCACAATTCTATATCTAAAAAGTGTAATCGATCCGTATGGATTTCATGGGTAAATTTAACTGGACTGTTTAGTGCATTCAACTCTTGAACCATCAAATGAAACTCTTCCTCCGTGCCCCCCTAGATGATAATGACATCATCGATGTACCGACTGAAGAAGAGTATCTGGTCCCCGTAAATTGGCACAATTGAATGTTGCTCAAACTGATGCATAAACAAATTGGCGTATGAGGGTGCCATCGCCGCCCCCATCGCCGTGCCTGCCACCTGTAGGAAAAAATCATGCTGGAACCGAAAATAATTCATGGTTAAAGCCAATTTTAGTAACTCCATCACAAACGGTATTGGGGGACCATCGTAAAGATCATATTGCTCAAGTGAGAGTCTTACAGCCTCTAGTCCAGCCTCATGCGGAATACATGTATAGAGGCTCACTACATCCAAACTGGCCATCCAGAAGTTAGTTCCTATCGGCAAGGCCAAAGTCCTTAGACTTTCAAGCAGGTGGGGTGTGTCCCTCAGGTAAGTGGGAGTATTCTGTACTAACCCTTATTCTTACTTATCACGGCTTGGGTCTGGCCCCGTACCCAACAGAACAGCGGCAGCCTACAGTCTATATGGTTCCAAGCAAAATGAAGGGATGCCAGAGCAGGGATTTCATTTTAAAACATGGTACTAGCACCATGACGTTTATAAACTGACATTACAAGAACTGACCAGTTTAATTTTAAACTATGCTGCTGCCTGGAGTAGAAGTAGTAATACAATATATTTCTTTTAGACAGGTGTTACCTACAGTAGGCCTTCAGATGTCTAGTTTTAAGCCAATCAAAAATTCTAGTGTGCTGCAGTTCCCTGAACTTCACTTACAATTAGATGACAAGAACATTATTCTTGCTGTCCTTGAATGTCCTTAGGTATCCAAGAAAATATATATATATAAAAAATAGGAATATATAAAAAAACAGGAACATATAAGCTACCAATAAAGCTATGTTTGGTTAATATTTTTGAATGTAAAGATCTAAAGATATTTTTATGTGGGTACAAAAATTGATCATGCGCATTCATTCTGACCTGTGAAGTTTGTCCTGGAAAGTTATTGCCCTTGCCACTCATCTGCAAATCCTGTAGACCCTCCATCTGTTTAATTAGACTTAGCGTTATCTGTACTGTATCTATATAAAGTCTACATTGATGCTTGAAGATCCACAGATATTTTTGCAAATTATATTTTTGTGCAGTTATATATTTAGGGGTACAACTACAAGCCAGCAGTGGAATTAGCTATACGTATGTGATGCTTACACATTTTCTATACATTAATACATTGGCTTGTTTCTAAGTACCAATGTTGTTTTTGCCATCAACAATATTATATTTAATAGGAAACCTCCCTTGTAAAATGGAATCCTATATAAAAGCCTTGACAAGGTTTAATAATGTCAGTTCACTGTATGTTGTGGTTATGTGTAAGCTGGAGGCTACACAATAATGTACTGGTGAAATATTGATCTCTTGACATTTTACTTCTGTTATTGCCTTTATCATTCCGAAAAAAAAGCAAAAGATAAAAAATGGTTTCTGTATGTTTTCGTTTTGCCGTTTGTTTAATGAATGTTAGATAACAGTTCCCCTGGATTCATTACTTTAATCTTGCTGTCATTCGGCTTTCATGCCCTATTTTACTTGTCTAACTAAAGATACAACCGAGTAAAGAATGAGCAACAAAAAGTAGAGCTTTTGGGCTTTGCTCTTAAAGCGATTTGGGAGGCAGTAGCCTTGTAAATCAGAAGCGCTCACGTCTTACAATTCAGGGAATGAAACAGGCTGCAGGCATTAAGGTACTTAAGTTTTGTTATATAATGGCAATTGGTGGCTTTGGGCTAAAACTAGGGGAATAATGGGGAACAATTAATGAAGACTTTGCAGGCTACATTGCTCTCTATTTATTTCTGTGGATGAATTACTTTTCCATACAGAAGTGATATAGTGATATAAGCTTATCGTTTATAATCTGGAAGAAAAAGAAAAACAGTTTATGTTAATCTTTACTCATTGCAATACACCTGAACTGGAATTTATGGCAGTGTTACCCACTGTAATTTACAGCATTTAATATCCCTCCGGTCTGTTGCTGTACATTACCCTCCCATTTAGACTGTAAGCTCTATGGGGCAGGGACCTCAATATTGTTAGGGTGAAGACATACAGAGGTACTAGTAGCAGCTACTTGTTGTGGCTACAAAATGCCAAAAAACACACTGCTATAGGCTATGATTAAGTGTCCTTGTGACACGAAACGCGTCAGCCGTTACTCTTCTTTTATAGATGTGATGTAAAATAAAGTATTATATTTTATATATATTTTTGGCTCTTGGAATCTACTTTCATTGGATGTTCCGGATTGGTGCCTGCCTAATGTGATGTGTTGTGAAGTACTCCCATATGCTGAAGGTCTGGGGCATATGCACCCGGACCCAACTGGGAAAGCGGTAAGCTTATCCCAATGATACATTAAGGCGCATGCCTCTCGTGATATTTTCTGGATTTTCTGTAATATGTTTGCCTGCACAATTTCGCCAAAAACAGACACCGGCGTCAAAAAAACGGACGCCAGCGTCAAAAACGGATGCTGGCATCAAAAATGAGCGCAGTTTCACATTTTTCCGGCACTAGACAATACTGAGAATTGCCTCTGCTGAAACACATGTCTTAGCTAAGCCAATTATCACTATTGTCTATTATGTAGCAGTGACAAGTGCTACTAGTAGCTCTGTGTGTCTTCAACCTAAGGCTTTACAAAGTCTTTGCTACACAGCTATATCTAGTGACCTTTTTATGTATGGCTGATAGCAGCTGGGTCCACTATGGGGCTGTTGTGTCAGTTGTATGGGTGACTCCATGCGTCAGCCTTGTCAGCTGTTGAGGTTCTTCACAGGGCTGCTTGAAACCCATTTGGGGTATTCCACAGGGCTGCTGTGTCAGCTCTTTGGGGTTCTCCATGGTTCTGCTATGTCAGTTGATTGGGGTACTCCATGGAGCCTCTATATCAGCTGTTTGGGGTACTTGATGGGTGTGCTGTTATATATGTTTGGGGTACTCAGTGGGGCTGCTAATGAATAAAGCAGACCAATACTTTTAATATTTTTATTACAAAGGCAATACAATAACCTTTTAAAGGTGTTAGAAATGAAGAGAGCACACACGTTTCCTGGACAGCAATGTTTACTGAGCACTTGGGATGCAATTAAAACCAATTTGTTTTACAAACATTTGCAAGCATCATTTCCTTTCATCTATGTATACAGTGGAGTTGGACACAATAAAAGAAAGCATCAACATTGAGACCTGGGGTAGGTATTTATACAGCTGGAATAATATTCAGGCAGATTGTTCTTAGGTGTCAGAATGCAACTTCTCAAGCATAAACATGCATCTCTCTCCTCCAGATTATTATTTATTAGGTCTGTATTTTACTAGAATATCTCTTATGAGTAAGTTTATACATGTGGTTCTTGAAGCTTCTGATACTTTTGGGAGTGAAGGCACAAATACAAACTCTATGGTCTCTAGCGGAGGAGTTGTGTGGGGATCCACCATCCATCCCATTAGTGATGTGCCAGACCCAAATAAAGCCTGCACGGCATTAAAGGAACAGTTCAGTGTGAAAATAAAAACTGGGTAAATAGATAAGCTGTGAAAAATAAAAAATGTTTCAAAGTTAGTTAGCCAAAAATGTAATGTATAAAGGCTGGAGTGAGTGGAAGTCTAACATAAGAGAACAGAAGACAACTTCACTACACTACTGAACAATTTCTTTAAATCATGGGCACATCTACCTAAAATAAATGAAAATGGCCATAGGACATCATCACAGCAAAGTGGTTTGAGTTGTAGTGTTAGAAGACACACTTTTTTACTTTTCAGCCAGTTTTTTTATGGAATGTAGAGGGAAAACATGACCTTCATGAGGACTGACGTAAGAGTAAAAGTTATTTCATTTATCCATTTTCGTTTATCTTTCGCTTATCCATTACATAATTACCCCTTACCAGGATACTGTAAACAGAGTTGCAAATATATAACTGTACATAACTGTAACTCATTAAACAGACATTGATTTAAGGATAATGGTTTTTGGTGTTAAAAATAAAAACACCCAAAATGATCTCATTTTCACCAGATGTCCTTGGCAGAGATTTGAACTGGGAGAATTTTTTTAACCTTGATTTATTCCATTATCAGGAACGACATCTATTCTAACATCTGCCCCAATATCCACTTGTGCTACAGACAAAGAAACTCATGTTACAGCAGAATACTGGCAGCCCTGGATAAGGGTTTGAGTAATGTGGATTAACTCTCATAGGAGCAGAAGGCAAATGCTCTTTTAAGAAATTTCTTCCTGATTCAAATCTGAAAAAACAGTTATTTGATCACCATTTTATGTATATTAAACCAGAAACCTTTTCTCAGTAAATATTGATGATCTGTCTTGTATGAATGAAGTGTCTGCCAAATGAAAAATCCACACTCTGCTTGATTAAATAGTATTCTGTGTATTCATATATATATATATAAAATTCGAAGAGGACCAGCAGTCCGTTTTTCAAAAGTCACACGTTTATTTATTACATTACAGTGCCTCCAACGTTTGATAAAGGCCCCAATGCGGGCCGAAACGTTGGAGGCACTGTAATGTAATAAATAAATGTGTGACTTTTGAAAATTATATATATATATTATTATATTGACCAAGCACCCGTATGATATATATATATATATATATATATAACAAACAAGGGAAAGTTGTGCTCACCACTAGTTTTTAAAATCATTAGGCGGGGGTGCAATGAGGGTGTGACCACAAAATACATATAGACAAATACAAGATTCCTCTGCACTCAACCCATTATCAATATATTTAAGACAGAGACATTTTGTGCATACTGCTACTAAAAAATGCCTTACCCTTTAAACAAAACAGGGATTGTTTGTCCATATATTGCAATATATTTAAGCTGGCCAACTACGTCAAAGTCATCCCATATCTGGCCAGTCCTATGCTCAATTTTCATTTGATTCAAATTGATTCAGGCAATACAGTTTTTTTCTCACATCATGGCATGCACTTGTAAGGTGATTGTTAAATGGTCATGCTTGCTGCTCATGGGGCTTTCAGCTTTACCAAAAAGTCTTTCATGTGACTCTTTAATCTGCAGGTGTTGTCCCTTGCATATGTTGGAGGCAGGGTGTCAAACCGTAGGTTGATATAAGGAAATCAGAGCTAGTGGTTCTTAAACATAAACATAAAAATGCTCGATTGGAAGGATTCACATAAGAGTTATAGAACTCCCAGGAGAACATGAACATAGGAAAGGGGAACAGCTTCCCATCTATAACAAAGGACAACACTTGGGTGTCCAAAACTCTAAATTAGGACCCATGTTGCTAGCCAAAACCTTAGGGGGCTGCCTGAATAAAGGATAACTAAACTAGTCTCCTACATAATTAACAACTTAGATGTGTCCCTTTCGCTCATAAGCAACAGCTAAGAAACTCATCCATGTCTGGACTAACTCCCACCTCTCCCCACTTCAGTCTGTATAAACCTCTGCTGCTAGAATTTTTCTTCTTTCATCTAAGGGAGACCAGTGCACCAACTGTTGAAATCTTTATCATTGCTTCCGAGTTAACAAAGAACAACATGAACTTCTTATCATGATTTTTACAGCCCTTCATGTCTCTGCACCTCACTACATCTCCATCTCTCCTGGTCAACTACTCAATTCCTCTAAAAGCCAATACCTGGCCACACCCCAGCCTCCATTGCCACTGTCCCTCTCTCTTTTGTTACTTTGTCTATGGAATTCCAACCCTGACTTCCTCAGTAAAGATTCCTGATTCTCTACTAGAGCTCTCTCATAACATGTGATTCAATGTTGGCACTTTGGTAATTGTATTTGTTTATTTATTTATATTCTTTTATTGCATTCTTGCCTGTCTGTATAACTGCATTGTTTTTATTTGCACTGATGCATACACAAGTAGTACTACAATACATAATGATGCAACGTGTACGTACAATAGCAAGTGCAGTTTTGGGAGACTGCAGGGTCTATAGCATAGGTACAAACACTATAGTTGCTACACCAGCTTGTTGTTTTGCCTTTCAAAACAGTTTCATTGTTGTCATAAAACAAGGCTGACATAAAATAAAAAAGCAAAGGGCAAAACAAGGAGAATAGTTAATCAGCAGCGCAGTCCAATACATTATTTTTCGTTTGCTGATTGATGACTGTATCGGTGCCACCAAGTGCCTTTTGGAATAACATATTCTGAATGTTTGCAATAAGACAGATAGTAGATGCAAGATAACTTGCAGGAATATTACCATCCATCATCATGGAAGATAACAAATGGCATAAGTTTTGACAGCTATGGATACATAAGATCTCAACCAAACAGGTTGGTCAAACAAATAAAAAAAAAAAGTTATTAAGAAATCCAGTGGAGCAGAAAGATGTAACATACTGTATAATATACTGATAATAGTGTTAGGTATTGCTGGGATTCGAGCCGGGGACCTTTGGGTTTCTGGCTCGATACCTTAACCATTTGGCCAGGTGAGCAGCCTGTAGGGTTGCTCGCTATGTGTAACCTGGCCTCTGCAGTCCCAGCTGCCGCCTGATTGGCCTCTCCAGCCCCAGCTCAGCTGCAGCCTGTTTGGCATCTACAGCCCAACCCAGCTGCTGCCTAGTTTAATCAGCCAATCAGGACTGACTCTTCCCTATTTAAGAGCAGCACTTAGACCACTCCTTGCCAGAGCATTGCATGGTTTTTCCTAGTACTGCGGCAGCGCCCCGAACTAGGTACTTCTAGCTCTTGCCCCTTTTCCCTTATTATTCCGCCTTGTCTGCCTGTCCTTGTCTTGTCCTGCTTTACCTTATCTTGTACCTTCCCAGCCTTGACCCTGCCTTGCTTGTTCCTGATTTCTGCTTCCTGTTCCACCTTGCCCTGACTTCACCTTGTACTGACCTTGTCTCGCCTGTTCCTGATTCTTGCTTTCTGACCCTGCCTTGTCCCTCTCTTGCTATCTTGCTCCACTCCTATCTTGCTCCAGTCCTCTCTTGCTCCAGTCCTCTCTTGTTATCCACTCTAGTCTCCTTCTGCTCCTGTCTTGCTATCCGCTCCAGTCTCCCTCTGCACTCTATCCCCAGTTTGATCTGATCTACGCCCGCACCGTCCTGTCCCATCCAGCCTGTTCCACTCCTGTCCAGTCTGTTCCTGTTGAGTCGTTGCCCTCTTCTTCCTGCCTAGTCCAGTCCAGTCCTGATCTTCCCCCTCTCCGTCCTGTTCTGCACCTGATCCAGACTGACTCTTTGCCCTCATCAACCTGCTCAAGGACTTGCCCCTTTAGTCTCTACAGCTCCCCCTACCTAATCTTTGACAAATAGCCATTAAATAGCTTCTGAAAAACATGTCTCTTAACTGAACAGACTGACGCAGCATAGAAAGTATAAACACATATACAATAGCATTAATAAGGAAACAAATGTGGCAGATCATAAAAAAATAAAATCAAGTTTTGTTGACATATTAAAGGGACAGTATACACCCCTTTTCAACATGAGCTGAATGGATAGGGCATGTGCTGAACACACTTTTTGCCTATTGATTTCACTAAGAAATATTTATGGTTTTTGGCACCCCTTATGGGTTTTTTTTTAAAGAGGGATATTAATGAGCTGGAGAGAGTGCAGACAATAAGGGCAACTAAACTGGTTAGAGGGATGGAAGACTTAAATTATGAGGGTAGACTGTCTAGGTTAGGGTTGTTTTCTCTGGGAAAAAAGATGCTTGAGGAGGAGATGATTACACTTTACAAGTACATTAGAGGACATTATAGACAGCTAGCGGGAGAGTTATTGTTCCATAAAGTGGATCACCGTACCAGAGGCCACCCCTTTAGACTAGAGGAAAATAACTTTCATTTGAAGCAACGTAGGGGGTTCTTCACAGTCAGGACAGTCAAGTTGTGGAATGCACTGCCGGGTGATGTTGTGATGGCTGATTCTGTTAATGCCTTTAAGAATGGCTTGGATTATTTCTTGTGATACTAAACTCTATAGTTAGTATAGGTATGGGTATATATAATTTATGTGAAGGTATGGAAGAGTGTATGTTTGGATGCTGGGTTTTCATTTGGAGGGGTTGATGGACTTTGGTCTTTTTTCTACCCGATTTAACTATGTAACTATGAAACAGAACTTTCTGTAACTGTCTGACCCACAGAGCTTCAGAGGAGCTGGCAGAACTAATTATCAGTCTACTGAGAAGCCTCCTATAGTGAGTTGCTCCAAGGCTGCTGTTTTGGTATAGGAGAGCAAATATGCCAGTTTTGCTCATCGCTAGTTAGGAAATCTATTGAGGCAACTGACTCCAAGGTATTTTATTAAAGGTAGAGGAGTAATACAGAGGGAGCTGAATTATTTGCAGAAATGCCATCTTTCTCTACAGTTTGTTTTCTCTGCATGCTCCACCTGCTAGAAAGCTACATCAGTCAATAAATATTAATATCTGCAAATCATGGTTTCATTCAATGAACTAACGCTGTGCAGAATAAAGAAATATAGCCAATAACAAAACAAAAGTGATACCTTTCATTACTGTTGGCAATTATAATAAACAGTAATTTCTCCTCATATGGGTGAAGTGAAAGCTACATTAATAATAAATCCACTTCCTTTTATCACTTTATTCATCACTAAGCTATAATCAGTTGAAATAAACTTGATTATTAGATGGATGCTGTTGAAGTATTATATTTATAGAAACGCAATGGGAACGCCGTCAGCCTGCAATACCACAAAGTCAGTTTTCAGTGAATCGGCATCATGTTAGAGAATAAAGCATTACAAGTTGTTAGGTCTTGTAAATGACATAAACAAGGTCTGCATGTCCATAGAACTATAACAAGTAAATAAAATAGGATTTACAATCATAAGGATCACATAATCACGTAGAAGGTTCCATGAGACCAGTTGGATGGAGGAAGACTTGCAGAGAAAAATCAATGAAGGAGAGTTCTGCAGATAAAGTCATAAACATAATTACACAAAGTAATAAAACAAACAGACTCTTATATAGTTAAAGAATAGCATCGTAAATAAAATATGAAGCACATAATTACCAGCACAATTATGTGCATCAAAGAGCCAATATAACATTTCCTAGAGCAGAAAGAAATGTGATTGTTACCGTGAGCAGCAACCTGTCTCATCCTATCTTATCCATTATGGCGATAAAAGATGCAGTAGGGAACGTGGAAGGTAAGAATCATAAACCTTAAGACATTTAAGTGAACCTAAAATTCAATCAGAAGACTTCTAAAGAAGAATCCTTGAGGCAGTTTACTAAATGTTTAGTTACGTGTTCCTTCCCAACAGCACAGTGCATAAGGTAATTCTTTTTTACTAGATTAGGTGATAATAATTAGGAAAACATTAAGATATTACTGGGCTAATAATAAAGTAATGCAAAGTCTAAATTTGCAGCTTAAAATTAAATGTTACATGTGAGTTGCTTTATATCTGTTACGAGACAAGTAGCAATCTTTAGCCTTTTTTACATAAACCCCTATATGTCTATTCTTTAGTTAAAAGGCAGCATTTTTGTTATCTTGTTTCCCTTATTGTTTGCATTCATATGTACCTCCAACAGGCATACATGGAATACAATAACAGGAGATATCTTACATAGTTACATAGAGTTAAAAAAAAACAAAGTCCCTCAAGTATAACCCCTCCAAATGAAACCCAGCATCGATACATACACACACTGACCCCTCTACAGTATATACTCACATCAACTTTCTATTGTTCCACTATATCCCACTATGGGGCAAATTCATTAAGATTCGTGTGTTGCGCCAGGCACAACTTCGCCGCACTTCGCCACACTTCGCCAGGCGTAGTTTCGCCAGCGCTCAGCAAATTCACTATAATCCGAAGTTGCGCACAGGGGTAGCGTAAGGTTGCGAAGTTGTGCTAGCGTTGATTCGCTAAGCGAAGCGAAGTTACGCTAGCGATGGTTAATTTGCATACGATGGCAAATTCAAATTTCAATGGAGGAATACGTAGAATCACTACAAATGCCTGGGAAACCTTCAAAACATCAAATAAAATTTTTTTTTTGCCCTACACATGTGCCCACTGTATAGTTAAGTTGCCATGAGTTAGGAAATGTAGGGGGGGAAGGAGGGGAGCCCCAAAAAAAATTAAGATCTTTTTCAGCCTAGCATCCATAATATAGAAAAAACGCCAGCGTTTTTTGGGACTTTAGAAAAAAATTGGCCTTTTTTTGAAGCAATCCTTATCTACTCTATTGCGCCTCACCTGGTCTGAGGTGGCGAAGGAAGTCTAGTGTAAAAGGTAGCGTTCAGTACACTGTGTGCGTTAGTGAATTTGCGTAGTTACGTCCGTAGCCAAAATTCGCCAGGTGTAAGGGTGCGAAGTAACACTAGCGAATTTACGCGAGCGTTCGTTAGTGAAAATGCCCAACGCTAGCGAATTGACGCTAGCGTTAGGCGCTTCGGCGCTTAGTGAATTTGGGTCTATGTCTCTTACCACATAGCACTTGAGCTCTTTGTCCTATGATTCTGTATATATTTATTATGTGATTTGTCTCCCCCATGACAATATATATATTGTACTTTTCTGTACATTCCATTTCACCATACATTTGGTTGAGGGGGAAACTGAAAACATCATATTTACTCATGGTGTCCATCCTCAGTTTACTGGTATTGGACTGCTCAGATATGCTCAAGTCAGAAGTATATAACGAGTTATATTAGTAAACAAGGTGGAGGAAGCTTGGTCTTCACCTGGAGTGCCAAAATAAATAATACTCTGTTTCTGACATCACTGAGCCCGGTTACAGGCAGCGGAGTGAGGGAGTGGCTGAAAGCCCCAGAGGCCATCTGGGAAAAAGAGGAGGATCCAGAAAGAGCCTGGGTTTGGAGCCAAATGTAAGGGGTTGAGAGAGAGATCATTAAAGCACCCCTGCTGCAGCATTCAGCCATCACCAGTGTGTGTGTGTGGGACTGTCCAGGAGTGCAGACAGGCTGCTGTTTCATGCTGTGCAGTTTGCATGAGAGTTCTGCATCGCTAAGGGGGTTATTTATTATACTCCGAATGCAAAAATCACTAATAATTCGTGATTTTATTTTATAAAATCAGACTTATAAAAAAAATCACAAATTTTTCAGAATTTATTAAACCCTGAGGATGGGAAAAGTCAGAATCTGGCATCACAGACCTGTTGAGGTTGAATATAAGTCAATGGGAGAAGTCCCAATGATTTTTTGATGTGCGCTGGGTTTTTGGCAATACCCCGAAGTTTTCGGGAAAAATTCAGGGTTTTCGGGTGAACACATTCAAGTCTAACACATTCCACTTGAGTTACAGTATCTAATATGGTCAACAACTCACTTTTTATGGGGTAAGACTTTACTGCCATTGAAGCATATGTTATCAATTTGGTATGTAATGAAATTACACTAAAATATATTCATATCCTCAAAATCACTTAACATATTGGGGCAAATTCACTTACCGGCGAAAATTCACCAGCGCTGGCTTCGCGCACATCGCAACACTTCGCCTGGCGTAAATTCTCCTGGACAACGCTAATTCACGAAGATCCGAAGTTGCACACAGGGTAATGAACGCTGGTGAAGTTCATAGTTACGCTAGCGTTGGCAAATTTGCATACGGCGTGCAGTATCGAGGGCACCAAAGGGTGTAGCGAGGGTGCCAGTGACTGGGAGGAGGGATGGCAGAGGAGGGGATTGGTTAACAGGGAGGTGGTTAGAGCAGGATAGGTTGGGGTAGAAGGGGAGGGTGTGTATATATGCTGGCAATTACTTACCTGCTTCCTCTTCCCCCTGGATCCTGGAGCGCTGGTGGAGCTGCCCTCCCAGAAGCGTGTCCAGTTTCCCATCATGGCAGACTTGCTGGCAGAGCAGGTGAGGGACAGAGTCCTGCAACAAGGTTCAGGCTGGGTGGAAGAGCTCCTGGCTGAGCTTGTCCCCACTGCCTTGTTGCCTGGTACAGGGCGCTGCAGGCCTGCTACTAGACGGACCGCTGCAGGGCCTGCGCGCCGTTCCCGCCCCCCCTCCCGCCTCAGCCCTAGCCCTCCAAGGCCCAACACACGCGGCGCTCATAAGAGAGCGACCGCTCGCAGCACCTCTGCTACTGCAAAGGCGTCTGCTCCTCCTGCAGCGGCTCCTCAAGTGCCGTTAGTTCAGGCACAGCCGCAACGTCTTTGCAGGGCGCAGTCAGGGAAGCGCCTTGCTGTGCGCATCCCTCTGCCTGCGCAAGACGCCATTCACCCCCCCCCCCTACAGTCTCTCACAGCCACACAGCATGTGAGGACACACATGCTGGGCAAATGATTACTTTAGCCCCAGCCACTCTTAATGCCCCCTCTGTAAATTCTGTAGGGGATAGTGACTCCCCACTGTTATATGGCACCGCGGATAATGCCTGTAAGGGGGGTTCACTTAGGCATATGCCACATTCCCCTGTTAGTGAGGACATGTCCCCATTTTTCCATCCTGCACACAGTAGTGATTATGTGGGTGAGCGAGGCCATACCCGGCGGGGGGTCGATAGACAGCATAGCCCGTGCTCCAGCACTGGGCGGGTCAGGCATGTAGCCCGAACGCCTCGGGTCCATTCTCCAGCTTCCCATCACTCCTCCTCATCACAGTCACCGGCTGCATATTCCCCTGCCTCTTCCTCACATGGGAGTTCAGAGGACCGCTTCATCAGAAAACGGCGCAAAACACACCGGGTTTCCCGCCGGTCTCGCAGTTCTCGTAGGGACGACACCGGAGTGCAACAGCTGAGTGCTACTGCTACTACCCCCCTGCCTTCTAGATCAGGTGAGTATGAGTGTTCCGGGGCATGGGTGGGTACTAGTAAACAAAGTAGCGAGGTTCTTCTAGCACTGCAACAAATCTTAGGCAGATTAGATGCCTCGGCCGCTACTCCACCAGCTGAACTACCATCTGCAAGTACATACAAAGATGCATATTTTTGCGGGGTTAGCCCGCTGGGCTCTCACTTGTCAGCTGAGATCAAGGAAAAAATTTGGAAAAACGATTTTATTGATATTTGGTCCCTTCTCTCGCCTGATCAAGTGACAGTCGATAAAGAGAGGCATTATGACAAAAGTGAAGATAAACACCATAGAGTGGCGAAAACGTTCGGAAATTGGCTTCAGGCCTTCTCGGTACTCGCAGGTGTTATTGGCCTGAAGCATCCGCATAAGTGTTCCCAGCTTTTTGTTTATCAGGACCTTATTTATGGGGCTTACAAAGTACATGGGGGCTCAGCCTGGTGGAGATATGACGAAGAATTTAGGAGGAAGCTTGCCCTTAGACCAGACCTGGGTTGGGACATGAAGGCTACAGATGTGTGGATCAGACTCATGATGGCCCAATGACCCCCCCCTTTTCGGCGGGGGCCGCTGGGCATTCACAGGCCAGGCCCCCAGACGGCCCGGAGTTTGCTGGCTATTTAATGAGGGCCACTGCCGATTTTTCGGCACCTGCAAATTTAAGCATGAATGCTCCATATGTGGGGGAGCCCACTCAGCCCTTCGGTGTTTTAAAAAAGGCAAGCACCTCCCAGCTCCCCCAATCCCAGGTAGGACTGAGAACCCCGGTGAACGTGCTAGCAATGTCACCTTGGCTAGATCGATACCCCAAGAAGCGGGAAGCCGCCCTGCTTAGGTGTGGTTTTCTTTTTGGTTTCTTTATTCCCTTTCAATTAAAATTTAATCCATTATTTGCCACTAACCTCAGATCAGCGGAACTGCACCAAAGTGTGGTAGAAGACAAGTTACGTAAGGAGGTAGAGTTAGGCAGGATAGCAGGTCCTTTTGACGCTTTACCGTTTCCCAATTTGAGGGTTTCACCTTTGGGGGTGGTTCCCAAAAAAGAACTGGGTAAGTTTAGGTTGATCCATCACCTATCCTACCCCAAAGGTGGGTCTGTTAACGATGGGATTAACAAGGAAGATGCTTCGGTGTCTTATGCCCCGTTTGATCGAGCAATTGCATTGGTTAGGCAAGCGGGCAGGGGTGCACTTCTATCTAAAGCCGATATTGAATCCGCATTTCGCCTCCTACCCAACATAAAGATTGTTTCCATCAATTGGGTTGCTCTTTTAAAGGACAATTTTACTATGATATGTGCCTGCCAATGGGTTGCTCTATCTCATGCTTCTACTTTGAGGTTTTTAGCTCTTTCCTGGAGTGGGTGGTGAAGACGGAGTCAGGCTCCCATTCTGTAACTCATTACCTGGATGATTTCCTCTTTGTTGGCCCAGCATCCAGTAGCGTTTGTACAGACCTGCTATCCACTTTTCGTTTTTTCGCTCAAAAGTTTGGTGTCCCTCTCGCCGAGGAAAAAACGGAGGGTCCTACAGTCGTGTTGACTTTCCTCGGAATTGAGATTGACACTGTGGAGATGGAATTCCGTCTTCCGTGCGAAAAAATGGCTAAGTTGCTAGCTTTGGTCGAACTGGTCCAGGGTGCGTCCAAAGTTACTTTAAAACAACTCCAGTCCCTCTTGGGTTTACTAGTGTTTGCTTGTAGGATCATGCCCATGGGAAGGGTTTTTTCCAGGAGATTATCTCTGGCCACTAAGGGAGCTAAATCTCCCCACCACTTTATCAGGATCACTAGACAATTGAAGGAAGATCTAGAAGTGTGGAAACAATTTTTACGGGCTTTCAATGGGAGGTCATGCTGGTTGAGTCTCGAAGTCATTAATAGCGACTTGGCTCTGTTTACGGACGCTGCCGGCTCAATAGGTTTTGGGGCTATCCTAGGCAACCACTGGTGTTTCGGCGCCTGGCCACAACACTGGGTCAAAGCTGGCATTTGTCGAAATCTAACCCTACTCGAATTATTCCCCATTGTGGCGGCTGTGGAGCTCTGGGGCGACGCCATGTCTCATAACAAAGTTTGCTTTTGGACTGATAATCTGAGTGTTGTGTTTGCCATTAACAACTTAACATCTTCATCTTTACCTGTTTTATCTTTGTTACGACGGCTGGTCCTGCTTTGCTTAACACATAACATTTGGTTTCGGGCAAAGCATGTGCCAGGCGTTGACAATGCAGCAGCTGACGCTCTTTCTCGTTCACAGTGGCAGAAATTCAGAGACCTAGTCCCGGAGGCCGATTCCATTGGTCGGGAATGCCCAATTTCCTTGTGGGAGATAGTGGAGCGCAGCTTATGAACATGGTTCGATCTTCAGTGGCTCCAGCAACTTGGGTTACGCATGGTAAGGCTTGGGCGGAGTGGTTCTCTTTGTTTCCAGTTGGCGCCGCTTGGTCATCCGACACCTGTTTTACGGTTGCGGTGGAGTACCTGTTACTGCTTCCGGGCCAAGGCCACTCAGTTGCTGTCGCAAGGAAACGCCTGTCAGCTTTAGCCTTTTTATTTAAACTTATTAGGGTGGAAGATGTCACCAAGCGATTTCCCATTCTGCAGGCTATGAAAGGTTGGAGGTTATGTTCGTAAAGAGTCCAGGAGACCTGTATCTTTTGCTCTGTTGTGCCGACTGCTGGCAGTTTTGCCTGACGTGTGTACGTCTAGTTATGAGGTCTCCCTTTTACGAACGGCTTTTGCTCTGGCATTCTTTGCAGCGTTGCGGATTGGCGAACTGGTCCCGCCAAGTAAGTTCAAACCGGGAGGGTTACTAGCTAAGGACGTTCTCAGTCATAACTGTACCATTCGTTTGCGCATTCGGAGGTCCAAGACGGATATTATGGGACAGGGGTGTTGGATCCCGTTAACAGCTATAGCTGGTCCAGCATGCCCTTACACTTTAGTTTCCAATTTTTCTTTAATTCGGGCTCCTGGTGTCTGTTTCCTTTCTCATCTTGATGGTTCCCCTTTGACTTGCTTTCAGTTCGCGACCATATTTAAACGTTGTTTGGCTCAACTTGGTTTCAATCCGGTTGATTTCGGAACTCACTCGTTCCGCATTGGAGCAGCGACGGAGGCGAGTCTGAGCGGTCTCAATGATGACCATATTAAAAAGATAGGTCGCTGGAAATCAGCATGTTTCACTTCTTATGTTCGCCCCGATTTACTGACGCCTTAATTTTTTGCAGGGCCTCCATCGGCGACGGTTTGGCTGGTCAGGCACTCCTATATCCGTCGGGCTGAACAAAGAGCGTCCATTCGTCCTGGAGGAGACACCTTGGGTTTTAGAGGGGTTCAATTTCAATGGCGCGGAGTGGGCGGGTTACGCTGGTTACAGGTTTTACCTGAGGTGGTGGCTATCAGCAGAGTTACTTCCCCCCCAGTTGTGCTCGTTATTCATGCTGGTGGGAATGACCTCGGCTAATTGCGCGTAGCGGAACTTTTGTCTTTGATTCGGTCCGATATGGCCAGATTTAAAGCCTTTTTCTTTGACATGGTACTGGTCTGGTCCGAAATTGTTCCCCGGCTATCCTGGCGGGGCGCTAGGGATCCTTAATGCTAGAATTTCCCGTTTTATTCGCGACAGGGGGGGTGTTGTAGTCCGGCACCGGCAGTTAGAAGGTATTGATCAGGGACTCATGTTGCGCGATGGTGTTCATTTAAATGATATTGGCATGGACATTTTTCTTTCCGGTTTGCAGGATGGTATTGGTGAGGCTCTTTCGCGTTTGGGTGGGGGTCGGAGTTCAGTGTAGGTTTTCATGAACTCCTCCGTGGCGGTGTAAAAGTGTCCTTGCCATTGGTTATACGGTATCTGGTTGGCGTAACCTACATGCCCACCGCGGCTGCGGTGGCTGGCATCTGGAGATTAATGGTTGGTGATGTAATGGCAAGCTTTTTCTGTTTACGTTATGAATAATAATCTGTTCAAATAAAAAGCTGTGGCCGACCCTCACCCACATAAAGGAAGTTTTGTCTCAGAGTGTTTTTTCATATGTTAAGTGTATAAACAGTTAAGATGGTTTAGGTGCTACACAATAAGCACATACCTCCTCACAGTCAAAGTACAATGGCCGTATATGCTGCAGCAAATACATTACACTAGACAAGGCCAGGGAACCTTAATAAGATTATATAAAGTTGTTATATTGCCCTACACATGAGCCCACAGTTTAGTTTAGGTGCCATATGTTAGGAAATGTAGGGGGAAAGAGGGTACCCCAAAACATTTTTTCAATCTTTTTCAGCCTATCACCCTGTAAAAAGGAAAAGCCGCCAGCGTTTTTTGGGACTTAGACGCTAGGGATTTTCAACTTTTTTGAGGAACTCCTATCTGCTCTATTGCATTTCGCCTGGTCTGAGCGATAGACGTAACGTCAGTAAAATCAAAAACGTAGTGAATTTGCGTAGTAACGCTCTTTCGCCAGAGTGAAAATTCACGTGCCATTAGAGTGCGAAGTTGCGCCAGAGTTTATCTTCTTGGCAAATTACACCAGCGACCGTTACTAAATCGGCGAAGTAACGAAATGACATCACACTGACGAATTTTCACTTCGCCCTTTAGTAAATTTCCCCCATTGTTTCTTAACAACCCTGAGTTTCAACCTGGAGCGCATCCCCATATATACAGGTGTGATATAGGTATTCAAACTGTAGGGGACTCCAGGGAGATCTTATCTTTTAATGATCTGACACCCAGAGTACTTTAAAGTATTTTCAGTACTTTTTTGACTATACAAAATTGTCCCCTCCTACACAATTTGAATAACTAGGTAGATAAGGTCTCACACAAAAAGGGCTAATTTACTTACAGAGCCTCAGGTTGATCCACCATCAAAGAACCAATATTACATTTCCTAGAGCTGAAAGAAACTTGATTGCTACTGTGAGCAGTATCCTGTCTCATCCTATCTTATCCATTATGGCAATAAAAGATACAGAAGTGAACAACAGACTTTTGAAGTTACAATGAAAAGCCAAGCATGGTCATGGTGGTCATTGACAATGAGCTTTTACTAGCCGAAAAGGAGGAAGGCCTAAACTGTGGATGGATACATGTAAAAAAAGTATTTATATAAAACTGCAACCATTCTTAAGCCTTAAGCTATCATTATAAACCGGTGCAATGATGATCTCTCTTAATTACTGTAAGAAATATTTTGCATAATTGCTGCTTCATTCCCATCAGTCCCAATGTACTGCAATGATGTTTAATCAAGATATGTTTTAGTAACATCTTGCATGCGCATCAGACATCAGGTGCCATAAACATTGCCATTGTATCCTGACTTTACAAAGATGGTGTTGGCGAGTTCCAGGAACAATCAAAACATCTTACACAGAAACAGATTGGAAGTGAGTTAGTAAATTTGTTTTTCATTAATAAATTAAGATAGAGCGGCGCTTAGCAGTGCAAAACCATAATTAGAAATGAGAATATGTGCACAGTGTTCTGCCAAAAATATATGTATCGAAAAAAAAAAGGAGAGAGAATTGTGTGAGTGGTGGGAATGGAAGCAGTTCTGAATACAAAGGGAGACCTATTCATTCAGTGATTACAGGCTTTGCTCATTTCTACTAGACATCTCAGCATGTTATTTATTCATTTAACACAGTATATGTTAAGAACATTTTTGGGTTTGATGCCTGTCATGAATGGCAGCAATGTACAATACAAGACTGCAGAATTCTTCATTGAGGTAAAACCATTGCTCAGTATATGAACAATTCATAGAACTCATAGCTATGAAGTGAAGACCAAACATGTCCCATAGCAATAATCACTGTATTAATATATGTACATACAATTTCATATATAAATGAAAAAAACAATGTATAGCCCTCATTTTGTCCACCAATAGCTGCATTCCGTGGGATATAAATGAAGGTATGGGAAAGGAATGATCTACATTTTTGATCACCTGAATTTTTTTTTTTTAAAGGTTTTTATTTTGCATTCTTCATAACTGTAACAAACGATAAAAACATTCATGGGTCCTTCATCAACTACATTAGTCTCAGTCCAGTCTATGCATATTATGAGTTCCCATACATTGGTATGCTGGCCCCCATGTCAGGTACTCCCAGTCACTTGCTTAAAGGAACAGTAACACCAAAAAATGTAAGTGTTTTAAAGTAATGAAAATATCATGTAGTGTTGCCCTGCACTGGTAAAACTGATCTGTCTGCTTCAGAAACACTACTATAGTTCACATAAACAAGCTGCTGTGTAGCAATGGCGGAAATTGAAAAAACGGCTATATGGCACAGGTTAACTAATGGATAAAAGATAACACTTTTAGAAAGACAGAGCTTATTTGCTATCTGTTGTGTAACCTGAGCCTTTTCTCCTATGAATGGCTGCCCCCATTGCTACACAGCAGCTTATCTATATAAACAATAGTAATGTTTCTGAAGCAAACACAGCAGTTTTACCAGTGCAGGGCAACACTGCATTATATTTTCATTACTTTAAAACACTTTTATTTTTTGACGGTACTGTTCCTTTAATCACTCCCATTGATCTGGGTTTAAGTGTGATCTTACAGTTACGTCCATAAATATTTGGACAGAGACAACTTTTTTTTTCTAATTTTGGTTCTGTACATTACCACAATGAATTTTAAATGAAACAACTCAGATGCAGTTGAACTGCAGACTTTCAGCTTTTATTCAGTGGGTTGAACAAAAAGATTGCATAAAAATGTGAGGAACTAAAGCCTTTTTTAAACACAATCACTTCATTTCAGGGGCTCAAAATTAAAAAACTGAAAATAAAATGTTCATTTCTAATACTTGGGTGAAAACCCTTTGCTGGCAATGACAGCCTGAAGTCTTGAACTCATGGACATCACCAGATTCTGAGTTTCATCCTTTTAAATGCTCTGCCAGGCCTTTACTGCAGCGACTTTCAGTTGCTGTTTGTTTTAGTCTTCAACAAGTAAAATGCAGCTCAGTTGGGTTCAGATCAGGTGACTAACTTGGCCATTGAAGAATATTCCACTTCTTTGCTTTAATAAACTCCTGGGTTGCTTTGGCTGTATGTTTTGGGTCATTGTCCATCTCCCAATCAATGTGTCATTGTCCGCCTCCCAATCAATGTGACTGTATTTAGCTGGATTTGAGCAGACAGTGTCTCTGAACACCTCAGAATTCATTTGGCTGCTTCTGTCCTGTGTCACATCATGGATAAACACTAGTGTCCCAGTGCCACTGGCAGCCATGCACGCCCAAGCCATCACACTGCCTCCACCATGTTTTATAGATGATGTGGTATGCTTTAGATCATGAGATGTTCCACGCCTTCTCCATACTTTTTTCTTGCCATCATTCTGGTAGAGGTTGATCCTGGTTTCATCTGTCCAAAGAGTGTTTTCCAGAACTGTGCTGGCTTTTTTAGATGTTTTTTTAGCAAAGTCCAACCTATTTCTATTCAAGTGTCTTGCACCTTGCAGTGCACCCTCTGTATTTACTTTCATGCAGTCTTCTCTTTATGGTAGACTTGGATATCGATACACCTACCTCCTGGAGAGTGTTGTTCACTTGTTGGTTGTTGTGAAGGGGTTTCTCTTCACCATGGAAATTATTCTGTGATCATCCACCACAGTTGACTTCCGTGGACATCCAGGTCTTTTTGCGTTGCTGAGTTCACAACTAGTGATTTCTTTCTTTCTCAGGATGTACCAAACTGTAGATTTTGTCACTCCTAATATTGTAGCAATTTCTTGGATGGGTATTTTCTGTTTTTGCAGGATAAGGATGGCTTGTTTCACCTGCATGGAGAGCCCTTTGACTGCATGTTGTTTGTTCACAGTAAAATCTTCCACATACAAACACTCCCCTCAAATCAACTCCAGGGCTTTTATCTGCTTCATTGATAATGACATAACAAAGGAATTGCCCACACCTGTCCATGAAATAGCCTTTGAGTCAATTGTCTAGTTGCTTTTGAGCCCCTGAAATGAAGTGATTGTGTTAAAAAAAAAAAGGCTTTAGTTCCTCAAATGTTTATGCAATCTTTTTGTTCATCCCACTGGATTAAAGATGAACATTGTTTCATTTAAAATTCATTGTGGTAATGTACAGAACCAAAATGAAAAAAAGTTGTCTGTCCAAATATTTGTAGACCTAACTGTATATCCTTTACCCATAAGGAGTGTATAGTTAACTGCAGCGCTGCTAGCCTGGCATACCTGGGGGTAAGAACTCTTCTGTGGCTTTTAGCAAGCCTCGCCACACCAAGTCATGAAGCATAGATGAGTTGTATCAGGGGCAGTGTTGTTTTCATCAGGTTTAGCCAGCCCTTGAGTATAGGGGGCTGGGGGGATATCCAGTTTAGGACAATACATTTGCTAGCATAAAACAGTAAGAGAAGAGTATTCTCATGACTGTCCGTGGTGTGATCGCATCACCTTCATGGTGGAAGATACCCTAAGGGCTGATTCGGTATTAATGGTTATAAGGGCGATATTCTACCCCAGGAATTGGGTTTGCACCGCTAGCCTCAGTATAAGTATGAGAACCAGGAGAAAACCTCTTGAGCTTGAGTGTGTTTTATCTCATTCCTGGGATGGACTTTTCCTGATCACCTGAATCTCTGGCTGTTTATGGAGGGAATGTAATAAAAGTCAGTAACAGTAAAAATATTTGCAATATGGAAATGTAAGCTTCTGCGCGAACATATTGCTTTGTGCAAACTATAAATAGCTTTTGTGAACCCCGGAACTGTTTAGCATCCACTTCCCACAATGAAAGAAAGTTTGCAAATTTTTATAGTTTGCGGCAGTGAAACATTTGCTATGTTTTCTCCTTCAGGCATGCCTTTAAAAGTCTTCTATGCAGAATTAAATGCAACAACAATCTGCCGAAGAATATTACATTGCAAAATGCAAACTTTTCTTCTTAATTGTCTTTGCCACTCATTACATTTGCACCTAGAAGGCACATCTACTAAAGGGTTAAAATTTGTCAAAATGACAATTCGCAACAACATTGCCTATTTACTAAAAGGCTAAGAAGACAATTCTCTAGCGAAAAACCTCAGTGCTAGAGAACATGCGCCATTTGCAGGTGAATTTTCACTCATCTGAACGATCATAAATCTGCAAAGTG
This sequence comes from Xenopus laevis, assembly GCF_017654675.1. Classification (NCBI taxonomy): domain Eukaryota; kingdom Metazoa; phylum Chordata; class Amphibia; order Anura; family Pipidae; genus Xenopus; species Xenopus laevis. Next base: position 105,087,348 of record NC_054380.1, on the reverse strand, counting down.
CAAACGTTCCAATATGTTACCCTTTTCTCCAAAGTCTGGTTCTACCTGGTGAATTGTTAAGCTGAAGCTACATCGTCAACATTACTATGTCAGTGACATCATATCCTGTATTCGAAAAATAATCATAAAAACAGAAGTGCTGGTGTTTTTTCATATTTTAATGTGGGATTATTTTTAAAAGTTGCAACTGTTAAATATATGTTATTTACACCATTTTAGCCATTTGAAGCTCATGCCATATTTGTTTAAGGGTGGGCTAATTTTTAGGACAATAGAGTATCTCTTTTGTCTTTATTTTGCTTCTTTGGACATTTTTAATAAGCAAAAAAAAAAAAGCAAAAATTCAGACCTATGCCCATAAGTGTCAAATAATACAAGTGCAATGGTATTTCTGTAAGGTTATTAAAGAACTGGATTTGTTAATACATATTAGGACACTCTGCGTTTTCCCTTCCAAGTTACAACTTCTTGAAATTTACAACAGAGAATGCGTCTTTCCTACGTACTATGGTAATTGCTCTATAAACACTTCTCATTGGGACTGCCATGTTCAATAACCCTATCTTGTGCTACTAAAGCACCTACTACAAAAATGTGGCCACTTGCTGTGTAACAATCTCAGAGTGGTCATTACCTATATCCTCTAATTTCCCAGCACAATTGTGCATCATACTTAGGAAGAGCAATGTTTTCATTTCAGGCTATAAAAAAATCTAGGGAGTTGTCCATACCATGGAAAGTATGATTTAGTGCCCCGCTTAGATGCTCATTAGATGTCTCACCGCCCTACCCTTTCTGTTTTCTTGTATTTATATTATAAACACCAAAAATTGTATATATTGAAAAAAAATTTAAATAACGCCTAGAATAGCCTTGTTAGAGGGATTAGAAGATAAAATTATAGAAAAATCCCAGTGTTACTGTTATGTGGTTTGATTTTGTTTGGTTGAACAATAAGGGGCACATTTACTAAGGGTCGAATATCAAGGGTTAATTAACCCTCGATATTCAACCATCGAAGTAAAATCCTTCGACTTCGAATATCGAAGTCGAAGGATTTACCGCATTTACTTCAATCAAACGATCAAGGAAAAATCGTTCCATCGAACAATTAAATCCTTCGAAACAACCGATTCCTTTGATCAGAAATTGCTTAAAAAGCTTATGGGGAAGGTCCCCATAGGCTAACATTGGTGCTCGTTAGGTTTTAGGTGGCGAAGTAGGTAGTCAAAGTTTTTTTTAAAGAGCCAGTACTTCGAATATCGAATGGTCGAATAGTCGAACGATTTTTACTTCGAATCGTTCGATTCGAAATCGAAGTCGTACTCAAAGGTCGAAGAAGCCAATTCGATGGTCGAAGTAGCCAAACAAAAACTTTGAAATACAAAGTTTTTTTCATTCTAATCCTTCACTCAAGCTTAGTAAATGTGCCCCTAATATTTTGCCCATGTCTGAATCTTGCAGTATTTGCTAGACTCAGATAAGACCAAGTCCTAAACCAAATGCCAGATTCAGTATATCTGTCGCAGGCTTAAAGGGAGACTGTCATGGGAAAAAAATGTTTTTTACAACACGCATCAGTTAATAGTGCTCCTTCATCAAAATTCTGCACTGAAATCTGTTCTCAAAAGAGCAAACAGATTTTTTTATATTTAATTTTGAATCTGACATGGGTCTAGACATATTGCGAGTTTCCCAGCTGCCCCTAGTCATGTGACCTGTGCACTAATAAACTTCAGTCACTCTTTACTGTTGTACTGCAAGTTTGAGTGATATAACCCCCCTACATCCCCCCCCCAGCAGACTAAAAACAGAACAATGGCAAGGTAACCAGATAGCAGCCCCTAACACAAGATAACAGCTGCCTGGTAGATCTAAGAACAACACTTAATAGTAACATCCAGGTCCCACTGTGACACATCCAGTTACATTAAGTAGGAGAAACAACACCCTGCCAGAAAGCAGTTTCATTCTAAAGTGCTGGCTCTTTCTGAAAGCACATGACCAGGCAAAATTACTTGAGATGGCACCTACACACCAATATTATAACTAAAAAAAATATACTTGCTGGTTCAGGAATTGAATTTTATATGGTAGAGTGAATTATTTGCAGTGTAAACAGTAATTTAGAAATAAAAATCATAACAATCATGACAGAATCCCTTTAACAATTAAGAAAAGTTCATTTGTGCACCGAACAAATTAACATTTAATTCTGCTATTAGTTCATAGAATTACCCTTAATTCATATATGTGGAAGTAAAGCAAAGAATATTGCCCCATAGCATCAGATATTTGTAATCCTGCTGGATACCTTAGTATGTAAATAGTCTTGAATTTGACTTTTACCATAGCCCTCATCCCCAGTGGGATTCCTTGGATAGAATTTGGTAAAATAATGGTGCAGTATTATTACTGAATGCTTAATTCTTAATGCTTTTGATTCTCAGTCTTTGTTATAAAAGTGCATGTGTATTAATTTCAAAAAGTAGCAGTTAAAACTAAACACACTATTCTAGGATTTATCATTTATCTTTTTACTTTGTTGTATACAATGGAAATCCCTTTGGCTAAACCTGATGTTTCTTCTTTTTATTTGTCAGGTGTGTGCTCATAGATCTTTTTAAAACCTTCCTAGCTTTAAACCTGTAAACCTGCACTTTTAGGTTTAATGATAACATGTGACTGAAGCAGCTTGTGTTACCAAGGAAACGGCTTTTTGTCTCCAGTGCAGTTTGAAAATAGAGGCTTTTGCATACTTAAAATGTAACTTCCTAAGCCACCATACGAAAACAGTTGACCAATAAAAAGTGATGGGCAGGAATTTGCGGCGAATTTCATTGTTTTGTCGGTAGTGCATAAAGTTGCGAAACTGCAGCAAAAATTTGTCAGCGTCAAAAACATTTGGACCCATGTCGGAATAGTCGCTTGCGTCAAAACTGTAGCACGTCAACATTATTTGGATGCCCATTCACTTTAATGCAGGTTTCAAATTTTACGCGAATTGATGCGGAGAAGAGATTCTTAAGAGGGGATATAAGTGTCCCGTGAATAACTAGTAGACCGCCAGTTATTAAAAATAAAGGAAATTCTTTTATTGTTCTTTTACACAATCTGTCAATCCAAATTATACCAACAGGCAATTCTTCAAACATTCAGCATTTGGCCACCTCTCTTCCAGGACACTAGCCTCCTTGTTACTTACAGGATTTCCAGGTATTAACTTCTTATACCAATGGGCCGCACATGTTCCACTGCCCTCGATGGGATCTCACTATCCCCACATGTCCTCAGCAACATGACGCTCCTCACTGGCACCCCCTTGCTATTCCGGACAGGACTTTTCAAGATGGCCACAGTCCCATAGCCCTCTCTTCTACTATCCTGTTTCCTATCACTTCATCCCTAACTGGTAGAGGATCTACCAGAAGGCTACTTCCACTTTCTCCTGGTTGGGGCTCTTAACTGCCCTTACTATCTTTTCCTAACTGTCTTGTACACCTAGTGCACACTACAACAGAACTTTCCTAATTCTGGCTAAGCCTACTACTTACTTCAGGCTCTTCTTCCCTCCAGCAGATGTTATTCACTGGACCACACCCACCTACGAATGGCCACACCCTTGGTTTCTTGCCTCTATTTATACCTATTTTACAATTTTAAACCTTCAAAACTCATATAGACACATAACAGGCATTTTCACAGTGGCTGGTCGTCTGGGTGAATTTTTTTCCTCTTCAGGGCAGAGACACACGCTCAGATTCGGGAGATTAGTCACCCAGTGACAAATCTCCTCTTCTTCGGGTGACTAATCCCCCCGAACTGCCTTCCCCTGCCCACCCGCCAGCTAAAATGCAAATCGCCAGCGGGATGGCACTTGGACCGAACTCGGCCAAAGTTGCCTGACAAGGAAACTTTGGGGCAACTTTGGGAACCGAATCGCTCCAAGTGCCTTCCCACCGGTGATTTACATTCTAGCCAGCGGGAATGCAGTTTAGGGAGATTAGTTGCCCGAAGAGGGGCGACTAAAATCTCCTCGAATATGAGCTTGTGTCTCTGCCCTAAGAAACAAATTGGAGAGGCTTCAAATGGATGTTATCGCCCTCCTCTGGAGTAATTAGCACTTAGGCAGGTTTCATTTAGACAAAAATTAAAAATGCAGCCACCAATAGGAGACATAATGTGCCAATATGCCGAAACAGTCCATTTCTTTATCATGAAATATGGTTGATGACAGGACATTGTCAAGTTTCTAGTGTTGATTATGACTGTTGTGTTGTGGAACCAGGCTGCCAATCAACTGGATGTGCTGAAAGAGAATCAGAGAGAGAAAACACAGCCCCAAAGCTTTACAGTCTGAGAGCATTTGTGGTACAGTGATCACATATCCAGCAAAACCAGTTTGCTCAGAAATAGTCATGATAGTGTAATTGTAACAGTAATAGTTTTGCTAGTACAGTGGTCATGGTACATACTGTAGTTTAGATTAAAAGCCACATGAAGTATTGGGAATAAGAAGACAACTCTAACAATATGGTTAAAAATATTCTCAACTTATTGTAACGACACACAACAGTATGTAGCACCATTTCTAAAACAAAATAAAGAAAATCATTGATGATTTACATCCAAGAACCAAGCCAAATAAACGTAATACTATTTAAGCCTATAAAGGGAAATCATTAAGTTGCCAGTCTCACAGAGTTTCATCAATAAACCCCCCCCCCCCCAAAAAAAAAAGATGGTGTAAATTGCTTAGAGGATATTAGTGCAAAATATTAATGGCTGACTCTATAAATGTTAATAAAAATATCTGGGGCTGGAAAAAAACTAGATTGGTAATGATTAGACTTACTCAAGAAATCATTCTGCTTCCCCTAGAGCTAAAAGCACAAATTAGGATGTGGCATTTAGCAAGATGTGTATGCTGATCATTGAAGTGTATCCAGTCTACATCACACAAGAATATAATTGATAGTGTTCGGGCAATCTGAGGGAAAGCAGAACTGGGAAACGTTGGATTAGGACATGACCTCTTTTTTTTTTGCACAGTTTAAACAGGCAAATTGCAGACAAATAAATATTGCTTCAGAGTCCCATGCATTTTCATGATGTAAGGGTCAGATATGCAACAGCTCTGCTCAAGCAAAAGAAATATCCTTGCTAGAAGCTGCAGAAGCAACAAATAATAGTGATAAAGTTATTAAATGATTGCAAGTAAATCATTATGAACAGTTGGCAAAAAAGATCAATTCCTGTAACTAATATACAGTATATCTAATGTTTCACCAATTGTATGTACAAATGTATATACCCCCATATTACTCCATTTGGTCTGAAATAATTAATACTATGAAAGCAACACTTGATTGTGTTCTGCTTCCATGAAGTGAAGTGAGACTCCCTTTGGCAGTGGCATAACCCCAGCTCTTCCCTCATCTTCACATAGTCACATGTGACCTTACTCCTAATTAACCACTATTAAGTACAAACATACTAATAATTAAATAACCCTTAAAAATAGTGCATCCAATGTGAATAAATTATTTAAAAGTCCAATTCTTACAAAAATCCAAATAGTGTGGCAAAAAGTCCAAAGTCCATATTTAAAAATATTGTATCAAAGGTTCCTGCATGTTCTGATATAGTATTCTAAACATGCTTCATTGTAATATAACATTGCAGTGAATTTTCGCATTTCGCAGCAAGCAAATTAATTTGTGAAACTGCAGCAACAATTCACTGGTGAAAAAATTGTCGCACATAAAAATTGCTGTGCGTCAAAGTTATTTGGACGCCCATTGACTTTAATGCTTTTGGACCAAATAGTTCCGCCTAATAAAAATTGTCGCTCGAGTCAAAATTGACGCGTCTATATATATTTTTTTTATTTTGACTCCAATTGACTTCAATGCGTTTCTCTCAGATTCGCCCATCATTAGTGAAAGGGTTTTTTTTTTTTACAGCGAATGAACTTGAATGACCTCAAAACTTATTTAAGAAAAAACTCGAACGTCTAAAATTCAAACAAATATTACTGACCTGAAAACTTGAATTCGAATTCAAATGCAATTCGAATTGAGTTTTTTCCATAAAAAAACTTGAATGTCAGGAAGGCTATCAACATCTTCAAATGGTTCAACAGACCTCTATCATTGACTTCTACATGAACTTGGCAGGTTTTAGGTGGCAACCTATCGAACTGGAGTTACTTCCAGCATCAAGGTTTGATAAATCTAAAATTAATTTGGACTTTGGAGTTTTTGATTCCAAAATTCAAATTGGAATTTATCATTCAAACCTGAATAAATCTGCCCTAAATGTTTAGAGTACAAAGACTTCTGTGTCACCAGCAACCTCACGAGTTGCATTGTCTGCCCAGCTGAAGAATGTTTAAAAATACTGTTCTGTTTTATTTTTCAGATGGATATACTGTAGGTTTATGTTTTAAGAAATTATTGAACAGCCTCTATACTGTTGAATCCATTTGATAGATAAATTCCTACCTTCGTTTTTTTAAAATTGCAGATATCTGACATGGGGCTAGACATGTTGTTGCATTCCCCAGGTGCCCTCAGTCATGTGACTTGTGCCCTGATGAACTTCAGTCACTCTTTACTGCTGCCCTGCATTCTGGAGTGATATCACCCACCCTCCATCATAAAGTGCTGGCTCTTTTTGAAAGCACATGACCAGACAAAATGACCTGAGGTGGCTGCCTACACAACAATATTGCAACAAAAACTAACTTTTTGGTGTAGGAATGAAATTTTATGTTGCATAGTGAATTATTTGCAGTGTAAACAGTGTAATTTAGAGATAAACATTACACCATAAACATCCTACAGACAAGGAAAACTCTGACATTGTGCCCTCATTTGCTTCACTATGTACACACTAACACCCACCATAACATGTTGGGAAAAATATGCAAATGCATACCACAGGGCTTATAAGAACCGATTCATAGAATCCACATCCACAGAGAGTTATCCTATGTTATAATTAAAATGAGAAGTGATGCAGAAAGCTTGCAGTTGAAAATCATATTGGTCTGCTAATCCTATATTAATATTTGCGAAATGTGGCAAGTTTGGATATGGTAATGTTTGTCAAAAAGAAGTGTAAAAGCTGAGGAGACAACTCATGTCCAGAAAATACAAAGGCAGCCCTGGGCTTAAAATGATACTTCACATATTATTCACAGGCAGGCAATGAAGGAGGTGAGGGTAGGGCATGGCAGGCATAATGTTACAGCCCTGGTTAAAGACAATCTGTTAATAGTAATAAATATTAGGGTTAGCTAAGGATTCTTACTGTATGTATAGTGCTTCTAGAAACAAAGAATTATGTACAGCAGCCTTCTGAAATTAAAGGCTGAAAGCTTAAGCTGGCCATAGACACAAAGATCCGATCGTACGAATCCTTGAGTCGTACGATTTTTGGACCGTATGTGGAGAGTCCCGAAATTCTTCATCCCACGGAGATTGGTCGATTGTACAGGTTAAAAGATTTCTGTCGGCTGCCAATAATATCTCTGCATGTATAGCCTATTGGACGATTTTCAGTGGGAGACTGTCACCAGCTTTGTCGGACATAACTTTCGTACGATTGCTGTCAGGGGCAGAACATCGGCTGATCTGTTCTTTTACTACTTTATTTGATCTGTATGGTTAGTGGCAGGTCGGGAGATGGGGACATCCGATCGTTCGAGGATTCAAACAATCAGATCTTTGCATCTATGGCCAACTTAAGAAACAACTACTGCATGAGCCAATGTGAAAAAAAAATTAGATGAGCCTTTGTCTTTCTGGCCAGAATATGATCAGTTCTCTTTGAAAGTTTTCTTGGTCTTTCAAATTTTGCCTTGACTTCCATGGTTCTGCTTAACAGCCATATCTCCATAATTCTTGGAAGCATTTTATAGGCCATGGTTGTTAAGTGACAGCCCCAAGTTTGGGATTTTGAAAACTCTATTAAGCTCGTTTATTACCAGGTCACAATTGATAATGGCTATTAAGGTCTAATGAGGGAATTAGGGTCAGGGATAGAAACAGTGTTTATCACTGAACAAGTGGAACGTTTTGCAAATGCCACAATTACTTTACTTTGAATATATACCGTACAACATACACAAATATAAATTACCATTACTATTTCACAAAGTACTAAAATCAACAGTTTTCAAATATACTGGAGAGAGAGAGAGAGCGAGAGAGCGAGAGAGCGAGCGCGAGAGAGAGAGAGAGAGAGAGGGAGAGAGAGAGAGAGAGAGAGAGAACAACCCACTGTCTTTATCAAAACCTGGATCCCCAAGGATGCCTCGCTTCAAGGACTATTGTCATGGCCAGGAGAATTCATTAGTTGACGAGGAGATGAGGCTCATCTCAGCAGGCAGCAAACATCTGAGAATCTTGTTTAAATGAAACCTTTAACATGATTGATATTTTGCATTTCATTAACATTTTCTCTTTAACAGGAAAGAGTAAGCATCACTACTTCTTTTTTTTCCTTTCCCAGCTCAAACATATAGTTATCTCAAAGGGCCATTTCTTACTTTCATGTGAGCGGAATTCTGTACTCCATCAAAGAAAGCTTGAAGCAAATAAGAGAAGGTCGTGTTTCATTTTGTCTGGCATTTGGGTTTAACTAAATAGACAGCTAAATAAGAAAAGGAAGCTGTTTTCTTGATATCAAGCAGGTCTGACATGGGAAGGCAAGATAGCCCTTTAGGCAAACTCGAATTCCTTCCTTTAGCTACTTACATATTCCTGGGGTTATTTAAAGTACAGGTATGGGACCTGTTATCCAGAAAACTCGGGACCTGAGGAATTACAGATAACGGATCTTTCTGTAATTTGGATCTTCATACCATAAGTCTAATAGAAAATCATGTAAACATTAAATAAACCCAATAGGCTAGTTTTGCCTCCAATAAGGATGAATTAGTTTGGATCAACTACAAGGTACTGTTTTATTATTACAGAGAAAAGGGAAATCTGTTTTAAAAATTTGGATTATTTGATTATAATGGAGTCTATGGAAGACAACCTTTCCTAAATTCTGAGCTTTCTGGATAATGGGTTTCCAGATAACAGGTCCCACACTTGTTTTCATTTTCAAATGGATCAATAGTTACATTAAAGAAATATAAACCAAATACCGCACGGGGATGTGCAATGCTTGGGGAGAAGGTCAGCTTTAAAAAACGTTTAGTATGCTATAGATGGAAGTAATTTAAGCAGCTTCTCAGTGGGTCTTAGCTTCCTAGTTCTGTCTCTTTCTGAAACTAATAATGAAAATAGCCCCGGCAATGAAAACAACAGGTCAACTGTCAAGGTATCATTTTTTTGTTACTCTTTTTTATTGCCCTTACCTATTCATATTCCATCATGACATCCAGTCTGCTGTTTGGTTGCTTAGACAATTAATTCCTAGAGACAATATAGCAATTACAATGCCAAATGTAACAGCTGCAAAACAACCCACGCCAGTCTGTAAATATTAGTTATATATATATTTATATAACTTTATTCTAGTTTTATCTCATTAAAATGGTATCATATTAGGCATGATAGATCAAGGATTTTTAAGAATCAAATACAGCAACCTGTATGCAAAAAATGTATGAGCATTTCTTTTTCTAAAAATACACTTTTTGCAGCAAAACCAAAAATGAAAATAAGCAGTGAATTGCACAGGAGATGCTAATTTACTGTGGAATAGGCACAAGTGCTTGGAATTTACTATTGTCCTTTTTTCCTTGCGCCAGTTGCACCTTTCTTGGCATATAGAGTGCAAGGTGCAAAACGATGCATTTAGGAATGCAAGGGGGGCCTAAATTGAAAGGGGTTGTTTAAATTAACTGTTGGTATTTTCAGTGCTAGTCCGAGACAATTTGCAAATGATCTTAATTTTTTTTTATTATTTGTGGTTTTTGAATGATTTAACTTTTTGTCCAGCAGCTCTCTAGTTGGGAATCGTAGCAGCTATCTGGTTGCCAGGATCCAAATGACACCAGCAACCATATAAACATATTGTTAAGAACATACATGTGTACATCATATTATATAATGCAAAATATGTGCTATTATTTTATCTTTGCCAATAAAGAATTCATGTAAATAACTATCTTGATCTGACAACGCATATAAAGTGCTTCATATATTTGTAAAGTGCTTCATGTTCCACCTGTAATAAATACAATAAAATCCAATCAATACAAAATATTTACAAATATATGAAGCACTTTATATGCGTTGTCAGATCAAGATAGTTATTTACATGAATTCTTTATTGGCAAAGATAAAATAATAGCACATATTTTGCATTATATGTTCTTAACAATATGTTTATTAAATGGTTAAAAATGTTTTTATATGCACATTTGAGATGACCACCACTAGGGGTCACACTAGTTTTGCCTATAAAAGTTGTACAATCTCTTATGCTAATTGTCACTGAGGAAGGGCCATGCGGTCCTGAAACGTTTGAACATTGAAGTGTTGTGAGCACCATGGAATAAAGTTTGGGATTCACCCGTTTGTAGCAGACAAGGTATTGGCTTTCCATTTATTTTTGACTATTTCACTGGCGAGTGGCTAGGCCAGAGCCTCTACCCAATTCCCCTATCTGGACTTTAATGAATATTAATACTCTGTACATTTATTAATGATATTAGGCTACTGTGCAGTCAGCTTTTCTTGTATTCAACTGGTTTTCAATTTAAGTTACAGGACACATCTAAGTTAGGTCAGGAAGGGCATTGGGGGACTGGGGACTTTTGAAAAGAAAGACAAAGATGTCTAACCAGCACCAGGAATTACAACTCATGTCCCACACTGAGCTGAGTCCCCCTTCTCTAACCCCTGACCTTAGCTGAAACTTGAAAGGACAGTGTTGTGCTGAATCTACATGTGGATATACCGTACATGCAAATAGAAATGAAATGCAAAGAAAAGAAAGTATCTTGTGGAGTTTAAGACTTCTCATTTTCCACCTCTAGTTCTCACTTCTCACTTTTTCTACTCACATGAGTTCCAAATATAAAAGGAAGAGCAGAAATAGAATTTGTGTGTCTATTTAGCACATATTATTCCGTTTCGTTGTGATCATGTCGCGCCTTGACTTGTGAATAAAAAAGCTGTTCAAAGGCTTTGCCACTTTTTATTTGATGACATACGCAGGTGTATTACAGTTAATTAGCGTTTGCTTTCTTTTCTGCCTGGGATAGAGAATTGCCTGCAATATCTAGTGTTACTGTATGCATTACTGTAATGGAAAGGTGCACGCTAAAATAAAGTTGGGGTAGTCTAAAATATAAATGGAACAATACTGCATAGATTAAATAGCAACAATCACAGAAATTGCAAATCAAGGGAGTCATCGGATGAGTGATGACTTCTTCATCCAGGTAATAGTGTGGTGCACCAATTGTAATTCAGTGGATTCTGTTAATTACTGATTGTCTCTGGGTTTTAACCAAATGACTATAGTCAAGGAATTTTATCATAACAAATAAAAAAACAACATAAACCCTCACCCAGGTCCAGAACTAGGAGAAGACAGAAGACGATTGTGTTTAGGGTGCAAAGGTGGAGAGTAAACTGCATACCTTTTGTGCCTGCCTAACCCTACATTCAACCTATCTATAATTCTAGTGTCCAGGAGCTCAGTGATCAGGTATCAGCGTCGGAGCATCAGGATGGGAGGGATGGCAGTTGCATGAGTTGCTGACTGGGGGGTGTCATAATGTGTCAAATAGTGATGGGCGCATTTGTCCCGAAACGCGAATTTCGATGCCAGTGTCATTTTGCGGGCATCAAAATAGATGCTGGCGTCGGAATTGTTGCCGGCGTCAGTATTCGCGGCAAATTTGTGAATTTATTCACCAGCGGCGAAATGCTGAAATTCGCAGTTAATTTGCGCCTGGCAAATAAATTCGCCCATCACTAGTGTTAAGGCGGTTGAGTGTGGGCAGTTGCATTCAGTTCCTGTAGTGTTTAACCCTACACTGCCCTAACCGGATCAAGACCCTATGCACAAGCTTTCATCAGATGAGAGATCTACCATTTTAATGAAGACAACCCCTATCAAACCATCTGTGCTAAAAAGGTGCACACACGCATATTATTACTACACTAGTAATTGTTATGCACATGATAAAATAACAATTGCTTTTCTTCCCATCAATATTAAACATAAAAGTAAAAGAAAGTATAAAAAGCTGTGGTATTGTCCACAGACTATACAGAAAAAGGTCTTTGCTTCTTTTGTTCAGACATCAAAATAAAACTGAACAGGCCACTTTTGAAAAAAAAAGAGATCAAAGTAGAATAATTGAAATGATGTGAGCAGTGACACCTTGATATTCATGTGTTTGTCCCTTGATTTAAATAAAAGATGATTTTTTGCTTTGCAGTCAATACGTGTAGAGAGGATATCACCAATAAACAGCAAATCTGGAGGTTCTACTTCGTCTAAATGAGTCAAAATCCTAACTGCCTGCAGGCTGGAACATTTAGTTCGATTACAGTAGTAGTGGGATCCAAATGGCTTCAAAATGACGGTGAAAATCTTTTGCGAGCTCTTCTTATTTGTTATGAAACAAATGATTGCTGGTCTGAGCGTGAGTTATAGTCAGGATTCTTGGATCAATAAATAATGTGGGTAGCATGTGCGAATGAAATACACCATTGTATCCATGGATGCCTGCGTCAGCTTATAGTCACATGGCTTCATCGGTTTCCTGCTGATGTGAGTAGAACAACACAGTCTGTGGTTTTATTTTAGCTGTGATAAATCATAAATCATTTGTAATCATTTTTGTAGAGGTATAAGATCTGTTATCCAGAAAGCTCAGACTTTTCTCTGAAAGGAATAAAACTGCACCTTGCACTTGACCCCCAACTAGCACATAATTAATACTTATTGAAGGCCAACAATCCTATTGGGTTTATTAAATGTTGAAATAATTTTTTTAATAGACTTGACCCAAATTACAGAAAGATCCCTTATCCGGAAACCCCCCAGGTCCCGAGGATTCTGATTAACAGGTCCCAAACCTGTATTTTAAAATTAAAGAGCATTAGAACTAGAATCTGGGACTGAAATATTATGAATATTATTTATAGTAAACAGCAGAAGTATTCATTCACAATCAGTTAAAAGCATTTAAATACGAACAACAGAGCAATGATTCTTGAATCCTTAAAAGGAAAACTATACCCCCAGAACAATGCAGGTGTCTATAAAAAGATATTGCATAAAACAGCTAATATGTAAAACCCTACTTCATGTAAATAAACCATTATCATAATAATATACTTTTTTAGTAGTACTGTATGTGCCATTGGGTAATCATAAATAGAAAATTGCCATTTTAATAATAAGGGCCACCCCCTCGGATCGTACGATTCATGGTGCACACAAACATACCAAACAAACTATACTTGTTAGGTCACATGAGCCAAGTAACAATGTTCTGTCTTTAACTTACGCACTTCTTCCTGTTACAGTTAGAGCTGCAGTATTTCTGGTCAGGTGATCTCTGAGGCAGCACAGAGACCATCACAAAATGGTGGTTCAAGGCAAGAGATGTAACAGGGCAATGTTTACTTAAATATATATTCCAATTTGATAAGATTCTTTAAAATGCCACTTAATATGATATAAACTGTTGCTTAAATATTCATTTTGGGGTAAAGTTTTCCTTTAAATAAAATTTTAGCACATTCATTTCTTTAAAGTGTTTCGATATTAGCTTCACCAATGACAATAGCTAAAAGTATTCAGCAACATTTTTCTTTTTAGTTTTTTTTTTTGGACGACTATTGTCTGTTGCCATGGTTTCCAGGGTTTTGAAGCCAATTATTGTCAACATTGAGAATTAGAAAGTAGCCAAAAAAAGAAAAAAAAAAGAAAAAGAGAGCGCTAACTACAAAAGAAACAGTAGAACCCCCTACTACAAACAAGCAATACATAATTTAGGTTATCATTTAACTGTTAAAGTGTACTGGTGAGATTAGTTTCTGTGTAAAGGACTTTAGTACAATACATTTATTTTAAAAGACAAAAAATTACACATATTTGAAAATTGGGATTATAATAGGGTTTCATAGATTGTTCAGTTCACTGCTTACAGCCCCTCTAAATAGAATACGCAGGTCAAGATTTAAAGTGGTTGTTCATCTTGCAAACACTTTTTTTTAGTTCGGTGGTTTTCAAATTGTTCACCAGAAATAAATACTTTTTTTCAATTGCTTTCAATCTTTATTTTTTTACCGTTTTCCCAAAATTTAAGTTTAATGCTCCTGTCTCTAATGTTTCAGTGTGGCAGCTCAGTGATGTACTAGCAGATTCTGAACTATTACAATTTGCTACATTTAGGGGCACATTTACTTAGCTCGAGTGAAGGATTAGAAGGAAAAAAACTTCGAATTTCGAAGGTTTTTTTGACTACTTGGACCATTGAATTGGCTTCTTCGACCTTCGACTACGACTTTGAATCGAACGATTCAAACTAAAAATCGCTTGACTTTCGACCATTCAATAGTGGAAGTACTGTCTCTTTAAAAAAAACTTCGACCACCTACTTCGCCACCTAAAACCTACTGAGCACCAATGTTAGCCTATGGGGAAGGTCCCCATAAGCTTTCTAAGTATTTTTTTATCAAAGGAAAACCGTTCAATCGATGAATTAAAATCCTTCGAATCATTCGTTTGAATCGATTGAACGAAATGCGGTAAATCCTTCTACTTCGATATTCGAAGTCGAAGGATTTTACTTCGACGGTTGAATATCGAGGGTTAATTAACCCTCGATATTCGACCAATATTAAATGTGCCCCTAAGTTGATACATTTCTCAGCAGTATTTGTAGAATATTAGCAACTATTGTATCAATTCTAGCAGCTGCTTTGAATAAAAGTCAGGGATTCTGCTCAGCAGGGACAAAGATAGCAAATGTAACAACTAAATGTATCAATTTAAAACAGTTAGAGTCAACGACCCCCCCCCCAACCAGAACTGCTTAAGGAGGTGAAAAACAAAACTTTACACTTTATTAGAAAAACAGTCACAAATAGATAATGGAAAGCAATTGGAAAAAGTCTTATTTCCAGTGAACTATCTGAAACCAAGTGAACTAAAAAAAAGTGTTTGAACAATCACTTTAAAGAAATAGTAAATTGTGTGAAATGTATATCATAGAAGGTTTCATACTGTACCTTGCTATTTTATGTGCAATGCTCCTACCAGCTATTCTTTGCTAGGGTAAGGAACCTGTTATCCAGAATGCTTGGGATCTTTCAGTAATTCAGATCTTCATACCTTAAATATACTAGAAAATCATGTAAACATTATATAAACCCAATAAGCTGATTCTCCTTCCAATAAGGATTAATAATATCTTAGTTTGAATCAAGTGCAAGGTACTGTTTTATTATTACAGAGAAAGGAAATCATTTTTTTTTTTTAAATGTGGGTTATTTGGATAAAATGGAGTTTATCCGTGTTTTTAGCACTTAGCCATAATCGCATTTGCTCTTTGCCCTCCTAAAAGGAAGCGTTGCAAGTCATTCTGTATGAAACATTGCTCCTGCACTTGTGCCTGTACCACTACCCTGTTCGGTACCTCGAGGCCTCAGGGTCCTAGAGCCGCCATCCGCACGCACATGTCCTCCCCCCTGCTTGCCCCCCGTCGCGAGCGTGCGCATGCGCCATAGCGCCAGGGAACTCAGTAACTCAGGGTTACTAATATAGTTAAGGATGCAGCAGATCGACGTGCTGCCCCTAAAATTTCACTGCCCTAGGCCCGAGCCTTTGTGGCACAAATCCGGGACTGCCACTAGTATGACCACATATCTCATATATCCAGAAAAAAGCCAGCAGCACACCGAATCTAGTTGCATATGGGCTAAATAAATTTTCATCTTTGAACACATCTACAACTAGATTCGGTGTGCTGCTGGCTTTTTTCTGGATATTGATTTGACCCATTGACAGGAGTGGGTCTCACAGTACAGCACCTGACACTACAAAAGTGTGATTTGGGAAGGTGAGTGCTCCACATAATTGAGCACATATCTCATATATGTGATTTTTATGATCTTTTACCTTTTATTAGAACGTTGGTAAGAGAGACAACATTTTAGAAAAACAACTAAGATATGGGTTAAACCTCTCTTTATAATAATTATTAGAAGAACATGGTATTAAATGGTATTAAATACTGCATTTTCACCATTTATCAGTGCTGGAGATATAACATTATTATTATTATTATCAAAGCTCGGTGTAATGATGCTGCATCAATTCTATTTTCCAGAGATAACACCAAGAGCTGATATACATTTGACTGCATATATCTTTCTGTATTTAACATGTTCATGTAACGCATTAGATACACTTCTTCTGCATGCCACATGAACCATATCTAAACATATATGATAAAGCAACGCCAAGCTCTTGATTTAACAGTGTTTATTTTTCATTTACAGTATCTGCATGATTAGAATGTGCTGGGGAAGAAAACACTTAGCCCTAAATGCAGAAAATTTGATGTAAGATAATTAGAAGTTTGTGCTTGCCAAATGCTGTCATTTGCTGGCATACAGTAAGAGATGCAACTAAAGAAGAGTGGGCTGTCACTGGCTCTAAAATTCCCTAGTGTTTGAATATATTAAAAAATACTGCTTCCAGGCACATTCACCTTGAGGACCACACTTACAGCTTACATTTGCTACCAGGCTGTACATTAAATATGATAATGTATGAATTACAGCCTATATACCTACAGTACCTCTAAACTGGGTTAGGTGGACTCATTGAATATATGGCAATTCATAAGACATGAATAGTGATGGGCAAATTTATTCGCCATGCATGGACTCGCATCGAATTTCTGCATTTCGCCACCTGCAACTTTTTTCATGAAAATGATGCAAAAATTAGCCGCCGAAAAAATTAACTGTGACAAAAAGTCGCTAGTGTAAAAATTGCTGCGCATCAAAATTATTTTGACACCCATTGACTTTAATGCATTTGGACAAAAAAGTTGCACGTGCAAAAATTGTCATGCTCTAAAAATTGTCACGCGTCAAAGTTATTTTGACGCCCATTGACTTCAATGCGTTTTGGGAATTCTTCACTGTTTTACCAATTTTTTCGCAGTTTCACAAATTTTTCGGGGAAGCGAAACGGGGAACAGATTCCCCCATTGCTAGACATGAATAACAATTAAAACTCAAGAGGAATTTATTAAATATTAGGGAGCTGGTATATAATGGATACTGTATATAACAGACCATACAGTGTGCAGCATCTTTCTGGACTGGGTCAGGTCTCCGGGTATTAAGGAAGGAGAAGAAAAGTACTCAATAAGCGAAGGCCTATGGCCTAATAGGCATTCAGATTGCTGCTGCTATTAGTACTGGATCACTTTTGGTTGTATTACATTATTGTCAGTGGGAAGCACTACAAGCAGCCATAAACTCATAACTGAATAGAGTAGCATTAAAAGCAAGGGGATATAAAATTCAAATGACTTCCCTCCAATCACAAGCAAATCATTATCATGGGCGGTATCAGCTTGCATTGAGTTGTTCCTTTCATTAACAAAACAACTCCTTCTTCTAAAATATTTTCAGCTTGTTAAGTTGTATTGTTTAAAGCAACAATACTTGGGAAAAAATCTGACTAAAGTACAGAAGTGTTATATGAGCCTTCCATCTGTGAGAGTGACTTCCCTGAAGAGGATAAGGTGTTGAGTCAAGAGAAGACTACTGTGAGGTAGTTGGCATGAAAGTGGCCCCTGAAATATCTGATACCTCCGATAGATCTAAGAAACTGGGTCAGGTCTTTGGGTAAGGCCAATGTCAGGGTCTCGGGTAACAGTAATGACACATACACTATTGACAGTTTTGCTGTTCAGGCATGCCAGGGCATATGGCATGTTTTTCTGTCTCTGACATCATCCAGCCCAGTTACAGGCTGGAGAGCCATCCGATTGGCTGGGTGCCCAGTGCATCCCTGGGTGAGGAGAAGGACCCAAGGGAAGTGCCTGATTTTGGAGCCTAGGCTTACTGACAGCTGAAAAAAGAAGCCCCTGCTGCAGCAGCAGCCTGCCAGAGAGAGGCTGAGTTTTGTTCTTAGCTGGGCAGATTTTAATTTCAGCTTAGAAGGAAATGTTGCCCTGCATTCTCTTCAGTGGTTGGATGCCAGTTGCAACACTTTTGTATCCCCTGTGTGAGGACAGGTGTTTCTTGTGAGCCTGCCACGTGGGAGCTACAGCCTATATCCTAAAGGAGAGGTACATTGGGGCAAGTACCACTACCTGGGGAATAAAGTGACATTTCATGTGAACTGAACTGTGTTGTTAATCCGGAGTGGAGAGAGACTGTGCAAGTTGCATTGCCCTGCTTAACATTCTTTGCTTTATTCTTTATATAAAGTTTCTCTTGGTTTATAGCAAACTGTGTGTTTTATGTTCCTAGTGGAATTCGCCTGAGGTGTGATCCTCAGTGGTCACTAGGTGGAGGAATGGCTCTGTAAATCCCAATTCCCAGTATATTTCATACGCAAAGAGAACTCCATGCCCTGTTTTGCAAGGGGTTAATCACTATTTAAAAGAGAGTGTGGCCAAGAGTTATACTAAATATCTAAAATTAAGAAGACAAGCCATAACAATAAAGTTTTGCTTCAGTCTCATGTTATTAGAAATTCTCATTATTCAGCAAAGAGGATTAGAGGAACGTCAGTTGTGGATTACAATGATTGCAAAAGCACAACACATTACAACTGGTTAGAAGTAAAAAAGGGATTTCAGTATTATTCTTCAGACAAGAACTACAGAAGCATGACTGCTTTTAGTCCACATTATAGCTGAAATGGATTTTAAAAACATTTTCTACAAAGACAAAAAAAATTTACATTTTCCAACATGTCCACAAAAGAGACATTCACTTACATTTGTATCGGGAAATTTGTCATCTTATTAGCAATGAGATTTCTCTCAAGTATTTCAGAAAATAAGATTTGAAACAATATTCTGTAATTTTAAAGCATTCACTGGAATTTACAGCAAATGCAATTTAAACTATTGACACAGTAGACTAACTTATAACAATAGAATTAATAGACTTAATTTATTATGTCACCCATTGAAAAGAATAACTGAAATCATGAACTTTCTATAGCCATAGAAGTGCTTTCTACATCTATCTACTGGCATTCTGGACCCCTCTTCTTTCCAGGAGAAAGTTGTGTAATCTAAAAAGAAAAAATAAGTGATTGTATAAATGTGAAGCTAAAGTAAGGGTGAAATTAGAAAAAAAATGCACAGATAAAAGCTTTAGGATTTAAGTGTTTGTGAGTAGAGTATAAAAAAATATAGGGCAGTGCGTTTTTGGTGTAGAATGTGTGCCTGTGTGGTTATATGTGCGTATTATCGGCAGACTAGATTAGATGATGGCCTTAATACAATTAGCAAGAATGCTTTAAGTGATTTTTAAGTGATTGCCATTGCCATTAAAAGACTACATGTAACTCAGGAGTATACAGAAGAAGATTAACCTGGAGTAGACATGGATAATTGACATCTACATAAAAATGTGAATTGGAAGAGTGAAAAGAACATTGGAACCTTGAGAAACATCAACAGATAGTAACGTGTGAGTGATAAGAAGATAGAGCCAGAAAGAGCAATGGCAAAAAGATAAATTATAAACCAAGAAAGAGCAGCATTGCATGTGAATAGAGTTTAAGATATCTAGCAGGAGTCAGTGGTCAACCTTGACTGTGGAGAGAACTTAAATGATAAGTATGGAGAAAGGAGGAAGATTTTCAGGAGGGCAAATGTCAAATATTAGGTTTTTAAAGGACAGTGACTACTATAAAGATGTTCCATTAACAAGTCAAGTGAAAAGATCTGTTGTAGCAGCACATCATAAACTTGACAAGTAGGAAGTCAGGACAAATCAAATTCTTCTTCCATGGACATTCAGATTATTGTAAGGGGGTTAAAACATTTAGACTTTTTGCATTGCTGGTCTCTCTAACGTTGTTTTTGGCAAGTGATTTGGTGACAAATGCAGCAACATTCCATCCACACCCTGTGGAAACTATACAATAGCCAAATGCAACAATCTGCCAATGGAATAACTAGCTGTCATCTATCTGTGGCCAATAAAATCGATCATCTCATGTCATCACATTAAAACTGACTGATTTCAATTGGGTTTGTAGCTGTGTAACAATTGGAGGGGAGCATTCCTGTTCTAGAAACAAGATTATCTCCTTTATGATGTGTAATCAGGTTATATAATCAGAGCATGACTGATGATACACAATATCTAGGCTCTTGGGTTTATTTGCCATAAATGGGAAAACAGGAAATAAAAGTCATGGGAAATGTCATTGCTCACAAAACTTCTTTCTTTATTAAAACCAATTCATTATTAAACACCTCCTTCTAGGTGATAGTGTGTTATGCCAAAATTAACACACTACCCAGTTTCAAATTTACACTTCAAATGAAAATCCCCCAGTGAAACTGTGCCACTTGCTGTGCGTGAAATTGCACTTAAACTGTTATATCTTTATACAATGTCTGCTGCCAAGTGCAACATTTTATTCAATGGCTGTATGAAAAAAAAATATTAATTAGCCATTAAACGGCTGTAACATCAAGATTAAGCTTAGAACATAAGAGATGCAACATTATTATAGATCATTTTATACATTACCTACTAGTAAAAAGTAACTAGTTTTTTGGGACTTAGAAAAATTTTCAACAATTTTTGAAGAAACACCTATCTACTCTACACTACACTCTGCACTTCGCCTGGTCTGAGCTGGTGAAAAGAAGTCTGGCGCAAGAGGTAACATCCAGTAAAATCCGCAAGTTAGTGAATTAGCGTAGCTACATCCCGTCGCCAGAGCGCAACTTCGCCTGGCGCAAGAGTGCGAAGTAGCGCTAGAGTTTACGAATTTACGCCAGGGACCGTTAGTAAGTCGTCGAAGTGGTAAAATGACATCACGCTGGCGAATTTTCGCTAGTGTTAGCCACTTCGCCCTTTAGTTAATTTGCCCGAAATTGTGCGGCCTCGCCAGAAATAGGGGCCTGCAGCTAAACGCCAAAATAGGGGCATCCAGCAAACTATTGCAGGGAAGTAGTATAGCAAAAATACTTTCATGTTTTGTATTTGTATCCACAAATTGTTCTCAAAATTTACCCATATTTAACTTCATCTATACTAACATAATACTAGTTCACACAGGGTTAACACATACATTTCTCTCAATGAAATAATAAGAGAAAGACTTCTAATGGATAAAAAAAACCATATGACCCAGCAGTTTTGAAAGGTCAGCATTTTCTGCCCTCAACTTCCCAACTCTCATTAAGCCATCTCTCATGTCTTAGCACGGTGTGCTCATAATGTCTTTGCCTGGAAGCTTATACAAGCATGAAGTGATCGGTCAGATGAATTCAGAATGACTTATATAATCATAACCAGCATACAAAAACATGTTTTTATATAATATACAGTGTATATACCTATATATATATATATATATATATATATATATATATATATATATATATATATATATATAATATATATACAAAAAGCACAAATAAGGCAGCACTCACGTTATGCAAAAAAAGTATATTAAGTGAAAAAAAAATTTCAGGCTATATTTCAGGCATGCAACGTGCCCTTTGTCAAGCCTTTGTAGTATAACATGCAAATATACAAGGTCATATGTTTTTTAAAGGGATTCACAGGAAGTGACATCAGTGTTTCATTCATGCTTATAATCTATACATATCACTGTTCACATTGTAGTCTATACATGTTGCCTATACTCCAAAGGAAACAACAGCAATTTCTCTCCATGGGGCAAATTCACTAACCTCCGAAAATTCGCCAGGACAACGCTGATTCACTAAAATCCAAAGTTGCGTCCAGGGCGCCGAATGCTGGTGAAGTTGCGATAACGTTACTGCACCAAATGAAGTACAGTTACGCTAGCATTGGCTAATTTGCATACGGCGGGAAGTTAAAGTACAATGGACGTATATGTTGCAGCAAATACATTACACTACACAAGCCCGGGAAACCATAATAAAATAAAGTTGTTATATTGCCCTACACATGAGCCCAGTGTATATTTTATGTGCCATATGTTAGGAAATATAGGGGGGAAGCAGGTTACCCCAAAACATTTGTACTTTCTTTTGCAGCCTATCACCCTGAAAAAAGGAAAAGTTGCCAGTGTTTTTTTGCAACTATTTTTTTAGGAAGTCCTATCTACTCTATTGGACTTCGCCTGGACTGAGGTGGCGAAGGCAAGTCTGGCGCAAGATGAAACGTTCAGTAAAATCTGCATCCTAGTGAATTTATGTAGTTACGTCCATTCGCCAGAAGGCAATTTCGGCAGGCGTTAGGGAGCGAAGCACCGCTAGAGTAGCTAGTCGCTAGCGAAGTTACGCCGGCGTCCGTTAGTAAATTGGCAAAGTACCGAAATTTTCGCACGCATTAGTCAATCTTTGCTCCCATATCTTCCTCAGGCTTTTCATACTACACACTTCATATATAGTGCAATCTACAAACTTATCTAATTGTCAGCGTTATTATGCAAGATAGTTACAAAAAAAGGTACAAGTCATAGTCCCTATTCAACCCTTTTGGTTGCAATGAGTTTAATTTGTGTATCCACCATACTTCCCTCTGTTTCATTTGTAGTTCCCTATGTCCTCCATGTTTATATGGAGGGACCATTTCCAACACCATCAATCTAAGTTGGTCGGCACTACAGTGTATGTCCCTTTTCTATAAAGTGCCTTGATATTGGCTGATTCATGTTACCTAAGTTTATGAAGGATCTATGTTGGGCAATACATGATTTAATCATCTGTGTGGTCTCACCTATATAGATGAGACCACACGGACAAACCAACACAAAAACCACATACTTCGAAACACACATAAATTGATTCCTTAAATGTGCAACATACCCCCTTTCGGGATGTATAAAATCATTCCCCTTGAGTACATAGGGGCACTGTTTTGGCAATTCCCTTACAAGGCTGTGCACCACAAAACTCATACTAACTAAAGGAGAGTGCTGTTATTTTGTGTTCTTTTTCTATATATATATATATATATATATATATATATATATATATATATATATATATATATATATATATATATATATATATATATATATATATATATAGAAAAAGCACGTAGTACCGGCACTCCCAGGATTTGCATGAAAGACTCAAAAGTTCAATATATTGAAATAAGTGAAAAAGGTTTATTAAATCCGACGTTTCGGTTCCTCACAGGAACCTTTCTCAAGGACAAACAGTGCTGAACAGACAGTGACAGTTTAAATACCCAAAATGGCGCCAAAACAGTTGCTAGGCAGCCCCTGACTCCACCCCCCACCCCCTTAGGTGATAGGATCCAAGTATAGCTAGTCCATGTGAACTGGGGAACACACCGGTGTATATACGTATACATAAAGAGCATGAGTAAATCAAATAAAAAAATCAAATGGAAAATAAAAGGGGACGCACACCGGTCATAGCAAAGGGCCTCATGATCTGTGACCTTCCTAATAGGCCCACTCAAGCATAAAGTCAAAAAACCGAAACAGACCGTATGGGTGGTTAGTGGCGTCGTATCTCCTATTCAGGATAGTGTGTAGGCTGCAATACATTGCCTAGCCCTGGTACTGCATTGGTGGGTGGGCCAATCTAGCGAATTAGCCGCGGGTGTAGGCAATATACTCTGTCTTGATCCGCTGTCTGCGTGTACATCGCAGACGCATATCAGACACATATCATACGTATCCCATCTGTCTGCCCCTTGGCCGTTCTCCTCAGAGGGCATTGAGCGTCCAATATCCGCCCTCGCAACAGCTAAGGGCCAAATATGGACAAACAACACCTAGGCCCACAGTGCCAGGACTGGCCCGTGTGCACTTTGAGTGGCCCGTCTTGGGGTATTAAGATTTGGGATAAAGTATTATTGCCATTTACCCCTAACCACATACCAGTACCCACTGTTACGAGTAAAATAACCACACCCAGGGAGGTCATGTGGTGAGCGCATCGCCTGCATTGAGTGCCTAGTCCTAACGTCTTGACCAGAGCCCACTTACATGCGTCCGAGACCTGTTGGTGTGCATATGGGGAAGTAGAAAAAACATAGTTTAAAACAATGGGTGAGCTACTAGTGAACCAGAACAAAAGCACAATAGCACAATCATATATCAGAGCCATTAGGGCATATCAAAGTTCACCATCCATATAGGAATTGTCAATAGAAGCACCCCAATGGAAGGGACTCATTTAGTCCCCTAGGAGACAAGGTATTCAACTTATGGATCCAACGGGCTTCCCTTCGCAAGAGGGCAAGGTCACGGTCACCCCCCCTGGATAGGGGTGGCTGATGATCAATCGCCATACACTTAAAGGTAGGTAGTCCATGGGCTTTGGTGAGAAAGTGTCTGGCGACCGGTTGTAAGGAGTGTCCATCCTTGAGGGCCCTACTGATGGAGGATCTGTGGTTGCTGATGCGTTCCCTGAGTGTGGTAATAGTTTTTCCAACATAATACAGACCACACGGGCAGGTAATAATATAGACCACATATGTTGAGGTGCAGGTAAGTCTATGTAGGATTTTAATCCTTTTGCCAGAGTGGGGGTGTGGAAAGACAGGTCCGCTCAGTAGGCAGCGGCAGGTGGTGCAATCTGGGCACCTATAACAACCCAACTTGGTGTATTTGGTTAGCCAATTGGTCGAATTTGGGCATTGTCCCTTAAAGTCAGTGACCATTAGGATGTCCTTTAAATTCTTGCCCCTTTTGTAGCCCATCATAGGGTTAGGGGCCCCACACATTGAAAGAGATTCATCCATGTTAATCATGGGCCAATTAGATTTAATTGTCGTGGCCAATTTTTTGGTGGCAGTTGTGTAAGTGGTGGTGAAGATCAGTGGGGTAGGGCCCTTAGGTGATAATGGTTTCTTTTGTAGTAGGGAGCCCTGTGTATGTAGCTTTGCTCTTTGTAATTGGGTCTCTAATAGGTGGTGGTCATAGCCCCTATTAAGGAATCTGTCGAACATCGCCCGAAGCTGAGCGTCAGCCGTTTGTGGATCACTGTTGTTCCTAATAACCCTGATAAATTGGGAGTACGGAATGCCCCTGATCGTAGCGGGTGGGTGGCTACTGGCCGCATGCAGAATCGAGTTGCGATCTGTCGGTTTGCGAAACAACCTAGTACCCAAACCCCCTTGGTGTTTGTATATGTTAAGATCGAGAAAGTCAATTTCTTGGGTGTGATAGGCCAAAGTTAGTTTGATGGGGGTGTCAAGGTCATTAAGGCCTTGATGGAATTCTATTAAAGCTTGCTCGCTGGCTGTCCAAATCATGAACAGATCGTCAATGTAACGAAAGTATAGTAGGATTGACTGACCTATCCAGGGTGAGATGTGTATAGTTTCAAAAGCTAACATGTATAAGTTGGCGTATGCTGGAGCGAGGGCACTTCCCATGGCTGTGCCCGATGTTTGTAGGTAAAAGGAGTTTTCGAAGCGAAAAAAATTCCTTGTGAGTATCAGCTCCAGTAATTGTAAAATGAATTCACATGGGGGGTGGCTGCCAGTATTGTTGGACAGGACACTCCTACATGCGGAAATTCCCTGACCGTGTGGGATGACCGTATACAGACTTTTTACATCCATAGTAACCAGGAGGCAGTCTGTGGGGATTACATCCAATGATTGTAATTTTTTGATGACATGTGTGGAGTCTTGGGTGTATGACGGCATAGACGTTACATGGGGCTGTAAAACATGGTCTATGTATGTGGATGCAGGTTGGTACAGGGACCCTACTGCCGATATTATGGGTCTACCCCGATCTGTTCATGATTTGGACAGCCAGTGAGCAAGCTTTAATAGAATTCCATCAAGGCCTTAATGACCTTGACACCCCCATCAAACTAACTTTGGCCTATCACACCCAAGAAATTGACTTTCTCGATCTTAACATATACAAACACCAAGGGGGTTTGGGTACTAGGTTGTTTCGCAAACCGACAGATCGCAACTCGATTCTGCATGCGGCCAGTAGCCACCCACCCGCTACGATCAGGGGCATTCCGTACTCCCAATTTATCAGGGTTATTAGGAACAACAGTGATCCACAAACGGCTGACGCTCAGCTTCGGGCGATGTTCGACAGATTCCTTAATAGGGGCTATGACCACCACCTATTAGAGACCCAATTACAAAGAGCAAAGCTACATACACAGGGCTCCCTACTACAAAAGAAACCATTATCACCTAAGGGCCCTACCCCACTGATCTTCACCACCACTTACACAACTGCCACCAAAAAATTGGCCACGACAATTAAATCTAATTGGCCCATGATTAACATGGATGAATCTCTTTCAATGTGTGGGGCCCCTAACCCTATGATGGGCTACAAAAGGGGCAAGAATTTAAAGGACATCCTAATGGTCACTGACTTTAAGGGACAATGCCCAAATTCGACCAATTGGCTAACCAAATACACCAAGTTGGGTTGTTATAGGTGCCCAGATTGCACCACCTGCCGCTGCCTACTGAGCGGACCTGTCTTTCCACACCCCCACTCTGGCAAAAGGATTAAAATCCTACATAGACTTACCTGCACCTCAACATATGTGGTCTATATTATTACCTGCCCGTGTGGTCTGTATTATGTTGGAAAAACTATTACCACACTCAGGGAACGCATCAGCAACCACAGATCCTCCATCAGTAGGGCCCTCAAGGATGGACACTCCTTACAACCGGTCGCCAGACACTTTCTCACCAAAGCCCATGGACTACCTACCTTTAAGTGTATGGCGATTGATCATCAGCCACCCCTATCCAGGGGGGGTGACCGTGACCTTGCCCTCTTGCGAAGGGAAGCCCGTTGGATCCATAAGTTGAATACCTTGTCTCCTAGGGGACTAAATGAGTCCCTTCCATTGGGGTGCTTCTATTGACAATTCCTATATGGATGGTGAACTTTGATATGCCCTAATGGCTCTGATATATGATTGTGCTATTGTGCTTTTGTTCTGGTTCACTAGTAGCTCACCCATTGTTTTTAAAACTATGTTTTTTCTACTTCCCCATATGCACACCAACAGGTCTCGGACGCATGTAAGTGGGCTCTGGTCAAGACGTTAGGACTAGGCACTCAATGCAGGCGATGCGCTCACCACATGACCTCCCTGGGTGTGGTTATTTACTCGTAACAGTGGGTACTGGTATGTGGTTAGGGGTAAATGGCAATAATACTTTATCCCAAATCTTAATACCCCAAGACGGGCCACTCAAAGTGCACACGGGCCAGTCCTGGCACTGTGGGCCTAGGTGTTGTTTGTCCATATTTGGCCCTTAGCTGTTGCGAGGGCGGATATTGGACGCTCAATGCCCTCTGAGGAGAACGGCCAAGGGGCAGACAGATGGGATACGTATGATATGTGTCTGATATGCGTCTGCGATGTACACGCAGACAGCGGATCAAGACAGAGTATATTGCCTACACCCGCGGCTAATTCGCTAGATTGGCCCACCCACCAATGCAGTACCAGGGCTAGGCAATGTATTGCAGCCTACACACTATCCTGAATAGGAGATACGACGCCACTAACCACCCATACGGTCTGTTTCGGTTTTTTGACTTTATGCTTGAGTGGGCCTATTAGGAAGGTCACAGATCATGAGGCCCTTTGCTATGACCGGTGTGCGTCCCCTTTTATTTTCCATTTGATTTTTTATTTGATTTACTCATGCTCTTTATGTATACGTATATACACCGGTGTGTTCCCCAGTTCACATGGACTAGCTATACTTGGATCCTATCACCTAAGGGGGTGGGGGGTGGAGTCAGGGGCTGCCTAGCAACTGTTTTGGCGCCATTTTGGGTATTTAAACTGTCACTGTCTGTTCAGCACTGTTTGTCCTTGAGAAAGGTTCCTGTGAGGAACCGAAACGTCGGATTTAATAAACCTTTTTCACTTATTTCAATATATTGAACTTTTGAGTCTTTCATGCAAATCCTGGGAGTGCCGGTACTACGTGCTTTTTCTGTTTATTCCCTAACCAGAGCACCCAGGTAGTTTTTGTACATTTTAAGGTGTGCAGCTTGCACCCACCTCTCCCTATATATATATATATATATATATATATATATATATATATATATATATATATATATATATATATATACTGTATATATTTGGGGATGTGGGGAAAACGTCAAAGTCTAATAAATTTATTAATATTTAGACCTGTGAGTGCCTCCACTTTCTACAATTATCGAGATACATTTTGGGAGATGCACCCGGGATTTGGCTGGACATTGGGTGATTGCCGATACTTGATGTATATATATATATATATATATATATATATATATATATATAGACCAAAAAATGACCAGCAACACCAGGATTTCAGTGAAAAAGAAATATATTCATATGTGCATATTTAGCCAACGTGACGTTTCGGTCCTCTCAGGGACCTTTCTCAAGGCAACTATGCCTCCCATTATAACAAGTTTATATAGCCAATAGTGAACAAACAATTAAGGAAGTGACATCACCCTATTAAAGTGGTCAGTGCAGTTTTAAGAACATTAAAAGCTTATGATATGATATACAAAAATTCCCACATATCATTAATAAGGGTGATTAAGATACAGTTATAATATTATATAAAATATATATATATATATATTAACCAAAAATGAAAGCTCATCAGCAAACAAATTGCTGAGAATGTTTCCGCAGAATACTGTATATTGATTTTCTTACACCAACAGTATAGATGCACCTGTCAGTTTATACTGTCACATTAAGGAGAGATAAGTGGAGGATATTATTTGCCATCAATAATGATTCCTAGTCAGCACCTGTTATACCTCTTTCCTGAATTACAGTATATCATGCTATATATACAGTATACTGTATAGGAAGAAAGGAGAACTCTGGAAGTTACTGTAGATCAAAAAGATCCCGAAGATTCAGCGGGTTGGTTTATACTGTATAGGGGATGTGAGCTATTAAGTAAAAGTGATTGGAACAAATTAGGCCCTGTTTAATAGTTAATTGGGTTGGAATTGTAGGTAGTTATTTAGTTCTGGGGCTGTAGTTTGGGAAGGGGTGTATGGGAGCTTTTAAGAGTGTTGTTAGCAGGTAGGGGGAGCTCTGTCGCAGTAGGGGCTCAATGGGATTGAGAGTTCAAGGTTAAAGCATACACAGAGAGGTGTAAGGGAGAGGCCTGTGGATAGACTTTAGCAAGGAGTCTATGTACTCCAATGTAATGTGGAGATCAGGAGGGTGGAGGCTTAATCACAGGCTTGGAACAGTGTAGGTTACGGTAAGCTAATGTGAGAAGTTTGTTATGGCATATGGGGGGAAAATGAAATAAAATTCAGGAGGAGAACAAATTTGCGCACAAATAAGAATGAAAAGTTGCATGTCATAATGTAATATTCTTCATTAGACTTTTTATTGTATTGCATATTGTATTACATTTTAACACCTGCTTGAAGATGTAAACTTTTGGAGCATACGTAACAACACTTTATTACATACTGTACACTGCACAATATCGCTATCCTACTATTGTGTGAGGGGCAAAGTGTTAGTAAAGGCAAAATTGTTCACTTTGTGAACATTTATTCGCATTGAACGATTTTTGTGTTACCGACCAATATTAAATTGCCCCAATAGTTATTCTACTGTGGGCAGCCTTCATCTTATGACTCCCTCACTTTAGGTGCTACATATAAGTTCTGCATTATGCACTTATGGCAGTTTCAGTAGTAGATAAGTAGATTTGGGTACAGTCTGCACAGGTGATAAGTAAAGCAAAATGACTGAATATTACTACTGAAACAATGTGTTTACAGGAGGTACAATGGAGACCTAAACTTTGGATGTTACTAAAACCAGTTAGCATGGTATGGCCATATTGTGGAATACTTAACATGAACTTTGAATTATAGGATGCTAAAACAAGATGGTCACTACATAAAGTTCTACTGTTGGGAAATAGGTCAGATTTTGACATAATTGTTAACTATTGTTGGGTCCCTTTGGAGGCAATATTTTCAGTTATTTAGGTGTCTTGACCAAGGAGAGTGTTCTGGGCAGGCAAGGGAACCGCACATAGTACAGAAAGGACAGGGATCAAGGAGAGTGGTCAAGGGATAGGCAAAGGTCAAGAACAAGGATCAGACAATATTTAAGGGCACTCAGCAACTATGAAAATAGATTCAGTGTAGCAGTGGTCTTTATATGCAGCCTAATGGCTTAAACTGATCACATGGAGCCAGATTAATAACAGCTGAGCCAAGCCATGCCTATTTGCAATTACTAGTATAGCAATGGGAGTGAACCAGGGCCTTAGCTATTTGCTTACATAGAGCAGTGGTAACTCAAAAACACCAGGTCCCTGGTTCAACTTCAGGCAGGATATTACACCTTGCTTCTGTTTCACATCTCTTTTGAGAAGTATGTTATTTTCTTAAGGAGATGCCAACAACCCTTTCATACCTCATTTCATTGTAGATTAATGATGTTCCTTGGTAATAATATTTCCCAATCCAAATAAATTTTATTAGTTGATTGATTATTTATTCATCATGGATATATGGTCATTCTTAACTGTCATAACAGTAAGTAATGATCCATTTTTTTTGAAACTTCTCTTTATTTTTCACGGTAAATCTCCATACAAAATAAAGGCATATATCGTACATTACAGCCATATCGACACAGCACAAAACGTCAGAAGATACAGCAGCATCATATGTACAATTAATACCTGAGAATACAGTACAACCATTAACTAGGTCAACTAGATCATGTAGAGCAACCAGGTCACCAGGTATGTCCGTCAATCACATATCAAGATCAAATCAACATCAAATCAACTCAGAGTTACACAACCCTCCAGAGTCATGAGGTAGCCTGTGGGGTCGGGTGTCGAAAAGTCTGCCAGGCAGACCATATTTTATCGAACTTTAAGTAAGTGTGATCGTTCTTGGCTGCTATCAACTCCATATTTGCCCTGTGATCAACTGCCACCAAAACTTGTTGAAAGTCCAGCAGACCAGCAGTTTTCCAGTTCTTAGCGATCAAAAGCGTCGTAGCATTAAAAATATGGAACAAGAACTTCTTCTGAAATCTAGTGACCTCATCAGGCAGGTTCAACAATAAGGCAGCATCCGGTGTGTGTGGGACCCCCAGTTGTAAATCAACATTTATCAGAGCGAAAACAGCGGTCCATAGGTCAACTACCAAAGGACAGGACCACCACAAGTGCACCAATGTCCCCTGATGCCCACAGCCCCTCCAACACAAAGGGGAGTACGTCCCCAACATTTTGTTCAGCTTAACTGGCGTGAGGTGCCACCGATAAAGCAGTTTTTTATAAGCCTCAATATGGTTGGTACACTTAGTAGCACCAACGAGGGTTAGCTGAATTGCTTGCCAATGATCAGGTGTAAACTCTACATTAAGTTCCTGTTCCCACTTAATAATATGGGGATGTTTGTGGTCTGGTGGCAGAGTAAGCAGAAATTTATAGCAGTCTGAGAGAACTCCCTTAGCCAAACCACCCACTTTACACAAATATTCAACCCTGGACCTCTGACGTAAGGTTCTATACTCTGGTAAGGCTTTGCTCAGAAAATGAGTAAGTCTGAGATATGTGTAATAATCTTTCTGACACAGTTGGTATTTGTTCTGAAGTTCAGTAAATCGGCGGTAGACATTTATCAAGTACAAATCCGAAACTGTCTGTATACCCTTTTGAACCCAAGCATGCAAATCTAGATCCTGTACTAAAAATTTAACATTAAGCAAAGGCATATTCGGGGAAGGGAATTTCCCCAGGTCCCAGTGTTTGTGCAGGGAATCCCACTGAAGAATAATGAACTGGGTGGAGGGTAACATGTGTGAGGTCCTAGGTCTAAGCTTAGCTGGCAACCATAACAATTGGGAAACGGTTAAATTAGAAAGGGTAGCATTCTCAATATCTAGCCATCGTTTACAATTAGGGGGACTATGCATCCTCACTGCAGTCTCTAAAAGGGAAGCCCTGTAGTATTGCAGTAGATTGGGTAAACCCACCCCTCCGTTACTTGAGGGTTGGTATAAGACTTTGGCCGAGACCCGGGGTCTCCTACCCCCCCACACAAACGAGGCCAATTGCGACTGTAGAGACGTCAGGTACTTCCTAGGGAGCTGAATTTGAATAGTTCTAAAATAGTACAGTATTCTGGGTAAAACATTCATTTTAGTAGCTATAATCCTACCCATCCAAGATGTATAAAGGGTTTTCCATCTTTGATAATCAGCCAGTAAGGTTTGCTGTAAAGGGACAAAATTCAACTTGAAAAGGTGATCAGGGTCCTTGGGAAGTTTAATACCCAAATATGTAAGAGAGTTAGGCTTCCAGTCAAAGAGAAAGTTACCATGTAGGCATGTCAACAGTCGATTAGGGATGTTAAGTGCCAGCGCCTGAGTTTTGCTCGAGTTAATTTTGTACCAAGATGCATTGTAAAAGGCATCCAATTCCTTCAGTAAATTAGGGATAGCTACGTGCGAGTTGGACAGCGACAGAATGATGTCATCAGCGAAAAGGCTTATCACTTGAGGGCCTATGTTAGTGGGGATGCCAGAAATGTCTTGATTCAGCCGAATTTTACACGCTAAGGGTTCTACAAGGAGAGCAAAAATCAACGGGGAGATGGGGCACCCCTGCCTAGTGCCATTGTGGATGGGGAAGGCGTCAGACAGGATTCCAGATGCGCAAACTCTAGCAGTAGGGGAGGTATACAACATTGAAATTGCTTTAAGAAATGTAGGGCCTAAGTTGAACTTACACAAGGCAGCTTCCATATATCCCCAATGAATCCTGTCAAACGCCTTCTCCGCATCCAAAGACAACAGGACTGATGGTATGGAATTTTGCTTGATAATGTATAACAAATTATGAAGTTTCCTGGTATTATCTGCTGCCTGACGTCCCTGTATGAAACCTACCTGATCCGTGTTAATGAGGGAAGGTAAGATGTTGTTAAGACGTAACGCTAGAATCTTAGAATAAAGTTTTAAGTCGGAGTTAAGCAACGATATAGGCCTATAATTTTGGCAGAAATCCGGCGACTTGCCAGGTTTAGGTATTGTTGTAATGTGCGCCTGTAAGAATTCAGGGTTAATTTGTCCCGTGTCAATAATATGCCGAAAAAGCGTCAATAAATGAGGGGCGAGTAAATCTTTGTATGCCCTATAGTAAGCGTTCGTAAAGCCATCCGGCCCCGGCGCCTTTCCCATTTTCAGTATCTTAATCGCGTGGAGAACTTCCGATATGGAAATAGGGGCATTAAGTTCCTCCTTCTGATCTAGTGAGGGCTGTGGCAAATTACAAGAGTCCAAATAACTATCTATGAAATCCCGTGATGGTTGTACTTCTGCTGAATTCGTGGACAGGTTATAAAGGGAGGCATAATAACGTGCAAAGTGGTCGGCTATACCTTTGGGGTCAGTGATTTTAACATTATGGTCCATTATATGGCCTATTCTAGACTGGGCTTGTTTAACTTTAAGTTGGGTAGCCAGGAGTTTGGTCGCTTTGTTACTGTTGGTATAATAGAATTGCTTAAGTAATTTCAATCTATACTCAGTTTTATACATTAGTAATCTACTAAACTCTCTTTTATGGGTTTGGATTTCGGAGTACAATGCATTGGTAGGGTCGGAATGGTATGCAATAGTCGCTGACTGTATTTTCTGTTCCAAATCAAGTCTCTTAATATCCCTTTGTTTACGTAACCTAGCCGATATCGCAATGAGATCTCCCCTGAGGGTGGCTTTGTGGGCTAACCATAACGATTGAGGGTTAATTTCCGCTGACTGGTTGAGTTGGAAATACTCCCTAATTTTCGATTCTACTTGTTGACGTGTATCGGGATCTTGCAATAAGGCATCATTAAGTCTCCAGGGCGTTAAGTGGGATTTGTGCCTAGAAGCATCAAGATGGATGCCAATCGGCGCGTGATCAGACCAAGACTGGATGCCTATCCAGGCTTTGGTGATCAGTGTCGAGGTCTGTCGATCCGTAAACATAACATCAATTCTGGAGGACATGGCATGCCTGGGGGAATAGTATGTGTACTCCTTATCTAATGGGTGCTGAGCCCTCCACACGTCAACTAGTGCCAAGTTGTGAAACAGTCCCCGTACCTTAGCAGCTAACCGGAGCTGGGGTGTAGTAACTCGCGTAAACGGTTTAAAGGTATCTTGGGTGGGGTCTAGCACAGTGTTAATGTCCCCCGCCACAATACATCTCCCTGTCTTGTGCTCTAACAGACTTGAGAGGGTTTTTGAAAGAAACTGTAACTGGTTGTCATTGGGAACATACAGGTTAATAAGAGTGTAAATCTGATTGTTTAAAGAGCAAATAAGCATAAGATATCTACCCAGGGGGTCCGCAAATAGCTGAAGTTTCTGGAAGGCCAGTCTGGAACTCAATAGTATAGAGACTCCTTTGGTTTTGGAAGTGGAGTACGCATGAAAATTGTGTGGGTATTCCTTATTATAAAAATTAGGATGATTGGACCGTTTAAAGTGAGTTTCCTGATAAAATATTACATCTGCCTGAGCCTTGTAAGCCTCATTTAGGGCCAAATTACGTTTCTGCGGGGTATTCCAGCCCCTGGCATTAAGGGAGTAAAACTTAACCATCGAAATGAGCAGCTATTTGCGAAGCCTCATAACTATACACATTCATACAAGTAACACAGAGAATGAGCAATTGGACAGTGACCTGGTGACCATGTATCTGAGGTAAAAAAGAAAAGCAAACATTGCTGAACCTTAGCAAAACAAAGTAGGAGAAGAGGTAGTAATAGAAACAACATTGTAAGTATGCAAGATGGTGATCAATGTCGGCCAGGAAAAATCGTGACATAGTTACCATCCTGTGGCACAGAAAAGGGTGAAATCTTGGCTGTGCCGAAATCACGTCTGCAGGCAGTCAGCTTGTAGACTAGTGGGGGGGGAGAGGGTAAGAGAAAAAGAAAAAAAGGGGAAATAAAGTGAACGCTCCGTATCTCGAACCAATTCTTGGAAAAAAGGAAAGACATCCGCCTTAAATGAGGGTAGAAGCACATCTGTCGTCACCGATCTGTATTCAGGCTGTGTGCCATTCTATCGGCAGCTTCTTGCTGGAGGAAGCTTGCGAGGACATATTCTTGGGAGATGGCGGCCTTGTCGGGCCCAGATTCCAGCGTTGCGTAGCTTTTATGGCCTCATCTGGTGTGGACAAAGTGATCGGCGATCCGTTCTTGAGGACAATTAACTTTACCGGAAAACCCCAGCGATAAGGGACTTTATTCTCCCTGAGTATGGTAGTCGCTTCAGCAAACGCCTTTCGTTTCATCAGTGTGGCTTGCGACAGGTCTGCAAAGACTTGGACATCCGAATACTTGGCCGGCCAATTATCCTTTTTACGAGCCGCTTGTAAAATTCTCTCTTTGACCCTGAAAAAGTGAAGCTTAGTGAGCACATCTCTGGGGGCCGCCTCCGGAGCTGACCTGGGTTTAGGGACCCTATGGATCCTGTCGATGGTAAGCTCTATGGCAGGTGTATTTGGCAAAATCGCCTCCATTAGGCCCATAAGATAAGCCTCCAAATCCTGCGGCAAAACGGATTCTGGAATACCTCGAAGTTTCAGGTTATTCCTCCGTGATCTGTCCTCTAAATCCGCAACTTTGTTAGAGAGACGATCCACCTCTTTCCCCAAACTCACTTGCGTGTCAGCCAAATCGTTGTGGGCCTCGGTGTATTCCGCCATTTTGTTTTCCATGTGCGCAGTGCGTTCGCCCAAATCTTGTATTTCTTTCCGAATGTCCCGAGAAAGCAGCTTAATATCCGCTTGCAGCGTTTTCTGAAGGTCAATCAACATAGACTTAATCTCGTCCGCTGAAGTGCCGTCCTCAGAGCGGGGCAACACACCGTCCCCCTCCTCAGGCAGGTTATCAGAAATGGCGTCGTTCTGTACCTGCGCAGCTTGTGATTGCGAGGAAAAGTACGCAGTGACTTGTTGCGGAGCCTTTTTGGGGTTCTGCTTGGGCGCCATGATCCAGGCTAACAGTTGCGGTACAGCAATGCCGGTTAGTGCGGAGTCTGTGCTGTGATTAAGCGATTAGATGGCTCGAGTATACGGAGCTACTGTTTCAAGCGTCCATCTTGTGCAACGGGTAACTCCGCCCCCCAAGTAATGATCCATTTTCATTGTTTTATTTACTTTTCTAATGCTTAGAATCATGTAGAAAAACTTTAATTTACTCCTGCGTGTGAGATTTAGGGCTCCAGTCATTAAATCACAGGAACTGAAGAAGTTAGGACTTTTCTTTGTAAACACAGATCAATGTAATGCTTTTGCTTTTTTGCTTTCTCATGGACCTGAAAATGAAGTACCAGTTAGGAAATGATAGATTGGGGCAGGCGTCAGTATTTGCCTTGAATGTCGCCGGAGGAAAATTGATTAGAAATATGACCTTCAGGCTTATCGTAAGCTACCACTATAATAACTGATAACTGTGCAGATTTATACGTGGACAGCACATTATCATTTCATGCACAAATACTTGCTCTGAAAGGGTAATAGCCAAACATATTAGACTAAAGTATTACTATTTGATAAGAAAAACTTGTAACTAAGCCTGGATTTGAGTGTATTTAGCTTTAATTCTTTATATAGGGGAATGTTAAGGATGAAGTTTTATAAATGGAATATATATGTATATATATATATATATATCTATATATATATGTCAGGGGTTAGGTAGCTGGGTCTAATTTTCTGGGGTAAAATAGCCCACAACATAATCACAACTCATTAGAGTGTAGCATCTTTCAGGCAGTTTATTTTCCCTTGCAACAAATAAACAAGGGAAAAACTCTTCAAAATAAAATCCTTGGGCTTCTAACTAACACAGGTCAGTTGTCCTAACTAACCAAGAGTAGAAAACATGAAAGAAAATAAAGTATGGCATGGATTCACAGCAAATTTCTGCATGTCACCATCTATGAATTTTTTTGTGAAACTGCAGCAAAAATCCACTGTGAAGAATTTTGCTGCGTCAAAAAGACAAAATTGTTGCAGAGACAAAAAAGTCGCCATAAGAAAAAACACCCATTGACTTTAATGTATTTGGACAAAAAAGTCGCAGAAAAAAAGTCACCAAGACAAAAAAAGTCACCATAAGAAAAAATGATCATTTGATGCATTTGAAGGGAGAAAAAATTGTCACGAGGCTTATTGATTTCAATGCTTTTCATAAATTTTTCATTGTTTCGCAAATTTTTTGCATTTCACAAACTAGATTTTTTGAAGTCAAAGTAAATAAAATCATTCAAATCGTTCGATGGAAAGGATTTAATCGTTCGATCGAACGATTTTACTTTGACAGCAGAATACCCAAATGAGAACCAGGAATGCCGAAAAAGACAGACAGAGAGACAGACAGACACTGCTTTAACCACTTTCATTCTGCCCCACCATGCAGAACATGTGCGTCAGCTTCAAATCTCCAACATCACGTGTGTAGTGCGGTTACGCTTGTCTATCTAAACTTTTTAATCTTGTTCCTAAAGAGTGAAACATCAGAATAGGCCTCATTCTTTCTTTTGACTTGTTCTGCCAACTGGATCACAGTCAGAAAACTGACCAGCAGATTCTGCTGTTGGTAAATAATTCATTATATTAGCAGAGTACATCTCTCTTCATACCTTGGAATCTTCCAAAACAATGTAAATAGCAAAAGTACTCAAAACAGCACTCTAAGCAATTTAACATTCATTTATAGGTGATATAATTGCATGTGTTGCAGCTACAGTACATTCGAGATCAATGCTTACCCTGAATGTCCTTGTCATTGGTCAATAATGTGCTGTTTCACATGTTTGGGGGGGAGGTGATTATTACAAAACAATGAGATCATATAAATAGGTCTATAGAGTTTTACATTCAGTTGAGCATTACTGCCAGACCATGGTTTGATATACTGTACTTGGCCTCATGGAAGCAATAATGATTGGCCAAGTTGATTCATTTGGATAGATAATTCAGTCACATGCCCCATCTCCATCCCCCTTTGGATTACCCATTCATCTGCAGATGATCTGCTCTATTGAAATATCACAGATAAAATAGAAATTAAAAACACAATAAAAAGTGAGCTTTATACTAAACATTGCAACAGCCCCTTCCAGCACTTTTTTTGGTGATATTTACAATTTACAAGGTATTGACAGAACACAAATTATAGCAGTGCCAGGTCCGTACCATGACAATAACCGGGAAGTGGAGCTAAGGAATATTAAAATGTATGTGTGTCATTATATAGTTATCAGCTAGTTATCACTGGTTCATAAGGATTTTTTTTAAGAAAACACAACAAAATAGAGTAATACAATTCAACAAAGATAAGTGAAGTCCCAGAACCATCCATATATCATCATTTTAAAAAGCCTTTATTGGAATCTTAATAAAGACAATAGAGTAGTTATAATGGCTACACATGAGCCCACTGTATAGTTAATGATCAATATGTTAGAAAATGTATGGGGGAACCCAGTTATCAAAAAAAAAAGTAGGACTTTTGCAGGCTATCACTCTGAAAAAAGGAAAAGACGCCAGCGTTTTTTGGACTTTGATGCTTATTCCACTCACAGAATATGATGTAAGTAACAGAAGATTGAGGAAGATCTATGTGCGCCATTGTGGTTCACCTGGTCTGAACTGGCGAAGGCAAGTCTGGCAAAAGAGTTAATGCTTAGTAAAATCCGCATTTTAGTGAATTTGCAGAGTAACGTCCATTCAAGAGAGAGAAAAGTCGCCTGACGATAGAGTGCGAATGACCGCTAGCATCAATCTCTTTTGCTAACGAATTGGCGCCTGCGCCTGTTAGTAAATTGGCAATGTCCCTGTGGGCGGTAAAGCTGGTGAATTGAGTCTAGCGTTAGCCACTTCACCCTTTGGTAAATCTGCCCCTATATCTCAAATGTCATGAGGGTCATATTCTCAATTAAGGCCATGGGGCTCCAAAGTCTCAAGGTGGTGTATCCACATAGCTTCCTTTATAAGTAATATTTTTCCACGGTCACCACCGCAACAAAGTTTAGGAATTATATCCAGTACCTGAAACTTTAATTGTTGAACCCCATAGTCCTTCTCGGCAAAATGACATGACACTCTCTAATCTAGGCATATGATATTTCTTAGGTCAGTTCTAAGCAGAGGAGCTATAACTATGACTATGGAGTGTACTATGTGTCACAAAATTACCTTCACATAGCTTTCTTTTACAAGGAGAAATGTTGGTTGAATGCCTGTAATTATTTTGTTATATTGTGGAATTTAGCTGTAGCGTACCCTCTTGATTATAATTAATGTTGTGCTGGCACATATATATTTACACAAATATATTTTTTATTTTGCGAATAGAAGAAAGAAAGAATTTGAAATTGTCCTGAGACATGTATACAATATTTAATACTAAACTCTGCCAATTACTGTTTAGTCTTACTATTTGGGTATGTGTCCTGCCAATTATTATGTTGGGAAGTTCAATTATTAGAGGCATTGGCTCATGCCGGATGTTAAATACATATACACTAGGGATGTAGCGAACTGCCGATTTGGTGTTCGCGAACGCCGTTCGCGAACACCGGCAAAAAATGCGAACGTTCGCGAACAGTTTGCGAACTTCGAACACCCGCTAAAATCGTTCGATTCGAACGTTCGAAGGATTTTTCATTCGAATCGAACGTTCGAAGGATTTTAATCGTTCGATCGAAGGATTTTCATTCGAATCGAACGTTCGAAGGATTTTAATCGTTCGAACGAATGGAAATCGTTCGAACGAATGGAAATCGTTCGAAAGAATGGAAATCGTTCGATTTTAGCGGTCGAATGGTCGAACGATTTGTATTCGAATCGAACGCGAACTCAAAATGCGAACGTTCCCAAACGTTCGCGAACATTAGGCGGACGCGAACGGTCGAAGTTCGCGCGAACAAGTTCGCCGGCGAACAGTTCGCTACATCCCTAATATACACCTAATTAAAATAACAAGATTTGTTTTGCAAATAAAATAATGACAGGTATCAGCTGAAAAGAACTCTTAATTGTATTGGTAAATTATTCATCAATTTGCTTAAGAGATTATGTATACTGTAACATTCATCTTTTTGATTAAAAAAAAAATCACTGATCACTTTACATATATCATCATTTCTCATTCTATTAGTGGAAAAACAAAAACAATCTCAACACTAGTACACATCAGTGTAATAAGATAATTGTAAAATGCATCCATTCTATACAAATAAAAATGACTGTCCATTACTAACCATTCCTGGGAGACCTACTGACTTGCAGAAAGGAAGTACAGGTATGAGACCTATTATGCAGAATGCTCGGGACCTGGCGTTTTCAGGATAATGGATCTTTCCATAATTTGGATCTTCATACCTTAAATCTACTAGAAAATCACGTAAACATTAAATAAACCCAATAGGCTGGTTTTGCGTTCATTAAGGATTAATTATATCTTAGTTTGGATCAAGTAAAAGGTAAGGTTTTATTATTACAGAGAAAAAAGAAAATCATTTTTAAAAATTATGGATAAAATTGAGTCATTGGGTGATAGCCTTCCCGTAATTTGGAGCTTTCTGGATAATGGGTTTCCGGATAACGGATCCCATACCTGTACCAAAATGGCTCAATAGATTATATTGATTTGAAGATTATGAAAACTGAGGTTTAACTTAATGGTGGGCACCTGGAAAAATGGGGCTCACGAATCAACACTAGTCTTACTGGGCAGTAACCTATTGCAACTAACTGCTTTCGTTATTCAACTATGTGGTATTCATTTAGAAAATGCATGTTTTAATACAGTATGAACAACCCACCATCCTCCTAAAGATCTGACCCTTAGGCTGCAATCCAAGCCTGCTTAAGGGCTTTTACACACAGGCGTTTCACCTTGTGTTCCTCTGTGAATTCAGGAACAAGCTCAGCCCATTCTTCTGGATTGGGTTGTACTCACTGAAGCACAGACAAGCACTAAACACAAATGGAACACAACTTGATGTGGAAGAGCCCTTAAACACAATAAAAGAAAAACAGACACAAACTATAACTGAATGTCCGGTATATCTGTTGTGTGTAGCACCATGGTCCTAGAGGAACGTTGTTTCAAAACGTATATGGATGAAATGACAATAAACTCAATCTTGACTCTCGACTAAAGGAGAAGGAAAGGTTAAAACTAAGCTTTATCAGGTCTATATAAATACACCAGTAAATAGGGATGGGCAAATCTGACCCATTTCGCTTCACCAAAAATTTGTGAAACAGTGAATATTCGCCAAAGTTTATTGAAGTCTATGGGCATCTGTATTTTTGTGCGGTACATCAAATTTTTTTTTAGTCTTACGACAATTTTTTTTCACCCATTGGACTCTATAGGCATCATTTTTGCAGCGGAACTCATTAAAAGATTTCGCTCATCACTACCAGTAAACCCTCAAAGTAATGCTGCTCTGAGTCCTCAAAAGAAACACCACATTACTTTCCTAATATTGTGTACACATGGGCTTCTGTATCAGACTTCCTTCTTTCAGCTAAAACCTCCAGGGCACAGGCTTGAGCATGCTCAGTTTGCTCCTCTTTCCCCCTCCCTTTTTTCTCCCCCACTGCTGTAATCTGAGCCCAGAGCTATGAGTGAGCAGGGAGAGACTCAGGCAGGAAGTGATGTCACACCTAGATAATATGGGCGCTGCTATCCTAAACAAACAGAGAGCTTCTAGAGCTGTTTACTTAGGTATGGTGAAGCATTCTGCAGAATAAACATAGCGTTCTAGCTTGCACTATTGTAAATAATGTATTGACAATAAACTGCTTCAGTAGCTTTCCTTCTCCTTTAAGGAGTCGGATTCGAACATGACAAAAATAACTTTGTCCATGTAATCAATCTGAAATGTTCATCTGATTCTAAGAAGCAACAATTACCCACAAATGGCTGTTACGTCTATTGCTGTACGTGATCCCACTAACAGCTTTTACGTTTGGGTGAAGTCAAATTTATTTTTTATTGGGTCTCTTTTCTTTATAGTGAAATCTATGAAACGTTTGTAAAACAGAGTGGATTGTACTATTTGCAGGATCACATAACCCTCATCGATTCTCTTCTCATTCCGTAGAAACTGCAACAGGTTGAAACAATTCATCTGTCGAAGATATATAACCACAAAATGAAATTATTGATTTGAAACTGGATTTAAGGCTCAAATGCACAATTACTGATTTGTGGCACGTGTGCCCTAATTATTCTGCCTTGTACATCCGCACAAGCTCAGGTACCAAAATGCTATGTCACAAATATATCATGCAAAAAACACATGGGGCAGATTTACTCAAGGGCGAAGCGGCAAGCGATGGCGACAGTTCGCCAGCGTTACTGCCCGCAGGGACTTTGGCGATTTACTGGCGGGCGCAGGCGCCAATTTGCTAGCGAAAGAGATGGACGCTAGCGATGATTCCCACTCTATCACCAGGCGACAATCGCTCTGGCAAATGGACATTACTCAGCAAATTCATTAAAATGCGGATTTTACTGAACATTACCTCTTTCGCCAGACTTGCCTTTGCCAGCTGAGACCAGGCGAAGTTCACTGGAATAGATCTTCCTCTATCTTCTGTTACTTACATCATATTTTGTAGTGTAAAAAGTCCAAAAACTGCTGGTGTCTTTTCCTTTTTTTCAGAGTGATAGGCTGCAAAAGTCCTTAAATTTTTTTTTGGGTAACCGGGTTCCCCCATACATTTTCTAACATATGGAACATTAACTATACAGTGGGCTCATGTGTAGGGCAATATAACAACTCTATTTTCTTTATTAAGGTTCCCTGGACTTGTGTAGTGTAATGTATTTGCTGCAACATGTACGTCCATTCAACTTTAAAATTCCCGCCATATGCAAATTAACCTGAGCACAAGACCTCTAGCGAATTTGCGCTAGGCAGAAATGAATGCTAGCACATCTTCGCTTTGAATTGCTTGCATTGCTGAAGTAACGATAGTAAAAAGTTGCCAGGGTCCGTTGCCCAGGACGAAACTCCGCATTTCAGCAAATTTTCACCAGGCAAAGTGTGCCGATGGGAGCGAAGCAGTCACCGGTGACTTTTCCCCCTTGAGTAAATCTGCCTCATAGAAGGCTTGGTTAAACTAATTAAGATTTTTCTAAAGTAGAAATTGTTTTGAAATAAATCTCGGAAATGTTCTTTACTACTTATTAACCAAAGTCACACGCCTACTGCTTCCACCAACAGTATAATTAAATTAATTCCATGGAATTACACTATGCCCATCATTTCAAAGCAATTCGGGTTAATTCATGGAGAAATAATATGTTTCGGTGAATTGAAGTCTGTGGCCCTCCGGTTGTACTTGACTCGATAATCCACGTATTTATGTAAAGTCAGTGACTGGCTGTGAATACTGGAAGTATTACATTAAAACGTCTTTCATTTGTTTTCACAAACACAGTAATCTATTTTTGCGCGGATTTAAAATGATTATATTAGCATAATAGAATGTCAGTGGTGACAGCATAATGTGTGCTTTATGGCGTGGTTATATTAAAATCTGGTTACAGTTTGTGCAGCCTTTACATCTAAATCTGTACATCATTTTTCATCTGCTTTGGGTAATGTTCATTCCTAAATTATTCATAAATATAAAACAAAGGGTGACAGGTGCAAAACTTTACTCCAAAGTTTAAAGAGCAACTGCTATTAGTTCTGATCTGTCAGCTGAGGTCAGACTAATGAAAGCAACATTTGTATAATTTACCATGGTACATATGATATTC
This sequence comes from Xenopus laevis, assembly GCF_017654675.1. Taxonomy (NCBI): domain Eukaryota; kingdom Metazoa; phylum Chordata; class Amphibia; order Anura; family Pipidae; genus Xenopus; species Xenopus laevis. The sequence goes on along the minus strand of NC_054380.1, from coordinate 105,043,323 downwards.
TGAAATCACATTTACAGTTGATTTTCTTTAATTGCCCGTGCAGGGGATTTTTACCGCTATTTAGTGTTATTGGAATGTACCATTCTACACAGCCCACCTTCCCTCTTCCAAGGCTTACAGGCAGTACCAGCTGCTCCATTCCAGACTCATACTTATGTCTCTGTCTGCTTACAAATACAATCCTGTTGAATGCCAGCCACCCCTGCTAAGCTTGTCCTTGATAACAATCCAGAACCTTTAGGACAATAAGTTGGAGAAGCCAAAATGTATAATATCATGCAATAATCTCAGAAGCACTGCCAGAAGGACAAGATAGTGGAGTTTATTCAGGATATTATAACTTAACAACTTTAGCTCTCTCTCTCTCTCTCTCTCTCTCTCTCTCTCTCTCTCTCTCTCTCTCTCTCTCTCTCTCTCTATATATATATACAAACATACCTGATTCTACAGATTGAAAAGAAGCCATCTGTGACTCATAAGAACTTTTACTCAACCCACCTTAGGCTCACAGAGTCCTGCAACCCTTCCTTCGCCTTTTTCCATTGTGAAGTGATGGATTTTTTTCTTGGTGAAGCAACACATTAGTAATTCTGTCTCAGTAATGGCTTAAATCACTGCAGCATCATTGCAATGATTAGCTGCTCATCCAACGTGTATAAGTAGGTCTGTAGTATGATCCAATCACTTTATCGACTCAATGTAGCCCAGCAGGTGGGTGTTTAAGTTTGGCAAATGTCCACTTGTTTGGTGATCTTGCCAAATGACAGTACTCCAAATCATCAGAGCAGGACTAAATAGGAATCTTCAAGATCATGAGATCATGTCCCAAAACTATTATTCAATACTACAAGGGGGCAACATCTGCCAACCAAAAAATAAAAAATAAATTGGGCAGGATCTTATGGAGGATCATGGCAGCATTATATTTTTATTTGTGAAACTTACAGATCAGTGAGATGCAACTTACTTTTAGCATGAGGACTGAAATTAATGGAAGCTAATGGTGAGAGGAGCACACATATATGAATAGTAATCACCAGCTTTATGCTTAGGAACATACACATTACAACATGGTGTATTATTATTGTTATTTTTAGGTTCATGTACTTGTGACCCTTGGAGAAAGTAAATTGCCCACTTATTCACCTATCTTCATGTCATTAGCCGATAGTTGAACAATAACAACTTTTCCAGACAACCAGCAAAGAGGTACTAACTAGGCTGAAGTTCCAATATTAAATCCCAACAGGTCTGTTAAATATTAAAGATCCTAGGCACAGAGAATGTCATTTACTCATCACGAGGAAACAGATTTGAAAGCCATTTTGATTACAGTCATGTTTGTTTCTATAAATTGGTACAGGTTATGGAGAAAAGGGTGCATATAGTGTAGCTATGCTAATATCAGCCATATTCTAAATATGATACAACTTGCCAGTTATTCAGATGACACCATATGGTCCTTTGGAAAGGAAATTTGCAGGTCTGCATATTCATCGAGCTGCATATTTTCAAGAAATTCAATTTGATTTAAATTACAGAGCGACATTTAGAAGATCAGTAGCAAAGAAAAAGCCTGCAGATGTGAGAATTACAGAATGTTTTCACATCTCTCATTCTATAAGTGGAGTCAAAAGGGGGTCTGCCTTTCACAAACAGAGAGTTCTGCCAGTGTGTTTGCCTGTGGTAGGAGATTTGTATGCATTACTGTGCCTCATTTATGCTTTAACAAGTCAGTAATATTAAACTTTAAGGGGCCAATTCATTAACTTCGGTGAAGGAATAGAAGAAAAAATACTTTGAATTTCGAAGTGTTTTTTTGGCTACTTCGACCATCAAGTGGGCTACTTCGACCTTCGACTACGACTTTGAATCGAAGGATTCGAACTAAAAATCGTTCGACTATTCGACCATTCGATAGTCGAAGCACTGTCTCTTTAAGAAAAAACTTCGACCCCCTAGTTCGCCACCTAAAAGCTACCGAACCCAATGTTAGCCTATGGGGAAGGTCCCCATAGGCTTGGCTAAGTTTTTTTGGTCGAAGGATAATCCTTCGATCGTTGGATTAAAATCCTTCGAATCGTTAGATTCGAAGGATATAATCGTTCGATCGAACGATTATTCCTTCGATCGTTCGATCGAAGTATTTGTGCAAAATCCTTCGACTTCGATATTCGAAGTCGAAGGATTTTCATTCCCAGTCGAATATCGAGGGTTAATTAACCCTCGATATTCGACCCTTGATGAATTTGCCCCTAAGACACAGCATAGTTGGCTCCTGGTAAAATTGACCCTACTGTGTGTGAAAGTGGTAGGAAGCTGGACTGCAAGTTCCACTGGGTGCAGAGTGTGAAATGAATAATGTATAGTCTCTTATTTAGAGTAATAAAGTAATACAGATGTGATCCAGAAACCTCAAAATAAGAAAAGGTCATCTCCCATAGACTTGTTTTAATAAAATAATTCACATTTTTAAAAAATGATTTCCCTTTTGTCTGTAATAACAAAGCAGTGTCTTGTACTAGATCCCAGCTAAAATACAATGGGGGAATGTAAAATTGGTCAGTGGGAGAAGTCCCAATGATTTTTTGATGTGAGCTGGGTTTCGTGCAATCGTGAAAATCAGATAAAAAAATCTCGAAAATCTGATTTTTCCCCGCAAAGAGTGGATTTGATCGGAATTTGTAGCAGAAAATATTAAGATAAATTCGGACTTTGATAAATAACCCCCTAAGTGTCAGATGGACTCAAAACGCGTAAAGTTTGGTCTGATCTGCATGTTGATTCCAGAGTGCCATATACCTTCTATTTTTCTATACAGATTGACCGCAACCCCTGAATTTAGAGCCTGGGAATAGATATATTTGTGCCTGGATTTGTATTTTAGAGGGTGCAATGGAGCCCTGTACTGACCACCTGGCAGTCAGCAAGGATAGGGCTGTCTATTGCTTGTCAACTCTGCACATATCAAAGAGCAACCAAAACCTAGAATCAAGTTCTTTCTGAATCAAGGGGAGAGCTTGTATCTGGGGTCATGCTAAATTACCACTATTGTGTTTCTATTCATGCCAACTCACTTCTCTGTCGGCTGAGATTAATCTGTAAATACTAACAGGCAAAAGAAAATTAATTCAGAGCCGTAATTGTATTATGCACCTGACAGACAATGGGAAATCTGTTCTGACAATCATATACACTTAAATCTTCAGATGCAGAAAAATGGGCTTGGTGGAACATTTTATGACAATGTCTTTTTTTGCTAAATTCTAGGAATGTTTTCAATTTAGTTCGTATTTCCTCTTAGGAGTAATAAGTATTCTATATAAATGCAAAATCTGTTTTGCTAATTCATACCACCTGTTTACACACAGCGTAGAAGCAACAAGTCAGCATCCAGAAGCAAACTGGGATATTTGTGCAGCCTTTGTTTATCAGCTGAATTCCCAGAGACAGGCAATGTGTGATTAAAGCCACAAACAACCCCGTAGAGGCTAAAAACATTTATACACGCTGGAGATCTGGACGGCAAACACACGCAGGTCACACTGGGATTTTGCAAATGGGAATAATCACATTAATGACCTTGTGTGCTGCATAGCAATGTTCTGTAGACCACCCAGCTTTAATACACTTTAACTGCACGCAGAAAACAATATTCACTGCATATTAAGATGTGGATTGCATTCACCGTGTGTTCCATTTTTATCTTTGTGAGTCATTCTTATGTTTGGCAATGCCCTAGCAAGCCTGAATGTGATAAACAGGAGAACAGATCCAGTACAATACTACACAATGAGCTGGTGCCAAAATGCTTATATAATAAATTTGGACTGCAGCTACTGTCATGCATCCAATACGGTGCCTGCTCATCAAACACAGGAAAGTTTGCACTATGAACTCATGCAGTTCTAGGAAAATGCAATGGCCGGTTGTTATTATAGTGGAGGAAAGATTAGACTGTTTATTTGTAGCAGTAATATAACTCCATGGGGCCAGTTGCACTAAGCTGTGAAGCAGAGGTGGGGACCACACGCAATTTATCTTCAGTGGCACTATTGAAAATGTTTTGAACACTTCAGGAGCCAATGGCTTTTAAAGGGAAAGTTAATCTTTGCTTCTGTAGTTTACTATGGTCTATCTTTTGTAATGCTATTATCTGTGCAGTCTTGTTTTTTTAAAATATTTTTTAACATTTATTTTCTGTATATATTACCAACTCAAGTGCAAGTGCGCCTAAGCTCATATGGAAGCAAGGCTGTGAGCATATTTATGTTATTCTGTTTACTATTACTGGGAAACCTCAGAGCTACCATCATGCAAAATTTGCCTATCACTAGCTAGTAGTGATAGGCAAATTTCTCCTGTTTTGCCGAAAAATTTGCGAAATTCATGAATATATTTTTACCCTGCCGACAATTCCAACGGCAGTGACAATTTTACGCGCATTAATCTCAACGGGCACCTTTAATTGTCGCCGGCGTCGGAACTGACCTGAGAATTGTTCAGACGAAATTCAACGGCAAATTTTTTCTGCAATTTTGCGAATTTATTAGCCGGCGGTGAAACACGCAAATTCACTGCGAATTTGCGTCTGGCGAATTAATTTGCCCATCACTACTAGCTAGCTTCTTCATAAACATAAGAATAAATGAGATCCGTTATGTGGAAAACCATTATCCAGAAAGCTCTGAATTACAGGAAGGCCATCTTCCATACACTCAATTTTATCCAAATAAAAAAAAAATGTTCCTAACTAAGATACCATTAATCCTTGTTTGAAGCAAAACCAGCCTATTGGTTTTTTTTTTTTCAATTTTTAAATAATTTTCTAGCAGGCTTAAGGTATGAAGATCCAAATAATGGAAGGATCCATTATTTGGAAAACCCCAAATCCCGAGCATTCTGGATAACAGGTCCCATACCTGTACCAGATTTGCCACTGCTTGAAGCATCATTAGGCAAAGCAGATTGGCATTGACTAACACCATTTTAAAGTGGCATGTCAGAAGTGTCACACCTCCACTGCAAAAATTTTAGCTGCAACACGCACCAGATTTTTAATGAACACTCACTTAATTGTGTTCATTTTACTCCAATACTATGCTAGTCCACAAGGACTCTGGAATTGTGGTGGCAAAACAACGCTTTGTGGTAAATATTTGCAGCGACTAAATTTACTAAACAGCGATGTGCCAGCTTATGTTACTAAACCAGCTTATGTTAGCGGTAATTTTAGCGAGTTTCGAATTTTCTAGCGACAAATTAAGTTTTTAGAATATTTATGCTATAAAATAGTCTTGTTTTATGGCGGTTATTCTGGCAATTTTTACTGTGACATTTATGGCCAGAAATGCATCTTCAAAACTCATAAACTTTATTGACTGATGATTATACCATCCAACAGCATTACCAGAGTAACAGCAATCAAACATGTCTGCATCATATAAACCCTTCTGCCAATAGAATCATATGAACAAGAAATCATACCAGTCAATCTCTTTGCTTCATAGAAATGCACAGTTTAATGTCGCCAATCACAATGAAATCAAAAAACGTAGAGGCTGATGAATCCTTGGACTGTGATGCCGCTGCCAATAATACGACTCTGAGCTGAAATTGCTGCTGTTGCAACAGATAGAAGCAGAAGCCAAATCATCCTGTCAGCAATAGCTACAGATCTCTCTCCTGTCAGCAAAGAATGATGGGTAAAAAAGTATTATGGGATATCTCCTGCCCTTTGAGAATTTTCTGGTGAAAAAATACTTTTACGCCACAACATAGGTGGCGGTAAAATTTAAAAATTTTGTCTTTTGCACATTTTGCTGTTTAGTAAACCAGGCATTAATGTGTACGTAGCGTTATTTTCAGTGAATGCGATAACTGGCGAACACATGGGGGCACATTTACTAAGCTCGAGTGAAGGATTAGAATTTCGAAGTTTTTTTTAGGTATCTCGACCATCGAATAGGCTACTACAACCTTCGACTACGACTTCGATTCGAACTAAAAATCGTTCGACTATTCGACCATTCGATAGTCGAAATACTGTCTCTTTAAAAAAAACTTTGACTACCTACTAGCCTATGGGGACCTTCCCCATAAGTTTTCTAAGCTTTTTATGATCGAAGGAAAATCCTTCGATCGATGGATTAAAATCCTTCGAATCGTTTAAACGATTTTTCCATTCGATATTCGACCCTTAGTAAATGTGCCCCTTATTCTTGTGCAAGAAAATTTGCCATTTCTTGCAGATTTGCCATTTGCACACTGCAATTGTAGTGGTTAATGAGCAGCTACACTCAAGCAGATGTATATTTAAATCCTGGGCTGTTAATGCTGGAAATAGACAGTAGAATAGTTATCTTGGTAACTTCCATTTAATACAAATCCGAAAACTACAAATGACTTGTGCAATTAATAAAGTCTTGAATTAACTGCATGTTTCTATTAAAAAAAAAAATGCGAAGCAGACGTTGATGCCATGACACAAGGAGAAATTTACTGAACTATGGCATGCATCCTCAAATATTTACTTAACATCATATGAATCAGAATGGCTTTATCAACTAAGTTATTTGCTTAATTTATGCTAAAGTAATGAAGAAGCTAGCTAGTTTGAAATAAAACACAAATGGGAGACTGGAAGTCATGCAATACCCTGCAGACAAAGATGAAGATTGGGAGCTTTGCTACTGAGACATATTCTAAATATTTATTTAAATATAGCTGCGTGTGTTTATTAAATACAATCTTCATAGTGTTTTCCAAGGAAGATTGCTTCCCTGTGAAGTTCAGCATTCCCCGGTACTGCATTTATTACTGAACATAATGAGCTAAACCGATTGAAAGAAATCCTGCAGAAAAGATGGCCATGATTACAAGTGGGAAACAATCTGAAAGGCATAAGCTCCTAATATAAATTTCAAACAGGATGACACGGGAAGTAAAAAATGTAATAAAAGTTGGTAATGGAAAAACTATTAGCAATGGAAAAAGTTATCCGTTGCAATCAAAATTCGCAATGCAATAACAGTTTAAGGAAGAATATCATATTGCGAGATGTTCCTATTGCTGCAAATTGTTTTTCACTTTGCAACATTTATGACATTCCCCTTTAGTCTGTAAAATCCTAATATAGAAGACAATATGTGCTATCCAAGCTATTTCTTAAGGTTATTCTGGATGAAATAATTGCTTTGAACGCAGGCTGGGAGCAGAAATGTGAACCATTTAACCTATAGAGTGGAGGGATGCATTAAAATGAAAGCTATATAAGACAGGTTATCTGTATCTGTAATGCACAGTATCACTGTACTGCTGCCACACATTGATACCACATGTAGGGCTTTTAGAACGCAAAACAAAATTAAATATTTATGATCCAAGATTCTTGCAGAATATGTAGCAGATTTTATGGCCACTGAAAAAAGGGGCAATCCTGAGTGATTTATACAAAAATAGCAATCAATCTCTTATATACTATATTCTGATTTCATTGTAATGTCCATTGTATGCTCAAACCAATCCACTAATACAAAAATGTATCAAAGAAATAATGACATTCCAATAATATGGAAAATCCATTATACCTAAATGTGCAAATCAAACTTGGGACCAGTCTATTAAAGATCTAAACAAATACATTATATATAGATACAATAGATAGATAGATAGATAGATAGATAGATAGATAGATAGATAGATAGATAGATAGATAGATAGATAAACACTGATGATGGCTCGAGTGTTGGAGTCGAAACTTTGAAATAAATATATATTTATATATATATATAAAGTCCTTGTGTTTTCTCCGCACTCCAAACAGCAGTAAGTGACCCAGGTGCTACCCGTAATGGAATAGATAAATACGTTGTAGATGGGTGCACACCAGGAACGTTTAAAGTCAAATTACTTAAATATTAAAACATACTTTATTGAAAAATTTTTTAAAACAGGCCTGTTATATATATATATATATATATAAATAGGGTTTGCAGGATGAGGGATGTTTCAGAGTTCATCTGACTGAGAGTTCATATCTGTTTGAGTTTAAAGATTTTGAGTTCTGGTATTCTCAATTAGACAGCGGAGACCTAAAATCTCTAAGGGTACGGGTGTTTCTATTTCTGAAGTTGCCCGAACTTTCCTGCTTCAATGAAAAAACGCCTGCGACAATGCACTCTCAGCACTTCGATTTCCAAAGTCGCCCGTGAGGAAACTTCGGGCGACTTCAGAAAACTAAGTGCTCCTAGTGCCATCCTGCCGTCGATTTACATTCTAGCCAGTGGGAGGGCTTTTTGGGGAGATTAGTCACCCAAAGAAGAGTAGATTTGTCGCTGGGCGACAAATGTCCCCAGATTCTTAGCTTGTGTCACCACCCTAAAGAGTTTGCTCTATTTCTTTACTGTTGCCCATAGCAGCCAATCATGATTTAGCTTTGATCAGTCTACTACAAGTGAGAAATTAAGGTAAAAGATCTGATTTAGTTGATATGGGTATTTTCACTGGAGGAATTTATCCCCTATCTTTGTAATTTAGCCCCAGTGTTGGGGGATAGAAAGATATAACAGGAATTCAGGCCTTCACAGTTGTCACAGGAGCTGCCAATCTTGGATTTAATGAGGAGTGTCTATGACATCCACATGCTCAGTGGGCTTTGAGCAGCTGTTGGGAAGCTAAGCTTAGTGGAACATAAGGTTGGCCTGTCATATAAGCTGATGCTACAGGGCTAATAATTAAATCCTGATGCTAATTGTGCTTGTTTCTGAGCTGCCATGTATCAATAATTATTTTTTTTATTAATCAGCCTCAGGATTATTTTGTGACATTTATTTCATATATATCCAGTATATTGTCGGTAACTAAGCTCAGTAAGTGACAGCAGCACAGAGCATATTCAGTGAATCAGCAGAAAAAAGATTGGGGAGCTACAGGGGCATCTTTGGAGGCACAGATCTTTACTGCTAAGCTAAAGGGTTGTGTTTGGGCTAGCACAGAAGCCCAAAACATAATGTACAACATTTCTGCCCTACTTCTTTAGTTAAGCTATAGTTCTCCTTTAACAGCACAGATAATGTCTGCATGACAAGAATGTATATACAATAATTCAAACTCCCATGCAAACAAATAAGCCAAAAAAAACCAAATCCATTTAAATCTTTGGTACATAATACAAAACAAAAGCGAGTACTCCTCTATACACATACTGTAATATAAAATCATACCACCCTGTAGTGGTTGTTGGGTTCTTCTCTACAGTACAGGTTACTCATTATCTGCATTTCTATCCCAGTTAGTTTTGGCTAAGAATGTGAAAAATCAAGACTTTTTTTTACACCCACTGTGCCAAAATGGTACCTACACCTAGGGGGTTATTTATCAAGGTCAGAATTTATCTTAGTATTTCAAATATCCAACGCTGACCAACTCCAAATTCCCGAATGGATCTTATTTTTTAACGTACGAATTGTTTGAGTTTTTTGCTCCAAAACCCCAAAATCATCAGATATCGGTACGGACATCAGTGCAGACACTGGGATCTTTCCCATTGACTTATATAGTACCTCGAGAGCTTTTAGATGCCAGAGATTTGGATTCTGAGTTTTTAAACCATCGGACGTTAATAAATCTAGAAAGATTTGTAGGTTTTTTTTCTCAGAAAACTACAAACTATTTCAGGTTTGGATATTCAGAGCTTGATAAATAACCCTCTAGTCTACAATCAAATAGCAAATCCCATCTGTTTGGACCACTGGAGAAAATTAGTTTAACTAATTTGCAACACTGATAACATCTATCAGAAGGTCAGGTGAGCTGTTTTGATAAAATATTGAAGATTCAAGATATTATGCTGTTTGGAAAATGTTTAACCCCAAATTAGTATTTGTAGATAATACATTGTCATAACATTGAATATATGCTTGAAACATAAGGTCTGCAGTTGAATGTTTGGTTAATTATCCATATTTCATACAAACTGTTGTTGCACATGAGAATAAACAGGTCAGTAAATTGAATTAAACCTGTAGAATATGGAATGACTGCAACCATGCATGACACTATTAAACCAAAATATATATAGTTATAAGACTGAGACTGAGTTAAAAGACACTCTAATGGCCTTTAATCTTCAAATGGTTTTAGTTTATTTTAGGGCACCCATCTTGCCTCTTCTGAGCAGTGGTGCACAATTGTGCCTACTGATGTTGTGGATCCCTGGAGCTGCCACCATTCTGGACATGGCAGAAGCTCCATGGTTGCATCCAGGGCTGTATCAATGGCTGTACCAGACTTAAGGCATGTGAATAGGATGAAAATTCGGGTTTGAGCACACAGTGACAAAGTGACAAATTCCCCACTCTAAAAATGCTAGACACAACCTTGTACCTGATTTGCAAGTGGAATGCTTTGACATATCTGGCACAATTGTGGAGGATGGAATTCCGAGTGCAGCCACAATTACACTAGCATTATTTGAATAGAAACATGGTGATGTGCTTCCGCAATTGCACTTTGCACAATTGACTTGCTTTTGTAAATGTCCCCTGTGGTCTTGCCATATGTATTTAAAGTCTACTTGTGGTTCTTTTATGCAAAATAAACCATACATTTCTCTGAGAGTATGGCCCAAAGGAACTGTCCAGACAGATTAAACTCTTATCCAACTGGAACATTCTTCTCATTGCCCTGACCAAGCAATCCCTAGCCAAAAAAGTTGGATCTGAGTCAGCATGTGGGTGGATTCTTCATCGAACTTAGCCATTCTCTTTTGCTGCGTGTGTTTCATAAGTTCACGTATTGCAGAATGCATTTGCAGTGCTTCCTGGTTTGCTAAAGGCCCCTTGTGGATTTTACTAAGTGCCGCGACAGCATATACACATCTTCACAAACAAGAAATAAGGATTTTCTTTCAGGGCAGGCTTTATAGTTTAAGAGCGTAAAAGATCTGAACGATACTTTCAAGATTCTTTCGAGAGGAAGAATTGAGAGAAAGAATTTTGAAGTTGTGCTTCAACTTGTGTTCTGCTACTTAACCCTCTCACCAAAGGGCAGACATTCAACAATCTGTGTGGCTGAACTTTATGTCCACCTGTTCAAATGTAATGTAAAAGTTCAAGCCTATTTCTGTTCATGTTACCAATTTGTTTTGGAAAAAGCACAAGCTATTACAAAGTGAAAGATAAGAAAACAAAAACAATAGAGGGAAATACTGTCAACAAAGAAATCTCTTTTTGTATTTCGGAAAAGTGTTTTAAGAGTATACAAATAAACACAGCCTGCTCACCGTCAAAATATCTTTAAGAAGATAACAATAATAGGATTTCTTGAATATTTACAATTATGTAAACCTAAATATAGCTATTTATGACCAAAATGCAGAGTTGCAGTTAATCAAACTTCTTCACAGTCACTTGCACAAAAAATCCTATTCATGAAAGTTATGATTAGCTTCTACTTGCCACCTATTTGGATTAAGCACAGTTACACCTATTGATGCAGAGAAAACTCTAAAGCTATCTCTACCTAATAACAAAGCATGAGCTCCAGGGGTCCTACAACTCCCTGCATCAATCTCCCCAATGCAGTTCAGCGTAAAAGAATAGGGCTCACATGTCAACTGGTCTCTGAGTCAAAAGTAACTTCTTTTGTTGACCACAAGGATGCTGGAATTATGGGGAAAGCACCACACTTGTGTAAAGTAACACTATTCTGTTGTACCTATTAACCCTTGAGTACAGTATATGTGTCCTCCAAAGTTGGCTTTCGCTTCAGATTTTCTGTGTCAATCACCACTGTGCAGTTACAGGGAAAAAAATAGGGCACAAATATCAGTCGAACACCAAAGTGCTGCAGAACTTCTAACCATATTTATCAATACATTTTCATGCACCTGGTGCAGGTAAAGACTTGATAAAATTGTAAAAAAAAATCGGAATCGTACAATTTTTTTCAGATTTGACGCCTTGCACTCCGACTCCGACTTTTTTGCATTTTCAGCCGAAAACCGCAAAATCTTCGGATTATTGTACGAAACCCATCTCAGATCAGGCTATCATCCAATGGCAAATGGGACATCTGCCATTGACTTCTACATGAACTTGGCAGTTTGAGGTGGAGCACTTATTTGTTTTGACTTTTAACAACATTGGAGTTTAATAAATCATGAAAAATGTGAGTTGTTTTTCTCTGAAAAATGGTGTTTTCCCCTATTAAAAGTCCAGCCAGAAAAAAATGGACTTTAGTAAATAACCCCCCCAAATGTATCCAAACTACAATGTATGACAGTTACTCACCTGCCAAATAACATAAATTACTCCAACTGGGGTATGTGTCATGCTGAAGTGCAAATATAATTAGCTGGGGTGATTCTTCGATGACTTTTCGCTGCCTGAGTCAGCCTTACAGATGCCGCCCCCTTACCTTTCCGAGCGCCGTTGTGGGTCGAGGAGGGGGATGCATCTTTAGTGCAGAGAGAAAAAAAATTAAAAAAATCAAATCAAAAAAAATTTGCTGTGTGGTAAAAAAATTTTGACGGCCATAGACTTTAATGGGCGTTGGCGAAATTTCGCCGGCATTTGTTGAGGCGAAACGGGTCAAATTCACCTATCCCTATTTATAATAAATACTAGCCAGGTAAACTACCTACATTCATTAGCCAGCCACAGTTAAATTCACGGCTTCAGTCCCATTTTACCAACTGAATAGCAATTTTTGTACTGCCAATATGTAGTTAAAATGATAATAGTTACAATAATTCTCTGTTATGAATTGTGTTCCACGGTGTTTAAATAATCCATTACTCAACAAGTCATTTCTATAAATGGATTATCAATTCATTTTGAAACAACATTTTCAAATCCAATTGAAACTCATATAACAGTAAATAATGTTATCTGAACAAAGGTAAACAGGTTTAAGCAATAAAGGCAGCTAGAACACTTCGACATACAATGAAATTGGAGCAATAAAACATTGCCTCTCATAAAGATGATTATTCCATGGTGGAAATTACAAGACAATTTAATTTTCAAGCTACCGAAGAAAGTTAAAACCTTGAATCCAGAAAAAAAAACTTTTCTTTAGTAAATTGTGCAAATTAAACTTTGAACTTATTTAGATAGAGATAGAGAACTTCAATTTAGGACAATGATAAATTATATTGTTATGCAAATTAGTACACCCAGCACAGAAACCTAACATTGATTAACTAGGTTAAGGTGCAGTGTAAAGGGTCTTTTAAAGTTTTCCACAATTATATGGCCAGTGATACCTAGGCAACAGTTCCATTTCATGGCATTTACCTAAGCTTATCACCACAAATAAATTTTGATGCACTCAAGATATATACAGTATACACGTCTATCTATCGATCTATCGATCTATCGATCGATCTATCTATCTATCTATCTATCTATCTATCTATCTATCTATCTATCTATCTATCTATCTATCTATCATCTACAGTATCTATCTATCTATCTATCTATCGATCTATCGGTCTATCGGTCTATCTGTCTATCTATCTATCTATCTATCTATCTATCTATCTATCGATCTATCGATCTATCTATGCCATATTTGTGCAGCAGTAGTCGGTTAACATTAGAAACTGTAACTGACAGGTTAAGAAGTGACAATCAGGTTTGCAAAACAATCAGGTTTATGAACTTCAAATTACAATTACTTACAAAAGCAGAACTATCAGCGAAAAACGATCAGCATGACCTATAGGTAACTTTTAATGTCGATTAATATTTTCAAAAGAACATTTTTATTAAGTATCACAAAGTCTACTAGAAAATCGTGTAAACATTAAATAAACAGAATAGGCTGGGTTTGCTTCCAAGGAGGAGTAATTATATTATAGTTGGGATCAAGTACAAGGTACTGTTTTATTATTACAGAGAAAAATGAAATAATTTTTAAAATTTTGGATTATTTAATTATAATGGAGTCTATGAGAGACGGCCTTTCTGTAATTTTGAGCTTTCTGGATAATGGGTTTCCACATAATGGGTTCCTTACCTGTACTAATACCAATACTGGGAAGTACTATTTGCTCAGTGTCCCAGACCTCTGGTTTTTAGCATTTTTATTTGCATGTCAGGTGAAGTTCCAAGAGCCAAGCATATGGTGATCCCACCCCATTTATCAACTAGGGAGCAGGCATCCCATAGGAAAAGTAGAAGCTTCTGGAAGTAAATCCACAGCACTTCTGCTACTTACATGAAATGGAATTAATGGAAGTTCCTGGTAAGTGCTGACAACATGCTTCCAGTTGTGGCAAATTATTTCAAATAAGGAACTAGGCAATCACTTTCTTTTACACTTTTACGCTTGCGCTAATTCATACAATCAGCAGATGACAACCATGATGATCTGAAAAAAATTGAAAAAGGTTCGTTGGAAATCTTCTACACCCCGCTACTCTCCTTCTTTCCTCTAAATGTATATTTAAAATAGTCTTTCTTTCTTTAAAACCTGTAATATATACTGTACTTCTCAGGCCATTGCTTTTTCTTACCAAAATAATATAGAGAACAATTGCAGTAATACACAAGAATGTTAAATTCCTCTGGGACCCACTGATGGAGGCAGACTCATTCTACTTGGCCTATTGTGTATTTACTTATAATACACAAAAGCCATAAATATCCTGTAAATTATATCCTTATAAACGGTGAGTTCTGATGTCATCAGTTATAAACGGTGAGTTCTGATGTCATTTCTGTCACATGACTCACTGAAACTTGTGTATTATAATAAATAAAGTACCCCCAGTTGTAAAATATGAGGATATTAGAAGTTACCTCTGAGTTCCATGACCTGTTTAAAAACATTCGGCCTTCGGCCTCGTGTTTTTATATGATCATGAAACTCCTCGGTAACTTATAATATCCTTATATTTTACAAGAGGGGGTACTTTATTTATTATATAATGTAGCTGCAACACCTGAGACCTGCAATAAAACAATTCCCTACATGGTTTGCCTACATATTCCCTATATTCTTCTAATGGGGATATGAAAGGATCCTGGAAAAAGCTCATGGGTGCAATTTTTAGACTTTAGCAAGTGTTTCCTAATTTATTAAAGAAAATATACATCAATACAATGCACAATTGGAAGGCTGCCAATGAATTACCCATCCCACAATAGTATACAGATACTTATAACCATGCAGATTTACTTTATCATATTATTGTATCCTATTCAAAAACTCTAGATGCTGAGCTGTCTTCTTTTTGTTTGAAAAAGGTTGACAAATTTAACAGCCTTGATCAAATAAAATAAAAATAACACTTACCAAGCAGGCACAAAATAACATGTCTTCTGCCTTTACAGCGCAAGCAGAACTGACTTAACTTGACTTGTTCAGTCACAATAAATTAGGCTCTCAAAATCAGTGGCTCTGTTAAAAGATACCTTTGAGTTGCACAAAAATCTGCTTAAAAATAAACTTAAATTGAGGGGGATTTTTTTACTATATTTTATAAAGCAAGGCAATGTGAGACTATTGTTTCAATATTTGGTGTTTCTCTTAAAATATTAATGAAAAATGCTACGGGTGCATTCCAGTCTGATCATCTGTGGTTAGACATTAATTACTGCTGACTTTTGTTTTTATGTCGTTGTGTACATACAGAAAGCATGTTTTCTTATAGGAATTGCTAAGGCTTCAGTCTTATTAGACAACATATATTTGCCAACTGAACTTATTTGAAAGTAACTTATCATTGACATTCAACTCAAGCTCTGTTACGGGCTGATCAGTCTATAGAATGTGCTGGGCAATGGCAACTACTTATCAGAGAAACAATGTACAAAAATGATGACAGTTGGAATTCTATTTCATTGTAAAAAGTAAGTCCAAACTGAGAATTAGTAGATAACTCCTAAGGTAAGATGTAAAAGGCTCTGTAAAGCAGGTGAGATTTCTCTTTAGCTAGTGACACCTATTCTGTTCTCCCTGTAGACTACTGATCCAAGGTTTAACTTTAATTCATTAATGGATATTAATGTAACCTTAAAGCAGAACCAAATATTTTATCAGTAAAAAATAAATTAAAATAGAATGTTACTCAAGGGGCCGAACCAATAATGCCCAATTGTGTACATAAGATATTAATACAGCAAGTTATTCTGTTGCAGATTATTTTATTCCACAATTAAAATAATTGGTCGATTACACAGGCCAAATTATCTTAGGTCTTAAGAAACACTCTCCTTTATGGATTGTTATATGAATGTTTTATTTCTTTTTTCAATTGAGTACATTGCTCAGGTAAAGTTATAAATATAATATTCTCATCTCCAGCTCCTACCCAAAGCTTTTCATTTGCAGCATGTCACTTCCCTGTGATGATCCTATCATGATTTAAAGAAAAGGGTATTTAGCTACCCAGACCAGCACCTAAACATACTTTTGGCTAAAGAGCTGCCACTGGAGCTGTATTTAGGGGGAATCCATATGTGTGTAATAAAATCTTACCCTGGTGGGGTTCGTTGGATTGGTGAGGACGCCCGCTGCACTCCAAGCGGGGACACCCGCCAATGCAGTGTGCTGCGGCAATTTCCTAGGGCGCGTGCGGCTTGCCTCCTTGTGTCTTAAAGGCCCAGGCGTGCTGACGTATGATGTCAGCGCGCAATGGCGCGAAATTTAAAAATAGTTAAAGATACATTTTCTTTTTACACATTGCTGCTATAGGAGTTTGTTCCTGGTGCTTTCTGAGTGTTTGCTATCCTGTATTGAACCTGATTGATTCCTGTTGTGACCCCTGCCTGGCTTTTGACTATTCTGACCTCTGGATCCTGACCTTGCCTGAATACCGACAACCTCTTCTGCTTAACCCTTCTGATTGGTTTGACCCTTGCCCGCCTGATTACGTTTATTCTCTGCCTGCCACGAACCGGCCTGATCTGACTACTCTATTGCCTAACGCCTTGTACCGCGACCTTTGGCCTAAAAGACTCTAGCTAACAGTCGTGCCCCTCTGCCTATCCAGAACCTCTAGCCTTGCACCTCTTGTTTAAGTCCTGGTGGTATCCAAGTAGCTGAGGGCTCCTCCCGATGGCAAAAGGCCATCGGTCACCAGGTCACACTACAGGTGAAGCACGTGCCGAGACCAGGGTGCTTGGCATTTGTTCTGGTGTTGGGTGCCGACCGTGACAATGTGCTGGTACTAGCTGTGGGCAAAACTCTATATACAGTAGCAAAGACTCTCTTCTCCTCCATGAATTACACCTTTATAAAGAGAACATTTGTAAACAAATGGTTAGTTATGGAAAATATTTGGTGACAATGCACCTCCACGTAACACCAGAAGGCTTGAAACACTAGTGAAAGATGAGGCCTAGAATTTCTAACCCTATGTGGTTGCCAACTAATGGAGAGAATTTGAACAAAAATGTAGACCCATAAGGACACATTTATCAAAAATCATGTTGTTTTGCATAATTATCTTGCATAAGCTCAAGTTATTTGTCTTGTGCAGAATGATAAACTAATTTTGAATCTCCTTACATCTGATTGTACAGTAAAAGAGATCTCAGTGGGTTTATCTAGATACCATTTACATGAAGCAATTATACTCAAATGTTTGCAAAAATACAGTCTTCATTTGTTGTGTCAGGCCACATTGAAAAATTTAAATATTCATATGAACCATACATGAACTGGAATATCCCATTTCAATTGATTTCAGTCATATCTTGGCTAAAACTTCATATTATTTTATCATAAATCAATTAAATTAAAAATCAATATTTTAGGCCAAACCAAATAGTCCACCTTCAAGATATTTAAGCAGAATATGAGAATATGAGAATTGCCCATGTTGGTGTTACTGCTTAAATTTCTCCCATGTCCTGCTGAAAAGACTTGACTATACCGAAGGTATAGTAGTAAGTGAAAGAAGACTTTCCATTTTCTGTGTAATGACATGTGGCATGATTATTTTAACAATAATGTTTTAGAGAATGCAAATTAGAACAAAGACAGGAATAAGATTTGAATGACAGGGACATTGGTGGAACTGAGGCTTTACAAGCTTAATTTGATTAAGCATCACTGCTTTTTAACTAAACCCAAATTAACTTCAAACTATGGGGCAAATTCACTAAGCAGCGAAAATGCGCTCAGTGAGGCGAACGGTAGCGAATTTGTGCTAGAGTTAATTCATCAAGCAAAGCGAAGTTACGCTAGCGATGCCTAAGTTGCATACGGCGCCAAGTTAAAGTACAATGGACGTATATGTAGCAACAATACATTACACTACACAAGCCTGGGAAAGCTTCATAAGATAAAACAGAGTTGTTATATTGCCCTTTAAATGTGCCCACTGTATAGTTTAGGTGCCATATGTTAGGAAATGTAGGGGGGAAGGAGGGTACCCCAAAACAATTTATGATCTTCTTCAGCCTATCACCTTTAAAAAAGGAAAAGACACCAGCGTTTTTTGGGACTTTAGGAAAAATTTCAACTTTTTTTGAAGTAATCCCTATCTACCCTATTGCACTCCGCCTGGTCTCAGTTGGCGAAGGCAAGTCTGGCGCAAGAATTAACGTTCATGAAAATCCGCAAGTTAGTGAATTAGCGTAGTTACGTCCCTTCGCCATAGCGCAACTTCGCCTGGCATAAGGGTGCGAAGTAGCGCTAGAGTAGGTCCACTTTGCTAGCAAATTTACGCCAGCACCCGTTAGTAAATCGGCGAAGTAACGAAATGACGTCACGCTGTCGAATTTGCGCTAGCCTTAGCGACTTCGCGCTATAGTGAATTTGCCCCTATGTGTCTTCCTTTTACTGTTCCAGATTCACATGTAATTTAGATTTAGAGTTTGGCATTATTTTGATATTAACTGAGAGTGTGTGTCTCCAGAAAGCAGTTTCCAGCTATTTCAGTTAGTGAGTACTTCTATAGACTACCAATAGATGTGGCTTAGTAACTGTTGTCACACTCTTTGTCAGTGGGTTTTTGCTATTTATCTGAATGAACACAACAGCAGAGTTCAGATTGGGAACACTACTGTTTCACTTCCTAAATGTAAATTGCTTTGCAGAAAAGAGTTCAATTGTCCTAACTTTTGGAACACAAAATGCATGTCTCACATGAGCTTAATGAATGGATATTTTACAAAATAATTTACTAAGAGTGCCTTCGTTTTTACTAAAAAACAATAATGATTTACATATTTTTTATGCATCAATAAGTCAATCATTTAAGAATGTATATGTTGTAAACTCTTCCTCTCTCTATGGGGCAAAGCATTTGAAGTGGATCTGACATTCCGGTGAAAATCGCTGCCATCGCCACACTTCGCTCAAGCAACCCTAATTCCCTAAGTTGAAAAGTTTGTCGCCAACGCCGAAAGGTTGCGAAGTTGCGCTAGCGTTAATTCGGCAAGCAAAGCTAAGTTGCGCTAGCGTTGGCTAATTTGCATACGGCGGGAAGTTAAATTTCAATGGCCGTATATGTTGCAGCAAATACATTACAATACACAAGCCCAGGGAAAATAGAGTTGTTATATTGCCCTACACATCAGACCAGTTTATAGTTTATGTGCCATATGTTAGGAAATGTAGGGGGGAAGCCGGGTACCCTAAAAAAAATTTACGATCTTTTGTAGCCTATCACCCTGAAAAAAAGAAAAGACGCCAGTGTTTTTTGGGACTTCAAGCAAGTCTGGCGATAGAGGTAATGGTCAGTAAAATAAAAAACACAGTGAATTTGTGTAGTAACGCTCTTTTCGCTAGCGAAATGACGCCATGCTGGCAAATTTTCGCCAGCTTTAGGCACTTCGCCACTATATCTATAATTAATCTATATTGAAGGGATATTAGCATCCCTAAAGAGAAAAACCCCTTCTGTTTTTGCAAAAATTATCTTGATATTGCATCTGTAGTCCTTGGGGTGTTTCTTACAGGAGAACAAAACTAAGAGCACCGACAAACCCATTTCTCAATTAAGGTGCAGATTTATCAAGGGTTGAATTTTGAATTTGAAAAACTTCGAAATTTGAATTCAAAAAGACGAACCGAAATTAAATCAAAGGGGGTTTTTTTTTGGCCGAATGGGTCCGTTTTAGAACTATTCGGTCCATTTTCGAATCGCATGAGTCAAATTTTTAAAGAGACAGCACATGATAAATTTTGAAATTCTGATTTTTTTATTTTGTGTTTGAACCACTACTATACTTTATATAAACAGGCTGCTGTGTAGCTATAGGGGCAGCCATCTAAAGCACAGGTTATGTAGCAGATAACAGATGCACTCTGTGAGTACCATTGTTTTCTGTTGCATAGCTTTAGCCTGTGCCTTTTCTCCTTTTTCAGTTTGAATGGCTGCCTCCATGGCTACACAGCAGTTTATTTACATACATTTTAGTAGTCTTTCTAAAGCAAATAATTAACCTTCACCAATGCAGAGCAATAGTATATGATATTTCAATTACTTTAAAAACACTTTGATTTTTTTTTTGCTGTTACTGTTCCTTTAAATGGTTGTGCTATCAAGAGTACTTAAATTAGATATTAGACTTTAGACAAAATTAATATGTGTGGGATACTTTTTTGTTATACAGACAAGCTATTTACAAGGTAAGATTCTCTTATACATAAAAGCCTTTAACTTCAAGGTCACTCATTGTAGAGTTTAACAGCAAATGCAAGGAAATTCTACCATTTAACACTCTGGTCACATTTCTCTAGAGCTGAGAACAAAAGGAGCTCTGTATTTCCCTTTGAGTGTGCCCCATCAGCTTCTTGCATGTGACCATAGCAATGAACACAGCACAAAAATGTTGAGGTTCTTGATCTTTTTGTAGATCTGAAGCTAAGTAATAGAGGAACACTTACCATTTTGTTAACATCTCTATATATATATATATATATATATACCAATAGTTTCCAAACCAGCACTCCCTTTAGTGAAAAAACGTAATTTTTATTATTACATGGTATCTTTTTCCAACGTTTCGGTCCCTGACCTTTTTCAAGGAAGATCCACAGTGTTATAAAACAAAATCTTAAATACCCTAGTGCTTCACAACAAGCCAATCCGTGCTCAGGTGTCTCATAATTGGTTAATTGATTTAAAAAAAACTTGAATTAGTTAACAACTTTTGTATATGTGCAAAACATCTGTATATATATATATATATACATATACACACTGTATATGTGTACAATTCTTAGTTAAGGAGCATAGAGGGCACAAGTGTGGGTTCCCGAAGCTGACAGGGGCCCAGTGCAATATTACACTTGAGCATAACTATAGTTGTATTACTGATCATGCACCTACCATCAAGGCACAGCCTGATTTAATGAATTGTGCACAAGGTGCAAAGTAAAGGCTTCCATATATCCTTGATTTCTTTTGCCATTTTCAAATTCAGTCACCTCTATGTAAGGCTATTGAATGTGGCTAACCGGATCTCTCAAAACCATGAGCTGTATTGATAATTGCCATGGATGAGACTCTCTTTTCCCAGATGTGAGCTTTAACTTAAGGTAGAGGGCAGGGTGTAGCGCAACTATATCTCTAGGGTTGAGATGACATTAATGATGGGCACCAGAGGTTCTTAACTTAACCATGAACAGATTTATTGAACAAGGTCCACAACGGAGTGTAATGGGATGTTATAGAAATACAGGATGTAGTAGTTAGAGATAACTAACAGCACACAGTATTCGTCAGCATAAATCTCTGCAGGGTAATCAATGAGAACCGAGCAGCTTACAAAGAGGCATCCCGGGCCTTCAGGATCTGGCCTAAATTGGAACCAAGGGTACTTCCCTAGTCCCTGAGTCTTGTTTCCCTACTTCTGGGCAGTACTGGACCTGGGAACCTAATTCCACTTATTTTCCTCGGTGGCGATTCAGGCTGGACGCCGAAACAGTCCTAATCTATCTATCTGTCACTCCTACAGCGACCTATTAAAGAGTATATCTTACCACTTACTACATAGGTTCCACAAGTCTCTTCCTGACTGCTCAGGTGAGGCAACCACAAAATGGACCAAGAGCACATGTGTGTTCAGCTTATATATTTTAACATATTGCCATCTTATGGCTAAAATAGGAATTGTAAAAGTCATACTCTGGTCCAGGAAGGGAAGCTTATTTCCATTCTATGGGTAAGGACCCCCCCTTAGCTGTCCAAACATAGAATGAGGCCTACATTGATGGTGAAACCTTAGGGGACTATCCTCTTAAAGGGGAAGCTCTTTTATCAATCCCATACATATACATTTATTTTCTACCTCTATTCTCTGTTTTTGCCTATTTCTACTCTACTCTACAGATTAAGCCACATCTAATGTTCTTATGTTTTATTATTTTCTTATATTTTATTTTGTATAAAAACAGATTAAGTCAAGTGTTTAAAATATTTATTCTCCATTTTTTACAGTATTCTTCTTGCACACTTTTTACTAAATACATTGTACAACCAGTATTTTAACATGATAGGGACCTATTTTATATACTGAGCAATTTCTAGTGAAAAACATTTCTTAATTACTCTGTGCTGAATGGGATTGGGAACAGTAGGAGAGCTTTTATATTGGGGTTTAAAATAACAGGTGAATAGAGAAAGAACAAACAGTTAGAGGGACCAAACATGACCCTACTTGAAATCAGCAAGCTCAGAGATCACTGGTGATAAGATTACTTTGTCAGCTGCACTTTAAACTCTGTTCTCTATGATTAGACTGTCTTCAGTGTTGTAAAGCAAAAGACATACATGCTTATTTAAACGTATGGTGCACTTCATGTGCATTCAGTAGAAATAAAAAGAAAGATAATTCACCTGTCACGGAATGTCAGATCCACTTCAAATGCTTTGAGTTATAGCTTGACTGGCTTTAAATAAATAATAAGGCAAAAAAAAAAAACAACAATTTTGACAATACATAATATATTTTGCTCTTCTCATTATTTTTGTTTGTTCATACAAGAAATAATTGCATCCTTACTGAATAGAATTCAACACTTTGCCAACTATAATAATAATTTAATATAAAAAAATGTGGCTATATAGTAACATAGCTAAATTGGGTTAAAAAAATACAAAGTCCATCAAGTTCAACCCCTCCAAATGAAACCCAGCATACATACACACACCCCTCCATACTTTCACATAAATTATAAATACCCATACCTATACTAACTATAGAGTTTAGTATCACAATAGCCTTTGATATTATGTCTGTCCAATAAATCATCCAAGCCATTCTTAAAGGCATTAACTGAATCAGCCATCACAACATCACCCAGCAGTGCATTCCACAACCTCACTGTCCTGACTGTGAAGAACCACCAAGTTGCTTCAAATGAAAGTTCTTTCCTCTATTCTGAAGGGATGGCCTCTGGTGTGGTGATCATCTGTATGGGTAAAAAGGTCCCCTGCTATTTGTCTATAATGTCCTCTAATGCACTTAGTAAAGTGTAATCATGTCCCCTCGCAAGCGCCTTTTTTCCAGAGAAAACAACCCCTACCTTGACTACCCTCATAATTTAAGTCTTCCTTCCCTCTAACCAGTTTAGTTGCACATCTCTGTACTCTCTCCAGCTCATTTATATCCCTCTTAAGGACTGGAGTCCAAAACTGCACTGCATACTAGAAATAACAAACATAGCTTTTTTATAATTAAAACAAAAGGTAAGAGTATGCTCTATCCATTAAGCTTATGTTGGAAAGGGTACATACTGCTCCTTGAATTGTGCAAGAGATTATGATGCACTACTAAAAAAGTGAATGGCACCATAGTATAGTTATTCTTTTCAGCACATCTGGGTTCTCGGTGTGAAGCCATATGCGCTCATGTCTAGAAGAATTAGTGTTCATAAAAGCAAAGCGACACATTCCCTCAAACTTGTATAGCATAAAAATAAAATGTTTTGATTATTTTCCTTTTTTGACTATTTTTATTTATGCATTTTTACATTTTTTTGTTATGCCTTAGTTTAGAGTTTATATGTTGTGGTATATGATGTATAATATATATATATATACCAAAAATGGTTCTTAGTTATGTTATCAGCTATAATCAACTCTTGTGATGTAATTTGTATCATATGACCCACTCAAACTTGCCATCATCATTGTTTATTACACCCACTGGCGTGTAAGACAGCAAAAAGAAATGTCATCTTCTGTCTGTGGCCTATTTTTAACTGTTCCCCATGTCTGTTGCAAGTGAGTGGAGGCCGGCCTAGAGTGACATGGAAAAGGAAAGTTAATAAACGTTATGTTGTCATGTCACTTTAGGCTGACTTCCTCTCTGCTTTCCATTTGGTGTCCAGTGAAGGGCAATGTTGGTGGTTGAGTCTATACTACACCTTAGTACATGTCCACCTCCATCACCTTTGCAATATGATGGTGGCCATGTCCTTTAGATGACAGTGAATAAGAAGGTCACTTCTGAGACTGGTGGTTTGGCTGAGAGCTTGACTAAGTCAATTTCTGTCATGCACGAGCACTGGCAAGACACAGCTCTGGTACAGGCTTTAGCTATTATACTGTAAGCCTTTTTCTAAAGTAAACGTACTCCCATCTTTTCATACAATACTGCTAATATAAGTAAAACTATGAATAACTATAAATGGCAGTTCTTCATTGATGCTGATGTTTCAAAATGTAAGGCCATAATTTCAGTTTTCTTTCACCTGACCTTCAACAAATGCTATCAAACGTCAAAAGTCAACAAAGTTGATATAGCTTCCTTTGCCACTCCATGCACTGCTCTATGATGTTGGAGAAAGACAAAATCTGATAGCAGCACACCCTTCCTCTGCGGAATCCACCTTGCTCTTATCCACTGCATTATCTTACTAGGAGGAGAAGTATGATAGTTACATAGTTACATAGTTAAATTGGGTTGAAATAAGACAAAGTCCCTCAAGTTCAACCCCTCCAAATGAAAACCCAGCATCCATACACACAGCCCTCCATACTTTCAAATAAATTATATATGCCCATATCTATACTTACTATAGAGTTTAGTATTACAATAGCCTGCATGGAACCTATAGTTCTGCACAATTAATTATAATCATCAATAGAAACAGTACTTTCAATGCCCACCTCTAGGTTATTAATAAACAAGTTGAAAAGCAAAGAACCTAGTACAGAGCCCTTCAGTACTCCACTGGTCCAATTAGAAAATGTTCCATTTACAACCACTCTTTGTAGTGTACAAATACTATGTTCCAGGCCAAAATTCCTTAATTTAACTAGTAACCTTCTGTGTGGCAAACCTTCTGTATCAAATGCTTTAGGAAAGTCTAAGTAAATCACATCCACTGCCATCCCATCCCATTACCTTCTCATAGAAAGAAATTAAGTTAGTCTGGCAAGATCTACAGTATTACACATAAAACCATGCTGGCACAAGCTCATAGTATTGTTATTTGCTATGAAGACCAGTATCTTATCCTTTATTAACCCTTCAAAAAGCTTTCTTACCACTGACGTTAGACTAATTGGCCTATAGTTTTGAGGCTGAGAAAGGGAACCCTTTTTGAATAGCGGCATCACATTAGCAATTTTCCAGTCTCTCTGCACCATGCCAGACCTCAATGAATCCTGAAAAATTAAGTAAAGAGGTTTGGCAATAACAGAGCTAAGCTCGCTAAATACCCTGGGATGAATACCATCTGGCCCCGGACCTTTGTTTATCTTAACATGTTCTAGTCTCTTTTTAATTTCTTCATGTGTAAACCATGCATCATTAGTTGTATTACTAGAATTGGGACTATTAATAAGGAAACCTTGACAGTTGTTACAATCTTGATACTATGTTGATATCTTGATAATCCTTTATTCCATTCCTATTTGCACTTAATATTGTCACATCCAGAAGCCTTTCCTTTTTTCAAGGATTTTATAACTACTATAATGGCCTCTCTTTCTGGTGGTGCAGTGTTGATCTCAAGGTCTGTTGAGGCTTCTTGGATTTTAGCTTCTTCTCTGGAGGAGGTCTGTTCAAGATTTCCAGAAAGTGTTCCAAGAGCAGGATTTCCTGCTCTTATTAAGTTGTAAACAAGATTCAGAAAGACCATCACATACTTTTGCAGTAGAATATTTCCTTATTGCTCCTTTTTCTGTAACAAAACTTGTTTTATGAGTGAGGGTTTGTTAGCTCTGCGCTTAACCCCCAAACCTGGTGGACCAGTGGATCACTTTTAAGTCTGGTCTTTACCCTTTGACCCGTCTGACAAATGGTGGCCCTATCAGAAGCATAAGCTCCAACCAGTATAGCTTTCTGGGTTACAGAGGCATGAAGGGCCCCTAATCAAGACAAGGTAGCAATCCAGCTGAAGGAAATGAAACTTGTATATAATGAAAAATAATGTACCCTTTGTCATAAAAGAATGTGCAAAGTTCACCATCCCCCCCGTAAGAGCTTAATATCCTACATACTGCATTGTATTAAAATTCCACTGTGCCAATATTAAAACTGTTTATAAACATAATCATTTAGTTCTGTTATGTACTTTTGTCTGTGGCAGCTGATAAATGCAAGGTTATATCCTTATAAATTAAGTTCATGAGTAGACTTGACAGGCCAATGAGCATTTTGCTCAGTACTTGCTTACACGGCCTAAAACAGCTGGTAAATGCAAGGCTTACATCCAAAATAAACGGAATTGATTGGCCAAGTGGGAAAGTTCACTCTTCTACTACAATTATATTTAGTGTATCTGCGATGACAACAATCTATAGAGAGTGTAAGGATGTTATAAGCGCCTAAAATATTTTGTTAGTACATGAGCTGCTAGAATAAAACTTGCCTTGGTGCACTTTCACTGATGGTACAACATGATAAAATACTTAGAAACAAGACTGTTATGGTATTACTATAAAAGTCAATGCAACTGTCTTCATAAAATCGTTTTTATAGGTTGCTCATGTTATCTAGGTTCCAACAGCAATAACAAAAATATAAAATTCCAATATTAGATTTTATATGGTATTATAATGATGATCCTTTCAGGGGATGAAAGGCATGGGTAAACTGTGCTGCATTTTTTCCTTTTATTTTACTAAACATTGTATAGATATTTTGTTCATAAAATGCATTTTTTTTTAGATTTTATTGATATTTTTAATATTCTACCCACAGTAGTAACTGTCCAGGAAACCTTAATTTAGGGCTATCAGTACTATGTATGTTAGTCAAGGCATTGAAACACTTTCCATTGATTAAAGGGGAATTATCGCAAGAAAATAAAGTGAAATATAAGCTTCTATTATTTTATGGAAATAAGAATATTTCAAAATATAATTAGTTACAAATGCGTTTCTAAAATATTCAAGTTACTCTCTTCATGCAGAAGTAGAAGTCAGATTTTAATTGACATTGAGGTATAATATATCTTTAAGGGGCTCTCTTTACTAGCAGATGTATTAGAGCGCACTGAAATAAACAACTCAAGCACAAACAAAATAACCACCAACCCCAGCACAAATCCTGCAAGCAAAAAGAGAGTATTTCTGATTATTTTGAAAGAGTGAGCCCTAATACATCTTCTAGGGCAAAAGAAGCAACCCAAAGAATGTATTAGGGAGCTAACTGTCAATGAAATCTGACTCTGAAATTCTGAGAGAGCGTTCATTATTTCAGAATTGGCACAGAATTTGAATTGATTATATAAATATAAATTTCTTATCTCAGTATGATGGAGCTTATATTCAATTTTCATTTTTGCGATAGTTAAAACTCTGTATCAGACGGCTACCTAAACTTGTATCATATGGAACGTTTTTCAATCTCTACAGTTTTGTATTCAAGTCACATGCATTGGTTTGAAGGATCCAGATATAAGCTATGGGGTGCTATGTTTAAAGGAACAGTTCAGTGTAAAAATTGGGTAAATAGATAGGCTGTGCAAAATAAAAAATGTTTCTTATATAGTTAGTTAGCCAAAAATGTAATGTACAGACTAGAGTGACTGGATGCATAACATAACAGAACAGAACAGAACATTACTTCTTGCATTTCAGTTCTCTAACTCTGAGTTAGTCAGCGACTGTAAGGGGGGCCACATGGGATATTACTGTTCAGTGAGTTTGCAATTGATCCTTAGCATGCAGCTCAGATTCAGAAGCAGCAGTTATGACCCATGTGGCCCTCCCTCAAGTCTCTGATTGGTTACTGCCTGGTAGCCAACCAGTGGAAACCAAGAGAGCTGCAATACAGGAAGTAGTGTTGTGGCTGTTCTGTTAGATATCCAGTCACTCCAGCCTTTATACATTACATTTATGGCTAAATAACTATAATAGAAACATTTTTATTTTGCACAGCCTCTATTTTTTTATTTTTACACTGAACAATTCCTTTAAGATGACCTTACAGAAAAGCACATTCATACTGGATTTGACAATTTTCTTATTGTTCATGTCCCCCAGGGCTCCCACACGGTTGCAAATAAGCTAAAAGGAAGCCAGACTGAGGCATAACAGTACAGGGCAAGAATAAAACAGAACCAATGTTTAGAGGTGTAAATATTAGCCAGTATACCTGAATTCACAATAAAAGGTCAAGACATGCAACATAAATCTTATACAGGCAGAGGTCAGAGACAAAGAAAAAAGAATACAAGGCAGAATTAGAAACTATGAAAATCTTGGAAAAGTGTAGCTGAAGCTGAAAAAGGAGTTGAGACTGGAGAGGAGGTTCATCATCAGGATCAATGGAGAGACACAGTTTAATGTCCCTTGGAATAGCCAAATGCTCAAGTGATATTTTCTAAGATATCTACCCAGTAAATTTTCTTTTGAACCCATTTCATTATAGGTGACAAGTTGAGCCTAAGAAAATGTATTGTTTAAATAGTTATTTTCTTATAGATATTGTGTGGTTCAAGTGCAGGAAATAATTGTATTACACAGAGATAGCTAGAGACTAAATTGCTCATTTAAAAATGCAGTTCATCGTGCAAAATTGGGAAGCAAATTGACATGGTTGTACCCATAAAGCAACAGTAAGTTGTCAATTCTGGTGCACAGTAAGTTCTTTGCAGGCAATTTTATAAAGAGGTGGTCTTCCTTCCTGCACTCAAATTGCACAGTCCTCTTTAAAAGAAATTCTATGCCATCTCTGGGGTGGCATTTTGTTGCTGGTGCAGTATGTGCATTTGTATACATATGTTAATACATATTCTTTTACCTAACAAATATATAACATTTGTAACCAAAAAAAATATAGAAATTGAAGTGCAATGTCAATATGATGTAGCGTACAAACTGTGTGTGTTAAACCAATGCACTGACATTTAAGAATAGGTGTTAATTAAAAATCTGATGATGAGCCATCATTGTTAAAACCTTTGCTTTAAGGGGCACATATTTCCATGTCATTAATAATTAATAATTTACATGGCATAGAAAAGTAAGTAAGCACAGTGATTATCAACAGTGGCACGACTTCAAGAGCATGTCACAGGCAAAGACTAATGCTCCATTAAATGTGAATAACATAACATCGTTTTGACATTAGTTTACTGTATTAATATGTACATGCACAACTAGCACTTCTGTAAATGGGTTTGTCCCTGTGACATAAACCTTGATGAATCATAATTTATTCGGAAGTTTTACTTGACATTTTGTCTATTTTCATTGAACTAAAGATGCGAGACTGCTCACAGCAAAGGATTTACCTGCAAAAGTTAAAAAAGCTGTTCACAGACATTATATTGGTCTCGTGGAGATACCTTTCCTTGTGTGAGTCTCTGTTCACATTGAAATATGCATTAGTTTACTTGTAATCCTATGTGTCTATTTTAGAACTAGGGATAAGCAAATTCTTTCACCAGGCATGAATTCTTTTTGCGAAACTATGGCAAAAATCTGCAGCAAAAATTTTTTTTCACCCGACAAAAAAAATTGTTGCTGAGACAAGAAAATTAACATAAGAAAACACGTCCATTCACTTTAATGCGTCTGGACAAAAAAGCCACTAAGACAAAAAAAGTTGCTAGAACAAAAACACCAAAAACACAAAAAAAGACCCATTGACTTTAATGCATTTGGAGTGAGTTAAAATTGTCACGGGCTTAAAAAATTGTCAAATGTAAAAAAATGTTGACTCCCATTGACTTCAATTCATTTCATAAATTTTTTGGAGAAGTGAAATGGGACAGATTCGCTCATCACTAGTGATAGGTGAAATTATTCGAATTTCCACGTTTCGCCACCAGCAAATAAAACTGCAGCCGTGAAGAAAAAAAATGGTTGCATGACAGAATAGTCGCGCGCATAAAATTGACGAGTCAAAATTATTCAGAAACCCATGGGAATAGTAGGCATATATTGATACCCACCAAAACTCGGGTATTTATGTCTCTTACCTGTATTACCACTGCAATATGATATTACCATAAGTGATGGGCGATTAAATTTGCGTGGCATGAATTTGTAGCAAATTCCCATGTTTCACCGGCGGTGAATAAATTCTTGAATCTCTTGCGAAAATTCGCCAGTGAAAATTAGCCGGTGTCATTTTACGATTTTCCCGATTTTTGTGAAAACATTCAAAATGCTCGATTTTTTCGTGAAAAGGTTCGAATTGCTAAATTTTTTCGGAAAAACGTCTGAATTACACTAATTTTTCATGAAAACTTTCGAATTTCACAATTTTTTCATGAACTTTCCGATTTCACAATTTTTCTCGAATTTTTCTCGTATTTGCCCATCACTAATTACCATCAATAAAGAAATTACACCACACTGGAGAATGTGTGGTGAAAGGCCGCAGCTGCTTTTATTATAACTCAGAATAAACAGGAATTAAGTATTCATTCCCAACAACATTTTATCTGTGTACAATTTTATTATTATTAGCGTCTTTTAGCCGGGCGCTATACTCTCAGTGCCCGCCATGACTTAAATGTTCTGCCATGCCCAAATGCCAGAACCATCAGTTAACATCACCATATATTAAATAATATTAACAGCCGCAACAAATTATTATTAATTCTTTTTAAATAGGGTGAGTGGGCTGGGGAGTTCCACAAGCGGTGCTGCCCAGGCTGCACTGTGCACTACCGGTAAGGGCTTTATACAGACTTCACTTTCCCGGGCTTTTGTCAGGAGGGCCAATTTAACCAATAACATGCGCTTATAAGCGTTCACCTTTAAATGTAATAATTACCTATTGGCCCTAGAGACAAAAGGCCCTAATATAACATGTATAAACCTATATTAAAATGCCACATTCCCATGTCCAGCTAAAAGGGGGTTTATTACCCCCCCACACTTGGCTCATTGACATGCATCAAAATTATTTTGACGCCCATTGACTTCAATGCGTTTTGCGTGGTTTTTGCCATTTTGCCAATTTTCCTGTAAATTTGCTAATTATTCGGTGAATCGAAATGACACAGATTCTCCCATCACTACTCATCACTATTTAGAACCCCTAATCTATAAAACAGTAGAGCTCACTAGTACAAATATTGGCATTGACTACCAAGCCCCAAACCTTCAG
Organism: Xenopus laevis; assembly: GCF_017654675.1. Classification (NCBI taxonomy): domain Eukaryota; kingdom Metazoa; phylum Chordata; class Amphibia; order Anura; family Pipidae; genus Xenopus; species Xenopus laevis. The sequence goes on along the minus strand of NC_054380.1, from coordinate 105,011,830 downwards.
CCATGGCAAGCAGAAACAAAGTAACAAAAAAAGGCTATAATTAAGGGGCCAATTCGCCAAGCTCGAGTAAAGGATTCGTAGTAAAAAAACTTTGACTTTCGAAGTGTTTTTTGGGCTACTTTGACCATCGAATGGGCTACTTCGACCTTCGACTACGACTTTGACTTCGAATCGAAGGATTCAAACTACAAATCGTTCGACTATTCGACTATTCGATAGTTGAAGTACTGTCTCTTTAAGAAAAAACTTTGACCCCCTAGTTCGCCATCTAAAACCTACCGAACTCAATGTTAGCCTATGGGGACCTTTCCCATAGGCTTTCCTAAGTTTTTTTGGTCGAAGGATAATCCTTCGATCGTTGGATTAAAATCCTTCGAATCGTTCGATCGAACTATTTGCGCTAAAATCCTTCGACTTCGACATCATTATGTAATAAGTCTCTTAAAAGAAACTAGTGGAGGAGTGCTTACTGGTGTACAGCATAAGTTACCAGCAATGTTTTTTAGAGGCACAAACAAGCCTCCTAGATATTTCATTTAGCTGTACTTGTACTAAACACATTTCAACAAAGAAATGCACGGGGCTTCAAGACTGTTGAAAATGGTCTAGAAATACCTTTGGTCAATACTTGGAAACCCAACTGAATTCAACATATGGAACCATTCCAGATCCAAAACTCAACACTTTTTCCACATTCTGCATAATTTTGCTATACAAATACTGTTAATTATTTAATGTGATTTATTAACAGCAGTTTCCCTGAGGTCAGCTGCCTTCAAGCACTGACAGTTTCGTCTACAAGGAACAACTTCAGTGATGCATTTTTTATAACCCTGTGACATCTACCTGACCTAACGTTTATACCATGTGATATGTGTGTATATAGAAGACCTACACATATCTATACATGGTTATATAAAAAGACAGCTATGAATAATATAAATAATTGCTCCCCATCAGGAAAACTTGACTCTCAGGACATACAGTTTTAAAAAACTGATAACAAATGACCCAATAAGTAGGTGTAAGGCGTTTTAGTGGGCTGTAAGAAAACCAGAATGAAGGTTATACAGCAACAATATTACAAAAAATTATTTTTATAACAATGAAATAATGACTATAATAACCACTTTATCCTGAGATTACAGATGTGTAAACTTTTTGGAATTCTTTCTTGCCATGTCCCACAGAAGTGTATGGAAAACTTTATCACTGACACTTTTCTGAAAATATAATACTGAAAATACTGAAATATATTGGGCTGTACCCCATGTGATATAAGCATTATATTTAATGGAGTCTGTTCTCAGTTTGGAAACACAATTCAAGGAAACAAAAATAAAAAAATGGTTCTTCTACACTTATCTATATTGTTTTATTTAAAATGTGTCTACTTTACATGCCCTTACTTGTAGATAAGCAGGGGGTTTTGTCAATATATTTAAACTGGCCAATAGCGATGGGCGAATTTGCGTGAAGAATTCACAAAACTGCGGCGGTGTCTCGTTTTTGACACTGGCGTCGAAAAAACGGACGCCGGCGCCCATTTTTCGACGCCGACGCACGTTTTTAACGACGGCGTCCGTTTTTTTGGACGCCGACAACAATTTTTTTTGACGCTCGTGAACTTTCGTCAGCGAATTTTCACGGCCGTTTCGCAAATTTATTCGCCAGTGGCGAATCGCACAAATTTGCCGCGAATTTGCGCCTGGTGAATAAATTCGCCCATCACTACTGGCCAACAGTTATTCCTAGTCTGATCAAAATGACAAGAATTTATATCTAATATACTCAGAATTTCAGCATTGGTCGAATTATGAGGGTTCAAACTCCAAAATGGTTGCCCTATTTATTAGACACAACAGTGATCACCTGGGAGAATTTGTTCCCCCCCCCCATAATACAATGTTTTTTTCCCAGAATGCCAATGTCTTTTCAATCGCAAGGGGGCATTGCATCTGATGCACTTGATGGTGATGCACCACAATTAATTCAACTGCACTTCTCATTGTTGCAATGCAAATGCAATTGCTCTGAGAGTTTTCCAGAGCATTTTTGATGTACCTCATGAATGTGCTTTTACACGCAACTGACGGCAGGGAAATTTGCACAAAAGCAACTGCATTCGTAAATAATAATGACCCCTATTGGGTATGATGGATGCTACAAGAATATGCTGGCCACTGCTTCTGTATAAGCTAGTTGCAAAATGAAAAGTTGTGCTTACCACCGCAACATTTTTAATTAGAAAGCAGTGGTTCAGTGATGATGTGACCCTATAATATGAATAAACAAAAAACTTCAAAATTCATAAATCAAAATTCATAAGTCTTTCCATGTTTGATTAGAAACCACTGAACTATATATAAACTTTATATTACATTTTAATATGTTATTGATGGAACTATTAATTACAACTTTTTAGTTGGACTTCATTATCTACTATGTACTGTATTAATGCATGTTTATATTAATGCATGTCTCTTAATTATCAGCATTCCTACTCTTTGGAACTATTTATATCAACTTTTTAGTTCGCTTTCATTATCTACTATGTACTGTTTTAATACATGTTTATATTAATGCATGTCTCTTAATTATTAGCATTCCTACTCTTTATATTGCCAACATGTAACTGAAAATGCTTTTTGGTTGTTGATCTCAGACAACTTCTATTTCGACTTACCAGCCTGCTCCCTTGTTGCTAGGATAATTAGGAGTTAGCAGCTATACATTGTAATTCCAAACCTGAGAGTTTTTTTAGTGTAAAACATTTTATTCAAAAACATTTGCAAGACAAAGGGGCACATTTGCTAAGGGTCGAATATCAAAGTCGAAGAATTTACCGCTATTCGTTCGATCGTACGATGAAAGGAATAATCGTTCGATCGAACGATTAAATCCATCGAATCGAATGATTCGAAGGATTTTAATCCATCAATCGAACGAAATTCCTCCGATCAGAAATTAGCTAAAAGCCTATGGGGACCTTCCCCATAGGCTTACATTGATGCTCGGTAAGTTTTAGGTGGCGAAGTAGGGGGGTCGAAGTTTTTTTTAAAGAGACAGTATTTCGACTATTGAATGGTCAAATAGTCGAACGTTTTTTACTTTGAAATGTTCGATTCGAAGTCGTAGTCAAAGGTCGAAGTAGCCAATTCGATGGTCGAAGTTGCCAAAAAAATACTTTGAAATTCGAAGTATTTTCCATTCAAATCCTTCACTCGAGCTAAGTAAATGTGCCCCCTAATGTAAATTTTAAAATAACACTGCTGCCTAACTCATAATCGTATTTACTTTGCATATTAAACCCCCTTTAGAATTGAAAACATTTATTTTGGTACCTGCTATTTACATTAAGGCAGACACAAGTACACTTCACATACATTTTCGAATAAATCTCCTACTATTTTGAATATCTAGTTAATTCAGTTCTATACTTAGGAACGGTTTGGAGCTATAAGATGCTTGCCGCTGGCTTCTTCAGAATGCTAGTTAATCCTTAATCATATGTTGGCTTTGATGTTGCAGAATAGTGGACTCTATACAAGGATCTTGCCGTTAGTTAATATTTGCCTTGCTGGAAAAAAAAAGTGCATCTCTTTAAGCATGCAATGAAAAAAATGTTTACTGAACATTCCTACGGGACATATATGAGATACTCAGCAATACTCTCTGATTTAAACTGCTTTTAATCAGCAAACTGGAAATAACCACTTTTTACTACCGGTAATACAAAAAAAAAATGCAAGGATGTTAATATAGTTTTTGCTTTCAATATGACAATACTGTCAACAAAAATGTCTGTCTTAGATGCACTGATGTATGTTTGTTTGATGTGCAATGCTCAGCTGGCCATGTTAAAGTCATGTTCTCTCAATATGAAGATTTGTTCCCTTTATATAGAGAATGGAGATGAATGCATAGTCGTGTAGACAAGTTTCTATCAAGAAAACAATGTAAGCATCCCTCATGACACAAGACTCTTGAAAAACCTAAGCACGGAAAGAACAGCTGAAGAACAGCAAACTAAATAAAAGTAAGCATTCATTATACACAGTATGCATGGCTGACTTTTCAAATTATTACTGTTTATAATAAAATTCCCATACTTTACATCTGCCGGGGAAACAGATTCATCCCTTTCAGGTCTGGATCACTTAGAGGCTAAAACACAACCTTATGTTTTCTTAGTGTAGAAATCTTTGGCAGCAATGTCATAAAATATAACTAAAATGGAAGGGGGAGATTGTAAAAGAAATTCCCACTTTGGTAAACATGTACTAAACAGCTTCCATCTCTGGAGCTATCACCATAGAGAGGAGATCTTCAGTATAATAAGATTCCTTCTGTGTCTTCCAGAATAAAAACTTATTTTGATATTACTCCTATTAATATAATACTTTATATAACTATTAGACAATGTTCATGCAAACACATTACATTATAGAAATCTGCACTGTTCTATTGGCTATTAGCACATCTTCTGTCCTATTATAATGCACAAATATTTTTTTTCTCTAAGATTTATTGAGCATTTTTGATTTAAATGTTTGTAGATAAATGTTTGTTCATACTGAATACCCTGGTGTCAGTCCCTTGGTACTGGCTTGCGCCCCGGCAAGAGGTCGCGGCGTGTGTGCGCACCGGCGCGGTTGCGTCGAGTTGTGCGCGCGTGCGTGGACGGAGGTTCGCGGGCGCGCGCACGTCTTTGACGTGCACGTTTTGACGCGCGCGCACGTTTTTGACGCGCGCGCACGTTTTTGACGCATGCGCACGGTGCGTAAAAGGACGCCGAGGCCTGCAAGTCACTGCGAAGTGATCTTGCCTCTGACACTAAGCGTTTTTGAATTCCACATTGCTGATCCACTGGTTTCCTGATTATTGGCCTGTTTTTGACTCTTCTCTTGGATTTCCCCTGGTACCGCTGATTCCGTTCCTGACCTACGCCTGGCTTTGACTACGTTTCCGCTTATCCCTGTTTGGCTACCTCGACTAGACTTTTTACAAGTGCCTATCCAACATCTATTACCGGCACCTCTGTTACTCTCCATCTGGACTTATTCCTGTCTCCACCCAGGCTCTAAGTTCCAGTGAGAGGCATAGGGGAGGCTATTATTTCGTCGGACCCATTACGGAGCCTGATAGTATCACTTCGCCAATATGGAGTCTGGCGGTGATCAAGCCTCTCAGCCTTTTGATGCCCTCGTTCAGCAAATCACATCTCTTACTAAAGCAGTACGGGACCTGCAAGGAGGTTATCAACAGATCCAGATTCAACTTCATGATCTTACTCCTCCTGTTAATCCTCCTCCACCTCCGGTGTCCCAAGCTCCAACCCAACCTACCGCTTCCGCTTCTGTTTATTCCGAACCTAAGGTGGCGCTACCAGAAAAGTTTTCCGGAGATAGACAACTTTTTCGTGCATTCTTCCATGGTTGTCGACTAGTATTCTCCCTGAAACCACAGACCTATGCCTCCGAACAAGTCAAGGTTGGAGTAATTATTTCCTTACTGTCTGGGGAACCACAAGCTTGGGCACACCGTCTGATGGAGAGCCAAAGTCCACTCCTGAATGACTCTGATACTTTCTTCCAGGCCTTAGGTCAAATTTATGATGACCCCAGACGCGACGTTTCTGCTGAGGCCGCCATTCGTGTGTTACGCCAAGAAAGACGGCCGGTAGAGGACTATATTTCTGATTTCCGCAGATATGCAGCAGACACAGAGTGGAATGACAAGGCTTTGAGACATCAATTTCGTCTTGGACTCTCTGATGCCTTAAGAGATGAACTGTCTCGTGTTGCAATGCCCACCGATTTGGAAGGCCTTATTGATCTAGTAATCCAGATGGATCAACGCCTGAGAGAAAGACGTGCTGAAAGGTCTTCTTCCTGGCTTCTTCCCAAGGCTCCTTTGCTCCCTCGCCTTTCTGCCTCTTCTCATCTTGTGGAGTCGGGTGAACCTATGCAAATCGGTCTTCTAAGGTCTGCTATCTCTCCTGAAGAAAGACTTCGCAGACGCCAACTGAACCTCTGCCTGTATTGCGGGTTGTCTGGTCATTTTCTGAAGGACTGTCCCACTCGTCCTTCTGGTAAAGCTGGACTGTCTTTTTTATCTGTTAGTACTTCGTCCAGAGGATTCTCACCCTTAACTCTTTCCATTTCTCTACAGTGGCTCGAAAGAAGAGTTAAAGCATCGGCCATCGTTGACTCTGGGGCGTGTGACTGCTTCATTGATTCTGAGTTTGTTAAGACTTACGTTATCCCTATTCGTCTCAAACAAGAGCCCTTCTCTGTAAGGACAGCCGATGGTTCATCGCTCTCTTCCGGGCCTGTGACGCATGAGACGATCCCTTTGAAGGTTATGATAAACTCCTGCCATTCAGAGTCTATTGTTTTCAATGTGATTTTTTCTCCCCTTTTCCCTGTTATTTTTGGCTTACCTTGGTTAAAACGTCACAATCCTTTAATAAATTGGTGCACTGGTACCCTGCAATTCGACTCCGAAGTCAGTATTTCTCATTCAGTTACAGAAAATAAAGAGGTTTCCATGGCTCTGTGTCCCTCCTCTGACGATCGTTTAACAAAAATACCATACTTTTTACACGAATTCTTGGATGTCTTTGATGAGAAGGGAGCTGACAAACTTCCCCCTCACCGTGTTTACGATTGTCCTGTCGACCTTTTACCTGGAGCAGCCATTCCTTTTGGGCGAATTTACCCTCTTTCGGAACCTGAACTGTCTGTATTAAAGAACTATATCGACGATAATTTAAAGAAGGGTTTTATTCGTCCTTCCACTTCACCAGCTGGGGCAGGCATATTCTTTGTCGAAAAGAAGGACCACTCTTTACGACCATGTATTGATTATAGGCAATTGAATCATATAACTGTCAAGAATCGTTACCCTCTTCCTCTTATTCATGAACTTTTCCAGAGTCTTCGAGGGGCAAAGATATTTTCAAAACTTGACCTACGAGGTGCTTATAATTTGGTGAGGATCCGAGAGGGCGATGAATGGAAGACAGCTTTTAGATCCCGCTATGGACATTTTGAATATTTAGTCATGCCGTTTGGCCTATGCAACGCCCCCGCAACTTTTCAGCATTTCGTCAATGATATTTTTAGAGACATCCTCGATCAATTCGTTATCGTTTATTTGGACGACATACTTATCTTCTCCACATCCTATGAAGAACATGTTACACACATGAAGAGAGTTTTCAATAGGCTCCGTACTCATGGTCTCTTTGCTAAGCTAGAGAAATGTGAGTTTAATAAATCTTCCATCGAATTTTTGGGTTTCATCATTTCCGATCAAGGGATATGCATGGATAAGAAGAAGGTTTCTACAATTCTGGAATGGCCAGTTCCTGATAATCGTAAAGCTGTTCAGAGATTTGTTGGTTTCGCCAATTTCTACAGAAAATTTATTAAAGACTTTTCCAAGATCATCGCCCCCATCACAGATTTGACCAGTTCTTCTAAACCCTTTGTCTGGACTCCTCAGGCTCAATCTGCATTTCAGAAACTTAAAGAGTTATTCGTCTCTGCACAGATTCTTAAACACCCAAATCCAACTTTGCCGTTTGTCCTTGAAGTCGATGCCTCTGAGGTTGCAGTCGGTGCCATTCTTTCTCAAAGGTTTGGAGCCCAAGGTTCTCTTTTTCCTGTAGCTTTTTTTTCTAAAAAGCTCTCATATTCAGAAAAGAACTATGACGTTTCCGACAGGGAACTCCTTGCAATTAAAGCTGCATTTGAAGAATGGAGACATTTGTTGGAGGGGGCTTTACATCCTATTTTAATTTTTTCTGATCATAAGAATTTAGAATACTTACGTACAGCTAAACGTCTCAAGCCTCGACAGGCTAGGTGGGCTTTATTCTTCTCCCGTTTTAACTTCCATATTACCTATAGACCAGGAGCAAAGAATGGTAAAGCCGATGCTCTTTCCCGTATATTTTCTGAAGATGATAAAATTCCTGAACAGATCCATACCATTCTCCAACCTCAGAACTTCCTTTTATTACAGTCTGAACTTATGTCCAGAGTTAAAGAAGCTTCTTTTTCCACTAATATCTCCCCAAATCTGGAACCAAAGGATGGTTTTCTTTTTTTCAAGAATAAAATTTTTGTCCCTGAGACACTTCGTGTGGACGTTCTTCAGTTTGTTCATAGTCATCCTCTGTCTGGACATTTAGGTACAAAAAAGACTATTAATTTAGCCAAAAGACTTTTTTTCTGGCCCAGGATGAGTAAGGACTGTAGGCTGTTTGTCAGTTCTTGTGAGACGTGTGCTCGTTTTAAATCTTCTCATTGTCGACCCATGGGGCTTCTTCATCCGTTACCAGTCCCTGACAGGTTTTGGGGATCACTTTCAGTGGATTTTATTGTGGAATTACCTCCTTCTCAAGGCTTTAATACAATCTTTGTTGTGGTCGATCGTCTATCCAAGATGGCACACTTCATTCCCATGATTGGTACTCCTTCGGCTGCTTCTACTGCTGAGGTCTTTATTAAAGAGGTTATCAGACTACATGGGGTTCCGGATGAGATTGTTTCCGACAGAGGGGTACAATTTACGTCCAAGTTCTGGAAAGCACTCTGCCAGTCTCTGAAGATTAAACTTCTTTTTTCCACAGCCTTTCACCCTGAAACTAACGGACAAACAGAAAGAACGAATCAAACCCTTGAACAATATCTTCGTTGTTTCACTTCCTTCCTACAAGATGATTGGCATCAACTTCTCCCATTTGCCGAATTCTCTTACAATAACTCCGTGCACTCATCAACTAAGGAGACGCCTTTTTCGCCAATTATGGTTTTCATCCTCAAGTTTTACCTAACCTTCCTAGAGAGGTGACACTGCCCGTACTTCAAGACCGACTTACATTTTTGTCCAGTAACCTTCAAAAGATCCGACAAGCTATGACTGTGTCACAAAGAAATTATAAATTTTTTGCCGACAAGAAGAGAAGAGGGAGTCCGGGTTTTAAAGTGGGGGAACAAGTGTGGTTATCCACCCAACATGTTAAATTAGACTGTCCTTCCAAGAAGTTGGGGCAAAAATTTCTTGGTCCGTTCCCCATCATGCAACAAATCAATAATGTGGCTTTTAAGCTGAAGTTACCTGCATCTTTCAAGATCCACCCAGTATTTCATGTATCTCTTCTCAAACCGGTTGTCAAGAACACGTTTCCTGGTCGTTCTTCTTCTCCTCCAATACCAGTAACCATTCAAGGAGTTGAAGAATTCGAAGTAGGTGCAATTTTGGATTCCAGGTATCACAGAGGTCAGTTACAATATCTAATACATTGGAAGGGTTATTCTCCTGAAGAGAGGTCTTGGGAACCAGCAAACAATGTTCATTCTCCTCGGTTTATTAAAATGTTTCACAAACGCTATCCTGCTAAGCCTGGGCCCGTCCAGAGGCCGCGCCTCGGGGGGGGCAATGTCAGTCCCTTGGTACTGGCTTGCGCCCCGGCAAGAGGTCGCGGCGTGTGTGCGCACCGGCGCGGTTGCGTCGAGTTGTGCGCGCGTGCGTGGACGGAGGTTCGCGGGCGCGCGCACGTCTTTGACGTGCACGTTTTGACGCGCGCGCACGTTTTTGACGCGCGCGCACGTTTTTGACGCATGCGCACGGTGCGTAAAAGGACGCCGAGGCCTGCAAGTCACTGCGAAGTGATCTTGCCTCTGACACTAAGCGTTTTTGAATTCCACATTGCTGATCCACTGGTTTCCTGATTATTGGCCTGTTTTTGACTCTTCTCTTGGATTTCCCCTGGTACCGCTGATTCCGTTCCTGACCTACGCCTGGCTTTGACTACGTTTCCGCTTATCCCTGTTTGGCTACCTCGACTAGACTTTTTACAAGTGCCTATCCAACATCTATTACCGGCACCTCTGTTACTCTCCATCTGGACTTATTCCTGTCTCCACCCAGGCTCTAAGTTCCAGTGAGAGGCATAGGGGAGGCTATTATTTCGTCGGACCCATTACGGAGCCTGATACCTGGATTTGTTGGAGTCATATCAAGCTGATCGCACCCTCTGAACTATGAGGCTAAGCCTATTCTGACTAAAGCATACCGGATATAGTCTTATATTGCCATCAGATTAATATAATCAAACCAGAGGAAAAATGAAGGTTTAATGGCTCTTTAAGAGAGTTGAAGGTATGAAGTTCTATTTTATTTACTTCTCCTAAACTAGAATAAAACTCTTGGGTTTCAAGTAATAAATAGCAGTATTTAATCCTGATGTGTGAGGTGTGGAATATACTAATGTAGTAATTTGGTCATAAGTTCAGCTAATGTATGTATGCTGTAATAAACACAACATTAGTATTGCATGCAATAAAAAAGGACTGGTATTTAATCTTAGCAATATTTTCCATCATAATTTAATTCACTTAATTGCTGTCCCCAGTGAGGTTATCCATTAAATATTGTAAATTCATATCTTACAAACAACACTTTCATTTCACAGGCAAAGGCTTTTATGTGACCAAGTGAATTAAAGCTGCATTATGCTGGTAAAGTAACATTTAATTAAGAGCAGTAGGAGGATGAAACTGAAGCTGAAAACTAAAATTCTTTTCATCAGGAAGAGCTCATACTCTTCACTAAATCATTCACAATTTCCAATGTTCTGGGTATCTTTCTCCTACTGATATAAGGGAAGGACCAGTCTATACGAGCAGAGGAAGGATGAATATTTTTTTTCTTCTAACCTTCAGCCACACTGGGTGTCATAAGAGTTTTGGTGCCTCTAAGCAAAGCAATAATGTATAATTGAATTTGGGTGGAAAAACCTTTTGTAATCTAAATAAATGAACAGTGACCTGGGGGCAGATTCACTAAAGGGCGAAATGGCTCACGCTAGCAACAATTCGCCAGGGACATTGGCAATTTACTAACAGTCGTAGAGGACCATTCGCTAGTTAACAAGACCGTTGCTAGCATATGTTAGCACTCCATAGCCAGATGACTTTTCCATCGGTCTTTACTCCTCAAATTCACTAAAATGCGAATTTTACTGAATGTTACCTCTTTCACCAGAGTTTCCTTTGCCACCTCAGACCAGGCGAACTAATATATGAAGTTACATCTTCCTCAATCTTATGTAAGTGACATCATATAGTGTATGCAGGAAATTCATTAAAGTTGTAAAATCTTCCCCTAAATGTATATATACAGGTATGCTGATCTACTACTAATACTGGAATTTGTTACCAAAGCAGAAGGCTCCATGATAAACATAGTGGCACAAAGAAGCATAGAGCCCCTTCAAACTTCCACTTATCGGCTAGTTAAAGATAGATGTATGTGGATGGCAATTGCACATGTAGATGTTGTAAATACTTAGGCCTGGTGGAACTTGAGTTATAAAGGTAATTATCTTCTTTATGTATTTACATTTTTTTCTTCAGTTGACAATAACAAACCATAAATAGGGTTAATTAGCAAATTGACTGGGATAAGAAAGTTTAAGATTTAAAAAAAAAATCAAAACAGTTTTACATTTAAACTATATTTAGTAACACTTAACTAAAGCTAATTAGAATGGCATAAATGAAGTAAGTAACCAGTTCAGATACATGTCAGAATACATTGATAAATCACTCCAACCCAACATTTTCACATATATATAGTGTGTTGCTAAACCTTCCTATATCTTTCTTATATCTCTTACAAAAGGGAGCTTGGTGTTCCTCTCATGGCCTGACAATGGATGTGCTGGGAAACATTGCCTTACAAAGAGTACAAGGGTAGGAGCTGAGTCTAAGAGAAAAGTAAGGCCTAACTTGTGCATATACATTTTGACTTTTGATGGCATAGCATAGATGTTCCTTTCAAATTCTCAAAAGAGAATAATGATATGTGCATAAAAAGTGAAATATAAGATATATTTTATTGTTCCTTTCTTCTCAACGCTGATTGATATTTAATTCAATATTTTTTTTGGCAGAATTGTAGAGTTGAAGCTATACCTGCAAAGCCTCAAATAAAATCCACTTTCTTTTAGCAACAATCCCTGTCAACTTTCACATGACTGGTTATTTTAATTTATGATTAAAAAGTCATAATGATCTGCCCGAGGGTTTTTCACTGAAATAGAAGCAATTTTTCTACTTTGATGTGTTAAAGGGAAAGGGAACTCTGTGCCCATCCGATTGCTGAAGAGATAACAATCTCTATTTCTTTCTAAAGAAATCCTTAAACACTTTCTAGTGAAGGGACTGTGCAGTTTTAGTAATGTCAACAGAACAGTGTGTGTGTGTGCTTAATATTTAATATTTTGTAAAATGTATAAGATTAATTTGAAATAATCCAATACTAAATTGGAGGCACAAAGCCAGTGCTGGAGATGTAAAAAACAAGAAGGCACATTTAGCCACATTTGGTACCAATGCAACAAAGATACTGGCAGGAGACAATTAGAATTATGGAACAAGTCACCGGAGAAACAGTAGCCACGAACTTCCTACCTAAATTGATGCTACACTATGATCAGGACTCTAATTCTATAATCTCAAACAGACTATTGCTTCACATGCTACAAATGGCAAAATCAATGATTCCAGGAAAATGGAAGGATACGGAGCCACCAACATGCCATGATTGAATACACTTGATGGAAGAAACCAGGAAACTAGAAGAGTTTCCATAACAATGGAATTATCCATAACAAGAATACCAAATATTGGCAAATATGGTCCCCTTGGATCAATTATCTTAAATTGACTAACTTATAGGAGGAACTAAATTAGAAACATCCTTGTTAAAATTATCATATCTCTGCTTTTCTCAAACCATCTCACCAAGAGATAAAATCTATTAAATTGGGTTAGACTTAATGTGAATAGAATAGATATAGGAAACCAATGCGCTCTCTTTCGATTGAATAATAAGTTTATGCTTTGTAAATACAGTTATAGGATCCCTTATCCAGAAACCCGATATCCAGAAAGCTCTGAATTACGTAATGGCTGTCTCCCATAGACTCCATTTTATCCAAATAATCCTAATTTTTAAAAATGATTTCCTTTTTCTCTGTAATAATAAAACAGAACCTTGTACTTGCTCCCAACTAAGATATAATTAATCCTTATTGGAAGCAAAACCAGCCTATTGGGGTTATTTAATGTTTAAATGAATTTCTATTAGACTTAAGGCACGAAATTTACGGTTAAGATCCGTTATCCGGAAAACCCCTGGTCCTGAGCATTCTGGATAACAGGTCCCAGTACTGTAGTACTGTAGTATCTGTACTACTATTTATAAAATGTACTGCTGCAATTTTTATGCTTATGCATTTACCCCCCTCCCCTTATGTCTACCCTTCTTCCCCTCTTCCTCTCTGTACCCCCCTACTCCCCGAGAAATGTTTAAATAAAGAATTTATTAAAAAAAAGTGTAAATTGTGTGTACAAGTATGTACAGGAAAAGGAGCAGACAGGCTCAGAAACCATGAATCCATGATTCCTGTTTTCTTCTCTGTTCTATCAATTTCACTAGACCTACCAGAATATGAAGATGCCATTATGATAAAAGTATAGAGATCTTTAGCTGTTGGGGCTATAATATTTCCTTGAGCTATATGGCTTCCAAACCAATTAAACTTTAATACAGGTATTTTCATACAGGTATGAGATCCGTCATCCAGAAAGCTCAGAATTAGGGAAAGGCAATCTCCCACAGACTCGATTTTATCTAAATAATCTAACATTTTAAAAATGATTGCATTTTTCTCTGTAATAATAAAACAGTACCTTGTACTTGAACCAAACTAAGATATAATTAACCCTTATTGGAAGCAGAACCAGCCTACCTTAATTCTAGCAGAATTAAGGTATCAAGATCCAAATTACGGAAAGAACCATTATCTGGAAAGCCCCAGGTCCCCAGCATTCTGGATAACAGGTCCCGTACCTGTATTTGCTTCAACATATGTTTGTATCACTATGCTTAACTTTTTTGTGTATTCTATGAGAAGCCATGAAAATATCACTCTATTAAGACCTAGAGAGTAGTGATGGGAGGATCTGAACTGTTTCATTTTGCCAAAACTTTGCAAAACAGCAAAAAATGTGCAAACACATAGATGTCTATGCGCATTTTTTGTGCAACAATTTTTCAAACGATGCAACATTTTTTTAACTGTGCAACGTTTTAAAACAATTTTTAACTATAGTCTATGGGTGTTTTTTTCTTGCCAAAATGCAGCAAAATATTTTGCTCATTGAAATTGATTTTGAAAACAGTATACTTGTGTGAGCCTGTACTTAATTGATATATATTATACCCGGAGGAGCTCCCACTGAATTTTCAGTGTTATCAAGTTACTGAGTAATTTAATCATTGCACCTGTGTGATAATATGTATGTATACACATGTGTTTCATTTAAGTATTTATCATGTAAAACGCCAAGCATCACTATAGAGCCCTGGGAATCTGGCCTCAGTAAACTCGTCTTCCTACCGCTACTGACTAGTCCGCCTAGTATAGATAGGCTTTGTGACTTAAAGTGATACCGATAATAAAGAAAAATACTTTTGAAAATATTAATGTACATGAAAAGTTACCTTATTCCTAAACCTAAAGACTATTTTGCCATTTTGAATGTCCCTTCTCAATCTGTCAAAATTTCTAATGCTAACAGACTACTGATGCATAAGGAAATATGGGGGATGAGATAGTCATGTAAAAGCATTACACAAATACATACTGTATATGGCAAATTTATAAATAGCATGCAAAGGCAATGTTTAATACAGTGGAACCTCAATTTTACATCTCCTGATTTTAAGTTTTCCCTCATTTTACATTTTTGTTTTGTGGTCCCACCTATATATTATGCATAATAAATTTCCCTAATTTTAAATTTTCCTGTTTACACCATTTTTTCTGGTCCCCTGAAAAACATAAAAAAGGTGTTCTACTGTATACGAAAAAAAAGGTTTAATTTTTGTTTACAGTGTCGCATTAACACTCTAGGGGGAAAATTCCCTAACCTCTGGAAATTCGCCAGAGACGGCTTCGCTCACATCGCCATACTTCGTCAGGCAAGAATTCGCCAGGACAACGCTATTTCACTAACATGCAAAGTTGCATCCTGGGCGTCAAATGATGGCGAAGTTTCGCTAGCGTTAATTTGGCAAGCAAAGTGAAGTTGCGCTACTGTTGGCTAATTTGCATATGGCGGGAAGTTACATTTCAATGGACGTATATGTTGCAGCAAATGTATTACACTACACAAGCCCCGGAAACCTTAATGAAATAAAATAGTGTTGTTATATTGCCCTACACAGAGCCCAGTGTATAGATTATGTGCCATATGTAAGGAAATGTAGGGGGGAAGCCGAGTACCCTAAAAAAATCGACGATCTTTTGCAGCCTATCACCCTGAAAAACTGAAAAGTTGCCAGCATTTTTTGGGACTTAGAAAAATGTTTAATTTTTTTTAAGGAACTCCTATCTACTCTATTGCACTTTGCTTGGTCTGAGGTAGCGAAGGCAACGTTCATTAAAATCCGCATCTTAGTGAATTTGCTTGGTTACGTCCCTTCGCCAGAGCGCAAATTCACCTGGCATTAGAGTGCGAAGTAGTGCTAGAGTTTATCTCCTTCGCTAGCAAATTTTCACCAGCGTTAGTCACTTCGCCCTTTAGTAAATTTGCCCCTAGACCTCTAGCACTACCAGAGAGTCTACTGAGCTTGGGGAAGGGAAATGGTGAGGCAAGTAGACTCAGCAAGAAGCTTGGTCAGCAAAAATATGAAGTATTCCAAACATACAAGCAAGAAAGACATATAAACCTGGTAGAAAGTCATTGTCCTCAAATGGTTTATAAAGATCCACTGTACCATGTGAAGAACCAGGCTAGGTCAAAGCTTCATACAAGATGTTTTCCCATGGTTTTTGTATCAATATAAACTCCGTGCAGTTTATATGCAATACTGCATTTGGGCAGTATTACCTTACAGGGTGCTGGCTTACATTTAACATCCAATATCAACAAATATCAATAACAGGTGTTAGGTGTGAGCTCGGCATCATGACTGCTGTGACACTGACTTCCTTTGGTAAATATCATGATAAATACACACATGTGGCTAGCGGTGTCACACATTCACTGCACAATACTCTCTTACACTCCCACTATATGCAAGCTATTTGAAAAATGCTGAAATCAACTAGTTCATTGTCTTTCTTTTAACATTAAATGTATTTATTATTTTCAATACAGTAGTTCTATTTACCAAGCTATCAATCACCATTCATTGAGACTTTGCAGTTGACCAATTGCTGTGACAAATCATATTCCTGCATAGTCTTTCAGCCCTCCAACAAACCTCTCACCCTTTGACTGTCCAACACAATGCCAGCAAAATTTCCTTCAACTGTCACGCATTAAATCAAGAGACTCTACAGTGTAAAATTCCCTCCAGCCCTCTCACAGCCTGCCCCCAAGAGAAAGAGACCAAACATCAGTTTTTTTTGTGCTTTTTTTATCCTATATGACGAAAGCATTAATAAACCATTCAGCCAATATTTCAGATGGGTTTTTAAGCATTATGCACTCCTGGTATATGCTTTGAAATACACAGCCACAGTTCAAATCAGCATGCAAATTAAGTTAATCACTTTGTATCCATGTTTTTCCTTGTTGCCCATAGGCGCTACACAGTGTAGGATTAATTGCAGCATCCAATATGCATAATGCAAATTCAACTTTAACTAAAGTCTTTGAAAATTTCATCTTTTTTATCCAAATACCACTTAAATTGAGACTCGGATTAAACAAGCTTGTCAGAAAGAGTACATTTAAAAATGATGGTGGACACCATGGACAGTTTTGCAGCTTATATTATGTAAAATGAATATTATTACCCTAATATAAAGTTTACAACACTTCTTATCTCCTATGTTGACCAATCAGCAGGTAGCATTTGCTGGTCACCTGTCTAAAATCAAACATCTTATTGGTTGCTATGGCTCCTAGGCAAACTTTGTAATATTTATTATATGGGAGTGTAAAAGGGGTAATCGTGTACCTTATTTGTTTGGTTTCCAGTTTTAATGGAAAACATAAGGCAGTTGTGATAAGATTACACAAGTAAACTTTGCATAATCTAAAGGTTTAATGAAATCTAATTCTAAACAGGGAAAACTGTCTTAATCCTTAAAAAGATCATACAAGTGAAAACAAAAGATTAATTGGGAAAATTGGTTGAAAATATGGGACATCAGTCATAATTATTTCTTACTACTGAAACATTATGTTAAATACCTTTTTTTTTCAGAAAAAGACTGCAATATATTTTTAGCAAGCATTTTGTGTTTTACCCATAATGACCTAAGGATGCAAATATGTGTGCTCACCAGCAATAGATAATCAAAAGAATTGTCACAGGCATCAGTGAGAGTGTTCTGTTGAAGGTGTCTTGTCTATAGGGAGATGCCAATGTCTATAACCTGCATATAAAGTACATGTTGGCTGAATATTCTAATTAAGGGGTTAATGATAAGTACTGTCCAACTGTAGACCCTGTTGGCTTTTCTGCTCATCACACAATTTTGTGCCGGAATGACACTGAACTGGGTTAGTTAGAATGTCCTAAAATGGCAATTTTTGCACCAAAGGATATCTGAAGATCTCAGGTTGCTACTATCTCCATTCTGGGTACAAAATAAGACTAGTCTTTGGCTGCAGCTCTTTAAAATCTGTCCAATTGAGGACATCCTTCTTTAAACTATGTAACAGCTATTCCTTATAGTCCAATTGTTGCTCATAACAAGGAGAGTGCTGAATGCAGATCAGTTACTCACAGATTTTAAATGTCAGGAATCATCCAAGCCCACAGATATGATTATCTACTAAGCATTATTCTCCTGGATTAGACTGACAAGTCTGACCAAGTATCACTCAGCTATCCTAGATCATTACAATTCACTATGGAAAAATCCACTATAGAATGATGCAAAACTTACTGAGTTATACAGAATCTAAGATACAACATTCCAGAAACATGCAAATCTTCTGCATAGAATGTCAAAACACTGGATTCACTTAGGATACTCATGACATAATGGTCACAATGGTTCACCTAGACCAATGGTATATAAGGTCCATATGTGGTAGTCCCCTAGGGTGTCAGGGTGGGGTTACAAGAAGGTCAATTAAGGTTAAATTTAAGTGAGGATTTGTCTACCTGAAATTCCTAAAACTATAATAGAATCAATGTTGTGATCATGTTATCAAATATCTGGGACTATGGGGCAATATGGGGCCCAAACTGTATGACCGTGTCCTGGATCGGTTTACTTGATATATCACAAGAGCCACAGCCATCAGAAACATTGGAAAAGCACTACACTAACTTATTTTCCTGATCAGAGTCATAAAAGCTAGGTCAATGGCCAGGGTCCTCCAATCATCAGTAGATAGATTAACATTTAAATACCTCTCCCCTACTTTGTGAAAATGAATTAGAGAGTTTGCGGAAGTAAATTAGACTGTGAGGTCACTGGCTATCTAGCCCACTTACTACAAAAATTGTCACCACATGTGATAATTTCTATTAGACCTTTGAGAACATACTATTCCCTTTACCTTGGCCATATGATAGGAAGCTGTCTAGATGTCCTGATGGTTTCACTACTACATATGTATCACTAGTATCCCAGCAACCCCCTTGGGGGTCCATCCTCTGCCTATGTGCCCATTTTCCTTTGACTATATCCAGAAGTTATCTGACCCCTTGCACAATTGTCTTTGGGTTTGTTAATTTTTGGATTTTTTTTGAAAAAAGCAATTGTAAAATTCTATGCACAGTTTAAATATCTTAAATTTAAATATCTTCATTATTAAGGTATTTTTAAACATATACAGTTGTGTTCAGAATAATAGCAGTGTTTAAAATAAAAAGTAAATAAAGCTCAAAATTCTTATAATAGCTTTTATTTCCATACACTCAAATGCATTGGGAACACTGCACATTCTATTCCAAATCAAACCACGAAGAAAAATATATAGATTTTTTTTGCCTCAGAAATAGCATTTCTGATGTCTCCCCACAAGTTTTTTGTTGGATTAATGTCTGGGGATTGGGCTGGTCTAAACAGTGTAGTGTGGATTCGCACACCCTCCTTTCCAATGGACATAGATATGCCTGGTGCACGTGGTGGAGGCTCTGCAGGTGGAGGCTCGGCAACCTCCCAATGCAATTCTGTGGAAAAAACCTCACGGCACCCAGGTCTACGTGAAAATTTCAATCTTTTATTAAAGCGTTTTTTTCCACGGGGATTGGGCTGGCCACTCCATAACATCAATCTTGTTGGTCTGGAACCAAGATGTTACCCATTTACTGGTGCGTTTGGGGTTGTTGTCTTGTTGAAAATCCCATTTCAAGGGAATTTCCACTTCGGCAACATGACCTCTTCAAGTATTTTGATGTATTGAAACTGATCCATGATCTATGTTCTATGTTATCTGTGTTCTAAGGCATCATTTGATGTTTATTTTCTTTGGATTGATAGGTAATAATCCTGTTATGTTGTGTTAACTGATGGGGTTATGTTAGCCAATCCTTTGTTATGTTTACTCATGCTGTTTATTCAAAAATGCTAATAAATAAAATTGAAAAGAAAGAAACTGATCCATGATCCCTGGTATGTGATAAATAGGCCCAACACCTTAGTATGAGAAACATTACCATATCATGATGATTGTGCCACCATGCTTCACACTGTACTGTGACTTGAATTCAGTGATAAACTGTCTACGGCCCCTAGACCCAAAAAGAACAATCTTGCTTTCATCAGTCCACAAAATGTCGTGCCTTTTCTCTTATGGCCAGTCAATGTGTTCTTTGGTAACTTCAGTACATGTCTTTTTTTCATCAATGGGACTTTGCAGGGGCTTCTTGCTGACAGCTTGGCTTCACATAGGCACAACATTTGCTGCCTTCTTCTCAATTGAGAAAGGTCCTAATAAGGACTGAAACGTTGGACATTGGTACAATAGAAATAAACAATTGAGATTTTTTACATGGGAGTGCCGGTTTCTCTTGTATACAATGTTATATATATTTTAACCTTGGACCCCGGCTATATAGGCCGCAACAGTTTTTGTCTTGGATACTCACTGGATTGTGATTTTATATATCACTTAGGTAGGACTGATGCATGGACACTGCCCTGGCGGGGCGCATCAGCTTATGCATACTTTGTACAAACCATGTAACCAAAAGTATCTCTTTTTGCCAAATTCAGATAAGTTTTCTTTAATCCAATTGTTCCTTAAAGTTGTATAATGATAGTGCTGGGTTAATTTGTTTAGTTCAGTATATGATATAAGCCACACACCCATGCACCAGACTGATTTTAATTGCAACACATGGATGAGCTGCATTTTTTGTTTTTGTATATATATATATATATATATGTAATTGTATTGCAAATGTTAACATCTGTATGACTGGTGCAAAGGTTATTTCCAACTGTCTGATACCGTCGATGTATAAAATAAAATAAAAAAAATACAAATAAAAATAAAATGTACTGGTTTTATGGTTATTTAAAGGCAACCATTTCCAAATTCTTTTCTTTTAATATGAATAAAACACAGCGGTGCTGTGTGCTAGGCAGAGATTTATCCATGAACTCTTATTGATTCTGAAAGTAAATGGATTTCTGCAGAGAAGAGCAGAGCAATCACTTGTTTACATTAGTGTAGTAATATAGTCATTTATTTTTAAGCTTGAGGAGTTATGGAACAAAATCAATCAAAAACACAACTAGAAGACTGATATGTCTGTGAACTGGTGCAGTTACTTAACCCCATCACCTGATCATAGGCTGCATCTAAAGGTAAACTTAAACCTTTTTTTTACATTTCTGCCATCTACAGTAGCTGCATTCAATATTTCCAGGGGTAAGTGAGATAGAAAGACAGAAGAACATTTCTTGGCAGAACAAACAATCCAATACATTAAAATTGTTCATGTTCTGTAAGAAAGACAATGTTCCTGTCAATATCCTAATTCCAACTGCTTTGGGATAGATTAATCCTGGACAAGCCCCTATCTCCATATGCTATATACCGGCTCTACAAGTACTTACTGAGGATTTATATTGTCATTTGTATTTAAGCATTATAGAATGCCACTAGATCAAAGAGTCAAACAAAGTCACATCTACAATTCAACTCCAGGTTTCTTCAGACTTGAACATTGTTCTACATGGAGCTAAAGAGATCAACAGCTTTAAATATTTTTAATTGTGGTTGATTAAGGCTAAAGCATGATGGTATGAATTGCAGCAAGTCAGCATATAAGGGCTCCTCCAAACGAGCACTTTAACCTGTGGGCCCGGTCCCCTGATTTCCATTTAAATTGTTCAGCTGCAGGAGAGCACATGAAAGAACAAAGATTATTCATTTAAAGGGGCCCATACAAACTTGTAAGCTCCATACGCAGGTGGAACACAGCATGTTGTGTTCTACCTGCAGTAGGTATTTACATGCACCTGTATCAGTACATAGCCATTATGGAAGAGCTGGTTACATACCTTCCTGCCCTACCCTGTGGCTGAGCACATTAAAAAGGAAAGCAGGGGATCGCGGTTTAAAGTGCTCATTTTGACAAGCACTAAATGTATATTTCTTCTTTCAATGTGGATGCCATGATTTCAACCAAATTGAAATTTGTTTAAAATTGTTTGCAGCTCTAGTTCTGCTTAATATGGGTCTAACCTGTGGATTGTGGTGGGTTATATTTCCTTTACTTGGAACAAATAACCTGAAAGAGTTGAGAAGGGGGTTTCTAGAGAACATCCTGTGATTTTTTTGGTAAGTAATTACTTGTGTAGGTTAGTGTGTAAGCTTCAGGAAAGAGGTATGTTTTAATGCAACTTGTGAAGAGGTTACAAGAATGCAAGAACATTTTAGGTCATTCTTGCAGCAAAGTGGTCAGGTAAAGTGGTTAGGTAAACAAGGTAAACATGACAGGTTTACCAAACTAAAGGTGGCCATACGCTATAAGAGCTGCTCATTTGGCAAGGTTGTCAAAAGAATCGATCTTTGACCCACCAAAGGCATGCAATATCAGGCTTGTCCAAATGTTCAGCCCTAGGGCCAAATTAACAGATTACAACAAATAGGCACTGTGAGGATGAGGACTGTATCAACTAGCCGGTGTGGTCTGGGAAAATGAAACCAGATTTTGGCCAGATATTGGTCGGGTAGGCCTATTTGAGAGCCCCATACAAGGCCAGATAAGATGTTGAATCAGACCTGAATCAGTATCTTAAATCTGCCTCTGTATGGTCACCTTAAGGGCAGAGACACAAGCTCAGATTCGGGGAGATTCATCGTCCAGAACTGGCTTGCCCTGCCTTCCCACTGGCTAGAATGTAAATCGCCAGTGGGATAGCACTCAGAGCACTTAGTTTTCCAAAGTCGCCTGAAGTTTACTTAATTATTTCTTAAGGTGACAGGTACCCTTTAAACTCTCTGCAACATGCCCCTCCAAACTATACTGATGCTGCTGTTGGTGGGTTAACTTTTTTTTTCTCTCTGCTGAGCAGAGCATCATATATGTTGCCAGTCTACACAGGGGCTACCAAATAGCCAATCACATCACTTATTTGGCACCCCCAGGAACTTACTTCATGCTTGCGTTGTTTCTCAATTCTTTTTACATTTGAATGTTTCACACAAGTATAAAAGGTTGGGGACCCCTGCATTTGGCTATTAGCATGTTCCATCCAAATTAAAAGGAGTTTTATAAAACTGTTTTCTTAAGCTTCAGTAATAATTTATAAATATTTTGGTGCATTTAAGCCTTTGTAAAATGTAGGGATGCACCAAATCCACTATTTTGTATTTGGCCGAACCCCCGAATCCTTTGCACAAGATTCGGCTGAATACCAAACCAAATCCTAATTTGCATATGCAAATTAGGGGTGGGAAGGGTGACATTTTTTTTACTTCCTTGTTTGGTGACAAAAAGTCACGTGGTTTCCCTCCCTGCCCCTAATTTGCATATGCAAAATAGGATTCGGTTCGGCAGAAGGATTCGGCTGAATCCAAATCCTGCTAAAAAAGGCCGAATCCCAAACCGAATCCTGGATTCGGTAAATCCCTAGTAAAATGCAATGATAAACCTTTATGCCTTTCTTCTGCTGGCTCCTGTTGGAAACCCAATAATTGTCCTGCTCCTGCCCTATAAATACCATATTTGAATATTCTGTGCACAAAAAGGTATATTGATGTATATTGAATGCAAAGTTTACAGTTCACTTTTTTAATCATTAAAATGCAGATACAGCTCCAAAATAAAAGGGCCTCAACCTTTTTATTGAGAACACAACTTGCGAATCTTAGGACTGAGTTGGACCTACACCTTTCAGCTAAAGCAGCCTCCACACTGCAATGGAGAACACAAAAATACCACTCAATGAGTAACAAACCTACAGCACTCCTAGCCTGTCGTCTAAGAAAAAATCCAAACCTGACTCCGACATCCTTTTAGAATTAGAACAACCCAGGGGGAAGTTTCAGGAAACCCAGTAAAAATCCTGGAGGAGTTCAATCAATTCTACCAGACTCTCTTTTCCTCCAACCAGTCCTTTGCTAAGGAAAAAGCTGACCAATTTTTAGAATCAGCTAACCTCCCCCACTTAACAAAACCCCAAGCAGAACAGATGGAAAATCCAATCAAATTTTGGATGGGGGATTTTGGGGCAGAGATTCCCTTCTCTCTCAGCCCCCCCCCCCAATTCCCAAGCTGGTTCAATTATGAACCTAGATCCTAGCAAAAATTTTAGACAGATATCAGGTAGGCTTTGTCCCAATAGTACCAATTCTAGTAATACAACTAATGATGCATGATTCACACATGAAGAAATTCAAAAGAGACTAGAACATTTTAAGATAAACAAAGGTCCAGGGCCAGATGGTATTCATCCCAGGGTACTTAGCGAGCTTAGCTCTGTGATTGTAGCTCTGTGTAACCTCTTTACTTAATTTTTCAGGATTCATCAAGGTCTGGCATGGTGCAGAGAGACTGGCGAATTGCTAATGTGGTGCTGCTATTCAAAAAGGGATCCCTTTCTCAGCCTCAAAGCTATAGGCCAGTTAGTCTGACGTCAGTGGTAGGAAATCTTTTCGAAGGATTAATAAAGGATAAGATACTGGACTTCATAGCACACAACAATACTACGAGTTTGTGCCATCATGGTTTTATGCATAATAGATCTTGCCAGAGTAACTTAATTTCTTTTTATGAGAAGGGAAGCAGGGACCTCAATTTTGGGATGGCAGTGGACCTGATTTACTTAAACTTTGCTAAAGCATACAGTGCCACACAGAAGGTTACTGGTTAAACTAAGGAATGTTGGCCTGGAACATAGTATTTGTACCTGGATAGAGAACTGGCAAAAAGATAGACTACAAAGAGTGGTATAAATAGGCTTGTGCGAATTTGACCCATTTCGTTTCATCAAAAATTCGTCGCTGACGAAATGTTGCCAGTGGCCATTAAAGTCTATGGGTGTCAAAAAAAATTAGCTGTGCCTCATTTTTTTTTTTTTGAAGCACCACGCCATAAGTCTATGGGCATCATTTTAGCAAGCGAAATAAGGCATAAAATTGGCCCATCCCTAGTGGTAAATGGAACATTTTCTAATTGGATCAGTGTTGTTAGTAGAGTACCGCAGGGCTCTGTACTAGGTTCCTTGCTTTTCAACTTGTTTATTAAGGACCTTGAAAGTACTGTTTCTATTTTTGCAGATGATACTAAATTGTGCAGAACTATAGGTTCCATGCAGGATGCTGCCACTTTGCAGAGTGATTTGTCTAAACTGGAAAACTGGGCAGCAAACTGGAATATGAGATTCAATGTTGATAAATGCAAGGTTATGCACTTTGGCAAAAATAATATAAATGCAAGTTATACACTAAATGGCGTGGGTTGAGAGTTTCCTTAAATGAGAAGGATCTTGGGGTTTTTGTAGATAACAAGTTGTTTAATTCTGGGCAATATCATTCTGTGGCTACTAAAGTGAATAAAGTTCTGTCTTGCATAAAAAAGGGCATTAACTCAAGATATGAAAACATAATTATGCCTCTTTATAGGTCCCTGGTAAGGCCTCATCTGGGAGAAGCAGTGCAGATTTGGACTTCAGTCCTTAAGAGGGATATAAATGAGCTGGAGAGAGTGCAGAGACGTGCAACTAAACTGGTTAGAGGGATGGGGTTGGGGTTGAAAAAAAGCACTTGCGAGGGGACATGATTACACTTTACAAGTACATTAGAGGACAATATAGACAAATAGCAGGGGACCTTTTTACCCATAAAGAGGATCACCATACCAGAGGCCTCCCCTTCAGACTAGAAGAAAAGAACTTTCGTTTGAAGCAACATAGGTGGTTCTTCACAGTGAGGACAGTGAGGTTGTGGAATGCACTGCCGGGTGATGTTGTGATGGCTGATTTCTTGGACAGACATAATATCAAACAGTGTCGGACTGGGATGCCAGGGGCCCACCAGAAAACCTTAGAGCGTGGGCCCATTACAAAACCAAAGACTGTGGGCCCACTTTCCAAATTATTATACCTACTCTCTAACTCAACCTCTTTATTCTCATAGTCTTTTATATCTACTTACTATAATCTATTCTTCCATTAATAAGTATTTTTTCCCCATAAAGAAATAGGGAATGACCATGACATAGGCCAAATGTTTAGAAGCAAGGGGGCCCACTGACACCTGGGCCCACCGGGAGTTTTCCTGGTATCCCGGTGGGCCAGTCCGACACTGATATCAAAGGCTATTGTGATACTAAACTCTATAGTTAGTATAGATATGGGTATATATGATTTATGTGAAAGTATGGAGCTGTGTGTGTGTATGGATGTTGGGTTTTCATTTGGAGGGGTTGAACTTGATGGACTTTTTTAACTATGGTTTAACTATGTAACTATGTAACTATTTGATTCAATTTCATGGCCATACCTGCAATATAGCTTAGAAAAATGGGGTTTCAAACAAAAGTTTTGCCATGTGATTAAAGCTCTCTACAACTACCCCCAGGATTTTGTATGCTGGGGCCCATATTACTCAAACCCCTTCTCTCTGTATATTAGTACGAGACAGGGATGCCCATTGTGCACCATTCTTTTTATACTAGCTCTCTGCCCCTTGGCAGCATTAATCTGGGGAGACTACATTACAGGCCTATGTGTATGTTCAGACCACCACAAATATCTGCAGATGACATTCTAACGCTAATAACACAACCACTCACCAAATTTTGTCCAGATACTGAACAAATTTGCAGAAATTTCAGGGCTCAAGATTAATTACGATAAAACTAATGCCAACATCAACCTCCCACCCCCAACAGTTAAACATCTAAAATTGAACTTTGACTTTCAATGGCAGCCTCAGTACCTCAAATACTTGGGAGTCAAAATAACTTTGCAACCAATATAAAAGTAGTGGAGACTAGGGCACGGTGTGTAACATATGGTGGCAATGTCCTAAAGTACAAAGGCTTTGGACAGGGTTTACGAAATAATATTCTTAGCCACTAGCACTAACTTACGCAAATCACCAAACTAAGCCCTACTGGGGAGTAAAATCCCAAATACAAACAAACATATCAGAGCCCTTATCACTCATATCTTTACAGCAGCTAAATTGACCATTGCTAGGTCGTGGAAATCCCCACTACTACTTATACAGCTAAATTATATCCTAGTCAATGAGAAACTGACAAGCATCTTAAATGATAAGAAAACAATATTTAAAAAAAATATGGGACCCATGGATACAGTACATTGCCCCCTCAGGTATAACCCGCACCCTCCTCTCCAACTTAATAAATAAATGGATATAGGACAGTGCTGTCCAACTTATTACATATAATGGCCCAATTGTACTGTATGTCATATAATATGTTGGAGGGCCAGACTGAATTAAAATGATGATATCAGTACATTGCCCCCTCAGGTATAACCCGTACCCTCCTCTCTAACTTAATAAATAAATGGATATAGGACAGTGCTGTCCAACTTACATATAATGGGCCAATTGTACTGTATGTCATATAATATGTTGGAGGGCCAGACTGATATCATACAGTGAAGTCTATGGAGCCTGTGAGCAGACTGGGGGCCATAAAAATCCTTTGGAGGGCCACATTATGCCTGCGGGCCTTCAGTTGAACAGCCCTAATATAGGATATGATTTGATTACTAGAAGCAACTCCGATAACCCGTTCTCCTAACTATACCACCCTGATCTCCCTTGAATAATGTGACACAGGACACAGTAATTATCAGAAGAAATGTACATTTTATTGATGTTCTCATGCACAACTGTGTAAAAATGTTTAATAAAAACTTTTTTTTAAAAAATGTAGATACAGCTCCAAGACTTGTTTTTTTACTGATGTATCATTTATGCTTTCTGCATTTACATAGTACGTTTATTAATTTATGCATTTCATTTTCATCTGTTTTGAGGGTGTATTTTGAAGCCATTTCCATCCTCTTTAACTGAATGTCTAAAGATCAGTAAGATCATTCTTGGGTCACACGGATACTGCATTAGTTCTGTGAGCTGAAAGAAATCATTATTAAGAAATGTTCTAGGACTGAATTACTCTTTATTTGAGCATTTGCAAGCAACCATCTGGAAAAGGATCATGGTAATTGTAGTTATGCAATAGGTGGTAAACCACAAGTTGGTAACTCTTAATTTAGAACAAAGGTTCCAAGGATTAGCTTCTTACACATAAACAAAGCATTGCATTTAAATTTGTTTACCCTGTAAATTTGGAACTGTAGAGACCCACATAAAAAGAGACACCACTTCAATAGCTGGAAAAACGTTTTCAGATTTTTACACTGCAAATACCCAAAGCAAGAAATATTTGTCCATCCTCTTACCATACAACTTGTAACCCAAATAAAGTGAAATTGCATATATTTATATATTCTGGATGGCATAATTTGACTTTGTCCCTTAAGTTGGGACCTAACTAAATGCTGCTAATGGCACAATAGGGCAAAACGTATGTGGACACATTTTCCAACATCTCATTCCAATATCATGTGTATAAATATGACTTTGGTCCTCTTTTTGCTACCAAAATAGTCTTTACCTTCCACTCTTCTAGAAAGGCTTTTCACTATATTTCAGAACACTGTTGGTAGTATTTGCTTCCATTCATACATAAGAGGTTGGGCAATGATGTTGGTCAAACATGCCTAACTTGGATCGGCATTCCAATTTATCCCACAGGTATTCTGCAGGGTTGAGGTCAGGTATCTGTTCAGGCCAGTCCCTCCACTCTGATCTCAGTAAATCCATTGTTCATGGACCCTGCTTTGAGTACGGACTTGCTAAACTTGTAGCTACTCTTAATCCCCTTGGGACAAATTATCAATTAATTATCAACATTATCAATCGTCTTCTACCATTAGCAAACAAGAGTTAAAAGAGTAAAGGAATTGGGTAGTCATTTTATATATTGGTTGGTATCTTTGTGAATAACTACTTAAAAGTTGGTGGATGGCAAATTCCATAAATAATTTTAATCAGAGACAGGTTTAGTCAAATTAAATGTATTAACCATGCATATTCGACACCCTGTGGGCTGGCCAAACTGTACTCTTTTTAGAATACCTTTATTGATGGGCGAATTTGCGCCATTTCGCTTTGCCGAAAAATTAGCAAATTTCACGCGAAATTCGCAAAACGGCGCCAGTGTCTAGTTTTTGACGCCGGCGCCTGTTTTTGACGCCGGCGTCCATTTTTTCAAGGGCGTTTTGCGAATTTATTCGCTGGCGACGAATCGCGCAAATTCGCCGCAAATTTGCGTCTGGCGAATAAATTCGCCCATCACTACTGGTGAACTAGTGGGGTTGCATGGATGACTGCCTCGTCCTCTGCGGAGACGCCCGCAGCCTTGATATTTTGCATGCTGATGCACGCTGCTGCTCTGTTGCATGCCTAATGTAAATAGTGGCAGTGCTCTGCTGCTTCTGGGTTTGATGCACTGCTGCATATGATGTCATCGCACTTTTGCGCAAAATTCAAATATTTTAGGGGGATTTAAGCAAATACTCACTGCCCAATTTAAGGTCTGTTTCAATACTTCCTGGGTGCAATTTGTAAGTGTTTCTGATCTGTTCCTGATCTTGTCTAGTCCACTGCCTGCCCTGACCCTTGCCCATGTACTGACTACTCCCTCAAATCCTGCTTTGTACTGTGATTTTGGTGTGTTTGACTCTGCCTGTGACCTCGATCTCTCATCTCTTGAATCTGTACTGCTTCTACTGATTGGTATCGACCTGGCCTGTCCCTTGACCCCGATCCTTGTTCTCTGTTCCAGTTACAAAATTCAGTTCCCTTGCCTGCCCAGAACTCCCTCCCTGGTCCACTCATGTTAAGACCTGGGTGCACCCGAGTAGTGGAGGACTCCTCCCGAAGAGAAAGGTGGTTGTTACAGGCAGAAGAATGAGCCACGTCCGGGACCATGTCGATGTTCTGGCTTTGGGACTCCATTTGTAATGACTTTCAAATGTCAGAAATACTGTATATTAATGAAGCATTGTCCTTTCCCAAAATTCATTCTCCAAAAGAGTGTGGGTCACCTGGGGTTGTCATCATACCAATGCTTGTGTTCCTTGCAACTGTTATTCTATGTCAAGTTTACTAAAACTGAAGTCTTCTTTAGCTCCATGTCTCAACTTTTGGCAGAAACTAGTCAATGATGTGGTACCCAAACAGAAATTGTTTTACATGTATGGAGGTTATCTAGCTAAGTGTGGGATGCATGGTTGAGTGCAGAACTCTTGTGAACTAGACTGTCTTGCTAAAGCCCTCTCTCTCCTCTCTTACTCGTTTCCTTATACTCTTACTTATTATTGTCAACATATTATAAACAGCTACAGTACAGTATATGTCCAAAGGGATCATCTACTTTACCCTGGGGAGCAAGGGCTAGAGTGCTAAGGAGCACAATAGCACAAGGGCCAGAATACAATGTCAGGAGGTGCAGCTAACCTTGTCCTTGCTGACAGGCAATAAGGCAGGCAGTACGACTAGTACCCCAATGCAGGCTGGGCCTCCTGATACTCCCTAACTTGCACATCTCGGCAGAACTATAGGAAGCTGTATAGAAATCCCCCCCCCTTCCCAGCCACTCTACTAACTGAAAAGTTGACGTGCAAGTAGGCAAGTAGGCAAGAAGTGGGGACCAAGATAGGGGTTGTTGTTTGCCCCTCTGATTTTTTTCGGGGGGGAAAGTGCCATGTAGTTATACCACTGATATGAATTTTCTAATTATATTCAAGATCTTAGAGGTTATGAATTAGATTTTACATAGAAAATCTGCAAGTGCTACAGTACTTGACACCAATAACTATCCACTCTTCAGGAAAAACCATAATATAGTAAAATTATTGCAGGAACCTTTATATCTCTGCCACTAAAGAAATAGTGAGAATTTTTTCTATAGAAATCTGTGCAGTGCATTATTTTTCTAAATAAAACATTCACATTGTATGAGAAGTGATAAATAAACGAGCCCAGACATTTCTGTTTTATGTGCAGTAATATTAAACATCTTGAGAAGTGGCAAAATCCCTTGAGGTATAAAAAAAATGTATAATCCTGTTTGTACAGCCAAAAAAAAATCACAAGTCATTGCAGATCTACAATTCATTGACATGGAAACAGACGTATTTTACCAGAATAAAAACAACCAAACTACTGATATTTGTTGAAACTCATAACACACACACTGGCTGTATGTTTTGGGCAATAATTAACATCACACTGTTGCCTGTATTTATTCTTTAATCGTTGACGGATATGTTACCTTTTTATACTTGGATAAATTGCAGTAACAGTTTCTAACCTTCATGTGAATCATATATAAACAGCACAAGGTCTGATAAATTGATCACAGAACCCATGAAAACATCTGTATAACACTGACTTTCTACAAAGTGTTTTGATGATCTGAGTATGTATTTAAATCCAATAAGTGGTAGCGTATATACAAAATATATTTTAGAAACAGTCCATTTTTTTTATAAAGGTTCTATATGTTTAGATGTTCATATATTTAGAATTTTCTGATCATTTGAGCTATTTCCCCTTATTTATCAATAGATTTTCCCGAACATTGGCAGGTCTGAGATTTTCAGATTCTGACTTTTTCCATCATCGGGGTATAATAAATCCCGAAAAATTCAAGTTTTTTTTTTCACTAGAAATTTTTTCGAGTTTTTGACATTCGGACTTTAATAAATAACCCCCTTTGAGATAGAAAACACCTGAAGATGTTTTTAAAAAATCATTGACCACTGCAAAAATAAAACATAGTGGGGCTCATTTATAAACAGTGGACAATTTGCACCTGGGCAGTAACCCATAGCGACCAATCAGTAACTGGCTTTCTTCAGCCACCTGCAGGTAGAGCAATGAAAGCAAAGATCTGATTGGTTGCTATGGGTAACTTCCCAGGTGCAAATTTGCCCAATGTTTATAAAGGAGCTCCAGTTCATTATGTACGGTAAATAGAGTATATGCAGTGTACAGTATATATAATACACAGTATATTCTGAATCATATACAATAATTATAATATTTAAAGACATAATTATATCTAGCTGCTCTTCTCTCCCTGATCATACACCCTCAATCCATATTAAGCTCACACCCATCCTTCTTTTCTCCAGTTTACAATTTGAACAATTGTGTGGGAGACAATGGTGCTATGAAAGAAACCTTTCAGTCAAAGTAATAAAAACTGGATGGAGTGGGTAGACACTAGGAAAATGCTGATATACTGCCAATGCAGCAGATGATTCAGTGTTTAGATTTGAAATGTTAATTTGAAGGAAATTGTATTATGTAAAAAAAAATAAAAAACAGATTCATTTAGAGCAATCACCCTATATCTATCTGCCACTTAAAAACCCAAGGATACCCTTATGTATAGTGTTTTGTATACTGTGGCCCTGGAATAGTAAGACATTAGAAATATTCTATGGATCCAGAAACTCAATTAGAGATCAGTGGCAGGACACTTCTAGAGTTTTGTAAGGGCTATAGCACATGGAGTACTTTCAGGCGTTTTCAAACAGCCTAAAAAAGCACACCATGTGCCACTATCCTGATGGTAAACCTTATCTTAAAGGGGTGGTTCACCTTTAATTCTTCTCTAGTATGTGACTGAGGAGAAAGAACACAGCTCCCGTTCAACTGGCGTGTTCCTGGCCACTCCTACTCTGCAACAGCGCTTCAATGTATACATATACTCAGAGCCATGGATTAACGCAGTTTTATTAAAAATATTCCATCTTTATTTTCATCCTTTAAAAGACCATTACATCATGGCTAAGAGTGCAGTGTTCAAATCAACAAGCTGCTGATGCGTTTTGTAACCTCAAAGGCATCTCTGCTCTGAGGAAGTGACCCTTTGTGGTTCACCTTTAAGTTAACTTTAAGTGTGTTATAGAGTGGCCATTTCTAAGCAACTTTTAGTCTTCCTTAAGTTTTTTAAAATGATTTGCCTCCTTGTGTTGACTCTTTCCAACTTAGAGATGGGGGGTCACTGACCCCATTGAAAAACAAATACTCTGTAAGGGTAAGGTCACACCTGGCGATTCGGGGAGATACGAAGCGCCGCAGGTGATTTTTCATTGTGGCCGGCAGAAGCCAGGGGGAAGCAGTTCGGGAAAATTAGTCGCCCCAAAGAAGAGGCGATTAGTCGCCAGGCGACTAAACCTCCCCGAATTGTCAGGTGTGCCATTACCCTAAGGCTCTAAATTGTTATTGCTACTTTTTGTTACTGGTCTTTCTATTCAGATCCTCTATTATTCATATTCCAGTCTCTTATTCAAATGAATGCATGGTTGTTTGAAACTGCAAACTGGAGAGCTGCTAAATGAAAACCTTAAAAACTTAAAAACCTCAAAATAATAAAAGATGAAAAACAATTGCAAATTGTCTCAGAATTTCACTCATCACATTATACTAAAAGTTAATTCAGTGGTAAACAACAACACGCTTTGCAGTAAATCGTAAGATTTGTAGTGATGGGCGTTTCGCTTTGCCGAATAATTTTAAAATTTCCCGTGAAATTTGTGAAACAACGAAAAATTCGCGAAATGAAGTTTTTACGCCGGCGTCATTTTTTGACTTCGGTGTCCTTTTTTTTCACACCGGCGCACATTCGCCAGTGAAAATGCGCTGGCGTCCATTATCCGGTTTCGCAAATTTATTCGCCGGCGGCGAATCGTGGGAATTCGCCGCTAATTCGCCCATTACTAAAGATTTGTAAAACATGTTAAAGTCCACTTAAAATATATAATCCATGCAATACAAGTTTATGTACATATTGATAATACTGAATACTGTACAAGTTATAATAATAATGTTGGAAGACTCATCTATTCTTTGTGACTTTAAACTTGCTTTCTACAGTGATTAGATTTGTTTGTAAATGTCTCATGTTCCAGGACAGGCAAATTTGTAGTTTATAAATGTAGTAATTCCTTAAAATACATCCCAGAGGGTTTCTCTTTGTAGTGTTCTAAGTCTGCCTACAGATGCAGCAATCTGCTGTTAATGAAATGATTTTCATTGAAATGATCTCACAATTGTTATATGACCCTTCCTGTGAACAGCCTGGGAATGTATTTGTGGGGCTTTGATAGTTGATAGAGCCAATGATTAGGAAAAACATGCAACAGATCCTCACACCTAATTACAGAAAAGGAAAACAGGGTATGCTAGGGTATATGCATTATAATTTATAGGAAAGAAAGTGGATACTTGGGATAATTAAACAATTAGTAACACCATAAAATTAAAAGAAATGCCCTAAATGCATTTATACATAACTCATTTACACTTTTCTAGAAAGCTTCATAATTTTATTTATGATAGGGATGCACCGAATCCAGGATTCGGTTCGGGATTCGGCCAGGATTCGGCCTTTTTCAACAGGATTCGGATTCGGTCGAATACTTGTGCCTGGCCGAACCGAATCCGAATCCTAATTTCCTAATTTGCATAAACAAATTAGGGGTGGAGAGGGAAATCGCGTGACTTTTTGTCACAAAACAAGGAAGTAAAAAAAATGTCCCCTTCCCACCCCTAATTTGCATATGCAAATTAGGGTTCGGATTCGGTTCGTTATTCGGCCGAATCCTTTGCTTAAGATTCGACGGTTCGGCCGAATCCAAAATAGTGGATTCGGTGAATCCCTAATTTATGAGATCCCTTATTTGCAAAACTGTTAAACTCCAAATTATGGAAATAAAGTAAATCTTAAGCAATTTTAAAAAGTGAGCTTTTTCCCTGTATTAATAAAACAGTACCTTGTACTTGATCCCAATAATACATCCTTATGGGAGGCAAAACAATCCTATTGGGTTTATTTTGTTTTAGCAGACTTATGGAGATCCAAATTACAGAAAAATCCCTCATCCAGAAAACCCTAGGTCCCAAGCATTCTGGATAATAGATCCCATACCTGTGGTTTTTTTCTAGTAGCTCATTTAGATTTCAAATCTACAATTGTTGAGGAGGGAAAAGCTGTGCAGAATAGTGCCCCAGAGATGGTCATCAGTCATTTAATCCTGCAGTAGCTGGCTGACCAGTGCCAAAGCTCAGAACAGCTCTGCCGGAAGCAAGGTATTAGTAGTGTAAAACTGCTAATGTCTTGAAAAAAGGAAAGAAAAAGATAGTAAATCGGAAAAGCGTTGAGTCTATTTTTTTTCATCTCTTGAGAAGAAAAATTGCTACATATACCAGGTTAAAATAAATCGTATTTCAAGGCAAATCATTAGTTTTCATATCTGGTCTTAGTGGTCCTTTAACCAGAAGCAGCAGTCAGAAACTAAAGTAACACTTTTGGCTCAGTGGCACTGAGGTGGCATCAAATACATGTGCAGTGGTTCAGCCTGAGTGCTCTGCAATTGGAACTCACTGTGAGACCACTCTGTGGGGATTGCTGTTGAAATGCTATTCTGCTATAAATAAAGAGGAGGGGGGGAATTATGTTTTCATTTTGCTTTCTAGTATCGCCTCCGACTGATTGAGATAAGAAAGGCTTTGGTAATGAGCTGACAGCAATTGGTTTGTTATGTTAAACAATATAATACAGGAATGGGTTCTGTTATCTGGAAACACATTATCCAGAAAGCTCCAAATTCTGGGAAGACAGTCTCCCAGAGACTCCATTTTAATCAAATAATTAAAATTTTTGAAAACTATTGCCTTTTTTCTTTAATAATAGCACAGTACCTTGTAGCTGATCCAAACTAAGATATAAGTAATCCTAATTGGACACGAAACAATCCTCTTGGGTTTAATTAATGTTTAAAGGGCATGTAAAGGCAACAAAATTAAAATCCAATTTTTACTTTCTTTAATATACATTTACTTTCCAATATACATTAATTAAAAAATGTGTACCATTTTTATAAGAAACCTGAATGTATGCAGTCAAATTCTCCCTTTACTTACTGCTTTGGATAGGAATTGTCAGATGGTCCCTAACTGCTCTGTATGGAAACAATCATACTTATAAACAGCAGGGGGAGCCCCCGCTTACTTCACAGCCGTGCTTCTGGCAGATATTATTTGACTTGTCACAATGCTTTTAGGTGATATCCTTGCAGCGTTTGTATCAATTCGTATCAGCTCTCAGACAGGGTGCCTGACTCCGCCAAGTCAGGAAATCTCATAGATCAATGAATAAAGCTTACCCTGGAGAACCTTCAAACAATAGTATTGTTTATTTCGATATCGAAATAAACAATACTATTGTTTGAAGGTTCTCCAGGGTAAGCTTTATTATTTGACTTGTGCTGTTTTGATAATTTATGACCATCCCTAAGCAGCCCAGACCACACTGAGCATGTGCACAGTCTTGGTCTTGCAAAGATGTTTAACAAAGTTACAAGATGGTGACCCCTTGTGGCCAACTTTGAAAGCATAAATCATTTGTTTGATTAGACACGTGATTCATGTTTATGTTTAGTATACAAAATACAGCATTTCTAGCCTTATTCTATTTTAGACTTTACTTCCCCTTTAAATGATTGTTTTTAAGTGATGGAGATCCAAATTATGGAAATATCCCTTATCTGGAAAACCTCAGTTCCCAAACAAACATAGATAAAACAATAAATGTTGTGATAAATGGGCCAATCCATTAAAAACTTTTTTGAATGTCTGTGAAGCGTTAAGAAGAAAAATATTGAACTGCTGGTAATCCCTCTGGATTCCTCAGTAACATACTTACCCCTAAAGCTGTTTCATGCATTTTACCACATCCATGTAACCTACTCCAGAATAGCTATAAAACGCCAAATAAAAGCTTTCTAGTGTGGTATGACATTGCAGAGGTGTTATCTGAAGGTATTAAAAACAAAGAGACAGGATATGATTTCCGTTGTACAATGCACAACACTTCATCAGCTTGATAGCAGTTCCACAAACCTACAGAAGTGCAATACAGTATCTAATGCTTCATTTAAGTCTCAGATCTGATATATAGCTCGGCATTTAGGAACCTGGTCGGACATGGCTTCAATCACTTAATTTGTTAACTCATGCACAGGATAAAGGGGCGATGCTACATAGTTAGGCTCCGGAATCCCAGAAATGTCACTACAGGTATGGTTTTCTGAATAAAGGATCTTTCTATAGTTTGGATCGTGAGTGATACATTAAGGGGCAGATTTACAAAGGGTCGAATATTGAGGGTTAATTAACCCTCGATATTCGACTGCCGAATGTAAATCCTTCGACTTCGAATATCAAAGTTGAAGGATTTACTGCAAATAGTTCGATCGAACGAAAAATCGTTTGATCGAACGATTAAATCCTTCGAATCGTTCAATTCGAAGGTTTTTAATCCATCGATCAAACGATTTTTCTTCGACCTAAGAAACATTAGAAAGCCTATGGGGACCTTCCCCATAGGCTAAAATTGTACTTCGGTAGGTTTTAGGTGGCGAAGTAGGGGGTCGAAGTTTTTTTTAAAGAGACAGTACTTCGACTATCGAAAGGGCGATTATTCAAACAATTTTTAGTTTGAATCGTTCGAAGTCGAAGTCGTAGTCGAAAGTCGAAGTAGCCAATTCGATGGTCAAAGTAGCCAAAAAAATCATTCGAAATTCGAAGTTTTTTTTATTCTATTCCTTTACTCGAGCTAAGTAAATGGGCCCCCTTAACATTCAGTTCAATAGGATCCAATAAGTATTAATCATAGGAATGCATGAATTGACTTTTTTCAGGGATTCATCCAAATCCAAAATCCTTAGTTGAAGATTCAGCTGAATCCGAACCCTAATTTGCATATTTAAATTAGGGACTGGAAGGGTTAAAGAGAACAGTGGAAAAAATTTCACATTCTTGTTTGTGTGACGCAGAATCCCTTGATTTTAAGGATTTGGATTCGGTTTGGCCAGGCACTTGCTTCTGGAAAACGCTGAATCCTGGCTGAATCTCGGACCAAATCCTGGATTCATCCCTTCATCCTGGGTGCATCACCAATTAATAATATCTTAGACAAATACAAGAGGTCCTCTGCACTCAACCCATTATCTAAGACATTGAAACATTTTGTGCATACTGCTACTAAAAAATGCCTAACCCTTTAAACAAAACAGGGATTGTTTGTCCATATATTGCAATATATTTAAGATGGCCAACTACGTCATAGTCATCCCATACCTGGCCAGTCCTGCACTCAAATTGCATCTGATACATTAATAATTCTATTGCTTCATTATACATTTTATATGTATATTGTAAATAGGGTTGCCACCTAGCTGGTATTTTACCAGCCTGGCCAGTAAAAATGATGGTTGATCCCAATGTTATTAATAGGGAAAAAAGATAAATATATAGAAAGACCAGTATTTTGTGGTCACAGCCTCATTGCACCCCCGCCTAATGGTTTTTAGAAATTAGTGGTGAGCACAACTTTCCCTTGTTTGTTATAGTTAATAATCTCTTAGGTAGGATCAAGTACAAGGTACTGTTTTATTATTAAATAGAAAAGGGACATCATTTTTAAAATGTTAATTATTTACATAAAATGAAGTCTATTGGAGATGACCTTCCAGCAATGCAGAGCTTTCTGGAAATCTGGTTTCCAGAGAACAGATCCCCTACCTGTTGTTGTCACTCTACTGCAGTCACTCACATTAAACTGGATAGTAGTTGGTAAAATGGTAGCAAAGGTCAGTTTCTGGTACTGTATATCTAAGGAAAGGTACTCTGATCCCAAACTGCTGTGCTTTCTCATTAAAGCTTCTTCCTAGAAAAGCTCCACTGCCACTGGCTCTGTATTATTTCATTTTAAACTATGCCCACATGAGGTGTGAAGAATATTGCTTTGTCCCGCTGTTTAATAGATTGTCTTGATGAGAACTGCCTAGCCTCTCCCAAAAACAAGCTTTCCTACCAATATAGAAGAAATGATTCTTCACATGACATCAGAAGTGGTTGGCATATAAAATGGGATTCAGTGGAAAAGGAATAGGTCGGAATGGATGTAGATTGTGGATAATAGTGACCAGATTGATAACTGTTATTTCAGCATCTTAAACAAGTAAAAAGCAAGGCAGGTATGTACCCTGATTTATCCTCCACATCCAATCAAAAAAGCAGTTTTTCTTCTACCACACATTGCAAAATCTAAGACCCCTTTTTTGACCCCTGACCTGTCTCACAGGCTTCCTGCCCAGACCAAAGCCTGTTATATGGACGTGACTCTCTGCCTGCTTCTTATACATAAATAAACAGTAATAAACAGTTTTTCCATTTTCTCCATTGTGCACCTGTTATTAAAGGAAAATTATACCCCCTGAACAATGTAGGTCTCTATAAAAAGATATTGCATAAAACAGCTCATATGTAAAACCCTGCTTCATGTAAATAAACCATTTTCATAATAATATACTTTTTTAGTAGTATGTGCCATTGG
This sequence comes from Xenopus laevis, assembly GCF_017654675.1. Classification (NCBI taxonomy): domain Eukaryota; kingdom Metazoa; phylum Chordata; class Amphibia; order Anura; family Pipidae; genus Xenopus; species Xenopus laevis. The sequence goes on along the minus strand of NC_054380.1, from coordinate 104,972,791 downwards.
GTAATCATAAATAGAAAATTATCATTTTATAAAATAAGGGCCGCCCCCTGGGATCGCAGGATTCACGGTGCACACAAACAAACCAAACATGTTAGGTCACATCAGCCAATTAACAGACAGAGTTCTGTCTTTTGCTCCCACACTTCTTCCTGTTACAGTTAGAGTTGTAGTATTTCTGGTCAGGTGATCTCTGAGGCAGCACACAGACGATCACTAAATGTTGGTTCAAGGCAAGAGATGTAAAAGGGAAATATTTACTTAAATGTATATACCAGTTTGATTTTTTAATATGCCACTTAATATGATGTAAACTCGCCACAGGGTTGCCATCAGAAATCACAGGGCCTGATTCAACAATAGTATTAGAGCCCCCCAATATTATCAGCCCCGGCAGTCTAGTGGTTAAAAATCAAAACAGGGACCATAACTTACTTGGATTAGCTTGCCCCCTTGCTGTCAATGAGCTACAGACTTGAAAGGAGGTTTGATGTTTTCCCCTTTACAGCTATCTGTATGCTGGTGGGGTTTTGAGTCTTAAGGGGAACCTGGCCCATTTCTTGTCTGCTGTGGGTTTCTGTCCTGTTATTAGGATTCAACTTGCCTGCTGCCTACCCTGACCCGTGCCTGTTTATTGGACTCGGCTTGCCTGCCCCCCCCCCCAGCCTAACCCTGGCTTGTTTTCTGGACTCTGATTTTCCTGCTGTCTGGATTGACATGTGCCTGATTTTGCATTTGCTCTTTTGACTGTGCTGTACATTTTATAGCGAATAAAGTACCTCCTCTTGTAAATTATAAGGATATTATAAGTTACCGAGGATTTTCATGTCCATATAAAAACACGAGGCCGAAGGCAGAGAGTGTTTTTATACAGGTCATGGAACTCCGAGGTAACTTTTAATATCCTCATATTTTGCAACTGGGGGTACTTTATTTATTATAATACACAAATTTCAGTGAGTCATGTGACAGGAATGACATCAGAACTCACCGTTTATAACTGATGACATCAGAACTCACTGTTTATAAGGATATCATTTACAAGAATTTATAGCATTTGTGTATTATACTCAGTTATCACACCTTTCCATTTCAGCAAGCTGTTTATGTGACCGTCTACCAGCATTACCCAACATATGGACCTCCTGCCTGGAAACTCTCAGCTGGTCTATTGTGACAATGTAATTAACTGTTAACATTTTGGTCACATTGCTTGACCCTGCTCAGTAATGCTAGACAATGTCATGTCCAAATGTTAGATCCATAATGAATATATATTAATTTATTGCATTTATGAATTCCTGTTGCATTCAGTGCTTATGTTACAATTTCTACCATTTCATTTCCCAAAAAGAATACAAAAAATGCTAATAGTGAGCCAGGAAAAAATGGGAACAGCATTACTCAGTCAATTATGTTGCTTATGCATTGTATCACATTACATTAATTAGCATTAAAAAGCAGCATCACACAGGAGAGAAATCAAAGAAAGCCATCTGCAGAATGCTGGCGACAAATTCCAACACATGCAGTGTTCTGCAATGCACATGTTTCTAAGTGCAGTTCTCTCTCCCTCGCTCTCTCTTTCCTCTCGGCTCCATAGAGACCACATTTGGAATCCTGTTTGTGATGTTGGATATGTGCTCTGTGTGAACATTTCAGAAATAGCAGCCACTTGATGCTGAATAATAATGAGTAATTGGGAGGCATGTTATAATGTATAATTAGGTAGACTTGACGGATTGTGTATGACTTGTGAAGCTCTCAAAAGGCAGGAATAAGAAAGGTGAAGAAAAAGCAATGAAATCCTTCCCATCTGCGACACGAAAAAAAACAGTGCAATAAGTTGGGTGTAGGTCTGCCATGTCAGAAACTATCATGCTTAATAGGTCCATTTTATCTTCGGTTTATTCTCAGTGGTAACACTTAGCTATATTTAGCCTCTGTTGGAAATATCCAAATAACTACAACATAATGTAAAGTACAGGTATGGGATCTTTTCTCCAAAAAGCTCCAAATTATGGGAAAGTCATCTCCCATACAGTCCATTTTAATCAAATAATTAAGATTTTAAAAAATGTTTTCCTTTTTTCTGTAATAATAAAACTGTAGCTTCTACTTGATCCCAAAATAAGCTATAATTAATTCTTATTGGAGGCAAAACGATCCTATCGGGTTTATTTAATGCTTAAATTATTTTTTTAGTAGACCAAGGGGCAGATTTATCAAGGGTCGAATATCGAGGGTTAATTTACCATCGATATTCGACTGCCAAAAAACCATTCGAAATTCAAAAACTTTTTCTCTGTTCCTTCACTCGAGCTTAGTGAATGGGCCCCTTAAGGTAGGGTGATCCACATTATGAATTTCAAAAATGGATTTCTATGGTTCGATTTTGGTGAAATAATAAAAGCTTCTTTATTTATTGTTATATTAATTGCATGTCAGCTTTGACACAGTGCACATTGTCGTACCTCATGATACTTCCTCAGAGTACTCTGAGGAAGTACCATGAGGTACGAAACCGGCCAGTAGTAATGACAATGTGCACTGTGTCAAAGCTGACATGCAATTAATATAACAATAAATAAAGAAGCTTTTATTATTTCACCAAAAACGAGCCATGGAAATCCATTTTTGAAATTTGTGAGGACGCTCTGTTGCCAGGGAGCTAGATCTGGTCCGGAGCCAATTGGGGAGCTTCACACTGGTGAGAGAAGTGTTTTGATCCAAATTATGGAAAGACCCATTACCTGGAACATTCCTGATCCAAAGCATTCTGGATAACATGTCCATTACTTGTATTATAACAAAGACATTAAAGAGCATTCACAATAGTATATTTATATAATCCATTCTTTGCAAACCACCAAATGACGTTGATGCCTCTGTCATATTATAATACACAAACAAATGGCTTTAATAACTTTATTTAAATTATTTATGCCTGGAGTCCCCTGTAAATGTACACCATAATTGTGCTTGATGTTTTATTTCTCCAGACTACGGTTCTATTGTAATTTACTTAGGGGCAAAATCACTAAGGGACGAAGTTTCCTCCGCTAGCGAAAATTCGCCAGAAATACAATCCGCAGGGATTTACTAACAGGCGTAGAGGACACGTTGTTAGAGAAAGAGCTCAGCGCTTATGCAGTTTCGTGCCCTTGCACTAGGCGAATTTTTGCTCAGGCGAATGACTCCACAAATTCACTAGTGCGAATTTTCCATTACGTTACCCCTTTCGCCAGAGTTTGCTTCTAAAAATTAAGAAAAAAACTGCTGCCGTTTTTTCACATTTTAAAGTGGGATTGAGATTAAAAATTGTAACTAAGGGGCCGATGCATCAAGGGTCAAATATTGAGGGTTAATTAACCCTCGATATTCGTCTGGGGAATGAAAATCCTTCGACTTCGAATATCGAAGTCGAAGGATTTTGCGCAAAAAGTTCGATCGAAGGAATAGTCCATCGATCAAACGATTAAATCCTTCGAATCGGAAGATTCGAAGGATTTTAATCCAACGATGGAAGGATTATCCTTCGACCAAAAAATTTAGTCAAGCCTATGGGGTCCTTCCCCATAGGCTAACATTGGGTTCGGTAGCTTTTAGGTGGCGAACTAGGGGGTCGAAGTTTTTTCTTAAAGAGACAGTACTTCGACTATCGAATGGTCGAATAGTCGAACGATTTTTAGTTCGAATCCTTCGATTCGAAGTCGTAGTCGAAGGTTGAAGTAGCCCAAAAAACACTTCGAAATTCGAAGTTTTTTTACTTCAAATCCTTCACTTGAGCTTGGTGAATTGGCCCCTTAGTATATATTTTTTTAATTATTTTGTTTTCCCTGTTTGAGGGCCATGCCACATTTGTTTTAGGACAATAGAAGATCTATGTTGTCTTTATTTTACTTCCTTGGACATTTTTAATAATAAGTGGCTACTTCAAGCTATTTCCCTAATATCACTAATAAAGACATATATAACTGATATGTACCCCCCCATTCAAACTGACCTAAGTGTAACGGGGGTTATTTACTAAACTCCGAATGCAAAAATCACAAAAGTATGCATTCTGTTAGCAGTATTTTTAACTAAACTATACATAATTCAAATGGGATCAAAAGTCCAAAATTAAAATTGTTTAGAGTACTCCTACATTATATAGCTGCATATATAAACACTACTTATACAGACCTATACACACACACATATGTAAACTATATACGTATGCCAGTACCTATATATATATATATATATATATATATATATATATATATATCCATTCCATATACAACAGCACTCTCAGGACTTAAAATTATAAAAAAAAGGTTTTTATTCATAAAAGAGCTTGTGACTAACGTTTCGGCATAGTCCTAGGCCTTTTAACAATATGCCTTATAAACACTAACAGGCGGGAAAACAACAGCTGTGATGATGTCGCCTAATTAGCGACATTACCAACCACCCTTCTAAAGCATTTTAATGAACATTTAAACATTAAAATTCCCATACAGTCTTAAAACCTCACTCATTGGTCTCTCTATGTAACAAAACCTTACCCTGTGGTCTAGTGGTGGTGCGGCCTATGGGGACCTTCCCCATAGGCTAACATTGATGCTCGGTAGGTTTTAGGTGGCAAAGTAGTTGGTCGAAGTTTTTTTTAAAGAGACAGTACTTCGACTATCGAATGGTCGAATAGTTGAACGATTTTTAGTTCGAATCGTTCGATTCGAGGTCGAAGTCGTAGTCAAAGGTCGAAGTAGCCAAAAAAAACATTCGAAATTCGAAGTATTTTTTATTCTAATCTTTCACTCGAGCTAAGTAAATGTGCCCCTAAATGTTACTTATAGGTCATGTTGATTTTCTTTTTGCTGAGAGTTTTGTTTCTGGAAGTAATTGTTAGTTGAACCTGACTGTCCCATCTCAGCCTGTCAGTAAAGTTCCTAATGCTAACGGACTCCTGCTGCACAAATATGGCAACCCCCTCATACAGGAACATGGGGCATCAGACAGGTAAAAACATTGTGAAAATACTTTATGGCAAAGTTATAAGTAAGTTTCAAAGGGAATAATATGATAGATGTAAAAAGGAGTTTAATTTCTGGTGTAAGTATCTCTTTAACCTATTGAGGTCCTGTAGAAGTCAATGGCAGAGGTCCTATTTGCAATTTGAAGATATTTTTGTCTGCGCTGGGTTTTGTACGATAACCCAAACATTTCATGTTTTTCCGAAGAATTCACAAAAAAATTCTGACTTTTCAGGCATCAAATCCTGATTTTTCATGCGACAATCCTGAAAAGTTTTTTGTGCAACAGTCTCCTTTTTTGTCAATTTAATTTTTTTTTCAAAGGAGTGTGCTTTGTCTTTTAGGTGTAGAAAGACAGCTAAGTTTTGCCCTCCTATGCTGAGCCATTCGCTTGGTGAGCAATTTTTTTGTCTCCCCAATGTATAGGTCAGTGCACTCCTCACTACACTGGTGTCAGGGCGGCCTATCGGCTCCCAGCGGGAGTTGTCAGGACCAAGGAGGAAGCTTCAGGGGTTAAAGTCCAAAATCGCAGTACAAAACCAGGCAAGAGTTCAAAAGCAGGCAGAATATTAGCAAAGTATAAGTCCAGGCAAGGTCAAAGTTCAGGAATCAGTACAAGAGGAATTTAGAAACACCCAGGAACGAAGGTGGCTATTCCTATACTCTGGCATTGAACCGGCGGCCTGGGCGTCCTTTTATTTTGAATTTGGCGCCACTCCACGTGACGTCATTGTGCCGGCATTCACATCGACTGCGCCTCTGCTACCCACGTGGATTCCGCGCCGAAGAGGAAGGACGCTCCGTTGGGAGCTCCGGACAACTGTACTGTGTATACCAAATTGCTTTGTTTCTCTTTAGGTGTTGGATCCTTTGGGTGTACCAGTCTTTGTCTCAGTGTGTTGCCAGGTTTGAAAAACACAGGAATGTCGAGTTTGTTGAGTTTCTGAGTTTCTCTGACACTCCAGCTACATAAGGGATGAAAAAAAATATACAAGGGGGGTTGTGGGAGCACTTCAGGCTAAAAAAAGTTTAAATACAATGGGAGTGCAACTGATTTATTCTATTAATCAATGCACATTCCCTGGTCCCCTGTCTCACAAGTAATTCAGTATATATGCAAGTGCATGTGTGTATGAAAAACCAGGGGTTTTTAGTTACAAAGTTATGATCATAAAATTAGTAAGCCACCATACCACGACAAGGTAAACCCCATATGGCGGTCCTTCGCTTTTTCTGTAGAGGAGCGCAAACAGAGTTTCGGTAAGTTAAGACTAGGTATTGTTCGGTTTTTTTAAACAAATTTTTTATTAAAAAAAAATTGATGTTACTGATGTTACTTTAATGGTTCAAAGAATGTCAGGCTGAATGGTCGGCCCCCAAACATTTTCACCTCACCAAATCTGGCCCTCTTTGCAAAAAATTTGCAAACCCCTGATTTACAGGAATTCATGGTGAAGCACACTTTAAAATGCCAGTCCAGTGGCCCAATAAAGTCTGTCATATAAGGAACAATCCTTTGCCATGGCACCAACTGGCTCCCAAGAACATTGTAGCACTGCACTGCTAACGGAAAACACCATGACAATATCACTTTGACATGAACATATATTCATACATGTCATTATCACCCCAATTTCTTGCTCCGAACCCAGATATAGGCCTTATCTTGAGTTAATTCCAAGGGTATCACCATGGAAATATGGGCAGGAACTCTGAATATTCCAACCTACAGACTTAAAATATGTAAAAAAGCAAAGTATCTTTAGTGCCTGCCCATATTCTGTACTGATGGCAGTGTATATTAGTAAGTTTGAACTGGACATTACCTCTGAAGTTTATTTTACTTTGTAAGCAAACCATGGCACCCCCAGTCCCTGGGGTGCCAAATATGGTCTGTAATTGGCTATTGGTAGCCCCTATGTGGACTGGCGGCCTACAGGAGGCTCTGTTTGGCAGTATACCTGGTTTTTATGCAACTAAAACTTTCCTTCAAATTTAGAAATTTAAAAATAAGCACCTGGTTTGTAGCTGCTGGGGGCAACATCAAAGGGGTTGGAGAGCAACATGTTGATCACAAATCACAGGTTTGGGGATCAACGGTCTACATCCTATTGATGCCTGTCTTGACCTTCTGGCTCCCTTTCTGGTATATTTCCTTACTTCTTTCTTGTATGCTTTTCATATCTGGGGTCTTGCAGCTATGCCTGCTCCCAAGAGAATTGCTTGATCTTGCAACTTCCTATGACAGCAGAGGGGAAAGCGGGTTCTAAATGAGAAAAGCACAAAATAGGAAACAAACCTAGCATGGAAAACGTATACAACCACTGAAGTGATATTAATCATCTGTAATTATTCCTTCCAATGCAGTAAAATGTTGTAGATATGAAGTTGTCGTCAACGACAGAACATTTATTTTAATCTGGTTAATATGTCTTATATAATCAAGAGATATAACTACAAGTCTCCAATTTGATCATTTCTCTGTATTCCAAAATGGAATGAGAATTAAATGACATGACAGTAGAAGTGTGCTGGTAAGTGAATCTTTCTAAAGGACATGCAAGAAATTTCCCTTTTTAATGTGCTTGGGTGTGTACCTCTTTGTGTTGTAACTCTGTTTGTGGTTTCATGTCCATACTTGTGTGCATATTTGGTCTATTTCAGGTTAGCCAGCAGAAATGCATTCTGCTCCCAGTTCCAATGTAAGCAAACAATCTCAGTATATGTTTTACCCCTTTATGCCTTTTCTGATTTTCCTATTTCATTAGGGCAAGGAAAATTGCAATTTCAGTTTAATCCCATCGACTGCACTTCCCATAAGCTAATTCTGCTTTTCCATTCTCTATATAAATTGCATGGCATGGATTTTCAAGGGAAATAAACTAGATCACAAACATAGGAAGAAATAATAAATATTGCATCAAATATAAGTGCTTGTGATAGCTACAGATACCATAATACATGCAGGTTTATCAAAAACACAGCCCAGAATTTTTTAGATTTACATATTACAAAAAAATTAAGTTCCCTGATTATTTTTTAAATTTTGTCAGATTAGCATTTCTATTAATATAACACGGCTGTGGTAGATGATCTTATATAGAGAAACGCTTAAAAGAACTACCAACAAACCAACCAGAGCTGCCCATTACCCAGATTTTATACATTACCCCCTCTTTCTACATTCTGCCCCTCAGCTGTGAGAGCACATTTCTTTTGTTCGGTGCTTTAAAGACTGGAACTGCCTCAACCATTTAGTTCATTCAGAAACAAAAACTACTGTGACAATTATTATAGAAACGAGTGCTGAGCAGATAAATCGTTAAGTAATAACTTAGAACTACGTCAGTCCAACAGCCCTAAAAATGAATTCTCTGGCAGGCTTCTGTCACATTGGATGAAGACAGAGCAGAGATAAGGTGACCCAGCAAATCCTTACTAGGCACAATGTCACATGGTTAATAAACAGAACAATGCATGAATAACTCTGTAAATAGCCAATACACACAAGTATCAAATATATATGGGTTTGCATAAGTGAGTAATACACCATACCGATAAAAAATGACCTTACTACTTCCACTTGGTATGCAAATTATGCACACTATAACAGAGAATATATTTTTCCGAGATACCTGTATGTACAAAAAGATGAATGTTCTATAATAACTTGAGGCACTTTAAGTAACAGTGGGCTGCAGTTCACATTTTGCAGCAACAAAAAGCTCTACGCCGAAATTGTGGTTTATTTATATATTTTTGTAAAATGTTGTTGGATCATCATGTACTTGTTGATAAAAGGACAACTTGGAAGAGAATGTAGGAGTTTGAGCGCTGGAGGTTGATTTTTTGTTTTTATTCCAACCATTCTTTAATATTATGCAAAACACACAGCAATCAATAGGTCTGCTCTGATTGCCCTGACCCCAGAGCACTTTAATGATACCCTGTGAATATATTAAATGATGAAATGTGAGTGCTTGGGCATATCAAGTTGACCAATGTTGACTGGCTTCATTTTATCAAAATGCAGTAGAGTCAGTAAGATATGATGAGATTAAAAGCAAATCTCTCTTTATAGATCTGTCAAAAAGTTGGCTGCTCATATCACAAGACGGATAATTATGTGTTGTGTTCATGACTTCCCTAAAGACCGTGACACAAGAGACTCTTGTTCTTGTGAAATCATGGAGATCAAACATGGGCAATTGCAGCCAGTCACTTTCCTTAATATTCTAAAGGAAGCACAGAGGAACTATTCTCAACAGAGTAATTTATAATGAGATCAGATATATGTATATGATTGCCATGAATTTCCATCATGAAATACATTGCATTTGTTGTACTTTGTAGAAAGGGACTCATGCCTCAATTCACTTTAGCAAATTACAGACAATAGGGTCTGTTTATTATGGTTGATATATGGTTGATTATATGGCTTCCAGAACCATATATATATATATATATATATATATATATATAGATATATATGATATCATCCAGACGACATGGGACGCCATAGGGCTTAAGTGAGCTTCTGGGAACTGTAGTCGTAGCACTGTATGGAGACCAGCTTGAGAAAGGGAGCAGCAAGCACCCGAAACGTTGCACAGATCTCCATATGGATATATAAGCTTATACTTAAGCTTACCTTGGCTGTTTTTATGCTTATGAGATAAACGCTATGTTTTAAACTTTTACATCATGGTGTGCACATCATGGTGTGTGATCTCGTTGGACAATAGATATATATATACATTTTTTCCTTTAGTTACAACATTGTAGATTACTTGGATAGGTTTTTCAGCATAGTGTGATTAGTGTGCAAAAATCCCCAAGTGAAAAGTATTGCTATACACTTGGCAGAGAACTTGCTGATGGCTTTGTCCCTGAAAAGCTGTGAAATGTTTCCAGCATGGACGTTTTTCTGACTTACAAGTACTTATCTATTATCTATTTATGCAGCATAACACTGGGTGCAAACATGTGTACCACTTTAAGACACAAAGGATCCTTGTACCTTACATCTGTCATTGATTAGGTGCCAAGTGCAGCTTTATCTTTCCTTACTGCACCCATGTTTGATCTTTTATAGCTCCCACAAAATCCTACATCATTGCAGTGTGACACCCAAATCTAAACGTGAAAATGTTGCTCCTGTATTTAAGTATCACTTGTGTCTAGCCATAGGTTGAAACTATCTGGATCCAGACAATAGGCAAAGAGCCTCTGCCTTATGGATACTAAAAATATGCACAGGTTTTTACCACTGTCCAGCTGAAAAATTAAATTGAATATGGCCCTCAAAGTGTTTTTCATGGGCCTCACCCAGTTGGATATATAGCCTACTATGGGGCAGATTTACTAAAGGGCAAATTGTCGCCAGCCACCGCTTCTCAAACTCCACACCACTTTGCCAGGCGCAAATTCGTTACCACTGCGCTAATTCATTAAAATGCAAAGTTGCGTCCTGTGTGTGGAACGCTGGAGGCTTTTCACTAGCGATACTTCTTCAGTATTTCATAGCGAAGATTCCCTATCGTTCGTTTATGCCTAGTGAAAAGTCACTAGTGATATTATGCTTAGGTCAATTTGAATAGGGCAGGTACAATTAAGTTGTATGGACATCTTTATTAGAGATGTTGGTGCAAATGCTTGAAGTGGCCACTTTTTATTACAAATGTCCAAGGAACCTTAAGGGTCTGGCCACACGGGCAGATTCGGGGAGATTAGTCGCCAGGCGACAAATCTCCTCTTTTCACAGAAACTAATCTCCCCGATCTGCCTTCCGTAGGCTAAAATGAAAAAAACTTAGACAGGGGCCCAGGGAATGTGCACTGACCCATTTGGTTATGTCAGTAGCACTTCCCTTATTCTTATATACATTTCTATTTAGCAATGTGAGTGCTCCCACAACCCCTCTTTTTGTATTTGCTAAAATGAAAATTTGCCTGGGGGCAGCACTCGCAGTGCTTAGTTTTCCGAAATCGTCCGAAGTTTCCTTGTAAGGTAATTGAGGCCGACTTAGGAAAACGAATCGTTCCAAGGCGGTTTTCATTTTAGCCGGCAGAAGGCAAGGGAAGGCAGATCAGGGAGATTAGTCGCCGCGAAGAAGAGGAAATTTGTCGCCTGGCGACTAATCTCCCTGAATCTGCCCATGTGGCCAGACCCTTATCAAGACAAAAGAGATCATAGATATGAGCCCACTGTAAAATTAATGTTCCATGGCCCTCAAATGGCTGGGGAAAAATGTTAACCCAAAAAAGTTTGTTAGGACTTTTGCAGGCAATCCTGCTTAAAAAAAGGAAAAGTCGCCAGCGTTTTTTCAACTTGAATGCATTTTCGGCAGACAGGATATGATGTAAGTGACATAAGACTGAGGAAGATCTATCTTCATTTTAGTAGTTCCTCTGGTCTGAGGTGGCGAAGTCAACTCTGGCAAAAGAGGTAACGTTCAGAAAAATTGTGAACAAACGCTAGCGACGGTCTCTTTCACTAGAGAATTGTCATCTGAGCCTGTTATGAATTGGCAATGTCCCTGTGGATTCGATTTCTGGCAAATTTTCGCTAGCGACGGCCACTTCGCCCTTTAGTAAATCTGCCCCTATGTGTGAGAATTAGACAGCACTATCCTAATAAATATTGGTATGTAAATTAATATATCTATACATATAGGCATTATACTGTATGTATAACATAGCTGCATATTTGAGGAGAATGCTTTGATGCCTCAGATAGATAGCGTAAGATTAATAAAATATTGAAACTGTCCCACCTCTCACAGCAAAATCCTTGTGAAAGATTTAGAATGTTAGCTTGGCCTTACTGAACATTAACTTTTCAAGGGAAACGTTTGTGATTTTTAACAACCCAAACTATTCACCAGAACGTCGCTTTAATTTTCATGATCCAAAATGAAAGTATATTTTCGTTTTTGGTGGCCAGGCTCTAATCTGAGCACATACAAACTGTTTATTTTATTTAAATTTATTCTAGCCCTAGATTAGCATTTAACACATTGACACAAATGCTCCCCTTATTGTTGTGAATTTACACTTCCCTACTAGCAGCAAATTACCCTTTGCATTTTCTACAACCTCTCGGATTCTCTGGTTAGTCCATGGCATGATGAATTCTTCTGAATTTATTTTATATCTACAAATCTACATAATTTCATTCAATAGGTAGATAGAAAGAAAGATAAGAAGATACACACATATCATATACTGCATAGTAATGTCCCTTATAAACAGCAATACAGAACAAAAGCATTTGAATCTTCTGTGGGGGAAGTTATGAAGTCTTCACATGAAGTACTAACGACATATCTCTCTAAGATGGCATTATTTGGTTTAAACAACCATACATACTTTGCACATCCAGAAACCTGTTTGCTTGCAGTCCACATTTTGTATATGTAACACCTAGAGGGGTATTTATCAAGGGTCAAATTTCGAGGGGTTAAAACCCTCAAATTCGACCATCGAATTGAGATCCTTTGAATTCGAATATCGAACTCGAAGGATTTAGCACTAAAATAAGCATTTAATCGATCAAATAAAAATCGTTCGATCGAACGTGAGCTCTGCTTCACTACTCTGCATAAATAAGTGAGCATGCTGCCCAGGGTCCCTTTCTGGAATAATGCACTATGCGAGTAGGAGGCAGGGAGGGGGGGGCGGGGGCTAGTTCTCCTTTAAATATATATTCCAGTTTGGTAAGAGTCTTTAATATGCAACTTAATATGATGTAAACCATCTGTTGCTCAAGTATTCATGTTGGGGGTATAGTTTTCCTTTAATTTAATTTAACAGGTCAAAGATGTTAAACAAGTTACATTTTGCTGGATGATGACGTTAAATTTTAAATAGGGCAAAATGAGAAAAGGTTGAATGTTATTGCAGATGGTGTTCAGTTAGAAAATCAATGCATGGGAACATTGGCAAACCCTGAAGTGACAGGGGCAGCAACTTGTGTTGAGATCTACTCATTGGCTATTCATATCTATTCATATCTATGTTCGAACTGTACAACACATAGTCACTAATCTTGGTGGAAGACTGGATATTCAGCTGTCTCCTCTTCACCTCTTTCCAGGGTGAAATCAATGTGATGAAATAGGGATCCGCTTCAATTCTGCTAGGTGAAAAAAGGCCCCAGTGATCTGGATTTGGAGTCCAGAGAAATAGAAGCGCCACCAGAGACTACAAAGGGCTTCTTTTCACCATTTAGTGACATAGTTAGACCTCCAGGGAAGCAGGAAGGATGGAGCCTCTGCTGTTTAACTTAAAAGAGAAGCCTTGAGTTCCAAAGCCATGCAGAAAGAAAAGTGTTGCTTCCAATCCTGCAAGACATCCTGACTGAAGCCTCTGGTCTGGTCAGAGCTCTAGTACTGAGAAGTTTCCTCTGATCTCTAGTGAGCTAGACCCTGAGAGCACCCCAAGTGACAAAATGGTAATGGAGAGAATATTAGCAACATGTTAAGCAAGTGGCCCTTGTGGACCAGGTATTGTATTTGTGCCTCCAATGAAAAAGCAGCGGCCTCACCTAAAGGGACATGTACTGCATACTGGGGAAGGTTGCGTTAACTGAAGAGGTATAAGCCCTTGGTGAGTGACTTTGTGCCAGAAATTGAACTGTATCCACCAGGTGTGTTTTTTTGGGACTGTTCATTTAAGTGGACTGTCAAAAGTCAGCAATCCTTGCACTGATATAGTAATGCCTACTGAAATTTCCTTTCTTTCCTTCATTTTTAATATACAGTTTACTATTTTTGTTATATACAGCATATATATATATTTATATATATATATATATATATATATATATATATATATATATATATATATATATTATTTTCTTATCTCTAGGGAAACGCCACAAAGAGTATATATCCACTGGGATCTATTAGGAGAAAGCACCAGGTTTCCCAGTCTCTCCCACAAATAATGCAGAGGGTTGCCATGTTTCTCTGATCACGTACAGAATGATAAGGCTGTTTAGGGCAGCAGTGAGTAGGCAGTGGATAATGAGAAATGATGCCCATTTGCAGAAACAGTCACTTGAGTATCTACCAGCTTTAGGCAATATACAGACTACATATATTACAGTACTGCTAAGATCACTTTTCCTTTCCAAAACATGGTGCTAAAACCACATAGCTGATTCTGACAATGCTCAAGCTTTGACATTGCTTTCATTCCAAAGGGAGACTTGCCTGCCCACGCTGCTGGTGCAGCTCAAACATTATACTAGTACTATTCCCCTATTCCCTCAGCTCTGCTGAGACTGCTTCCCTTTTGTGCTACACCTGCTTTCCTGCTCCCAAAATAATACTCTACTGACCAGCATTCATCTTAATCTGCACTCCCCAGGTTCTGAGCTCCAAAGTGAGGGAGGAAATATAAATGCCCAAATTTCTATGATGAATCACCATGAGTTACTGAACTTGTTCTGCCTCGTCTTTGTACATAAACCCAACTAACTTCAACTGGAGGGACACAGAAGGAGAAACCCTTATGTACTTTATATAGTAAAAATAACTAAAAACTGTTAAAGTTACACATTTTTCTCCAAGTCTGAGAATATTGAAAGAGGCTCCCTAGAGCAGCTAGACAGACTGAGGTGCAAGAGAGATTCTAGAGCAACAGGACAGACTGACTAGAGTGCAAGCTGGATGCTAGAGCAGTAGGACAGACTGACTAGAGTGCAAGCTGGATGCTAGAGCAGCAGTACAGACTGACAATAGTGCAAGCTGGATGCTACATCAGTAGGACAGACTGACTAGAGTGCAAGATGGATGCTAGAGCAGCAGGACAGACTGACTAGAGTGCATGCTGGATGCTACAGCAGCAGGACAGACTGACTAGAGTGCAAACTGGATGCTAGAGCAGTAGGACAGACTGACTATAGTGCAAGCTGGATGCGAGAGCAGCAAGACAGTCTGACTATAGTGCAAGCTGGATGCTACAGCAGCAGGACAGACTGACTAGAGTGCAAACTGGATGCTAGAGCAGCAGAACAGACTGACTAGAGTGCAAGCTGGATGCTAGAGCAGCAGGATAGACTGACTAGAGTGCAAACTGGATGCTAGAGCAGTAGGACAGACTGACTATAGTGCAAGCTGGATGCTAGAGCAGCAGAACAGACTGACTAGAGTGCAAGCTGGATGCTAGAGCAGCAGGACAGACTGACAAGAGTGAAAACTGGATGCTAGAGCAGTAGACCAGGCCTGGACTGGGAATCAAAATAGGCCCTGCCATTCCAAGTACACAGAGGCCCAAAAAGCCCCATACGGTATTTGTTGAACCAATATGATGATATTTATGTAAATGTTTAAGTGGTCAACACCCCTTTAAAATGAATGTACCAAGGGGAGACCTTTAGCCTACTTCAGGCATGAAACGAGTTAGGTTTATGTATGTCCTAATAAATCCTTTTTAATTTTATATATTTTGGCTACTACTTTACTTTTTTTTTTATAGCCTCTCTTCATATCTGAAATCTCTACAAGTTGGATGCTAGAGCAGGAGGACAGACTGACTGTAGTGCAAGTGGGACCATAGAGTAACTAGAGAGGCTGAAGGTGTAAGAGGGACTTTAGAGCAGCAGGTCAGACTGATTATATCTCAAGTCAGACCTTAGAGTACCACCAAATGTAAACTATGACCACTGACCCGCTTCCCCCATCGTGGCCGCAAGGAGGAAAGAGCTTGCAACTGGAGAAGGGGGCTCCTGGCACTTCTCTAGAGTAGCAGAGCAGGCTGAATATAGTGCACTTAGGGATACCACCTTTTGTGGGAAAATATAACAGCGTTCCTATATATTTTTGTTTTTTCCCTAGTAATAACATTGGCATCAAGTGTTATTTTTACTGACAAGGCTGGTAAAATACTGGCCAGGTGTATCCCTGGGTACAAGGGGAACAGCAGGCAGGGAACTAGGAATAGGCAGAAGAGACACCTGCAGGTACCGTTTGAAAGGGTCTTTGCTTGCTCCTGCTGCTCCACTTTACATTTCTTCTCACCAAGCCCCCACCATAATTACGCATGTGTGTGCGCCCACCAGATGGAGCGAAGTGGCCAACTGGGCTGCATAGTGAGCCCAAACGGCTTGGCCGCCACTGACAGCAGGACAGCCTCACTATACTGCAAGTGGGACCCTGGAGCAGCAGGACAGGCTGACTATAGTGTAAAAGGGACCCTAGTGCAACAGGACAGGCTGACTATAGTGTAAACGGGACCCTAGTGCAATAGGACAGGCTGACTATAGTGTAAACGGGATCCTAGTGCAACAGGACAGGTTGACTATAGTGTAAACGGGACCCTAGTGCAATAGGACAGGCTGACTATAGTGTAAATGGGACCCTAGTGCAACAGGACAGACTGACTATAGTGTAAATGGGATCCTAGTGCAACAGGACAGACTGACTATAGTGTAAATGGGATCCTAGTGCAACAGGACAGACTGACTATAGTGTAAATGGGACCCTAGTGCAACAGGACAGGCTGACTATAGTGTAAATGGGATCCTAGTGCAACAGGACAGGCTGACTATAGTGTAAATGGATCCTAGTGCAACAGGACAGGCTGACTATAGTGTAAATGGGATCCTAGTGCAACAGGACAGGCTGACTATAGTGTAAATGGGATCCTAGTGCAACAGGACAGGCTGGCTATAGTGTAAATGGGATCCTAGTGCAACAGGACAGGCTGACTATAGTGTAAATGGGATCCTAGTGCAACAGGACAGGCTGACTATAGTGTAAATGGGATCCTAGTGCAACAGGACAGTCTGGCTATAGTGTAAATGGGATCCTAGTGCAACAGGACAGGCTGACTATAGTGTAAATGAGATCCAAGTGCTACAGGACAGGCTGGCTATAGTGTAAATGGGATCCTAGTGCAACAGGACAGGCTGACTATAGTGTAAATGGGATCCTAGTGCAACAGGACAGGCTGGCTATAGTGTAAATGGATCCTAGTGCTAAAGGACAGGCTGACTATAGTGTAAATGATATCCACAGCAACAGGACAGGCTTAAGTTGGTGCTAGCCGGGCATTGGAGCACCAGGACAAAGACAATCTGACCAATACAGCCTGTGGGAAATCTCTCCCCCTCCAAAATTTCACAGATCTCTCCTTATCAGAGGGAGTGTTGTTTTAGAGGGATGAGCTGGGAGGACACGCCTGCTCCATGTGACAAGTTCTTTGCAAGGAAGGTTGGACTCTGCCCCCTCCCACCATCTCTCCCTGCCGCCTCCCTCCTCATTCTCACTGGCTCCCAGTCTCCGGAGGAGCAGAGGCTGCTGCTGGTGTAAGTTGCAAGTGCGCTGGACTCAATGCGGCCAGGCAGACGGTGCCTCTGACAGACAATGCAAGTTTGCTGCTGCGACCGTGCGACTTGCTGAGATGAGTTCAGGGAGCCAGTTGATGAGGCAGGATCGCAGGGGCTGCGCTGGGAGGTAAGTAAGGCACATGCTGTAATGTACTGGGGAATGTGCTGCTCACGCCCGGGCTTTTCTTGTGGGTGGAAGTTTATTCAGTGATCATGCACTTTGTACTACTGTGCCCTTGTATTTATGTGCCCTTGTATTAATGTGCCCTTGTGCTACTGTGCCCTTGTATTAATGTGCCCTTGTGCCAGTCTTAAACAGGGGAAAGTTTCTTAGATACAAAGCGCTCACATGCCCCTCCTGTACTTTTTGCTTTAGAACATCACATGCCAAACACTTCTCCTGCCTTCACTTTCTTTCTGCAATTGCTTCTCTGAATATGTCAATGTTACACTTCATAAAGGGCTGCTGTGATAGCAAGAGCGCCCCTAGTGGCCTGGTATATAAGGCCATGCTTCATTGAAACCCCAGGAAGGTGTGTGGGATGCAAGCAATATGGCAACACTAGTCTTCCATGCATTGAAATGTGCAGAGAAAAAACAATCAGTTCAGTGTTGTCCTTCACAATGAATGAAAGATAAGATTACTTATAAATACTATACTTGTCTATATAGGGCTTTTAATCTTGCATTGCTCATTCTTCCTACTGTTGCTTAGCTACAAACTCCCACAGTCACTGGTCATCTTCCTCTGTCTGGGTGGGTTGCTGGGAATTGTAGTCCAGCAACGGGGATAAAAAGCCTTGCATTAACCATTTAACTGTTAAAGAAATGACTGTCAGCTCTTTTTGTCCCCCCTCTTTTTTTTTTTCTTTTTTTTTATTATAGATGATTGCATCCACCAGCCGTGTTGTGTTCCTGTCCCTGCCTGCTTTTGACTTGAAAAGATCATGACAGAAGTCTTTCTCTCAGCTCTTTTGAATGTTACTCAAAGCACTTTGCTGGCAAGTGGCTCATCAGCTGGGAATGTCACAAAATGCTCTCTGACAAAGACAGGCTTTCAGTTCTATTACCTCCCTGCCGTCTATATTGTCGTCTGCATCACGGGATTCATTGGGAACAGTGTGGCCATATGGATGTTCATTTTTCATATGAAACCATGGAGCAGTATCTCGGTCTACATGTTTAACCTGGCCCTGGCAGATTTCCTTTATGTCCTGTCTCTGCCAGCCCTGATATTTTATTATTTCAATAAAACAGACTGGATCTTTGGGGATGCCTTGTGCAAACTGCAACGCTTTCTTTTCCATGTAAATCTTTATGGCAGCATCTTGTTCTTGACTTGCATCAGCGTGCACCGTTACACGGGGGTCGTGCATCCACTTAAGTCACTTGGGAGGCTGAAGAAGAAGAATTCCATCTACATCAGTGCACTGGTCTGGTTCATTGTCATCGCCGGCATTTCTCCCATCCTTTTCTTCTCTGGGACTGGGATCAGGAAGAACAAAACCATCACCTGCTTTGATACATCTTCTGACGAGTACCTGCGAAGCTACTTCATCTATAGCATGTGCACCACCGTCTTTGGATTCTGCATTCCCTTCATTTTAATTCTGGGTTGTTATGGATTAATCGTCAGAGCTTTGATTTACAAAGACATGAACAATGCCCCCCTAAGAAAGAAATCTATTTATCTGGTTATTATTGTCTTGACTGTCTTTGCTGTCTCCTACCTTCCTTTCCATGTAATGAAGAATCTAAATTTAAGAGCCAGGCTGGATTTTCAGTCTCCCGAGATGTGTAACTTCAATGACAGGGTATATGCCACCTATCAAGTGACTAGGGGTCTTGCTAGCCTCAATAGCTGTGTAGACCCTATCCTGTATTTCTTGGCAGGCGATACCTTTCGAAGGAAGCTTTCCAGGGCGACCAGGAAAGCATCCAGAAGGAGTGAGGCTAATGTGCAATCTAAAAGTGAAGAGGTGACTCTCAACATCTTATCAGAGTACAAGCAGAATGGGGACACGAGCTTGTGAAGATGAAAGGTCAGGGTGGACTGTGATGGCCAACTGTTGGAACACATCCGTTCAGAGAGTTTCCCTATGGTGTGTACGGGTTAATTAACAGATCGGGCAAGAACCACTGCAGTTTTGGTCAGAGGGAGCTGAAAATCGTTCTACAGCATGAGAGACATTTGTCTTTGGAGGAGATCGGAGAAGAACAAAAAGGATGTTCAATCTGTGTGTATATGGTGTGTGTATTCGCTATCTACACTATCTATACCATGGTATTTTTTACTTTTACTAATTATTCCAGAAACTACTGTGAATAAGGATTAACTACAGCTAACATGGTGAAGGAATGTATCTCAACAAGTCCTAATGTGCTGTTTCAAGTTAATCTAAAGTATTTGTTAACCAGCTGGTTTTATTTCTTGTGCATCAGTTTGGCTTAGCAGTAGACCTACAGTAGACCCCCCCCCGGGGGACATCAGTTGAGTATTATTGCAGTAGAGGTATATGTTAAACAATAATTCTCTATGTTCATAGAGGGCTGGCCTGGGAAGCGCCCTTTCTATATCTGTCAATCGTTTATGTAGCTGTGTCAGTAAAAGAAGATGAACAAAATGAAATATCTTTGAGCCAAAATCCAATACATTGGGTTGACAGAGAAGTGCTGAAATAGATTATTTCCCCCCCTTAGGCTGGTATATATTGCACAAGCAGTAGATTCTTTGACTTACCCTTTCATCTTGTGTAGACAAAGCTCTTGGGTTCTGGAACAATTACACACCAAATAGAGTTCTTTGGAAGTTTTTCCGCATCAAGGAGAAATCTGATTGTTCGGGGTCTTATCACTGGGGAAAGCTAACGAACTACAGGACTGAAGCTGAAAAGCCTACTAGTTAGCTATTGCTAGATGATTAGCTACCTCCAGCTCATTAATGCAGGGCAAGTGTTATGCTTGGTCCCATTTAAACACCACGTACTGTAACGGGGTGCACTTTTCTTTTTCATTTATTCAATTTCTTTTAAATCCTTTGTTCTGATCCGGCTAACTCCGGACAAATACAAAGTATATAAAGTCTTGAAATAGGGTTGAAGGGGTTTCCGCCAGCTCCTACATACCAACCGTTACATTTTCTTGATGTGGGGCATGATATCCGATATCTTGTCAAATGAATATGAAGGGATACATATGTGATATACACGTTTAATGTACTGTGGACATTTTTGCATTTAGTACGTGTTTTAATGCTCCTGTGGAAAAAAAATGTTTTATTTTTGTACTATTGTAATTTAATATAGTTCAGTAAATCGGTTTTTATTTGTGATTTAACAGTGCCATTTAATTGATTTTTTTTGCCTATGGAGACAGTGTTACTTGACTTTAAAAGCTTCTCAGGTTTTGTAACGGATATCGAATAGTAGATTGCCACAAAATGTGTTTAACTATCACAATCAAAGGGTTGCCCGTTGCCGTACGGCGCTGTGATGTGTGCATGTAGGTGTACAGTGTGTGTACAGCATGGTATTAGACACTAGCATCTTTACAAGGGAACAGCAAAGCTACACAAGTGTGTCTGGTGTTGTACTTAGCAATTTAAACCTGAAAGAGATCCAATAAAACTCTAAAATATTATCTGCCTTATTTAATATTCTTAATCGTCCAGAAAGCGATGTGAGGTGTCCAGAATCAAGTGTGAATCCAGCAAACGTTGAACATTGTATTCATTTGGGGAAGGTATTTCGAAGTGAATATGTTATATGGCAGGAATGGGCTATGTATTATCATCAGGCTGCAATTCCCAATGTTCCACTTTAAGTCCAGGCTACCAGGCTGGTGGTCAGACACTAAGAAATGTTAATTTGACAGGTTGCATGACCCTGCCATAAGCCAGTGCACACGGTTATAGGAAGGACAGCACCGAGTGCAAATTATTTGCAGCGAAGTTCACCTTATTTAAAGCTGTCATTCCCATTTAGCCCCTTCTGCTATTTACCTGCTCGGCCGACTAAATGTGTATGACAGCAGCAGCAAAGGTTCATTCATATATCTGCAGGTCTAGTCAAGGTAAAATAAACTCATTTGCTACATTGTGATATTGCCCCTGGTCTGTGCTGCTGAAAGTCGCCATTTAATATGATGAGCCAGCTGATTGCCAGTGAGGTTATGAAAGCTTACTGAAGCAAGAAATGGGTTATTTGTGTTAATGCAGGAAAAAAAGTAGAGTAAATGTAGTATACTGTAAGGTGTTCATATCTTTTTTTTTTTCTTTTTGCTTCTTTTTCAATTAAAAAGGTAAATGCAGCTGGGATGAGGTGGCCGGAGGGTCTTTGCAGCTGGGGGATGGTGTGGGGCCCCTGTGGCTGTGGGCTCTGGGCCTCTTAGTCCAATGCTGAAGTGATCACAGTGAGGGCCAAGGAAAACTTGCTGTGAGAGGACTACAACAATGCACTCTTTGTCCAATGGTATTTCTTAACCGGCCCAATTGGTGTTTTAGGATCGGGGCACATGGGCAGATTTAGGGAGATTAGTTGCCAGGTGACAAATCTTCTCTTCAGGGTGACTATTCTCCCCAGTCTGCCTTCTGCCAGCTAAAATGAAATTCGCCTGGGGGCAGGCACTCGGAGTGGTTTGTTTTCTGAAGTCGCCCGAAGTTTCCGTGTGAGGCAATTACAGACTTCGGAAAATGAGCCGCTCTAAGTGCCTGCCCCCAGAGTATTTTCATTTTAGCCAGCGGAAGGCAGATCGGGGAGATTAGTTGCCCTGAAGAAGAGGATATTTGTAACCTCCCCGAATCTGCCTGTGTGCCCTGACCCTAACTGATTTCCATCCAGGTATCAGACTCCATCAGTCCATCTGTTATGTCCCATACACAGGCCAGTAGCCTGTGACTCACTCTAGAGGGATCAAGTTGCCAAATTTTATCGGTCCATGTATGGCCACCTTTACTTTGATATACAGATCCTCCCCCCCTCCAGTAGAGCAATGAGGTCATGGATATCATTGTGACTGCAGCGGTTGGACTATTATTATTATTTGTTTTTCGCATCTTTACATTTTTTACACCAGTTCTCTCATTATAAGGGACTGGAGTTTCTACTGTGTGATGTCTTTTCACCATTGAACATCTTAGTAGTGCAATGGAGAAAAGATATAAATTACTGCCCATGGGCAAATTTGCCCAGTGTTGATAAATGAGCCCCAGTGTGTTCTATGTCATTATTATGTTTGCCATTTTTATGCTTTCTTAATTGTCTCATTTTATAGTTTATCCGCAGATTAGAAATGAAAGTATTTTTTGCATAAAGTCTCTTCCATTAGGACTGGTTTCCAGAGAGAGCCTGCCATGCTATGCCAGATTCATATCCATGAACCAACGATTTCATCATTGTAGAACTAGGGATGCACCAAATCCAGGATTCGGCTTTTTTCAGCAGGATTCGGATTCGGCCGAATCCTTCTGCCCGGCTGAACTGAATCCTAATTTGCATATTCAAATTAGGGGCGGGGATGGAAATTGCGTGACTTTTTGTCTCAAAACAAGGAAGTAAAAAAGGTTTCCCCCTTCCCACCACTAATTTGCATATGCAAATTAGGATTCGTTTCGGTATTCGGCCGAATCTTTTGAGAAGGAATCGAGGGTTAGGCCGAATCTTTTGAGAAGGAATCGGGGGTTCGGCCGAATCCAAAATAGTGGATTCGGTGCATCCCTGGGAGGAACATATACTGTATTTTATAGAGAATGGAAAACTATAAACTGTATATCTTTGCTATATTGGCATTCCTAGTCTCAGGAGATGACTGTAATAAAAATATCAATTTGTTAGTTACCAAACATAGACACACGGATATGGGGCAATTTGATGAGTCAGTGTTTGCAGATAGACTGATAATGGAAAGAAGGGGTGCCTGCCATAATACATTTCTAGGCTTGTCACGGTGTGGTACATGCAAGTACAAAATGGAACAAAGAATGCAACACACTGTAGGATTTAGCACATACAATTCAATGGCTAATTCGATCAATAAATATTGACTAGTGTGACTGGAACCTGTTGGTCTGTTTAAACATTGCGCATTTGTCCTTTGTCCTGCTGAGTTCAGGAGTTATCTTTCTATCTAAATTTTTTAATACTTTGCCTAAGAATTACAGATTTGTAATGACCCAAGATATCTATGTACACATCATGTGATAAACTTTTAAATAGTTAAACATTTGGTAAGATAAATTAGTAAACATTGTTTACTTTTAAGGCGACAACCACTAGAATAGTGGTTAACTATTATATTAGGGTTGGAACTATATCTTACTTTACTTTACTATTTAAAGGGTATACACCTAAAACACTTGCTTAATATGTACACAATCAGTAGGACTTGTGCTGAAAATGCCGGTTCCTTTAAGTAAAAAAAAAGTTTTGCTATTGTAAAGCAATAGTACCAAACTTCCTGCACCCCCTCCCATTGTTAACGGTAATTTGTTTAGCTTTTCTTATCTTGCTTTGAACAAACAAACCCCTCCCATCCCTAAACTGCAGCAGTTTAGCCACTCATTATTAGATGGCTTCTTAGGGCAATGAGAGATTAGGACATTAGTCTCCCGTGATAAATCTCCTCTACCACGTTTTACCAAACTCCTGCAAATGCTTTCCCACCAGAAATAAAGCGAACCATTGGAGGGAAAACACACGTGTTTTTGTTGTAAAGTCTCCCAAAGTTGCCTGGCCACACACCCGACCTCAGAAAAATTTAAATTTGTGTATGTTTTCCCACCAGCGAATTACTTTATTGCCGGTTGGAAGGCATTTGCAGGACAATTTACCAGTCACTCCCGGTAGAACAGATTTATAGCAGGCAAATAATCTCTTATCATTGCCCTTAAGGGATTAGTCACTCGCAGGTTTTTTAGGGGATTGGTAATTTTCAGATTCTTCTTTGCTGCTCAGCAGAACCAGGAAGTGACAGGAACTAAAACAAAATTGATTTTATGTTCTTGTCTAGCACCAGTGACCAAAAGATGGATATTATAAATAGATATTTCTTGATTAAAGGGTAAAGTTGCTGTACCGTGTTAGCCAGTAAAAATGTTACAGGGAACCCTTTTGAAATAAAAAAAATAACAAAAGTGGGTGGTATGAAGGTGATACCTTTATTGGCTAACTAATATAATCATAGCAAGCTTTCAGAACATTTTAGATCCTTTTTCAAGCAGATTACTAGGGGTGCACCAAATCCACTATTTTGGATACCAAACCGAATGCAAATCCTAATTTGCATATGCACATTAGGGGTGGGAAAGGAAAAATTGGAAAAAAATTGGTTTGCTTCCTTGTTTTGTAACAAAATGTCATGTGAAATCCTGCCCTCCCCACAATTTGCATATGCAAATTCGGATTCGGTTCGGCCAGGCACAAGGATTCGGCCGAATCCGAATCCTGCTGAAAAAGGCCGAATCTTGGCCGAATCCCGAACCGAATCCTGGATTCGGTGCATCCCTACAGATTACACTGCAGCTGTGGTGTTCTCTGGTATATATACAACATTCAGCTCATAGGTCACATGACCAACAAAAAGGAATATCAATCTATGTGTGAGGAGTCAGTCATGTAAGAGGGGATCTGCAAGAGATAAGCAGATAAGGTACAAGATAATGTGGGTCAAAGAGGCTGAATAGAAATTAGGTCTGAATTATTGGAGTGTAGAATCAAAGGAATTTCATATGATCTCTTAGTCCATATACAGACACGTTGGTATCTCTGCAGGCCCGGATTTGTGGAAAGGCCATCTAGGCCCAGGCCTAGGGCGGCAGGATTTTAGGGGGGCGGCATGCTGCCCAACCAAACCCACATTTATTCAAAAACACTGGGGATGCAATGGAGATACAATCATTTTTTTAATTTCCCGTGCACCAATCTCCATTGCTCCAGTCCAGATAATGAAAATTTGCATGAATAAAGGGAAGGGGACAGGAGCGATGAATGCCAGTGGGCCTAGGGGAGCCCACTATGTAAATCCGGCCCTGTATCTCTGACCTGGTGCAGTCCTTTCTTAGTCCACATAATTAGCCATAAATCCAAGGCCCAGGTTTAGTCCATTCTTCAGAGAATTGAAAGTTTCCATTGATTAAGTTTCCATTGATTAAAGAGGTTGTTCTTTTTTGTTCAAATAACTTTTAGTATGATGAGAGTGATGTTCTGAAACAATTTGCAATAGGTGTTTGCAATAGGTGGTTTTTGAGTTACCGTATATAGTTTTTTATTCAGCAGCCTTTGAATTTGCAATTTTAGAAATCTGGTTGTTAGGGCCCAAATTTCACTAGCAACCATGCATTGATTTGAATGAAAGACAGAAATATAAATAGGGGAGGGCCTGAGTAGAAAGTAAAAAAAAGTGGCAGCAACAATACTTTTGTAGCCTTATGGAGCATTATTGTTCTTTGATGGAGTCAGTGAAAGCTGGAAAGAGTCAGAACAAAAAGGCAAATAATTCAAAAACTATTAAAAAAAAAGAAAAAAATGAAGACCTATTGGAAAATTAGAAATTGTATAACATACTGAAAGTCCGCTGTAGGTGAACCACCCCATTAAGACAATGGGCAGAGGGTATGTGTAGCATGGGCCCTATGCATTTAGCTCATGTTGAAAAGGTATGCATACCTCCCAACATTTTGGAAATGGAAAGAGGGACAAAAAGAAAATGTTATGACCATGCCCATTTTGTGGCCATACCCCCTAATTACCATGTCCATTTTACAAAATTTGTCAGTTTATGGAAGTTTAGTTATAGTGGTTCTGTATTCTTCATGTCATTTTGCTGCCCTTTACATTTGTGCTTTAAGGATATTTCTGGGTCGCAGAGGTTGTAAGAATTGTTAAAGTGCTGGTTGATGATAGACCCATTTCTAATATTATATTAAAAGAACATCGTATGTTTCTTTCATTTCAAAGATGTTCTGATACATTCTGAGAAATAAAGGCAGTTAAATGAAAAGAGGGGAATCCTTTGGTTAAATCTTTTCGCAGCAGGCGAATTTCTTTGCTTTTTTGCCCCCATGTCTTATCGGCTGAAGGAGAGAAATACCGATCAAACACCGTTTGTACCTCTGTCATAGTTAAGAATTAATTTCTTCTGAAACAATTATTTAAGCTGGAGCCATTAAGTTCTGTGCAGCTGTAGATCCCCCTTAGAGTCCTTCTTATGGATTGCTGTGATAAGCACTCTCTTTCACTGCCGCCATCCATGAGTTGCTAGCGTTTTTTTATTCTATATTTGAGAAAACATGCTTCGCTCTCTTGAGCAAACCGTTCATTTCCTCCAATCATTTTCAACATGGTGTTTAGACATCCCCTTCTTTTACCCTGCAAAATCATCACTTGGTAGTGTTCAGAGGCTGAAATGTGAATTTGTTCTCTGTGCTATGATAGGTGTCATAGAGGCAGCACAATTATACTATTCACTCATTTATTGGTTCTTCCTAATAAAGGTGACTAAAATAATGTAATAAAATGTGCCCAGGTATAGTAAACCATAGCAATTCATCAAATGTTTGCTTTCAAACAGCTGACCAGTAAATAATTAGTTGCTATGGGTTGTGTGATCAGAAGCAAACCCTGGACATTTATTTATTTGATAACTCTGTCAAATGATTTGTATTTCAGAACTCTGGAGTTTATTCTGACATGCCAATAACAATGGGTACAGCTATGGCAAATTGGGACCTGTTATCCAGAATGCTTGGCAACTGGGGTTGTCCAGATAACAGATCTTTCCGTAGTTCTGATCTTCATACCTTAAAGTGGTCGTTCACCTTCCAAACACTTTTTTCAATTCAGTTGTTTTTAGATTTTTCACCAGAAATAAAGACTTATTTCAATTACTTTTGATTATTTATTTTTTACTGTTTTTCCAAAATCTAAGCCTGTCCTTCAGTAGTTCTTCAGTAGTCCTGCTAGCCATTCCTTTGATTGTCCTGTCATCGAACCCCCAGTGAGCACATATTGTACGACTCAAGATCAGAACACCATGTTTTGCAGCAGAGGGTAGAACACTTTGCCGCTGCCCTCATGATTACTACTTATTACCCTATGTCTATCCTAGGTTGCAATAGCAACTACATTTCGGTACCTAAGATGATGTTATTGTAAAACTAAATAAAATTATTCAGGTTCTGGGAACAGTAGCAATATGGGTAAATTATTTATTTGGCCCCTACAGAGCCTGTAATTGTCACTTCATGCATGCACCCCACCAGATATACTGTACCTTAACTTGTCCATACACGTACATTGTTTTGTATGATATTGGTATGTGCTTGGTGGTCCGTCTATCTTGACCAATATCCATGTTCAAAGGATATCGGTTTGTTCGTTATTTGGGCAGGTTTGAAAATGTCATCTGTCCCTGCACCATTTTTAACAACTGCTTTTCCAGTTGTTTATGCTCTTTGCATGAAGGATGAGAACAGTAGAGTAGAGTACTCAGAGAATAATGTAGTAAAATGCCTCAGTGGTGCTGGTGGGCTACCCATCCTGTGACCTTATTCGTGGTTTTTGTGCTACAACACCTAGACGCACAAAGGTCAAACTTCGAAATCATTTTTCGTTTTTAAAAACTCCCCTAAACTCCCATAAATTCGAAATTCGACCAATCGAAATTTATTTATTATTATATTTAAAAAACGAATTTTTTAAACTCGGAAGCATGGCATCGATTGGAATTTTAAAAACTCGATTCGAGTTTTTTCTCCGAAAATAACTCGAATGTCAGTAAGGCTGCAAACAACTCAAAATTGATCCTTGGACCTCTCCATTGACTTAAACAGCAATTTGGCAGGTTTCAGGTGGTGAAAAGTTCTTAAAGTATAATAAATCAGGAAAATCGAATTTACATTTTTTTTAAAAACTTCAACCAAATTTGAATAACACCCTAGCCTCATTTGACAGTTTTGACTATAAAAATTAGAACTGAATTAGAATTTTCAATTCGACCCTTGATAAATCTGCCCCCTAGAGTGGCTTCATGATGGACGCTGCCATGTTATCACACGGAAATATTTCAATGCTATAAAACCAGCGTCTTATGAATGCAGATGTGTGACAGGTACTTATCAAGTGTTTGGGACAGGAACACTAGATTCGGTTCGGGATCCTGCCAGGATCCTTTTTCAACAGGATTCGGCCAAATCCTTCTGCTAGCCGAAACGAATCCGAATCCTCGTTTGCATATGCAAATTAGGGGTGGAGAGGGAAATCACGTGATATTTTGTCAAATAACAGTAAAAAATGTTTTTCCCAGTAGTGGTGGAGAAATGGTGGAGAAATGGACTGTACCAAATCCATTAAGATCTTTGATTGGAGATTGCTGAATAGCTTTTATGGCTGTTAGATGGGGCTCCACATGTATAACCTTTTCCTGAAAGAGTTCATTGCAAGCGTAATATTTAAACTTACTTAAATTATTGTTTCAGAAGGTGATTGGGTGAGCTTCTGGAGGAGGGGCGGGCAGTATGTGCACCAAGGCTTCCTCGGCAGTAGTTACCCCACTGAGAACAAAAGGGGTGATACTGGTATCCGATCTAAAGGGAATTGAGCATTCAAGCCAACATGCTGGAGCCTTGTTCTTGGCACCAATATGGTGTTCCCCAGGTTACTCCTGCAGAGCAGTATCTTTGGCTCAAGAAAAGCCTAGCAGCATTGTGCAGGGCACGGAATATGTGTTTAATGAAGGTGTAACAAAGGGCAAAGAAATCTATACACGTGTGTAACATTTAATATAGTTTCATTCACAGGCAATATAATAGGAAAAGGGAATCCCATAGGTCAAATTTATTTATCTTTCTGTCATGGAGCTTTGAGCCCCAGTGTTTAGATGTGACCTAAACTGCCTGTAACACTCCTCTCATTACCATTTTGACTTGATTTGATAGCTGCTCAGCTCTACCCTGGTCAGGGCACCCGTGCATTGGCACCTTTATGGGGTGTCCTGCTCACAGGTTGTTGCTATCCAGCATTTCCTTCCTGCATAGGGTTGCCACCTTTTCCTGGAAATAATACCGGCCTTGCTATATATTTATAATTTTTTCCTATTAATAACATTGAAATCAACCATCATTGTTACTGGCCAGGCCGGTAAAATACCGGCCAGGTGACAACCCTATCCCTGCACTAGATCCTACGTACAAGAAGGATTACGTGAACATGGTACTCTTATCCACACATAAACAAAATATGACATCTCTCAGCAGACTTTATTCAGATGTACTATTCAGGTAATAACATATTGCTTAAGATATTACTGCATTCCTACAGTGCTGAGACAGCTAATAGAATAGCAACACCCTTTTCCTCAAAAATCAGCAGTGACTTACCAAAAATATATATGGTAATAAATCAAGATTTCTTCCCCTGTATAAGATAAAATGACAAGCTTTTGTTGCCTCTCAGGCTTTATTTGATTAAAATCAAGATAACTTTACATCTCGAATGGAAACAGTGGCATTCCAGATGTAATTGTATCTGCTTCTACTGAGCATATATTAGCATATTGCTGGCACAAACAGGATTCCACCGTAAAGGAACAAGTAATGACAAGCTTCAGCGCGAATGCAGGAACTCTGCAGGTATTTACCTTAAAATTGACCTTTTGTATCTCAAGGAACAGTTGTTGGATCAATTGACAGGTTCCACACACATGATTTAGGGCAGCTCCTGCTATTATTTGATTATAGTTAGAAAGAGATCTTTATCTCATGTTTTATATTTGATGCCTAAGCTATTTTAGTATACTGACCCCTCCCTAGCATACACATATGCTTATATAATACACATAAGCCACAAATATCCTGTAAATGAATAAATAAATAATATCCTTATACTTATATACTTATACCTAGAAATAGAACTGCACAAGGCCAATTTACTAATATAGGTGCTTAATTCCACCAGTACAGTTCTCAGAAGTTTTGATCAGTCTACTACAGTTATCCAGAATATGTGGGCCCTAGGGTTTTCCAGATAAGGGATCTTTCTGCAATTTGAATCTCTATATCGTAAAGTGATACTAACACTAAAAATGTTCTTTTCAAAATATTAATCTACACTAAAAGTTACCTATAGGTCATGTTGAAAGTTTTTCACTGATAGTTCTGCTTTTGTAAGTAATTGTCACTTGAAGTTCCTAAACCTGACTGTTTTGCCAACCTGACTGTCCCTTCTCAACCTGTTAGTTAGAGTTTCTAATGCTAATGGACTTCTGCTGCACAAATATGGCAGCCCCCTCATAGAGGAACATGGGGATAAGAAAGTTCATGTAAAAGCATCAGGCAAATACTTTTATGGCAAAATGATAAAAAGCATTCAAAGACAATGTTATGATAGATATGGGTTATTTTCTGATGTCAGTATCTCTTTGTCTACTAAAAAATCAATTAAACATTAATTAAAACCTAATAGGGTTGTATTGCCTCCAATAAAGATTAATTATATCTTAGGATCAACTACAAGGTACTGTTTTAGTATCACAGAGAAAAAGGAAATAAGTGGCAAGTTTTGGTTGCATAAAACCAGATATACTGCCAAACAGACTGACTGTCCACAAAGGGGCTACCAAATAGCCAATCACAGCCCATAATTGGTAACGCCCTGGAACATTTTCATGCTTTTGTTACTTCCCACCTCCTTTTACAACAGAATGTGGCTTACAGTTAAAAAAGGTTGGTGTGAAATTGTATGGATACACATATAACATACACAGCAACTAAAGCTGGCCATAGACTAGAATATTGGAAGAACGATGGGTCGGTGCCCTTTCCCGACCTGCCACTAACCATTCAGATAAAATAAAGCAGCAAAGAGAACAAACCAGCCGATGTCCTGTCCGTCACAGCAATCATGCGAAAGTATGCCTGACAAATTCTACTGGGAAGCTCACAGCGATATCGTCGAGATAATATCATCAGCCGACAGAAATCATCCAAACGACCGATCTCCATGGGACGAAAAATTTCGGGACTGAAAATCGTACGAATTGAGGATTTGTACGATCGAATCTTTGCGTCAATGGCCAGCTTAAAGCTGCAGCATGTTAAATGGTTACAAAATGTGTGAAACAACACAATAAAATTCACTTAAAGTGACAAGGATTCAACAACTAAGTGCAGGGCAGTCTCCAAAGTGCACAATTCGCCAAGTTTTTCACACTTCGTGAAAATCATGAGCGCTTGGTCTAACCCATGCTGTAACGTTGACCAGCTTGATATTTTTTTACAACTCTTGGACTAACCTACACTCTGGAGTTGACCATCTGCTATAAATAATATACAGCCATTATTTGCACACACAAAAGAAAAAAAAATTGCCAGCACTCAAATTCAGCCTGCGTGAATCTACAAAAATTGAGGTGTTGGTACCACATTTTGCCAAAATACATAAGCTCACCTGCCATATCAAGGCCCATTATTTAAGGCGAGTCCTACACAGCCTACTGTATACTAAATATTGAAATGCATTTAAAAACTTTAAACCCCTAGCAACAATGTGCATTATATGTGACTGGTAGAGCTGTGTTCACTTACCCATTGTACCAAGGAGTTAAATACACTTGACACCCTTTTTTCCACCGGTCTCTGAACTCCACGTAGCGCCCTACAGTGTCACAAACTTGTTCCCAGAACAAACCCCAGCTCAGGTGAAGTTGAGTGCTCAAAAGGACAATATAACTCTTTCATCTCAGATCCTGACATAAACAGGGGCAATTAACCTTTGAAGAGTTCAGCATTTCAAATGAAATCCGATGCAGCGAAATCAAATCAGTTGCACAAAGTGCACATACACATGTCACTGCTTTTATAAACCACGCATAAAGCTTTATGGATTTATTCCTTGTTCATTGGAGATGGTATAATCCATGCCCACTTCTTAATACTAATCTCTTGTTTGTTTTGAAAACAGCTACATGTTATGCTCACTGCTTGGGATAATAGTTATGATGTTCTTTCTCTGTAGAAAATAACCCCCCCCCCCAAGCTAAATGGAAGCTGCAATATACAATGAAGGAAATAGAATGTCAAAACCCAGGAGAAATTAAAGAATATTTTACACAAAACATTATACTGATGGATTATCCTCCAGTATTGCCCTTTCACAGATTGCAGCTCCTCCCCAATAAAATGTTCCCCAACTGGCTTTTCACAGAAACAAAATCACCTAAAAATTAGGAATTCAAATATGGTGCAAGATGAGTTCCTATTAGGTCATGTAAGAAAATAAATACCTTTCATGTTCACATTTAAAACTGGTGTGTGAAAAGTATCTTTCTGTGTGTGTATGTGGCTCAGAACAAGTTCCAAATAATACGTTTTCATCAAATTCTTTCTGCTCACCACAATTTGTGTATAAAATATGTGCATGCATGTCTTGTGGTTGCTATTGGTAACTGCAATTGTGCTAATTAACACAAATGATAGTATATAAACCCTAAAATAGTTGCTAGGAACGGATGGCCCTTTGAATAGAGGTCAGTCTGGGCCTTGGTTTGGGGAAGGAGATTTATTAGAAGGACTTTTTAAGAGGAAGCATACCTGCTTCAACCACATGAGTGCAATGAAGAGGTCTTGAGCTGAACATACTTTTTAACTATTGTTATAATGATAAAAAATGTGCATGTTTTTTGTTATTTTTTAGCTAAACACAGTAACGGGGATTGAAGCTACTCCATGTAGAGTCCTGCAGCTGGTCGGGGACCCACGGGTTACCCGCAAAAAAAGCAGGCACCCTGCTGAATGAGGGGAGGAATTTCAGGTGCGAGTATAGCTGCGGGTTGCGGGCCTGCGGGTCACAGGTCGGGTTGTGGGTCTTATTTAAATTTTATGTAATATTGTCTATATTTTACTCAGTTTCTGTCCGGCCGACTTTTGATGACATTACTTCTGGTTTGCAGCACCATTACTTCCTTTTTGATGGTGGTGGGCGGGTTGGGTTGCGGATAAGGCAGTTGCGGGTTCCAGGTTGGGTAGTGGATCAAAATGGGTAAATATGCGGGTTGCGGTTCAGGTCGCGGACTGCAGGTTGTGGGTTCGGGTTTGGGTCTTAGAAATTGGTTCTGCGCAGGACTCTAACCCCATGTTTGATCTTTGAAAGGTAATTAAACCATTTGCATTTTTTGTTTGTTGTAAGTAGGAGCCCATTGTGCTGGGTGCAGGGTAGGACTGGCCCGGCGGAGACCGGGAAAAAACCAAGTGGGCCCCCGCCGGGCCCGACCCCTCTGCCAATCTCCTGGGCCTTGCTGAAATAAATCAACATGCGCGCCACACAGCGCACTTCGCGGATGCACCTTGGCACGGCTCTGGCTGCGCATGAGCACCGCTCCATTGGAACAACCGCGCCACCATTATAGTGGGGCCAGGGGGGCCCTGGACAGCAGTCTCGGTGGGCCCAGGGCCCCCCAGTCCGACCTTGGCTGGGTGGTTATCTCTGCAGCTCAAGAAATATAAAACAATGTTTTTCCTGAATAAAGCAATAGTCAAAAAGCATGTTCAGCACAAGCCCTATTTATTGCACTCATGTTGAAAAAGGGGGGGGAAATGCCCTTTTATATACTGGAATATTACAATGTTTTCTCATTATATACTAGCTATCGATTGTGAAATTCTATAACCCAGATTTGTAAAAATATAACAAGAATGTGTGTTTTTTTTTTAATCTGTATAGACCATTACTGGAGAAAAATCCTTTCAGAGCTGTCTCCTGCACTTGCCATTCATATTCTATTGTAAAAGTTTGGAGCTTTTGAAGATCAGCTTTATACACTTATCTTTTATCGGTTCTTCTAATTTAATAGCACGATTTATACCTGCACATTTTCCCAAGGAATCACCCAGTGTAGAATAAAAGCTATTATCTCTGAGAGACAGATAGACCTTCAGAGCAAAGGTGAAGTTAACTAAAGGTAGTATCTGGGCTATTTCTCTACATGTTCTCACTGTTACAGGTTTTTCATTTGATGAGAGAATAGTTTGGGTATTATTACTAAAGCACATATTGCATGTACAGATTTAATGAGTAAATGGGATAATATGAGTGTGTTACAATAGCAGCCCAATGGCTGCTCTGTTGCTTATTGTTTTAATAAATGATTTGAAAATGTATTTTGGGCATTTTATTTATTCATGGCATGCACAATATTATACAGTTGTTTTCATTTCAGCCAATTTCATTTATATGTATATATAGGAATACTAGAAAACGATTCTGTGTTGATTTATTATTTAACATACCACATTTCAGTACATGAGAAAGGATATTAAGAAGACCATGCAGTCTTTTGCCACTGGATATCATTATGTGCTGGATGGTACCTTGCAATGTAAGTTGATTTTTATATTATTCAAATTGTCGTTTTTTTCTTTAAAGTTAAAACAAATAATTATGTAAAGCAGTATGTAAAGGCATAGTATAGCGTTAGGGTAATAGTGTACATTCATTGATCTCAAACTGATTCATTGTTATCCAACACCACATTCTTAGCCTAATTTTACCCAACCTAATCTCTATTTTTACTGCCATCCTTCATTTCCTCTGCCACCTCTGCTATTCCAAACCCTAACACCAGGTAGACGACACAGTACTTTGTGTTTCTAACTGTGTATGCCCACTTTACTTTGTATTAGTAAATGCCCTGGTGCTACTGTTCATTATGCTTTTTTGCACTTTCATTCCCATCTGTACTAGATTGTTCATTCCCCAGTAGGCTCAAGAAATAAAAATGCTCTGGTAGAGTGTTTGGTCTGAGCACTCTTACCCTGCCTCTTAGCTCAAGATAGTAAATATCTTAGGATAGACCAGCTCAGAATTTACTTACTTTTATTTCCTGCGTTAACAGTCACAAATCTGACTTTGTGTTTTCTCTTCTAACACATCTCCTCTACTTGCTGCATGTGAGCCAACTAGTCCATTGTTATCTAACAGTGCAGAATCATCATCTAAGAAATCCTATTTATCATCTGTGAAGATGTGGAATTCTCTCCCTTAATCAGTCGTACAGGCTGATACATTAAATCTTTAAGAAAGGATTGCATGACTTTTTAGAAAGGGAGGAAATCATGGGTTATGGAAGATAGCTCATACTACAGTTTGATCCAGGGTCTGGTCCGATTGCCATCTTGAGTCAGGAAAAAAAAATTCCCCCTCTGAGGCAAATTGGAGAGGCTTCAAATGGGTGTTTTGCCTTCCTCTGGATCAACTAGAACTTAGGCAGGTTAAAATAGTTAAAAAGTTTGGGCTTGATGGACGTGTGTCTTTTTTCAAATTAACTTACTATGTTAAGGATGAAGACACACAGAGCTACTAGTAGCAGCTACTTGAAACATCTACAAAATAGACAATAGTGATAATTAGGTTTGCTAAGACACTATGGGGCAGATTCACTAAAGGGCGAAGTGGCCGTCGAAATTCGCTACAAATCAAATCCACAGGGACATCGCCAATTCACTAACAGGTGTAGATGACAATTCACTAGCGAAGGGGACCGTCGATATCGTTCATTCGCATTCTGACGCCAGGCAACTTTTTGCTCATGCGAATGGTCGTTGATCTGCAAATTTAGTAAAGTGCGGATTTTACTGAACGTTACCTCTTTCGCAAGAGTTGACTTCGCTACCTCAGACCACACAAACTGCTAAAATGAAGCTAGATCTTTTTCAATCTTATGTCACTTACATCATATCCTGTCTGCCGAAAATGCATTAGTTTAAAAAAAGCTGGCGACTTTTCCTTTTTTTTGTGGGATTGCTTTCAAAAGTCCTAACTTAAACCTTTTTTGGCTTAACATTTTTCCCCAGACATTTGAGAACATATGAAACAGTCCTTTTTATAGTGGGCTCATGTGTAGGGCATACTATTAACTCTTTTGTCTTTATTAAAGGAGAAGGAAAGGCTAAAATGAAGTAAGCTTCATCAGAAAGGTCTATATAAATACACCAGTAAACCCTCAAAGTAATGCTGCTCTGAGCCCTCGGTCAAAAGAAACACAGTATTTCTTTCCTTTTATTGTGTACACGTGGACTTCTGTATCAGACTTCCTGTTTTCAGCATAAACCTCCAGGGCAGGGCTTGAGCATGCTCAGTTTGCTCCTCTCCCCCTCCCTCCTCCCCTCTCTGCTGTAATCTGAGCCCAGAGCTATGACCGAGCAGGGAAACTCAGGCAGGAAGTGATGTCACACCAAGTGAATATGGCAGCTGCTATCCTAAACAAACAGAAAGAGTGTCTAGAGCTGTTTACTCGGGTATGGTAAAGCATTCCGCAGAATAACAAGTGTTATAGCTTGCACTATTGTGCCTAATCTATTAACAATAAACTGCTTTGGTACCTTTCCTTCTCCTTTAAACATTATTAAAATGTGTATGTAAAGGGGTTTTTCATCTTCCAACACTTTTTTCAGATTTTTTTCAAACATATAAGGCATCTTTTTTGGGGATTCGTTGAATGCAGGATTCAATCAAATTGCAGCACTTTTTGTAGGATTTGTATTCGGGCAAATCCCAATTGTTTGGCCAAACTGAAACCACACCCTCTGTCACTATCAGATTCCCAGTGCTTTAAAGTCACATGAATATCTTGCAATGTAAGAGATAGTCTGTCATTGCTATTGCTCTCAAGACCAGTGCACGAAAGGTTCTGTGCAAAGAACATGTGTTACAAGAACACGTGTTATTCAAATGTATACCTATAGTTACTTTATATTTAATTATAAGCAAACAAAACTGCTTATCGTAGCAATATCAGTGGAGAGAACACAGTATACAACCAGAATTCTATGACTGCTAGCAAATATTATGGAATGGTATACTGTTGGAGATCCTGTTAGCAGGCATTTACCTTTCTATTGCAGGCTTACAGGTGGTGCTGAGTCATAGTTCAGTGGAAAAGCTACACGTTGTAGATCTGCAATCAAATTCCGATTGGCTTTCAATCCAGCAATAGCACAGTTCTTATCTTTGCTGAATTCCTGTAGAACACAGCATTTATTCTCTGTGACCTTGAAGACTGAAAGTGCAATATTCATAAATGGTAATTTAATAGTTTCTAATTTTGTGTTTTGGTTACATTGGTAATGCTAGTGAAAGTTAACATTTAGGGAGTTATTTATCAAAGTCTGAATTTTTCTAGTTGGACTTTTAAAGGGGAAAACCACAGTGATTTATTAGACCCTGATGGTGTTAAAAGTCAGAATAAAAAAGTACTCCAACTCAGACCTGCCGAGTTCATGTAGAAGTCAATGGCAGATGCCCCATTGATATTCTGATCTGTGTTGGTTTTCGTCCAGTAATCTGAAGATTTTGTGGTTTGCAGGAGTCAAATCTGAAAAAATCTCCGCACAAGAAATTTTCAGAAAAATGTATTGATAAATAAGGGGGAAAGTCCATGCAGGTTGGAATAGTTTTCATAAAATAGTGAGAACTTTTCGGATTTTTATAAATAACCTTAATGAATACAATATTCCAGTATTTGGCAGTAAAAATGTAGTCATTTCACACTGTTATTCAACTGATTATAAAATCATATCAGCATCAGGATTAATTCATTAGGCGGCAATCAGGAATCTCTTGTTCTTCTGGGTGCCCATGGGGAGAAAGGGCGACCCAAGGTCAGGCAAAACACTGACTGTAATTCATCATTCTGAATATAAATAGCAAGCCATAGGTAATTAATAATCCCTGTATAACTAGGTTGTTCCATTATTATTAATTATGAATAAAATCGTTTCGTAAACTGTGAGTGTAAAAGTAATTCTTAGAATCGGAATGAAGAATTGGAGTTGCAAAACAATTTCTTGCATGAACTTAGGAGAAAAATCTTTTGTTATTTGCAGAGTTTTGGTTGTATTCACTTTCATAGAGAAAATGTATTTTTTATGAGATAAGAATGCGTTTAAACAGAGATCTGATTGAGATGTGGTCTCTGTTTACACACGTGAAATAAACAGTAATTCTGTACAAATTGGAAAACCACAGGGATGGGAAACCTAATTTTCAAAGTTCAGGCCAGGGTGCAAAGAGCAAAAAAAATCAATACAACCCACCATGGTTTTGGGCCTTGCACTATGTAGGATACAAGTAGGTCTTTATACTTCAAAATTAAGCACAAAGACCTGTGTCTACCCCCACAATGCACAGCTGCCTGTGTGTACAAATGCAGTATTCATGGGGGGCAGCACCGATGCTCACCATCTCCCAACTCCTACCATAACTTGCACATCATTCATATACCAGTGGGCAAAGGTCTTAAAGGAGAACTAAAGCTTAACTAAAGAAGTAGGCTAGAAACTTTATGTACATTATGTTTTGGGCTTCTGTACCAGCCCAAGGCAACCACAGCCCTTTAGCAGGGAAGATCTGTGTCTCCAAAGATGCCCCAGTAGCTCCCCATCTTCTTTTCTGCTGATTCACTGCACATGCTCTGTGATGCTGTCACTTACTAAGCTTAGGGACCCACTCACAATATACAGTACACATAGAATATAAATGTCACAATATAAGGCTGATTAGTAATTAATACAGATACATACTACATGACAGCTCAGAAACCAGTGCAACTAGCATCAGAATTTAACAGCCCGGTAGCATCAGCTTATATTACAGGCCAACCTAATTTTCTGCTTGATAATTTGCAATGTTAAGGTTAGCTTCTCAACAGCTGCTCGGAGCCCATTGAGCATGTGAGTGTCGCGGACACTTTCCAAGGTGTTGACCCCCTGTGACAAGTTTTAAATTGTAGATCATTGCTGCTATTGAGAAGCTGAAACTTTAGGCTGGTGCAATTAGTTCAGTACATAAAATATGGCATTTTTAGCCACATTCATTTTTAGGGTTTAGTTCTCCTTTAAGGTAGCCCTATACTTATCATTTGCCCTATGGCAGATGGAAGGACAGCTGCATATGCCTACCTTGAGTCCTCTATGTGCATACAGCATACACATAAGTAAATAAGCCATGCCAGTACAGGTATGGAACCTGTTATTCAGAATCCTTGAGACCAAGGATTAAGTTGTCTCTGTAGTTTGGATCTCCATACCTTAAGTCAACTACAAATCATTTAATCATTTAACCCAATAAATTTGTTTTGCTTCCATTAAGTATTAATTATCTTAAAATTACAGATAAACAGGAAATATTTTTTTTCAATGTATCTTAATAGTCTATGGGAGATGGCCTTCCCATTAATTGGAGCTTTCTGGATAACTCATTGATCTTTTTTATCCATCTTACTCCAGAGGATTCCTTTGCAGGTGTTTATTCCTCCATTCAGGACTCCTCATGGCATTTTTATCTCTCTATGTACAGGATATGCCTTCCCTATACCAGCCTGTCCCAAAGGAATGCTTCTGGTTGGGCCTCTCTTGGCTAGGGTTGCCACCTTTTAATACAATGCTAACTGGCTGGTGGTGGGGGCGGGAGCAAGTGTGTCGTGCCGTAAAGGGGCAGGGCCTAAATGCACGATTGGCCAGAAGACAGCAAAAAAAGGAAAATTTTAGTGGGTTGGGGGTGGCCGAGGGCTTTTGTTAGGAGTATTACAAATTTACCAGCAGCTACATTGCCCGTAAATTTGTAATACCGGCCCCGGCCTTGGCAGGTGTTTTACTGGCTAGGCCGGTAAAATACCAGCCGGGTGGCAACCCTATTCTTGGCCCACATGGAGCTTCTTGTTCTCAAAAATCTTCTTCCTACTGCTTCTAGCTTACTCCTCCTTCTAGTGGCTCCCAGGATGCTCTGCATCTTCCTGCAGCCTTAA
This sequence comes from Xenopus laevis, assembly GCF_017654675.1. Taxonomy (NCBI): domain Eukaryota; kingdom Metazoa; phylum Chordata; class Amphibia; order Anura; family Pipidae; genus Xenopus; species Xenopus laevis. Next base: position 104,932,649 of record NC_054380.1, on the reverse strand, counting down.
AACTGGTGTGCAGCCTTCTGACAAACTGGTGTAATACACCAGTTATTTGATCCAGTGCCCCTTGCAAAGAGCAGCACACCAATGGACGAGAGTGCTCTTAGAATGAGCACTATAGAAAGCCACAGCAGTTCTGCTTGAGAGCACCATGGGAATTCCACAGGTATGAAATACTACTGTGTTTAGAATGTTTTACGATAAGGACAACTGGAATTTCAGTCAAAAATCTCTGTTTTGACATGGGACTGTTCCGTTGGCCTTATTTAGCAAAGATGCATAGGCATTCTTGATTCCATATATTAGAATTAGAAAGTAAACATGATGGTAAACATGAATTACAGTAACCACTTACTAACTCTCCTTATGGTCAGCGTAATAGAACTCTTCCCTCAACTGGTTTCATTGTAAAGTGGTGAATTGTTGAATGTGAAGCCCTTTTGCTTTCCAGGAAATTTGTGAACGACCCACCATGCAAAGCAGAGCAACTCCCAAGTCCCAGAATCCGCCACTTGACAATAGAACAAGGTGACAGAGCGGTTGCATTACACTGCAAGCCTAAGCGGGTTAGAATGAATCCTGGTAGAATGACTATATGTTGTGAAAATATCTGTATATAAAAAATGTAATATGGAAAGTTCAGATAGTGTTAAACTGAATTAGCTCACGTTAAAAAAAGTAGTTTTTCCCTTTAATAAACCCGGTGCACAAGATTTCTTCTGAAATTATTTTGCTTTACCTCTATTATCCCTGTAATGGCCCAAATGAAGCTAAAGTTTGTTGCTATAGTTGTACTTAAATGTGCTGGTCACTAAAGTTTCCTTTTTGTACTGTTTTGACACTTCTGGAAACCCTTGTACTCACATTCTGTTATGCCCAGTAACCCAAACCCCACACTGGAATGACCAGCAGGGCTACTGGGTCAGTATTTAAAGTGTAACGAAGAGGGAGTAGACTGTTAAAGAAGCTTGTAGACAGGTGTTTATTAGCCAAGATAAAAAGAAAAGCAACTATTGGCTCAGGATTAAAAATAACAACAAATGTCCAAAATAGGTACCGTTCAGCCACAAAGGAAGACAAGATTCGGGAACTTCAGCATGGGAGAGAGTCCTGGAACAGGGTTAAATTGGAGATAAGCAACAGGAACATCGACCGGGTGACCAGCAGGAAATAGAACTATGAACTGGCAGGGAGGGAAGCTAGTAAATGGTTTTTATAACCCCTGTATAAATGGCCTATTTTATAGCTGGCAGATTCATTTTGTCTGTAAACCGAATAGGGTAAATAAAAACACTCAATCCATCTATGAAATGTAAAGAATGTGAAAGATACGCCTGGTGCGTGACTGATGTTCCATTCATGCAGTGTAAATATTACTGTGGCACGCCTCTGCAATACTTTGAATGTGAGGGAAATCTTTACATGGCTACACACACACATCTCACAGAAGCTGACTGTTCAGTAGAAAAACTTGTCTTTCTTAAATGCATGGTACAGATTTGACTTCATAACTTTAGTAAATATTAAAAGTTACAGAGTTATTAAAGGTATTTGCCTAATTCAGTGTTTTCAGGGACAAGTAACCCCCAGGCCCTGCAGATTTGAATACATAAATTAGGCCTCTATTCCATGAATGATCCCCAGCAAATGAAATTATTTATTCCATGAGGTGATATATTCTACCCTTCATTTTCAGAGAGTCTGCTAAATGTTTAAATTCATTTTGAATTAATCTTGAAAACATTAATTGGAAAATAGCGAGAAATTTGAAACTTCATCTCCCATTAACTTGTGCGTGAACTTGGTCAAATCATAGTGAAAACTCTCATTCGAATGTTGATAATTCTGCCCCTTAGTGTTTCCACCCTCATTTCAGGAGGGTCGTGACTCTTTTTTCTCATCATCTTCACAAAGAATTACATGATTGTTTGACAGTCCAGTAATGGAATGAAAAAACGCCGGCGCTAATCACACGCGGCAGTTCGTTTTCCGATGTTGCCCGAAGTTGCCTCACGAGGCGACTTCGGAAAACGAATCACCACGTGTGATTAGCGCCGGCGGTTTTTCATTTTAGCCGGCACAGAGTGAGGGAAGGATGGTTTGGGGAGATTGGTCACCGCAAAGACGAAGCGACCAGGCGACCAAAGCTCCCCAAAACGCCCAGTGTGGCCTTACCCTTAAAGAATGGTTGGCAATGATGAAATTTAGCTGTGCCATATATAAAATCAGCTGAAGAGAGTCAGAGGACACTATTTAGAACAAAGCTAACAAAGATTAATAGGACATCTATCGGTGTTAGATAATTTGACCCAGTGGGCCCAGGAGGTTGTTATTTGTTATGATGTTTTCAGAACCTTATAAAATCTGGCTACCTGTATCTCTCCTATAGCTGTAGTCCAAATATCATATATTTCTGTAGCCTAGACGTCTTCACACATTATGGGTATGGCCCTCCTTTGTGGAGCAACAGTTGGTTGACTTACCTCTTGATTAATTAGAACCTTTTAAAGACACATGATTCTAACCTGTGCTATAGTTTCAGTGATTTCTAAGACAGTATGTAAACATTCAACCTTAAAGGGATACTGTCATGGGAAAAAAAAATTTTTTCCAAAATGAACCAGTTAATAGTGCTGCTCCAGCAGAATTCTGCACTGAAATCCATTTCTCAAAAGAGCAAACAGATTTTTTTATATTCAATTTTGAAATCTGACATGGGGCTAGACATTTTGTCAATTTTCCAGCTGCCCCATGTCATGTGACTTGTGCCTGCACGTTAGGAGAGAAATGCTTTCTGGCAGGCTGCTGTTTTTCCATCTCAATGTAACTGAATGTGTCTCAGTGGGACATGGGTTTTTACTATTGAGTGTTATTCTTAGATCTACCAGGCAGCTGTTATCTTGTGTTAGGGATCTGTTATCTGGTTACCTTCCCATTGTTCTTTTGTTTGGCTGCTGGGGGGGGGGGAAGGGAGGGGGTGATATCACTCCAACTTGCAGTACAGCAGTAAAGAGTGATTGAAGTTTATCAGAGCACAAGTCACATGACTTGGGGCAGCTGGGAAATTGACTATAAAAAAATCTGTTTGCTCTTTTGAGAAATGGATTTCAGTGCAGAATTCTGCTGGAGCAGCACTATTAACTGATTCATTTTGAAAAAAATGTTTTTTCCCATGACAGCATCCCTTTAAATTTCTCCCTAGTTGGTCTCCAGGCTTCCCCCATGCATCCATTTATTTGAACTCCAATGGAGGACATCTTTATAGCTTGGAAATTACTGATGTACTTAGTATAAAGAGAAATATTATAAACAAATGTTTTACCTACATTTAACATGACAATTACCCGAGGATATTAAACAGCTTTCACAAAACAATAACAAGACCTCACTACTGAAGATAAAGTCATTATTTTTACTGTGATCTACCATTCTCAGGAAAGCTACAACCTGAACTGTGTCTGTAGATTCATAAGGACCATGAATATCAAAGAGCATAATAATATGTGAGTAAATTCATAGAACAAAGGGTAAGCCTGAGGACCTATCGCTATAGGTAAAATACCCGTAGAAGAAGATAGTGTGAAGTGTGTTTGATCCGATATCTTTTGAGACTGCAAGTGTCAAATATTGCAAGCAATTGAATATCTTAGGTTAGGAGCATTATTAATAGAAATAAACCCTTGCAAATTTTAGTGCATCATGAGTATCAAACTACTGAACTATTTACCTTCTCTTCAGTATCCTGCCTCCCCCTGGACACTCTCTGTCAGTTTTTTGTATGTTTTACCTATGTCTGCCTGGATTGGGTAGTTTGGTTTATTCCCCACTGTTCAAAAACATACAAGAAGGTCGATTGGCTCCTGATGAAGCTGACCCCAGTGTGATGTACGAATGTAAAAGGTACTTTAGATTGTAAGCTTTACTGATGAAACAGACTTGAATCATTAATGATCTCTGTATAGCACTAAGTAAATGTGTCATCACTAAATAAATCAACATGCAGGGATTCCCACCAGTTAGATATTTTCCCTATTGTTTAACACTTTCTTTACTGTCAGAAAAGTGGTTCTAACAGTCAGCCAGGTGCTTCAATGAACTAACATGTTTTGTAATGCAATTACATGACAATTCAGCAAAATGTGTTCCTCTGGTATTAAAGTAGTCAAATACCATTGCTCCATCAACCTTTAGGGCAGAGATACACGCAAAGATTCAAGGAGATTTAGTCCCCCAACGACAAATCGCCTCTTCCTCGGTGGTCTAATCTCCCCGAAAAGCCTTCCCACCGGCTAGAATCTAAATTGCTGACGGGGTGGCACCTGGAGTGCATCGGTTTCCGAAGTCTTCTGAAGTTTCCTCGTGAGGCAACTTCGGGTTTACAAAAAATATAACAATATAGATATGGGATCCGTTATCTGGAAACCCGTTATCCAAAAAGGTCCGAATTACGCAAAGGTCATCACCCATAGACTCCATTAAAATCAAATAATCCAATTTTTTCTAAATTATTTTCTTTTTCTCTGGAATAATAAAATAGTACCTTGTACTTGATCCAAACTAAGATAAAAGGGATGGGTGATTTTTTCCCCCTTGTTTCGCTGTGGAAATGACGCCCATAGACTTGTATGGCGTTGTGCGTCAAAAAAAAGACGTGCATCAAAAAAATTTCGCCACGCAACAAAATTTTTTGATGGCCTTAGACTTTAATGGGCGTCGCCGACATTTCGCTGGCTGTGAATTTTTGGCGAAATGAAACGGGTCAAATTCACCCATCCCTAGATATAATTAATCCTAATTGGAAGCAAAAACAGCTTCTTCAGTTTATTTAATGTTTACAAGATTTTCTAGTAGATTTAGGGGGTTATTTATCAAAATCTGAATTTTTCTGATTTTTTTTTTTTTTTTTTAAAGTAAGACCAAACTAGAATCCAGGATGTGCCCTCTTTTATCACTGAAAAAACTTGAAAAAATCGGACCGGGGGAAAAAAACCAATTTTTTTGCATTTGAAGCACAATAACCACAAAAATGTTGTTATTGGTTGCTATAGGTTACTGCACCTAGGCGAACTTAGCGCCTTTTATTGTGGGAAAGTCAACTTGGGCAAGGAAAAGGCAAAGGAAAGGGGTTTCTTTATTCAAGTTTGGCACCAAAGGTGACATCAGAACACCAAGATGCACCACCATGCTTTACAACATGTGCACTTCCAGACACGAGGCAGTGTTAGTGTGCTGGTACTTACATGCACAACCCTGGATTAAGAGATTGGAATGTGTGTAGGCCTCCTGGTATGCACTGGACAACTTCTAATGGCATTTTAGAAGTTATTTCTATCCACATCTTTCCTGTAAAGGTCAATATGTAATCTACCATCATTTATCAAAATCTTTATTTGCTTTAGTAAAAATTCTCTCTATTATCTGCACTGGTTCTTTCCAGAACAAAATCATACCATCCACAAATGTCTTTGTATATCTGTACCATGCAATATTGCTTCTCCTAAAGAAATAAGTAGACCCTTGTATAAAAAATCTTTAAAATAACTCTCTGTCCCTCTCACTCTCAGCAGTCAGTTTATCCTCTTTCCCAGCATACAAACTCAAATCTGCAGTACTGAGCCTCAACTTCCAGTTCCAGCATGAAACTCCACCTCCTTTAGTTTACTCAGGTGGTCCCTATCGTTGACTCAGCATACCTGAAAATGAAGGTGTCCTAAAGTAATGAAAATATAATGTACTGTTGTTCTGCACTGGTAAAACTAGTGAGTTTGCTTCATAAACTCTATTATAAAAGTGAAGAAGTCATGGAGCAACAGGAGAAGCATTAATTTAAAATTTCCCCTTTAATAGTCCATTTTAAAATACTTCCAGCATATCAACATATGGGATTTATGGATCTTACTCTTTATGCTTTTCATGGCATCTCACCAGTTCCTCTGAACCGATGGACTATTTTTTTATTTTAAATTAATGCTTCTCCTGTTGCTCCGTGACTTATTAATTTTTTTTGCATGGATGACTTTCTTTGGGGGGCAGACAATACGTTTAACACAGAGTGAAGTGTTTGCGGCAAGGTATGATGTTCCTCTTATTTGGATTTATATAAACTCTACTATAGTTTATACAAACAAGCTGTTGGGTAACCATGGGGGCAGCCATTCAAAGCTGAAAAAGGAGAAAAGGCACAGGATACACAGCAGATAAGCTTTGTAGCATACAATGGGATTCTTCAAAATGTATCAGGTATCTACTGTGTATCCTGTGCTTGAATGGCTGCCTCCATGGCTACACAGCAGCTTGTTTATATAAACTATAGTAGAGTTTCTGAAGCAAACACACCAGTTGTGCCAATACAGGGAAATCGTACATTATGCTGTCTTTCCTTTAAAATACTTTCATTTTTTGATGTTACTGTTCCTTTAAGCTAAACTTGTTGTGTTGTATTGTTTTATCTACTTCCTCAGAGGTAGGATCATGATTAATAAGAGCATAATGCCCAGGTGTATTTAATCTATAAACCCCTGCATTGTATCTATTTCTGTCAAACAAAATGACACCACTCCCTTTTTCAGCTTTGTGGATTCTAAGATTACTGTTATTCTTTAACGACCACAAAGCTTGTAATTGTGAATCTTGCATTTACTGTCTCTCCATAGTCTATTTATCTTTTACCAATTACCAATTCATCTCACTGATTTAAAGTATGGAAGGACTACTTTGTTTTCTCCAATGCCAAAGTAAAACTTGACAGTCTCATCCTTTCAGAGCCCTTTCACAGATGGCCTTGGCACCATGATCAGACTCCTTTGTGTGCAAAGTGCAATGTGTTTTGCACTTTGTATCCTGACACATTATTTGTGAAAATGGAAAGCAATGGACTTTCCTGCTCTCAACAGTGGGCAGCACAAGAGTTTTCCCAGTAGTCGCTCTGTACATTCAAGATCATTGAAATCATTTGAAAACCAAAAGAATAGCAAATGAAGACTTAGATTTCTGTTGTATACACCATAGAAAAAAAGAAAATATAACTTCAAAAAAGTTGCATGTTTTCCCTTGAACTTTAAAATTGTCCAAGATTTTTAAATCTGTAAAAAGGCATATATCCAAAAAAAAAAACCAGTACATCTATTAATATTTAAGGTTGGGTCATAGCCAAGGCTGCCAATCACTGGGCAAATACTACTGTTTACAGGGCTCTCCCCAAGGAGACCCAAATTATTTACCAATTTGTCACTTGGGTCTCTGGTTGTAGGGTCCTACCAAGATGTACAATGGGGCCCGATAAAAAATGGCCCATGCTTGAATGACCACACCCTGACCAACATCAGTCATGCTCATATGCAAAAACCAAAATGTAAAAGTTTAGTGATGGTTATCCAAATTCTTTAACATTGCCTGTCACTCTTAACTGTGTCATCATAAGTGTACCATGGTGTCTTCTATTTTAGGGTTTGTGCCAGAAGAAGATCATAAAGCTAATTTGCTACCATTTAACTTGGGAACAAAAATCACATTAAGGAAATTATGCACCGGTAAACAGTACATAAGAACTAGCGATATTTAAAGCTTAAGTATGAGTCTATACAACAATGTAGAATAGCAGTGAACCCATCTGTTATGAGAAATAATATTTACCTGTGTTTATCCAAAAATATCTCAAAAGCACCTTCATATAAACACAGCAACTTTAAGGGGCACATTTTCTAAGCTCGAAGGATTCGAAGTAAAAAAACTTCGAATTTCGTCGTTTTTTTTTCGGCTACTTCGACCATCGAATAGGCTACTACGACCTTCGACTACGACTTCGATTCGAATGATTCGGACTAAAAATCGTTCCACTATTCGACCATTCGATAGTCGAAGTACTGTCTCTTTAAAAAAAACGTTGGCTACATACTTCGGCAGTTTAAACCTACCGAGGTACAATGTTAGCCTATGGGGACCTTCCCCATCAGTTTTCTAAGGTTTTTTTGATCGAAGAAAAATCCTTCGATCGATCAATTAAAATCCTTCGATTTTTCCTTCAATCTATAAATCGTAGGATTTGCGGTAAATCCTTTGAATTCGATATTTGAATTCGTAGGATTTTACTTCGAGGGTCGAATTCGAGGGTTTATTAACCCTCGATATTCGACCCTTAGTAAATGTGCCCCCAAGAGTTTTTACATTCAGGTGAAGTGTCCTGTTGTTGAGTATACATAAAAATACTTTATGGGAGAGTGCCTTCTACTATACATCCCCAAAATATCCCTACTTTTAGTATATATATAATATGCAGTATTAAAAAGGGTGGGATAATACACCACATATCACCACACTTTTTTTCCCCTGTCCCTTTTCATTGGAGTTTTTGACATTCAGATTTTTTCATAAATAGTAAATACCCCAAAAATTTGAGTTTATCCAAGGTAGAAAACCCCTCACACAACTCACAAATTTGATTCTTGATAAATATGCCCCTTAGACTTTTCCTAGGTCTCAGTACAAGTATTGGACCTGCTATCCAGAGTGCTCGGACACGGGGCTTTCAGCATAACATATGTTTCCGGGATTTGGATCTTCATACTATCTGAAGATTTCCTGCATGTTTCTAAAGCAAACTTTAATTTCCTATAAACAATATATCTCCTTTATTGAGGGTGGAATGGTCTATGTAGGCCAGACTGCCAACTTGGGCATTTTAGGATGAAACAAAGTTAAGGATTTACAAAAAGAAAACTTGCATGCTTGCTAGTGACTATGGCTGATATATATATTCTTACAAACAGCACAAAAGGCTCAACAAAAGGTCAGTAGTAGAAAAACCTTGTGCAGGGGATTAAGCAAAGAATGTATGTCTTTGGTTGCGCCTGAAGGACACTTGTTTTATGGTAGTGTTATTTCAGAATAAACAAAGGGTATTATTTGCTGAAGAACACCATAGGGATCACTCATTATTTTGTGCTTAATATGGTCATTAGCCATGTTATCCAAGTCGATTATATTTTTGATTTTTTAACTTAAATATTATATAATGTTTTTAAAGCTTTCCTTATATTTTTGGTGAATAATTTTTATTATTGTAGCTTTTGGCTGCAAATAATTTTTTTTTAACACAGATCATTTTATTTAATAAAGTTAATAAAATATATAATAATCACAATGCTACAGACTGATACAGTTGTGTGTGATGGTAATTTAACTTTCTGTACAGAAGGGAGTTGCTAAATTCTCATAGGAATGACAGATGTGACTGTGAGAACTGGCATAACACACCAGAACTAGGCACCATTTGCAATATCTGACACTACATCTGGTATTATATTTTGTTTCTTGAAGGGGTGGTTAACCTTTAAGTTAGCTTTTAGTATATTATTAAATGGGCAATTCTAAGCAACTTTTCAACTGAACTTCATTATTTATTTTTAATAATTTTTTAATTATCTTTCTGACTCATCCCAGGTTTCAAATGGGGGTCACTGACCCCATCTAAAAACCAAATTCCCTGTAAAGCTACAAATGTATTGTTTATTGTTGCTCAATTTTCTTTTCAGGCTTTCTTTTATCCATATTCTCTTATTCAAAGCAATGCATGGTTGCTAGGGTAATGTGGACCCTAAAAACCAATTGCTGAAATTGCAAACTGGAAAGCTGCTGAATAAAAAGCCAAATAACTAAACAAAAAAAACACTAATAATAACAAAAATTAAAACCTATTGCAAACTTCCATAAATGATCACTCATTACATTTTACACAAATTTAACTAAGTTGAGCAACCCCTTTAAATGGTGCCCTCTGTTAGCAATGACTGTAACACATTCTTGATAATGGAATAATTCTGAGATGTCTGTTGACACTCATTTAAAGTTGGCACTCACAAGAAGGATGAAGACTTTAACAGGGATCTTTGTGGGCTCACCTCTTCCATGTGCTAATCCACTGAAATTGAAAACTCTCATGAGCAAACCCCTAGGATTATTTTGAGATTATTTTGCACTGTTCTGTCCTCTTATGCTCAAGATCTGAGTTCCAGCTTTACATGGCACGCTGAATAAGAACAACAGCAATTTCAGGGGTAGTCCACATGAGGAGATTCGGGGAGATTTTGTCGCCTGGTGACTAATCGCCTTGTCTTTTGAGCGACTATCTCCCCGAACTGCCTCAGCGTTTTTCCCCATAGGCTACAAATAAAAGTCGCCTGCGCTAATGCACACGCGGCATTTTCAATAGTCGCCCAAAGTTGCCTCAGTGACAAAATCTCCCCGAATCTCCTCGTGTGGCCTTACCCTAATGTTGTTTCTCTGTTTTTTGTTATTTACCTCTTTCTATTTTCATGTGCAAGCATATTACAGTAATTTACTTAGAAGTATTTTCTTATACAGGTTTGCGATCTTTGAGCAGGTGGGGTGAGGCACATATGTGTCCCCTCTCCTGCCTCCTACCTACCCCCTAAATAGTGTGTCATTTAACATGCAAGATAGGGAGCAGTTTTCCCCAAGGCACAAGATGAGCACTAAGGGGTGCTCTGTTGTGCAACTTAGCACTATAGTGCCCCAGGGAATAGAAACTGAACCCCTGTATTGCATTTGAGCTAGGCAATAGCAACATATTATACACAAAAGTCACTGAACAATTTTGCAGACACTAGGGTATAATTTTTTGCACAAATGATATGTTGAAGAACAAATAGCAGGATCTCCAGGTGCCTACTAGAAGAAAATGACATCTTAATGGCAATGTACTGATTTTTATCATAGGCTAGTAATTGAATTCTACCAGACATTGATGCTAACAATCAGTGAGAGTTGACGTGACTTCAATGTTTTAGCTGAGCGTCCATAACACTGCAAGCCTCCTAATGCAACTGCTTGATTTGTCTGCAGCCTATCCATTGCTGTGTAGTACAGACTGAGCTGGTAATTAAACAGTTATCCATTTTACAGTGCATTTAAATTAGGATGCATGCTTTCAACACATCTGCTCTTGTTATTTATGAGACTGAAACAGATAAAAATACCTACAAAGTGTAAAGTTAGATGCCGCTCAGAAAACACTGCTAGAAGCAGCACAAACAAATAATACTAAAAACAACTAAAAAAAATCTGCAGAAGTCCAATCACCAATATTTGGCATGACAACAACACAGTTGTTAGTTTTGCTTGCTTGGGAGAATATTTAACAATCCTGGAGGGGATATTCTGCTAAGCACCAATGCAAACTGGCTTTGAAAGGATAACATTAAAGCCAGTCTGTGATTTTCTTGTGTGCATACAGAACTTTATGTCTCATCCAGCAAATCATAGGAAAGATCCATCACTTAAAAGTGCACCTAGAATTAAGCACTTCTGTCTCTAAATTCAGTTGTAAAAAAAAAAAAAGACAAATACAGCAAGGAAATGATAAATGGTAAAGGCATGAACCATTTATAATCTTACCTTTCTTGTAGTTTAAATGATATAGTGTAGTTTTATTCTTCATACATGCATACCATGAATACATTGTCATTTTTAATAGGATGATCTTCTGATGGAATTGCTTATACTTTATCTCAAAGTAAAACGGACTCCTGTGCTTATATCCTTGAAGAATAAGTTGAAGTACTTGAGGAATCAGTTGCTTAACAAATTTCCTGGATTTTACACATTTTTTCCTGGTCCCTTGAAAAATGTAAAATGGGTTTACTGTATATAGAAAAACATTTAAAATGAAAAAGACCTACAAATTATAACACCTATTATTTTTTTAACATATACACAGTTTTTTCGGGATTTAGAAGCTTTCCCCCGGCCTCCTTTCATGATTCCTGCATTTTTTATGCCTCTTCATCTAATTGCTGACTGCACATGTGGTTCCGTGAAAAGGCCTTTGTGCGTGCACATGTGAGCATTCAGTGACATCACTAGGCTATGTGCACATGCGCAGTGACATCACCAAGGAACCCCCACAAGCAACACCCACAAAATATCCCCTGACATGTCTATATTCTGGGTTGATACTTCTGTGCAGTACCCTCAGAATTGAAGGCAAGGAAATTTGTAATACATACAAAAAGGTGGTTGAGGTTTTATACTTTTCTTTTCCAGTTTTTAACAACAAACAACCAGTTATTGAATGGTTCCTTTTAATTTCTACCCAAAAACTGACCAAATGTTAACGTGGTGCCATTATTAAAAAATGAGTCTCGTGCTCAACCAGTTAACTAAAAGCCTGTAAACTTGACGTGTGTGATAGGACAAATTTTGGAGGGTATATTAAAGGATAATATAATAGAATACATGACAGCACTACAGGTCAGATTTAGTAAATACCTATATTGAACTGCTGGGAAATATTTTTTCAAAAAAAATAAAGCATTGAAGAGCTGTTCTTAGCAGATGTAGGCAAAATAGTTTGTATGTGGCTCCATTATTTATATAAATCAGTGTAATCCAACCTGTAGTGGCCTGCTCTGAGTTGCAGTTGCTATACTCATTTCTCATGCTTAAAAAAAGATAAATCACTGGGATGCAGTATAGTTGCTGTACTTTTCCTCTGTATAAAACTGTTGCCCTGTGAGCCCCAAAAAGTGTAGGGCCCAAGAAGATAATAAGGGTTTGCATGCCCCCCCAAAAAAAGAATCCATGCTATGGTAGGATAGTCTATACTTGTACCTTTTGCTGGACACTTATAGAATATACTGTAATGATGAGTCCCTAAGGGTACAGTTACCATTAAGGGTGAGGGATAATTACTTCTTACTCTAATAAAACAATTCCAGGAAGTTATCACGGGAACCATCGAAATGTAGCATGAAAGCACATTTCCTACCTTATATAAATTTCATGCATCTGTATAATTTAGAATTACTGTAAAAATTTCAAACCATGCAAATAACATGGCATGTACAGAGCTGTATAACATGTTGGTGTCATTCAGAAGAAAAGCTTTTGCTGGAGGCTTCCAATTACTCCGATCACACCCCAGACAGCTGCACATTAGATTAAATGCTTGTGCATAATAAAATGTGATTTGCATTCAGCCACATTCTGTAGGCTACGAAAAGCAAACTTTAGCTCTTTTCGTATCAATGGTTTTTGAGCAGCAGGTAGAGCAGTATACTAAATATTCACTGCATTCTATAAAGACAGGACAGAGGAAGATATATTTGGAATTCTAAAGAAAATGCCTAATTGATTATACATGTCAGTCTTCTGTTTGAACTTACTTAGCCCTGGAGTGCTCTAAGAACTGTTTGTGCTAAGACAGCTGTAACTTAGCAAGACTCTCAACATGTGACTATTACAATTAGCACTGCTGTGATTAGTCCATTGAAAGTTTTGTGCCTAGGCTTGGATGTTCCAAATGCAGCCCCTTTCAAACTTTAGGGTCTGCTACTGTTTGCATTCAATTAAATGAAAACCTGTCATGCTTGGGCGTTGATGCAACATAATTCAGGAACTCTCTTTATACAGTAACACATTTTTGTTAATAAGGATCTGAGTTTTGACATCAGATGTTTCCTTTCTATATGGCTGAATAAAAAAGCTGATGAGTTACTACTCGGGTGCTTATTTGCCCATTTATAAATGAGATGCAGAGTTCACAGTAGAATAGGTATTTTTAGGCAAACGTCTGATGCTGGATGATCAGACGAATAAGTGCATAATGCTTCGAATTTCTCTCCCAGAGGATTGAAAGGTAAATCATAGATCCATTTATGTTACTGATACAGTATATGTTATGTGCGTTCTTTTAAGGGGTACTCCAGGTGCCCTGCCCTTCCCTTTCCCATACAGAGACAAAAACCAGGGTTGCAAGTGAAACATCCAGGCTCTCATTCACACATGCCCATCATCACATCACTGGTACATCTGTCTGACACAATCACATTCCCCGCAGGTTAACCCGAGCTTGCTCTAAACATTCCCAAAGGGTCTCACCCGGCAAATTAGGTAGGGTAGTCACTCGTAGCTCCAGTCCCCGCCTGTCTCGATAATCCACTGCTCCTTCAGCAGCCCTTCTACCATTCCGACCTGGCCTCACCTGTCTCAGCAATCCGGTGCTCTTTCAGCACCCCTTTGCTATTCCGATCAGGTCTCCTCACTAAATCTCCCCATAGACGTGACGATTCTTCTTGCCGAACGACCGATTTTATCGAAGTCCGACCAATCCTTCGAAATTATCGTGCGGTTAGTGGGATTCGAACGATCGACCATCTTACGATTTTTCGGCCGACATCTGTCAGGAAATTGATCGGCCAGGTTAAAAAATCTTTGTCGGCCCCAGTGCAATCTATCTATGTTTACAGGGCCAAGCAGGCAGCTCCCCTTTGTTTTCCTGGCAAATTGGTCTTTTAAGTTGATGGTCAATTCGTACGATCGTTCCGAGAAAATTGTGGTCTCAATCTCAATCTCAACATCTATGGCCATCTTAACAGCCTACTGGTCTGAAGCGCATCAAACCCTCTCTTGCATAAACCCTTCCTCTAGGGTCCCTAACTCGTGGAGTATCCATGGGGGGTACTATCCCCACTAATCTCCTCATTGGGGCATAGGACAGCCTGTACTAGATATTCTATCTCATGCACCTAGTGCCTGCTGCACTTTTCGCTTACCTATTCTAGCCTGTCACTGTCTGTTCTCCTTCTCCAGTAATTCTGGCTGTTCCCTCCCACTGAAGACACCTAGTCTGGGTGTGGCTGCCCTTTTATACCCTTGTGCTCCTAATGGTTGGGCTAAGGTACTACAATTAACTTACTGTATTAACTATACTGCCACCTGTTAGCTAAATAAGAAACTAACACCTTACCTAAATAACATGTTGCTACTGCCATCTATTTGTCAGCTTCACACACTGCACACAATATTAACATTTGACTTTTACACACACAATCAAAACTTGTTACACATATATTTCTCTTTATTCCCCTTACATACTGATGGTAAGGCCTATAGGCAGCTTTGAGAAACTATTGTAAAATCCCCAGTTTCAGGTTAAGTAGACTTATAGGAGGAGAGAGGTTAATATAGGAACAGATTTTGGGTGCAGAGCAGTACATCTATACAGCCTGAAATACTGATGATTTAACCTGTGTGCATCTGCAGCATTGCCTACAGTTTCAAATAATCTCAGGGTAAAAGAGCTGGGAAAGCTTTTGGCGTCATCTTTTAAAGGGAATTCTCCATTGTCTGAACTGATTAGCAGTGATTTGTAGCATAAAAGCATTTTCTATTTCAGCTGTATTTCTGTCCAGACATCTTTGTATATAATCGTATTCCCATAGTCTCAATGTCTTTGTAGGAAATTGTTTACAAGGAAGGCATTACAAAGTATCCTATACTTGATTCCATTCCAAGGAGCTGAGGAAAGAATTTGGTCTGGAAAAATGGAATTTCAGTCCTTTGGGTTTGTTATACTGTAGCTGTTGCTGAACCAAAACATATTACTATGTATGCACGGTGGCAAGTTTATTGAAAATGACATTAACATTTTGCCCAGTGAAGATAACATCAGCAAGTAATAAAAACAGAAAAAAAACTAGAGGAAGAAGAACAGAAAGAATAACTCTGAAAGCCATGCTTTTGGAACACATTTCTAACACATTTTTTAGTGGGTTTTCTAACAATAAGGTAGAATGTGTTTCATATTGTTCTTCCATTATGAAAGTGACAGCTTTATAATTCTGCAGTGCTGATACTCATAAACGGGATGCTCTCCTCTGAATTCATGAACCATTGACATGACAGCTTTGTTTTCTACAGCTAAACAAATTCAGCCTTTACTTTGATGCAAGGAGCTAATGTTTCCAACACATTTACCAAAATCAATACACAAATTACTGCTAAAAAAAAAAAGCGAAAAACACTTGGTGATATGGCAATGCCAGAATCCATTTCTCTTCACTATAATTGTCTAAATATCTGCTACAATTTGCATTTAAGTATATATCAATACAGTAGGTGATAGAAAACTGCCACATTTATATTCATGTTCGAAACATGCCATTCTTTTATAATACGAAGTGTAAGACAGAAAGTAATCCTACAGTATAGTATACCTTAATATCATTCCTATAAGGTCTGCTGCCCATGCTAGAAACCATTTCTTTCATCTTCCACTTCCAATTTCCAGCCAATAAGTATTCAACCACTCTACAAATACAACAAATATGCTAATACTTCATTTATTGAGAAATCATTTGTGTAGTTCTTCAGTATAAAATTCAAAGAGGTAATCCAGTGGATTAAACTTTACTCCTCTGCATTGGCAGAGATGTGCCATTTTACCCCTTTCCATGGAAAAGCACCTCTAGTTGTCAGGTTACTGTTGCAGGATATATATATACAGTATATATGCTTTTCCTCTGTTCTTTATCAATTCCAGCATATCTATATGCTCTTGTCTCTTGCTGGAATCAGACAGTGTTTTATTTTTCGTGCATATAAATATATTTTCCTCACTTCTGAATGGGACATTTTTGATCGCACAAATATGTAATAATAGAAGTAGTGGATGGTCACACAGTCAATAATTGTTTCAGAAAATGAAAAATGATTATCTGTGGCATAGTACTTCTCTTCATTTAAACATGTTTCTGATTATGATCTAGCCATTAAATGTGTTGGGGTAGGTGTGGCTGGAAGTGTTTTGCTGCAGTTATTTTTACATATTTTTTTATACCATTATCAATTCAATATATGTAAATTTTAAAAATGTACAGGTAGGTAATCCATTATCTGGAAATTAGTTATCCAGAAAGCTCTGAATTATGGGAAGGACATCTCCAATAGACTCGTAATTACATATTTTAAGATATTTATACTTTATGTAATAATAAAACAGTACCTTGTACTTGATTCCATCTTATTAATCTTACAGGAGGCAGAACAATCCTATTTGATGTAATAAAAATATTTAAATGATCTTTTTTTAGTATACTTAAATTATGGAATTCCATATTATGAAAACACCTCTTATTCAGAAAGCCCCAGGTCCCAAACATTTTGGATAACAGATACCATATCTGTATAACTATATTATCACATTGTTTTTCACTTGGACCAGATCATGGTGTATTTTAACAAAGAATTCAACTTGGTAAGATTACTTATGTATGAGAAATGTTATTAATATTTTATGACTCCATATTAATCAGGCTTAAACAGTTCCTTCCAAGTATGCAGTATCTAACGGGGAACACATTGAAATACATGTTATTTATATTTTCTAGGTGGGACCAATGACTAATCGAGTTTCATATTGTCTTCTTTCTGTAATGAGATTAAACCACAAGGCGGGGAACAAAGGGTTTTCTGTTGTGCGCACACAGTGCAGGCAGAGACAAAAAGTTAAATATCTTTAAGCATTGAAGGCCACCAACAATATCTAGAAATGAAATCGCGAGTCTTCTTGATGCCAGGATGTCCGGAAATTTTAGAAGAGTGGGCCCATTCAAGAACTTGAGTGACTCTTTGCTGGGGAACACAAATCTTGCCGGCAGGACACTCAAGAGGACGTTCCACATTAGAGAAATCTGACCTTGAAAGAGAAGTAGGTGCCACCACTAAGTCAGGGGAAATAATGGGGGTGGGTGGGATTGGATTCACCTCACTTTGAACCAAACATCTGGATAAGGCATCTGCCTTCGTGTTCTTCGAACCAGGATGATAGGAAATGAAAAAATTTAATCTGGAGAAAAACAAAGACCAACGAGGATTGAGTCTTCTGGCAGAAGAAATATATTCAAGGTTCTTATGGTCAGTCAAGATGGTAAAAGGTTCCTTAACCCCCTCAAACAGATGGCGCCATTCCTCCAGAGCAAGCTTAACAGCTAGAAGTTTGCGGTTACCCACTTCATAATTCCTCTCGGTAGGAGAAAGTCTATGACAGAAATAATCACGGGGATGAAGACTCCCCTGAAATTCAGCATGTTGTGACAAAACGGTCCCAACTACCACTTCCGAGGCATCGACCTCGAGAATAAATGGGCGAGCAGGATCAGGATGAAGAAGAATTGGAGCAGAACTAAATGATTTTTTAAGAGTTAAAAACACGTACTGTGCTTGTGAGGTCCAAGAAGATTTAAAAGGTCTCCTTGTGAGAGCCGTAATAGGAGCCACAGTCTGATAAAAATTCTTGATGAATTTACGATAAAAATTGGCAAACCCCAAGAAGCGTTGAATAGCCTTAAGACCCACAGGAACAGGCCAATCAAGAACAGCAGAGATTTTAGCAGGATCCATTTCGAAGCCAGAAGAGGAAATAACGTATCTCAGAAAAGAATTCGTGGCTTTGTGAAATTCACATTTTTCCAGCTTGGCATAGAGACAATTTTCCCTCAGCTTGCATAAAAACTGTTTCACTTGAAGAATATGATCAGACAATGAGGAAGAATAGACTAATATATCGTCTAAATAGACTATGACACAGGTCTGCAGAAATTCCCTAAGAACGTCATTGATAAGGTCTTGAAAGACAGCGGGGGCATTGCAAAAGCCAAAGTGCATGACTAAATATTCATAATGGCCATCCCGGGTGTTGAAGGCTGTCTTCCATTCATCCCCTTGACGCATACAAGTCCAACTTAGTGAAAACCTTGGCTCCCCTTAATCGGTCAAACAACTCGGGAATCAATGGCAAAGGATAACTATTCTTAACTATCATTTTATTCAAGGCACGATAGTCAATGCATGGCCTCAGAGAACCATCCTTCTTCTGGACGAAAAAAAACCCAGCTGGAGACGGGGATTTTCTGATAAAGCCTTTGGAAAGATTCTCCGAAATGTATTCTTTCGTTGCTAGCGTTTCAAGGGATATGTTCTACCCCTAGGAGGAATGAAACCAGGAATCAGATCAATAGGACAATCATAGAAACAATGCAGGGGTAGGATTTCAGAATTCTTCTTTTCGAAGACATCAGCAAAGTCTTTGTAGACATCAGGAAGAAGTGGACTGGATACTGGGAGCAAAGAAGAAGCAGCCACAGAAAGAATTGAAGCAGTCATGCAATTAGAATGGCAAAAGGAGCTCCAAGCTGTAAGTTCCCCAGCAGACCAATCAATGGACGGGTTATGAAGCCTGAGCCAGGGAAAACCTAAAATTATAGGAGTTTCGGGGCATTGAATCAGCAGGAAGATCTCCTCTTCATGAAGACTGCCGACACGAAGTAGGACTGGAGTAGAAGCAGAGGTAAGAACACCTGGTAAAATTGGTCTGTCATCCACAGCCTGGGCAGAAAGAGGAATTTTGAGAGGTACAGGACTCAGACCACAGGATTTGGCAAAAGAGTTATCAATGAAATTTCCTGCTGCTCCGGAATCCAGAAAAGCTTGGCAGAAAAACGTACCAGACAGGGTGTTAAGGAAAGCAGGAAGAATCATTCGAGATTTGAAGGAAGCGAGTGCAGAAATCTTGCCTTGGGGACTCCCTCTCACACCTAGGCTGGAGCGTTTCCCTGATTCTGAGGAATGGTAGGACAGGATCTCAACAGATGTCCTGCGAGGCCACAATATAAACAGAGACCAGCATTTCTCCTACGGGTTCTCTCCTCTGATGTTAGGTGTGTAGCTCCTATCTGCATAGGTTCATCATGAACCGGTGTTGTGGAAGCCACAGAAGGAAGACGAAACTCAGACCTGAAGTAGGGCATAACCAAAGGTTTACGGGCACGGAACTTAAGCGAAGACTTCTCTCTCATTCTGGAATCAATCTTGACGATGAATACAATGAAATCATCAAAAGAGGTTAGTAGATCCCAAGTAACCAGCCCTTTAGATCCTCATGAAGCCCCCTCCACAAAACTGGAATTAACGGCTAATTATTCCAGGATACTTCTGCAGCCAGAGTCCGGAAATTTATGGCATATTCGGAGGCCGTTTTGGATCCTTGATTGATCTTTATGAGCCGGTCAGAAGCATTAAGTTTCCGGCCCGGGACATCAAACACTTGACGGAAAGTGGAAAGGAAGGCTGCGGAGTCATGAACCAGGGGAACATCTCTATCCAGTAGCGGAGAAGCCCAAGCAAGAGCCTTACCCTGTAGAAGAGCGATAATATACTGTACGTCACTTTAGACTTCTCCATCGCAAATTGGTCAGGTGCCAAATCAAACTGAATCTTGCACTGGGTAAGAAATCTTCGACAAGCATCGGGATCTCCCCCAAAACAAAAAGGAGCAGGAATCTTAGGAAACAGAAATTTGAAGTGACTCCAAACGCGAGGAAATGCGCTGTAAGGCCTGAGCAAGATGCGCCTGTTGAGATTCTTGGCTGTCCAAGCGTTTCATCATAACATCAAAGTACAACCTCCATCGAAGAGGAAGCAGCAGCCTGGGAAGGTTCCATTGCCTAAGCTAACTGTAACAGTCACATTATCAGGAACCTTGTCAAGTGGTAGTACCTTCAGACGCACAGGTGGACCCCTGTGGGTTCACCAATGCCCTTTGGGGGCCCCAGGCTTTCTGCTTGCGGAAGCCAACAAGGAAGTGCATAGCAAGTCCGTAAACGGGGTACCGGCAGGGATAAGGAAAGACCAGGATATCAGGAAATAGAAGTAATGCTTGAGCAGGAACAGTTAAACTGAAGCCAGCTTGGGCATTTTAAAAATGGAACAAGATTTGGCACCAAAATTAAATTTATGATGATCTGCGTCATGACGCAGACGTCGGCGTCAATCAGGGACGCAAACCCAGAAGTGTGCACATGCGCACCGTCAATCTAGGAGAGATGCGCCGGGAGGTAAGAGATTTCAACAATCTCCCGGCGCGTCTTACAGGCAAAATGCCATCTTTTAGTAGGACAGTCTTCTGGGATGAATACACTGGTGCTGAGCACAATTACAAAGAGGGCATGTTTGGATTCATGTTCATGCATTGATACATGCAACAATGTGTGTCCATTTCTGAACGACTGCATTTGTGGTTGCATTCATTAAGTACCCTCATATTCTATTGTGTTTCATTTTACACATAACCATTCCTATTTTGATATAAGATAGCTGTAAACTCTTTACCTTTTTTGGTCTTTACAATAACTTGTCCATAATTTATTGTATCCGTAATCAGATTACATGAAAAAGTAGACATAAAACATAAGGATTACTTTAATTATCACTAACAATGGATTCATTAAACCACTGGTGTTAAGAGGAAACATCCGACCCTGTCGGAAGCAGAACCCTCAAAATGGTAATTATGCCAATCTATCCGAAATCAGGATTTTAACATAAATCTGCTACACCAGTTTGTAGCCTAAGTAAACAGGGATCAGAATATGCATCTGCTTTTATAGTTCTGAAGCTATATCAGTCTGGGCAGTAGAATATCTGGTTGCCTCTATAATTAGATGACGATTTCACTAAATGTTTTTCACAGTTTCAGTTACAGTCCGTAGCAATGGTAGAGTTACTGTTTGATATATACAGCAGCTATTTCACTCTTGTGTTAACCCTTCCATTGGCCACCTCAATGCTGGTCTGTCTCATAGGAAAATTGTCTGAGAGGTCCAAGCTTTCATCACCAAAACTGAAAATAAGGTACATTATCCATACGCTCCTCTTTAGACTTTATTGAAATAATTACTATTACAGCTACAGTACGTTAAATCTTAATGGATGTAAAATAGGCAGATGGCACATGTATGAGAAAGAATTAAAGGTTATTTGAGTTTCTGCTACTTCATGAAAATTGCATACCAACACATACTGTATAGTTCTCTCAAAGTATGTCACTTAACGACACTGCATAGACGGGAAACACAACTATGTATTTATGTTTAAAGACATATATCAGCCCTCTACATAATACTAGAGGTCCCTGTATATGCATTGCAAACTCTATGGGGCAGATTAGTATCAGGTTCAAAGTTTCCTCCATGTTTGGTAACTTATAGCAACTAATGATATGCAGTTAAATAGTGAAGTCATATGTACTGTTGTAGGTTACTAAACATGTATAAAATGTTGCTTTATATTAAAAAATTTTATACTTTATTTAATTCTTTTTTTCTCCTGCATCCCTAGTTAACTTCCCATTTAGGACTGCTAAGACTTGCCCAGAAAGCTAAACTACTCTAAACTACTCCCACTTTGCTACAGGGATGGCAGTGTCATGGCAAGTAGCAATGTGATGCAGCCATAATTGGGTAACTTTCTATGCCTTAGCTCCATGCTCGCCGATGGCTTTCTGTGGTGTGCACTGGCCACTTCCATGTTTAAGCGCACCGGCGTGGTGACATCATCACGCATTGCCACAAATTCAAATATTTAAAGGCACAGGCGCCAATTGTACAGTGCCCAACATAAAGGTCTTTTTTACTTTTATTAAGTTCCTGGGTGCTTTCTCCACCTACTATATTAACTTGCTATTCATCCTGCCTGTCCCTGGTTTTGTCCTGTCTGCTGCATGTCCTAATTATTGCCAGTTTTGACTACTCTCTTGGAATTCCCTTTGGTACTGCAATATTGGTGCAGGTACTGTTTTTTGCCAGTGGAAGACGTGCATCCTGTACCCTAAAGTGTTAGCTTGCCCAAAACAACGATACATCATCTTTTTTTGTACATGACAGACTGGCTGTATTAAAATCATTATAAAATATGTTTTCCTTTCTATCTGTAGTAGCTCCTTAGAGTGGCTTTGGATGGAATGACCTATGGTCTCACGAGAAGTTGTGCAATTGATTGAAACAGTAATCCCTGCTTTACTTAAAGGAATTAGTACACTTTCTGATTAAAAAGTAAAGGCCCGGCCCCTACCGTTAAATAAGCGTCTAAAACAGTGATCCCCAACCAGTGGTTCGTGAGCAACATGTTGCTCTCTGACCCCTTGGATGTTGCTCACAGTGGCCTCTAAGTAGGTGCTTCATTTTGAATTCCTGGCTTAAAAAGTAACTTGTATTTTTGGATGCAATGATGACAATGGTTATCAGAAGTATTTCTTAGCCCATGCAGTGATTTGCATTACAGATTCAGGAATTACTATAATGGTTGTAATGTTCATATATGTTTTATAGCTGTAAAATGGTAAAAAGTAAGTCTCCTAAAGTGCTGGTTTATGGAGCAGTGAAGGCTCTGTTTGATTTCTTCTATTTCAAGTTCCATCTAGTGGTGGATCCACAGCAAATATCACCCCGTGTAAATGTCACCCTTTTAAAACTCCACATACATTAAATCCACATTCCTCATTGCCAATTGAGAATGTTGAGGTCATCAAACAAGCGGAACTGTTCCCGATCTGGCCACCAATATTGTTATATGTGCATCATTCAGTGTGTGCTTAATGCAAATATTACACATCCAGTCTGAAGTGGAGATCCAATTGTATTAATTGCACAGTTCCCATTCCTTCCTCTGCTTTCTGTTCCTGCTTCCTACCCAGTCTGACTCTCTGAATTAAAGGTGCAATGTAGCTTAAAGGGCATGTAAAGTCTAAAATAGAATAAGGCTAGAAATGCGGTATTTTGTATACTAAATATAAACATGAACTTGCTGCACCACAAGCCTAATCAAACAAATAATTTATGCTTTCAGTTGGCTACAGGTGGTCACCATCTTGTAAATTTGTTAAGCATCTTTGCAAGACCAAGACTGTGCACATGCTCAGTGTGGTCTGGGCTGCTTAGGGATCGTCATAAACAAAGCTGCTTGAGTTCTGCATGGCTGGGAAGTAAGGCGGGGGCTCCCCCTGCTGTTCATAAGTATGATTGTTTCCCTGCTCAGCAGTTAGGGACCATCTGACAATTCCTATCCACAGCAGTAAATGAAGGGAGAATCTCACTGCATACAGTCAGGTTTCTTATAAAAACGGTACACATTTTTTAATTAAAGTATATTGGAGATAGGTTTCTTTTTCATTAAAGAAAGTAAAAATGGGATTTAATTTTTTTGCCTTTACATGTCCTTTAAACATTCAGATACTACACATCATTTGAGTAGATTTAAAATGCTTATCACATAAAGACATCCCAGTCCAAGTAACCTCCCCAGTTTGCAGCTCTGTGGAGTTGTGGCCATCGTTCTTCCACCATGCACCATGGATCCTGGTGTTGGTGCTTCCTGATGTCATCACAGCCCGACGCATTTCACCTTGACGTCTTCCTCAGAGACTTTGCAGCAAATACACAGTAAACAAGCTACTAAGTTGATCCAATCATTAGCTGAGTTAGGTCTGGGCTGCTAATTAATCGGTTATACTTCTTTGAGCATGTTTCTGAGATGACCTACTCTGTGAACATATGTTGTAAACAATTGCTATATCATATTCAATTTTTTCACTGAGTTTTTGTTTTACTTTATCATACTCCACACTAATTTGCTGTCTAAATTATATCAGGTCTATATCACAAACAAATGATTTTCCCTTACCAGCTGCCTTGCCCTTTATGCCTTATTTACTCGATATACCCCTGGCACATTTCACATTCCTGATGCCATATGCTCCATCTCTCTCCTACATTCTCCCACGTACATTCCGTTTAAGCTTTGCTGTTTGGCTTTAGACATATTCCTTTGTGAAATGTATTTGAACTCTTTTTAGTTTACCCAAATAACACAGCATGCCCATTCCAGTAGGTTACTCTAAGATCTAACAATATTATTCTTTTTTATAGCTGTCGTACTTACTAAATGTGTTTTGATAAAGCCTAAGAGGTCCAATGCTTTATTATCAGATGCACATCTATCTCCATCATTTCCGGCATTTGTTTCAAAATGTGTCTGTGAAAGCATATTATCTTTAAATTAACAAAAATTTGCCTCTTTCTAATCCATTGACGAGGCTTATTAGATAGTATAAAGGTTTCTAGTGAATGGAAGCTACACTTTAATGTTCTATGCAGGGAATACAATCTTTGTTGTTTAGATCACTTTGGAGTGAGAAATTACACAGTAACGCACTAAAAAGTATGTATCAATTTAGATAAGGATCCGAGGAAAGTAATACACTGCAGAAGCCATTAAACAGTGAGGGGAATAATGATAACGGTCATATGCTGTAATAATATTATTCCAAACATCTGTGATTTTTGGTAGTTCGTTTAATGTTACAAAAAAACAACACCAAAATGATGATTATTTGTCCCCTTTTCAATGAAGCTCTAATTACTTTGAAAAGATTTACTGAGTCCAACAGATCCTCGGAATTTCAAAATATGTAGCTGATTCAGGAAATGTAATTTTGCCAGCTGTGGACTGGCAAAACTCATATAAATAAGAAGAAGTGGGCAGCTGATCTTTTTTGTGCAGCGTGATTACTGACAATGGGTTTAGGACTATTTATTATGTTACTTTTGATTGTTCCCTTTTGGAGTAAAGTGAGAAGCAGTTCGATTACGCTCAAAACCGTTATAGCTTAAAAAACAATTACAATGATATATATTGTACACATCAACCTCCCCCTTCCCATCCCTGCTTTAAGTATGTTAGGGCCTTAGGTTTTGCCTGGGTTAGTGTTTAATTTGTTAGGAGAGACATACCCTAGCATTAACCATACAAGGGTGCTAAAGGTGGCCATAGACACACAGATCCTATCGTATGAATCGAGGATTCGTTACGCTTTTCGGATCGTGTGTGGTGTGTGCCGAGATCGGTTGTTTGGTCGATCGGTCAGGGTTTATTTTGACCCGACCGATCCCGCCGGAGCCCATTGCGTATCGTAATCGGATTGTTCAGCCATACGGCCGAACAATCAGATTACCCCCGATAATGGCATATCGGGGAAAGATCCGCTCGTTTTTCGATATTGCCAAACGAGCGGATCTTTGTGTCTATGGCCACCTTACGCAAGGCTCTGGGTAATTTCTGTAAATTTAGGACCCGTCATAACTTTTGTTGAGGTGACAATCAGTTGGCTCTAATACTTTGATAAACAGAAACTGAGGTTTCTGATTGATTGCACCTTTACCTAGTGCCCCTGAAATTAATCTCAAGAGTCATATAAATACTCTAACATATAACTGATGGATATTTTAGGACAAAATTAGTTTTGTTTTTCTTTCAAAGCTATCCAGTTGTTTTTATACTGCTAATCTAATGCTGGTTTGTTCCTCCAACTGGAAGAACATATTCATAAGAATAGCAGAGAACTGTTGTAATGTTGCTTTGCTCAGAAAAGAGATTGGAAACCTCAGATGACCTTTCTCAAGCAATTTAATTTCTTTCTCTTTTTTGAACAAATGTTCATAAAGATCTTTCATAAAGACTTTTTTCTGTTGGTGTCCCATGCAGAGGTGGGCTGAGAGGTTCAGCTGGTGTGTTTCCCAGCATGACATTTCAGTACAACATGACGATCTCCGGGAAGTTTTTTTATTGACTGCTTTGCTAAATTCAAGTTCAGTTGTTTCACATTGACATCATAACACAACTCAAAAAGAAGGATTAGCACATGCAAATTGTGGGCAACAGCTCTGCTGCATTTATTGCAATAAAGATGGATAGCACAACTTTTGGAGGCAACTATCCATCCTCAGGTGATGCTGTGGGGGCCCACCAGTGAGACCTTTACCTTAAGCCTACTGGCACCTTTTAAATGCTCTGATACATACCCCATGTTAGAATATGCACGAATGTGGTCACATTATTGCTTCCTACTTGATAAACTTTACCTCTGCCATTGTCATCATAACATATTTATTTGTTTAATGAAATATATTAGTTCACATACATATTTTATTTGTTTCACATTTCCTCAGTAAATAAGTGAATTGAAAAGGCACACAATTGCTGAGGGAAACATGTTAGAGTGCCTTCAAGGCAAGCATTAAACCCTCAGTTAAAAGTCCCTATTAGTAGTTTTTTTGTTTCCTCTTGAATAATTGATTGTTTCTGAAGTGCACCCTGATACACGCATGCTACATCTGAGATTTGATAGTCATTCTTCTAATAAAAACTTTGCAGTTTATTTATACCTTACTACTCAGACGATAGCAAATGCACAAATGAGGAACCAGTTAATGAAGGTTTCCTTCTTAATAGTCCCAATTCTAGTAAAACAACTAATGTTGCATGGTTCACGCATGGGGAAAATAAAATGAGACTAGAACATGTTAAGATAAACAAAGGTGGTATTCATCCCTGGGTTCTTAGAGAGCTTAGAGAACTGCTTTACTTAATTTTTCAGGATTCATTGAGGTCTGGCATAGTGCCGAGAGACTGGCGTATTGCTAATGCGTCGTCGCTATTCAAAATGGGATCCCATTCTCAACCTCAAAACTATAGGCCAGTGTAGTCTGACATCAGTGGTAGGAAAGCTTTTCATAGGAGTTGCAAATGATAATACTCTGAGTTTGTGTCAGCATAGTTTTATGTGTAATAGGTCTTGCCAGATTTAATTTCCATTTACGAGAAGGTGAGCATAAATCAAAGCATTTGATGCAGTGCCACACAGAAGGTCATTGGTTAAATTAAGGAAAGTTGGCCTGGAACATAGTATTTGTATCTGGAAAGAGAACTGGCTAAAAGATAGACTACAAAGAGTGGTGGTAAATGGAACATTTTCTAATTGGACCAGTGTTGTTAGTGGAGTACCGCAGGGCTCTGTACTAGGTCCTTTGCTTTTCAACTTGTTTATTAAGACCTATAGGTGGGCATTGAAAGTACTGTTTCTATTTTTTCTGATGATACTAAATTGTGCAGAACTATAGGTTCCATGTAGGATGCTGCCACTTTGCAGAGGGATTTGACTAATGATGATGTCCAATGATGATAAATGCAAGGTTATCTTGACAAATTTGCAAGGCCCCATCATTTTCCTCCTTTATATTAGTTTTTAAAACCTTTCAAACAAACAGACATAACCCCCACCTTTTCTATTGCCTCTGTCCCTCCGAAACAAAGTATAGCCTCTAATATTAACTGCCCAGTTATGTGACTCATTCAGCCATGTTTCGGCCACACCATTCACATCATATTTTCCCTCTAGCACCAGCAGCTCCAGCTCTGCCATTTTACCAGTCAGACTCCATGCATTTGCAAACATACATTTAATACCGGTACCATAATTAACATATGGCATGTGGTCCTCCCTGTCCTTAACAGTTCACCCAACTATATCTCCTCCCCCATTTTCACTTCCTTTGCCCACTACCTCATCTAACCTGTCTTCCACGTAATCCTTTACTGAACCCTCCCCCCTAGTAACTCATTTTGCTTTTAGAATTAGTGAATGATGTTGCATAGTAGCAATTAATAAGCATCAGGATCCCCAGTATAATACTCTTATTTGTATCAAAGCAATACTGGCTTCATTTAATTATCCTATCAATGTCAGTTCTCTCAATCTCATGGGGATAACATTTCTATCCTTGAATTTTGACAGGCTACTTATTTTAGCTCAGAGAAAGTTGGCTTGATACTTGTTTGTATAGGATAGAAAGGCAGCAGACCAACTTCTTCCCTAAATAAAGCAAGTTGGGCTTGGACTTGCCTGTAATGCTGAAAATGTAAAAATGTTTTTAACAAACTAAGCCATGGTGTGTAAAGTGCAATGGCAGATGCAATGCACCATGTTTTCTAAGCGTGAATCAGATGTAATTGTACCAAAACCTATGACCATTTAACTTGTAGGGCCATAGGACTATATAGGCATAACAACTATATGTATAATATTGGCTCCAGTATAATTGCTGGTGGCCCATCTTAGCAGTCTCTAGAGCTCCAAATATGTCCCACAGCTTTTCCATCAACCTATCTGAACTAGTGCATTATTCTCAAATAATTGGGTTTTCTATAAATAAGCATATCTTTTTTTTCTTTTCTTTGAAATAAAAAACAAATTTGACATTTATTTATTAGTAAATACAAAATATAGAAGCACTTCTCTGTAAGTATTTTCTTATTAACGCTCACAAACAAAAGAAACAAATTGCATTAAAGATTGCAAAGCAAGACATTCCAAAACAAGATATGAGGATGATATAAGTTATTTTGTTCTGTGAGCTATTCTGGACCAGTACTTCTTCCATGTATTCTGGGATGGTGAAATTGACACTGCATTACAGTATATGTTTTTGTATTCTAGGGTTATAATGGATGCCATAGGCACTGTATTTTTTTTGCTGTGTGTACTAGGGGCATTGTTCATGGAATCTGCACTGCATTTGTACTGCCATGTGTTCTAGGTTACTATACATGGAATTGGCCTTGCAATTCTACAAAGGTACCCATGTAGAAAATGCCTTTAATCAGCCTCTCCAAATACAAAATTCACTCCTCACTTATGTAATGCAAAAATTAGAGAGACTAAATGAAGTGAACAGTCAAACAGTGGTAGTGAGGTCAGTTCTTAGATTATTGAGTTATTTATTATACTGACCTGTGTTCTGATACTAATAGCACGACTGTTTAACAACACTTGTTTTTCTTCAAAGCATTGTCAGGGCCTACCTGTATGTTTTGGCATGCCAACCGACCTGCAACAAGGTGGTGTTTGTAGGTATAAATGTTCCACAGCTTTTCCACAAAGCTATTCAAACTAGTCAGTGGCATTAGTGCATTATTGTCATATACATTTATTTTGTCTTCTTCCAGGGTTTGAATGGGCTGGGATACCAGGAAAAAACCTGGTTGGTCTTGTGGGTCCCGCCAACCCAGGCCCACTCCCCGTGGCACTGCAGATCCTCCTACTTTCTAATGATCACAGCCACAGGAAGGAGGTAAAACATATGTGGTATGGCAGGGGGAGCAGGAGGAAGAGTGCTTTTGATTGCAAGAGGGCAGTGGTACATTGAGCTGTGACACCCCTAGACTCAATTCACAGGCCCATTTCTAGGCTACTGGTGGGTATGAATGTGTGCCGTTCCAGTCACAAGTGCACCCAAGTTCCCAACTGTTTGATGTCATTGGATCTGGACACATGCACACACCTTGCCTTCTTCCCGCAGCAGGTATGTCTAACCAGACCTAGCAGTGCCAATAAAATAAATATTAAAAGAATTGTATCCGCCACGGCCCACTCTTCCACCTATGGAAACAGCCTTTGACTATGGGTAGAGCCCTCCGCTAATCAGGTGCCACCAGGTCTTATAGAGAACCAAGGAGAGAGTTCTGAGCGAGCAAGGGAACCAAGTGTAGTGTTGTAGAATGGGAAATAAGGAATGAAGTCCAAAACCAGGCCGGGTCGGTAACAAACAGTCAGTGCGGTACAGATGCAGGAGTCATAGGAATGGTCAGGGATCACAGGCCAGGTCATACACACCAAAATCGCAGTACCAAACCAGAATCCAGAAGAGTAGTCAAAACAGGCAATAATCAGGACAGGCAGGATGAGAAACAGGGACAGGCAAGGTCAGAAACATCAAGAATATACAGAAGAATTGCACCCAGGAACTTTAGAAAAATACCTTTACATTGGTCAACGACGCGGTGGGCGTCTGAGGAAAGACGCGGCAGGCATCCCCGTCGAGGGTGCAGCGTGGACAAGACCATCAGGCAAGTTCCTCACAAGAATGTAGTGATAATAATTGAAAAAAAACTAGATGGGCCCCTGATCACACTGGTCCCCTAGGCATTAATACATCCCTGTGTACTAGGTTGCAGCCCTAGTGTGCCCAGGACATCCCAATCCCACAATGTCTTCTTTAAATAACTATTTCTTTTGGTCTGATCCACAGGCAAATATATGAAGATAAACTGATCTTTATAGAATACTTGAACAGATAATTTTCCCGTTATGTCATTTATAGACTGGCCCTTCAGGACTGAGTAGATAAAATAGATTGCATGTATAAAACAGTGAAGTTATTTTAAAACTGAACCTGTTTTAATATGGTATTAATAATAAAAGCCTGGTTCATCTCCTATGCAGTTTGAGGACTGTTTTTCTAATATCAAGTGCTATAACCCTATCTTCTATGTATTTTAAACTTGAAGATGTGCTATTGTATATGCCAGGGAATTACTCTGAGCAATAACGAGCTAAAATAAGGAGAGCCTTGGGCAATTCAATAAAAATGATTGTCAGCTTTTTGTAGTGCTTCTTTCATCTATCGCAGAAAGCTGATAAAGGAGAATCCTTTCACAGCGACATTTTATTCTGAAGCTAAGGCAAACACATGATCTCCTTGAGAGAGCACCGTGTAGGGAACCATTGCATCAGGTTCTAAATAATTACAAATTTTGTTACATTAAAAATGTGATATTGCTTAGCACTAATGTGTGCGGGGAAATGACTGCAAAAGACTCCCATAAAATGAACTGAAAAAATATTTGCATTACATGTCAGCTGACATTTCCCTATCTGAGTCAGAATAGATAGCGCTTAAATATCTTCAATATCATGCCGGTTTGATTGATATAACTGAGTCTCTGTTAGGATGGGGTGCTGCCCCACAGTGTGAGACCAACATGGGTATAGGATACATTTAGCTGTCCTGCAGTTTTTATTCACATTATCCAATTATGCAGTAAAGGGTAAACTACACATCATATTTCATTCTTTTATGAAGGGATATACACGGACTTGTTAACGGGTACAAAGACATAAAATGCTGTATAATAAAAGTTCTTTTCAAATTAAACAGGAAACCCAAACATACATTCCTGTTATAAAGATAATTGAAAAGCTGCATAGCCTGTGCATAAACACAAGTAAGCAAATTTGTCCCGCGAAATTCGTGAAACAGCGAAAAATTAGGAAAACGCATTGAAGTCACTGGACGTCAAAATTATTTTGACGCACGTTAATTTTGATGCCCACGACAATTGTTATATGTGCGCCTATTTTGGCCAAATGCATTAAAGTCAATGGGCGTCCGAATAATTCTGAAGCACGACAATGTTTATGCGCCTAGCTATTCTGATGCACTCCCAAATTTTTCCACCACGGCGGATTTTTCGTAGTTTCGAAGCAGTTTGACAAATTTATTCACCGGAGGTGAAATGTGAAAATTCGCAGCGAATTCACGCCTGTCAAATTATTCGCCCATCACTAAACTCAAGCATCAGGTACCCAAGTTTGGTCCAAAACAAAATTTTGTGTGTATATATATATATATATATATATATACATATAGTCAAATACAAGAGTCCTCTGCACTCAACCCATTATCAATACATTTAAGACAGAGACATTTTGTGCATACTGCAACTAAAAAATGCCTTACCCTTTAAACAAAACAGGGATTGTTTGTCCATATATTGCAATATATTTAAGCTGGCCAACTACGTCAAAGTCATCCCATATCTGGCCAGTCCTACGCTCAATTTTATCTGATTCATTAAGAATTCTGTTGCTTCATTATACATTTTACAAAGGGACTTGGTTTTACCTGCAACTTAACTTGCTGCTTTCAAAGTAAACCTCCATACTTGGCTGCCCTTTTATTAGACACCAGTGGGATCACCTGACTATAGCTGGGAAGGGTGGGAGCTACAACATGGAGCTGGTCACTGCTCCTGTATAACTATAACAAACAAGGGAAAGTTGTGCTCACCACTATTTTTTTTTTTAAAACCATTAGGCGGGGGTGCAATGAGGCTGTGACCACAAAATACATATAGTCAAATACAAGAGTCCTCTGCACTCAACCCATTATCAATATATTTAAGACAGCGACATTTTGTGCATACTGCTACTGCTATAGTCAGGTGATCCCACTGGTGTCTAATAAAAGGGCAGCCAAGTATGGAGGTTTACTTTGAAAGCAGCAAGTTAAGTTGCAGGTAAAACCAAGTCCCTTTGTAAAATGTATAATGAAGCAACAGAATTCTTAATGAATCAGATAAAATTAAGCGTAGGACTGGCCAGGTATGGGATGACTATGACGTAGTTGGCCAGCTTAAATATATTGCAATATATGGACAAACAATCCCTGTTTTGTTTAAAGGGTAAGGCATTTTTAGTAGCAGTATGCACAAAATGTCGCTGTCTTAAATATATTGATAATGGGTTGAGTGCAGAGGACTCTTGTATTTGACTATATGTATTTTGTGGTCACAGCCTCATTGCACCCCCGCCTAATGGTTTTAAAAAATAGTGGTGAGCACAACTTTCCCTTGTTTGTTATATATATATATATATATATATATATATATATATATATATATATATATATATATATATATATATATATATATATATATATATACACAGTGGTGTGAAAAACTATTTGCCCCCTTCCTGATTTCTTATTCTTTTGCATGTTTGTCACACTTAAATGTTTCTGCTCATCAAAAACCGTTAACTATTAGTCAAAGATAACATAATTGAACACAAAATGCAGTTTTTAAATGAAGGTTTACGTTATTAAGGGAGAAAAAAAACTCCAAATCTACATGGGCCTGTGTGAAAAAGTGATTGCCCCCTTGTTAAAAAATAACTTAACTGTGGTTTATCACACCTGAGTTCAATTTCTGTACTCACCCCCAGGCCTGATTACTGCCACACCTGTTTCAATCAAGAAATCACTTAAATAGGAGCTACCTGACACAGAGAAGTAGACCAAAAGCACCTCAAAAGAACAAATGAGAACAAAAGTACAGGTATATATATATATATATATATATATATATATATATATATATATATATATATATATATATAAGATTTTCGTGTATATATAATTATTATTATCAGTGGCGTAACTAGAGTGGGCCAGGCATCCTACAGAAATAAAAAAAGGGGCCTGGCACACTCCGATCCCCATCCTCCTGTCCACTTCCCCAGGGCCAAATTTATGGAAGCGGCACCCCAAGGCCAAAGCCCAGACGTGCCCCAGAGTGCACTATTCAATATCGGAGCACCAAACGCTCCTTTAGATGCAGAAGGGTGGCATGCAGCCCCTTAAATTTTGCAGCCCTAGGCCCGGGCCTGTGTGGCCTTGCCACAAATACGGGCCTGCACTTCCCACACGCTTTTTCCCCGCCCACTTCCCGCTTCCGCTCACTCACACCCGATTTGCATCCCCCTTCCTTGCACGAGATTGGCTGGGGAGGAGGTTTTTTTTATTAGCTATAGAGGAAGCAGACCCCACAGTCCAGGAACCCCTGTTCCCCGGCCCCCCCTGCGACTGCAGTGTCTGTTTCCTCTATAGTTACGCCATTGACTATTATTATAATTAAAATAATTTATATAGGGTAAACTATATAAGGCAAGTCCCCTGAGGTACATGGGTCTCATGGGTACATATTAGCCAGTCATCTGGATGAGACAATGGAAATTCCCTCTCTCCTCACAGTCACTACTATGGATATTACCAGCTTGGTGAAGATTCAAGGAGCAGTAGTTTTCCCGGCTATGTGGAGGAACTTCCTGTGAGCCTGACAAAGGGGCACATGTAGATCAGCATCCTTGAGATCCAAGGACGCCATATAATCCCCCTGATCTAAGATGCTCATAACTGATCTGATGGTCTCAATGTGAAAAGTTTTCTTTCATATATATTTATTGACAAACCTCAGATCGATAATTATTCTGAAAATGCCGTTTGGCTTGGGTACCAAAAAATCCTTGAGTATGTTCCCTAAAGGTTTCTAAAAGGGGGGAACCTGCTTGAGAACTCTGGCAGAGATACGTTCCTTAATTTGCTCTTTCTAAAGCCATTTACCTTGCAGTGTGAGCTATAGGTGTGAGAACAAATCTTCATGGAGGTAACTGATTCTAATTGATAGCTGAATTCTAATTAAGGGGTGGTTCACCTATAAGGTAACTTTTATTATGTTATAGAACAACCAATTCTAAGCAACTTTTCAATTGGTTTTCATTATTTATTTTTTATAGTTTTATAGTTATTTGTCTTTTTCTTCTGATTCTTTGCAGCTTTGAAATGGGCATTGCTGACTCCCTTCTAAAAAACAAATGCTCTGTAAGGCTACACATGTATTGTTATTGTTACTTTTTTATTACTGATCCTTCTATTCAGACTCTCTCCTATTCATATTCCAGTCTCTTATTCAAATCAATGCATGGTTGCTTAGGGTAATTTGGGCCCTAGTTACCAGATTGCTTAAAATACAAATTGAAGAGCTACTGAATAAAAAGCTAAATAACTCAAAAACCTTCAATAATAAAAAATGAAAAGAAAATGCAAATTATCTCAGAATATCACTCTCTACATCATACTAAAAGATATCTCAAAGATGAAGAACCCCTTTAATTGAAGTACCAATCTGTCTCCCCCCTAACCTTCTTCCCACTGTAAGGAAATTTCTGAAACTTCTTTCTTTGTCTTCCTCTTATCCTTCTGGAGTCATCTCTAGGTGATCATCTGACCTGAAAATAGGAGTTTCTACTTCTACTAGCATTATCTTGAGAAAGTCATTTGCCAACAACTTAACAACCTCTGAGCCAAATAAGTCTCCCAGTTTGAACACCATAATGCAGAGGCTATTTTTAGACGCCACATATTCTGACCAGGTTCTTAATCATAGAGCTCTCCTAGCAGCTGTAGATAAAGCCATGGCTTTGGCTAATAACTTGACTCTCTCCTGCTAAGCAGCACATGAAAAATCCATAGCCATATTTATCTTAGAAAGGGAATACAAAAATTCTTCCCTAGAGTTTTTATTGGAGATATCTTCACCCAACTGCTTGAGCCAGAATCTAGAAGAGAGGGCAACACTTGAAGCTGCAAATGCTAGTTTGCAGGAGGCCACTGCAGTAGCAAGCATCTAAGAATGAACTCCACATTCCTGTCCACAGGGTCCTTTAAGCCGAACCATCCTCCACCAGACTCAAAGTCTTCTTAGAAAGTCTGGCTATGTCTTCTACTCTTGTATAGGAAATAAAAGTGTATGCCTCTTTGTCACAGAAGGAGCCTTTTCAGGTTCTTTCCACTCTCTCTGCACTGGAAAGGTCTTAGATGTCTTGGGAAGTAGATGGCGAAGTCGCAGTGCCATCCATAGACTCAATACTAGACCATACACATCTAATCAGCCTAGCCGTGTTGTCTTTTGAAAATATAGCCAATACCTCTTCCTCCTCAGAGGAAGAATCTTACCCAGAATCTTCTGGTGAACCCAAATTAGTTACTCTTGGAAAACTAGGGAACACAGTAAAATGAGTCAAACTACCCTAAAATTGATCAAACATCTTCAGCAGAAGGCTCTTGCAGTGGAGGAGTGGACATCTGAAAGAAAGCAAATGGAATTGAGTGCATAATTAAACACAACAGTTACAAACCACCCTCTAGATTGCTACCTTCCAGCCTAACCCAGAAGGCTGCAAACTAGGCAGGAGAGAACAGCAACAGCTCAGTAACAAAATAAATGGGTCTACTCTAGGCATGGATTAATGGACGTCACCATTTAAATCTCCTGCTTCAAACTTCCTGAACACGCCTCTGTGTCCACCAATAGCACTCGCTCTCAGTGGTGCATCATTACTCACAGCCGCCACCTTGGAAAGTGGCAGCCCTAGGCTGCCCTAATGCAATTAAGGTGGCCATAAACTAAGGACATCACTCTGTCCCATGGATACCCCTTAGGTAGTTAATCCAATGTTCCTCAAGTCCTACTTATAGGTGGGGTCTGTGGTTAATTATTTTAACTCTTTATCGTCTTGTCCTACCAGTTAGTGGAAACAAAATCATCTCAGGGTTGCTGCCTTATGGGATGTAAGGGAATATATAAATTCTTCCTGCAGTACCGTAATTACAAAGTCAAAGTAAAGTGCCACACTCACAACTCGCTGTTTGAAGCCTCAGGTGCACGCTGTACTCTTCTCTGCACAGGTTCCCTACTGGTAAATATAACAACTGCAGCAGCACTCCGATCTTTGATCAAACTTTTATTCATGCGGCAAAGTTTCGGTCTATACCAGCCCTTTATAAAGGGCGTCACAGTACCTACATCTTTCTCAGTGATGTTACAATAGAGAGCAGTGGTGGCAGAAGTTCTTAGATATATAGGGAAGATAATAAAGGTGGATAATAATTAGGAATGCACCGAATCCAGGATTCTGCCTTTTTCAGCAGGATTCGGCCGAATCCTTCTGTCCTGCCGAACCGAATCCTAATTTGCATATGTAAATTAGGGGTGGGGAGGGAAATCTCTTGACTTTTTGTCACAAAACAAGGAATTAAAAAATGTTTTCCCCTTCCCACCCTTAAATTGCATATACAAATTAGGATTCAGATTTGGTTCATAATTCGTGCGAATGTTTTACAAAGGATTCGGGGGTTCAGCCGAATCCAAAATAGTGTATTCGGTGCATCCCTAGTAGTAATGCTTATTTTCATTAGATAAATGTATAACAGATAATTCTGTTATTCTTTTTTTGCATGAAGTTCAAGGTTGTAAGTCTCAGTAAGATCCAGTTAGACCATTGGCTCTATATGTCACATAATCGGACCAACCCAAAATGAAGAGTATTTCTTCCAAGCCTACTTATTAGCACCAATGGAAAGATAAAGAAAAGGATATCTGAAGTCTAATAACCCTCAGTTTGAATGAGCATCTGGTGCAGTTTAAAATTAGTTTATTTATCCCTTAGGAAATATAATATTGAGTAAATAATAAAAAACAAACAGCCCTTCTTGACCAGTTCACTTAGGCTTTACTTGAAAAAAGAAGGGTTTATTTAGGAAGAGAAACAAATGTAAAAACGACCATATGGTAGCAAAGTAACACTTGCTCATGTGCCTTCATGAATTAAAACAGCATAGTGTAGCAAAATAAATTTGGAAGACATATAGTGAGTAAATGTAATGCAGACAAGTTTAGAAGCCTGTGACAAAACAAAATTTGTCCAATGCTCAGGAGTGATTTGGCATATTAATTGGGGCAGGTTTTCTCCGGTTATGTTATTTGGATGATTCTTTTGCACCTACATTTACAAATATGCCACAGATCCTTAGACCATTGCCAGACAAATCAGACCTTGGCCTGTGGAGAAATGCAGACTGAGAATCCGCTCCTCCACAGCTTGATGGGCCTACACTACACTAGATACATTACCTCTACCTGGGTGCAGGTAGACGAGGTAGATTTTGGTGCTGAAATGCAAATTCTCACATTGTGGCACCAAAATCCACTGTGTCTGCCTTTATCTGGCCTGAGATAATGTATCATCAAGCAATGGAGGAGCAGCAGAGGAAATTAAAAAAAGGAGTGTGTGTCTAGTGCAAGGTGTTCAAGTTTCTATCCAAACTACAAAAACAAAATTTAAATTGCACTGCACAATAATAATTCCCACAATCCAGGGTTATTTTAGATCTTTGTACCTTAGAGGAGAACTAAACCCCTCACGGTCAAAAGTCCCTACTGGCCCCCCTCCGCTAGCCCCCTCCCTGCCCTGCTCAGTGTTACCGCAGAATTGTGTAGAAATACTCACCACACACACAGAGTCAGTACAGCGGAGCTCACGGACGCCACCTTCGGCGCTTCTGTTTTCTTCGTAAAGTGAGCGCCATATTGGCGCATGCGCAGTTGGAGCAATCTTCTGGTTCGTGACAACTGTGCATGTGCTGAAAGTGAAGGAATTTGCCAAAGGGAAGGAAGAAGACTCAAAGAATACTGAAGCGCCAAAAGATGGTGCCCGTGAGCTCCGCTGCACTGACTCTGCATGTGCGGACAGTATTTCTACAGGGGACACAGCTCTGGGGTAACAGTGAGCAGGGGGAAGGCAGGAGGGGGGCCAGTTGAGACTTTTGACTGTGGGGATATAGTTCTCCTTTAAATTTACTTGAAAATCACTTTAACAGTAAGGGCCTTATTTATCAAAATCTGAAAATTTCTTATAATTTTTGGTAAAAAAGTCAGGCCAAATCCGTGCGGATATTTCCCCCCATATTTATCAATACGTTTTCCCAAAAATTTCCTGTGTGGGAAAAATCACGGTTTTTGGGCAAAAAATTTGCCTTGCAGCTGAACGCATGAAACCGGAACGCAGGGGAGCGCAAGAGTCTGTAAGAGCCCTTAACCTTGTCACTTCTATACCAATGGGGGAATGTAATAAAAGTCACAAAGAGCAAAACAATTTGCACAAATAAAAATTTGCATTTCACAATGTAATATTCTTCAGTAGACTGTTATCGATTACTAATTTTAATTGCGCATTGCCCCTCGGTGTAGATTCTGTCCAGCAGAGTTCACGGGCGCCATCTTCAGCTGCTTCGGTAATCTTCAGGTCTTCTCCCAGCTTTTGGCAATTTGGCAATGGATGTGTCAACCTATGAAAAATATGACCAGATAAAAACATTTAGAATGCATTTTATAATCATAAACTTGTGACTAAAGACCTTTGCATGCACTTGCAGAGAATGAATTATAAGTAAAACATGGGGATATCCAATGGTCACTTTCCATTCTTGTAATTTGTTAAAATTGTAGAAAGACTTGAACAATATCATATTTGGGAATCAGTGTAGTTTTAAATAGGTCACACCAAACAAATGGATATAAAAATGCAAGCTGGAACCTTATCTTAAGGAATACAGTGGGTGATGTACGTCTCTTCTGAACCAAGCCATTTTTGACAGGTCTGAGTGTAAATGAAAGGAAAAAATAAGCAGCCAAACCTATCTAATTGGATGGTAGACAGTATCAGGGATATATGTCAGACAGAATGGTTTATCTTATTCAGTGAATCCAGATGCACATAAGGGTTAAACGGATTCAGGCAGATGTAAATATATTTCCCTATCACAGAGATCATTACCAGTTATGTAGCCCTACCTATCTGTACAATAAATGAGCCAGTAGTATGATGCTTCTCAAGTGACTGCAATGAATGGGACAGGGATGGCACTCTAAACAATCAGCTAAGTGGGATGAAATTTGGGGTTAAGAATAATCAAGAACCAAAAGGGTAAGCAGTCATAGATACCACACACAGGGCAGTAAGATAAAAGCAGAAAAGCATGTATTGGGAATATATCTCTACAGCCTCAATTAGATCTTAGAGCACACAACACATGAAGCTAGTTACAGAGCTTAGCATAGCATAGCATTCATGTAGCATTTGTAGCTTTTGTTGCAGTCTGGAGACACAAGCCACTCAATTCTTTACTATGAAGCAAGATTGTGCAATTAAGTCAAAGGCAAATGTTTTTCTAGTGCAAATCAGTTACAATTACACCTACTGTGAAAGAAAGGGAGAGGGAATAATAAACATAGTGCCGACATGGGACATGTTATTTAGAATGCTTGGGACCTGGGGTTTTCTGGATAAGAGATCTTTCTGTAATTTGGATTTGTTTACCTTAAGTCTACTAAACTCATTTAAACATTAAATAAACCCATCAGGATTCTTTTGCCTCCTGTAAGGATTAATTGTATCTTCGTTTGGATCAAGTACCAGGTACTGTGTTATTGTTACAGAGAAAATGGAAATCATTTTAAAAAATGTGAATTTTTAATTAAATATTATTATGGAGGATGTCCTTCCCATAATTTGGAGCTTTCTGGATAATAGGTTTCCAGATAACGAATCCCTTAACTGTGTTGTATTTTGGTCAGTTCGTTAATGTCAGCTACATTTCTTTCTCACTTGTGATATTACTTCTAGCTGCCATTGAGTCTACATTAAGGGGGTTATTTATCAAAGTCCGAATTTATCTCAGTATTTTCTGCTACAAATTCTGACCAAATCCGCTCAGGTTTTTTACGCTTATTTATTATTACATTTTGCCGAAAATTTGCTTTGCGATTTTTTTTTTATTTTTCATCCAGTTTTTTTACGATTTTTTCGGATTTTTCATCTGAAGACTCAGATTTTTGCCCGAAAACTCAGAAAACCAAGCGCACATCAAAAAATCTATGGAACTTCTCCCAT
Organism: Xenopus laevis; assembly: GCF_017654675.1. Lineage (NCBI taxonomy): Eukaryota > Metazoa > Chordata > Amphibia > Anura > Pipidae > Xenopus > Xenopus laevis. The sequence goes on along the minus strand of NC_054380.1, from coordinate 104,892,001 downwards.
TGACTTATACGCAACCATGACAGGTTTGAGATGCAGGATTTTCAGATTATGACTTTTCCATCCTCGGGGTTTAATAAATTCTGAAAAATTTGTGATTTTTTAAAAGTCCAATTTTATAAAAAGAAAATCACAAATTTTTTCGCAATTTTTGCATTTGGAGTTTAGTAAATAACCCCTTATATGTATTTCTCATACCTCTACCAGCTGTTTTTAAAAGGCCATCACACCATAAAGTAAAAATGTTTTATACTAAAAGCTTATATTTTTGGCAAGAGTAGTCTTATTTTAATATGACATCTTTCTATTTAGGCCCTCTCCTATTCATGTTACATATACTTTCAGATTCAAATCAGTGCATGGTTGCTAGGGTAATTTGGACCCTAGCTGCCAGATTGCTAAAATTACAAACTGGCGAGCTTCTGAATTAAAAGCTAAATAACTTAAAAACAACAAATAAAAATGGAAAAAAAACAGTTGCAATTTTCTCTCAGAATATTGCTCTCTACATCATACTAAAATTTAATTTAAAGGCAAACAACCCCTTTGTTTGACCATTATTAAAGGCAACATAACAAAGATATTCTGTCATGATTTTTATGGTGTAGGTTTTATTTCTAAATTACTCTAGAAATATTTCCTCTTCCATTTAAAATTTTCCCTGAACCAGCAAGTGTATTTTTTTAGATGTGTGAAGGCAGCCAACTCAGGTCATTTTGCCTGGCCATGTGCTTTCAGAAAGAGCCAGCACGTCATGATGGAACAGCTTTCAGCTCCTATTGTTTCTCCTACTCAATGCAATTGAAGGAGTCGCAGTGGGACTTGGATTTTTATTATTGAATGCTGTTCTTATATCTACAAGGGAGCTGTTAACTTGCGTCGGGGAGCTGTTATCTGGTTACCTTCCAATTGTTCTGTTGATAGACTGCTGGGGGGGGGGAAATGGAGGGGGATGATATCACTTCAACTTGCAGTAAAGAGTGACTGAAGTTTATCAGATCACAAGTCACATGACTAAGAGCACCTGGGAAACTGACAACATGTCTAGCCCCATGTCAGAAAATTAAATATAAAAAAATCTGTTTGCTCTTTTGAAAAACAGTTGTCAGTGCAGAAGTCTGCTGGAGCAGTACTATATAACATGTTTTTCCTGTGACGGTATCCCTTTAATACCTAGCTGTATATTCCTGCAAATCATTGCATTACAGCATTGAGTACACAAACAGGCTAGTTTGGGTCCTTAACTAACTGGACTGCCAAAAATATATTGTTGAGTTGAAAAAAAATCCTACATTTATCCCAGTTGTATAAACCATCCACGGGGCTCCACCACAGATCTCTTTAGATCTGTGGTGGGTACTGTATATTACAAGTTCTAAACTTGACCCTTAGAATGAGTTTACTGAACTTATTAATTACATTATAATATAATCCATGTAATTGTCAATATAAGTACATTTGCAGCCACTGCACAACTTGCTTGAAATCACAAAGATATAGGGGGTTATTTACTAAACTCTGAATGCAAAAATCACTAGGAAATTTGTGATTTTTTTTTTATTTATAAAATTGGACTTTTCGGATTTTAATATACCCCGAGGATGGAAAAGTCAGAATCAGAAAATCCGGCATCTGAGACCAATGATTTTTTGATGTGCTCTGGGTTTGGTGCAAAACCCTGAAGTTATCAAAGTTTTCGAAAATTTCATTTTTTTCCGCAAAGCAAATTTTCAGGAAAATGTAATAATAAATAAGCATAAAAAACCAGAGCGGATTTGATCAGAGCTTGTAACAGAGAATATTGAGATAAATTTGGACTTTGATAAATAGCCCCCTAAGTGACTCATTTAATGCCAGGAAAAGTGGCTAAAGCCTGACCATTTTATTAATAATAATAATAATAAATAATATATTGAATTCACTCAGACACATAAAATATTCAAATTATTTGAGCAATAGCGTATGTCTGGAAACATATCTGGATATTTGGAGTCTAGAAAGGATTTGCTGCTCTGCAATACGCTTAGGATTTTTCTCTGCTATGGCTGGAAGAAGCAAAGTGAGGATTCACTAGCACATATTCCATGTACCCATTAGTCTTAAAAACATCCCAATGTAACTCTACAATGTGCCTGAAAGGGAAAAATTATGTGTCCCTTGAATTTTTCAGCATAACCAGGAATGTAACTAGCAAGATAACATATTAGCCGACTGTAAGTTCATTTATCTGTGTAATGTAAACATCTTGGTTTCTTCCTCAGCATTGTCGGCTTGCTAGAGGTCTTTTGGAAATCAGGTCAGTCAGAGAAAAACAGGCAGTATTAATTTAACAGAACAGACCATTTCCACAGTATTGATTTTTTATTTTTGCATGAGCCTGTTCTGCCAATTCTAGTCAAAATTCAGGAATTGGAGCCCTTAACTGACAGTTGAAATGCCTGCAGAAAAATGCCAGCGGTGGATAATAGACAGTCCAATTAAAACCTGCAGGGTGCTTAAGACATGAAAAAAATATGTCTAATTTTAATCCAAAGGTTTGAGAATTACAAACTGAAATCAGACTGCTGTTATTCCTCTATTTATTAGACATAACTCTATAATATTTACCATTTAGTTTTCTATTGTGTGTGTGTGCAGTATATAAATAATTTTGAAGTGCCTTTATTTTCAGAAAATATCTGTTTAATGCAGTACTTTAATCTCATAATTATTACTTTTAGAATGTCAGGAGAGCTCCATTGCAAATTCTGCTTATTTAAGGGCAATATGAAGTGCAGATTTCATTTTATTAATGTATTCAAAAGTTCTGAGGTTTGTTTGTTGTATGCCAATTAAAGTTTTCTTTTGTTTCTGTAAGAGCAATGAGAGACGCAGCTGCCTGTTGTGATCTTCTGTGGATGAAAATATCTTGCAGTGCAGAAGAATAGGGCTAGCTGGACGTAAAACACTTTATACACAGTGATCCTGTCAGGTTCTGCTGGGATTTGAACCAAGGACCTTTGGGTTTTTGGTTTGGTGTCTTGCCCACTGGGCAACCCTGCAGCCTGCAGGGTTGCTCACTATATATTACCTGGCCTTTGCAGCCCCAAACCAGCAGCAGCTTGATTGGTTGCAGTCAGCCAATCAGGGCTGACTCTGCCCTATTTTAGGACAGCCCTCCCAACACTCCTTGCCGGAGCATTATTGGCCTTCCTAGTACTGTGGCAGCACCCCTAGCTAGGTTTTTTCAGCTCTTGCCCTTTTCCCTGTGATTCTTCCCTGCCTTGTTCTTCCCTGTCTTGCCTTGCTTATTTTGTCTGAACCCTTCCCTGTCTTGTCCTACCTTGTACTGAACTTTGTCTTGTTTACCTTGCCCCGTTCTGCCTTGCCTTCCCCGGTTCTGCTCCAGTCCTGCCTTTAACCTTGGCTCAACCTTGCCCTGCCCTGCTTTCCTTGCTATTCTGTATCTTGATCTGCTTTCACTCCAAACCTTTCCTTGCTTTGATCTTGTTCTGACCTTGCCTCGCCTGTTCCTTATTCTTGCTTCCTGACCCTGCCTTGTACCTTGTACCCTTCATCTCGCTCTGCATCTTGCCTTGCCTTTTCCAGTCCTCTCCTGCTATCCGCTCCAGTCCTTTCCTACTATCCGATCCAGTCCTCTCCGGCTATCCGATCCAGTCCTCTCCTGCTATCCGATCCAGTCCTCTCCTGCTTTCCACTCCTCTTGCTATACTGCTATAGTCTCCTTCTGCACTCTATCCCCAGTTTTATCTGATCTACGCCCGCACTGTCCTGTCCCATCCAGTCTGTTCCTTTTCCACTCCTGCTCCATCCAGTCTGTTCCTGTCCTGAGTCGTCGCCCTCTTCATCCTGCCTAGTCCAGTCCTGATCTTTGCCCTCTCCGTCCTGTTCTGCTCTGCACCTGATCCAGTCTGACTCTTCGCCCTCATCAACCTGTTCCTGCCTTCCCTTTACATATTCCCTAGGCACATACAGCTCCTGCCTCAAGGACTCGCCCTTCCCCCATCAGTCTCCACAGTGCCCTCTACCTAATCCTTGACAGATCCCCCTTAATTCGATGGAAAATGTATTTTTTTCCCGTATTACACTGGTTTGCCACATATAGAGATGCTGATCTGAAAGCTTGGTATAAGCAGTTTAAAACTGCTACAATCTCAGAAACCAATAAAAAAAAGAAAGTTAAAGTAAGCTGCAAAAGTAAAGTATCATTCATTTTATATTTGGATTTAGATCAATTTAACTTCAATTTGTCTTATATCAGCTCTTCACTTGATAGCACAAGTGAAGAACAAGATCAGATCAGCAAATATAGTCACTTTATATTTTACCTGTGCCAATAAGTAAACTGGATGCTAACAATGACAATAGAACATTACATATTCTGACAGAAGCCTCTAATCCTGATCCCTAATGAGAGTGATTGCCTTGATTGGAAAGTACTTGAAAAGAGTTTTTCTTTTCAGCGCTGCTGTGACAAAATCAAGTGGATTAGGAGATAACATTATTCCCACAGGTAATCACTGTCTGACTGTAATGCAAACAATGCTAATTATGTTGCAAATAACTGGACCAGAATTCACCACCAGGTTACACAATAAATGAATAATATAGTCAGCTAATAAATAAGGATATGGGGACATTGGTACATGGGGTATTTTGTCGACCTCTAGAAATTCTCTTCATGGATGACAATGTCCATATAATAGATATAAACCAGCTATGGTGACATACCACCAGCGATTGGACATACCACCAGCGATTTCAATTACAGACAACAGGGAGGCATTTTCGGGAGACTTGTCGCCCACAGCCACATCAAAAAAATAGTGGGCGACAAATCTTCCCATGTGCCACAAACTTAAAGTTTCTAAAATTCTATTCTTGGGCAATATCATGTCTGGGGATGGTTTTGAATTGGACCCTGATTTAGGGCAGAGACACACGTGGAGATTCGAGGAGATTAGTCCCCTGGGGACAAATCGCATCTTCTTTGGGTGACTAATCTCCCAGAACTGCCTTCCCGCTGGCTAGAATCGATATTGCCGGCGAGATGGCACTCGGAGCACTTCGTTTTATGAAGTTGCCTCACGAGCCATCAGGCTTGCAATTGAAGTGATGACATATTGGCATCTCAACCAGTCACCAAGACCCTTATAACAGATAAAAGAACAACAACCATGGGAAATATTATCCCATGTAGGTCAAGTGATCTGAATAGAGCTGCCCGGATCTTCTCAACAACATCACTTGTCACATGCCAACTATAAGATCCAGCCAGAACAATGCAAGAAAAAGCATAATATATATGAAATATGTGAAATAGAGAGTTCTGTTTCAAATCCCTGGGGACTGGAGCTGCACAGGCCAAGGCTGAATGGTTTATCAGTGAGGTGAAGCAGCACAGTACAAACAGAAGAAGAAAACAACTGTGAACAATATTATAACCTTAAATATGTTGAGGGGGCTTTGGAGCGTGAAAGTGATATTTTTTTTCTGTAGACTTTAAATGTCAATCCATCTATTCGGTTACTGTATATGATTTACTTTGTCTGCTACGCTTTTAACTGCCTGAATTATAAATATACACATTCTTTGTTTCCTGCAGTGACTAATCATTCTGTTTCTTTACTGATAGCTAGTGATTTATGGCATTTAGCACTCACAGGTAACTTCAAATAACTTCTAAATAATAATAATAAATCTAAAATGACTAGAAGTTTGCAAGAAACCTGGATCTCTCTTGATTAGGGTTTAGCTCTGGGCGTCAGTGTTAATTTTAATGTTAATAAAAGTGGAGTCAGAATTGCAAGAAAGCTTGGCTATGTGCCACACTTCAGAGGGAAAGTCAAAAAAAATGAGCAATTTGATTCGTTTCTGCATGTAACTAGATGTACAGATTGTTATCAATGTATTGTCATTTTTTGAAAATGTCTAATGTCAAGATCTCCAGGTTCTAATGAGCAAAATATTTTGAAAATAAATACAACAGTTATAAGTTATAAGTTAGAGTGAAATATATCTTTGTATATCATGTATAGCTCTATGATGTCAAAAATCTGTTCCCCTACACAAACATTCCTTTGGAGAAGATCAAAATTGAGTTTCAGTCAATACTGGGTATAACACATGCATGGTGTAATGGTGTAATTCGCACCCTTAACGGGTCACAAGGTGGAGGGCCTATAAGACAGTTTTATCAATGAATTGAATTTATTCCATACATAACTTTCTTTTGTTTCCATATCTCTCACCAACCAGTTCAAGCTTTAAGTTGGTTGCCATAGTTAGTGACTCATGCAGCCTGGTATTTGATTCTATGGTTGAATTTCTGTTATTTTTAGTGACTCTATAGCAGGGGTCTCCGAACTTTTTAACCCGTGAGCCACATTCAAATGTAAAAAGAGTTGGGGAGCATGGGTGCCAAATAATGGCTCTGATTGTCTATTTGGTAGTCCCTATGTGGACTGGCAGCCTACATGAGGGTCTACTTGGTACTATACTTAGTTTTTATGCAATAAATAAAACTTGCTTCCAAGCCAGGAATTCAAAAATAAGCACTTGCTTTAAGGGCACTGAGTGCAACGTCCAAGGGGTTGGTGAGAAACATGTTGCTCATGAGCTACTGGTTGGGGATCACTGCTCTATAGTACTGATTTACAAATGCAACTGCAATTGTGGACAAGCAATAATAGACTCAGTTGTTCCATTCATTAAGTACTTGTACCGAAACATGCTCCTCACACACCAAAATTCAAAAAGAGATAGAAAAGAACCCCTCTTCTATCAAGTGCTAATGTCTCCCAAATTCAATTATCTTTCGTAATTCCAACAACAACAGGAGTTGAAAAAACAATAGATTACCAGCTATATAATGACACCAATTTGTAATTATCCTTCAATAACCAGGGTATCGGGACAACGTCACCTCTCTGTATTTCATTTTCCTATAATTTTTTCATGAATTGAGATCAATGGAAATTAATTTATCCTTTAAATAATTTTTATGGTCACTAACTTATTCTGTTACTTGTAAACTATAATCAATTGGGAGAGATAATTTAATTACTATTTATTGGCACTGCACTTTATAAATATATTAATTGATTACTATTAAGTTATTGAATTAGTTGATATGAATTCATATAAGTGCTTTACATAGATACTAATTAATTCATTCCCATAATCACCAGTAGGCACTGATTAATTTAGTCCTAATTAGAAATCTAATGAATTGATACATTTGCACATGCACTTTAGAATGAATTTTGAAATTAATTGAAACTAATTATTTTTGAATTCCAGGCTTGGAGGAAACTTTTGTTGCATAAAAAACAGTTGTATTACCAAATACTTGTAAGCTTTCTGTAGGCTGCCAGTTCACATAGGGGCTACCAAATAGCCAATCACAGCCCTTAGCATCATCGAGAAATATGTTCATGCTTATGTTGCTCCCCAACCCTTCTTTCATTTAAATGTGGCTCACGGGTGAAAAAGGTTGGGGATCCCTGGCTTAGAGTTTCCTTCTTTGTAATCATTGTCATACTTCATAATTGATTTAGGTTGAAAAAAAGGTATGTCTAATAAGGTTTAACTTTTTGTCTAACTGCTAACTGATCCAGAGAAAGGCAATAAATCTCAACTTAAGCCTTAAAAATGCAGTCTTCATACCAAGATGGCAAGACATGATCCAGTCCCTGGATTAACTCATTGCTAACAACTAATTTCAGTAGCTCTGTATTTTCTCAATTGCTAAAAGCAATCCAAACCCTTCTTGAAGCTATTCAATGTATCTGACAGATTTCAGGATATAATTCTACAACATTGCAGCTCTCACTATAAAAAAAACCCCTTTGTGAATAGTAGGCGTTGTGCAGTTTCTTAAGTATTTAAATGTATTTATTCCCACAGGATGGACTGTATTTATGGACTGTTTTCATGGGACTTTTTTCATTTTAATACGATGGTCCCAAAACATGACGTGAGTGAGAATACACCAATAAAGGGTGATTGCAGTCTAAGTACTGCTGGTTCCTGGTCTATTTCTAATTTCTACAAATCGAATGCTTATCACATGACGGATGGTGTGTGTTAAAACAGCAGGTCTACACGTATCTGATTTTTTTCACTCATCCTTCTCTGATTAATTCTTCCATAAGTCTTTCATTCTTGTTGATGCAATCTGGAAAATTTTTTGCAAGAAAGCGCATCTATTGCACATGTAATTGGCCTGGGCCATTGCTTAGAGGACAAGAAGCAGATATATTGGTGATGCAGGTAGTTAATTCTAAAGATAGACTTTGTTAAATTGCAACAAAACTACATAAGGACATACAGTAGTAATATACTATGGCCAACATACAATAATGGAGCTGTTGCCCTACAAATGCATGTTTTAACTAGTAGACAACTACTGCCTTCAACTCTATCCTTATTTAACCCAAGAGCATAGCTCACAAGACTAACTGACAGAGATGCTATATGTTTTTATTTTGTAGTAACTTTTGAATGAACCTTGACAGCTCAGCTCTGTGCCTGCTGGTGATGAAAGGGAAAGAAATATACAGGGCCAATGTTTATCTCTTATTTGACATTGGATACAGAAGTAAAAGCACAATATATAGTTGATATTTTGATATATAATGTGTATGTTATGAAAGAACATAAATGTACCAGGGCAATGAAGAAGGCCATCCACTCAGGATGTAGTGAAAATAAAAGTAACTAACACCCTCAAATATCAGCGCATAATGACATCCTTCTTTCAAAAAAAGAAAAGGAAATTAATGATTGCAACTGTTTTAGAACGAGAATTTCTGGGCAAAGATGGAAAATGAAAATGACACACATTGGCATCAAAGAATTCTTTTTAAAGAAGTCAATAAAACGGATCACACAAGCTACAATGCCCACAATGGAAAACTTTTTTTCAACATTTGGCGAACATTTTTTAAGCATCTAACTTTCATGATGGCGGCTTTCTAAAAGCGACCTTTTTCCCTCAAAGGATAGCTATACCATCTGTAAATAAAGATAAGAAATGTATATGAATACTTAAAATTCTGTCGGGAAAACGTTTTTTTTTTTTAACGCATCAATTAATAGTGCTGCTCCAGCAGCATTCTGCACTGAAGTCTGTTTTTTAAAAAAACAAACTGATTTTTTTAGATTTAATTTTGAAATTTGGTGTGGGGCTAGACATGTTGTTAGTTACCCAAGTGTCCCTGTCCTTGTGTTGTGTGCTTTGATAAACTTCAAACTGCTGCTCTGCAAGTTGGAGTGATATCATCCCCCTTCCCATTCCCTTCTGGAAGTTTATCAATAGAACAATGGGAAGGTAACACATTAACATCTACCTGACACCTTTGATGAAGGATTCAGATGCCTGAACTGTTAGGGCAGAGACACACGGTCAGATTCGGGGAGATTAGTTGCCAGGCGACAAATCTCCTCTTCTTCAGGGCAACTAATTCTTCATGGACGTCCACACTGCAAAAATCCAACAGACCAGTGGTGGGGTTTTATTAGACACATAATTAAGAAGTGTGTGGCTGTACAGTGATGCAAAAGTTTGTTACACCAGAATTTAATAAGTCATTTCTGGGACCTCATGCACAGGTTGATAACCAGATAGCTCAGTACTAAAATGTAAAAATTGCCTGTATATCTCAGGTCAGGTAGGGATAGTTATCATTATATAAATACTGGCCATTGGGCTTTACTTTCACAAGGAAATCAACAGAAATATAACATAGTTGGTTAACACAAAGTAAAAAATAATATAAGTAAATCAATTTGTATAACTGAGGAAAGATTTGCCTTTGTTCGATTATGTGAATGTGAGTGCAGAAGGTCTGGGATATTTTGGGAAGAATTTTATATAAAATAAATAATGCTACATTGATTGCTGCCACCTGCTACTGCGCTTTCATTTTTAGAAATACTGAAGCAGAACAAATGAGAATAAACAAAAGAGAAACAACATTATAATTTGATTAAGATATTAGGGCTCATTTATACAGTGTCACTGCAGGTGCAGTTGTGCAAAGATGGAGGCAGTTGTTGCAAAAATTTGCCTCAAAAGCTGCTCCAGTGCTTGCCATTTGGAGTATCAGTCCCAGCAATCTTTTAGAATCAATGGATGCAGTGTCGGACTGGGACACCAGGGGCCCACCAAAAACCTTTAGACCAGGGGCCTACTCTAATTATTATTTTCTTCCTCTCCTCACTCAACCTCTATTCTCCTATTCTCTTTTCTTTACATACTATAACCTATTATTCCAGCTATTTAGTCTCTTTATACTTATCGAAATAGCTAATGGCCATGAAATAAGCCAAATGTTTAGAAGCAGGAGGGCCCACTGATACCTGGGCCCACCGGGAGTTTTCCTGGTATCCCGGTGGGCCAGTCCGACACTGAATGGATGAGATTTTTCAAGGAATCATGTGGTCTGTTTTCTTGATGAAATTATGATTACAGGTTCATCTGTTGAAGAGCACTTGGCACTGTTAGATAAGGTGTTATTAAAATTAAAAGAATCTGGAGAGCGAGAAGAATTGTCTAAGCGTCACTTCCTCCAAGAGTCTGTAGAATACTTAGGATACCGCATAGATGCACAAAGTCTTCACCCAACAAAAACCAAGTTACTTTGACTGCGCTTTTGGATTCTGATTTGGTACTTTGCTATTCTCTTGGTTTTTACCCCAACCAGTCCCCTGACTAATCTCTGCTGCATCCCTAGTCCATCTGTTTACACTATGATTCCTTGACTACCTAGAACCTGTGTCCTGGTTCTCTCGCGTTAAGACATGGCAGCATCCAAGTAGAAGTTATAGGCAGAAGCATGATCCATGACCGGAACTGTAACCCGCCCCGCCGGTCGGCCGTCAAATTTTACCTCCAGACGCGCTGAGGGGGGAAGCGCCCATGACACATTCTCTTCCGGTGTTTAGGCGCCCATCTGTGGCAAGCTCAGTGCACCTGGTTTTGGAGCATGCGCGCCCAGCCTCGGCGCAGGTGAGAACGCACTCTATGTGTCTACATTTGCCACATGCAAACCTACTTTCCCCCAATTAACTGGCGCTTGCGTCCAATTGGACGTCAATTGTTCTTCAGCTATTGGTCCTTGTTCCTGTCCACCTCAGATTGCCTTCACCCATTGGTTACTTTTTCCTTAAATAGTGGCTTCCACTTCCCCTCCTTGCCCAAGCTGGCTTCTGTTTGTTCAGTTCCTGCTAAAGCTTTAATCGCGATTACTATTCTGGTTTTGATTCATGCCTGCCCCATGACTCCAATCCTGCCTAAGCCATATCCATGTTTGATATTCCAATTCTGACCCTGCCTGGCCTCCGACTCCAATCCGTGCTGCCTGTCTGACTTGGATTCCGCCTTCTCCTTATCTGTACTGCGAGTATCCAAGACGTGTTCAGGTTCCCTGTTGATTCTGCAGCAGAAAGTCAGGGGCCCCAAAGGGCATCAGGTGAAGACCAGGTTCGTCAGGGTGACCTTGTTCACTAAAAGGTGCTCCCTAGTGGTCTCCTTGGGTTCCGTGTTAACCAGCATTACAGAAACCGTGGCCCTTGTTCTGGGTTTTGGGAAACCAAGCGTGACAAATGCTAAACACAGTAATTCCATTTTGATTTTTTCCAGTTAAGTATTATAACTAATAAATTAACATTAATTAAAAAACCTAAAATATATGAACGAGGACACCACTTGTCTAAAATCTAATTTCAAAGCCAAGGTTCTTTTTTCATTGCTTTTTTCACAACCTTTACCCTCTAATATTGTTGGCGGAATTATCTTCCATTAATATGTAAGAGGCTGGGTACTGGGCAATCAGCTTTAGCATTTCATTCCTCCCCTCGGATGTCCAGTTGGGTTGAGGTACAGGCTCTGTGAAGGCCAATCTCTGCAAACCAATTATGTAAAGACATTACATTGCTCATTGTCCTGCTGAAATAAGAGGGTCAGGATTGGTGAATTTGACCCGTTTAGTTTTGCCAAAAATTAGTCGCCGACGCCCATTAAAGTCTATGGGCGTCAAAAAAATTGTTTTTGAAGCGCGTCTTTTTTTTTTTTTTGACGCATGCTGCCATACAAGTCTATGGGCATCATTTTTGTGGCGAAAAAAATTCGCCTATCCCTAGGGTCTTTCCCATCTGTTACTACAAACTATTAACAAAGAATTGCCATATACAATTGATGGGGTGTGGCTTAGATAGCCAGTTCCAACAATTATAAGGGTATGGCCACAAACTTCTAGCTGTATAATGTAGCTGAAGTATAAATATGGCAAACATATATTTTAACTCATAAATATTGTACTGCTAAAATTTACCTCTGTAATTTATAGGGAGTGCTGCAAGATCAAAAAGTAGCCTCTAGAAAAGGCATGTATATTAATATTATTATTATCAGTAAGAACTCTGATGGGCCTATAAGTGTAAACAAATAAATGACACAGGACTGTCTCTGCATTTGTCTCTTTTCCCACTTGTGAGTCAAAGTTGGTACATGGTGGTGATACATGTAATACAAAATATTTTAATAGAAAAAGAAAGTAATTTTCTGTGCAACTAGTGAGGGGGTTGCAGTTGAGCCATGTGAAGCCCCAGGCAACCTGTTGGGCATCAATGTGGTAGTGCTTAAAGCCCATGCACTTTTATAGTGCCCCTGGTATTGATGTATAGTAGTGATGGGCGAATAAATTCGCCTGTCACGAATTTGCGGCAAATTTCTTGATTTCACCACGGTCGAATAAATTTGCTCTCCTACGAAAATTTGCAGCCGAATATTTTGGACGTGTGTCCTAAAAGTCGCTCGCATCAAAATCACGTTGCATCTACACTATTCGGACGCCCATTGACTTTATTGCCAGCGCCAAAATTGAGGCGAGCGACTTTTCGGAAGCGTGTTCGACATTGGACACGGGCGTCAATTTCGGTTTTCATGATTCTTTCAGAAATTCTTCGCCGTTTTGTGAATTTTCCTGGAAATTCGCAAATTTTCCAGCGAAACAAGAGAAATTCGCCCATCACTGATGTATAGCAATAGTTGAAGAGCATTGTTGACTCCCGGTTCAATGGAAGTGTTGTCCTGTGTATTGTATATAGCAAATCTAAAGCAAGTAAATAATACTGTATATTTATAGGCAAAAATAATCAGTGTAGCATATGTTACCTTTTTTTTTGCAATTACAGAGATAAAAAAAAAATTCTCTCTGAACAATCAGCATTACTATGGCAACGGTTTAGTCAAATTATTTCTTCTGTGTAGTGTATCAGTTCCATTTACATTCGGAAGAGATTCTATACCAGTTCTTGTGCAGTCATTTTAAGCTGTGTCATCCTCACTCCGAAATCGGAGTTTTATGAACATCAAACAGCTAAAGACAAAAACAGTACAGGTATGAGACCTATAATCCAGAATGCTCACAAGGATGTTTTCCACAGTAACATCTAAAAAAGAAAGTGTTTTGAAATAATGAAAATATAATCTAGTCTTGCCCTGCACTGGTAAAACTGATCTGTTTGCTTCAGAAACTCTACTATTGTTTATATAAACAAGCTGCTGTGTAGCAATTGTGGAAACTGAAAAAAGGCTAAATGGCACAGGATAAGGAATGGATAACAGATAACACCATTATGTTCTACAGAGCTTATCTGCTATCTGCGGTGTAACCTGAGCATTTTCTCTATTGAATGGCTGCCCCCCATTGCTTCACAGCAGTTTATTTATATAAACAAAATCTTCAAAATCTGCATTTTGCTAATTTTTCGCCAGTTTGGCAAATTTCGCAGGAAATTTGGGAAAATCGCGGCAAAGCGAAACGGGACAAATTCGCTCATCGCTATTGAATACTATACTAAGGTTTGTGGCATGTGCACCTGGAACCCATGTTATTATTGGTGATGAGCTTTTGCTGTATCTTTGCAGGATTCTTGATTGTTATGAAAAGTCTGAAGCAGTCAAGTTTGAATCTAATGTGATGCTCCGGTCAGATTCCCCATCAACAACAGATGGGTGTGATCGAACCGCCACCTTCTGATTGTTTGAGCAAATACAGTACCTTCCCCTTACTGACTGCTTGCACTATGTTAGGGGAAAATTACAGTACCTGTAAGTAAGCAGTCTGGTATTCACCTTGAAAAAGAAAGCATCAAACAGAACCCAGTACTTATTTATAATTGCCTTGATATAGGCTGTGATTTCCTGCAGAGTGCTTTGGGCAGATGATGGCTATTGCCTTATTTATTTGCTTTTAGAAATGTACAATAAAAGATACATTTTAGAAAAGTGTTGGTTTGACATTTTTTCTTTTGTGTGATGCTATCCTTGTGAAATCTGCAGTACCAGTGTATTTGTATTATACCAAATGGTTTATCAATTGAAGAGCTGAACGTTACATTTAATAGTAGAGACACACGGTCAGATTCATGGAGATTAGTCATCCGTCGACAAATCTTCTCTTGTTGTGGGGCGACTAATCTCCCCAAACTGCCTTCCCACTGGCTAGAACGGCGGTCTGGCAATCGGAGCACTTCGTTTTCCGAAGTCGCCCGAAGTTTCGTCGAGAGGCAACCATTTTTTAAAACTAATTTGAGGGTCATGCCACATTTGTGTAAGGGTGGGCTCATGTCTAAGGCATTAGAGGATCACTTCTGTCTTTATTATGGCTCATTGGACATGTGTTTGAAAAAGTGGCCACTTCAAGCATTTGCACCAACATTACTATTAAAGACGTCTATACGACTTTTATGTACCCACCCATTTCAAATTAACCTAAGTGCCAGAGTGCTAGAAAAGTTTCGCTAGGCAGAAATGAACACTAGCGAAAATTCGTTAGGAAATGCTCACCCAACCGAAGTAACAATATCAAAAATTCACCTGCGGTTATCTGCTGAGACGCAACTTTGCATTTTAATGAATTAGCAGAGTGTTAAAGAGTTTGTACCTGGTGAAGTGTAGCGGTCACTATTTGCCCTTAGTGAATTTGCCCCAATGTCTTTCCATAATTTGGATCTCCATAACTTTATTCTGATAAAAAATCATTTAAACATTAAATAAACTCAATGGGATTGTTTTGCCTCTAAGAAGAATGAATTATATCTTAGATGGGATCAAGTACACAGTACCATTTCTTTTATTACAGAGAAAAATTAACTCATTTCTAAATATGTATTTGATTTAAATGGAGTCTGTGGGAGGTGGCTATTCTGTAATTAGGAACTTTCTGGATAATGTGTTTCCGGATAATGAATCCCATACTTGTATAGGAAAGCACTGCAGTGGGGAAGAAAATGTAAGCAATTCGCCATTTTGTTTGCGCTTTGCACATTGCCTTCCTCTCTACTTGAATTGCCACAGGTCTCTGTGTTCAGCAGTGCTGTATTCATGAGGGGTTGCAGGCAAATAGGTGCCCCACTCCTGCCCCCAAGCTTGTACATCATTCAGACACGCAAGTTGGGTAAAAGCAAAGGACACAGACTGCAAAAGGGGCGTTACTGGCAAGGCGTACCTGCACCCTTCAACCGTGGCCTCTGCACTGAGGGATGCACTCTTGTTCTCTTTTTGTTTTCGTGAAATCATGCTAGAATATCACCGCACAATAAAAAGTAGCCTGACTTCCCTTTGTCAAGATAAGCATGTTGATGTCTGTAATGATGGGCGAATTTGCAACGTTTCATTTTTGGCGAATTTTCTTTGGCGAATTTTCACGGGCGTTTCACAAATTTATTCGCTGGCGGTGGAAGTGTCAGGTGGAGCAGGAAGCCTGTAAAAAATCCAGTACTACAGTCAAAGGGGCCAGTTTTGCTCATTACTGATCAAATGGCATTCTGATATACATCTCTTCTTAGGGTCAGGGCACACAGGCAGATTCAGGGAGATTAGTCGCCCATCAACAAATCTCCTCTTCTTCGGGGTGACTAATCTCCCCGAACTGCTTTCCCGCTGGCTAAAATGTAAATCGCCGACGGGGTGGCACTCGGTGAGAATTCCCACAAAACCAATTAGGACCGCTTCGAACTCACCACCACTTAGCTGCTCCCCTATAATGCCGGGTGCTCAGTCCGCAGCGTCCCCACTGCCAACAACAGATACACGAACAGGAGGACGGCACTCTGGTAAAAAAAAACAGGTTTTTACTGCTGGGTACTGTAGGAATACATAGGCCTTACGCGTTTCGGGAACACCTTCTCTTAGTCATAGGCTAGTCATCGGTGAGAATTGTTTTCCAAAGTCGTCTGAAGTTTCCTCATGAGGCAACTTCAGGCAACTTCGGAAAACTAATCTCTCCGAGTGCCATCCCATCAGCGATTTACATTTTAGCCGTCAGGAAGGCAGGGGAGATTAGTCGCCCCGAAAAAGAGGAGATTTGTCACTGGGCGACTATCTCCCTGAATCTGCCTGTGTGTCCTGACCCTTAAAGGAGAAGGAAAGGTTAAAACTAAGTAAGCCTTATCAGAAAGGTCCATCTAAATATACCAGTAAACCCCCAAAGTAATGTTGCTCTGAGTCCCCTGTCAAAAGAAACACTGCATTTCTTTCCTTTGATTGTGTACACATGGGCTCCTGTATCAGACTTCCTGCCTTCAGCTTAAACCTCATTGCCCTGGGCAAGAGCATGCTCAGTTTGCTCCTCCCCCCCCCTCCCTTCTCTACTGTAATCTGAGCACAGAGCAGGGAGAGACTCAGGCAGGAAGTGATGTCACACCATGTTAATACTGCAGCTCCTATCCTAAACAAACAGAGAGTTTCTAGAGCTTTTTAATCAGGTATGGGAAAACATTCTACAGAATAAATATTCTAGCTTGCACTATTGCAGTTAATCTATTGGCAATAAAATGCCTCCGTAGCTTTCCTTCTCCTTTAAGGTGAACTCCTTGAAAGGAACAGAAAGAGGGAGAGGAAGTTTGGATGAAAAAAAGCGGTTTAAAGCAGAATGTTATTTCCACATACAGTAATTAATGTGCTCATTTTTAGCAAAGGTGTTTTTTAGGTGTAAACTGTCCCTTTAATAAAACAATCCCATATGCTAGGTTTTTATTTTGCCAGTATAAATCTGCTGTTTTCTTGTATGATCTATCTATAGCTATTTTAGTCATCCCGGCTGCACAACATTTTAACGTTATAATGAACCAAGTGGTAGCTTGGATTTCATTACAATATAAACAGGCCATGCCAAGTATAACAGAACAAATTACTAACACTACAGCAGACAGGCTGCGCTTTAAAGCATTCTTCGAGTTCTTGATTTTAATGTCAATGGATGTTTATTGTATACAGCCACCACTTTCTGCAAGGTCATTTTCTCACCAAAAGTCAGTAAAACAGGAAGAGTCTTTAAAAGCCACCATGCCAATATGAAAAGAGATACTTTTTTTTAATAATGTAGCACAAAATTGCATTTGTTCGATATAAAAAATGTGCATTATCAACGCAGTATGAGTAAAGTGTTCATCATTGAAAAAGAAAACCATATCACTGTGGAAAATGCACGCTTGCTCTCTAGCATACTGATCAGCCGCTTTGTATCAAGGCATTTCGGAATGTTGATCTGCCAATTAGAATGCTCTGCCAGCCCCAGTGTATTATAAAGCCTAATTAACAACCTCAAATCAGGGGCCATTCTAGTTTCTTTGTATATTCTCCAGAGCCAGATACCTTAGCAGCCAGAGTACCATCTGCTTAAACCACAATATAATGTAAGCTAGAAAGCAATTCTTCAACTTGGCAAGGTGTGTTGATACTGGGAAAGTGAATTGAACATAAAATGGCCTATTTTTAACAGATAGAACACAATTACATTTTGCGTGAAATGGAAATATTGAAAAATCAGGCCAGGATTTATGACAAGGCCACAAAGGCCCGGGGCCAAGGGCGGCAATATTTTAGGGGTGGCATCTTATAGAAATGAATGGAGATTTCACTCTAGAAGACTGTGGTGATATCTAACTTCACTCTTATAAATAAATATACCCAAGTGTGGCCACACACAGGCTGAGGTCAGCCCAAATACTGACCTCAGCTTCAGCTCCACTTTGGGTTGCCAACTTTTCTGCAAAAAAATTCCGGCCTTCCTATATATTTATCTTTTTTCCCTATTAATAACATTGGGATCAGCCATCATTTTCACCGGCCAGGCCGGTAAAATACAGGCCAGGTGGCTACCCTAGGTGGCTACCCTAGCTCCACAGGTGGATCAGAATTAAATAAATGGAGCAAGGGCACAAAGATGATCTACTTCTTTCAGCCTGTAAATATATGCAGACTGACAAAAGCCAGGGCCAACATTCTGTGTGCCCATAGCCTTAGTAACGATGATCAAGGAGCAGATCTTCGTGGTCATCTCTGGAGAAAAAAAGATTTGCTCCTAAAAGTGAATGACTTGTAGCAGACTGACTCCCTGCAAAGGGCAGCACATGGGTGGGACCTTGATGTTCCTTTGAATCCCCCATACCATTGTGCCATTGCACAGACATGACTTGGATGACCTGTGGATATAAAGGCATCAGAAGCTCTCCACTTACTGACTGCTCAAAGGCCAGTAATTTGACTCTCCTTGTAATAAGTCTACTAAAAAAATCAACCAAACGTTAAACAAACCCAGTAGGATTGTTTTGCCTCCAATAAGGATTTATTATATCTTAGTTTAAATTGAGTACTCCTCGAATGAGACCAGCCAGAGACAGGTCAGATCCTAAATAGTACTCTCTTGGAGAGTGAGATAGAGGTTAAATAGCATGAGCAGCCTGTGCTCCGACAAGGATTGTAGTAGGGATCAGCTCTCCCCTAGGCTCTGAGTTTGTCGTGAAGGGACCACAGTTGGATAGGGAATCAGGATTTAGATATATTTTCCCTAATTGTTAAACTGTATGAGATCCTGACCGTGCTTGGGCATTTCATCCTATAGGTGCATCTTCAACTACTCTATTACTTAATGTAATTCAGTATTAATTAAGTAAAGCATTAACCATATAATGTCACATTTTGCTGTCTCTGCCTAACTGTCCTGGCATATTAACATCTGAAATACTTTGCCTCTGTGGATGTAAGTCTTAACCATGTGGATCTTTTGTCTTGGACAATTAAAGTTAATTTGTTTGTTTGCTTTAAGAACCTCCTGGCGTCCTTTATTTTAATTAATTTATTAATTTGAGCGTGCTTTTTATTTTAATCTGACGGGATATGCCTCTTGTCTTGTTCTTCATGTAAAGCCTGTTTTGCAAATGTGCGCAAGTGCAATGTGTTTCATAAGAGAGTTTAAAAAGAATCTTTATTTTTGTTTAACGACTTCAGGATGCTCCTTGTTCATTTCTCCCCCTCTCTGATCTAAGGTATACTAACACCTGTTGGAATCAAGATTTATATCCACAAAGGTGAGACTAGTGCAATCATTCACTTACCACCAAGTAAGCATCTTGCAGGGACTCTATGACCCCTTAGTGAAATTGACAGGCGTGTCTTAGGCGTTTGAGCTTGCAATCCATTCACCCTGCTTGTATCAATCATATCACACTCTCAGTGGCAGTGATAGTCAATCTTTTTCTGGTTGAAGCGCAACTAAAGGGTTCAATCACACAGGCAGATTTGGGGAGACTTAGTCGACTCACGAGGCAACTTTGGGCGACTTCGGAAATTGAATCGCTGCGAGTGCATTGGTGCTGGCATTTTGTCATTATAGCAGGTGGCAAGCAGGGGGAAGGCAGTTCGGGGAGATTGTTGCCCTGCAGAAGAGGCGATTAGTCGGCCGGCGACTAAATCTCCCCGAACTGGCCGTGTGCTTGAACCCTAAAGGTCCAACCTTTTAACAGGGCCCCCCTTAGCTCTTGAAATAAGTACAGATATAGAATAATGTCAGTATATAATTTTTAGTGTATCACAACAAAAAAAATATGATTCTTGAACTAAACAAGAGCTAAAATGGGGAAATTTAAGCTACGCCATGTTTTTTTTTCACGTTTAGTAAGATCTTGCAGGGACTCTATGACCCCGTTATGAAACTGGCTTGAGCCTTGAAATTCCGACTAATCATATGTTAATCATATGGCAGTCAGGCGCTCGATGGCATACAAATTCAGATTTGTTCACCACCAGCTCAGACTTTCAAAATAGATTACCCATCAATCATTTTGTCACAGTTGTTGAAATAATGTGGAAATAATGGGATTTCAGTAACATATTACAACTCTCCAACTAGCTACTGTACATAGTAATTGGCTCCCAAATAGTCAACATGATGACAACGGGCCCTCCGTCTCCATCTTCGTCTCCCTGCAGAAATATCTGAAGATATACTACCTCCTGACAGATAAAATGTCTCATGGCCACATAATATTGCCTTAAGCTGGCCATAGATGTAAAGATTTTTAAAAGATCCGATCGTCATCGTGAGACCACGATTATCTCGAAACAATCGTGCGATTGTACAAATTGTCCATCAACTAAAAAGACCATTTCAGGCGATATTGCCAGGAAAAGAAAGGGGAGCTGCCTGCTTGTCCCTACAGACATAGATAGATTGCACTGGGACCGATAAAGATTTTTTAACCTGACCAATCAATTTTCTGACAGATGTCGGCCGAAAAATCGTTCGATCGTTCAAATCCCACTAACCGCACGTTCATTTCGAAGGATTGGTCTGACTTCGCTAAAATCAGTCGTTCGGCAAGAGAAATCTTTGCGTCTATAAGGACCTTAGGTGTAAGGTGTTGAGCCCAGATTTGTTTTTCTATACAAGGTTTGAGCCAATGACTTGGTACTTTGCAGCCTTTTGCACTTATCTCTATTCTATAAGGAGCATGTTATATACACTGGCTTTCATTGATGTCTACCTATTCCAATCTGAGTCCCAGGTCCTGCCAATTGCTTTTGCTACTCTGTATTAATAAACAGGCATGGGAACCCAGTGGAGACTGCCTACATATATCCCATAATAATGCATTGTACCCTTCCAGTTGGTTAGTCTGGACCAGTGATCCCCAACCAGTAGCTCGCAAGCAACATGTTACTCACCAACCTGTTAGATGTTGCTCCCAGTGGCCTCAAAGCAGGTGCTTATTTTTTAAATCCTGGCTTGGAGGCAAGTTTTGGATGAAAACAGATATACTGCCAAACAGTGTCTTCTGCAGGCTGCCAGTCCACATAGGGGCTATCAATCAGCCAATCAAAGTTCTTATTTGGTACCCAAAGAACTTTTTTCATGCTTGTGTTGCTCTCCAATTCTTTTTACATTTAAATGTGGCTCACGAGTAAAAAAGGTTGGGGACCACTGGTCTAGACCCTGCTTGGTTTCTACCTGCCCTGATCCTTTGCCTGTACTTGGACTTGAGCTTGTTAATTATTTGTCTGCCTGTTTACCCTACATTCTGTCTTGCCTTGTTAACCCTGCCTAATCTTCAATAATGTTTTCCATTTTGCCAAGCATCTGTACTGCAAACAGCCCTTGAGTCTCCACTGTGGATCCGCATATGCATATCTAGTGTAGTAGTAAAGTAGACACCGCAATGATAAAGCAGCCTTGCCCATCATTTGCCAAACAACTTATAAAAGCAACTGAAAATTATTGCAGCAAAAATGTGGTTTCTTCCTTCTGTATGTCGTTCCCCCCATTCATAAAGATGGTGGTTGTGTATCCAAGCTGGTTAACCTTCTGTTTATTTTGTTGTCCTGAAAAAACTACATGTCCAGGAAATGATGGGGCACGGTCGGCTTCACAAATATACTGTAATTAATTTCAAAATTCCATTCATTTAACAGAATCAAAGCTGTTATGTGAATTTTCGCTTTGTCGTTTTGCAAACGCAGCCAAATAACAGAGAGGCCATCTGGGGAACTGACTGTAAGCAATCCTCATCAAACGTTCATCCTCACTATTTGCTACTATCAGAACAGCACAGGGAAATGGAGGTCGGTACGTGGCTCCACTGGCAGAATGCCACTTTCAGATCTGCATTCCCATTAAAGGAAATCTATACCCCCAAAATGAACACTTAAGCAACAGACAGTTTATATCATATTAAGTGACATATTAAAGAATCTTACCAAACCGGAATATATATTTTCCCATGAGCCCCCATTTTATGATATTCTCTGTGCTGCCTCAGAGATCACCTGACCAGAAATACTACAACTCTAACTGTAACAGTTAAAGTGTTGACGCAACAGACACAACTCTGTCTGTTAATTGGCTCATGTGACATAACAAGTATGGTTTGTTGGTATGTTTGTGTGCACAGTGAATCGTACGATCCCAGGGGGCAGCCCTTATTTTTTAAAATGGCAATTTTCTATTTATGATTACCCAATAGCACATACTACTAGAAAAGTATATTATTATGAAAATGGTTTATTTACATGAAGCAGGGTTTTACATATGAGCTGTTTTATGCAATATCTTTTTATAGAGACCTACATTGTTTGGGGGTATATTTTTCCTTTAAGATCTTGTAGCAGAGACAAAATAGGAACAAATTTAACAGCCTCATTGGTAAATGTTAATATAAAAAAAGAAAGTATCCCGTCTTCTTAATCAGAAAAAATACAAAAAGTTATATATTATCACTGTTTGATTTGATTTCACTTAAACCATGTGGTCTCGTGATCCAGTATCTATAGATTCCCCCCTTAATAATTCATCCCACAAAGTGCTAGTACTTAACCTCAATAAATTAGCATTAAATAGGGTAAAACTTAAGAAACAATTAATTTTCCTTTTAAATATTGTGTATATTTAGTAATTTCTAACTCATAAATAATAACATTAATTGATGAATTCCTAACAACCAGCTAAAACACCAATAAGGATGATAAAGTGCCACCAATTGTGATTAATTCACATATGAATTAATTAAAGTGCAATTATAAATATCTCTGATTCCAAGAAAAGGTAGGAAAAGGAAATTGGTAGAAGGGTGGAGAAGTCACCTATTTTCTATCTGATTGTTTTACTAACTGCGGGACCCCACAAAGGAGGAGAAGTCAGTGCTTCTGGAACTGTGGTCTCATTTCTATTTTAACTAGCTAGATTGAGAAGCTATCTTTTCTAAAAAACACACAAATTCCAGAGCACTTATAGTGAAAACAGTAGAACAAGAATACAGATAAGGAATCTCCTATAATCTGGACTGAGAGAAGCGCCCAGATCACTATAAAAGGTTTTTTTATAAAAAGAACCCCCCAAGCTTCAAGCCTTGAAAATGCAATTTTGCGAAATGCGCGTTGGTTTGCCATTCTTACTGGTTTATACCATTTTAGACAAAACCTTGGGGGGTTCTTTTTATAAAAAAACATTTTATAGTGATCTGCCCCTGAGCACGGCAAAAAATTATGACCATGTCCATTTTTTTTGTCACCACACACCCTAATTAGCATGTCCATTTTACAGAATTTAGCAGGTTAAGAAAGTTTGAACACATTTCTGTGATTTATATGTGTTATTACTGTTTTGCTATTGAAGATGAATTACCGTTTAAGGGTAAGGGCAAACCTGGAGATTTGTGAGATTTAGTCGCCCGGTGACTAATCGCCTCTTCTTTGGGGCAACTAATCTCCCAAAACTGCTTCCCTGTGGCTTCTGTCGGCTTCAATGATTTCTGAAGTTGCCCCGAAGTTTACTCGTTCTTTGCTTATCTTAAATTGTTACAAACTTATCTATGTATCTATTCTGGGCTCTCGGCTAAAAGCCAATTAAGTTTTAGTAACATTGTATCATTTTGTGGCTGTTCAGTGCAGGAGATCAAAGAGAAAGTCAGGACATTTCAGTAACAAACCCGGGACTGCAGGTTGAGCTGTCAAAATCTGGACTGTCCAGAGAAAAACTGAACAGTTGGGAGGTATGTGTGCTGAAGTGTGAGTTCTGAATAACGTCACCTGTATTTAAAAAGTTTGGTCTGGGAGTATGTTCTTTTCTCTGAGAGAAAGGGGAGTAATTGGAGCTGTATTGTGGAACTCAGAGAAAAACTGTGTGTAACTGAGTTGATTTAAACAGAGGACTGAATCCCTGGCAGCAAGGACTGTCCACTATCTATTCCCCTAAAGCCTTGGGAGTGAGAAGTAAGCTGCTAAACACAGTGACTCTCCAAAGGACTGTGAATTTTCATTTTTTTGTAGTGGATTCATCTGCCCCACGTGTGGCTGTGGCTCCTTTGAGAAGGACAGATTTTTGTAGGAAAAACTGCCAATTATTTGCTTTACTGGGGAATCAGAAGTATGAACTTTATTCTTTGTGTAATAAATACACAAGCAAACTGTGTGCCCACACTGGTGCCCAAGCCCCGCCCCAGATCCCGCCCACTTTACATCACAGTTAAAGGACCAGACAGACATCAGCTACTAAAAAGTAACCCCCCCACACACAAGTTATAAAAAGCTATAGATGAACAGGGCCCCCTTATAAGTTAAAAAAAAACATTGGCGGCAGGGCCCCCATAAAAGTTTTTTAAAAAAATCATTGTTGCCAGGGTCCCCATTACAAATTAAAAAAAATTTGGGCCTCAAAGAATATTTTTTAAAAAAACATTGGCGCCAGGGCCCCCTTACAAGTTTTAAAAAATCTTTTACATTTAAAAAAAAAAAAAACATTGGTGGCAGGGTCTCCCTTACAAGTTAAAAAAAATTGGGGCCCCAAAAAATCTTTTTTAAAAGAAAATTGGTGCCAGGGCCCCCCTTATAAGTTACAAAAAAATTGGTGCCCCAAAATTTTTTTTTAAAAAAAAATTGTTGCCAGGGCCTCCCTTACAAATTACAAAATTGGTGGCCAGTGGATTAAAAAAAAAAACCACACATTGGTGTTCAGTAGAATTGAACTCATGGCTTCACGACTTCAACTTTACCTCCTTTCGTGAGGAGGCAGTGCTGCAGTTTTGAAAGAGCCAGGCCCCCCCTTCATGCCCGGGCCCAGGACACTTCTCCCCCCTGTCCCCCCCTGATGGCCGCCCTGAGCAAAGAAAGATCTGATTCAGCAGCATTGAATGTTGTTTTATTCATTTTATTTCACGTGTTCTGTAAAAACCACAAGAATAGAATATGTCCAGCAGGTGGCAGTAAGACACTTCAGTAAGAGGCTGACTGTGCGCTTACAATTAGAATGTGTGCGTTTCACCTATGTGACTGTATGAGTTAGTGGTGCACTTCCAGAGTCTAATCTTTCCTTTAGCAACTTTGGGGGTTTTCATTAAATGAACAGTATAAACAATGTCAAAAATACTTTTTTTGCTGCATTTTTCAGAAATCAGTTTGAGTGACTAAAGTGTTACGTTTGTTGTCAGACAGGCGACCAGTGAATGCTAACGGGCTGCTATGGGTTACAAGACCTAAACACTGCTGAAAGTACAAATTGTTATGGAAGCATAATTGTCCATGCTTGAAAGCTATTTGCAAATGTATTTTGCTCTGATACAAATACCTTACACCTTCATGTGTGAAACAAAGGCCACATACATACATTGAGAAGGTGGCAAATTCTAGGGTTCCCTGAGCATGTTGTTCCTACCTACACATTCAACCGACATACACCTAGTGATTTACCAAAGGATGCTAATTTGCATTTGCACTGGTATATTACCAGTGAGTTGTGGCACCCACTATTTTGAGGGCACCCACTATATAGTCACTATAAGGGGGGTTATTTATCAAAGTCAGAATTTCAAAAACTATGTAATCAAAATTTTTAGTGGAAAAAGAAACTTGATTTTTTTTCATGATTTATTATACCCGGAGAATGAAAAA
This sequence comes from Xenopus laevis, assembly GCF_017654675.1. NCBI lineage: Eukaryota > Metazoa > Chordata > Amphibia > Anura > Pipidae > Xenopus > Xenopus laevis. Next base: position 104,866,275 of record NC_054380.1, on the reverse strand, counting down.
AGTCCAAATCCGAAAATCGGTCCTGAAGATATCCTGCTCTGTGCTGGGTTTCGTGCAATAATCTGAAGATTTCGTGGTTTTCAGGACGAAAATCTGAACAATTTAGATGATTCAGATTTTTCAAGATTTTTTCGAGTTTTTTTACACAGGAACTTTTCGGGAAAATGTATTGATAAATAAGGGGAATTAACCCTTCAGAAAAGAATGAGTTAAATTCGGATTTTGATTAATAACCACCTAATAGTCTAAGGGGTATGACAGAAGGGGTGCTATATGCTATATCAGAAATGTCCTCTCCTACAGGTGATAAAGCACCTGCTCCAATTTCGCTGCCATAATGCAAATGCTCGAAAACTGTTTAGTGCAGTAAAGTAAGAATTTCAAAGCAGTATCACTCCCAGCATCTGCCGCAGGTGAGCATTTCCCATCAGAGCCGGAATTAGGTGTAGGCACCCGCCTAGGGCGCAATCAATACGCAAGGCGCAGACAGGAGATTTTTTTTTCTTTCTTTTCCATTTTTTACTTGGTCTTTAACCGTGGTTTTTTAAATTCAAGCAGGAGCTGCTTAACCTTATGGCCGCCCCAGTCCTGATTTCCATCAGTTGTGTGAACTTTCAACTTGCGCTGTATGTCTTTATCACGGCTGAGACCTGGTGCACTGGTGGGACCCGTGCGGAATAAAGAGGCAGAACGTTGCAAATTTTTTTTGTCACTGGCTGGCTGGCAGCTGCTGCTGACTGCTGGTACAGGTACATGTTACATGTTAAATGGGTTATATTTACTTGACTGGATGATGACTGCTGGCACAATCATACCCTGATTTTTGCCACATTTCACACTGCTTTTCTGTGGTTTCGCCAACATATAATGCATAATAAATTTCTCTGATTATGTTTTCCTGGATTTTTCCCCATTACACCCCTGAAAAACTTAATATGTATTCCATTTGTAATGTCAATATTTATAATTACACAAATTAAATGTTACATGCATTAATGTGTTGTGAGCATTCACAATGGTAATAGAGAACCGGGGGGGGGGTCATGTATAATTATAGACACCATTTAGGCAAAAATAAGAGAATGTAACATAGATCAGTTGGTAGAGAAGGAGAACCCCTATATAAAGAGTTAAAAAGCACCTTGAGGAGTTACAAGTTTCCATATAGTAGAGCATTTAAAAAATGCTGGCACATTATGGCATCAATTTGAAGTGAATGGCAAATTGCTGATATATAAGTTAGATGAAAAATATTTTATTGATATATAAATAATGAGATTTCTGTGTGCCAGAAGGGTCTGGCGCACCAAGAAGGCTAGTACTTAGGGATGGCATCTGCTGCTAATGAACAAGCACTAGGGTGAAGAGGCTCTAGGGAGGGTGAGACCTGATATTTACCTGCAGATCTGGGTTTGCTGGGAGACGAAACAGCAAAATATTTGTGTGTAAATCTGAGTGTTTACATGAATATTGTGTGTGAATTTATATTTTTATGTACATATCAGTTATTTTCTGCTCATATTTATTGATGGGTCAAAAAAAATCATCAGGTTCGAATTTGCAGCGAATTTCCACGCTTTGCCGCCAGTGCATACATTTGCAAAAATTCGCAATTTTGTCTCATGTCAGAATAGTCATGCGCATAAAAATGGTCCAACGCCCATTGACTTGAATGCATTTGGACAAAATAAGCAAGCGTATAAAATTTGTCGTGGGCCATTGACTGCAATGCGTTTCGCGAAATGGGACAAATTCACCCATCACTGCTCATATCTATAGTGACTTGGTAAAGAAATAAGGGTTATTAAATTTGCAAAGTAAAATCTTGGAACACCTATAAATTGCACGAAAAGCATGTTTTGATAATTTTTTATTTAGGCCTACTTTTTGACCACTGTCCCCCTCGAAATGGGAACCCTACTGTAGAGCACCTACACCCTCTACTGATAAAAAGTGGGTGTTGTTCATTTAGCAATACTGGGAGCTATAGATTGAGATGAGAATAGAGGAAGATGCAGCCCTCCTTGTCCATTAATAAGTGGTAGAAACCAGTATGGCTATCTAACTTAACAAAAATGAAGCAGTCAATAGAAAAAAACCATGAATGAGATGCAGTGTATATTGAAAATGCAAATAGGAGCTGAAAATGGGAAACTGTACAAGAATAAATAATGACCTGATAATTTAATATAACATTAGGGTTTTTTAAGTTCATGGCCACACTGTAAAGCTGGTCATGCAATGGTAAGATAGTTCAGCTTTTTTTCTCTAATTTGAGCTCATGTTTCTGTGTATAACCAGCTTAGGTGTAATTACTGTATGTAGAGAGGCTTCAGCCACTCCTAACAAAGTATTCATGCTAGTTCTCTGCTACAGAATGTGTAGGAATCAGACGGATTCTCACGATCTGAAAAGATTTTTATGCACACCCACTAATATATAATGATGATAAATATTTTTTGAAAAAAACAAATTTGTCAAGTGTCTGTTACTACCACAGAAGAAGAATTGAATTTTACCCCAAAAGGCAGGATGCTTACAAATCTCCATGTACCCACAGTATAGCACTGCAACATCAGTACTGTGTCATTTCTGTCCCTCTGTATTAAAATTACATTAGCGTATGATTATTTTGGTGCAATTCTGATTTGCCTATGAAGCATGTCTCTGAGTTATGCCTTTAGATTGCTGCTATGGTCCACAACTTCAAAAGGTGCATTTGCACACAATTCAGCAGAAGACTTAGGACAGATTCGAAGGCTACTGGGACAGCTATAGAGAAATGGAAGTAGTGCAAGGAGCATGTTTGGGTACAAGTTACATAAATTAATTTCTTACATTAATGAATGCAAGATGCTGATTTCTTGCTGTGGGTTATAACCCATATTTCCATAGTTTTTTTATTTTTTTTTTATTTTTTTTTATTTTTTTTTCTTTAATTTTTATATATTCTTTATTTTCCATTTTCCAAACTCAAAACATACACATTACAATCGGTTAGACAAAATAAGAGTAGAGATGCACAAAGCATGAAGAACACATCATATATTTCAATAATATACACTCACAAACGATAGGGAATATATCTGCTGTGCAAACATCCGACAGACACCCCTTTGCATTTAAAACAAAATTTTAGACGTGTCCTCCTTATCCGTGCTTATGCACTTACATATGAAACAAAACAAAAACCAAAAAAAAACGACAAAACATTAAGGACAAGGGGGGGGGACACAGTTTCTAACTATTACTTCTACCCTCCGTCTAAAGTATGGAGGGAAAATACGGAACCCAACTTTATACCACAATATCGGTTGATAAACAGGACACAATTTGTCAGCACACAGGACACTCTGCAATGATCCATCATACCCTTAAACAACCAACATGTTAACATACTCAGAAGACTCCTTGAAGAGTTTTTTACATTACCCTGCAGACTCATGGACCATCTCTTTTCGATACTCTAAAACATACTAGGGCTTATTTATTATTTATTATTATTATTGAGCAGGGCAGGATATTCAGAGAGGTAAGGGGTGCAAGAGCACACCCCTATGAGCTTTAAGCAACCACTTCTTCCCCCAGTATGGCTGTGGTCTGACAGATGAAGACAAATGATAGATACTGTAGATAGATGATAGATAGATAGATGATAGATAGATAGATAGATGACAGATAAACAGATGATAGATAGATAGATAGATAGATAGATAGATAGATAGATAGATAGATAGATAGATAGATAGATCAGGCATAGGAATAAATCAGAAGAATGAAAAGTCAGTTCATTTGTTACTCAGGTAAATCTCAAGCCTGCTTCCTTATTACCTTGCCATTTGACTGCATGTTTTCTAATCAGAGAGTGAGACTGAAAAGCATGAACCCAACTAGAGCTGATTGACACACACTTTCCATTCAATAAAATCTTCTAGTTGTCATGGAAACACTATTTCTAGGAAGGTACAATTCTGGGAAGCAAAAGATGCCCATGTTGATTCTTTTCCTAATATTAGAGAACAAGTGCGAGTATGCCCTAGGTGAGCTCTGCAGATCAATAATAAATGTAACAGCCACTGGTATGGATGATAAGGGAAGTCATCAAAAATAGTAAAAATAACCCTTAACAGTAAAGCACATTCGTCAGGAAAGTAAGGCAAGAAATTGTATGTTTTGCATTAACAAACTGGCCAGTTACCAGGCAAGTGAAACAGAATGAATCCATCTGGCCATACATGTACTAATCAAGTTGTATAAAATGATTGTTGATACTGCTTGCTAGCTGGACTGAACTGATATCTTACCTAAGATACTGTCGCTTCGTCAGGGAGGTATGAAAATGTCATCTGCTGATGTGCCATGTTGGCCTACGCATGGGGAGCCATATGAATTAAACAAAGAAAGATGGCCATGGCTTATATAAATTACCTTGTCATGCTCTTCTCACTGCTTAGCAATTCTTACCTGTTCCTGGTCTGAGATTCTTCTTGTTTGACCCAACCTTTTTGAATTCTCCCAAAGACTAGCCCAACCGTACCCTTTGCCTGGCCTTGGCTACATTCTTGGATTACTCCTTTGGTACTTTTACAGATTTTCCTTTCTGGTGTCTGGAGATGGGATAGGTCACTGCTGGTTCTCTGCTGGTGTATTTGTGAAAGGGACAATACACATGTACCATAATTTGGCACTTATGAGTAAAAAGAAGAAGCATTCCATTTAAGGAAACACATTTGCCGCCTTGTGTGGTCAGGTGCAGCGAATAGGGAAGGCACCATGTGGAGAACCTGGAGAGAGCAACAATGAAACAGGTCTCTAAAAGAAGCCCAAGAGTCTATTTGAAAGTGTATGGGAAAAATATTTAGATAATGGATGGCCCCTTATTTTCAGACTTTTACTACATTACCCCATATACAGTATATCTTAAGGGAGAAGGAAAGGTTAAAACTAAGTAAGCTTTATTAGAAAGGTCTATATAAATACACCAGCAAAACCTCAAAGTAATGCTGCTCTGAGTCCTCTGTCAAAAAACCACAGCATTTCTTTCCTTCTATTGTGTACACATGGGCTTCTGTATTAGACTTCCTGTTTTCAGCTTAAACCTCCAGGGCTAGGGCTTGAGCATGCTCAGTTAGTTCCTCTCCCCCTCCCTCCTCTCCTCACAGCAGTAGTCTGAGCCCAGAGCTATGAGCCAGCAGGGAGAGACTCTGACAGGAAGTTACATCACACCAAGCTAATATGGTAGCTGCTATCATAAGCAAACAGAGAACTTCTAGAGCTGTTTACTCAGGTATGGTAAAGCATTCTGCACTATTTTGGCTAATCTATTGGCAATAAACTGCCTTGGTAGCTTTCCTTCTCTTTTAAAAGGAAAAAATACCCCCCTCCTTTTTTGACAAAAATTCATTCATGTGGCTTTATGTGAAAAGGAGCAGAAACACTATATACGGCACTGTACTGCGTGTGCTAGGCAGTCAGCTAAACAAAAGCTAGAATCTTCAATAAACAGAAATCACTTTCTTGTAATATTTACTGGTGGATTCGATTTTTTTCCAAAACTGAAATACAGCATATTAATAAACAGATATGAATAACGTAAAAACGCTTCTACTAGTGATGGGCAGATCTGACCTGTTTTGCCAAAAATTTGCAAAACAACAAAAAATTTGCTAAATACAATGAAGTCTATTGACTTCAATGAATCTATTGAAGTGCATTGAAGCACTTTTTTTTATCCATGAGCCACATTCAAATATAAAAAAAGTTGGGATGCAACACAAGCATGAAAAAAGTTCCTTGGGGTAGAAATAAGGGCTGTGATTGGCTATTTGGTAGCCCCATGTGGACTGGCAGCCTACATGAGGCTCTATTTGGCAGTACACATGTTTTATGCAAAACTTACCTCCAACCAGGAATTCAAAAATAAGCACCTGTTTTGAGGCCATTGCAAGCAGCTTCCAAGAGGTTGCTGAGCAGCATGTTGCTCGTGAGCCACTGGTTTAGGATCACTGACCTACAGCATCAAATTACCAAGTAGAATTTAATGGTCAGCTGTTTAAAAGCAAACATTTTATTGGATGCTATGGGCTACTGCATCTGGGCAAACTTTGTGTTATTTATTACATTTGGGGCATATATGCTTACTCTGCACCTACTTCATACAGAAATTTTTTAAATTGATTTGCTTAGAATCACAACTACAAACTAATAACACTCTTGTTGGATGCTGGGAAATGTAGCTTGGTGGCGCAAAAAGAAGCATAGGGTTGAATACACAAAAACAGCACATATGTAGTACAAACATATTCTTTTTTTACTCACCAGCTTTTACCGGCCTTTTTTTTCCCTTATTACTTATTTAACATCTCATTTCTGCCTCGGCTGCTACAGACTCATGGGAGATGCTAATAATTTATGTTGTGAGTTTTCCCGTGCATTATATTTACATTTACAGATGTAAAATGGTCACAACATTCTGATCAATCTTCTGACTCTGAAAAAAGCAATTCATTGATGTTTACTGAGAGGGAAATAATTATATTAATTTAAATCTCATCTGTATGTATAGGTTATGAAAAAAATGCTCTTACATATAGAAATTGAATGATAATTTGATTATCAGTGTTTCCTGCCCCAACTGTTACTGAGATTTAGCATTAGACGTCACTCTTGTGCCTAGTGCATATGGCTCTAATTGATTTTATGCTTCCAGGCCTCCTGTTTAACAGATGGCTCTTACATTCACTCTGTAACTCTGGCTCTGTTAGCCAAGTGAATAAAAGCCTACTTCTTCAGTCCAGCACTGAGCCTTTTCATTGGAAGACGCTGCAGAGTTGGGAGCCAATCAGCAGGTGTGAAGCACCGATCAAGCTCTACAAGGAAAACATTTGAATATGACCTGAAAGTGAGCCATGTTGTGTTCATGTTAGTTTAGTTTATATATAAAGATCATCAGTGCTGTAACAACTATTTGTTTTTGTTTCCTCTCACACCGAAAGCCCAAAACTGACCAACATATACCTGCACCATACTGACCTTATGGCTGGATTGGCTACAGACCTGAAACTCTTGCCCCTTCACATGAAACAATAGTTGTTTTCACAAATCTGCAATTCTACCCCACCTCTAGGGCTATGGATTCTCCAGACCTGTAGGACAATGGTGATTTTAAATTTCGTAAATTAGGAGCAGTTCTGTTTGTGTTTCAGTCAATCATATGTGCACACCCTGGTCTGAATCTTCATTGAAGTCACCCCAACAGAAGTCAAATTAAAAAGAATATAGGGCTCATTTATGTCCTAATGTGCAGTCAAAGCAAAGGGCAATATTAAGAAAAATTACATTTTCCCAATAATACAGCATTGTTTCACAAAATTCCATAGTTGTTGTGGTTGCAAGGGGGCAATTGTGACGATGCTTCAAAATGTGCCTGCACTTCTCCATAAATTGGACGTAATGAAGTGCGTCTGATACTTTGGACGCAAGTATGCTGCGTCTATAGACGCACACTGCTGAAATAAGCCTGGTCTACCACCTGGTTTGGGGTGGCAGTAGTTCTGAGGTTCCTCTGCATCCATAGGTGCAACTGTGCTCAATTTAGAATGGGATGCAGGTAGGAATGAGCGCTGCCAAGTGCAACTATATGGAAATGCAAAGAGCAATTTTTGACACAAGTACCTGAGTGGAATTCTGGAGGTGGCAGTAGCTTCAGGGTTCCACTGCATCCATAGGTGCAACTGCACTCAGTTTGGAATGGGATGCAGAAGGACTGTTAGGGGCACCAAGTGCAACTATAGGGAGGCGCAAAAGAGCACATTTTGACGCAGGTACCTTGGGTTTTATGTGCAACTGACTGCGGGGAAATCTGGAGGTGGCAGTAGCTCCAGGGTTCCTCTGCATCCGTAAGTGCAACTGCACTTAGTTCATAATGGAATGCAGGAAGGACTGAAGGGCTCAAAGTTCAACTATCGGGAAGTGCAAAGAGAAAATTTTTACGCAGGTACTTGGACAACTGACTGTGGGGAAATCTGCAAAAATGCAACTGCAGTGGCAGATGTAAGTGACTCCATATATTTGCTCCTCTCTAGCCACAGGCAATGAGGATTTAGACTCCCGACTCCCCAACATGCAAATAAAACAGCGAAAGCTCTGATCTAAATGCCTAGGGTGATTACATTTACACCTAAATGGCATTTGTCATTGACCCCTTAGTAACAGAGGATGCAAAGGTCCATCTCTTTGGATAAGTCCCCCTATTCTCAGATATACACACATTATATGACAATTGAAATTGCAATGCTTTTTGTGCAGCTTCTAGGAAAGCCCAGTCGCAGTTCTGGTAAAAAGTAATTGCCTGCCTTACTGTATAGCAAATAGCAAAGAGTGTAACACTAAAAGTGACCCTATATGAAAGAATATTTGTGAATATCTATTTTAATAACTGAGAATGTGTGAAATTGCATACTTTAAGGATATTGCCTTGTCCTCTTCCCCTTACTGTTCAGTCTTGTCTCATACTGTAAAACTTTTGTAAAACCATAGCAGGATAGCTCCCTGATGGGTCATTTATTTTATGAGCTATAAATAAAGTTTATGTAGAAATCAGGAGCTCCACTACAAAAAAAGTTAAATAACTCATAAATAATGATTGGACTGCTCTGCTAGACAGGAAGGAAGTCACTAAAGCCAAAAGACTACCAGGAATAAAGCTTCTGCTTGAGTTATAAATGTTACTATATAGTTTTAGAAATAAGGTGTGTTTTCTTTTTACATAATTCAGTATCCCATGAATAATGGAGGCTTAGGATGATCTTACAGTGCATTATATAACTCAGTGGTGGATAGATTGCAGGGAGCAGTTAAAAGTGACATTGGAAAATGAGAATAGGGCTGAATAGTTGGTAACCTAGTAAAATGAAAAGTAGTATTATTATTGCATTCATTTGGAAAGCACCAAAATATTCTACAATGCTGTGCATAGGAGTACATAGATGACATGCAAAGCCAATACAGTAGCTAACAGGGGGCCTGCCTGCAAGGGCTTACAATCTAAAGGTAGTGAGGATAAGGGAGACATAGGGGGAAACGTTATAGGCTTCTCTAGTGCAAAAAAACCTGCACAAAGAGGCTTGTGAATGTTAGTAACCGTGTTTGCGTCCTTTTTGACTGATTAAAGACCTCAACAACTTCATCGCAAAGTTTGCGAACAAATAGTTTTTGTGAACGTTCGCAGTGTATATAATAAATTTCGCAATCGCAAAGCCTTCTTTGCACCAGCATATTTAACAAAGCAAGTGTTTTAGCACTAATCCTTTGCTTAGCAAAAATGCAAAATGTAATATTTGCCAGCAACTGATTTTACATTGCGAGCAGTGCTAAACATTCACAAAGATGCCATTTTTAATAACGTCTGCGAATTAAATTCCCCCCATAAAGTATAAAGGTACACAGCTGCATGGGGACATTAATGGGGGGGGGGGATATTAGATTCATCGCTATAAACTACCCAGTCACAAAATAGTTTTGGCTAGTTTACTAAAGAAAGAAAAAGTCTGATTGGTTGCTACTAGCAGGACTGCCATCAGACATCGCAAGGCCCCATACGACAAAATTTCCTGGGCCCCCTGGGCTGCACCCACCTCAAGCCCCACCTACAGGTCCGCCCTCCCCACCCCACAGGTCCGCCCCCCACCACACAGTAAAGAAACAAAAAAAATATTGGTGGCTAAGGTTCCCACATGTTAATAAAAAATAAAAAAAATATTGGTCAGGGCCCCCCATAAAAAAAACATTTGTGGCCAGGGCCCCCCCCATTAAAAAATATTGGTGGCTAGGACCCCACATGAGAAAAAAAAAATTGGTGGCCAGGGCCCCCCCCCCCACATTATGAGAAAATTGGTGGCCAGGGCCCCTTAAACGTCCATGCATTCCCGAAGCCAGCAGCTCTCAGAAAGATGGGGGCCCAGGTAATCAAGTAAGTGTGGCGTGGCAGGGCCCCCCTTACCCTCGGGGCCCCCTACAATTCTCCCCACTGCCCCCCCTGATGGCTGCCCTGGCTACTAGCAACTGCATTTGTGCAATTTAGCACCTATGTATGTTCATAAATCAGACCCACAATGTACTTCAAACAGTGCTTTAACAGCTGCAAATGGCCACCAAGAATTAATACAAACCTTTTTTCTCTTTGCTCATAAAAATTACCTAGAAAATGTTCACAATTTCTTTTGGCTGATAAAACTTAAAAAAACTATATTAATGGAATGGCCTTTATCTGGAAACTCCTATTAGTTTCAGTTTTCTTGTGATTAGCTAGGCATCAGTCGTGTTTCGAATTTCTTCCTGCTTAAAGCTCAAGCATGACACGGCGACTCCTCAATTTACCTTTCGCTTTGAGCCATTGTACCCCATTGTTACACACCTTAATGAAACACCAGGAGACAGGAATGGGGTAAAATGGCCAGAGCATTTATTCACATGTTATCAAATGAACTGGACCTTGTCAGCCTCGCCCTAAGGCAATATTCTAAAGGCTACATTTCATAAGAGATAGCTACTATACTCTGCCGTTCCTAACTTGAGATCAGGACTATGCCTTTATATCCACCACTGAGTATTAGGCTGCATCTACCTACAGAGAGGATGTACCCAACCCTGCTACCAGCAAAGTTGCATCTCCCACCATGAGAGAAGTTCAGCAGCCCTGCTGTCAGCCCTGAATCTGCAGTGTCTCGATGATAGGAACAAGCACAAGCAGTAGTAGCGTCTGTATCAGTTAACCCACCTTGCAGTCACAGGTGAGAACCTCCTTTTTCCCTCTCTTAAAATTTCCTGTAGAGTAATCTGGCAAGTTCTTACCGCTGCTGTGACAAATAAAACTTGAAATACATTATCATAAATCCACTGATTTGGTCCAAAGGAAGGCAAAAAACCCAGCCTGAAGCCAGAGCCAATTATGCCTCAAGAGGGAAATTATTCCTTCTTGACCCCCAATGGCGATGGAAAACATTCCCAGGATCAAGCATTTAACATGAATAATACCATGCAGGCTCTCATGTTTATACTGTATAACTGTATTGTAACCACTATATAACACTAAAAAATCCACATTCGGTTATTAATATATGATATGAGAACATAAAGAAGAGAAACTCCTGACATTTCACAAAATATGTAAAATAAGGGAAGAGTGGGTTGGGTGTTTCTACCTGCACAGAAGATAAGGAAGTGAACTGCTTCTTCCCCTGACATCACATCTCTTTCCCCTGCCTTAACTCATTGATTCTCACCCAATCACAGCTGCATCTGATTCTGCCAATCTCTAAACATAAAACAGTGTAATTTGGCTGCTGGTCATTCAGATCCCTTGGCATGCAGCCCCTGCGTTTATAGCTCCAGGGCTTTCCCGGAACAAGGCATTATTTGCAAAATAAATATAACAATACATAACTGTAAATGTGTTTTTTGCCACCTAGGAAAATTACTCTTGTGGCAGGTTTCCGATGAAGAAAAGGACAAAAGGCAATAAGCAAATTGTTAGGCTCAAGTGAAAATAAAAAAAAAGAGAAAATAAATCAAGCACAAATAAAGATGTTATTAAATTAAGATAAATATAACCCTTATAGTCTGCCTGTTCTACAATACTTATTTAAGCATAGATATAAGGATTCATTTATATGAGCTAATGCAGTGTGCAAATTGTAGTTTTGGCCACAAGTCACCATATTTTTACACACAATATAATGTGTGCAACCTTAATGTGATGTTTTGCCTGACGCAATGGAGACCAATGCATTAAATCTTGCACATGTGCAAAGACACAAACATTAAAGGAAAACTATACCCCCCCAAACAATGTAGGTCTCTATTAAAAGATACTGAGTAAAACAGCTCATGTGTAAAACCCTGCTTCATGTAAACAAACCATTATCATAATAATATACTTTTTTAGTAGTATGTGCCATTGGGTAATCATAAATAGAAAATTGCCATTTTAAAAAATAAGGGCCGCCCCCTGAGATCGTACTATTCACTGTGCACACATACAAACCACATGTAAGGTCACATGAGCCAATTAATAGACATTCTGCCTTTTGCTTCCTCACTTCTTCCTGTTACAGTTAGTGTTATAGTATTTCTGGTCAGGTGATCTCTGAGGCAGCACAGATAGAGTCACGAAATGTTGGTTCAAGGCAAAAGATGTAAAAGGGCAATATTTATGTAAATATATATTCCAGTTTGGTAAGATTCTTTAATATGTCATTCAATTTGATATAAACTATCTGTTGCTTATGTATTCATTTTGGGGGTATAGTTTTCCTTTAACACTAAGTATTAAAATAATGTTTGTGCCAGGGTTGGACTGGTGCATTGGCGGCCCACCAGGACTGCAAAGGGAAGGGCCTTCCTGGCAGTCACCAGGGGCCCCCTACCGACATCCAAACTCCCACAAACATGTGAAAGACGCACTGTGTGCATGCACTGATGCCAACGGATGCCGATGGGTGAGCTAATTGGGGAGCAGGTCTGGGCTGGTGAGGTTCCCATATGGGCTGTGGCCCATTGGATTTTTTCCCGCCTGTACAATCTGACTCTAGTCTGTGCCAATTATTTAGGTGCAAGTACTCTGCATTTAATTAACACTGGCCACTGTGGGAATCCTGGGTGCATTGGAGCACTTCATACCAGACAGCACAAGTGAAGGAGTGACTTCAGACTCAAGTAATTTAAATTAATGACTCTAATCTAATTCACAAGACTGCAGCTGTGGTTGCACTGAGCCCTATATTCACTGCCTTATTGTACTGATTCGGATTTTAGACACAAGGGCAAAATAAATGGTTCACATGACTACTGAACCATAGTCCATTAATAAACACATACCTAGTGGGAGTCATCTGCCAATCAGTTTTTCTGTTTCTGGGTGATCAACTCATAGCAGCAGTTATTGGACTGTATACACTGATTCATTAGTGTCCCCTTTACAGCAAACCATGTTGGTAATATGGCTGAATTTCCTGCATTAAAATGCTAGAAGTATGTGATGTCATGAGCTAGAAAACCCAAAAGGTGATTCAGGGTGTATTTTTGGTTATAGAATTCTTTTAAATGAAAATCTTTTGTTGTGACACAGACATACACTTATATTATTAGCATGATCCTCTTCCACTGACACATTTGGAGACAATGAATTTAATGAATGGAAATCTGACATGTCCTCGCTGGGGAATTCTAGGCCAGCACTGCCACTTCCAGGATGCTGCTCGATCTCCTCTCATGCTCTTTTTCTATATCCTTTTCAGAGATGTAAACTCACAAATAACAGGATACTGCTCAGCTCTATTTTAGATCTTAGGGAAATGTTACCGTTGTTTATGAAGAAAAAAAGTCTCTTCCTTTGTTAAGAAGTAAATCTTCTGATGACAATCCTCCTTCCCTTGGAACTATGTTTGGTTTATGTAATAAAAGGAGCAAAGTTTCCTCCATATCTTAGTAAACAGACACTGGGTGAAGCGTGACTTTAAGTAGGATAGATGCTCCCATACCATTTCAAAATATATTGTAACTTGAGATGCATTCTAAATAATCCTAGGTCCATGGTGAATACTTCTACTGATATAGAAACCGCACATTAGAAGACCAGACTCACGGAGTTTATAACAGTAACAACAAAAATAAAAGAATTTTAAAGTAATTAAAATATAAGGTACTATTTCCCTGGACTGGTAAAACTGGTGTGTTTGCTTCAGAAACGCTACTATAGTTAATGCAATTAAACTGCTGTGTTAATTAGCAGATCAACTCTATAGAATACAATGGGTTTAGCGTGCACACAGGAATCTAAAGGTGGCCATAGACATGCAGATTTACTTTCGCATCGGACGAATGATCATTCGGTGCCATCTCCCGACCTGCCACTAACCATTCAGATCAAATAAAGTAGTTAAAGAACAGATCAGACGATGTTCTGCCCCTGACAGCAAGATAGGTCCGACAAAAGCTGCTGACAGTCTCCCACCGATATCGTCACATCGGCAACACATGCAGAGATATTATCGGTAGCCGTCAGAAATTTTCTAACCTGTCCAATCGTCTGAACGACCAATCGCCATGGCACGAAAAATGTCGGGACACTCCACACACGGCCCGAAAATCGTACGAATCAAAGAAAAAAATCTTTGCATCTATGTCCAGTTTGAATCCATTGTGTTCTACAGAGTTTATCTGCAGAGTTTATCTGCTATCTAGAGCCGGGCCTAGGCAACCTGGCTGGCCACGGTGACGGCTGATATAGCGATCGATTGCACATGTGCGAAACCGCATGCGCGAAACTGCTCTCGTGCGAGCATGCACGGAAGCGTATTTACTCACAGAAATTGCAGCAGCGACCAGGGAGAGACCGGACCGGACATGGGGTAGGCGACAGAGCAGGAACGTGCCTGGCGCCCCCCTAGCCTTGCGCCCTAGGCTTGTGCCTACTCTGCCTACCCCTAGTTCCGGCCTGCTGCTATCTAACCTGTGCCTTTTCTCCTTTTTTCAGGCTGAATAGCTGGCCCCATGGATACCCACCAGAAAATTTATATAAACTATAGTAGCATTTTTGAAGCAAACACACCAATTTTACCAGTGAAGGGCAACATTACATTATATTACTTTAAAATACTTTCATTATTTTGGTGTTTCTGTTTCTTTAAAAATGAAAATTTTCTATAGGAATAACAATATAATGCAGTGTTGCTCGGCACTGGTAAAACTGGTGTGTTTGCTTCAGAAACACTACTATAGTTTATATAAACAAGCTGCTGTGTAGCCATACGGCAGCCATTAAAGTACAATATTCACAGTAGATAACAGATACGCTAAGTTGTACACCATTGTAAACTACTTATCTGTTATCTACTATGTAACCTTTGCCTTTTGCAGCTTTGAATAGCTGCCCCCATGGCTACACAGCAGCTTGTTTATATAAACTATAGTAGCATTTCTGAAGCAAACACACCAGTTTTACCAGTGCAGCACAAAAGTACATTATATTTTTATTATTTTAATAAACTTTTATTTTCTGGTGTTACTGTTTTTATAATGCACTCAAATAACCTTATGAAAAAACAAAGCATTAAATAATAATTTAATGCAAATTAAAGACATCATACTCTACCCTACGGCTAGACCATGTATCAATATCACACGGTGTAAAAAGCTCAGATCAGAATGCTATGCTGCCGCACACTCATAATTTCTTTCAAGACACTGATTAATCCTATATGTATTTTATAAATAAAATGTTGCCCCACTTTTTCATTCACACCTGGGGAAGTGTACCCCCTTTTGAACATATGTGCAATGAATATGGCATATGATGAACATATAAAGTATTTTGCCTATTGTTTTAAAGACAGACAATCTTTAGTTTATTTTATGGTTTAAAAACCATAGAGTTTCTTAGGTTTTGCCTAATACGTTTATTATGTTTAGAATAAGCCATTTTTACTGAGCTCGTAGCCCCTTTGAATACTATGGGGTATGAAGACTAATGCTGGCCATACACATAGAGAGCCGCTCATTTGGAGATTTCACCAAACAATCGGATCTGTCTCCGAGATGTCCACATTGAAGTGGGCGAAATCGTGCTGATCCGATCGATCCGATCGCTAAAAAGTCACAGTACAAAGTCCATATTGTTATATTTGAACTGATGAAAAAGCACTGAAAGTTCATGTAAGTTGGCAGCACCCTATTAATATTAGGGTTTATAATGAAAATCTGATAGGCTTTACATAATCAAAGTTGAGATGGGCCACTAGTGCAATGCCCCCAAGTCAGCAGACAGCAAGCAGACTAAAAATGGGTCCATATGTATTTGTACTCATGGAGGAGATCCTAGATAGTGGCCAAACCCTGAACTCAGAAAATTAGGTCTTGACCTAGTTATGTGTGTTCAATGTTCATCCATGAATTGGCACCTTTGACATTAGCTAGCCAGAGGGCATATAGTACAGAGGCCAAAAAGTAAAGGAGAAGCTATGCTAAGCCTTTCAAAAATCACCACTTCAGCATTTGGTAAATCTTTATAATTCATTTAGTAGCAGCATTTTCTAAGCTTTAATGTCCGCATATCTCCTGACAATGTTTGTAGAAAGTGGAAATTGCAACCGTACCTACTACAATGAATAAGGAGGTGAGGAACTTAGATTCTGAAAAAGAAATTACATTTCATCTTTTTGAATACGGCTGGTGACAGCGTCAGGCCTTAAAATGATATTACACTGTTTTACACTTGAGTGGAGGGACTGTGAGCGGCACAACAAAACTCCTGATTCGGCAGGTTTGAATCCATGGATACATGTTACAGGCTGCTCTAGTAATGAATGTGTTGATTTTGCATTCTTTTCCAGTACAGAGAAACAGCCGCACAGCATGCATGGAAAAGCCCTCAGGTCATTCTACTAAAGGCTACTCTTTGCACAAGGAATAATATTTTTTTCATTCGCACTCTGTCGCTGTCACTGTTTTATTCATCTTCTATTATAGTAATGGATTATTATGCCAAGCCTTGTCTACACTACCTGCTTACCCATTATTATCACCATCATACCTTATCATTAGGTATACAGTACTTGAACAGTAATTGAACACAATAGACCTTGAAACTCTTATAAGAGTCATGTTTTCCTCTTTATTTTATTTTCTGTATGTTGTTATTCAAAATATTCAAGATTTCCAGTTGGTTTCCCTTTTTAAAGACTGTAAAGTAAGGGTGTAGCTTGCAAGCATAGTACGCTCCTTTTCAGTTGATTAGTATGGCCACATATGGGTGAGAGCTACCATGCTGCTTTCCTTTGATTTCTCCATATGCTGGTCACGTGAGCATTTCAGATATACTAATAAAGAACCTATTATTCAGAAAGCCATTTATCAAGTTATAAAACATGGGGATATATGAAGATATTTTCAATAGTATTCTATTTAAAAAGAAATCTAGGATAAGCAAACCAACCCTCACTGTCAGGTTCCAATTTGTTAGGCACCCTCCAAATAATATAATTAATTGTTCCCTAAGGCTTGTGCTCTTCTTTTGTTAACAAGAAATCATCTCGGGGTACTTTTACTCTATGCATAAATAGGAAATCATTTTAGTCTTTGTGCTATATTCAGGGAGGACAAAGAGTCACTCCCAAGGGCACTGGCATCATATTCAAGAGGGAAAAGTACAAAAAAAGTACAAAAACCATGGTGCCTTCCCTTTTATAAACAAGCCAGAAACCATATGCAGTTATATTTAAATCTCAGCTGCAGACAAACTTGATCTTATTTACAACGCCATGTATAAAACAAACAGCTTCTTCATCTCATTTCACCCATGTTTTTTTATTCCATCACGTTAGATCAATATTATCTAGCAGGAAGCCATACAGTATGTAGTGGGTCGACGCAAAATATATTTGTTTTTTCTTAGCTTCATTATCAATAGAACCTGACACTCAAATCTGTTCCTGATGAAAAATGAGTGGAAAGCTAACAAGTATATAGTAGAATTTACTGAACACCCAATATATATCAAACCACTGAAGGCACAATCATGGGGGTACAGAAGGTGCCCTTAGAACTGGGCCCAATTCTTCCTGGGGCAATGAAAACCCTACTTTTCTGTCATTTATTACGTGGTTGAAGTGGAGTAAAGAGAGCTCACATTTATCAGCAAAATCTTTATATCTGTATAGGGATAATCTGCTAGAATTTGCAGCAGATTGGAGCTCAATAAATAGACTGCTGCACCACTTGGAATATTTAAAGTGAGGTGTCTAGGTAGAGGAGGCTCAAGAGGGGGATTAAGTCATAGCTAATGGTGGTTATTATCAAGATCCAAATGTAGGCCCTGGCATTTCAGTAACACAGAGGCACAAACAGCTGCCCACAGGCACAATAAATAGTGACTGTCTATGGCATCTTAAAGCAGCCCCTCTTCGATTTGCCAGAATCCCCAGTCTGGGCATGGCTATTTAAACACACACACAAAAGGGGAAAGTTTCTCATCTCTCAACATTTTAAGGCTACATTCATCTATTATCATTGCCTGCAGAGAGAAGTTCCTGGAAAACCAGATTGCTTTCTGGCTGAGAGTTTAACACCTCTTAACTTAGAACAACATAATATCTCCGGTATTTGGCTTTCTGTGCCTCCCCACCTTCCCCTTATGCTGAATGCAGCCACAGCTGTATCCATGGAGGGGGCTGCAGGTTTTTTGCTCCGAAACGCTATCTGTGCAACTTTTTTTTGCACTTTGCACCCTGTCTTCCACATCATACTGACATCACACAACCTGACCTATGGCATTGTCTTCACCAAAAGTGAACGTTTACAAACATTACACTCACACATATACCAGTCTGCAAAACATTTAGGAAAGAGTCACAGGGGCAAATTCACTAAGATTCGTAGTTGCGCCAGGTGTAACTTCGCCGCACTTCGCCAGGCTTAGTTTCGCTAGCGCTCCGCAAATTCACTAAAATCCGAAGTTGTGCTCAGGGGTAGCGTAAGGTTGCGAAGTTGCGCTAGCGTTGATTCGCTAAGCGAAGCGAAGCGAAGTTAAGCTAGCGATCGTTAATTTGCATAACAAATTCAAATTTGGAATGGAGGAATATGTAGCAGCACTACAAATGCCTGGGAAATCTTCAAAACATCAAATACAATTTTTATTTTGCCCTACACATGTGCCCACTGTATAGTAAAGTTGCCATGAGTTAGGAAATGTAGGGGGGAAGGAGGGGAGCCCCAAAAATTTTTTCGATCTTTTTCAGCCTATCACCCATAATTTAGAAAAAACGCCAGCGTTTTTTGGGATTTAGAAAAAATGTGAACTTTTTTTGAAGCAATCCCTATCTACTCTATTGCGCCTCGCCTGGTCTGAGGTGGCGAAGGAAGTCTAGCGTAAAAGGTAGCATTCAGTACAATGCGTGCGCTAGTGAATTTGCGTAGTTACGTCCGTTGCGCAAATTCGCCAGGCGTAAGGGTGCGAAGTAACACTAGGGAATGTACGCCAGCGTTCGTTAGTGAATTTGCGAAGTAACGAAAATGACCAACGCTAGCGAATTGACGCTAGTGTTAGGCGCTTCAGCGCTTAGTGAATTTGCCCCACAGTGTGAAATTTTACAAAGTAGTGTGCAACCTTTATTTGCCACTAACCTGTTCCTCTCAGGGGAAGTGCAATGTTCCAATAAGTCAGCTGGGGAGTTATGGGTGGTAAATGATATCTGTATTCTCTAATATACAGCAACTATTTCAGGCTGCATGTTATATTGTTGTGCTGCAGTGTTATTTAGAGAATGTTAGTAATCAACATTCTTGTGTTTCTGTGTTGTAACTTGCACTACTGGAGCTTTCTTGGGAAATTGTTTGCACATGTATAAAGATCGTGAGTATATCTTTCAAATTAGTTGATTGTTTTACTAATAGAATAAACTTTGCCCTGGGCTGGGGTTTGTTTTTTTTATGTTGCAGTAGAAGTAAAGCACTCTGAGCAATAGCAAAATGTATTTTGCCCATATTGTCAATTAATAGCCCAGACATTACTTTAAAAGGAGAATAGGGTCTTTCAGTGTTGACATAGCAATTATGGAATACCCCACCATCCTCATTCTGGCTCAAGGGTAGGCGGTTTGGTGCAGCAAACACAGAAGCAATACTTTGGGGCTGATTTACTAAAGGGCGAAGTGGCTAACGCTAGCGTCAATTTGCTAGCATTACCACCTGCAGGGATATTTACTAACGGGTGCAGGCGACAATTCGCTAACAAAAGAGACAGGTGCTAGTTATTCTCACTCTATCGCCAGGTGACAATTCGTTCTGACGAATGGACGTTACTCCGAAAATTCAGTAAAATGCGTATTTTACTGAACGTTACCTCTTTCGCCAGACTTGCCTTTTTCCAGCTCAGACCAGGCGAAGTGCAATGGAGTGCATAGATCTTCCTCAGTCTTTTGTCACTTACATCATATTCTGTGAGTGGAAAATGCATCAAAGTTCAAAAAATGCTGTTGTCTTTTCCTTATTTCAGAGTTATTGGCTGCAAAAGTCCTTAAAATATTTATTTTTGTAACCGGTTTTCTCCATACATTTGGAATATTAACTTTACTGTGGGCTCATGTGTAGGGCATTATAACAACTCTCTTGTCTTTATTAAGGTTCCCTGGACATGCGTTTTAAAAAGTGTAATTTGTAAGTATGTGCACCAACATTTAACATAAAGACATCCATACAACTTTAAATTTCCCACCCTATGCAAATTGACCTGAGCGTAAGATCCCTAGCAAAGTTTTGCTAGGCAGAAATGAACGCTAGCGTATCTTCATTATCAAATGCTCGCATTGCCGAAGTAACGCTAGTGAAAAGTCGCCAGTGTTCAGCGCCCACGATGGAACTCTGCATTTTAGTGAATTAGCGTAGTCTGATCGAATTTTCACCTGTTGAAGTGTTGCGCTCGGTGCGAAGTGGACGCTGGAGAATTTTCGCTGGTTAGTAGGCAACTTTGTAAAAACAAATTGCCACATATGTTTTCCTACTGGCACTTTACATTATTGCCAGTAGAAAGCATGTCAAAGAGACTATTAGCCAAAGGTAGCAAAGATATATCACAGGTGACTAATCTCATCATGTGCCAGTACCCTTAAGTACCTTTTTATAATGCTGTGTAAAACATTGGAAAAAAACATCATGTTTCCCATAACAACCAGATCTTTGCTTTAGTTTTCTAAATTGTAGGTCACTATTAAAATCTAAATGCTGATTGGTTGCTATGGGAACATCACTGGTGATGTTTTTTTTCCGATATTCTACACAGCATGATAAATAATAAAAATGATAACTAATGATAAATGTTTGCTTTCACTTGAACTAAGGGCCCTAGCCCAGCCCAAACACAGGCCCACGTCAGTTATTTCTCTTTCGCCATGTTTTTCAGTTAGCAATACAAATTAAGGGAATTGTTCGCCTTTAAATTAACTGTTAGTATGACGTAGAGAGAGCGATATTCTGAGTCAATTTGCAATTGCAATTAATTTTTGATTATTTGTGTTTTTTCAGTTATTTAGCTTTTTATTAACCAGCTCTGCAGTTTAGGATTTCAGCAATCTGGTTTCCATGGTCCAAAATACCCTACTAACCATGCATTAATTTCAGTGAGAGACTGGAATATGAATAGGAGACACAGACAAGTCTCTCATCTGTAGCAATAACAATACATTTGTACCCTTACAGAGCATTTGTTTTTAAATGGGGTCAGTGATCCCAATTTGAAAATTAGAAAGAGTCAGAAGAAGAAGGCAAAACATTTAGAAACTATAAAAAAATAATGACGGCCAATTGAAAAGTTTCTTAGAATAGACCCTGCTACAACATACTAAAAGTTAATTAAAGGGTGGTCTGCCAGTGAAAAATCTTCTCCTTGTGAGTAAACTTCGGACGACTTCGGAAAACTAAGCGCTACATATGCCACCCACGCCAGTGATTCACATTCTTGCCCCCGAGAAGGCATTTCGGGAGATTAGTCGTCCACAGTAGAGAAGATTTGTCACTAGGAGACTAATCTCCCTGTGTGCCACCACCCTAAAGGTGAATTGGCCCTTTAGGGTGGTGGCAGATGGGGAGATTAGTCGCCCAGTGACAAATATTCTATAATGCGGGCGATTAATCTCCCGAAACGCCTTCCTGCCGGCAAGAATGTAAGTAGCCGGCGGGGTGGCATACTCATCGCTTTGGGATTCCGAAATTTCCTCGTGAGTAAACTTCGGACGACTTAGGAAAACTAAGCGCTACATATGCCACCCCGCCAGTGATTCACATTCTTGCCGACGGGAAGGCATTTAGGGAGATTAGTCGTCCACAGTAGAGAAGATTTGTCACTAGGCAACTAATCTCCCCATTTGCCACCACTCTTAAGGTAGAAATCCCCTGCCGTCCACCAAACCTAAACTCATGCATCAGATTCTGTGGCTCATCATTTCATAAATGGCACATCACCACTGCTTACTGCTTCAGAGTTCATTGGATGTGACCTTTAATGATTACGGCACACCTGACAAACAATCAAAATGCCGCTAGCCACCCTAAATCCCTGCCGCTCACTTGAATAGGAAGGGCTTGGGGAAATTATGGCAAATGAGTATGAGTATGAGTAAATTTTCAGTGAAAACCTGTGGGAGCTAAGTGACCCATAGAAGATCAAAATGCTGCATGTGCCAAAGGCCTAAGACAAAAATAAAGCAGATTCCCTGTGTTAAATACAGTGCATTTTCTTTTGTTCAGCAGTGCAAGTCAGAGGGCTAGCCATATGCTGCACATTCCTGTCACCAACATGTTTGGAAGCAAGAAATTCTGGTTTATCCTCCTAGATTAGCTCCTGGCCTAAAGAAAGCAACCTACTCTTTCAGCGCTCAGTGACTCACACAACATGGAATGAGAACGTTTGGTGAGATCTGCTGCAAAGCAAACTGTATTTGCATAACCTAGTGCTGTGTTTTCTGTAATTATTTATTAATGGTGGAGGCAGGGTCAGCCGACAATTAGAATTGCTATGCTCACCGAGTTTTCCTTTTCTGCTCTTTCAGACAGTAAAAGGAAGGAGTTAAAAGGAATGAGTTATAATTCCATTTTTATACAATCTTTAACCCTCTCCATGCCATGGGTCTTTGATCTTGCCATGACACATGTTTACTGGCATAACCAGCCCCTTCTAGTGGTGTCTAGTCCCATTAACTTGGGCATTAAACATGCAAAGTACTTTAACCTTTCAGGACAGGGCATATTTTTAGTATTTTACCCCCATGGCCTCTTCTGATTTGAATAAACTGTAGTTTTTGGGGGTTATAATTCAAATCTCTTCGATCCAGACATGAGGTATATTTATCAAAGAGTGAAGTTAGAGATTGCCACAGTCCGCTAGAGTGAAATTCCGCCACTCTCCATTCATTTCTATGGGTTTTTTAAAGGCGTATTTATCAAAGGATGAACTTTCACTTTCACCTATTGATAAATACTCTTTTAAAAATCCCATAGAAATGAATGGAGAGTGGCGGACTGTGGCAATCTCTAACTTCACTCTTTGAAAAATATACCCCAAAATGCAGCCAGGATGGCAGCCATGAAGTATATGTGCTCTGTAACTTAAGGGTGAAGACACATGGAGCTACTTAGTAGCAGCTACTTGTCACGGCTATAAAATGCCAGAAAATACCATGCCATAGACAATACTGAGTATTTCCTCTGCCAAAACATACGTAGAGATAGTTATCAGTAAATTATCAGTGTTGTCTATTTTTGTAGCCGTGACAAATATCTGCTACGAGTAGTTCTGTGTGTCTTCTCTCTAACACAAGGCTTTGTAAACTTGTCTTCTAAAAGTGGTCGTTATTTACACAGGTGTTTCCACTAATTTCAGCATTAAAGAGAAACAAAAGGCAGAATTACCGGGTGGTACCAAGTACTAGGAACCCCCCATGATTAAATTTTTTACATCCCACCCCTGCCCAGTGCTCTTCTTCCTGAAAAAATGTACCAGCTAGTGATACTTTATTACAGGCATCCCCTGCATTCTCCTTTAATTCTGGCAAGATTGTTTGTGCCCATTGACATCCACTCCATACTTTGGGTGCTATTTGTCCCCAGTACATTTTATGTACAAAAATATCCCCAGTATAGAATGAATGTCTTTTAGGGTACACATGTAATGGTGGCCATAAACACTGGTAAAAAAATATACAAAAGACAGTGTTAAGGTGGCCATACACGGATAGATCCGCTCGTTTGGCGATGTCGCCAAACGAGCGGATCTGCCTCCGATATGCCCACCTTGAGGTGGGCAATATCGGGATGATCCGATCGTGGGCCCTAGGGCCCAACGATCGGATCCTAGCGTTCACCAAACGGGCGGTCGGATCGCGGGACCGCATCAACGAACAGATGCGGCCGCGATCCGACGGGATTTTTAATCCCATCCGATCGAGATCTGGCCGACTTTCGGCCAGATCTCGATCGGGGAAGCCCGTCGGGGGCCCCCATACACGGGCCAATAAGCTGCCGACACGGTCTGTCGGCAGCTTTTATCGGCCCGTGTATGGCCACCTTTAGAGATCTTTCTGATATTATGGAGATGCAATATAACTGTAGAGAAAACAAACTAATATTTTATATAAATCATAATAAATTGGATTGCTTATAGAAATACTTATTTATGAAGGATCAAATACAAGGTACTATGTTATTATTACAGAGGGGGAAAAAAATCTATTTTAAAAATCTGAATTATTTGTTTAAAATGGAGTCTATGGAAGATGACCTTTCCTTAATTTGGGGCTTTCTGAAAAACAGATTTCCGGATAATGGATTCCAAATATGTATTATTGTTTCAAATTAGTATCAGTTATCTGAGGTTAAGGGCAGAACTACACGGCAGACTTACCTGCGTTTTCGGCGGATCCGATGCTGGGCGCCAGAACGGATGCGACGAGTTGGATGCAACAGGAACAAAGTAAAGTAATAGGAAGTCGGATAGTATCGCAGCTTTGCCGTATGTAGAGATTGAGCAGGCACGTCTAGGAACCAATCTTTCAGGCAGACTTTTCAGTTAAAAGGTATTTATTTATTGAAGAGCACTAGGACACAACCTAATGCATTTCGTATCAACAGGATACTTAATCATAGGCTGGTGTAGCAGCTTTGATCCGACGCGACACGACTGTCGGATGAAGACGCAGCTTGCAGCATTTTCATCTGACAGTCGTGTCGCATGAACATGTAAGTCTGCCGTGTAGTTCTGCCCTTACACTGGTATTTCATATCATATTTATACTGTACGTGGTTTCAATAGGGCAGGTTTTCACCAGGTGCTCTTGGTTCGGTAGGTGGGAGAATTATGAGAGTCAGCCATGCAGATACAACCAGTACTTGGAAGCAAGCCATTGTGACAGCTCTAGGAACCATATGCAGATGCTTGCAAAAGTGGTTCTTTTCCACAGCAGCCATCCTAACAAATTGCTTGTGGTTTCATAAGGACAATTATAAAGTGACAATGGACTCCACTTTCCCATTTACTACACAAAGCCACCTTCAACCAGCAAATATCTGCAGCCTAAGCAATAGAGAGAAATCAGAATATGTCGAATAATGTTAGCAGCACAAAGGATAATGAAATACTGTATATGGAGTTTTCTCCTTAGAGGTGTTTTAACTACACTAGCCTAGCTTTCCCTCTGTTATATCTGTATCATCCATACACTTTCAGACACACAAACAGACACACAAATGTAAAAACAGGCAAATCGTGATATTTAATTTTGGTCGGTCTAGTTAATTTCCTTCCACTCAAACTGAGACAACAGAATATGCCCTGGAGGCAAAGAGATTGTCATCTAGTGATGCCACAGTGAGAGGCCTTATTAGCACTGACACACCTGCAGGAGGATAGAGACAGAGACTGAACCAAAGAGAAGGGAACACAGTCATTTCCCAATTGCTTGAGCCTGGAGAGAGAATGAGCAGTACTTACTGGGATGTCTGCTGATTATTAGTTCTGCCTACCTGTATATATGTAGCTCTATATAGCTTTAGGGAAGTGCACACTGCAATACACAGAGCACTACTGAAAACCCTGTCTAAACTGCAACAGTGCAGAAGTACACAATTTAGGTGGATGTTTTTGACTATACCAGGGTAATAAAACATAGATTCTGCAATTAGCAGTATAAATTCTGTTATTGCTAACAGTGACTTGGCTCATTTATCAGCACTGGGCAAAATTTGCACTTGTGCAGTAACTCACATTGACCAATCAGTGATAAGCTTTACTCGAATGCTAGAACATCTAATTGGTTGCCATGTGTTACTGCTCAGCTGCACATTTTCCCAGAGTTGATAAACGATGGGGAGGGGTTATGCTTGGAGACAGAGCAAATTTGCCTGGCAACTCCTTGCTTGATTGCTTTTCATAGGAAAAGTGCTAACGCATAAAACCCATATATAGGTATGGGACCTGTTATCCAGAATTCTCAGGGCATGAGGTTTTCTGGATAAGGGATGCTTCCATAATTTGGATCTCCATACCTTAAGTCTACTTAAAAATTGTTTAAATAATAAATAAACCCAATAGGCTTGGTTTGCCCCAGTGAGGATGAATTATATATTAGTTGGGATCCAGTACAATGTACTGTTTTATCATTACAGAGAAAAATGTGGATAAAAAAAGAGTCTAAAGGAGATGGCCTTCCTCTAATTTGGAGCTTTCTGGATAACAGATTTTTGGATAATGGATCCCTTACCCATACGAGTCCCATATGCCATATAGCTAGACACTTCTTGAAAAAATGTATATCTAGCTCTATGTAAGTTGCAAGCATTATTAAATTGAAGACAGCCTAGAATCTGGTGGAAAAAGGGGACAGTTTGGGATAGACCAAGGAGCTACTGGGTAGATGGACCAGCAGCAGCACATGTTCAGGATCAGGAGCATGGCCAGAAAAGTTGGTTTGTCTGGTGATCTTACGTCTTGGCAAAATCCACTTATATGTCACAGAATAAGAAGAAACTTAAAGTAGCCCTCTGTAGTGATCTGTAAATAGTTACACACCTATAAGAAGAGTAAATAATTGTTTTGCTTGATCAAATATAACAGCAGCAGCAAATATTGGCACCTTATACATAAATTATAGTAACAGGTAAGAAAAAAAGTCAACTATAAAATAAAACAAAATCATAAAGTCATTATTTCCCATTAATCATTTTTAATTATGTTCAGTAGCATATGTCATCAACATAAAGCCATTGTTCTGAATCACACAGCCAAGACCCAGGATATGACTGGCAGCTTTCAAGAAGATTGTTTAGCCCAAAACATCCAGTTTTTATTACTTTTAGTTTTCCAGCAGAGATAACAAACTACTACAGTGAATCACCCACTATAAACATTGTTGACTGTGGAACGAATTATTAAATCAATCCTATGAATCACAGGGAGCAGTGCTCTATCATGGAAAGCTCAGGGCCGCACCTGTTTGACCTGTTCCAGGAAATATCTGTACAGTAGTGCTGGTATACGTCACAAGATGTAAACTAAAGGTTTAGTCACGCTGATTAGAAGATTATAATATAGACAGTGTTATATGGGAACATTAACGGTGTTAAAAGTAAAACAAAAAATACACAAGGTACCACTGTATAAGGTAGCATAGGAAGCTAAATTCTAGAGGTTTTGGTTCAGAGTTTAAACTTCTACTCATCATACCAAGAGTCTAAAGGTCAGCTTTGATATAAAGAGGTATGAAATCTCTGGAAACCTGATATTCAAAAAGCTCTAAATTATGAGAAGGCTTTCTTCCATGGAGTCCATTAAAAAATAATTTATAATAATAAAACAGTACCTTGTACTTGATGGTAAATAAGCTGTATGAATCCATCCAATCCAGAAATAACAATCTTACTTGGTTTATCTCATGTTTAAATGATTTTTAGTAAATTTAAATTATGGAGATTAGTGATGAGCGAATCTGTTTTGTTGCATGTGTAACCCTTTCGACACCAATTTGTCCTTGTTCACTCCATGTGTGGCGCTTACCTGATGACACGGGACAAACCTGAGCCACTCCGCAGTGGTATTGGGAGAGTCTGGGTACCTGGTACTTACTAGCGCAGTGCCTCCACCTAGTGGGATTCAGGAATGCACCTACGGGTGGCCCCACTAGGAACAAAATAATAATGCCCACACAGTATTGGTTAAACTGAATAACTCTTAATCTAAAATAAATGGCCAACTAATACATGCAGCACTCCTAACCGGTGGCAATATGGCCTAACTAACTTGCTAGTGCAATCTGTCCACCTAACTAAAAAGGCAAAGTCCTTTAATGTCCTTTCAATAAACAGTGTCTGTTTACAGTGCCTCTTCAGATGCTTTACAGTTTGTCTACTACCAGCCCCTTTGGATGCTCAGATAGGAATCTCGTGCTTGTTGTTCCTCCAGTCTGAATTCCTTTCACACTCTCTGTCTTTCCAGGCACAGTATGTGGCTTCTCTGTGCCAGCCCGATCCAAATGAATGCCTTTGGTGGAGCCTTTCAGCTTTCTGGGCCCACCAGCAGCTCTCTGGTTTCTTTCTGTCCACCATGTGGTTCTCTGTGCCAGGCTGTTTTCTTTTGCCAGTATCTGCGACTTCCTCTTCCTGCCAGCCACTCACTAGCTGCTGTGTCACTTCCTGCTGCACTGAGATCACTGAACAGCTGGTTGCTAGGTAACAGCTTACAGCACCCAAACACAGCCTCTGTGCTTCACCTCTTACAGGGATAAGTGCAATGGTTTTGCACTGATTCCCTACACACATTTTTTTTCTTCTTTTAATCACACAACATAATTTTTGTCACAAATCTTGCTTTTGTCGAGCATTATAATTTTTGTGTTGCACAATATATTGCAAGGAAACTACATTATTTTTGTAAGATATTTGTAGGAGTCTATGTGTAACAACTACTTACCACGCTGGTGGTCCAGTGTGCCGTTGGGGACACCCGCCGCGCCTCTGGCAGGGACGCCTGCCGCGTAGTGTTGCCTCCTTGGTGGTTTGCGGTCCATTGCCTTAGGGCGCGCACGGCGCGCACTCCGCCTTATCCCTGCGCATTGACACTGGTGTAATTACGTCAGCGTGAAATGACGTGAAAATGTAATAATATTTAAAGGGACTTCGGCAATAGATCATTGCCTGTTATAGGTTTCTTATTCTAAGTTCCTGGGTGCGCTACCAATCTGGTTTTCTGTGTTCTGATAATCTGTTGTGACCCCTGCCTGCTACCGACGATTCTGATCTCTTGACCTTGCCTGGTATTCGACTCTTTCTTATCCGTATCCCTCTTGGTTTGACCCTTGCCTGCCTGACTCCGTTTGTACTCTGCCTGCCCCGACTCTTTCTTATCCATATCCCTCTTGGTTTGACCCTTGCCTGCCTGACTCCGTTTGTACTCTGCCTGCCAAATACCTTGCACTACCGTCGTGCTCCTTTGCTCATTCAGAACCCCTCACTTGGCACCTCTCTTAATAAGACCTGGCAGCATCCGATTAGCCGAGGGCTCCTCCCGAGGTGAAAGGCGGCTGTTAAAGGCGGAAGCAAGAGCTGAGAACAGGGTGCTTAGCATTGGTTCTGAATTTAGGGTGCCGACCGTGACACTATGGCTGTTTTTTGTCATGGCACCTTTTTTCTACATTGTTATAGGACCTCCTGTCCGTTTGACTACAACTGCTTTTTCAATAGAAAAAAAAGGCTCCCATGTTGCTAGTTTCTTACATCTGTGATTTTTTGGTAATGGTATCTACTACTACACTATGTTGCTGTTTAAGCAAAAACTATCATCTATAGTATATATTACAGGGATGGGATCCAGAAAGCTCAGAATTATAGAAAGGCCGTCTCCCATAGACTCCATTTTATCCAAATAATCCAATTTTTTTAAAAAGGATTTAAATTTTTCTCTGTGATAATAAAACAGTACCTTGTACTTTATCCAATCTTAGAAATAATTAATCCTTATTGGAAGCAAAATAAGCCTATTGGGTTTATTTAATGTTTACATGATTTTATAGTAGACTTAAGGTATGAAGATCCAAATTACGGAAAGATCCATTATCTGGAAAGCCCCAGGTCGCGAGGGTTCTGGATAACAGGTCCCATACTTGTACTAACACAGGCACAAATAGCTCTAATAATAAATATGGCCAACCACCATTCCAACAGATAATGCCTGGCTGATTTGTATCCTACATTAAAATGAATGAACCATATATTTATGTAAAGGAGCCCTATCAATGTGTAATTAATTTGAAATACTATGTAATGCAATGTTACATGACTGAAATTGAGAATAGTGATGGTTCTGTAAATAATCCAAACAACTTCAAGTTCTAAATAATTAAATGAAAACTCCAAACATAGCAACCAAATTTCCGCTAATTAAAGGAGTAAATCCTAAAAATCAATGTGACTAAAAATGCCATATTTTATATACTGCATCAGCCTAAAGTTTCAGCTTGTCAATAGCAGCAATGATTCAGGACTTAAAACTTGTCACAGGGGGTCACCATCTTGGAAAGTGTCTGACACTCACATGCTCAGTGGGCTCTGAGCAGCTGTTGAGAAGCTAAGCTTAGGGGTTGT
Source organism: Xenopus laevis (assembly GCF_017654675.1). Lineage (NCBI taxonomy): Eukaryota > Metazoa > Chordata > Amphibia > Anura > Pipidae > Xenopus > Xenopus laevis. The sequence continues at coordinate 104,836,101 of NC_054380.1, read as the reverse complement.
TGAAAATTATCAAGCAGAAAATGAGGTTGGCCTGTAATAAAAGCTGGTGCTACAGGGCTGATTATTAAATTGTGATGCTAGTTGCACTGGTTTCTGTGCTACCATGAAGTAATTACCTGTATTAATTACTAATTAGCCTTATATTGTAACATTTCTATTCTATGTGTACTGTATATTGTGAGTCAGTCCCTAAGCTCAGTAAGTGACAGCAGCACAGAGCATGTGCAGCGAATCTGCAGAAAAGAAGATGGGGAGCTACTGGGGCATCTTTAGAGACACCGATCTTCCCTGCAAATGGGCTGTGATTGCCTTGGGCTGGTTCAGAAGCCCAAAACTGGTCCCTTCTGAAAACAAATGCTCTGTAGGACTACACTATTCTCTAGTTGAATTACACTAAAATAAATTTAGATTCGGGGAGATTAGTTGCCCGGCGACAAATCTCCTCTTCTTCAGGGCAACTAATCTCTTCGAACTGCCTCCCCTGCCTTCCCTCGCATGTGTTCCTCCCCCACTTAATGCCACTCCAAGACCGGGTGCTCAGCCACCAGCGCCTCAGCTGTGCCTTAGTAAGATAGAGAAACAAACAGGCTGAACTCCGGATAAAATAAATAAGGAATTTATTCCAACATGAGATGGATCCACATCGCCTTACATGTTTCGGGAAGAGGTTCCCTTAATCCAGGGGTTCCCAACCTTTTTTTACCCGTGAGCCACATTCAAATGTAAATAGAGTTGGGAGCAACACAGGCATGAAAAAGTTCCTTGGGGTGCCAAATAAGGACTGTGATTGGCTATTTGATATCCCCTATGTGGACTGGCAGCCTAGAGAAGGCTCTGCTTGGCACTATATTTGGTTTTTATGCAATTAAAACTAACTTCCAAGCCTGGAATTCAAAAATAAGCACCTGGTTTGAGAGCACCATCCAAGGGTTGGAGAGCAACATGTTGCTCACCAGCTACTGGTTGGGGATCACTGCCTTTCTCATAGGCTCCAATAATTAATGCCTATGAATAAGGGAACTTCTTCTTTGCGTAAGGCGATGTGAATCCATCTCATGTTGGAATAAATTCCTTATTTATTTTATCTGGAGTGCCGCCTGTTTGTTTCTCTATCTTACTAAAGCCCATTTTATACCCAGAGTCTCATGTCAGGGTTTAATCAGGTTATAGTAGTGTTTCCAGGATACTATCGCCAGACTATAGGAGAAATTTTAGCTGATTTGTCACCACATTTTCAGGCTACTAGAAAATGTAATGCTCGTAGTACCCAAATATTGTGAGATTTGTTGGTGCCTGGACAACGGGAATCACCTGAAATGTGACACACCTGCACAACTGTTGTCTGGAAATGACTTTTTAGGAGATTATTGAGTGTGGCATGCCTAAGGCAAATCCAGTTGTACAAAACAAAAAACAACTGACAATAATTCTACAGTATGTTTCTCACTGCTACTTTGTTTTAGGGAAAAAAGCAAGGAACTAATGTTAGGCATCCCACAGTTATTGTAATCACTTACCTGCCTGACAATCTTTTGTGCCAGTGTTATTCTGGCAAGTTACTTGGAAATTTTTGGGTTACTTAAAAATCAGAACTCCTGAGTGTGCTACTGGGGCACATTGTGTCTGGGGCCATGTAACATGGCCCTAGTCAAGCCCCACACAACACCACTGATGACAATCAGGACTAAATTTACAGTTTATATCATGTTAGTCCACACCTGTTTGATGCACCCAGCCCTCAGCAGTTAGATTGGCCTTGACTCCTCCTCTTATTCCACATCATTAAATAAATTAACTCTTCTGCAGCCATTCATACTGGGAGCTGAATTTTTTTTTCATTTACAGTAGGTGCAGGTTGCCATTCATTTGTTGGCTCTATCCACAAATTGCATAGTTAAAAATATGACAGTAGTAAATTAACTAATTTTGCAAACATTTATTATACGAAATTTGTGAATTGCAACTATGTAGTAAATCCAAGTGATTGTAAAAATCACAACAGTGCATTTATTGTGTGTTATTTAGTGTGCACCAAAAAAGTACTGTAGAAAATAAATTTTGATTTTAAAAATTAAAAAACACATATAGAATTTCACAGAAATTGGTCTTTTAATATAATAGTTATATTTTTTTACCTTACAAAATATTGAGTTTGCCTAAGAATGTATTTTAGAGATACTTACATTAATAGCGATTAAATTAATAGTGTAGAAATATTATATAGCATATTACATAGCATAACATATCCCTTTAAATACTTAATACTTTCCATGGGCCTTCTTGCGGCTGCTGATAATTAGATCTGAAACAAGAAAAATATGTGTATGAAACATTTCTCCTAAAGACACAGGGAGTAAAAGCTGAATTATGCTTTCTAGTCTCAACTTGATGGACTATAATATCTGTTGTTTCCATCTGTGCCTAAATCTTTGTATTTAAGTGGTTGAAGAATTATAGAAATACACTTTCGGCTTTTTTCAAACCGCTGATTGTATGAGTTCATGCTCTGAGATCACTCGAGCTACATTCCCAGCAATTTCAGCCAGCAGTATTTTTCCCTTGGGCAAATTCCTTTTTCCTACATTGACCTGAAAAAGGCAATTGTATTTATCTGCTGTCAGACTGTGATTTGGGTGTAAATGCGTTCTGACATCACTTGGTACTGCTTTTACACTAAAAGGTTTGAAAATGCCAAAAAATATGATTTGCACTGCATTGCTCTTGGAGTTTTGTCTATTCGAGTTTTGTCTCTACAACAGAGAACAATGATTTATTGAACGCCTTAAACTCCTTGTTTTCTCTAACTAACAAGCACACGTGAGTCATTTATTCATATATAATATGTAAACTGCACGTGATTTTACAAAATGAAGTGTAGAGATAGGCAAGTAGCAGTCCTATGAGACATGGCTTCTAGAGTCTAATTTTGCTTCCAAAGGAGAGGCATTTCCCAAAACATGACCAACTTATATTTTGGAATTTCCTTTTCATTTGTTACTGATCTAATGATGTTATAGGAGTTCATGCATACAAACGTAAAGGCACAACTTTAAACGCAGAATGGTTAAAGGAACAGTAACACCAATACTTGGAAGCAATTTAAAGTAATGAAAATATGTAACGGTGTGTTGCCCTGCACTGGTAAATCTGGTGTGTTTACAGTACAATAGTTTATATAAGCAAACTGCTGTGTAGTTATGGGGGCAGCCATGCAAAGCTGAAAAAGGAGAAAAGGCACAAGATACACAGCAGAAAACAGATAAGCTCCGTAGTATACAATGGGATTCTTCTGAGTGTATCTACTGTATATCCTGTGCTTGAATGGCTGCTCCCATGACTACATAGCAGCTTGTTTATATAAACTATTGTAGAGTTTCTGAAACAAACACACCAGTTTTACCAATGCAGGGCAACACTGCATTATATTTCCATTTCTTTAAAACACTTCCATTTTTTGATGTTACTGTTCCTTTAATAGTCATGATTAGCACAAGAAGATTAAAAAAGTGACTCTCTTGTCTTCGATGCTTCTTAATTACCCCATTATAAATGTCCAGTGTAAATAGACATAGGGATATTACGATATCGCCTGCTGCCAATCCATCATCATCATCCTCAGTGTAAGTGTGTGTCATCCACCAACCATATTTTCCATTATGTGAGTTTGCATCACTTTATGGGCATAAACATTAATCATTATTTTTTTTATTGTCTTTAGTATGGGAAAATAATAATAATTGGTCTAAATTATAAGAAATCACTTACAAAGTTGTGCCTATGAGTTTAAGCCAGTGACAATTTTACTCTAAATGGGCAGATACACCCAATACAAACTGTTTACATAATAAATGATTCAACAATGTTTACAACAGGATGTTCAGCTTGCACTCTCCAGATGATTGTTGAGCTGTCAACTTACACTGGCAGCTAGTAGAGCCACACGTTGACCATAGCTGATTTACAGATATATACTATATATACAGTATATATACTGTATTTATAGATCTATACTGGTTCCATGCTTTTAGAAAAACTACAGGTAAAACAAATTAAAATTGACATTTTTATACAATTTTAAATATATTCAGGGCCATATTTATATATAGGCCCCCGAAGGCCTGTGCCTAGGTTTTGATTTTTGGGGTACCTATATATATATATTTTTTTTAAAAAAAAAAAAAACCCTCCCCACCCATAGGAGCTGAGTGGGTAAGGGTCCGAGGAAGACCGCGAAAGTGACGTCACGGGCACGGCACACTGACTTCACTTCCACTGAGCGCGTTGCGTGACGTCAGGACGTACGGCACGTGACGTCATGACGTAGGGAAGTGTTTAGGCCCTGCATATATTCAGTAAATGTAATAATATGTACTATTACCTTGCATTGTGTGCAAAACCAAAAAATCTTTTAATCTCAATACAAATACAGATATGCGTATACATAATGAGATCCTTTGTAGCTATGGAGGTTACCATGCACATTCCTGAACAGCTTCTGCATACCAAATAAAATGACTTAGTACTTAAGTGATGACAACCACATGTCATTTATAATCCAAAGTGTTTACACACCTACAGGATGAAAAATGTTGCAATTCAAAATAAGACAGCTGCTGGAAAAATATGATTGCATGTGATACAGGAAATGCTGGTGTGACATTTACATCCCTTGAAGCTGAGACAGCAACACATAGGCTGTATCATTGGTTCCTGATAAAAATTGACTAGAGTGAGTGTGTGTGTGGGACCTTAGATTGTAAGCTACTGGGGCAGCATCAAAAAAAACATCTGAATTTTTCGGCGTCGTAGCTGAAAAAATTATATGATTCAAATTTTTTTCACGATTTTATTGAGAGTTCATAGAGTCTTTTCTGGAACCAAATTTTTCAAATTATTTTATTGATACTGTAAATAAGGTTGGAGGAAAATTGTGGATGGGAGTTTGGTGAAAGTTGTTTTAATAAAATAATGAGAACATTTTACTAAATACCCCTAAAAGTTAACTTAAAGGCAAACCACCCCTTTAAGTTTTTTGTTTCTGCGGCTACAAAGGGAAGCAGAAGGCAGAATATACATACACAAGAGTATTGTGTTTTCCAATCAACAGGAGTTACTTTCAAATAGTCTAATGCAGTTAGAGTGGTGATCATTGATGTCTTATTAGATGCTATGGACTGGGGCTGGGTGGAGGGGAGTTTGCATAATTGGAAGTTATGTAACAGTTGGCTGTTCTCATTGCATTGATATGCAAACCAAAATCAGCCAGTTTATTCCTCAGGCATAGGGAGATCAAGCGACACTAAACAGAAACATGTGTTTGTCTGTGAAAGAGGGAGATTAAGTGATTGTAAACTGAAACGCGTCTGTGTGTGTATCTTGTTGCATTTTGTGTCCATTTAATAAACATTTTTACCCTTTGCTAAAGGAGCCTGTTTTGCTGCACAAACCCACAGAGCAGTGATTTTACATTAACATGCATTTGACTGTCCTTGTCAATGAATGTCTTTACATTCTTCTAATTTGATTATCTTTTCATTTCTACTAGTTAGTGTGACTTGACTACCAATCAATGATTGCATAGAAAAGGCCATTGTCACTAAATAGGTAAGTATATTTCTGATAAAGTGGAATAAGAGTATAAGACAAGAGTATCCCATTGATTCCTGTTACTATACACACACATTGGGTGGCATTGACCTGATATTAGAAATAGGCTTTCGTTATGTACCAGAAAGGATATTGTCACGAGTACCAGGCAATGGTCCCCCCATGCAAGTACAATAGTGACAATAACTTTTTTTGTTGCCCATGGCAAATCATATCTTCTGCAAAAATATAACTGGTCTTCAGGGAGAAAAAACGCCTAATGCTTTTCGTGCCTACTGGGGCACTTACTCATAGCGTATGAGTAAGTGCCCCAGTAGGCACGAAACGCATTAGGCGGTTTTTTTGTATGTCCTAATAAATTATTTAAATTTTTACTTATAACCTTGGTCTTTACTTTTTGGAGAAAACTCACAACTTTTTGCTGTTCAGGGGGACCTAGCCTGAAGACCAATTAGGGTGGTATTTGGGCAGAATGCTTATTAGCTCTCTTTGATACTCATGGAATCCCTGGCAGAAGGTTACTGATGGGTCAAATTAAGCATTATGGTTGGATTTTTTTTGATATTTCTGTAACCTTGTTGTAAGATACGGGAGGGTGCTGAACAAACATTGGAACTCAAATGGGGATGTAACTGAAAAGTAGAGAAAACTCTGCACTGAATTAATTTTAAGAAAAGGGCTTTTTTTGCATTTTTAGTACAGGTATGGGATCTGTTATACGGAAACTCATTATCCAGAAAGCTCTGAATTACAGGAAGGCCACCACCCATAGAGTCCAATATAATCAAATAATCTAAAATTTATAAACTATTTCCTTTTTCTCTGTAATAATAAAACAGTGCCTTGTACTCGATCCAAACTAAATTATAGTTAATCCTTCTTGGAAGCAAAACCAACCTATTTACTTTATTTAACATTTACATGATTTTCTAGTAGACGTAAGGTATGAAGATCCAGATTACCAAAAGATCCTTTATCTGGAAAACCCCACGTCCCGAGCAATCTGGATAACAGGTCCCATACCTGTAGTTAAGGGGGTCATACAGGGAGCAAACTGGTCTGAAGGTATTATATGACTATTAGTTGGTGTTTGGCCAATACAAGTGTTTTAAATGCCCTGGTGATGTTCTTTATGGACTTACTGTGCACTTTGATCCTATGCATGGTCAAGCATGGTTTAACTAGTTCAGAAAAATTGGATACTAGTGCTCCCAGTTCATTTATTATATCTAGAACAAAAACAACAGTTTGTCAGGGATCAGAAGATCCAGGAGTGGTTTTTCTTTTGAGCATATTTTACTTTTGTGATTGAAATGCACAAGCGGAGAAGTGCAATGTGTTCCATTAATCTTAAATGCACAGTCACATTAAAAAAAGAGAAGCAAACTTTTTCTTGCATTTGTTAAATATTTTGTCTATAGTTGTTTGCAAAATCAGTATACAGTATACAAGACAACCCTATATGAAAACCCCCAGAAATGCTCAGGATCTCTCCCCACTGGGAATAGCAACGCTAAGTGTACCATTAGCCTAACTGAAGAATGATCTGTGAAGTCAGAACAGGATTAGAGCTAACATGTCTGGTGTGAAGAGGCAGATCTGTAAGAAACAAGCTCTCCCACTGTTATATTCATTGTCTGAGATGATAATGGAACTCATCCTTTTCAACCTGGCACTTTTTAATGAGCCAGTCTGGGGTGTGTATTCAATACACAAGTGGTTATTCAGGGTTGTCAAGGTAATGAAATTTTTTTGTACACAAAGTGTGTAATACCATTTGCAGCAAAAATCATCACATGAAAGTGAATTAATGCCTGCACAGTATTTCCCAAGTGCTCTTGACTGAGGGTTTTGGAAACGTTATTGCTTTATCTGATGAAGTGTTTTTGCTAAATTAAAGCACTTAGAGCAAATTTTTTGCATTAATTACCATGATTTTCTTTGAAGTCTTCTTGGCATAAATACCTTATTATGATTCCCTTACTGACAACAACTTATCCAGGGGGCTGTGACATTAAACAGAACAAGAACCGACATGTATTCTTCCTAGTGTCACATGATCAACTCATGTCAGTAGCCACACTCAGGAATTTAGCCAGTGGGTGCACTCCCAGGGGATGCCAGACAGGCAGGCAGAAACTGGCTATTGCAATCTGAATTTTGGCAGATTACATACATTTACGGCAGGCTCAAGTGAACATATTGTTTGAAGCACAGTATAGCTGTCCATACAAAAATCTATGACCTGATCCACAAATGAGGGGATATTTACCAGATTTGCCTACTCAGTTTGGGCCTGGCCTGTAAACCTCCAGCAGCCAGTCATACGTTTGATTTAAAAAAGGGGAAATTTTGCCTGCTAATCGACCCACCATTTCTCACTTTGTGCCAGGACAACTGGAAGAAAGGGAACTTCTTATCAATGGTTTAAATGTTAATGCTGGCATCAGATTTATTGTAAGGTTATGGCAAAAGGCTTTTTTATTTTATGTACTTTCCTTGGAAAGTAGCAGCATGATGAGGCCTTAGTTTACTACAAATGGTTTTTTTCCTGGTTTCAAAGCATTTAACCTTTACTACTTAACGTTTGTTTGATAACTCGACTTTCTTCATGAAAACTATTGGCACTGAGATAGTAGACCAGGGGTCTCCAACCTATTTTTACCCGTGAGCCACATTCCAATGTAAAAAAGGTTGGGGAGCAACAGAAGCATGAAAAAGGTTCCTTGTGATGCCAAATAAGGGCTGTGATGGACTATTTGGTAGCCCCTATGTGGACTGGCAGTCTAATGAAGGCTCTGTTTGGCAGTACACTTGGTTTTTATACAACCAAAACTTGCCTCCAAGCCTGGAATTCAAAAATAAACATCCAAGGGGTTGGTGAGCAACATGTTGATCATGAGGGAAACTTCATTCTAATAAGATTTCAGGAATAAAAATCTACAGTAGATACTTCAGCAGGTTTGCTACTTTTGTTTTCCATCCCTGGATGAGCAATTAAATATATCGTTCCTAGAAATTGATTATTTAAAGGGGACCCGTCACCCAAAAAAATTATTCATAATCCTATTTTATGATATCAGTCAAGCAGAATGAACTTTAATTACACTGTATAAATTATTTGAATCTTGTTTCCATCAGTCTGGGAATTCATAATTATAGTAAGCAGGCAGAAGCCATTTTGTGGACACTGTTATTAAGACAAGCCTTGCATCATCTCAGAACCTTGTTTGTGCACCAGAATAGGGGTCCTGATGTCCATCCCCATGCACTGGCTACACAATTAAACGGTGAAGAGAACGGGGGAATGTGGGGATAGCAGTGACATCTAAGAAGTGCTGAATGGAAAGAGAAAGTAATTGTCTGCCCCGCCTCTATGCCCAGGGCATAGAGGAGGGGCAGACAATATTTGATTGACAGCTGAGATGTTTAAATGAGCTTACAACAGCTATGAATGCTTTAATAAAAAATAGAAATTGGATTTCATGTTTAATTTGAAAAGGACTTTTATTATACAGATTTTTGTGTCTGGGTGACAGGTCCACTTTAAATTAACTTTATATGGTTCATTTGATTATGAGATATTTATAGTCTCCTGTTATTGCCTGTTATTAAACACACTCCAGGCAGTCCATAAAAATATACATAATATTACACAATATAAGCTTCATGGGGCTTTTTACCCACACCTTCCATTCAGCAGTAGTAGAAGTGATGGCGGTTGGACATATGTAGTTTTTGCTGCTGTTGGATTTGTGGGAAAGCCACGAAGGCCTGTGCCTAGGGTGGCAAAGTTTTTGAGGAGGCATGCCGTCCACATTCCACAGTAGTAATGACTTGCACCCTGGACTACACCACGTTTAAAATTAGGGATGCACCAAATCCAGGATTCGGCCTTTTTCAGCAGGATTCAGCCGAATCCTTCTTCCTTGCTGAACTGAATCCGAATCCTAATTTGCATATGCAAATTAGGGCGGATGGGAAATCGTGTGACTTTTTGTCACAAAACAAGGAAGTAAAAATGTTTTTCCCTTCCCACCCCTAATTTGCTGATTCAAAATAGTGGATTCGGTGCATCCTTATTTTAAATCGGCTGTCCTGGGGCAGCTCCTGTTTCTTCATGTAGAGCAACTTGTGGGGCTGGTGCAGTCCCCTATCATTTTTTTTGTGTACGTCTGGCAGGGGCAGCAGGCTGGGTATGTAATTGCTTGAGAGTGAGTGCATAACTTTGAAATCCAGCCCTGTTGACAGCAGTGGGTAACATACCCAAAGGCCAGTGGCCTACCATAGTGAAAAGTGGGTTGATACTGGTGACTGCATTGTTGCAATTGCTACACTTACATAGTGCTATTAGTCACAGCCGCACTGCAGGCCTGAAAATACTAGTTGTTGTGTGAGCAAGCACAGGCTGGTGGTTTCTATTGAGCCTGAAGTGGTTGTTTGGGATTTCCTGTACCTGAAATGCCAAGACCACTTTATATCATAGGTCAGATATACTGTTCTGTATCCAGATTTATAGGGATGAGCACAAAGCGTCTCAGGGACTACCAGCCCACAACCCTTTTGTTGTTGGTAATCTAAAGCTCCCAGGATGCTTAGTATATATACTATTATGTATACCCTAGTGTGTATATATATATATATGGGACCGAAACGTCATGTTGGCTGTACATGCACCTTTTAATACAGTTGTCTTGAATAAGAAAACCCGTCGTTGCTGGTCTGATTTATTGCATATATATATATACATATATATATATATATATATATATATATATATATATATATATATATTTCCCATATTTGGCTGAATCCAGTATGGTATTTCCACCCATGTCACTGCTTATTTGTTGTGCAAGCAGTGTCCTTTGGTTCAGTTTTCGACAAATCCATACCATGAGTTCTGTGATTCTGATATATATATATATATATATATATATATTGTTCAAGATCCTTGAAAAAGACCCTACTGTGGGCCGAAACGTCAGATGTACGATATGCACAAAATAAAATCAATTTAATTTAACACAGAAAGTGCGGGACTTTGAACAAATTTATATATACTACTTTTGACCCTGCGCCCGACTTTATCCAGAGAAGACCGGATTTGAGTGCTTAGTGTTGAGTATATATATATATATATATATATATATATATATAAATATAGAGTAGGGTTGCCACCTTTGCTGATGGCGAAACCTGAACACAGGGGGGCGGGGAAGATACCATCGGGGGTGGAGCAGTGATGTAGAAACAGGCATGATGACATCAGAGGAGGGCACAATGATGTTGGTGGAGTTATGACACCAGGGCAAGGTTATTGCATCACTAAGACACAACTGGCTGGATTTCTATTGAGTTTTCGCAATGTTTTAAAGTGTTGATGCCCAGTTCAAAACCACACAGGTGGCAGCCCTATCTCTAGCTGGAGTGAGATAGACAGTTGATAAAAAAAACATATCTATAGATAGTTGATAAAAAAACAATTCTCTTTCATGCAACAGCTCAGCTACAAGTGGCACTGTGTTGGAAAACACCCAGTGGGCCCAGGTGTCTGTGGGTCCTTGTGCTGCTAAATATTTGTCCTATTTCATGGCCATTTTCTATTTCTTTGAGAATGAGGCTAAAAAGATGTAACAATAGATTATAGTGTGTAAAGAATAGAGACTAGAGGAATAGAGGTTGAGTGAGGAGAAGAAGAATAATAATAATAGTACTGAGAGTGGCCCCCTGGTCTATAGTTGTTTGGTGGGCCCCTGGTGTCCCAGTCAGACACTGTCCCAAGGGAAGCCGCTGGGAGTAGTAGTTGGATGTAGGGAAGGAGTTTAGGAGATCCTTGCTGCTGCTGCTGCTGCACTAATGAATGAGTCACGTGCGTGTGACTAATAAAAATACTTTCTCTGCGGCTATACGGCTGAGCCAACCATAGGGCCTCTCTCATCGACCAATCAGAGCCGAGAGTTGTCTCAGCCAATGGGCAAGAGGCAGTTACACAAAAATGCAAGTGTAATTCAAGATAAGTACAGTGTGGGCTGCCAGGGAAGGGAATGGAGAGGAGCGCAGCCTGAGAAAGAGCTACAGCAGCAGGGCCGGTCCCTTCCCAGAAGCTGCACGCACACCGGGAGGGGGACACAAACCCGTGCTACTCCCCGCCCTATTGTATACAGCTGAACCCATGATATAGTCAGGGCTGCCCGAGTGAAAGCCGCGCTTCTCCCAGTCCCAGCAGCAGCCGGAGGCGAGAGCCATGCGGGAATACAAAGTAGTTGTCCTTGGATCAGGCGGGGTGGGGAAGTCGGCTCTGACCGTGCAGTTCGTCACCGGATCCTTCATAGAGAAATACGACCCCACCATAGAGGACTTCTACCGGAAGGAGATCGAGGTGGACTCGTCTCCCTCAGTGCTGGAGATCCTGGACACGGCGGGCACCGAGCAGTTCGCCTCCATGAGAGACTTGTACATTAAGAACGGCCAGGGCTTCATCCTCGTCTACAGCCTGGTCAACCAGCAGAGCTTCCAGGACATCAAGCCCATGCGCGACCAGATCATCCGCGTGAAACGGTACGAGAAAGTGCCCATGATTCTAGTGGGGAACAAAGTGGATCTGGAAGGCGAGAGGGAAGTGTCCTACGGGGAAGGGAAAGCCCTGGCCGACGAATGGAACTGCCCCTTCTTGGAAACTTCGGCCAAACATAAAGGTTCCGTGGATGAACTGTTTGCCGAGATCGTGAGGCAGATGAACTACTCGTCTCAGCCCAACGGGAACGATCGCTGCTGCTCCTGTGTTATAATCTGAGCCCCGGTATTCTACACCGACTCCCACTGCCCAGCGGCGGCGCCACAACTTCTCCATTGGCAGCAGGGCGTGTGTCGCTCCCGGGGGATCTGCTCATCCTGTGGATCACGTGATACACTATCTACAGGCGGGAGGGGGGCTCTGGAGGCCTTGTGCCTAATCCAGGCAAAACACTGACAGTTTCTCCATAAAGCTAAAGAAAAGGAGAATGAGTGGCGACGCCTCAGCACTCACAGTTGCCCTGATTGCAAACACATTGGACAGAGCTACCCTTTGGGGTGCAGTTGGGGAGGTTTCCTGTTTTGGCCCCTGCTGTGTTTGGATGGAGAAGGCCCATCTTTGTACCTCTTGCCTGTTCTTGCAGCACCTGTAGCCCTGCCCAGAGGAACGCCTGAGAATACAAGAATAACCGGGGTGTAGCATGGCAACACCAAAACTATCCAACTCCTGGACTTTCAGCTACTTTCCAACTACAATGCCCGGCGTGGGGTTGCTACGAGTTGCAGAGAAACCGCTACAGGGCCACAAGTTGGTGAGACCCACAGAGAATGGGGCCTCAGAAAAGGTGCTCGATCACGGGCCCCCACCTCCGACAATCACAGGCCTGGAAATGTGTGCAAGAGGAGACCCACTCCCTAAATCAAGTTCTGGAAGGCTTCACGGAATTAATCCAAGGGAATTGAGTTCCCCCTCACCCCACCCACAGACTTACAGTTCTCCTGCTGACTTTCATTTTAGGTATCTCTATGCAAAGTTGGATGATTGTTACAGAGTATCCATTCAGAAGTTTTGCACATCAAAAATGAGATAAAAGATGCCAACGCAGCTTGGGGGGCCCCAATGTGGTTCCCTGGCTGGTATGTGTGTGTGTTTGAAATCTATTTTGTTTACCTGCTGTATCATATGGGGATCTGGGAAGATTATTAGTATTTTTTTCTTATCGGCTGTGAAAGTGTTACAGATGTTTATGTTTTTATGTGTGCTGGCAATAACTGATTTTTGATGCTTAGCTATTTAATATACAGTGAATTGACTTTATTGTGAGCCAGGGTCAATAGTGCCCTGTGTCCTTAGAGTGCCTTCAAAATTCAGCTGTTCCAGTCGGTGCCAACCTGTGAAAATCCCATTATCTTCTATTCTGAAAGCTACTTAACAGTTTCCTCTCTGTAATCACACTGAACAAGCGTGGACAAAGGAATCTATTGTCCCTGGAACCTATTTCTGAGCCTGTTAATGTTACTTCCATGTCTTGCACATTTTTGGAGGGGACGGTGATTAACCTTTTCTGTGTCTAGCAGACCATGCCAACAAGAATGTAGACTGGCACAGGAAGGGGCTTTTAAGCATTATTTTTAGTATGTGTTATGCCCCTCTTTATGTTCTTACAATACCAGCAGTGTTGAACATTGCAAATCAGCCAGAGATTACAAATTGTGATGTACCAAGACCGTTAACATGTGTTATTTTATTTTCTGGGCAGGTTCCAAAAAAGCCTGGCCCTTCTGTTTTAAACTAAGTTCAATACAAAACCTTTTGTGACATCATATGGTGTGGCTTTTTTTATTTGGCAGGTAAAAGTAAGCGTAATTAGATGCTTGTTTATTACTCATATACAGTGTACAGGGCACTCCCCTACTGAGATAGCATGGACAGTAATACTATATATATATATATATATATATATATATATATATATATATATATATATATATATATATATATATATATATATATATATACACATACATATATACACCCAATTTATTGATGTCTGTATCTTGGTGTGGGTGTACACTTGGCTGGAAACTTGTGCAAGATAAAATTTAGGTGACCATATATTTGTTACATATTTGTAGGGCGTATGATCTAAAATTAATTGGCTTCATGCATGAAAACTTCATAATTCAATGCAGTTTGCTTCCATAGGAGTGCTCTCTTTAATTATTAAATATTTCTTTGTTTTAAGAATTTTATAGCTAAAGAACAATACATTTGAACATTAATGGGCACATTTATCAAAATGCGAGTTCAGATTTCAATAAATAAAAACTCAACCCACGTTCTATTCATTCCCATGAGATTTTTGGAAAACAATTTATCAAATGGTGAGTTCTAATCTTCACCCATTGATAAATGTCCTTCTAAAAAAACCTCATAGGAATGAATAGAACATGGGGTGAGTATTTGTTAAAATCTGCTCACATTTTGATAAATCTGCCCCGTAGTACTTCCTGTTCAGTGTAACAGGAAGCTGATTGTCAAAAGCATAGCAGATTATTTCTCTGTGGTTTCTATGAGGAACCTCGAGTACATTTTATTCCAGAGTAGCAACCAAACTGATTTATGTTTTGCATTAGACCAGGGACCCCCAACCTTTTTCACCTGTGAGCAAAATTCAGATTTAAAAAAAAAAAAGTTGTAGAGCAACACGAGCATGAAAAATGTTCCTAGATGAAGACAAATAAGGGCCGTGAATGGCTATTGGTAGCTCCTATGTGGTATGACAGTCTACAGGAGGCTCTGTTTAGTAGTACATTTTGTTTTTAATACAACTAAAACTTGTCTCCAGGCCACAAAGTAAAAAATAAATAATCACCTGCTTTGAGGCCACTGAGAGTAACATCCAAGGGTTTGGGGAGCAACATGTTGCTCACGAGCAACTGGTTGCGCATCACTGCATTAGACTAATATTTGGTTGCTATGGGTTCCACTCCTCTGGACTCAAATTGCATACATTTGCTGAATTCATCCCTCAAAAAACATTTCCGCATATTAAGGCCTATAGCACACAGGTTGGATTCCATTATACAGAATAACAGGCTACATAGCCATGGTTGAGTGCTTTTCCATCAACCATTTTTTTTTTTTAACATATGCCCTGTGTACCATAGGCCGTGGGAAAACAATCTCTCCTGGTTAGAAACATCACATGGGTTTGGAAAATCTCAAAGGCATAATGCTATTCTCCAAGGTCTGCTTTGCTGTAGAGAATTGCCTCCATAAATACTTGCATTTTATAGGCAGTAGCCTGCTGCCCACAGTGGCACTGAACACTTGCCTCCACAGACGTAGGTTAAAATCATACTATACTATACTATTCCAATTGTACCACTGGGTCTGTTTCTACTTGCACTAAAGTTGTGACATACTACAGATTGAGTGCAAGTTGGAACGCCTGTTGCTGAATGGGACTGAGCTACAGAATTCCTATACAGATGCAGGGGTAATCTGTGCTGTTTCTCAGGGCCTGTTTGCACAATAGCAACACCGTTTAGCCATATTGTAGTAGCATCACAAAAGCTGTACCTTTACCTAGCCTTGCTGCAGTTAACAATTTAGTCAGTGTATTTCCATCCTGCTTCCAGGGTTCCACATCTATGAAATCACTGCACCATAAGCAATAGTTGCAGTGCCAGAGGGTCCATAACTTTGTAGATATCGCCACCCTGTGAATATAATTTGATAAAGTACATCTTTTGAGACTTTAAGTACTTATTGTGGGGTTCTTGTAATTGCAGTAAAGCAACAGCTGCACTGGAGCTGGTTAGTGAGTTTGAGCGCATATATTGCCTATGGCAGTGTGATGTGTTACTTCAATTATGCAGGAGATACCCTTTAGCACATGAAGCGTTAACTCTCCCCTATACTGATTAGTGATCATGTGTCCGGAATGGAGGAGGAAGTGTGTTTAATGCAGACACTGAGTGTTCCTCTTCCTGCTTCTCTTTTAAGGGGGTGGGGGGATTGCAGCAGTTGATTCATACTGGGAATAACACTTGATCTGCTCTGAAGTTGCAGTGAAGGGATCAGGAGGGCAGGTTTTATATGTATTTAGCAGGGAGTTGGCTTGTGCTGGCGAGGAATAGAATTCCAGGCATGAATCCCATGAGCAGCAGATGGGCACCCACATTTTTTTATTTGTTTCTTTTCCTTTTCAATTCCATTGCAAGTGTAACCAAGCTGAACGAGTGTGTTGGGGTGTATTTCTTCTTACATCGAGTTAATGGATTTTCCCAATTTCCTGGCACAACCTTCAGTTGTGTTTTCTTTTGCTACAGTTTTTTTGTTTTTGCACAGAGGCAGCTTCATAATGCTTTAAAGAGACAGAAAAGAGTGGCGAGAATAGTTTCTAATATTTCTCATTTGATTGTGCAAAAAACTTTTAGAAAAGTACACATTTAAGCAGATAAGGAAGTTGACAGCGTGCAAAGTGGGACTACTCTGCTGTTTTGAATTTGTGACTCCCAGCACCCTATAACAGCCCTTGGCATTAGTGAAAGTGCTTGCATTTACAGTGTAACAGTGGTTGGAGATTTTAAAGAATTATTTCTTCCTGTGTAAGCGGTAGGGCCTTAGCTTTATGCTTCATTGGGAAAGGTTCTGATGTGAAAGATATATAAATAAATAAAGGTGTCCATCTATAAAACATAACCTTCACTAGGTAGGCTTACAATCACTAGGGACAGAATTGCACCAATTACTTGCACCATGCCCCAGCATGCTCTGCAAGGTGGGACATGTGAAGACATGACCAGGGCCTTAGCCTGAAGACAAGTTACTGTGATGTTTTGAGGAGAATGTCCATTTGCTCTTCTAAAAACACCTGAAATGCTAGCATAAAGTTCATGGTGACCTTTGGGGTGAAAACATATTTTTTTGTATCTCTATAGATGGACCCATAATGGCAAAATAAATATGCAAGTATACTCAACATATTTCACCGTCACAGTATAGAGACTCTGCATACAGGACTTGTCCTATGAAATGTGTTCTGCTAGCAGCAGTTTCAATTGTCTTGACTGTGTTTGATTATTGGTGACAGTATTCCTGATTGGTACAACTGGCCTGTGCTCAGAGTTGCATTCACTTGCAGATATGGAATTATGTATGATATAGTTCCCTGGGCAGACTGGAGTAAATTAATCAAAGGGTGAAAATAGAGATAACCACAGGGAAATTTCACAGCTCTCTATGCACTTGTATAGGATTTCAGGGGCATGTTTATTAAACAAAACTCAGTATTAAATATCCCCTATGAGTAAACCGATATGGGAGCTTTTGGGTCAGATTTTATGTGGTCTTGCCATGCAACAGCATGAAATATGTAGGATGCTACACAGTCTGATCCCTCTATAACTAGAATGTAAGGTTGGATCAGATAAATTCAGATGGTGTTGTTTGCTTGTGCATCTCCATCCGACATTCAGTGTACTTCAACGAGAAAAAAAAAAGTTGGTCAGACACAATTGGATTTTATCCACTGGATGATGATGCAGTATGCTGTGTTTCCACCCAACAGTCGCGTCGTGTTGCATGAGAACATTTCCATGTAGTTTACAGATCATATTTTTGTATCAGTCCCATTATGTTTTGTCGACCCAACACCATCCTACAAAATCTCCTGTGGCGTTTAGTCCTAAATTTGATGGAGATCCTCTTCTCCTGGTGAACTCTTTGATAGCTATGTTCCATTGCGTTAAAGTAGGAACAGTCCAAGAAATTAATTACCTGGGAGCACCACGATGTGTAACTTCTCCTCTGTGTGCATCACGTATTGGAAAAGTACCCCGGACAAAACTCCATAGTCGAACTTGTATGTAGAAACACGGAGCACCACAGGAATGAAGTCAAATGTATTAATAAATATCCAAAAATTTATTGATCCATTAAAATCGGCACATCATGATAGGAACAGTTAGAGAACCATAGGCTTAACGCGTTTCGTGGCTATCCAGCCAATTTCTCAAAAGCACGTTAACATTGCGTTAAAGTAGGGC
Organism: Xenopus laevis; assembly: GCF_017654675.1. Lineage (NCBI taxonomy): Eukaryota > Metazoa > Chordata > Amphibia > Anura > Pipidae > Xenopus > Xenopus laevis. Next base: position 104,817,921 of record NC_054380.1, on the reverse strand, counting down.
CTGGAACCCTTTATACCAAGGCCCAACCTGACTGAACCACACAATTGTGTAAATTTATACATTTCTGAAATGTGCATTATAGTTAGCTAGGCTTTGTAATACTGTAAAGAAACTGAAAACGTCCGGTTTTATTTACGTGTTAAAAAAAAGACCATGTAAGTTTTTCTTTTTATGGCATATAATAGTGAGGCATTTGGCAGAACAAACAAACAAACAAACAAACATCTAACAACCCAGGGCACTTGGAAGTGCAATGCTTTTAATTTTGGAATAATATAGTGTGGGGGAGGGAATGCTGTGTGATTCTGAAATCACTTGAGTCATTTGAGTTGAAGTAGTGAATCCTGAGTTCCATGGGGTGTTGGATGTATGTTTAGCAGTTGGGGAAGTGGCAGTTCCTGTCTGATTAATAGCGATGCACTGAATCCAGGATTTGGTTCGGGGTTCGGCCTTTTTCAGCAGGAATCAGCCAAATCCTTCTGCCTGGCTGAACCAAATCCTAATTTGCATATGCAAATTAGGGATGGGGAGGGAAATTGTGTGACAAGGTAGTAAAAAAAGTTTACCCCTCCCCCCCTAATTTGCGTATGTAAATTACGATTTGGTTTGGTATTCGTGGAATCTTTCGCAAAGGATTCGGGGGTTCGGCCGAATCCAAAATACTGGATTTGATGCATCCCTAGTTTCCTATTAATATAAATGTGTGTGTGTGTGTGTGTGTGTGTGTGTGTGGTCACACCCTCATTGCACCCCCGCCTAATGGTTTTAAAAATTAGTGGTAGCACAACTTTCCCTTGTTTGTTATAGTTATACAGGAGCAGTGACCAGCTACATGTTGTAGCTCCCACCCTTCCCAGCTATAGTCAGGTGATCCCACTGGTGTCTAATAAAAGGGCAGCCAAGTTTGGGAGTTTTACTTTGAAAGCAGCTAGTAAGTTGCAGGTAAAACTTAAGGTGGCCATACACTGAGAGATCCGCTCGTTTGGCGATGTCGCCAAACGAACGGATCTCTCCCCGATATGCCCACCTTGAGGTGGGCAATATCGGGCTGATCCGATCGTGGGCCCTAGGGCCCAACGATCGGATCCTAACGCATGGGAAACGGGGGTCGGATCGCGGGACTGCATCAACGAACAGATGCGGCCGCGATCCGATGGGATTTTTCGTCCCATCCGATCGAGATCTGCCCGACTTTCGGCCAGATCTCGATCGGTGAAGCCCGTCGGGGGCCCCATACATCTACTGTATCTATCTATCTAGTATATACTCTGTGTGTTTCCTGGGAGCGGTATCAAGACTGGTATCACACTACATGTGTCCCACTAATGAAAATAAGAGCCTTTTTAAATGTTTTATGGCAGAGCTTCTCTCACTGAGCCCATTGTCATTCTATGACCACTATAAATATCACAGACATTTTATTGCAGAGGTTCTTCAACTCTGGGGCTGACCTGTATGGGTGGCTCAAAGCAGCAGGAGGGGACCTTAAATAAAAAGTAATAAGAGTGAATGTTTATTTGCTGTTCTGGATTATTTAACAAAATAATAGCAACACTCCGTTTAACATTGGACTCTGACCATATGCTGCATAGGAAGATTCTTATCTTTATTTACCATCTGATTGAGTGCAAATTATAACTGATGACATCAATGAGCACCATTTACATGGATATACTTTATGGATTATTCATGGCTTTTGTGTATCCTAATGGTATGACTCGGGAGTTACTATCTAATGTTGCCTGCAATAAGTTGAGCTGGCGCAGCTTTTGGTTGGCAGGGGCAGGTCAGTGTATGGAACCCTGTAAAGGTCACATTTTGTTTCCTTAGAAGTGCTCATTATACAACCTTGCACCAGAAACCCATATAAAGGAGCATGATTGTGTAATCGGTTTCATCTAAGTACACAAACCATGCCATTAACTTTAATGACTTCTATTATCACGCTAGTATATCTTTCAAACAATGGATGCTTTAGGGCAGGGCTACACACTTTAACGTGTCTGGGAAGTCAACAGAAGTTTTTGTCTGATCCTTTATTGGCTTGCAGCTACACAAACCAGTGCCACTGGGGCAAAGGATGCTGTAGTATCTGCAAACAACTCTGCAAGCCCCTTGCTTAAAGGGATACTGTCATGGGAAAAAAAATTTTTTTCAAAATGAATCAGTTAATAGTGCTGCTCCAGCAGAATTCTGCACTGAAATCCATTTCTCAAAAGAGCAAACAGATTTTTTTATATTCAATTTTGAAATCTGACATGGGGCTAGACATTTTGTCAATTTCCCAGCTGCCCCTGGTCATGTGACTTGTGCCTGCACTTTAGGAGAGAAATGCTTTTTGGCAGGCTGCTGTTTTTCCTTCTCAATGTAACTGAATGTGTCTCAGTGGGACATGGGTTTTTACTATTGAGTGTTGTTCTTAGATCTACCAGATCTAAGAACAACTTAGATCTAGGGAGCTGTTATCTGGTTACCTTCCCATTGTTCCTTTGTTTGGCTGCTGGGGGGGAAAAGGGAGGGGGTGATATCACTCCAACTTGCAGTACAGCAGTAAAGAGTGATTGAAGTTTATCAGAGCACAAGTCACATGACTTGGGGCAGCTGGGAAATTGACAATATGTCTAGCCCCATGTCAGATTTCAAAATTGAAAATAAAAAAATCTGTTTGCTCTTTTGAGAAATGGATTTCAGTGCAGAATTCTGCTAGAGCAGCTCTATTAACTGATTCATTTTGAAAAAAATGTTTTTTCCCATGAAAGTATCCCTTTAAGTTCTTTAGCTGCGTTTAATTCTTTTTTTCTGTCCCAGATAAACTAGTGTTGTACCAACTTGCACATCATATATCTTATAAAGCTTGGTGAAACCTATGGGCCACTTGGTCCAATTAGGTAGAAAAATTCACAATGTTAGTCAATACATACAAATGTGCAGTTCTGCTGCAGTAGTTTTGATTTTTTCTGTAATAAAGCTAACCGCTTTCTACTGCTATATGTTGACAACATGGCAACAGCAATGTTTGTAAACACCTGTAACCCTAATTAAAAATTCAGTTGTGATGTCTCTAACAGATAAGATCTGTGTCTTATAATAGTCACATGTTGAGCAGTACTAAGTTAAATAAACCTGATTGTGTGCAAAGCCTATTTGCAGCCCAGGGCTGTCCAGTTATAAACCTGCAGGCTCGCTATATTTCCCGGTCTGCTCAAGGTCTCCTCTGACCTTTTTATATGATATAATTTATTTATGTGTAGGCCAACCCCATACCCGCAGGTTTGGGTCGACCTTGCTGTGCTGTTTACGAGGTGGGTGCGGATAGAGCTCTTCTGTCTGCTCTCCCTGCCCACGACCTTACACTGCCGGCTTCTGGTTTTATAGGCGCTCATCCACCCTGCCCCTTTTGTGATGTCATCAGTGGGTGCAGGTCTATAAATAAAGGGCAGAAGTCAGGTTGGGTGCATGTTGAATTTTCACCATCACTAATAACATTGTAAGATATATTTTTGACTTATAGTGTGCTGCTGTCCCCAAGTGTATCATTATTAAACATAGAATATTCACAGGTCTACACCAAAATAGGCAGTAATATATTCATTTAAATGCAAGCAGAGGAAAGTTCCACCATGGTGGCAGCCCCATATATGGGACCCTGCACAACTGGTATCTGAATATTCAAAAATCAAGGACCGCATTGTCTCATTGAGGCAGATCATGCCACAAGGGACTGTATCCTCATCATTTTGATACAACCATGTAGCCAATTGCTTGACCTCAAGGTGGGAATTAAGGGGAAACGTTGGCAAGGTCACCAAACGAGCAGATATTTCAGTGTATGACCAACTTAGCTAGTTTTAAAATACCTCTGTATAAAATTGTTTACATCTTAAATCTGTTTACAGTGTTTAAACACGTTGCAGTTATGAGGTCAGTTTATTTATGTAACCTCCAAAATCGTTAAATATAAGTTAAAATGAATGTAGCCAGATCGTGAAAAAGAAGCGGTTGCCTATTATCTACATAAATATAATCATTGGGAAGCTCTCGGCTTATTGCTCCTTAAAAGCACAGTTATTATGAGCTTACTAAGCGAATGGTACAACACAACAGTGTTTAAAAACAATAGAGAATTAATAGCCCTGCATTCCATTTAAACGGGTAATATAGAAAGGTTTGGGCCAGATGCAATTAAATGTCAGCTCAGGAAATACAAGAGATTTCTTCAACTGCGATTGTTAGATTCCTGCATTAAAGTGATCCTGGCACATTAAAGGCTTTTACAGGAACTTGCTATTATCACTTTGACACTAATCTTACACGTATCTTCCCTTCAGCCTTTATTACTTGCCTGTGTTGGTTTTCTAACACCACTTCAGCCATAGCTGAGCAGCAGTGATAATCGGATTGGATAAAGCCCTGAGTGGCTGGACAGCATTTACATTTTTGCCCCAAGCAAAAGTGTTAACAGGACATCATGTGTAAATGAAATACTTTACATAATAAAGCACACAAGCTCTTTATCAAACAGTTCTCTTGAAAAAGTTCTGTGGTTACCCAAAGAAGAACGAGCGCCCATGAGGATGAGATGGAGCATGTTGCTGGAGCTGACTGCTTTTGTTACATGCAGTTAACTGAACATTAAAGAATGTGCAATAAACTGCAAAACGTTCTTAATAGCACAACTATTTGCACTCTGTGCTTGTAACTTTCTCTCTGTCTGTTTTATATTTCATGTAATGGCAGGGTATGGAAATTTTTACATGTAAAAGCTGGAATGTTACTGCCTTTTCCTCTTAGTACTGAACATGTTGGGGCTAGTAAAGATTTTATTTTAAAGGTGCAGTGGAATGCTTGTTCATATGAAAACACGTAACTGCATTTAAATAGTAATGAAGTAAATGACTGTTTTAGACCGCAAAGCTAGCCTCTGCTATGTACGTATATTTCATTTTTCAGTATATTCTAGCATTGGTAACGGATATGAACCTTAGTGAACTGACGTGAAATGCTTACAGGAGAACTAAACCCTAAAAAGGAATGGCTAAAAATGCCATATTTTATATACTGAACTTATTGCACCAGCCTAACATTTCAGCTTGTCAATAGCAGCAATGATCTAGGTCTTCAAACTTGTCACAGGGGGTCACCATCTTGGAAAGTGTCTGTGACACTCACATGCTCAGTGGGCTCTGAGCAGCTGTTGAGAAGCTAAGCTTAGGGGTCGTCACAAATTATCAAGCAGAAAATGAGGTTTGTCTGTAATTTAAGCTGATGCTACAAGGCTGTTGCGCTGGTTTCTGTGCTGCCATGTAGTAATTATCTGTATTAATTAGTAATCAGCCTTACATTGTTACATTTATATTCTATGTGTACTGTATATTGTGCATTGGCCCCTAAGCTCAGTAAGTGACAACAACACAGAGCATGTGCAGTGCACTAATCAGCAGAAAAGAAGATGGGGAGCTACTGGGGCATCTTTGGTTGGAGACACATATCTTCCTCGCTAAAGGGCTGTGGTTGCTTTGGGTTGGTACAGAAACCCAAAAAATAATGTACAACATTTCTAGCTACTTCTTTAGTTAAGCTTTAGTTCTCCTTTAACATTCACATCAATGGAACATTTAAAAAAATGTACGTTGGGGGTCACCATAAATTGTAGATATCACTCTGGAGAACCGTTCTCTTTAGTCGGAAATGCACGACATGTTTCAGATCGGTGATCGTACCTCAGGTGCTCATATAAAACCACCATAAAGCAACATGGGTCTAATTAATAAATTTAATCTAATAAGGTGAAATTGGGTGTAATATGATAAAGCCAATGTTCCCTTTTACCACCGAGGCCAGTTGTGTAACTATAGAGGAAGCAGACCCCAGGGAACAGGGGCGCCTGGATCAAGGGGGTTGCCTCCTCCATAGTTCTAAGAAATCCTCTCTCCTCAGCCACTTTCTTACCTACTCTGGTGCAAGCAGCTGGGGAGTGGCGGTTGTCAGTGGGTGAGCTGGTGTTGGGAGATACTGGTAGGTGCTGCTGTGTCCCGGGTCCCTCTGTTTTGCAGGGGGAAAGGGCAATGCAGTGTTATTATGCTGCTGGTTGAGGTTGTATAGAGCTTACCAGAACAGTAACACCAAAAAGAAAGTGTTTTAATGTAATAAAAACAAGGGTGCTGCTGCTATGAGGCGAAGAGTTAAAAAACCCTCAAGTTACCAGTGGTGGCAAAAAAGGCGCTCCTTGTAACTTTAGCCGAGATTCCAATTTTTAAATCGGAATTTCAGCTTTGCTAATGCTGAGAGAGCAATTGCGCTCTCCACACGAATCGGCCCACCGTCTACACCCTCTCCGGCTTTCAAAAATCAGGTGCATGGGGGGGGCATCAGAAAGGTCACCTCAGGGTGACCAGGAGCCCCAAAATGCCCCTGAATGAAAATATAATTTATCATTGCCCTGCAGTGGTACAACAGTTCTGTTTGCTTCAGAAACTCTACAATAGGCTGATCGGATTCAAATCAATGGAACAGGGTCACTGAACTGACCAGATCTGCTTCTCTCAGCCTGAAAAAATATGCAGGTTGACAACAGCCGGAGCCTTCAGCCTGTGTGCCCATAACCTAAGAATCCTTCAGGACTATAGTTTTGTGTAATATCTTGGCCTGAGTACATAATGGCCAAAGGCAGAAAATGTGAGTCATTAGCAGCTGGTTTGGGAAAGAAGAACAAAGTGCAAGTGTGTCACAGCCAAGTAAACCTCTGCTGCCATTTCTGTGGTCGTTTCAGCAACAAACAGAGGATGAAGTTATTGCAGGATACACCAATGTGGGAATGAAGTGGAAGTTACACAAGTGAGTTCATCAACATTTCCCCAGATCCATGCTAATAACTAGAGGTGCAGCTGTAGGTATTGGAAGGGCAACTCAACCGCATTTGCCATGGACTTTATTGGTGGGGTGTGTTACAAAAGTAGAGAAAATTATCTAACACCATAGTCACAATGTTTTTTTTACACCACTCACCAACCTTCTTTCCCTTACGGCACTCTTCCTCTGCCGGCTCTTGATGTGGGCTGCCTCCCAGTTATACCTCTCTAGAAACTGGGCTCTGTGGCCTATTATTCCCTTGAGCCACGAATTTATGATATTCTCTGATTCACTGTGCTGCCTCTGAGATCCCCTGACCAGAAATACTGGGAAGACGTGTGAGCACAATACAGAACTTTGTCCATTTATTGGCTCATGTGACCTAACATGTATGGTTGGTTTGTGTGCACCGTGAATCCTAGAATCCCAGGAGACGGCCCTTATTTCTTAAAATGGCAATTTTTTTATTTATGATTACATACATACTACTTAGTCTATTATTATGAAAATACATTATTTGCATGAAGCATGGTTACAGTTGTATGAATGTATTGTGCATTAAAGGGGTTGTTCACCTTAGAAATAACTTTTAGTATGACACATATTTTCAATTAGTTAGCTTTTTCAGCAGCTCTCTCTCTGGTTGCAAGGGTCTTGTTTACCTTAGCAACCAATAAATATAAAAGAAGGGGAGTGCTCCCATCCTGTAAAATTATATCAGCACCTTTATTAAAATAAAGATGTGTTGCACTTACAATATAGCAGAGAATGATTGTTCATCAAAAAAGTCTGTTAAATCTATTCCCAGCGTGTTTTGTCACGACCCGACTTTCTCAAGGGTGCTGTATGTATCATAAAGCACTCCATCACCCTTGAGAAAGCCGGGACACGACAAAATGCATTGAAAACAGATTTATCAGACTTTTTTGATGAACGATCATAAATTGTAAGTGCAATATATATTATTGGGACCAGCAGATTAAGGAGGCAGCACCCCATGTGGAATACTTGTTGTAGTTTTCAGATTATTTGCTTTCAACCCTTGTAGTATCGAACATTTGTATTTGACCTTTCGAGTATTTTTTTTTTACCGTACCCTCAGAATTTTGTTATTCGTATTTATTATTTGTTTCTACACACAACTGCTTTAAACCAGTTAGCACCTTTTATATATGTATAAGAGAGGCAAGGTACAGAAACATAATGAATAAAAAACAAAATTATAAACTCAGGGCAATAGTCTTTTGGCTGTTGGATCAGTGACCATTTGGAAGCGGGAAAAATGTAGAAGAGGAAGGTAAATAATACAAAAAAAATAAGGAAGACCAATTGCAAAGTTGCTAGGAATAGAGCATTCTATAAAATATTAACAGTTAACTTAAAGGTGAACTACCTCTTTAAACTATAAAAGGGGATATTCACCATAACACGACTTCTGGTTTGATGCAGATAACATTTTGCGTAACTTTAAACTGTGTAGTTTATGGGGCCCCTTATACCCTGGAAACGAGGCAGTAGGTTAAATGACAGACTGGAAGATGGACAGAAGAGGTTGACGGCTTAGAAATGTCAACTAACTCCATGTCATATGGGTGAAAATTGTCCAGTCCATGATTTAGCAAAACCTATTAAATGGTATTATTTAATAAGGTTCAAAAATACCTAGAGTGGATAATAATGATCTTAATGACACAGTGTTAGGTCACATGACATTTGTGATGTATTAATGATAAGAACATGTTTGCTTTATGGAACCTTGGGGGGGGGGAGGAAAAATAAAAAACACAAAAAATGTGGAAGTTACAAATAATGCCAGAATATCAGTGTAAATATCCTTCTGAATAATTACATGTAAGGTGAACTTCCCCTTTAAGGAACAATGAAAATTGCTAATATTTCAAATAGGAAATCCACTAATAGGTAACACTTGCTTTTAGTATCCCCCAGCAGTGCCGGGATATCCGCAGAGTACATATAGGATGTGACATCTTTTAAGGAAATACACAACACGCTATACCTCCCTCAGGGGTGGTGCAGGGAAACCCAACACTGCAGGAGTAGACAGGCTTCCGCAAGAACAGAGGGCTAATTCCTTCCATGGATACTGGGATATGTAGATCTGCAACAGATGGTAAAGTTGCTATTGCTAGGTCAGGGAAATCCTTTGTCCCAATGTAAACCCCTCTCTCTGTCAGTTGCAATATTTAAAATTATTTTGTGCTGTTTTACTGGATAAAGCCTTGTGTTTGCAAGGGAGTGTTCTGGATTTATTTCGGTATGTACACACCTCTGTTGTATAATAGAATGTCTGATACAACTATATTTACAGCACATGGATGGTAGTATCCCTTTACATGGCTGCTGAGCTAAGGGAAAGTCACTGGGGCTCATTTATTAAAGCAGCGCAGCGCATAAGTGGACGCAAAAGGTTGTCTGCGCCATCACAAGCGTGATCGCTAATATATTTGCGTGATATTGCGCATAACACAGAGCTTTTGCGATGGTTTTGTTTATGCGCATTGCGCAAAAGATTGGGCATTTATGTCGCAACCGATGCCGTGGTTGTTAGGGGCGTGGCTGTGGGCGTGGCTACAATGCGCTTGCACTGCGGCCGTCGCAGATTTGCGTCTGTATATGTGCAAAACTGCACCCGGTCAACAGCACCACAATTTTTACGCCTGCCTCTTCGTGGCGTAATAGTAACGCTCTTCAAAATGCGCATTCCTGCCCAGCTGCGCTAGTATATTCAAGATGAACAACCCTTGTAAAGTGCATATTAACCACGCCTTCCACCCAACATGTTTATATTGACCAAGGTTCCTTTAAGGGTATCAGGTAGGCTAAACACCTTTGCAACCAAACAAATATTAGCACAGAAACAAATGCAGATGCGTCTAAGTGAACGCAATATGCGCAATATGTGACGCAACTAATTAAAGCAGCGCATTCATACATGAGCACAACTAATCCTTACCTTTGCGGTATCTTCCTGTGCGCACAATTTATTATAAGCACTGCGACAGCTGATACGCAGTTTCACACGTCGCACCTGTCTTGTGTCTACATTAGCGCACAAATCGCACTGTTAAGGTATCGTGCGCTACATTATTAAATACTCGCATGCGCTGGGCAAATGTCTGGCCACTGCGCTCTTTTTAGCGCTGCGCTGCGTTAATAAATGAGCCCCACTGTCCCTCCAGCCTATACAGGGAGAGCTTTCCAACCTAGATGATTAACCCTAGGCCTGCTTGGCACAATTTATTGCAACAGACAGAGCTTGCACTTTCAGTACCTGTATAGTTCAGCTCCACTGCTGAACTCCAACTCCCCTAAGAAACAATTTGATTTGAATGATTAAATAGTCAAAGCAAATCTGACACAGAACAGGTTAATAAAAGGCACTGATAATGCTCCAACTTGTTAAAACCATTTTCCCGTCAGTAAAATATTCTTGACAGGACAGTGTTAATAACTGTGATACAATTCTGACTAATTTTTTACAGATCCCTGCTTGGAATGTTATTGAATGTTATTATTTTTTATAGAGTGTCATGTCTCACTCAGTGTTTCCCAGAGTAAGGCAATACAAACACGAGGCAGAACAGTTTGCACATCCAACCACTATAGAAGTAATGTGCTGATCCCATTTCTCTTTAACCGCTATCAGCATATTTATTCTTGCATAATGGGGATTTCTGCGGCATGTTCTTCCCAGCAAGATCCAGATTACAGAAATACAGTCATTTCACAATGCGCGACCATAATGCTTTTCATTAAAAGAGAACTAAACCCTAAAAAAGAATATGGCTAAAAATACCATATTTTATATACTGAACTTATTGTACCAGCCTAAAGCTTGTCAATAGCAGCAATTATCCAGGACTTCAAACTTGTTACAGGGGGTCACCATCTTGGAAAGTGTCTGTGACACTCACATGCTCAGTGGGCTCTGAGCAGCTGTTGAGAAGCTGAGCTTAAGGACTGTCACAAATTATCAAGTAGAAAATTAGTTTGGTCTGTAATTAAGCTGATGCAACAGGGCTGATTATTAAATTCTGATGCTAGTTGCTCTGGTTTCCGTGCTGCCATTTAGTAATTATCTGTATTAATTACTAAGACTTATATTGTGATATTTATATTCTATGTGTACTGTATATCTTGAGTTGGTCCCTAATAGGGTTGCCACCTGTCCAGATTTGACCAAGACAGCCCGGTTTTTAGAAGGGTTGCCTGGGTCAAAACAGTTTGCCCAGTTTTACAAAAGCGGACAGGATCTCCCCTGATTGACATGGCGATCAGCCAATTGCTGATCGCCACATCACAGTCCTGCCCATGTGATGTAGCATGCCCCACCCACAACATCACTGACCCACCCCGGTGACCTTATTGCCCCACCCACTGTCTGTGAGCCGCACAAAGGTAGCAACCCTAGTCCCCAGGTGCGGACTGAGAATTAAAATAGGCCCTGGCATTTCAGGTACACAGAGGCCCAATCAGCCCACATAGAGGCCCAAACAGCTCCCACCAGCCCACTAAATACTGACTTTCTATGGGACCTTATAACAGCCCCTCTGGCATTTGCCAGAACCCACAGATTGCCAGTCCGGGCCTGCTAGTCCCTAATTTCAGTAAGTGACAGCAGCACAGAGCATGTGCAGTTAATCAGCAGAAAAGAAGATGGGGAGCTATTGGGGCATCTTTGGAGACAGTTCTTTACTGCTAAAGGGCTGTGGTTGCCTTGGGCTGGTACAGTAACCAACCAACATAATGTACAACATTTCCTCTACTTCTTTAGTTAAGCTTTACTTCTCCTTTTAAACATCCTGAAGTTTCATTTGAATGTGTTGGTAAGTCTAAAATAGATAAATAAACGGGTGTATGGGGTAAGTCCCATGGGTATAGATGAAACATTTTAAGCTATCGCTCACAGCCCCATACAATGTATGCAGATACCAGAGGTCAGCCATAAAGCCCCTTAGTTATTGTTACCCCCCAAGATAATCTATGGTTGTAGCTCGTTACTGCCCACTTTGCCCAGCTTTAAGAATGAAGCCCCCAAAGCTGCTGATGTCCTTAAAGGAGAGGGAAAGGTTAAAGGAGAAAGAAAGCTACCAAGGCAGTTTATTGCCAATAGATTAGCCACAACAGTGCAAGCTAGAACAACATTTTTATTCTTTAGAATGCTTTTCACTACCTGAGTAAACAGCTCTAGACACCGTCTCTGTTTGTTTAGGATAGCAGCTGCCATATTAGCTTGCTGTGACATTACTTCCCGCATGAGTATCTCCCTGCTCGCTCATAGCTCTGAGCTCAGATAACAGCAGGGAGGAGAGGAGGGAGGTTGGGAGGAGCAAACTGAGCATGCTCAAGCCCAAGCCCTGGAGGTTTAACCTAAAAACAGGAAGTCTGTACACAATAGAGGAATGAAATAAACACCACATTTCTATTCTTGTATTGTGTACACATAGGCTTCTGTATCAGACTTCCTTCTTTCATCTTAAGACTCCAGGGCACAGGCTTGAGCATGCTCAGTTTGCTCCTCTCTTCCCCCTCCCTTCTCCCTGCTGTAGTCTGAGCCAAGAGCTATGAGTGAGCAAGGAGAGACTCAAGTATGGTAAAGCAGTCTGAAAAATAAATATAGCTTGCACTATTGTGGCTAATCTCTTGGCAATGAACTGCATTGGTAAGTTTCCTTCTCCTTTAAAACCACATCTAGATTTCCCTTACTAAAAACAATATAGGTGTGGCATCTATTATCTGAAATGCTCTGGACTTATGAAATTTGAATCTCAATATCTTAAAAAACATTTAAACATAAAATAAGTCCACTATGATTGTTTTGCCACCAATATTATTTGGTTAATATAGAGTCTATGGGAGATGGCCTTTCTGTATTTGTGAGCTTTCTGGATAATCGTATAACAGATCCCATTCCTGTAATATCCTACTCATAAATATATATTACAACAGGAAAAGCTATAGTATGGGATAAATACAATCTATACAATTTAGAATTTGTACATTTCTACAAATCAGAGACGTCATGCAATCTCATAATGGCACTTACAAAAACTCATATTTGCCTTCATTCCTAACTACTCTTGAAAATCTTTGCCATACATTTCCAGGAAAACCAGATGAACATTATAGAAACTCGTTAATAACATGCTTTCTGTTTTCATATTGGAAACTCTACTCTATTTCTCCTTAAAATCCGTTCTGTTCTTTCTTTTTCATTTTTCTCCTTTATTTATATATAGCAGTTGCTTGCCATTTAAAACCTTGCTCATTGTATTTTATATTTAATTCTCTTTTACAAATGTAAAGTTGTAAACCAAAATTTAAATAAAAAAAGAACAAAAAAAAGTAATGGAAGAATATAAAAAATGAATATTTTCATGATTGCATCTCTAAAAACGTATGAACGACACTTAGGGGCAGATTCATTAAGGGTCGAATTTCGAAGTTAAAAATACTTCGAAATTCGACCCTCGAATTGAAATCCTTCGACTTCGAATATCGAAGTCGAAGGATTTAGCGCTAAACGTTCGATCGATCGAACGATTTTTCGTTCGATCGAACGATTAAATCCTTCGAATCGAACGATTCGAAGGATTTTAATCCAACGATCGAAGGAAAATCCTTCGATCAAAAAAAGGTTAGCAAGCCTATGGGGACCTTCCCCCATAGGCTAACATTGACTTCGGTAGGTTTTATCTGCCGAAGTAGGGGGTCAAAGTTTTTTTTAAAGGGAAAGTACTTCGACTATCGAATGGTCGAATAGTCGAACGATTTTTCGTTCGAATTCGAACGAATTTAACCAATTCGATGGTCGAAGTACCCAAAAAATACTTCGAAATTCGAATTTTTTTCATTCGAATCCTTCACTCGAGCTTAGTGAATCGGCCCCTTAGGGTGTTATATATAAAAGTCAGATTTTATCTCAACATTTTCTGCTACAAACTTTAATCAAATCTGCTCAGGTTTTTTACCCTTATTTATTATTACATTTTCCCGAAAAATCTGATTTTCACGATTTTTTCAGATTTTTCATCCAATTTTCACACTTTTTTTAGATTTTTCACCCGATAACTCAGATTTTTTTATGCTTCTGAGTATTGCATGAAACCCAGCGCACATCAAAAAATCATTGGGACTTCTCCCAATGACTTATATGCAACCTCGACAGGTCTGATATTGCGGATTTTCAGATTTGGACTTTTCCATCCTTGGGATTTTATACTTTTTTTATAAAATAAATTTTATATAAAAAAAATCACGAATTTTTCGGGATTATTGCTTTCGGAGATTAGTAAATAACCCCCTTAATGTTCTCTAATACAGCAGTTGCACAAATATTAATGCAATTGAAAGTTTTCTATTTGTGTGAGTAAACAGCATTCCTTTGTTTTCCTTGTGGGTGTAGATAATACCTGCTTCTAATCAAGTTTTTATCAGACCTCTGAGAGGGAGAATATGACTGTGTAGATAACATTTTAGCAGTAGGCACTTTCCACAGATCTGCTCTCACAAATGCTTTTATGTTGACATGTAACATCATTTCTACAAGATTTTAATAGGAGCCAGGGGAAATGAATTCAAAGTGAAATGGTCTTTTCAAATTGAAGAGAATTGACTACATCTACCTGTCTATATGATGATCATTGTAAACCACTTACTATAACTTATGTATCTTTAGTATAAGAGTATCAACCTTTCTTGAATGTGAATTTTATGAGCTAAACGAATAATGTACCCAATATATGTTAAAGCTCAATGAGGCGGTCCATGACCATAAAAATGCAAAAGGACGACTTTATACAGCTCATGGAACTCAAAGGAGACATTTCTTATGCTCATATTTCAAGAGGTACATTATCTCCAATAGACAAGATTTAGAGAGTCATATAACATGAACGACATCACTAAGCACTGATAATAACCAATGACATCAATACGCACTGTTTATAATAATGTAATACACAGGCACCATGAACATCCTGTAAATTATGTCCTTATAAAAGGTGCATAATGATGCTTAGCGATGTCATTTGTCACATGACTTACTGAAACTTGTGTATTATAATAAATAATGTACCACCTGTTGAAAAATATGAGGATATTAGAAGCAAACTCAGAGTCCATGACATGTATAATAACACTCTGCCTTCGGCCTTGTACTTATATACCTTATATATACCATATATAGTCATGTAACTCCTCAGTGACATAAACTGCATCAAGCTTTCACCAAAAACATGAGTGCCAGCTTATATAGGGACACCCACACACATTTATGGGAATTTATGTGTGCATATGGGGATTTAATGATTTGAATAAGTTTTTCCCCACTGAAAGAATTGTTTTAGTTCAGACAATAACCATTGTCCATTGTTTCTGCTTGATAGAAAATAATGATCTCTAATAAATGATCCCCATTGTATATGGGATTCGTTAGGGACTAGTCTGGCATCCCTACTGACACAATCCATCATGGAAACCTGGACCATGTTCAAGGTGAGGGTAGTGTCAGGGTTTCCCAGTGTCAATAGGCACACTTGGACATGATTCCTTAGATCAGAATGGACAGACAAACAGTACGCACGACACTTACATCCATTGTAGTGGAAACCTACATGCAAATGTGGTTGTAAATGACCCACAGGGGTATATTTATCAAAGAGTGAAGTTCCGCCACTAGAGTGAAATTCAGCCACTCTCCATTCATTTCTATGGGATTTTTATAGGCGTATTTATCAAAGGGTGAACTTTCACTTCACCCATTGATAAATACGCCTTTCAAAATCCCATAGAAATGAATTGAGAGCTGCGGAATTTCACTCTAGTGGCGGAACTTCACTCTTTGATAAATTTACCCCATAAGCTCTAGACTTGTATAGTCTCTACAGGTATGACCCAAATAAATAAAAGATGAGATAAACCAAATGATTTGGCAAAACAACATGTAAATAGAGATCTGAAAAAGCTACAAAAACTATGCAAATTGCATCATTCGCTACTGAGTGATAGGGGAAGTGGTTGATAAAGTGATGTCGGCATCAAAATACAGACAAAGGGTAAATGTTGTAAGGGTTTGTCCCTGATTTGTACATCAATCACTACCCAGAAAAGTTGCAGCATATTTTATAGTGCCAGCTAAGTTTTAGCAGACAAGCAATATTTCGCCTATATGACTTTGCAGCATGATGGAAAAAAACTAATTCCTATTGGGAAAACACATGCCTTCCAACTGTCCTCTTTTACAGAGTGTGCCACAAAAGTGACTGGATTTACCGTAAAGGGAGTTACGATAAAGACACACAGAGCTACTAGTAGCAGCTACTGGACATGGCTACAAATTACACAATAGTGATAATTGGCTTTGCTAAGACTTCAACAAAACACAACTTTTTCTGTAAGAACCTTTATTACATTTATTGGTGCAAACTATAAAATTTGCAAATCTTCTTCCGCTGTCAGAAGTGGTCGCTAAACAGTTTCCTAGTTGGCAATTATTAAATTCACGCAATTTTTTTGCGCAAAGGAATACGTTTTCACATTGCAAATGTTTTTACGTTAGGGTGGTGGCACACGGGAAGATTAGTCTCGAAGAGATAAACCTTCGTTACTGTATGTCCCCAAAATGTCTCCCCACCAGCAAGAATCTGAATTGCCGGTGGGATGGCTTCGATTTTCCGAACTCACCTGAAGTTGCCTCACAAGGAAACTTCGGGCAATTTTCAGAGTCTGTGAAGATTAAATTACACACAAGTGCTGTTTTCTCTTTTCTCATTGTAAGTGTGAATAGTGGCAATTCCAGCACCAGCTCATGCGGTCCCTTAACAGAAGCAGTACCTTGGTGTAGGCTGAATAGGCAGATTAGCCCTAGGCCCAAGTTGCAAGAAGAGCAAAGTGCCTTAGTAAATCATGTTTAAATGTGCATATCTATGCAAGGGATTTTGTACTTTACCTTATATTTATAAATTAAACTGCTAGTGTAAACTCTTTTCTCAAGAAAAATGAGAAAGAAGAACAGACTGTACTAAATACCATCTTTGGAAGGAGACTCCAAGTCCTTATGGGCATCTAATACATTGTAGGCAAGATATCTCTAGGTGCAAAACTCTGTGCCTATTAAAACAACAACCACAAATATTCAGCAGGATGACAGTTAGTTCACATTTCTCAGCAGTGCACATTCTCCACTGGTACACAACAGTAGGGACAAACTGGAAAAGCCCCACAAATAATTATCAATTAAAATGTCTTCATTGCACATCTAGGACATTACAGCCTGTAAGTGGGCAATAAAGGCATTTATCTTATATTTATTCATGGTGCTATTCCAGTTTGATCCTACATACCTCTTCTCGAAACATGCATCAATTCGCTAGTTGTTGCTACTCTGGCTCATGAGGAGCATGGAGACCTTTACCAAACACCTACCAGGACAAGGCAGTAACTACAGGGTCTTCTTTTAATATTGCATCTATTGCCTCTTGCTGCGCCACTTGGAGTATTTAACCAAGAATTAAAATTCCCCACAACATTTTCAATTTGCTAAAAGAGGAGTCAGTCAAGTTTCGACAATTTAACTATATATTGATTAAATTTCCCTTTGCCTTGATGTAAATTCCCATCTCTTTTCTATACTATAGACCCCACAAAATGAATTTTTCAGCATGAAAATTTTCTCTGGTTCAAGTAGAATTGCCATTCTCAATATAATGAAGCAGAAAAACCAACCTGGTTAGGATGACATGGGCTTAAAGGAGCCAAAATGCCCTTCACATTGCAAGGCATGCAGTGTAAAACAGAAAGTATTTACATTATAAAGATTATTTACTTCACCACCTCCATACTAATATCCCACTTATGTCATGTCTTTATTCTCTAGTGAATTTTCCACCTTACATTTGTATGGAAGTATACACTGATGAATTTTCCATCGTGAAAAAATGCAACATGTCCTTGTTGGTTACTTATGGTTTTTAGTAAATATGAGATGTGTTGTGATAATACGGCCGGCAAATTGAGGTGAACTTTGCTAAAGTTAGATGAGGAGAAAATTCACACTGCAGTAAATATGCCTCTTTGTGTTTCACTCTTATTCTAAAGTCCTAAGTCTGCTATTAAAGAAGATTATGTGACCTAGTCATAGCAATATGTATATTTTGTTATTACCATTACAACTGCCTGCTTAAAATATTTATATTTCTATATTTCATATTGTTAAGTAAAAAAAAACAATTACTGGTAGCCCAAGAGTTTTAGGGCCTATTGTGGGTCCTCACTAGTGTTATGCAGGTCAGAAAAAAACTCAAAAACACCCAATCCAAACCTGCAAAACCTTAACCTGCACCCAACCCTAACCCGCAAAATGATGCACCTCTGGTTCCAAGACAGGGAATCTTCAGGAGAAGAGGAGGAGTGCACTTTCCCAGTCTGACCCACACCCAAACCCACAATAGTTGGCCAAATCTCAACCCACCCAGCCGGGGGTCACCACAGGTTTTGGGTAACCTGCACATCTTAGTGAAGCCATTAGTTTTCAATGATGAACTATTTCAGTAAATTTCAGTAAATATTTGTAAAACAATAGAGGCACTGTTTAGTCACATTAAGATGTTCTCAGCCAGTGGCTCATGAGAAAAATGTTGCTCATCAACCAAATGGATGTTGCTCCTGGTGGCATCAAGGCAGATGCTTAGTTTTGAATTCCTGGCTTGGAGGCAAATTTTTGCTGCATAAAACCAGATGTACTGTCAAACAGAGGCTTGTATAGGCTGTCAATCCACATAAGGGCTACAAATAGTCAATTACAGCCCATAATTGTAACCCGCAGGCACATTTTGCATGCTTGTGTTGCTCTCCAAATTTGTTTAGACCTGAATATGTCTCATGGGTACAAAAATGTTGGGGATCCCTGTGTTAAGATATTTAGTCTGCTTTGACCGAGCAGGTTATATATAAAGTTAAAAGGTTGATGGATGTGTGTCTTTTTTCAACCTAACTTACTATGTTACTATGACCTGTATAGAAGTTATCTATGAAAATGCAAAATCATAATCAGGAAAAATAAAGACATAAGGAGTGCTCAAATATAATAGCCGGAGCTTTTGTTGTTGAATGCCAAACTTAAATACCTTTTAGGTAGGAAAGGTAAGTCTTGCTATATTTTATTTAGAAAGCCAGAAGCCAACAGCAACATATGGTTGTGAAACAATTAACTGACCGCAATAATATATTTTATATACATTATTGTTGGATTGTAATGTCCACCATATCTACCCATTATTTCATATGATAGATCATAGGACTTAAAGTATACTGGGAATTTGTATTATACCATCATTTCTATCTTTTTTGAGTCTAGTTACTTGTAGTAGTGCATCACTTTACAAATTTGGCACAATTAGTTGTCACTCTCCCTAACAGATTATGAGTCAGGCCCCAGTTATGACTCCTCACACCACTTGTTATTAGGGTTAGAACAATCTTAGAACATTATTAAAAAAGTTATAGTATATTGATTTACTTATTAATTACTTATTAATTAATGTCAATTTTATTAGAGTTTGAACTTCTGGGTACAAAATCAGCAAATATTTTATTCTTTTTGAAGGTCCCTGTCTGGGGTCAGAAATAAGCTTTGAAACAAAGGAAGGAACTGGGGCTAATAAGACTTTGGTACCTGCTCACTGTAAATTCAAAGACTTTTTACATTTCATATTTTACGCCCATATGACCAAAATCAAAAATTTTTGAATTGTTTTGTCTACTCTGCCTTCCTTTTACATGCATACAGTAAAAAGTTATTTTAGTTTTCCAATCAAGTGTCTTGTTACAAGCGGTGCCAAACTACCCTGTTTTCACTCTTGCAGCATCATGTCTTTATCTATAATAAAAGTAGTGTCCACTAAAAATGGCAGTATTTTTTGTGGGCTGAATATTTTACTTATAAGCTTTGGGGGTGAAATGCAAAGGGAAAGTCGAATATTGATAGTAATTAGGTTTTGACTGTATTTGCAATTATATTTTTTGTGGGGGTGGGAATAGCCAATGACAGAGGGAGAAAAGACAGAATAGATGCAATTTCTCTAAACCATGAGTATCACTTTTGCAATCTGTGGCTAAGCAGTGCAACTAAATAGAGTCTTCCCTTGCAGATATTCTCTGCTCTCGTCAAAAGTTATCCAAGACAAACATGACATTTACTGTACAAAGATATAATTTCAGTCGCATCATAATGCGTCAATGGTCATTTGTCCAGAAAGTGTCATTTTGTAGGAGAATATTTATGTAAATCATTTGTGCTTTCACAGTGATCCTTATAACAGCTCCCTTGTGTTAATCAGCTTTTAAAAAAAAATGACTCAGTGTCTTGATTCAGTTAAGGGGATTACAATGGTGTGATGTCATCTCCTTTTAAATAAAGGGCAAGAGACAAATACTTATTGTGGCCATTCTATATGATTGTAATAGCGAAAAAGTGGTTTGACATTTTTGCAAATATAATTATCACTATTTTATTTGTAAAGCGCCAGTATATTCAACATTTGGCGGTAGTGATAAGACCATATAAATAAATACTGCCCCAGACATAAAATATTTCCCAAGTTCCTTTGCTTATTGAACATTGCATGAATACAACTTGATTTTACAGTAGATGCCAACAAGGTCCTTAAAAAGACAAGTCCTACATGTCCTTAGTACTACTGCAACAATTTTCTCTTTGGACTTTCCTCCACTGGCTCCTCCATAGCTTCTAAAATTGTTAAAAACTTTAAAGCAAACCCTAAACCCTTGGTCATTTCTCTTCTTCATTCAAAATTCTCTTTGATACATCCCCTTTTCTTTCCCATTATCTCCTTAGAGGAGAACTAAACCCCCTTAATGTGAAAAGTCGCTTCCACTACCCTAAGAGCTCAAGGACACCATCTTCTGTATCTTCGGTTTTCTTCAGATCCTCTTCTTTCCCTTCAGACATTTATGAAGATTCCAGCACACGCGCAGGTGGCGCGAATCCCAGATTGGCTACAACTGCGCATGCACCAAATATTTCTGTTTGGAAGAAAAATGAAGATGCGAAAGCTCTCGCCTTTGAGCTTCGCTGCTCTACTCTGCACAGGTACTTGAGTTGCACAATTAGGAGCACATTTTTCAGTAATGCACTGTGCACTGAGGAAGAAGGGAGGGGGCACTATGTAGGGTAGTGGAAGGAGCTTGTCACATTATGGGGAGTTTAGTTCTCCTTTAATCCTTGAAGACTCATGCTCTCTCCAAGTCCAAAAAAAACTACCTGCTTTGCCACCTAAAACCTACCTAGAACCAATGTTAGCCTATGGGGAAGGTCCCCATAAGCTTTCTAAGCTTTTTTTGATCGAAGGAAAATCCTTCGATCGATGGATTAAAATCCTTCGAATTGTTCGATTCGAAGGATTTAATCGTCAAACGATATTTCCTTCGATCTTTCGAACAAACTAAATGCGGTAAATCCTTCGACTTCGATATTCGAAGTCGAAGGATTTTACTTCGATGGTCGAATATCGAGGGTTAAATTAAGCCTCGATATTCGACCCTTAGTAAATGTGCCCCTAAAAGTTAACTTAAAGGTGAACCACCCTGTTTAACTACTTTCAAATCATGTTAATTATTTCTACCCCACTAACTTTTTTGCAGGTATCCCTAGCTAAATGGTCAGTTTCTGAGCTAACATGAAATATAAACATGCTCCTTTCACATTGGTCATCAACTGAGGTGCATGCTGTCAGCTATATTCGCTTCTAAGCAACCATGAAGTATGCAGTTAAAATGGTTACTAATCATCCATGAGACAAGGGAGTATCTGCCAGTGCTATGCCTTTATGACCAGACACCTGATTAGTAAATGCATTTATCTCTGCAGTAACCAATGCAATATGTGTGAATGCTGATAATTATTCAGCCCTTAAGCCTGAGACTTTATTGGCAATGTTCCCTGTGTAATTTTCCCTGTGTATATGCAAACACAAGTTGTGATACTATTGCATGTAAAGAGAAAGAGTGAGTGCACCTAAACAAGCATAACACATTATTTTGTATTTGAAGGAACTGCCCAGAATGTTCTACATAAAAGAAAATTTTGCACGCACAACTTGTAGGTGTGTAAACAATGGGGCTCTATCACAATGGGTTCCCACAAGCAATAGCTAAATATCTGTTACGCTGTTCAGCTTTGACTCTACATTATCACTAATTCAGTGACTAGTTAGCATGTAGGGATGAAGAATAAGAATTA
Organism: Xenopus laevis; assembly: GCF_017654675.1. Classification (NCBI taxonomy): domain Eukaryota; kingdom Metazoa; phylum Chordata; class Amphibia; order Anura; family Pipidae; genus Xenopus; species Xenopus laevis. Next base: position 104,795,792 of record NC_054380.1, on the reverse strand, counting down.
ACCATTTGAAATATTATACTATTTGATGGAAGATGTCTGTGTGACTTTAAGTAGCAGATGATATTACCAGTTATGATCATTTAAAAAGTCTGACCTTCAGGACAAGCAAAGATCTAAAACAAAGTTTCGTTTTTTAAGTATAGAGGATCTGTGCACACGCAAGCCCCTGATGTGCAATAACATTTTTGCCCTGAAAGGAATAATCTGTTATTTTATCTTGCTTGTACTTATGGTAGATGCTGAGTCTCAGGTAGGGATCGCTCATGAACAACAAGGTGGCTTCAGATGGAAATGTATGCTATCACGATATATTTTCCATGGGACAGAATGCCAACAATGCTTTTATGGATGTAGATCATAATGGGACAACATCACTAAAAGTAGACCTCGCATTAGTAAAGTATGGGCACTCCTGCCCTAAGTTGTTTGTCTGAGTGATGTACACGTTAGGGAGAAGGGGTGGAAGAGTGGACACCTACATGCCTCCAACTGTCACTCCTAAATACAAATCTGCGAAAGGCAGGCAATGCTGTATTCATGAGGGAGGTTCGGGCCTTTGCACTCCATTCTGGAGCTTAAAGAAATGCATCCCAAGCACAGGGGCAGGACACGAGTTACGTTATAATATCAGTGTGTCATTTCAGAATTTCAGAGTGAAAATATATTTTTGGCCTGGCATTGAAAATAAGAGTAACTGGCTTTTCTTCTAATATGATCTTAAAGTGACATTTTGAGACTACCATTGCACATTGTCATGTGGTGCATTGCCAGCAGAAATTCTCAGATCTTCTTTTTATATTCATTTGCTTGCAGTTGCCTGGGGTTTAGGAAGGAAGGGTGGGTCGGCTTAAGATTTCCTGTCTTACTGTGACTCACAGATAGAGATTGCTGCATGTGAATCTTATTTGCTGCTCTTTGGACAAGTACGTCAGGAATGCGGTTTCAAGGCAGGAACATTGTTGTTAGGTGTCATGACAAGCTTTTTGACTTCTTGTTATTAACATTGTACAGAAGCTTCCCTTGTCTTTTATTTATAGCTGGTTCAAGTTCATCCTGCTAGAAAAGATCAATGAATATAATACACAAGTTCATCATTTAATAATATAGATATGTCCACTCTTTATATGTGTTTAAAAATGTCACTAAATAATGTCTCTTGGTATTATGTCAGTGGCATAACTAGAGGTTTCTGTGATCTGTCCCCCATAGCAAAGTATTTAATGGTCCCCAAATCTACAGGAAGAGAACCTGTTTTGCAAACATAAAATGAAGAGAACCTGTTTTGCAAACATAAACTGATTTAGTCATCAAACCAGGGAAATTCAGTCGAATAGATGATTGGTCAATTTATGGCTGCCTTAAAGGAGAACTAAACCCTTATAATGAATGTGGCTTAAAATGTCCCTAAGCTCAGTAAGTGACAGCAGCACAGAGCATGTGCGGTGAATCAGCAAAAAGATAGATGGGGAGCTACTTGGGCATCTTTGGAGGAACAGATCTTCCCTGCTAAAGGACTATGACTACCATGGACTGGTACAGAAGCACAAAACATAATGTACAACATTTCTAGCCTACTTCTTTATTTAAGCTTTTGTTCTCCTTTAAATCAAATAAATATGTGCAGGATCTGTAGATTGGCTGCAATGGATGGATATTTGCTTTGTTTGTACAATATTTACTCATGGTCTGTGTTCCCGTAAGGGGCAATTGCACACAGGAGAATGTTTAAGTGTCAGAGTGGCAAAATGCTTATGATTGCCCCTTGTGTTATTGTAAGTATGTATGTGCATTCCAATTCTAAAAATTCCCTTCTGAGCAACCTGGTCCCAGCCGCATAGGAGTAGTACATTGCCCGAGCCTCAGAGGATGGTAAGTGCGGCGGTGCTACCTGCCTAAAGTAGAGTTGTCAAATGAAATGAGCCATAGCAACTGTCTTTGGAGTTGAACTAACGAGGAACTGAAAATGTTGCAATGATTGAGGAAACCAGTGATACCTGTAATGCAGATTACATGCTAAATCAGTTGCACGTACCGAGGACATGTGGCAAGGAACTGGTCCCACTTTCTAGCTGCCCATTAGGCATATACCTGAGTTACCAGATGTCAGTAGAGGATAGTCATACTCTGTGGGGGATTTGCAGTCCTGTGATGGAAGCATGGGATTATCAGTAGCACTATACCAGAGCCAGCATCCCAAAGTGTCATCTGCTTACTTTTATTAGAATGCACTTTATTTTCTTGTACTTCAAATTTACATATTGTTTCACCACATGGGTGGGGTTTCTAAGTCTCTGGCAGTCTTTTAAGTGCGGTGAGCCTTTTAAAACCCATAACTCTTCTGCTCTGCTGTGTAATTAAGCCTTGTCAGCCATATTCACATCAACTTTTCCAGGCAGCTAATAGAAAACCGGCTAAAGCTGACATATAGTAGCCACCATGTAAGGGGTCATATACACATAGGTGTTATACCACACCCTTACTACTTGCATTCTCAACTAAATTGTATTGCAAAGCTGGCATGCGTTCATTAAACATGCTTTACATGTAAATGATCTTTTACATTAGAAATGAACACACTTGCTTCACCATGCTGCCTGTGATCTCAGGCAAAATAAAAAGGCAGCGTGTGCAGATCTAAATTCAAGCAAAGGTCCCAAAACCGTGGTGCTGGTTTTGGAGTGGAACCTGAAGCAGTGGATAGTAGATTCAGAATGTCACGTTGGAAAATAAAGGTGAATGCTTATTTGTGGAGTTATATATTAAAAAATGTACAGTGTGGTCACTGTATATAATAGGGGTACCCCAAATAATAATATTGATGATAAAGACTTTACATAATCTAAATAAATTAAGAATGCATTTTCTGTGTATATTCATTGGGCTTACATTGAATAATTTTTGGGTTTATCTTTGGAGTGACATATACCATTTGCAAATAATAGATGAGGTGCAGCACCAACTCTTTTTTGTTCCATTAGTAGTTGAACTCCATGTACATAATTTTCCAGCATGACTCCTTGCAGCAGGATTTTTGTGCCTAACCGAGCTTATAGCAGGACCAAAGTACCCGATTATAGTAAATAATCTTCCACTATGACATTTCATCCAATCCAACCATAAAGCACCCTTCTGCCCATCTCTACCCCTACAATATAGTGTGACTGCCCCGGAACCATGATGTATCGATTTGTATTGCCTAGCCAGATGAAAACCCACATTGGCATACCTCCCAACTGTCCAGTTTTTCACGGGACAGTCTTTTTGACAGCTCAACTCGCAGTTCCGGATAGTTACTGAAATATCCCGACTTTCTCTTTGATCTCCTGCACTAAGCAGCCAGAAAAAGATACAATGCTTCTAAAACTATATTGGTTTCTGGCAGAGAGCCCAGAATACATGGCAGGGGCACTTAGCTACATTTATAACAATTTAAGATAAGCAGGTCTCTTGGGGAAACTGTGACTTGCATCTTAAAGGGCAATTCACCTGTAATAACACATAAAACCCCCAGAAATGTGTGTTTCATAATCTGCCAAATTTTGTAAAATGAACAGTGTAATTAAGGGGTTTGGCCACAATAACGGGCGTGATCAAAAAAATGTCGCTGTGCTCTGCGAGGCAAATCTTTTTGTCCCACTTTCTGGTTTCAAAATGTTGGGAGGTATGTATAGGGAGTGTTGGGGGATATGGCACATGGAGCGTATTTTAATTGGCAGCTAAATGTTAGGAGTAATTTCAGATTTCTTCCTACAGACTAGAAGTGCTGCAAGTAACCCATGGCTGCAGTATTTGTCATTTTAAAAGTACTGCAGATCTTTAGAAAAGTGAGCTTTCACCTTTAGAATCATTTTTATAATACATAATATACCATATAATCCTTCAGACAGTCAAAGAGAAACAATGGCTACTGTGATGAACAAACCACTTACTATGATTAAATATAATAAACAAAATCATTTAAAAAAATAACATTTTACCCAATTTCCTCTCAGCTGCAGCACAGTGAGTACTTTATTGTAAAGCTACCTAGATAAATATGACATTATCAAATAACCTTGGCACTAACCTAGAAATAATTCCCCACCTCCTCCTCTACATAACAAGTAGACGATAGCAGACAGTATAGACCATAGCAGACAGTACAGATTGTCTAACAATAACAATGCATTTCCTTTCATTCAAAACAACTTTCATGTACTAAAGGTTGAAAGAGTTTCGTTTGCTATTAACAGAGACGAGGAAGGAAGAAATTAAAATAGACAAGTTTAAAGTGCTAGAGCCAAGTACAATGAACAGAAGGTGCTCACTCCAGAATCATAAAGCAAGAAATATTCTAGGTGCTAATCCTAAAGGCTGGCCATCAGAAGTTTCCAAATGAATCATGCATGAAACAAAAATAAGGATTGCATGAAATTTATTACATGCCAGTTACACCATGTGGCAACAGCATATTGCCCTACTCGTTTCGACCAAAACAGGTCTTCATCAGGGGCACAAAAATCATAAATAAGGCAGAAAAAAATGCATATTCAACTTGGTTAAATGCCTTGTGTTTTATGATTCGTATCGCTAGGAACACGCGCGCATCAGCTCGTGTGACGTCCGCTTCCTATCATAGGTAGCAAAGTCTAATCACATTATGGAATCTATCGCGGAAAGCAAGTGCGTTCCACAATGCGGAAGTGATTGTCTGAAAAGGCTAAGAGGCCATTGCATAGAGCAAATCAATTATATGTGGGCATTGTAACATCTAATTTGAACTCATAGAATACCATTACAATTTAGGGGAATATCCCCTTATGTCTTTTGATCCATAGCGATAAACACACAAGCGCTTCAGTTTGTGTGACATCACTTCCGCTTCTTAACATGGGCAAACAAGTCCAATTTCATTATGGGATATGTCCCGGAACACAAATGCGTTCCACAATGCGGAAGTGATCGTGTGTATAAGGCTAAGGGGTCGTTACATGAAGCAAAATTCAATTAAGATATATGTGGACACTATAAAACACTATAAAATATAATATCGACACATATTGTCACATATATCGATAAGCTTCATGTAGTCCATGGTCTCAGACAGAATTTCTCAAAAGGAACATCAGTACATTTTGGGGGAGTATACCCTATAACAGAAGAAAATTATAAACATATTAGTCAAAAAAATATACAACTCTATTTCTTAACATAAACATAACCGTAAAAACTGTCATACATACACGGAGGGTAATTGGAGTCTTATAGCATTTCCATAAGATGAGCATAGGCCATTATATCGTAGTTATCTGTTCTGCAAAAAGCAGGACAGATTCAATAAATCATTTAATCCCATGGGAGTTACAGTGTCCAGACGAAAAATCCATTCAGCCTCTCTCTCCTCAAAAGTAAAGTATTTTTATCAATGCCACCCCCGGAAGAAGTTATTTGATCAATTCCCATTAATCTCAGGGATGATACATTTTGATTATATTCCTTGCAGTGTGATGATACCAGAGGGGTGGTTTCTTTCCCAATTTTGATGACACTTTTATGTTTCAAAAATCTATATTTGAGTTCCTGTACTGTTTTGCCTATATAATATAGACCGCACAGACAGACAATCATATAAATAACGTGTAGACTGGCATGTTATTCTGTGTTTAATCTTAAACCTTTGTAATGACCGTGGATGTGAGAAAGGTGTCCCTTGTATCATACTGTTGCACACTGAACAATTATCTGTAATTGGCAGGCTGCGGATTAGACAAAAAATGTTGTTTCGAATAATGTGCTTTGTTATTGGCTCTAACTAATACATCCTTGAGATTTTTACCCCGTTTGCAAGCAAACATTGGGGTAGCCCGACAAAGGGGTCCTAAAATTGCATCTCTTTGTAAATGATGCCAATGTTTTTGTACAATATGTTTAATATAGTGACTGGCTGTTGCATATTTTGTCACAAAGACCTTCTTTTCCTGAATGGTGTCTTCCCTTTGTACATTTGTGTTCACCTTAAATATGGCTTGGTCCACCACCTCACAGGTACACCCTCGCTCCCGAAATCTATCGCCCATTGATGATAGCGAGTTCCTCAATTCCTCTGATTCCGATGTGATGCGTTTGACCCTAAGCATTTGCGAATATGGTAAGGCTTTAATCAGTGCTGTTGGGTGAAAACTAGTAGCATGTAAAAGATTATTACGATCTGTGGATTTTCGGAAGATACTAGTTTTAAATTTACCTGTTTGATAGGTGACCATCATATCAAAAAATTATACTGCTGTCATGCTCCAAGATGCCGTAAAACGGATGGTGGATGGAATACTATTTAAATGATTGACAAAGGAGATCAGGGTTGATTCATCACCCTGCCAAAGAAAGAAGAGATTGTCTATGTAACGAAAATATCCTAAAATTTACTGCCAGAACACAGATTTGTAAATGTGCTGATCCTCATATTGTGCCATAAAGAGGTTGGCATAGGATAGGGCCACATTACTCCCCATCGCAGTGCATTGCTTTTGTCTATAAAATGTGTCTTCAAACCGGAAATAATTATGATCAAGTATAAAGCATAATAACTCATATATGAAAAGAGCCAAAGTACTTTCAATCTGCCCATTCATTAGTAATTCATAAATCGTGGATTTGCCCAGATCATGTGGTATATTAGTATATAGACTAGAAATGTCCCTAGTGACTAATATGATTTGTGTCTGCTTGACTGAGTCAATGTTGATAGAATGTAATTTTGAAAGAAAATCAAAAGAATCTTTAATGAATGACGGGATCTTTGAGACATATGATTGTAAAAATGAATCCACAAATTGTGCAATTGGTTGACATATTGATCCAGAGGCCGATATAATCGGTCTCCCTGTGGTATTAACTAGAGATTTGTGGATCTTGGGAAGAAGATAAAGACAAGGGCGATGAGGATAATTCATGAGGAACTCACTAGTTTTTTTCATCAGTGAGATGTGATTCTTGTGCAATCATCACCAATTCTTTAATCTTTTTGAGATACATGAATGTTGGATCTGCAGTTAATTTCTCATAACAAACCTCATCAGCTAACTGTCGCAAGGCTTCTTGTAATTCAGATAGTCCATTACCACTATTCCCCCACCCTTATCTGCGGGTTTCACAATCCTGGTTGTGTCCCTTGATATTTCCCGTATGGATCTCATGTCATCATGTTTTAAATTTCTACCGTATTTATGTTTCTGCTTGGTATATCTGTGCACTTATATTATTAGCAAAAATACTTACAGACTTATTCTGGCAATCTGAGGGTTCTGGCAAATGGCTATAAGGTGCCATAGAAAGTCAGTATTTAGTGGGCTGGTGGGGGCTGTTTAGGCCTCTGTGTACCTGAAATGCCCGGGCCTATTTAAATTCTCAGTCCGGACCTGGTTTAGACATCGTAGAGGCCTGTTGCTCAGCTTCTGGATCAGCGTGTTCCTCAGCAGATCTGGAGAGAAAGAAGGAATTTAAATTTAATTGGCGACAAAATTTGAATAATTCAACCTCAAAATTTAACGGGTTGAAATCAGTTGTAGGGACAAAACTTAAACCCCTACTCAGGACACCAACCTGTGTGTCCGTCAATGTTTTGGATGATAAATTAAATATTATCTGTCCCTCTTGCTGCGAGTTTTCACAGGGCTCGGATTGGCTCTCTTTGTTCCCTCCTGTTGTGTATGACTGTCTTCCCTTGCAATTTGATTGTCCTCTCCTAGTTTTTTCTTTGGCAGTAAAGTGCTAAAGCCAGCAGCCATAGCATTTCTGTATAGAAAGACTTTGTTCTAGATGGTGCCGTGTTGAGTTTTGATTGATATCCTGTGATATTGGAAAAGAATGAAAAGGTCATCCAATTGTTTTCTTAATTTTATATCTTGTTGAGTAAGTTATGGCAATGTTTGCAAAAAATGTGATTTATGTTCAGTTTAAAAAAAAAAACAATTGCGACTCTGTCCTGTTTTCTAGGAAGATGTAATATTATGGCTAAACCAAGCATGCAGTACTAAAAAAGAGGAAAATAATCATGCAAGATGGAAAAACTACAGGATACAGAAGTTCCTCCATCCTAATGCTTTTCTCACTTCATCTGAAATCTCTCAAAGTTTGTTTCCTTTATGGAACAAAAGTCCAAAGGAAATAGATTGGCTGCTGGTAGATTATTTGCATAGGATAATGTGGATTTCAGGACCGAACTTGACAGGACACAACATTGTATGAAAATGCTCCAAGCAGGTACCCAGAATTCTATTAAATTGTGTATCTGGGCAACCCGATATCCACAAATCCACCATATCCCCTGGGGTGTAGCACACTATATCCCAAATGTTGTTTTCTTTGGCTGAAACAAAATTCCATTGTCTGGTGGCAGAGTATTTGGTTACACAGGGTAATGTGGCTTTTGGGACCCAAGTAGAAAGCGCATAACATAGCACAAAAGTGCGCCAACCAGGTATAAATTCTGTTAAAATATATATCTTGGCACCCCATTTCCACAAATCCTGCACATCTGCAGTTGTGAAAGATTGATGTAACTTGCATCCACAGACACTTGGACTTCTCTAATGTTGCAATCAGCACTAGTACGTGTCCTGTTTCGTCTTGTGAATCACATGCAACGGCCCCTATTGAGACAGGGGAACCATGGAGCTACTGCTGCCTTCATTCTGGCAGTAATTCCAGGCTTCCCTCTTTTGGTTGTATCAATAGGCTCAGCAAACATATGGTCAATGAATCGTGTGCAAATGTCATAATAATGCCAAGCACCTGAAACTACAGAATCCTCTGACAATTTTGGGCATAATTGTGCCTATTTCATCAAAATGTGCACCCACAACTTTGTTCTCTTTGATGCATTGGCCACAATTACAGCGAACGCACCTCTGGGAACAGCTGACATTACATTGGAACTGTGGGGAAAAGATGCTGGCTAAAAAACATGCAATTTGTGTTTGAAATTGCCCTATGCACACTGCACTTGTGGATGTCAACTGGGTTTCCTTTAGCTGAAACAAAAGAAGAAAGGAAATGGATGTGATTGGCTGCTAATTGCAAAGGATAACTTGGATTTGAAGACACAGGACATGACAGGACGCAATATAGCATGAAAGTGCTCCAGGCAGGAAGCCTAAATTGTATTACTTGATATATCTGAGCATTCCACGTTCCTAAATCCACGTATTCCCTAGGGCACAGTGTAGCAGGGTTTCCTTGAACTTCAGCCAATAGTTTTAACCTTCCCCATTTATTGTTTTTATCTCTTTCCAAATCAATCCTGCGTGTATCCAGATGTACAGCTTGCAGATTCACCCACTGCCTGGAACCACTATATCCATTGTACATGTTTTAGAAAAGGCCCTTTGTTTAAATGAGAAGCAAGTGATCTTCTCCCCATACATTCATGACCATTAGCTCTACTTTATTCTCCATCTATGAAACAACACATCAGCTATACATTTCATGTTCAACGAACAAAGGTTTTTTGACATTGATCCAGTTTTCAGTTCTATCTGGTTTCCACCATCATTTGACAGTAAGTAGCCGCGCACATTGTATGCTTGTGTTCACTGGGATGAGTCAAGAAAACAAAGTTCATGTTAAGGCTTCCTTATATAATTTTGCTAGAACTGTCAAAGGCAGATACTGACGCTCTAAGCTCTAAGTCTCCTAAAGTTGTTTTAAGCACACTCTAAACATGAGGTTGCAAAGAATGTATCTGGATTTTGTTTGTTTTGGGCCTAACAAATTGAATACTTTTTGGGTTAAATCATTACATGCCAGGCGCAACTTCGCCGCACTTCGCCGCACTTCGCCAGGCGTAGTTTCGCCAGGGCTCCGCAAATTCACTAAAATCCGAAGTTGCGCACAGGGGTAGCGTAAGGTTGCGGCGTTGCGCTAGCGTTGATTCGCTATATAAAGCGAAGTTACGCTAGCGAAGGCTAATTTGCATACGGCGCGAAATTCAAATTTCAATGGAGGAACACGTATCTGCACTACAAATGCCTAGAAAACCTTCAAATCAGCAAATAAAAATTTTATTTTGCCCTACACATGTGCCCACTGTCTAGGTAAGTTCCCATGAGTCAGGAAATGTAGGGGGGAGGAAGGGGAGCCCCAAAAATTTTTCGATCTTTTTCAGCCTATCAGCCATCATGTAGAAAACACGCCAGCGTTTTTTGGGACTTAGAAAAAAAATTTCGCAGTAGCGAAAATGCCAAACGCTAGCGAATTAACGCTAGCGTTCGGCGCTTCGCGGCTTAGTGAATATGCCCCTAAGTCTTTGCAGCATATGCAGAGCAACTATTCTGCTAGCGTTTGCTCATGTTAGAACATTGGGGATACTTTCATTTTGCTTGCATTTCCCTGGACCTTTGCATTCAGCCACACTGATGCCTTGTTGCCATGTAACTTTACTGACTTAAACCAATAAAGAAAACTATGTAATTATATAAAATTACTCAGAGTGGTCCTCTGAGCATTAATTGCCTTCATTTCACCATCATCATTTATTTACAGGTATATACCGCCGACAAGATCTGCAGTGCTTTACCTTGGTTATAACAAATAAGGAATAAATGGTGGATAACAAACAAGGGTTACAGAGTACAATAGGATTAGAGGGCAGTACAAATTAGAGTTTACAAACTAAAGTTTCGGGTACAATTGAGACATTAGGATTTTAGAAACAATTTTGTGATTTGCAATACAGCAATGATTGATTAATTAAGGTACATTGAATAAGCTTTTTTAAACAGGTGGGTATTTAGGGAGCATTTGAAAGTTTGGAAAGAAGGAGAAAGTCTGACAGCTCGAGGCAGAGAATTCCAGAGAAAAACAGAAGCTCGAGAGAAATGTTGTAGACGAGAATGGGCAGAAGTGATGAGAGGAGAAGCAAGGCAAAGGTCAGAAGCAAAGCGAAGTTTGCTTGAAGGATCAGAGATGAAATATAGGGAGGGGCTTCATTGTTAAAGGCCATGAATGTGAGTGTTAGTAATTTGAATTTGATTGGGAGCCAGTGAATGGACATGAATATGGGAGCATCTGATGTTGAGCGGTGAGATAGATGCATGAGTCTAGCAGCAGCATTTGGAACAAGTTGGAGTTGTGAAAGGCGACTTGTTGGAATACCTGCGAGGAGTAGGTTGCGGTAATCAAAGCGGTGAGATGATAAGAGACTGAATAAGTGTTTTGGTTGATTCTGAACTGACATATGGTCGTATTCGGGCAATGTTGCAAAGTTGAATACAACAAGATTTTGCAAGTGTTTGGATCCTATTTTAGTGGTTTCTGAGCTATTGGAGGTTTTAGATAGTTCAAGGTATATATTTATTATGCTTTGTAAAAAACGGTGGGATAAAATACTACATATCGGCAGGCTTCGCTGTGTAACAACGGCGTTAAATTGTTATGCAGTTCTTCTTATGTGAATTCCACCGGAAGCAATGTAAAATAATGGCATTGAATCAGTGAGTTTTTGCCCAAATTAAACACAATATTAAAATTTGTTTAGGGCAGTAGGTCAAAATTTGCTACTAATTAATTATTAATACTTTCGGAGGTTCTTCAAAGCTAAACAGTTCAAATAAACTAGACAGCCCTAGTTCTTATGGAACAATGTCTTTCATTGGCAGAAAATCATTAAGCTTCTATCTAGGGCTGCATCTCTCAGCTGTGATTTATTTAGGGATGCACCGAATCCAGGATTTGGCCTTTTTCAGCAGGATTCGGAATTCGGCCGAATCCTTCTGCCCGGCCGAACCGAGTCCGAATCCTAATTAGGGCTGAGGAGGGAAATCACGTGACTTTTTGTCACAAAACAAGGAAGTAAAAAATTATTTTCCCCTTCCCACCCCTAATTTGCCTATGCAAATTAGGATTCGGTTCGGTATTCGCCCAAATCTTTCACGAAGGATTCGGAGGTTCGGCCGAATCCAAAATAGTGGATTCGGTGCATCCCTAGATTTATTATAAATAGTGGCTATTTTAAAATGAGTGAATCATTTTCATTGACTCAAGCCACAATTTGACATAAACTCAGACTGTGAATTTCTGCACTAAAAACTACACAAGCAAGAAATATGAATCTGTGACATGTTCCCCTGATGATAGGGGTATACCCCAGCAAACAATAGGGGCATGCTCCATAGCTCATAATATCAGGAGAAATATTCCAAACTGAAGTACAAAAATACTTATGAATTAGTGCAAGGTTGGATCCATGATGTCTGGGGTAAAGCTATGGAGAAGTTGTGGCTTCTAATATTGGGACATCAACATTCCTTCATTAGGTCAGCAAACAGTGCTCAGAAGCACAAAAATCATTGGTTGTTTTAAGGGGATAAGTTGAAGTAATGTCCCCAATCTATTCCTTTTCAGTATTAAACTATAGATTAAACCAGCACCAGTTACTTTGTGCACTAATGTGTGGTTTTTTTTAGTTAGCAGAGTCCTAGATATTTTAACTCCATGACTTTATTGTAACACATATAATATGGGCTATTTTTAGGGACTTTTTAACTGGTCTTTTATTTTGTTATAGCTTTGCAGTGGCGTAACTACCTAGTCTGAAGGGTTGGCCTCTGGTATGGTGATCTTCTTTATGGGTAAAAATATCCCCACTCATCGGGGTGTAGAATGTATCATCTAAACCTGCTTTTTTTTAAAAAAAATATTCCCTCTCTTCCTTATGCCTACTGGTTTACTCTGCTCTTAATAATTTAGACTGAGTTCATACCAACACTGAATTCTTTCTGACTGCATGTCACTGATCTTTTTTCACACTTTTACTAGTGCCACTATGCTGCTAGCTCAAGTACACATCCAAAAATAACCTCCGGCAATTTGCTATCTTTAAATATGGTGGTTTCTTGTGTCACCTGAGCATGTAGTAAGGAGCTGGAAAATCAGGATTTTGTGCCAATACCTGCAGAATTATTATCAGTTAGACCCGTACTGGGTTGGTCTTTGTAAATACGACCCTTCACAGGTTCTGTGTGTATGTATGTAAAAAATATATATATTTCTAAATTTCTATTATTTATTTCATGTTTAGGAAAATAAATGCTTTATAATCAGAAACAATTTGTTGTTGACTTTTTTCTATTTTTTGTAGGGTTTTGAATATTTTTTTCTTTCTAACCTTCTCTGCTTTCTCTCTCTAGCCTGAAATGTAAAATGCTGTCTGGTTACTGGGGTGAGATATTTATTCTGCAGCTACATTTGTATTGTTATTTTTTTTTTTGACTTCTTTTTACATAAAAAATTAATTAAAATATATTTTGAAAATTAAAAAAAAATTAAAAGCTAAAGCTCAGTTGCATATTTTTTAATAACTCCACTCTATACAATTTAGAAAGATCCCATTTCATATAATTCACCCCCTTTTTTTTTTTCACTTTACAGTTCAGGGCACCTTCTTACCAGTGGCTTAACTAGAGTGCACCAGGCCCCCTGCAAAAAACCTTCAGCGGGGCCCGGGGCACGCCGATCCCCATCGTCCCGCCCATGCCTCGCCTCTGCCCCTCCCACACCCTGGCTCTGCCCACACACGACTCTGCACACGCCCCACCCCGACTTGCATCCCCTTCCTCGCTGATAAGAGAGGGGCTGGGGAGGAGGCGGTTTTCTTATAAGTTATAGAGGAACAGACTCTATAGTTATGCCACTGCTTCTTACTGTTAATGTTGTTGCTGCAACTGCCCTCAAAGCAAATATATACAAGAAACAAGTAGAAACAGATAACTAATTGCCTCATTGCCTAAATGATTTTGGTATTAAAAACATATGCACAGTATGCCTTTAAAATATCAGATCTCACTGCATCAATAAGTCAAATAGTTTTTCATTTATTTACATCCTGCATCTAGTATAATAGCAAGTCAGACTCCAGGTGAAACTCAAAAATATGGCCTTTCTGTTAAATGTTCTGGCTTGATATGCAGGGAAACATTGATAGAACAGCAGGACTACTCACAAAACAACCAATCACGTGGCCTGTTGATGTACATTGCAACAGGTAATGATAAAGTAAAAGGCACAGACACTTCCAAAACAAACCATAAAAACCCAGGACACCCAGAATTTGTTGAACAATCACTTTATTCAAAACCAACATTAAGGAGCAGTTACATAACCCTAGAGTAAGCACACTGGCTAATATATTGGTCTAGCTAAATGCAACACAAGCGTTTGTTATCAAAAGCACAAGGTAATGTTTCACATGACTTTCTGTTCCCATCATGTTTTCTGATGACAAACTTGGCGGGCATAGTAGATTTTCTCTTGGAAAATCCAAAACACAGTTGGCCACTTTTTACTGAAACAATATGTAAATGTACATTTTCCATAGATCTTTCTAGAAGATTTTAACATTTTGGGTCACTGTATCAAAGCATGGGCCAGAGGTCTTTGAGTTAAGGATACACTTATTGGACATAGCATTTATACACAATTTTTGCCTTTTTTTTAAACTTGAAAAAACTATAGATAGTCAGCAGACCTGCATGTATACTACTATGTTTATTTCTCTTACCCTGTCTTAAACTGATTGTGTCTCGTGGTGGCCCTCAAAACTACAATCTTCATAACAATCTGATATATTGATGGCAATACTTAAATCTTTACTTGAAGTAGAACAAACCTAGCCCATATTCTTTTTGGATTTATATACTGAAAGGCAACAGAACACACTTAGATTCAGACAAGCTCTGAATACCGCCAAAGCCAGAGGTCATAATTTAGTCTTCAGAGTTAGGTTTTCTGTGCTGCCTTTGATATATTAGAACTACAGATAAATATAGATCTTCCATTACATGGTATCCATAACCTTCTCAGATCTTCTGTATTCAAATACCACCTGTATGAAAATGGGTGTTCATATGATTATAACCATGCATTTACATAAGAGGTTGTTAATAAAAACTGTAAAAGAATTATATTTATAGGATGAAATGGGAACCTAAATGGTTCTTATAATTTGTACCTTATTATCTTGGTCTAGGTATAATCCAGTTTTGTTCAAATATGGAAACCTTTCAGGTTGTACCTGAATCTTATGTATTGAGAATATTATTTTAGGCTTGTGTTGATGTTTTCAACATTATCGTTAATTGGTATATCATTTTGGGTTAACCCCATACTCTTTGGGCAATTAGGAGACTCTTCTGAAAGTGCAGTACAGGAATAATGCTAATTATTAATTTCTAGTAAACAGGGCTGTCTGGTCTTAGACTGAGGCACACAGGGTATACAGTACTGGTCAGCTCCTATTCACTCCTGTTTGTAGTTCCACTGACAGGCAAAGTATCAGTCTGAGTGTAGCTACATGAAGTGGAGACTGGGCCATGCATCCATGGATCCGCTTCCCTTCATCTGTATTTTGTGCTAAGCAGGTTTGGACTGAGATTCGAAACAAGCCTTGGCATTTCAGGTACATAGAAGCCCAAACATGCTACTCAGAGGCCAAAACAGCCCCCCCACCAGTCCAACAAATAAGGACTGTGTATGCCTTCTCTGCCCTCAGCCTAAGTGACCACAAGAAAATAAGATGCCCTAGTCTATAAAGTCCTGCATTGATCGTTTAGATAAAACTTAAAATGCTGGTAATTTGTTGCTGAGGGTTACTAAACCTCAGCCTGTTGTTACTATGATTTAGTTATTTATTAATATTTACTAAATGTTCTTTCCCTTGGAAAGATAGGAAAGATTCCACACTGGCATCATTCATTATCTGCCTATTAATTAGATTGAGAGCTAGGTCTAGAGGCATCACTTCTTGTGCTCAAATGAAATGTATGTTTACGGGCAACAGTGTCGGACTGGGCCGGCGGGACACCGGGAAAAACCCCGGTGGGCCCCGGGCTCTTGTGGGCCCCGCCGGCCCAGATCCGCTACTTAGTGGGGCGGCGCGACCCCACTTTGTTTGGGGTCGCGGTAGAATAGAAGGGCTGCGCATGCGCACAAACGCGGCGCCGCGCGCATGCGCACAAACGCGGCGCCGCGCGCATGCGCACTAGCCGCCTGCAGCACTCCGGAGCGGCAGTGGCGGCTGGAGGGGGCCCTGGGGCAGTAGCCCCGGTGGGCCCCATGCCTCCCAGTCCGACCCTGACGGGCAACATAAGTTCCGTTTCTCAGCAACCTATATTTACGATTGCTCTTTAGCATTTTATGGGAATGCAGCGAATTCTTGTACTTAGCACAGTAAAATGTGTATTACGGGGCTTGGGAGGGTGTAAGTTACCACAGCTACAGAGCTTTTATTTTAAATGGATATTTACAAATGTTGGCATGAAGAATCACCTGGATAACTGGCTACAATATTTAACAAACATGAATAGAGCAGAAGGTATGTCTGAACACTAATTTGTTTACACTAAATCTCTTGTAACAGATAGAGCATCTTAATGGAAATTACCTGTAATTCATCCAAGAAAGCTAAGGTCTACAAGGTTCTGCTTTAAATATGGCTTTAAAGGAGAAGGAAAGTCTTTACTTGGGGGTGCCAAAAGTTAATTACCCCTAGATGATTGTATTTATTTACCTGATACCCTGTGCTGGTGCTCCTATTGGAAGAAAACTGCACCGGCTTGGAGTTCTTCCATTTTTTTGTTAATTCACATATTGGCCTACACTGCTCTTCCTGGGGCCTGGCTCATCTATATTAATGTGTTTATTCATATTAATGAAAGCAGCCATGATTGATCTGCTGAGGAAGCTTCAATGACCACCCTTAATGATAACTGCCCTCCAGTGGCTAACTAATGAATTAAAATATAATAGAATCCTAACTTATAGAGTACATGCATTTGTGTCTATATGTAGTATGTATGTATAACTTTATTCGTAAAGCGATGTTAAGGAGCTGCAGCGCTGTACAGTGCATAAAAGTACAATATATATAATATATATATATATATATATATATATATATATATATTGTGGGGATTTGCTCAATTGGTGGCTGCAGTGCTTGCATAACATGAAGTGATCAGCAAGTGGAGTTTGTAAACAGGACTGGGCCTGCTCGTTTATTCAGCAAAATAACACAGTTCAAGTGTAAAATGAAAACAGCTTACTTCAGCATGGCATAAATCCAAACAGTCAGGAACTTTCAATGCCTCCTTAAGCCCCAGTACCTCTCTCAATGAGTGTGGCTGGCTTGGTTTTAGGGAGCCTGATCTCTCCTCTCAGTGCTTCCCCCTTCTCACTGTTCTGAATTGTAACACTCCTTTTACCATTCAGTCAGCTGAACATGCTCCTGGCACAAAATCCGTAATTGACCTAGGAATGGAAGCTTCATCCCACCCAATGCTCTACAAAGCCTCCGGACTCCAGGACCCAGACCAGAGATTCAAAACAACTCGGAGAAAACCCATAAGCTGGTTTTCTCCCTATATCTATTCCCTGGAGCCCCTCACCATGTATAGGTAAGAAACCTAGGTGAAATATAGACACCATTTATTACTTTTCCAGCTGGTGTCTCACAATATATATATATATATAGATACAGGGAACGATAAATCACATAATAAATATACCCAGAAAATATATCAGGACAAAGAGCTTAAGTGTTATGTGGTAAAAGACATAGGGGTATATTTATCAAAGAGTGAAGTTAGAGACCCCACAGTCGTCTAGAGTGAAATTCCGCCACTCTCCATTAATTTCTATGGGATTTTTAAAAGAGTATTTATCTTTTAAAGATAAAAGTGAAAGTTCATCCTTTGAGAAATACGCCTTTCAAAATTCTATAGAAATGAATGGAGAATGGCAAATTTCCCTCTAGCAGACTGTGGCGATCTTGAACTTCACTCTTTGATAAATATACCCCATAGTGTGAAGATAGTCCCTGCCCCATAGAGCTTACTGTCTAAGTGGATGGGAAGTGATGAGCACATTTATTTGCTAGGCATGGATTAGTGGCAAAATTCCACACTTCGCCACCTGCAAATTTTTTTGTGAAAGTGTTGCAAAAATTTGCCGCAATAAAATTGTTGCAGAGACAAAAAAGTCGCCATATGGAAAAAAAAGCCAATTGTTTTTAATGCATTTGGACAAAAAAGTTGCTGAGATAAAAAAGTCACAAAGACAAAATTGTTGCTGAGACAAAAAAAGTTGCCATAAGAAAAAACGCCCAATGTATTTGGAGTGAGAAAACTTTTTTTTTTGACGCCCAATAACTTCAATGCTTCTCTTGAATTTTTCAAAGTTTAGAAAAAATTTTCAGATTTTCATGAATTTTTTGGCGAAGCGAAATGGGACAGTTTTGCTCATCACTATATACAGTATATGATATTGTGGCTTCCTATTCGTGGACCTGGCAGATAACTGGCTACACTACCAACAGATGGTACATGTTTTAAATTAATGCACAATATAGGCTATTGACACCAGTATGGACACCACTCAACATGTACATAAACAGGTGGACAAACTGGTGTTGCAGAAACCTATTTGTGCTTAAGGTTGCCAAAAAAAGATTTTTTAAATGGTAATTTAAATTTAAATGGTAATTTATCAAGATTATATTATTGCTCTGGTAAAGTAGAACTAAACCATAAAAACAAATATGGCTACAAATGCCATATTCTATGAGCTTAAAGAAGAAGGAAAGGCAGCTTATACATGTTGTTGCCAAAAGTTAGGCACCCCAAGTGATTATATTTGCTTACCTGACCCCGGGCTGGTGCTCCTATCAGCAAAAAACTGGAGGAAACTTTGGGCCGGTGTAGTTTTCTGCTGATAGGAGCACCGGCCCGGGGTTCTACCAGCAACCACCACAAAGCGATTCCTGCTACTTCAGTCTTCTCGCTCCTGCATATACGACGCAGAGTGAAAATCCGAACTTTAATGAAAAAGTCGGCTATTTTGTTCTACTGCTTATGCATCTGCCCCCGGAAATTTGAAAAATGAAGAAGCAGGAAGAGGATTGCTCCATGTTCCCCATCCCAGTGCAGTTTTCTGCTAATAGGAGCTGCTGACAGGGCGCCCTGTCGGCTTGTCTCGGCCCTGGACGTAGCCTAATGCACCAGCATCTCTCATCAACTCTATAACAGTAATGATTCACGCCACAAGAGCTCACCATCTTGGCTTGTGTTGGGAGTGTCAGTGACATGCACTTTTTCAGTGAGCTTTAAGCTTTTGGGAAGCTAAGCTTAGGGGTTGTCACTAATTATCAAGCAGAAAGTTAGATTTGTCAATCATAAAAGCTGATGCTCCAGGGCTGATTATTAAATTCTGATGTAAATTGTGCTGGTTTCAGAGAGATTCTGAATTAAATACTAATCAGCCTTGTACTGCAACATATATATTCTATAATTACAGTATATCGTTGGTCCCTAAGCTCAAAAGAAGAGCTACTGAGACATATTTGGAGGAACAGATTTTCCCTACTAAAGGGATGTGGTTGCCTTGGGCTAGTACAGAAGCCCATAACATAATGTACAAAATTTCTACCCTACCTCTTGGCTAAGCTTTAGTTCAAGATATTTGGATGACCCCCAGTCAGCCAAACATCTTCACAGACTTTACTTTCTATGACATATCTTAAAGGAGAAGGAAACCCCCTGGGCGCAAACACCCTCCCCCCCTCCCCTGTGTTGCCCCGCCCCCTCCTCCAGCCTGGCCTACCTGTCCCCCTGGGCAAATGCCCCTAACTTGTTACTCACCACTCTGCGCAGGTCCTGTCCACGGAGTTCACAGTCGCCATCTTCTCCCACGTGTGTCTTCTTCCTGCTTTGACCAGCGTCTTCTGGCGCATGCGCAGTAGGAATAGTTACCGGTGCGGATCTACTGCGCATGCGCCGAATGTCACAAAGTGAAATCGGAAAACTTTGTGACATTCGGCGCATGCGCAGTAGATCCGTACTGGTAACTGTTCCTACTGCGCATGCGCCAGAAGACACCGGTCAAAGCAGGAAGAAGACGCGTGTGGGAGAAGATGGCGACTGTGAACTCCGTGGACAGGACCTGCGCAGAGGGGTGAGTAACAAGTTAGGGGCATTTGCCCAGGGGGACAGGTAGGCCAGGGGGGAGGAGGGAGGGGGGGCAACACAGGGGAGGGGGGAGGTTTTTTGCACCCAGGGGGTTTCCTTCTCCTTTAATATATCTGTCCCATGAACATGTAATATGGTAGAAGTGTATCCATGCTGTCATAGCAGAAAAAGGAGACGTTAACCCAAAAATAAATATTTGTCTAATAAAATAATATATAATTCTAAAGAACTTTCCAAAATACATTAATTCATGTAGCATGACGTATTTTGCCCAATGATTTCACATTAACTAACTGATCCCTCATGTTCCTGTATTAAGGGGCTGCCATATTTGCAGCAGTAGTCCATTAGCATTAGAAAATGTAACTGACAGGTTGAGAAGTCAGGTTGGCAAAACAGTCAGATTTTGGAACTTTAAGAAACAATTACTGAAAATGCAGACAAGTCCCCAAAAATGATCAACATGACCTACAGTTTAGATAACTTTTAATGTATATTAATATTTTGAAGAATAGTTTTTAGTGTCAGTATCTGTAATATAATCAGCTATCACAACATGACCTGACAGGGCATTCCACAACCTCACTATCCTCACTGTGAAGAACCACCTTCGTTGCTTCAGATGAAATTTATTTTCCTCTAGTCTGAAAGGGTGGCCTCTGGTACATTGATCCTTTTTATGGGTAAAAAGATCCCTGCTATTTGTCTTTAATGTCCTCTAATGTACTTGTAAAGTGTAATCATTTCTCCTCAGAAGTGTCTTTTCTCCAAGGAAAACAACCCCAAGCTTGATGGTCTTTCCTC
Source organism: Xenopus laevis (assembly GCF_017654675.1). Lineage (NCBI taxonomy): Eukaryota > Metazoa > Chordata > Amphibia > Anura > Pipidae > Xenopus > Xenopus laevis. Next base: position 104,774,994 of record NC_054380.1, on the reverse strand, counting down.
ATAGTTTAAATTTTCCATTCCTCTTCTATTCCCCTACCAGTTTAGTTGCACGTCTCTCTTTATTCTCTCCAGCTTTTAGGTACATTGGTTCTCCTATAACCAAGATTCAATTTGCCAAGAATTCTTGCATCCTTATTCGCAGATCTGCTATTTAGCTGGTCTCTACTACATTGTTTCAGTTGAACCAGAAGAGCAAAGAATAGCAAGGGACAGGCAGAAAGTTCTTTCAGTAGGGTAATATTTAGAAATTTAAAATGACAGAAATGTGTATCATATAAGGCACCATTTTAACAATCCAAGGAAGTCTCCAGGGTCTTCAGAGTCTACCAATTCATTGGTGCTTGCAATATGTTGGCGCTATATAAATACATGTTAAAAATAATACAATTGTTTTACACTCAAAGGGGTCTATTTCCTAACAATCATATTGCAATTTTTCCATGAATCTTGAAAAAATCTTGGTTTTCCTATAGTTTTTAAAAGCTCTAAAAATGTTAGATTAATTTAAGTGTAAAAACCTAGAAAACTTCTAATGCGAAACTTTGCCAAGTAAAAGTTGTCAAGGTCCTATAGAAGTCAATGGGAGCTGCACTGATCTTATTGGACAGATTTTAATCAGTTTCGACTGTTAGAGGTTTTCGGGGGGAGGGGGTTTCTTCCTGCTTTGACCGGCGTCTTCTGCGAAGTAGGAACAGTTACCAATTCAAACCTCTGTCTAAATCTCCTGCCCAGTCTCCTGTAAAGATGTGGCTAGCGGGCGGCATGCCGTCCCCTAAATTTTGCCGCCCTAGGTCCGGGCCTTTGTGGCCTGCCCACAAATCTGGGCCTGATTTTATTCCTTAAGGATATTTCTAAAGGGTTTCTATATCTATGGTTTACCTCTGCTTGAATTTGGTTGGATCCCTTTAATCACAACCCCATTGTCTTTAAAATATGGAATATATGGGAAAAACATTGCCACAAGAGATCATTCCTCTGGCCTTTCTTACTGTTTAAGATAAGCCTATAAGACATTGGTACCCCTCATCCAAACCTGATGCTAGGCTGGCATATCTTATAAGGGTTACAAAACTGTGTGCAGGTGCTTCTGAGTCAAAGATGTTGTACCTCTTAATGATTACCAAGTGGGGGTTGTTAAATATACAAACACCCTTTTCAAGAATCCAAGAAAATGGGTCCAGTGTTAAAAAATAAAACCCAATTAGGCCTGTCCAATAGATTTTACAGCCTAGGTAACTTGCCCAAACCTCCAAGAAACTGATACCAAATCATCCCCAGGAATAGAAACTGACCCTCCTCATCAAGTTGACTGACAGAACCATTATGCAAGATTCATTTTAATTTCATAATTACTGTGAAAGATGAAACCCTCCTCAGCTTTCTTCACTTCCCTGATATATTTCTATTTTTCTAATAGCTTCAACACCATTCATTCTAGTGCTAGATGTATGAATATGCTCTGATTCACCCTGCAAATTACATGCTTTTAAACCGTTCTCTTCCTTCTCAAAGTTAGACTTACCAAGTTCATGTCTTTATTTTTTTCTCTGTTCTTGACATATTGCTATGCTTCATTACTTACAACCTTAACCAGTTTATGGAGTCTTTCTTTGAATGCTGACTACTTTATTTACTTTCCTATACAAATATATGCTCCCATTTGTGGAATGTACAGTATTTGCACACAGCCAGTTTCCATCATATTTCACAGAAATCGCATGGCTGATGAACACAGCTAAGAGGTTGAAGGGAAAAGGAAGACAAATTAATAAATACTGGAAAAAGATGAAACTCATAAATATTCAAATATAGAGAAATATACCCCTTCCCTTTTAGATACAAACTTATTTAGTAGTGCTTGTGTACATTGTAGAAAAGGTACATGGACACTTTCAAAACTAAGTATAAATGTTATTTTTAACACAGTTATAACCAATTACACAAATCAGAAAAGCAGCCATGTGAACCATTTCCCTTCCACTTTAGGCTCACAGTATAATGCACTCCCTTGCCTTATTCCAGTGTGAAGCGATGCATTCTGGAACTTGCATACATTAATACATTTAGGGGCAGATTTATCAAAGGTCGAAGTAAATTTTCGAATTGAAAAATTTGAATTTCGAGCTATTTTTGTGTTCTTCGACTAGGGAATAGTCCTAATTCGATTCGAATTTGCAAAAAAATCTAAATTTGAATATTTTCCAAAGCCAAATATTTTGTAAGACTTTTAAAACTTTGTGAGCAATTAGAAATGAAAAGACTCTGAAAACCTCTAAAAGCTCAATGAAATAAAAATTTTACAATTTGAAAAGGGCAACTTCAATTGAATTCTACATGACCTTCAAATTGTATCCAAACCTGCACAACCTGGCCTTCAAAATGATAGAAGCCCGGTGCACAATAATGGAGGGATCGGCACCCTCCCAATCCAGCTGGTAGAAAAATTCACTGGCACCCTTGGCAGATGCAAGCAGGGCCAAGCCCTTGTGATTTATTAGTGAATAAATAAATAAATCGCAAGGGCCTGGCCCTGTTTGCATCTGCCACGGGTGCCAGTGAATTTTTCTACCTTCTACATGACCTTGTCAGCTTTTAAATGGAGAAGTTTTGCATTATTGTGCTTTTTACACTTTTTTTTACACTTTGTGAGACAGAAATTTGATTAATTAATTAATGGTACATCCTACTATGAAAGACACATTATTATACTATATATTGTCTGATTGCACCTCTTTTTAACTTTTCAATACATTTTTGCTTTAAAATGTTTTCAGTTCTGCTCTTCTGTGAAAGGAGAATTTGAGTTGACTTTATTATTATTATGCAATTCAGCAAAGGATTTCAATAAATTCAGAGGAAGGGACATTTTTCAGCATGCATATTACACAGAGGGAAATGTCAGCTTTGTTCTACAGTGACATATGGTAAAAGTAATTTCTACAATAACAGAGGGTGGATTGGAACTAATTGCTGCAGAAGCAGTAATTTCGTTTATATTCACTTGTTCTCAGAGGACAGAGATGATAACTGCTTTGTTCAGTAATTCTGTAAATGTGAGATGTCAAGGCATTTCTCTAAATAAGAAGAAAGCATTTTGCTGCTAATATTGTCATCTTTCATTTAGCCTTATTGCTTTTAGAGCCTATGTCATGAACACCATTGTTTGTGTTGTTGAAAGCTCAGCTGTACCTATAAACTATTATTGATGGGAGCAATTATTAAACATTACTTCATTTTATTACTGATTTAACATTGAAACTACCGTTCAATACATTTGTGCAATGTGCTAAGCTTAAAGGGGAACTATCAAGAAAAATGAACATTTAGGGGCACATTTACTAAGGGATTTACCGCAAATACTTTGATCGAACGATCAAAGGATTTTAATCCATCGATCGAAGGATTTTCCTTCGATCAAAAAAAGCTTAGAAAGCTTATGGGGAAGGTTAACATTGTAGCTTGGTAGGTTTAAAGTGCCGAAGTAGTAGTCGAAGTTTTTTTAAAGAGACAGTACTTCGACTATCGAATGGTCAAATAGTCGAACAATTTTTAGTTCGAATCGTTCAATTCGAAGTCGTAGTCGAAGGTGGAAGTAGCCTATTCGACGATCGAAGTACCCAAAAAAAACCTTTGAAATTTGAAATTTTTATACTTCGAATCCTTCACTCGAGCTTAGTAAATGTGCCCCTTAATATAAGCTTCCTCATACTGAGGTAAGAAACTTTCTAAATAAAATCAATTAAAATTCTGCATTGTTTCTGAAATAATCAAGTTTATCTTCACTATTCCTCTCTTAGCATCTGTTTCTCTTCATGCAACAGTTGGGTGTCAGATGAATGATCCACTATATTTTATAGGGGGGTTTCTCTTTACTAGCCGATGTATTAGAGCTCACTGAAATAACTGATTCCTAAACAAACAAAATGTAACAAAATAACTGCCTTTTGCACAAATCCTGCATGTAGAGAGACATGATGTCTGGTGATTTTAATAGAGTGAGCTCTAATACATCTTCTAGACAAAAGGAGCCCCCCTTGTCGTTGTCAAATCAAAAAAAGTTGCAGTTTTCGGTGACAAATCTGAAAAATCCTTACGATTCGGATTTTTTTTCACGATATTATTGATTTTTTTCCCACACAAGAAATTTTCTGAAAAATGTATTGATAAATAGGGGGCAAAGTAAGTGCGGATTTGGTCGGAGAAGTTTTCAGATTTTGATAAATAATCCCCTTAATGTGCCTGAAAGTTTGTGTACAGTGCTACTAATACCTTACATTACTCTATGAGAATACTTTTTTTAGCCGCACTGCATGGCTTACAACATGATTCATTAAATTAAGCATGGTACTAGTTGCATCTCATTAAAGGTATAGTATACAATCTTGATAAATGTGAGTTTAGCAGGGTTGTTCATCTTAAAATAAACTTTCAATATGATGTCTAGAGTGATATGGTCATTTTTTATTATTTGTGGTTTTATAATTATTAATTATAATTTTTTGATCAATGGTCCAGGTAGGAGTTAGAGCACCTATCTGGTTGCTAGTGTCTAAATTATCCTAACAACCACACAGAGGTTTAAATGAGCGACTTAGGCAAGTCAGTTTCCCAGGTGCTCTCAGTCATGTGACTTGTTCTCTGATAAACTTCAGTCGCTCTTTACTGCTTCACTGAAAATTGGAGTGATATCACCCCCCAGTGCAATGGAAAGCTAACCAGATAAAAGCTCCCTGACACCTCTGCTGAAGGATTCAGCTGGAAAGCAAAAAATAACCAATGTGGAGAATTCAGCGTAAATGCTTACTGATATACACGGTGCGCAGGGTGCACATGCCCCAGACCCTCAGCAGAGGGAGTATGCACTGAGAAATCAAAGCAGGCTGGCACATACTGAACCATAAAGTTGAGAAACAGGAGCTGGTAATGAATAGTAAAAAATTACATTTTATTTTACAAAATTAAAATAAAAGCCTGACGCTTTTCATGTCACTAGGGGACACTTAGTCATAGGCTCAGCTACCTGAACTGATAGTGCCTTCATGGGCTAATAGCACTGCTGCTATTGTCATGAATTTTAGCAAGTGGGTGAACAGGCAAAACTGTCTATACTGCTTCCCAATAAGTTAGAGTGGCTTCACACATTTCTCTGCACTGCTAAACTTTCAGAAAAACTTCCCATGTGTCATTCGCCTCAATAAGCTTGTATAGTAAAGGATAAATATGTACACACACTATGCACGTGTGAGATACATTGAATACAAGAATCAGTGGGAAATTTAGCCCCAAATACATTAAATACAATGAAAGGCAAACATTTCGGACACATCAGATCCTTCCAACAAGCAGGTTTCCTGAAGGCTGGAGAAGATTTCAGCATTGAAATCAAAATTGTTAGAAATTGTTTGCATTGCTAAAAGTGCTCCCATGCCCCACCTAGTGATAGACATGAGAATGGCACCTGAGCAGGAGAAACCCTGCTTAGGTATTACATGACTTGGGTCGTATTGAAGTACAATGAGAAAGGGAGGAGCGATATCTGACTAATAGCAGGTTTATTGTGTAGTGATGACTTCTTCTAAAAGCTCAGTATCAGGCACAATGTACAGAGATGTCAGCCCCCACGCCAATATTACTGCTAAAAAAATAAAAATTTTGTTGTTTTCAAGAATGAAATTTTAAATGGTAGAGTGGATTATTTGCAGTGTAATTTAGAAATAGAAAGTATACCCTAAAAATAATGACAGAATCCTTTTAAGTGTTTCTGTAAACCTTAGGGGCAGATTCACTAACCGGCGAAAAGTCATCAGTCACACCCAACACTGCGCCAGGCGAAAATTTGCTCAGACGACGCTAATTCGCAAAAATGCAGAGTTTCGTTGTGGGCATCGAATGCTGGCGACTTTTCAATATCGTTACTTCGCCAATGCAAGCAATTCAAAGCGAAGATGCACTAGCGTTCATTTCTGCCTACTGCAACTTCGCTAGAGGTCTTGCTCAGGTTAATTTGCATACTGTGGGAAATTTAAAGTTGAATGGACATCTTTATGTTATATGTTGCAGCAAATACATTACATTTCCACTGTTAATTACACATGTCCACGGAACTTTAATAAAGACAATAGAGTTGTTATAGCACCCTACACATGTTAATGTTTCATATGTTAGAAAATGTATAGGGGAAACGGTTTCCCAAAAAAAATTTATAAGGACTTTTGCAGGCTATCACTCTGAAAAAAGGAAAAGACGAAATTTTAGTGAATTTGTGGGTAACGTCCATTCGCTGAGCGAATTGTCGCTCGCGCCTATCTCTTTCGCTAGCGAATTGGCGCCTGCGCCGCTTAGTAAATTGGCGATGTCCCTGCGGGAGTAACGCTGGCAAATTGACGCCAGCGTTTGCCACTTAGCCCTTTAATAAACCTGCCCCTTAGACAGCTAGGGGAAGGGGACTTCTTCATACATTCATTTAGTTCATTGTGTTTATTTACATGCACATGATCAGCAAGCATACATCTAGACATTGGGAGTGAATGTTTTGCCACTGTAAAATTATATGGTATAATGGTACAAGTAGGTTCATAGAAACACCCTCCAGGTCTACTCTCATTAATCTACAGTTTACATTAATCCACATTACAATCCACATATACAAGTCATAACATATATCAAAAAGTTATAACTGTTGGCTAGATGATGTTTCACTGGAATCCTCCCTTCAGGATGTGGAAAGGTTTTGTACTTAAAGGGTTTATGTCATGATTGTTATGTTGCAGTTTTTATTTTTCTCACTCTACCTTTTAAAATTGTAGTCCAAAACCAACAAGTGTATTTCTTTAGCTGGAATATTGGTGTGTAGGCAGCAATCTCAGGTCATTGCAACTAACCCAGTGCTTCCAAAAAGAGCCAATACTTCACGGTAGAACTGCTTTCAGAAATTGGTCAGAAAATCAATGGGTTAGGTTATTAAATTTTTATCGTTCACAATGAAATTTATTAATTGTCCAATTTGTCCAGGGCAGCTACCCACAGTTTTTCTAGCTTTTACTAGACAATATTGCTTGAAATGGTTGTTTTAGTTGATGACCAAATCATCCATTTAAATGATCGTTTCGAGATAAGCTTGGTCTCTATACTGGAGGAGTCGCAGTGGGACTTGGATTTTTACTATTGAGTGATATTCTCATATCCACCAGTTAGTTACCTTGTGTCAGGGAGCTGTTATCCTGCTTTCTTCCCATTGTTCTGCTAATGGGCTTTTTAGAGAAAAGGGAGGAGGTGATATCACTCCAACTTGCAGTGCAGCAGTAAAGAGTGACTAAGTTTGTCAGAACACAAGTCACATGACTGGGTCACCTGTGAAACTGGTGTTTTTAATCACACCACTTTACTACTTTTTTTCTGAAATGGGCGTTGGTTTAGGCAGTCTCTCCCTCTTAAAAGCCGCTCAGCAGTTGGCGGGGGAGGATTTAGCACACAGTTTGAAACCAAGGCACAGGAGATGTTTACATAAAGAATTGTTACTAAACAGAGAGGTAAAATTCCTTTTTTACTTTTTACCTTGACGTAGTATGGTGGCTTATCAATATTATGATCATAACTTTGTAACAAAAAAAACCCTGTTTCAAAATTACATGCACTTGCATATTTACTTGAATCATTTAGACAATTGGCCTCAGGTGTGCACCCACAACCCCCCCATTTTTGCACCTGTGAAACTGACAATATGTCTAGCCCCATGTCAGATTTTAAAATCAAATATAAAAAACAGTTTCTTTTTTGAAAAGCAGATTTTAGTGCAGTAGTCTGCTGGAGCAGCACTATGAACTGATGCATTTTGAAACAAAAAATATGTTTTCCCATGACAGTATCCCTTTAAGTAACATACAATGCTGTTCATTAGAATGTCTGATCTCAGAGCAAGCAGCCTGAAAATAGGTAGTTGAATATACCCTGTTTTTTATATGGAATTGGAACATTGCTTTCTGTGGAAAGTTAGCAAAAATATTTTCTTCTGTTTTTGTTCTGTTTTTTTTTTTTATCTGCAAATAAATTTACCTTCCAACAACTGCCAGCTCCTGATCTTTGATGAATGCAGGAATAACTCACATTACAACTTTGTTCACCCTATGTTTGTTGGTTGAATGATCAATTGATCATCCTCTTGGAAATACACAATGACAGTGTCTTACCCCCTAGATAGGTTGGGATATAAACATATGTCTTAACCCAGCAGAGGTTGACCCGGCATATTTCTTAAATAATCATCACCAGGCTGTCATGGCAAGTGTTTGCTTCCTAATTATTTTGTAATGAAACACTTATTCGGATACTAGAATGTTCACAATTTATGAATAGTCTCTAATAACCTTGTAGTGTCATTGAAAAGTAGCTATGGAATCGGGGGTCTTGCTAGTGGTGACCATTTTTGTTATTTCATTCACTAAAACTGGTTGAAACATTCACAGCTAGTGCTCCAAATGTTTTAAAATAACTCCTGACACATTCTGTACTTTCTGCATGGCAGCTTTGTATTTATTGTGAGTCACTGCTGTGATCTCTGCAACAAAACAGCTCAGTATGATTGCAGGTTCACTGTAGCATCTTCCAAAATATTCAGGGTGTTAAAAGCTTAACTTGATGTGAAAATAATTGCTTACTTCTGTGTTTTATTTCATACTGTAATGACAATATAAAAAAATTAAGGACGTTTCAAGTAACCTTAATGATTAGTTTATTTAGCTGCCCAAAATCCATTGCAAATATTTCCATTTTAAATGGAACATAGACTTTTCATGAACAGAGCTGTATACATTGGTTTTCCCAGCTGGAGTAACATATGGTTCATTTTGGATGTGTGCTTGTCTTTGGGAAGGGGGGACGATATCGGGTTTAGGTTGACAAGATCTAATCTCAGCATGATGAGAATCCAGCTGAAAGGCCTGTATGTAAGAGAGAATAAAAACTGTCAGTTGTGTGAAGAGTTGTGTTGCTGGAATACAAGGATGAAGGCCTTTAGCTGAATGTACAGTCTGTTTTTTTAAAACTTCCAGCGACAGATGCCAACACGTACTCATTGCCTAGAAAAGGGCAATCATTAATTATTAATTAATTAATACACAACTAAAATGTTAATCTCTTAAACCCCGCCCTGTGCCATTGTTTGCTGTGAGGAAAGGCAAAAAGAAGAAATCTATTTCTAGGCAGTTGCAAATAGCTTCTTACTAATGTCCATGCGCTTTAGAAGCTTAAAAGTCACATTTTGCCTTTTACCAGGTAATACCTGCACAGAGTCAAATCAACTGAACTTGTTGTATTTTTTTTTTCTTAATGCAGAAATTGAGAAACGTCGGATGAATAGTGAAACGTCTTCAAGAAAAAAAAGTACAGCTAGTTCAGTTGATTTGACTTATTACTATAGATATCCCATGACCTAGATGAATGAGAACCTTCACAGACAGTCATCAGTGGCTTCTTATAGACTTCCATATCTTGTCCAATGTAAAGATCAGAATTTTTTGATTCTGGCTGCTCCCCCCCCCCCCGAGGCATTTGTTTACATTATGTAACCTTGATAATTACCCTTCAATCAAATTTCTTTGCACATGGAATAACTGTATATTTACATGTAATCTGACCCCATAGAGAATGAAATTGTGAAACAAAGGAATTTCTTTCACGTTGAAGGATCTTGCAGCATAATCCTTGAAGCCGTCAATTTCCCCAGTGGCTTTGAGTAACCTTTACATTTTTTCATGATAAAAGTTCAGTTTTGTCAGCTGTAAACCCTTTTCACATTCCAGATCATCAATGATAATATTATTCACCTCTGTGAATTGACTAAGATAAATAGATGTTCTCATGGAATCCAGCTGAAAGACTGTATAATGCAAAAGCTGAATTTCATTTGCAACTTCTAAATACAGGGCCTTGCAAATGTATTCAGAACCCTGACCAGTTTTATCATTTCACTGAATAACAAATTCTAAACTAAAATATACTATTTACATGGGTTTGAAATTCAGTATGAATGCAATGAGTAGGGCTTGTGTGGAACATAATTTTTGCTTAATGAAGAAATATGTACATCACTAAACAGGGCTATACCTGAAACCACATTATACTTCCTGATTTGTACACATCAAAACAACTCAGTAACCCCCTGTATAATAAGCTGCTACTTATTTCACAGCCTAACAGGCTGAAGCTGGAGGAAGGGAGGGGTTTGTTTATACAGAGGACAATTCATTAGAATGTGACTTTTGTAAAGGAAACCGATACTCACTGCCATGCTTCGGTCCAAGATGGCGGCGCCCTTTTCCTCCACGTGGATCCTGCTGGTTGCAGCGCTGTGACGCCAGTGTCTTCTCGCCCGCCGATTGGTCGACAGCGTTGGAATAGACTCCGGTGTCAGAACGGGCATCGGAACACCAGCGTCAACGTCATGACGTGATCACGTCCAGCTTTTGCCGCCAAAGCAGGCCTATTTAAAGGAGCTTGAACACTGCAACATTGCCCAAGTATAGGTTTCACTTTGTGCATTTCTGGGTGCGACTCTAGTATTGTTATATTGATTCCTGTGTACCGACCTTTGCCTGATTAACCGTTTTGACCCTATTCTGCCTGGACTGACCCCTTGCCTAAACTCTGACCATTCTGTTGCTGAACCCTCTTGCACCTTGAACTTTGTGTGCTTGAACTGCCTCCTCCTTGGACCGCACTCCAACTGTGCCTATGGGCCCTTACAACTTTACATTTAATTTCAGAATTTTCATGGCTCATTGCAAGAAATAACAAAAAACCATAGATATCTCCTAATTTAATCTATTATAGAATATTTACCCTTTTTTTCTCGTGACCTTGACCTTTTGGGATAATTTTTCTGTACAGTCTCTTCTAGTATTAAACATTTTCTCCTTTTTTAATTAACCTTATACTTTTCACTTTAACAACCCTTACCTCCTGTTACAGGTTTTTAAAGGGATTTTGTCCCTTCACAATAGAACTGCTTTCAGATAAACTATTTGTTCTCCTACTCAATGTAACTGAAGGAGCCCAGACTTGGGTTAGCCAGACTGGGATTTTTACTATAGAGTGCTGTTCTGCCACAAGATGGGGTCTGTTATCTGGTTACCTTCTCCTTGTTCTATTGTTAGGCTGCTCAGGGAAAAAAGAAGAGGGGTTATAGCAGCAGTAAGAGTTTATCAGAGTACATGACTGAGGGCACCTGGGAAATTAACAACATGTTTAGCCCCATGTCAGATTTCATCTTTTTGCAGATTTTTACGCAGGATTCTGCTAGAGGAGCACTATTAACTGATGCATTTTGTATATACATGTTTTCCCATGACAGAATCCTTTTAATAACAACTATGCAGAAAGAAAAAATTGAGGGAAGAGGGGAAAGAAAGAGAGTAAAAGTCCTAATCCTATAGGTGAGCAGAAAACAAAGTCCAAAGTTTTTTGGTTTGTTCTATTGGGCATGTATGAAGTTGGATACTGCTGTGAAAAACATCTACCTTGGCATCACCATACTTCACTGTAAATATTGGACCATATCAAGAGCTCTGCTTTCAGGCCAGAAATCAAAACAAATGTAACTTTGTCCTCACTTTAAAGAACTAAAGCCACACAAAGAAGCAGGCTAGAAATGCTTTACATTATGTTTTGAGATGCTCTGTGCTGCTGTGTTAGCTGAGCTTAGGGATTGACTCACAATATACTGTATAAATAGCATATAAAAGTCACAATTTAAGGTTGATTAGTAATCAATTCACATTCTTATTTCATGGCAACTCAGAAACCAGTGCGATTTGCATCAAAATTTAATAATTTAATAATCAGCCCTGTAGTATCAGTAACATCCAGTAATGGTCCATAAGATACCAAAACTTTTGGCTGGTTTAGGGTTCCTAGGGTTGTAGGGTTATGGGTTTTGGGGTTTTTAGTACAGTATTATGTACAATATGTACAGTGAGTAAATAAATGGATTTTTTTACTTTGGTATGATATTTATTTATGTAACATGTATGCTGAGAAATCATTTGTGTAATATGTGTTTTAATATATACATACACACATACATATATACACACACACATTTGGGGTGTTATCCCTGCCTAGCAACACAGGTGTCCTAAGATAGATTCTAGCAATGGAATTATTTTGCAAAGGGTTTATATCTTCCCCTTCCCCAGTCAGAACAGAGTTGGTAATTGTACTCCTTTAAGACTAACCCAGTACAAATCTGTCCACACTAGATGGAAACATAATTCATGCCACGTACAAGGGTAATTGCTGGTGAAGAATACTTTTCATTCCTGTCCCTAGATGAACTGCTGGAATATGATCTGCTCTGTAAATATAGTTTATGCGTAACCTCAATGTAAGCCGTTTACTTGCTTAAATTATTCTTTAACACACTGCTAAAACTGATATGAAAAGCATTTTGCCCTTTAAATGGGATTTTTTTAGCAATTTATTTTGACCTTTGTTCAGCTTAGGGGCTCTTACACACAAGTGTTTGCTTGTGCCTGTCCTTGTCGAATGTTCTACTGCAAGAAAACACACCACGAATGCTTGTGTGTAAAAGCCCTTCATGCTTTAGGATTAAAATGGTATCCCAGAGATTTTATTTTTTAATGCTCTGGTTCCAGCAGACATTAAGGGGCATATTTATCAACGGTCGAATTTCGAATTTGAAAAACTTCAAAATACGAATTCAAAAAGACCAACCAAAATTAAGTAGATTTTTTTTGGCCAAATAGGTCAGTTTTCGAATACGTCCGTATTTGGGCGAATTTGAATTGTACGAATTGAAGTAATAGCATATTCGATCAAATTCTAAGTTTTTTCCAAAAGTCCACCAATTGACTCCACATAGGTTCTAGGAGGTCCCCCATAGGCTAAAACAGCAATTCGGCAGGTTTTAGATGGCAAATGGTCGAATTTTTAAAGAGACAGTACATGATAAATTTCGATATTCAGATCGAATTTGGGCTATTCCCTAGTCAAAGTACACAAAAAAATAGCTCAAAATTCGAATTTGTTTTCATTCGAAAATTCACCTCGATAAATCTGCCCCTTATATTACACCTTTAGTCAAGCAGTCAAAGAGAAAACACTGCATTTGTGTTAAGGTAGAAGTATATGGTTTTAGATAGGGTTTAGTAATATAATGTAGGATAATTAAAAGATTAAGGGGGGAATGTAATAAAAGAAAAAAATATTTGCAATGTGAAAAGTTATGCCTTTGTGCGAACAAATTTGCCTTTCTTCGAATTTAATATAGCTTTTTTAAACCCGGAAACTGTTTAGCGACCACTTCCGACTGGGGAAGAAGGTTTGCGAATTTTATAGTTTGCGCCAGTGCGCAGTGATTGTAATAAAACTTCTTACTGAAAAAGTCTAAATGTTTGCTCCAAAAGATTACGACACCTTCAAGCAATGCACAATTAAAATTTGCAATGCAATAACAGTTTAAGGAAGAGTATTACATCACGAAATGTGAATTTTTATTCTTATTTGTGCAAATTGTTTTGCTCTTTGCGACTTTTACTATATTCCCCCATAAGTAGTGTTTAGTACTTCCCAGACAAACCTATATGTAAGAAGCATACTTGTACACAATATCAAAGGATATCTGGACTAGTAGCCTAGCAGCAACAACTCTACAGTCCATAGGGATACTAGTTTGCTATTTTGGGTGTTTTAATATAGGAAAATTGCCAGTGTTTCTTCTAGTATACTTACTAATCCATTAAAAGTGACCTAGAAAGGGACTTGAATTAAATGGGTGGTATAAGTGGGTCGTTATTGTGTTTACACACTGGTTAGCAATGTACTGCATGTATGTAATAATTAAGTATAAATAAATACAGGTTTAGAAAATGAATATGTAATATACTACAAAATGTTATAGTCCAAAGGAAGGCCTCTAAGTGTATGTTTCCAGTAAACACATCTGCCCTCTCCCCATCAAAATGGTTTATATGAATCAAAGTACCTATTTCTGTACTTTACAATTAAAACTGGGACCAGACAAGGTACAGGTATGGGACCTGTTATCCAGAATGCTCAGGATCTGGGGTTTTCCGGATAAGGGATCTTTCCATAATTTGGATCTTCATACCTTAAGTCTACTAGAAAATCATGTACACATTAAATACACTCAATAGGCTGATTTTGCTTTCAATAAGGATTATTTATATCTTAATTTGGATAATGTACAAGGTAATGTTTTATTAATACAGAGAAAAAGTAAATCATTTTTAAAAATTTGGATTCGTTTTTTATAATGGAGTCTATGGGAGACGGCCTTTCCGTAATTCGGAACTTTCTGGATAATTGGTTTCCGGATAACGGGTCCAAAACTTGTACTATATTTTAAAGGGGAACTACTGCGAAAATGAAAATTTAATATAAGCTTCATCACACTGAAACAATAAACTTTCTGAATATAATCAGTTAAAAATTCTGTACCGTTTCTTAAATAATCCAGTTTATCTTCACTATTCCTCTCTCAGCATCTGTTTCTCTTCATTCTGTCTTCATGCAGCAGTTGGGTGTCAGCTATTAATTGAGAGTTAGATCCAATAAAGCTTCCTTTCCCAGCAGATGAATTAGAGCTCATTCAAATAACTGATTCAGTACAAACAGTACAAAAAAATGTAACAAAATAACTGCCTTTTGCACAAATCCTGCATGTAGAGAGACTTGATCAGTGCCGGGCCAACGCGGGAAGGCGCCCTAGGCAGCCTGGCCTGGCAAAGCGCCCAATACGTGAGTACGCATGCGCGAAAAGACACAAGTGCGCATGCGTGAAAAAATACGAGTGCGCATGCGCACTTATGTTTTTCGTGCATGCGCACTTAAATTTTTCGTGCATGCGCACTTTCGTTTTTCGCGCATGCGCACTTGCGCAAACGTGCACGTCGGCCGGAGCAGGGAGACTAGGGGATAGCAGAGAAGGTGCGTGCCTGGCGCCCCTCCAGCTTTGCGTCCTAGGCACGTGCCTACTCTGCCTACCCCTAGTTCCGGCCCTGGACTTGATGTCTGGTGATTTTAATAGAGTGAGCTCTAATACATCTTCTAGGCAAAAGGACCCCCCCTATAAAATATATTGGATCTAACTGTCAATGAATATCTGACACCCAACTGCTGCATGAAGAGAGAATGAAGAGAAACAGATGCTGAGCAAGGGATAGTGAAGATAAACTTGATTATTTCAGAAACAATGCAGAGTATTTAATTGATTATATTTAGATAACTTTTTATTTCTGTATGCTGATGCTTATAATAAATTAAAAATTTTGCAATAGTTCCCCTTTACTATAGTAAAAAAGTGACAAAAGTTAGGCACCCCCAAGTGATTGTATTTACTTACCTGACATCCCGGGCCGGTGCTCCTATCAGCAGAAAACTGCACCGGCCCAGGGTTCTTCGAGTGAGCACCACGGAGCGATCCTCCTCCCGCTTCTTCTTAAAGGAACAGTAACACCAAAAAAAATTTAAATATTTTAAAATAATGAAAATATGTCCTGTTGTGCTGAACTGGTGAAACTGGTGTGTTTGCGTCTGAAGCACTAAGATAGTTAATATAGAAGAGCTGCTGTGAAGCCATGGGGCAGCCATTCAAAGCTAAAAAAAGGAGAAAATGATACACAGCAGATAAGCTCTACAGCATACAATGGGATTCTTCAGAGCTTATCAGTCTACTGTGTATCCTGTGCGTATCTACTGTGTTTACGAACCCAACACATCAGTTTTACCAGGGCAGGGTACATTCTATTGTAATTCCATTAAAACACTATACTTATTTGGTGTTACTGTTCCTTTAAAGATGAACTTTAATGAAAAAGCTGGCTACTTCATTCTACTGTGCATGCGTCTGCCCTGGGTAATTTGAAGAGCAAAGAAGACGATTGCTCCATAGTGCTCGCTGGCAGAACCCCGGGTTGGTGCAGTTTTCTGCTGATAGGAGCACTGACCTGGGGTGTCGGTAAGTAAATACCCCCAAGTATAAATGTCTTTCCTTCTCCTTTGAAGTTACCAGGAACATTTTTTGCCGCCCCTGCTAGCCTGTGGGCTGCTGCTACCTTATTGGTGCAGCTCCCCTGGATCTGTCAAGAGATTACTAAATAGACGAATGTGCAATTCAGGTTCAATGCTATTTCTGTGTCATGGGGTGTCTGAAGCGGCTCCTGCATTGCCACCCTCAGTGCTTACCTTTCCCTTAAGTTTGCAAAATCTGTATTAAAGCAGAAGGAACTTGATAATCACTGGGGATCTCAATAAGTGACTATAATGGCAAAACTCCTTAACGCAAAATAAAACTCTTATCTTCATTCTGCCATGCTACAAAAGTTGTGCTCTATTGTGCATGAGAACCTGCCCGAGACAACAGACAGCATCAACAATCCCAGGGAAAGATACTGTATATGTCAGCCTAGTGCTCACTAGGGTAGAACCCTGGGGTCTGAGGCTAGATAATATAAGCCACGGGCACTTTTTTGCGCAAAATGTTTTCAAATTGTGCAACATTTTTTTTTTTAAACCACTGGACATTTTCCATTAAAGTCTATGGGCATTTTTTTCTTGGTGGGAAATATTTTGTTCATCCCTACCTGCATCAAGCGACTAAGAGTTACTTACAGTAACGTAACGAGTTGTTATGCCAAATCTCCAGATTCACATTAATTCGTAGTGGAGTTCTGGAACAACAATTGAACTCCTAAGTGTATAACACTTCAGTATAAACGAAATGGAGTAAGGCTTTTGTGAATTTGACATTCCTTTAAAGCAGGGATTCCCAACCATTAGGACCCATGAGCAACATTCAGAAGTAAAAGAAGTTGAGGAGCAACACTAACATGAAAAATGTTATTGGGGTGCCAAATAAGTGCTGTGATTGCCCATTTTGCAGCCCCTATGTGGATTTTCAGCCTACATTGAGGCTCTTTTTTGCATTACACCTGGATTTTTTGCAACCAGAACTTGCCTCCAAGTCAGGAATTTAAAAATAAGCACCTGCTTTGAGGCCACTTGGAGCAACATCTAAAGGGTTGGAGAGCAACATGTTGCTCATGAGCTACTGGTTGGGGATCACTGCTTTAAAGGAACAGTAGCACCAAAAAATTAAAGCAGTTTAAAGGAATGACAATATAATGTACTGATGCCTTCCACTGGTAAAACTGGTGTGTTTTGCTATAGAAACACAACTATAGTTTATATAATTAAGCTGCTGTGTAGCCATAGGGGCAGCCATTCAAGCACAGGATACACAGTAGATAAATACAGTATGTTATGAATAATCCCATTGTATGCTAAATAGTTTATCTGTTATCTGCTGAGTATCCTGTGCCTTTTCTACTTTTTCATCTTGGAATAGCTGCCCCCATGGCTACACAGCAGCTTGTTTATATAAACTATAGTAGTCTTTCTGAAGCAAACACACCAGTTTTACCAGTACAGCACAACACTACAGTATATTTTCATACTTTAAAAGACTTTAATGTTTTGCTGTTACTGTTCCTTCATCTCATGGTCGGAAGCAGGGATAGTTTTAGACATCTTCCTGCTGACTGTCGCGCAGGCAAAACAAAAGCCCCTGTGTAACTTCAGCCTTGGAGGTATCTTTGACTCTAGCCGATTCATTAACAGAAGACAATTCATGCACTTATTGTTGTGTTTTAATTTAATCAGCGTTTCCCTTAAATTGCAAATTAGCTCTGACTTTTTATTTCAGGCTGAGAAAAGTGAATGTAATTGCATGAGATGTGATAGGAAAATTAGATATTGTAATCCTGTTACAGTATCCAGCACCCAGCCCTGCTTAATCATTTAACAAAATACAATGGAATCCGTTTATCTTGCCTGATTAATAGTTTCTCTCTTAACTTTTACTCAACATATTTATACCTTGATTCTAACAGGTTTGTTGAGCAAAATTTAAGTGAAATTCTGATAAAACTGTTAATTGTGTGCTTTAATTCAATTAGATTGCTTATGAGATCAAGAATTGCCCCCACTAATCTAAATAGTTAAAAAGATCCCACATGTGCATGTGTGTAAACTCACATTCACTTGTCATTACACATATACATAAGATCGAATGTTTGTGTCTGTTGTTTAGAGTTGTCTTCCACCTATAGAATCATATACACAGAACATTTCTAACAGCACAGAGAATAATGCAATGCATGTAAAATAAATACTACATAAAATATATACAATAATATATCAGATTAAGCACCAATGCTATGGAATGCTGTTTTTTATAAACAAAACATTATATACATAGGTTCATTTACAAATACTGGTTAGGGGAGTATGCACAGTGTGGGCATCAGGGGATGTATGAGAGCCCCTTATCATACCAAGCCCTCAGCTTGTGGCCCTGAACTACAATATCTACATGGGACCCAATAATTAGCTTTTATACAGTTGGCTAAACATTAGGGCTGATTTGCATAAGTAAGCATGAGTGCAAGCTTTGACATGTCCTTATACAGGTTGAGACGCAACATGCTGCATTTTTCCTGCTTTCGGCGCCTACACGCGCCTGTGTCAGTACAGCCCCATTGAAAAAAGCTAAATGCGTCTACTCCTGCGCTCCCCTGCGGCTGAACACAGAAAAACTGAACGCAGGGGAGTGCAGCTTCAACCGCTCGTAAGTAAGAGCCCTAAGAATTCTGCAGCAAAAACTAATGCTTCAGTGGAGTTTGCTTTTATGAACTGCTTTGCAGTTTTGCATATAGACACAAGGGAATTCTGGAACCAGCACCAGTAATTCTAGAGTTCCCTTTATTTAACACATGGTGTGCACTAAAAGTTATGGTATCTTGTGGTATGGTAATTAAAAATGTGTTCTGCAACTTTTGGACAATGCTAATTGTCCAGGTTGGCCCAATCTATTTAATGCTTGATAAAGGGTCCTGTGAGACTCGAAACGTTGCATTTTTTTGTCTACTGAGCCAATAAATCACAAAAGATTTTTTCACAAGAAACAACGTGTCAGTGTGCTGCGGTTTGTTGGACATTTGCAATCTATTTAAGGCAGGCATATATAGTGGGGCACTGGACACATATCTTTTCTGCCTGCATTTCCCAAGGTTCACCTGTAGTTAAGTCCTGCACACCAAGGGGCAGATTCACTAAAGGGCAAAGTGGCAAACGCTAGCGACTTTACTTCAACATTGCCACCCGCAGGGACATTGCCAATTCACTAACAGGCACAGGCGCCAATTCACTACCGAACGGGACCATTGCTAGCATTCATTCACACTCTTGAGGTGACATTTCGATCTGTCGAACAATCGTTATTCCGTAAATTCACATGCGGATGTTGCTGAACGTTACCTCTTTCGCCAGAGTTGACTTGCCACCTCAGACAAGGCAAAGTGCTAAAAATAAGCTACATCTTCCTCAATCTTCAGTCACTTACATCATATCCTGTCTGCCGAAAATGCATTAAAGTTCAAAAAAGCTGGCGACTTTTGCTTTTTTTAAGTGGGAATGGCTGCAAAAGTCCTAACTTAGACTTTTTTTGGGTGACCGGTTTTCTCCACAATTTATTACATATGGAACATTAATTTTACAGTGGGCTCATGTGTAGGGCATTATATTAACTCTCTTGTCTTTATTAAGTTTCCCTGGACATGTGTAATAAAAAGTAGGTAACTTCAAGCATTTGCACCAACATTTATAATAAAGACGTCCAGGATAGGGCTGCCTTGCTTCCGCCAGCACCACACTCTGCACTTCACCCCATATTTGTTATCCTCCGTGAGGTGCACAGTGCGGCCAAACCCCGAAGCACTAAGGGGAGGAGGATGTTGCGATCTTAAGGGTCTCAGTAAATGACCCCTACTATGTTAAATAAAATATATTTATCATTGATTAAATATCACAGAATAAATAAGAATACTAACGATAACACAGGTCAGCTTAAGCAATACAGACATGTCTTTTGTGAATTTTATGAAAATTGTAACACTTATAACCAGTATAAACACCACAAAGCCACTGGTAACCCACTTAGCCCGTGCTCTCAGCCTGGAGCCTGGTTTTCCCTTCACAGAATCTCCATTACTCAGAACTTATAATAAAGATAATCAGAACAGTAGTGCAGCTCCGAGTGCTGAGGCTTTAGCTATCTCTTTCACTTTGATTGGCTGCTCTGCCCTTGCTCTGACTTAAATCATTTTTAATTAGTCTACCCTGGAAGCAGGTATGAACCGAGGGAAAGTAAATGTTTGCAGCTGCATGGTTTTAAATCCAGAATTGCTGCTATCTCATAAATTCTGTTCACCTCGCTCTCTTAAAATGTTAAAAAAAAGAGGGAGGGAAAAAGAGAAGCAGACAGAGGGAAAGGGGGGAAAGAGCGAGGGTAGGGAAGAGAGAGAGAAGTAAGTGCACACATGCTTAGTGCAACCTAGACCAGCCCTTGTTTCCATGGTTACATCCAAATAGGAGTGGGTTTATTCTTTCACTGTAATAAAATAAACCTTTTTTATTCTAGTAGGAGTCTAACGGTGACATACATCTAGAGCTTTTTATATTTATTTTGTGGATAGAAGAATATAGAAATTACAGGGTTGTGGCTCATACCAACATAGCATGCACATTCACTGAGTGTAGGACATTCTGACCCGCCGCAGCGCTTTGTCGTTACAATAGTAACAAAGTAAACAATTAAATACCTTTAAGAAGCGGATGCAACCCCTGTATCTTAACCCCTGTGATTCAGGTATATACCGGTGTACGCTTCCTAATGTAGGGGAAAAACAAAGAAGAAAACGTTTTTATAATTATACCAAGATACCGTATTAGAGGGGGTCATTTTGCCTCTCTTTTCAGATTTGCAGTAATTTTGTATGACATCTCTGTAGGGTGGTCTAGTTCATCCAACTGCTTTAATGGAAAACGATAACCGCATAATAAAGGCTTAATCAACATATAGTTTACATCATCTTAAGTGGCCTATTAAAGAATCACTAAACTGGTATGTAATATTGCCCGTTAACATCTTTTCCCTTGAGCTACCATTTTGGTATGGTCTCTGTGCTGCCTGAGCACCTGGTCAGAAATACTGCAGCTCAAACTGTAACAGGAAGAAGAGTGGAAGTACTTTGTTCATTTGTTAAAATCACAGTTTTCTATTTAGGATTACTTAATGGCTCATACTACTAAAAACAGGTATTTTTATTATGAAAATGGTTTATTTACATAAAGCGGGGTTTTACATATGAGCTGTTTTATGCAATATACAGTATTGTTTGGGGCATATAATTTTCCTTTAAGTTGTTTTAAAAATGATGAGACCTGTTGCAATACAGTCAGTCTATCTAATGGCATGGTCAGGGCTGCCATCAGAAATAATGGGGCCCACACAGCAAATTTATCTGGGCTCCTGTGTCACCCCTCCCCCACCCATCAATACCACCCAAAGGTCACACAGCACAAGTGCTAAGGGTAAGTCCACACTGGGCGTTTTGGGGAGATTTGGTCACCTGGCGACTAATTGCCTTGTCTTTGCAGCGACCAAATCTCCCCAAAACACCCAGTGTGGACTTACCCTAAAACATTAAAGGCCCCCTACAAACTAAAGAAAAAGTAAAATTGGTTGTCAAGGACCCCTTCCTACAAGTTATTAAAATATTAGGGGTCAGGGCCACTGCAAGTTATTTAAAAAAGAACTATGGTGGCCAAGGATCCTACAAGTTATATAAAAAAAATTGGTGGTCAGGGCCCCTATAAGTTATATTTGAAAAACATTGGTGGCCATGGCCCCTACAAATTATATTAAACAATTGATGGCCAGGGCCACTATAAGTTATATAAAATAAATTGGTGGTCTGGGCCCCTACAAGTTAAATTAAAAAATTGTTGATCGGGGCCCCTATAAGTTATATAAACTGGTGGCAGGACCCCTGTAAGTTATTAAAAAAAATAACAGTGCACATACCTTAGCCACAGAGTTCTGGGAAGCTCAGGTACCTGCATCTTCAGTTTTCTCAAGCTCTGTTTTCCCAGTGAAGTGTAAATCCAGGTAATACCAATTGGGGATTGGATAAGCTGGAGGGAAGGTTTAAATCTAAGATCTTAGAGCAGTTAGAAAGAAAATTCAGGCTCTGTAGCTCCCGCACACACTCCCTTCCGAAGTCTGCAGCATTGTGTCAGGGTGAGGGATGCCCAACCAAGTATTCAAAGCACTGAATCAACCAATTGGCTTAGTGGATAATTTGGTAGAAATGTAGGGCAACTTGACCATTTCTTGGTTGACCAACGGCACAAAACACATACACCAAGTTAGGGCAGCCTCTTTATTTTTGTTGGAATAACCATTTTGGTGAGATTGCACTTCAGGTTAAGGTATAACAAACAGGCACTCATATAGTTCAGCTACAGATCAAAACACACAATGTGAATAATTTATGTGCATATGTGTAGTGCTTTACAAGGAAAGCCTAAGAATTTACCAGGATAATGTTTACTAGGCTACCAAATGTCCCTGGATCAGCTTTGCACTGAAAGTTAATATTAGTAACTTTGTATATTCTCACTTTCTAAGAAGGCGACCTATCCACTGCTGAGGCTAATGTTTGTGGCTTACACAGTGCATCTACCCATGTAATTCAGTCACTTGATATTCAGGAATATTGATCAGGAGTTGAGTGATTTGCTTATTAACCTCTAAGCACATATTGTACTAATCTGATCATATGCTCCATGTGTGAAATCGGATGAAGAAGTGGGTCCAGCTTTGGTATGTTGGCCAGAGACCTTCTGCATTGTAGTTACACATCAGTTACTTTAAAAGAAAGCCAAGTATTCCACTATTGGGAGATGTTTGGTCAACTTGTACTGTACTTCATACAGCATATGTAGTTCTAATTTTCTTACAGCACTATTCTGCTGTAATGAGCATATTACCAATGCCTCAAGGGTACCCTGCACTTAAAAACAGGCACGCTAGGGGTATTCAAGGGATGCACATGGGCCAATCCTCTGAAGTGTCGCATACAGGGAAGGGTGCAACCTGTGAGCTCCACTCTAGGGCCATCAGGGCTGTAACTAGGGCTAAGCAGAAAAGGCATGTGCCTAGGGTGCAACAGGGGTGGATTGTCATATCTCTTCTGTAGCCTACTCCTAGTCTAGGCCCTAGTTGCGGGGGCGAGGGGCTTGGCCCAACACAGAGGGCCATGCATCTACAGACTAATAGACAATTCTGGCAGTGAATCATCATAACAAAATGGTTACAAAGGTTTTCATTTATCCAGATCATGATATACAGTATCTAATACTGGTTGGTGTAAAGAAATTGGCCTTTCTGGGTAACTTTCTTTAAAATGAAAAAGGTGCTTGGATTAGTGGTGAAACATTTACAAACTTAGCAGCAGTTCTATGATGCTTACCAGTATAAACAACTCTTGCCTTTCCTTACCTTTCCTATCCCTTCCTTTTACTTTCCTTTCCTTGCAGCAAATCTAGTTGATGTTTTCAACTCTGCGAAAAGCAAATCATACTAATGCTACATTCTGTGTTGCTATCTACTTAGCTCAGTAGAACAAATGAGTATTTTTTAGACAAATACAAGAGGTCCTCTGCACTCAACCCATTATCAATATATTTAAGACAGCGACATTTTGTGCATACTGCTACTAAAAAATGTCTTCCCTTTAAACAAAACAGGGATTGTTTGTCCATATATTGCAATATATTTAAGCTGGCCAACTACGTCAAAGTCATCCCATATCTGGCCAGTCCTACACTCAAATTGCATCTGATTCATTAAGAATTCTATTGCTTTATTATACATTTTACAAAGGGACTAAGTTTTAACTGCAACTTACTCGCTGCTTTCAAAGTAAAACTCCCAAACGTGGTTGCCCTTTTATTAGCCACCAGTGTAAAGAAGAGTTTGTTCCATATTTAGTTATAAGAATGACCTAGCACTACAGACTGTATCATTCTGCATAGTAAAGTGACAGGACTGATACAGTTTGCACAGTATTGCATTATCTACATGAAAAGTTATTACTAAAATTAAGCAGGTTAGTCTGGATCTGAGTAATAGGTCTAATATGTTTCATGTGACATGCATCTCGGCACCATATTTTAGAGCTAGCACAGCTACTTAAAGGATGCCTAGATATTCAAGTGAAATAATTGTGGTATTCAAAAACAAAGAAAAATTACCATTTTGAGCAATAAAGAGTGGCAAGTTTCAAGGTTCTACATCGCACAAGTGGTGATGTCACAATCGTTGCCTTGCAAACAGACTTTAGCGGATTTCGACTCAAAATGCAGAGGTTCTTCCGATTCAATGAGGAAGAGAGAGGAGGCTACTGCTCACAACATGGCAGAAATCGGACAGAATCAAAACAGAGGATGCTTATAATTTATATGTATAACTACTGTTAATGTTTATGCTGCATTTACCTGTACTATTATTGCAATACCTACATGTGTAATACTGATGCTATTCTGGTATACTTAATAAACTTGAATTGTTAAAAAAAAAGGAGGAGGATTTTGGCTAGCATGTTTTTAGGCCCGTGTGGCCCTATCCTAAAGCACCTTCATCATATTCTATCAATAGCTTTACAGCAGAGGAGAGGAATGAGGCAGGAATTAAAATCTAAGGAGGTTATTTATAAAAATGCAAATTTTTCTGATGTTTCAAATAAAAAAAGTATGACCAAACTAGAATCCACGATTTACCCTTATTTATCATTAAAAATCCACAGAAAACTGGATCAACAAAAACCGCGACTTTTTCGGATTGTCGCACGGAAAATCCAAATTTTTTTGTATTTGACGCTCAGAAAGTCAGAATTTTTTGTGAAATCAGCATAAAAGCCAGAAATGTTTGGATTATCGTACACACCCAGCGCAGACAATAATATCTTCAAATTGCAAATAGGACTGCTGCCATTGACTTCTATATGACCCTGACAGGTTGAAGATGGAGTATTTTAGGATTCAGACTTTTTTAAGCCTCAGGATATAGCAAATCTCGGAAAATTCTAATTTTTTTCCCCACTCAATATTCGATTTTATAGTAAAAAACCTAAAATGTTTCTAGTATTTTAAAAGATAACTCCCAAATCATGATGTGTCACAGTACTGACATAGTTGGCTTGGGCATACAAGCTGATTTTGCATTAGTGGTGACATTATACTGCCAATAAATAAATGAAAATAATAATCAACTCAGCACAATGCATTATAAGGAAAGAATATACATAAAGCTATTTTAACATTACATTGTACTGCAGTATAATTTTTGCATTTAGATGGATGGGTTATAATTATTGTTCTTGAAGGGGGACTATATTCCTGAACATTGCAAGTCTTTATAAAGATAAATCACATAAAACAGCCCATATTTGAAGAGTTTTTATGGAAAAGCGAAGTGGGGATGCCTACCTTTATAAATACAGCTCTGTCTAATGCAGGGAGTGCTGAATTCATGGAGAAGGGGCAATTGAGGGAAAGAGTTAGGCTGCCTTAAAATAGGTAAATGAGTCTTATAGTTCTTTAAGGGTCATGGCAGGCAGGGCAATTTCAAGGTGTTTGTAACTCCTTTGGAGAGGATCACGTAAAAGTACAGATACTTATGAATGCAACACCACACATTATTGATGGATAAACACCTGTCCCTTGGACCCATTGTTTGGTAGATTTGGGAGTAAATGGGGGGATTAATTTACATTATTTTGCATTCATTATTAATGCACCAACTTCACACTCTTAATTTTGAAATTAAATTCCCTTTATACAGTGTATTTCTGGCATGTTACAGATAACCAGTTTATATATAATGTAATGGTGCAGGGAGCTCCACTCACTGGAAACTCACATTGTTACTTCTTAGCTTAATATGTTTTCAAATGTTTTATTAAAATGCACATTTTTATCCTACATTGTCAAATTCCAATAATTCAGTTACTCGATCCATGACAATGATGAGAAAAGTAAGCTGAAATTAAAAATGCAATACTATATCTGACACAAGGAAAAGACATAAGGGCTCATGTACATCTGCAAATGCAGTTGAGGCCAATCTTATTAAAGGCACTTGCGACAAAACACACTACTTGCACTTCCATATAGTTGTACTCAGTGCCGCGCAGTCCTTCCTGCCTTCTGTTCCGAATCACTGCTGAGCCTATTGATGCAAGGGAACCTTGAAGCTCCCTCCACCGCTGACCTGGTGGTAGTCCCAGGATTACCTTGATAAAAGGTCTTTACCTTCTTTACCTGAAACATGTAGTGTGTGTTTTACACTGCTAAAATAAAAAGAAAATTTGCAGTTTGAAATTACTGCCTTGAAGCTGTGTATATGCTCACTGCATACATGAAAACATGGTAAAATATTTAGCATTTAAAGAAAAACTAAAGTTTAACTAAAGAAGTAGGCTAGAAATGTTGTGCATTATGTTCCAGCCTTCTGTAACAGTCCAAGGCAACCACAGCCCTTTTTAGCAGGAAGACCTGTGCCTCCAAAGATGCCCCAGTAGCTCCCCATCTTCTTTTCTGCTGATTCACTGCACATGCTCTGTGCTGCTGTCACTTACTGAGCTTAGAGCCAACTCAAAATACTCAGTACACATAGAATATAAATGTCACAATATAAGACTGATTAGTAATTAATACAGATACTTATTACATGACAGCTCAGAAACCAGTGCAACTAACATCGCAATTTTCTGTTTGATAATTTGCGACAACCCCAACCCCTAAGCTTAGCTTCTCAGCAGCTGCTCAGAGCCCACTGAGCATGTGAGTGTCACAAACACTTTCCAAGATGGTGACCCCCTGTGACAACTTTGAAGTCCTGGATCATTGCTGCTATTGACAAGCGGAAACTTTAGGCTGGTGCAATTAATTCAGAATATAAAATATGGCATTTTTAACCACATTAATTTTTATGGTTTAATTCTACTTTAAGGGGTCATTTGCTATTGGTACTTCTACAGCAATAAAGGGTGCAAAAAGTGAAAGGAGTTGCCATTTCAAATCCATGGGTCTCATGTATAGTCTACTTCATATACATAGCAATTAAATTAAGTATTTTAAGTCTGGAAAGTGATTTTGTCCTTTTAGTTTAGTTAGTAGTGCCTATGTAAATTAGTAATTTACAAAGAGACACCATGCAAAATCATGTATAAATATTATAGAACTTAATACAAATACTTAGATACATTATGATACGTTGTATTCTTTACTGGCATACAGTATATTTCTGAATACATAATGAAGTATTAATCCTATGCTAGGCTTGTCATACAATTACATAAATATGGTGAGATGTTAGAATATCACATTTGGAGTTTTTCCAAGTTTTGTTTCTAACAGTGACAGATGCCTTGTAATTGTCTTCAGGGCCTCAATGCTATTGATAGTGGTATAATTATGTCTGTGACTAATACTTGTCCAGGCTGCGCTGCCATGGTACCTCTACTGTACATATCTGAATGTTCTATTTCAATAACAATTTCAGTCTGATGCTACAGGAATGATTATTAAATTCCGATGCTGTGCTTTCATATACCAATAATCTGAATTATTTACTAATCAGCCTCATATTGCAACATTTATATTTTATATAATCAGTATATTGTGCTTAGGTCCCTAAGTTCAGTAGGTGACAGCAGTGCATGTGCAGGAAAAGAAGATGGGGAGCTACTGGGGCATCTTTGGAGGCACAGATCTTCCCTGCTAAAGGCCCGTGGTTTAGTAATGAGCGAAATGTTTTTCAGTGAGATAGATGTCTATAGACTTCAATGCATTTGGCAATTTTTTCAGTTTTTCAAGCGTAAGATTGTCAGATACGTGACTGCAACAAATTTGGCTCTCGCACACCCTTTAAGTAAAGATACCTGGTGCACAGGTAGAGGTTCAGCCACCTCACATTTAGTAGTCTTTACAAAGAAATCCAATGGTACACAGGAATAATGCAAGCAAGGACGCCTTGCATGTTTAATGCGGAGTGCAACGTTTTGGAGTCACGCTTAATAAAGGGGCGAGACCCCCGAAACGTTGCACTCCACACTAAACACGCAAGGCATTCTTGCTTTCATTATTCCTGTGTGCCATTGGATTTCTTTGCATAGACTTGTCAGATTCGCACATCACTACTGTGGTTGCCTTGGGCTGGTACAAAAGCCCAAAACATAATGTACAACATTTCCACCTTCTTTATTTAAACTTTAGTTCTTTAATATTGGGCTAAAGCTCACCAGAAAACTATGCTACAAATGATGCTTGCATTTTGTACCAACACAAGGTCACTGCAGCCCTTTAGCAAGGAAGATCTGTGCCTGTGGACATGCCTTCAATTGCCCCCATCTTCTTTATTTCTGATTAACGGCATAAGCTCTGGGCTTCTCTGTTATCTTTGCTTAGAAGTTAACATCACAATGTATACAGTGTATATACAATTTACAATTCAAGCAATTAGCAACTAGTTCAGATGTACTTTACACGTTGGCATAGAAATCATCCAAATTGATAAGTAACTAATCTTGTACCATCAGCTTCAATGGTAGATGTAACATCATTTACTGCTAATGTTTGAAAACTTCCAACAATTTCTAAATAGAACCCAGAGCACACTGAGCACATGAAGTGTCACTGTCACTCAAAAGATGGCCTAACAATGTCAGAGGATAGATTACTGCTGATAGATTTAGGGCTGCAGAACTTCTGGGCTGGTAGATTGAGCTTAATATACAAGGAGTCCTCAAGCTACATACACAGACTTAAATACCACTAATACTTACAAACAGAAGCTATTACCAGGGTCGGAGTGGACTGACGGGACACTGTGAAAAAACCCGGTGGGCCTTGGCCAGACCCCCTCCCCGATCGTGTGCCCCCCATAACAAAACTAAATGCACCGGAAGTTTGGACATGCCCAGTTTGACGCTGCCTATAACTACTGTGTTTTGCTTGGCCTTTAATAGCATTTAGCTTTAATAAACCACCTGCCCCAATCCCCTCTGGCATATGCTGTCTACTACAGAGCACAGAAAGGTAAAAATGCAAATGCACAGAAAGGTAACAATAAATACTACTGTATGTTAAGACATCTGTCTAAGTTGCATTTAATAAGTAAATGTATATATTTCAACTTACATACAAATTCAACTGTGTAAATTCCAGCATTTCCAAACAAATCTTTTCCAGCATTTCCAAGTTAATCTGTTGCATTTTTGAGTTTATCATGTATGCATGAATTATTTCAAAGGATATTAAAGTTGAAGTAGGATTATTATATAATAATGTAAACAATATAGTAAAATCTAAAGATGTTATAGATAATGGCACAAGGCCGAAGCCACTTTGGAGCTCCCAGGTGACTTGTAATATCCTTATATTTTACAAGAGGGGGAACATTATTTATTGTAATACACAAATTTGAATGAGTCATGTAACAGAAATTAAATCACTAAGGACCAGTTGTAAACAAATAAGCACCATTTATACATAATCTATAATTTACAGTATAGTCATGACTCTGTCTCCCCTTTTATGCTTGGAGAACTGTCCCAGCAGCAGTGTCAGACTGGAGGGTTGCAACATCAGCCCCCTTGGCCCCAATCTACAGTCCAGCAACCCAACGAGCCCCCCGCCACCTCGTATTTGCTTATCTCTACATCCAGCAGGAAGAGATCAGGAAGTAGCATGTCTCAGACGGCTGCGGGGAGAGGGTCTGGGCTGGCTGGGCCCATCTACTTTAATGCCTGACTGCAGGCACTATAGTAGAAATTTTAAATAATAAATAGTAATAAATAGTGCCCAATATGCCATACTGTCCAGTGGGGTCAGGGGTCCATAGTGTGCCCAAAACATTCTCCAGTTTACTCATCACTGGTCATAGTAAAAAAAGAGTTATGATATCAGACATATATCAAGACAAATTGAAATTAATTGGTTGGGTTTGATTTTTTTTTTATGAAATGCAAAAGTTTTTTTATTAAGTGTTTTTCATTCACAATTTAATCCAGTCTTGCAATCTGTGCATTATCCATGAAAAAAGTCTTGATCTGTGCACCTTTCATAGATCTTTTTGGAGCAAGTCACATACTGTGTCTCTTTTTGTGTGTGTGTGTGGCATGCAGTATTTGAAAGTAGATATTATGGTCAAAGAAAGAGCTAAAAATATTCATCTAAGCTTTCAACCTACGCTCAAACTCTTGTGAAACTACTGAAATCAGGAAAATATCCCTTACTGTTCCAAACAATAACCAAGCTTATTCCTACTTTTTGTAGCTTAAAATAGTTAATTGTTTTTGTGCATGATGTGCAAGGCTTAGCATTGGGTTTTCTTGAAACAGTCGTGGTTTAACTTTCTAGATGCCAGAGAGTTTTCATACACATTCAATGGAAGTACCATGTGTTGAAGGATCTTACTACACTACAGTATATCTTGCTTTTTTAACTTTCCATTTGGATTTATTTAATGGAAATTGGAGGTGTTACATTTACATCCCACAACCCTTCAATTTTGTCCTGTGCCATGTAAGCATGGGAATTCCTTAGTACTAAGCAACATTCTGCAGTTACATGGTTTAAACAACAAAACTAACACAGAATGTGATTTTAACTTAGAACGCCTAATTGACACAATCTCCACCCCTGAATATGTTATTGCAACTTGCACCATATGCATGGATAAACACACACATATATCTCTGGTCGCAATTCCTGCAGATGCGACTTTGAGTGCACCCACAATAATGCTAGAATTCTGGGGGACAATACTGTATAGTGGGTAAAAATGGCAATTTGCATCTAAAAATTGCACTTTACACACTGTACTGCAGTTGTAAATAAAAGGTATTTGTGTCCCCTTAGGGACTATTCCAAAATTTTGATTCACCATGCTGTAGTTCACCTTTAGATTAAGTTTTATTTTGATGTAGACATTGATAATTGGCAATTGTTCCTTATGTTTTATTTTTTGTAATTGTTGAATTATGTTGTTTTATTTTTTTTTTGTTCAGCAGCTCTTCATGATGGATTTTTAGCAGGTGTCTGGTTGCTAGGGTGCTAGCAACCAGTAAAGGATTAGAATGAGAGACTGTAAGATGGATAGAAGATGGCTTTAATAAAGAGATAAGTCATGAAAAGTAATAATAATGAAATTTTTTTCTGCCAGGGTCAGTAACTCCCCCATTTGAAAAGGTAGAAGAGGAAAAGTGATTGGAGAATTCACGAAACCACCGCGAAAATTTGCCAGCGTCAAAAAAAAGGATGCCGGCGTCCGTTTTTTTGGACGCTGACGCAATTTTGCCAAAACAGATGCTAGCGTCCAAAAAAAAGGACGCCGGCATCAAAAACGGACACTGGCATCAAAAATGAGATGCCGTCGCTATTTTGCAAATTTTTCGTCATTTCGAGAATTTTGCGGAAAATTCGCGAATTTTTCGGCGAAACGCCCCAAATTCGCCCATCACTGAAGAGGAAGGCAAATAATTCAAAAAAATATTTGCTCGGAATAGGCCATTCTATAACCTACTAAAAGTTAACGTAAAAATTGACTTCCCCTTTAATGGTCTTATATGCTGTAGAGGATGAGTGGGAGGAGGTTTAAGCCATCCAGGTTAAGCATGCTAATTCACTTTTAACTACTTATAAAGTAGGATAGATGTGATTGGAGCCCAGGGTAGGTTAGGCTACAGTAAACCGAGAGCCCAAGAAATTTGAAGGAAGAGGGACCCTGTGAATACATTTAATCGCAGTACTTGGATATTGTTACTTCACCATCCAGAATCTATTTAGGAACATTTTACATTATTTTGTTATGCCTCATAAAAAACAATAAGCTAGCACTTATAATGCTAATCAATCAGCCAGCCAGGGACATAGTAGAGACAAAAATGATCAAAGCAAATACATTCAGCCTAATAGGAATTTTAATGTATCATGGTTTTGCTACAGAGCAGGCACAATTACTTCAGGAAATACATTTTAATTGACCATTTCCTCCCCTGGCTCAAAAGGAGGACAAAAACAAGCAGTAAGGGTCATGGTATTTCACCAAATTCACATTGGAACAGCTATAAGTGTTACCTTTGTCTTTATGTCTTCAATACTCTGTACTCAGTCCTCTTATATCTCATGCCACTTATTGCCTGCGATAGGTCATCTGTATTGCTTTGTTACCTCCCTTTCCACTAGTCATGTAGCTTTTCTGCACTGTATGTAAAAAAAGACCAACAAGTTTGAGCTCCAAAATGGGAAGGTGTAATGGGAAAGTAAACTTGTGTAATATGAATGCTCTACATGCAGCTGGTCAGAGCGATCAAGAGGCTAATGCTCCACGAGAAAAATGAGATATTTACAAACTAGGTACTCACTTGTAGATGCTTCTGTGTGCTGTTAGAGAAGTCCATTGGTACCAATTAGTAATGCTATTACTATAGAAATCGTGGTTTACCCTTTTCTTTATAAATGGCTTGCACAGGAGTCTATACTTTATACAGGGGAACACTTGCTTTTCTTTATAATGTTGCTGCTTTTTAATCAATAAACTGTGTTTATTGATTGTTAATTCACTCAGTGCCAGTACATGTATGAGACCTGTTATCTAGAATGCTCAGGACTTTGGGTTCTCCAGATAAGGGGTCTTTCTGTAATCTGGATCTCTTTACCTTCAAGAATGAATGCAAGCCTCAGCTCTCTATTTTGGGATTGTTATTGAAGAAATACATTGAATTCATTAAAACTGCAATCTCAGAGTTAAAGGGATACTGTCATGGGTAAAAAAAAACTTTTTCAAAATGAATCAGTTAATAGTGCTGCTCCAGCAGAATTCTGCACTGAAATCCATTTTTCAAAAGAGCAAACAGATTTTTTTATATTCAATTTTGAAATCTGACATGGGGCTAGACATATTGTCAATTTCCCAGCTGCCCCAAGTCATGTGACTTGTGCTCTGATAAACTTCAATCACTCTTTACTGCTCTACTGCAAGTTAGAGTGATATCACCCCCCTCCCTTTTTCCCCCCAGCAGCCAAACAAAAGAACAATGGGAAGGTAACCAGATAGCAGCTCCCTAACACAAGATAACAGCTGTCTGGTAGATCTAAGAACAGCACTCAATAGTAAAAACCCATGTCCCACTGAGACACATTCAGTTACATTGAGAAGGAAAAACAGCAGCCTGCCAGAAAGCATTTCTCTCCTGAAGTGCAGGCACAAGTCACATGACCAGGGGCAGCTGGGAAATTGACAAAATATCTAGCCCCATGTCAGATTTCAAAATTGAATATAAAAAAATCTGTTTGCTCTTTTGAGAAATGGATTTCAGCACAGAATTCTGCTGGAACAGCACTATTAACAGGTTCATTTTAAAAAAAAAAATTTTTCCCATGACAGTGTCCCTTTATGCTTCTTCAATTGAGTAGTTGCAAGAAATCTCCAGTTACCTCTTTAATCCTATTCAAGTACAAATGTCATTCAGTGGCCTCTCTAGGGCGAGCTTGTCAGCTTCACTTTGTACTTTTTTGGCAACTGAGGTCAATTGTTCTGACAAACCTTTATTGTTTTATAAATGCATTTTATTTATTGAGTTTGATGTTTACAATTTTCAACGTGGTTAATGCATCTCTTTTCAATTCTTCCAATTGACTTATCATGTGTATTTTGCTTATGATTATCTAATACAGCTGTCTCAAAATTATAGTTCCCCAGCTCCAGTAAACTACGGTTCCCAACATCCTTTGCATGCTAATTGCATTCTGCAACAGGAAACATATTACATTAAAGGAAATAAATGAATGCCCACTCATAATAAAAGGGTAAACTATTTCAGATTTAAGAAATATTGTATATTTTTCTAAATCATTACTATAAATCGGCCCTAAATCTCATGTATTGTAGTATGATCTTCTAATGAGTATTTAATTTTCTACTTGATTCAGGATTTCTGCTGTGGAAATTGCCTCCAGGCAGCAGATGGTTAGCTGGAAAATCAAGATTCAAATTATAGACCAATAACGCTTTAAATAATCGTAATGTTAGTGATTAGCTTGTGCAATGATTCATGACAATATAGTCACCTTTTAACCTTCCTCATAACTCTCCTCCATTTCCCACCATTGCAGTCAAATCAATCACGATGTTACAAAGCTAATGTTGTTGCAGTCTTTTATTTTAAATTAGGTGCACATTCTTTTTTTTTATTTTTATTGTTAAAGTTATTGCTTTGTGTGACAGAAATAGCTGTGCCTCAAATCAATTTACGTCACACCAATATATATCCAGATATTGTTAGAAATAATATGACTTGCATCCTTAATTCTTCACACATCTAGATCTAGTTACTGCAACCAGCAAGATGTGTTTTCTGTTGTTAGCACAATGATATATTATGAATATATACAATACAGGTAGAGGATTAATTATTTGGAAACCCGGTATCCAGAAAGCTCTGAATTACGGGAAGGCCATCTCCCATAGACTCCATGGGGCAAATTCACTAATCTGCAGAGTTGCTCATGAGCTACTGGTTAGGGATCACTGATATAAAGAATCATATTCGAAGACAATTTGCAATTTTTTATTATTTGTGGTTCTTGAGTTATTTAGCTTTTTATTCAGTAGCTCCCCAATTTGCCAATCGCTGATCACCACGTTATATCCCGCTCCATGATGGCTCTCGCTCACTCTCATCATCACTGGCCCATCCTCTGAAGCCATGAAGTCCACCCCCTGCCCAGATCGTGGGCCATGGAAAGGTGGTAACCCTACAAGTGGCAGATTTATCAAAATGCCAGTATGTCCATGAACATATTTTATGCAAACCACCCTCATCTGATTAGGTAACAAGGCGCGCTGAAGAAAATTGACAGATCTATTTTAAAACACCATTACATGTTTACTTTCATCAAAGAATTCCAAGGTAGCCACACACAAATCTCATTTTGTGCTTATCTCTTGTTTTTCTTCTTTTTTTTTTTTTGTGGCTGTTTTTTTTTTGTTTTTTTTTTTAAAACATGAACTGAATTTCCATCTCAGAATTACAGAAAATGTCATCTAAAAGTCAACATCAACAGCTCCAGCGAATTGCTTAATATAAAGCAAATGATATTAATCAGACTCCACTGCAATTATCTTTGGAATTATAAGACTGCATATCAATTACTTTAAGATCCAAACTCCGGATAATTAAACATTAAAAACAACTCTGTAATGATGTGATGACTATTAAAAAGTTAGAATTCGGATGTCTTAGTCGCAATTAACTTGCAGCTATAATTCTTGTATTTCAAAATAAGAGACATTTTTATGAGTTTCGTGTATAATACAGAACATTTACCCGCTTAATAAATATTTTAATTCCATTAAGGATGTATTACATTGAAGACTCTATATCAGCAGTGCTTGTTATGTACAATTACACAAACATTAAGCAAGCAGATATTAAATAGTAAAACAAAACATGCAACTGAAAAAGTCCAAGCAGTTCCATGCTAACCTGTGCTGAACTTGCATGCAGTCACACCCAAAACAGCCCCAACATACCAAAATTTAAAAGCTGCCACCGCCGAGTTTAAAAATCACAAGCACCAGACTCTTGACACTCTGTTGCACACTGACACATACTAGAGGCCATGGGTGTCCGCAGAAAATTTTCCAGGGGGGGGGCAAATAAGCTAATATCATATAGGGTAGCATACCACTGAGGATCAACTTATTCATGACAATGCAAAGAACCTAATTAAGGCTTGCCTTGGGGTGGGAAGTATAAAAAAATAATTGTGTTGTTAGGAATTCAATTTACAACAATTTCTTGGAACTAGCTGGAGAAATCAGGGTGAAGCAACCGCCCCCTCTTGCCCCCTTCTGCGGACATCCATGCTAGAGGCTAATCCCACTATGCTTTCTAGCTAAGCACTACAACATACACTCCAGCAGACAGGTCAATACAAAATTTCCCCATACACAGCCAAAGGATTAAGCAGACACAGGCCCGGACTGGTAATCTGTCCTTTCGGGCAAATGCCCGAGGGGCCGCTCTCTCCTGTATTCAAGTGGGCCGCCCGCTGCCTGATTAGATGCGGCACTGCATTTATTAAACACTGCCCCGTTTTTTCAGCTGCTGGTAATTTATTTTTTCGCACTGCCCTGCTGCCTACAACTAGTGTTAGACTAAAGGGGGTGGGAGAGCAGCACAGGGCCGGCTGATTGCTCACTGCGTAGGACCCAGGAGCAGCTTTTCCTTCCTGCACGTGTCAGAATGAAGGGGGTGGAGGGAGAAGCACAGGGCCGGACGATCGCTCACCATGTAGGACCCAGGAGCAGCTTTTGTTTCATGCACAGTGTCACAGAGGTTTCCCCGATCCTCTTCAACCTGAGACCCGCCTCCTGCCTGTCATCTTCCTCTTTCAGGGGAGAGCAAACGAGCGCCAGCACGGCAGAACAACCAAAGAGCTGTAGACAACATCACTCATTTGAATTTCCCACCCACTGTTGCACTCCTTCACACTGGGCTCTGGAAAAACTGGGTAAGACTAAGTTTGTGGCTGGCTGCCCCAGATTCACCCTCTGCCCTCAACCTCCCCCCCCCCCACACACACACACATACACACCTAAGGGCAGGGGCACACAGGCAGATTTGGGGAGATTTAGTCGCCTGGCAACTAATCACCTCTTCTTCTGGGCGACAATCTCCCCGAACTGCCTTCCCCCTGTCTTCTGCCCGCTATAATGAGAAAACGCCAGCGCCATGCTTCATGAGGAAACTTTGGGCGAGTTCGGAAATCGAAGCGCATCAACTGCATTGCTGCAGGCGATTTTTCATTTTAGCAGGCGGAAGGCAGTTAAGGGAGATTGTTGCCCTGAAGAAGAAGCGATTAGTCAACAGGTGACTAAATCTCCCCGAATCTGCCTGTGTGCCCCTTCCCTAAATTGT
This sequence comes from Xenopus laevis, assembly GCF_017654675.1. Classification (NCBI taxonomy): domain Eukaryota; kingdom Metazoa; phylum Chordata; class Amphibia; order Anura; family Pipidae; genus Xenopus; species Xenopus laevis. Next base: position 104,738,065 of record NC_054380.1, on the reverse strand, counting down.
TTGCATGGAGAATAGTGGTAAGTGGACTAAAGCTTTTTTTACTAAAATTATCTGAGTACTAATTTACTCTCCCCCAAGCATTGCCTTTATCAAAACTCTTGCAGGCATTTGGCTTATTTTTGTTTCTTTCTTGCTGTGACTCCATTAATTATTGTATGTATAAATATTATATGTATATTATAAGGCAGGGGTCCCCAACCTTTTGAACCCGTAAGCAACATTCAGAAGTAGAAGGAGATTGGGAGCAACACAAGCATAAAAAATGTTCTCAGGTGCCAAATAAGTGCTGTGATTGGCTGTTTGGTAGCCCCTATGTGGATTGTCAACCTACATTGAGGCTCTGTTTGGCAGTACACCTGGTTTTTATGCAACCAAAACTTGTCTCCAAGCCTGGAATTCAAAAATAAGCGCCTGCTTTAAGGCCACTGGGAGCAACATCCAAGGGGTTGGAGAGCAACATGTTGCTCACGAGCTACTGGTTGGGGATCACTGTTATAAGGGATAATGTACCCACTACTGTAAGTGATAAGGATATTAGAAGTCACAGAGGGGTTGTTCTGTGACCATATAAAGGCACAAGGCTGCAGGCTGAGTTATACAGGGAACTCTGAGTATCACCCATGTATTATAAGGGATAATGTGTACCTCCTACTGTAAATGATAAGGATATTAGAAATCACTATTTATTGCAGTTTTAACCCAGTTTTTTAAATGTATATATATATATAAAATATGCGTGTGTATCAGTAAAAGACCAGCACACATTTATGTGTGGGCTGCTTTGATTTTTTTGCCAGGCGAAGGGCAAAGTGACTAACACTGGTGACAATTCAACATCGTTACCGCCCACAGGGACTTTATTAACAATTTATTAACGGGCACAGGCGTCACTTCGCTAGCGAAAGAGGTAGACGCTATCTCTATTTCCAGGCGACTTTTCGCTCTGGTGAATGGACGTTACTCCACAAATTCACTAAAATGCGGATTTTACTGAATGTTACCTCTTTCGCCAGAAGTGCACTGGAGTGCATAGATTTTCCTCAATCTTCAGATACTTACATCATATTCAGTGAGTGGAAAAAGCATCTAAGTTCAAAAAACGCTGGCGTCTTTTCCTTTTTTCAGGGTGATAGGCTGCAAAAGTCCTAAAAAACTTTGAACTTTGGAAAATTATTTTACAGTGGGCTCATGTGTATGACATTATAACAACTCTATTGTCTTTATTAAGGTTCCCTGGACATGTGTAATTCACAGTGGAAATCTAATGTATTTGCTGCAATAGATAATATAAAGACAGACATTCAACTTTAAATTTCCTGCAAATTAACCTGATCGCAAGACTCTAGCGAATTTGCATTAGGCAGAAATGAACGCTAGTGCATCTTTGCCTTGATTTGCTCGCATTGCCGAAGTAACGCTAGCGAAAACTTGCCAGGGTCCGTTGGCCTGGACGAAACTTCGCATTTTAGTAAATTAGTGTTGTCCCAGCGAATTTTCGCCTGGCGAAGTGTTGGGCTAGGTGCGAAGTGGACGCTGGCGATTTTTCGCTGGGTAGTAAATCTGCCCCATTGATTTTTCAACCAACCTAAACTGCCTGTGTGTTTATAACGAAAAATATGAAATCATGAAAATTGTGGAAGGAATTGAATTTTCTTCCCATAGAGACTAACCACCCCAGGACTAACACATATTAGTCTGACCTTATCATAATATTTGGTAACGCTGAGATGGATCATTATAATGTGGGAGTGTTTGAACTCCTTGAGGATTTTTATAGGTAATAAAAGATATTTTGGTTATAGGTATAAAACAATATTAACTGTAAATCTGCCCCGAGACAGATGATAATTGTGTTCTGTTCTCTTCGCACCTTACAGTCCACTAGCCAGACAGTCCGTCCTCCCTGCCTGTATTTGTGAATTACCCCCTACTGTTGGGAAGGTTATATTTTTAATTTAATGAACATTTGATATTGCTGATATTGGTTTTATGTTCAGGTTTTCATAATTCTTATTTAGTTTATGGCTTGATAGATAATTAGATAGATAGATCGATAGATACATGACAGGCAGATAGAGAGAGGCAGATATAATAGCTGTATGCACAGTTTCATCGAGAAGTATGTCTGAATACATTTTGTATTCTATTTTAAGCATTATCCCTTGCAAACAATGTAAGCCTTGCACAGGAGATGTGTATGGTTTCCTGAAAGCTACTTTATAACAGGATTCTCTCACTAGCAGGCAGCTAAAATAACAGACACAGTGAATATATTTAATAAAAAAATAAATGCCCAAGGCAGAAGACCTAAAATAGACTCACGTTGTAGAATGACCTGTTCTTGTCTATGCCATTAAAAATATTTAGTACCTTCCAAATATAAAGCTGCAACATTCTTGAGTTACATTTTTAAGAGCTGAGGAGGAACCAGGTTATATCTTGGAAGTAATATTTTAATTGGTTTAGAGAATGTTTAATTGCTGCAAAGTAAAAATGAATTTGACTCTCAATGGGTTGAATGAAACATTCTCTAGTGAGATATTTGTCTTTTGATGGCAGTAAAAATTTAAAAAAATCATAGTTTCTAGGCAAAATTATGTATTTATTTTGCTAATAAGCAATCATTTCAAGCCCGGTCTCCCACTCTTAAAGAAAGTATTATTTAACACCCAGTAGAATGCATTTTGTAGCAATTGTCAATTGAATAAACACATGTAGACAATAAAAAAAGACTTGTAGACTTGTAGTTGTAGAAAATATTAAATAATAGAAACTATTTCGAAAATATACAGCAAATGTCGCTTTGCAATAGCCACACACAATGTTACATTATTAAATTTCATAGTGGTAACTCTTTTTCACCAACTATCATTAAAGGTGCTTTCTACTAAGTCCGTGAAAGTGGTGCTAATGCCAAAGATGAATTAATCATTTTAATTTATTTTGTCAGTTTTATTACTCATTTATGTGTCCTAGACAGGATGTACATCCAGTATTTGGTGAAAATGGGACTGATTGCATTCATTTGGTTTGATTTTGTCTATTGACTGGGATTAACTGGGAGACCATTAGGGTCACTTACAAGGAAAACCACAGTTGCCACTGAATAGTTTTGGCAGATTTCTCCATTCATGACAGATTGCTGTTGTGAATTTTGTGCAATTTATCTACTGTATAAGCACAGGGCAAACATGAAGCAACCTCACCTCAAAGGTGGCAGTAGCTCCTGAGTTCCCACAGTGGCCTGAATCAATAGCCTAAAAAATTGTAAGCAGGCTAGCAATGGAAATGACAGCATCCTGACAATGAAGATTTTTGGTGCAACTGTGGCCAATGTACAGTAAGTGCAGTTGCATGAATTTTAATACATTGAGTGCAATTGCATCAGGCACATCTCTACCTTGTGAATGCAATTACGCTGGAATGGGGAAAGACACTGCATTGTTTGTTAAAAAAACTGGCACTCAAAATTGCACTTTGCACACTGCACTGGCAGTTGTATATGACACCTATTGTCTCATATCTGGCTGGAGCACTCTGATTCTTCATGTTTATGTCATACAAAGCTTGGATCACAATCCAGTACAAAGAATTTACTTAGATTACCCTATTCTATGCTTGGGAAAACGTCATACTTAGTTAGATGAGAACAAATGTTACACTCACTGACAAGGCTCTCTGTTAATCACATGAACCTATGTTACAAGACATTGTCCAGGTAATTGTCCATTAAGCATCCTCTAATATCAGTGTTGCACACTAGATACATAGATGATACCAACAGTAACGTAACTAGAGGGGGGCGGGCCCTGGTGTGGTACGCTCCGTACATGATTTTCGGCCCGGATTTCAGTGGCGCGTGAGCTGCCGGGGGGGCCTGAGGGGGTGCGGGCCCTGGCCCGCTCGCACCCACTGCTCCCTTGGTAGTTCCGCCACTGGATACCAAGAATGTGCATCATGGCTCTCTTTGAGTATGTTTTTTAATAGTGCTGGTACTATATATCAGCTGTTGCACCAATTTAAAATATTATGAAAAAAGGCTTCTTTTTCGGGGCGACAATCTCTCCAAACTGCCTTCCCCCTGCCTTCCACCTGCTATAATGAGAAAACGCCAGTACAATGGCACTCGCAGCGCTTCAATTTCCGAAGTTGCCCGAAGTTGCCTCACGAGGAAACTTCTGGCGACTTCGAAAATCGAATCGCCGCGAGTGCATTGTCGCAAGCGATTTTTCATATTAGCAGGCGGAAGGCAGGGGGAAGGCAGTTCAGGGAGATTGTCGCCCCGAAGAAGAGGCGATTAGTAGGCAGGCGACTAAATCTCCCCGAATCTGCCCATGTGCCCCTGCCCTTAAGGTCAAAATTCTATCCATTAACTATTGAAGATCACACATCAAGGTACAAATATTGCAGCAACGCAACACTTTTAGACTTAGCAGGAGCCTTTTGTGGTCATTGATCAGAACATTTGCCTAACATATATATAAAATATAACATAACATATTACAAGTATTGAAACAGATTAAAAGTACAAAGAAACTGGATGAATGAAACACAAATCTCATTCATTCTAAATCTTACAAAATGGTTATGGCATATATAAAGAGACAACTACTAAAAAAGACAACTAATTCAGGGAGAGAATTCTACAACATCACAGCTCACTGTAAAAAAATTATTTTGAATATTCAGATAGAACCTCCTTTCTTGTAATCAGAATGGGTGCCAGTGTGTTTGTTAGAAGGACCTACTGGTAAATAAAGCATTAGAAATTATCCCCTTACATATTTATACATAGTAGAAAAGAAAATTATTTCCCCTACTTTGCTTTCTTTAACTGAACATGCTTTGATAAATAGCAGACAAAATGTACATCACTTATTTATATTAGATAGCAAACCCCACAATATCCCCTGTCATGTGAAGCTCCTAAATCCACATGACTTTGTTGCTTTATTTTATCGGCTTTGCTGAAGAACGAGTTTGACTGAGGTTATGCAGCAAATTAATGTGCCATCTTAGGCATTTATAGAAGCAGGAAAACACTGAAATAAAAAGATACCCTTCATTGGCCAACTAATACATCTTTAATTGGAAATTTGCAGAACAATTAAAATATCAATGATACTCCCTGAGTAAATACAAAACTTATTTTTTGTTAAAAAAAAGTAAATAGTCTACTTAGTTTATGTTTAAGAAAAAAGAGCCCAAATGATCAGCTTTGCTTATAATACACTTGGTATTACCCTGGGGCAAGTCACTAGACAAAAATGTGAACTGGAGTAGAAAGCTTCCAATTGATCTGTGTTTATCTGAAGAGACATTGTTACATCCAAGAAGGATACAGAAAGGGATCTTGTCAGTTTTCATGCAAATAAACGAGACTGATCGACAAAAGGGTTTCTGCAAGTTACAACAGAATATTTGCTCAGAGGAATGACTGCTTATGCTTCAAATTAAGTCTGCTATATAAAGACCACATTGGGCAAATTTATAAGAAAAAGGTTTAAAATTGTTGATGCATAAATATAAAGTGCTTATAAATTATACATTTAAATATCTTGCAAATTCTTATGTTTTATCTTGTCACAGTAAAACGTTACAACCTTGTACTGTATGGATTATGTTCCATAGGACAAAAATAAATTGATAATCCTTGGAGAGTACTGACGTTATCTGCCATAGTACAAAATGCACAACTGATGCACAAATGTCCCATTAATGTCATGAGCACTTTCATTCATTCGGTATAGCAGGATTATAATGACACTGTATCTATCAATTAAAAATATTTCCAGTTTACTTGCTATGTGTGCATTACAGCCAAGCTGGGTGTTAAATGCAGTTATGGTCAAGTAACTTTAGGCACAATCATTTCGTGAAGAAGTGCCTTCATTAAAGGGGCAGTATACATTTAGGGGGTAATTTATTGAAGTCTGAATGCAAAAAAAACTAGAAAAATTCAAGTTTTTTTTACTATAATATCCGAATTTTCGTGGAAAAAAAACCTCAACTTTTTCGAGATTTATTACACCCTGAGGATGGAAAAAGTCCAAATCCGAAAATCCGGCATCTCAGACCTGCCGATGTTGTATATAAGTCAATGGGAGAGGTCCCTATCCTATTTAGAATTTTCTGTGGTCTGCACTGGCATTAGCCACAAAAACCTGACTATTTTGGACTTTTTGGGAAAAAGCCCGGAAACGGAATTTGGTGAAAAAAATGTGTGCATTCTGGTTTTTGCTCTATTTTCTAGAGTTTTACCTCAATCCGATTAAATTCTGCTTTTTTAATAATAAATAAGGTCCAATCGTGGATTCTAGTTTGGTTGGACTTTTTTATTTTAAATACTTGTTGATAAATAAGGCCACCCCATTTGCATTTCAAAGCACACATTTGGGGACACATTTACTTCGTTCGAGTGAAGGAATAGAAGAAAAAATACTTTGAATTTCGAATGTTATTTTTGGCTACTTCGACCTTCGACTACGACTTCGAATCGTACGATTCTAACTAAAAATCGTTCGACTATTCGACCATTTGATAGTCGATAGTGTCTTTAAAAAAAACTTCGACCAACTACTTCGCCACCTAAAACCTACCGAACATCAATGTTAGCCTATGGGGAAGGTCCCCACAGGCTTCCTAACAATTTTCTGATCGAAGGAAAATCGTTCGATCGATGGATTAAAATCCTTCGAATCGTTAGATTCGAAGGATTTAATCGTTCGAACAATTTTTCCTTCGATCGTAGGAAATGTGGTAAATCCTTCGACTTCGATATTTCCGATATTTACTTCGACGGTCGAATATCGAGGGTTAATTAACCCTCGATATTCGACCCTAAGTAAATGTGCCCCCAGAAGTTGAGTCATTAACCCATTCCCCCCTATAAACAGGCCAATTTGTTGAGAGTGCCCTATCTATCGTTAAACAAACAAACTTCTCCCATCTATTCCACAGCCTTTGAGCAACTTAATATCAGGGACTTCTCAGTGGAGTGGTAATTATTTCTATCAGCATTTCTATGGTACCAAAAGTGTCAGGAGGCACTAAAGTAAAACTGGCTTCATATTCTTATATAGTGCCAGAAATTTCAAAAATCAAAGGTGTTATTTAATTAAATCAATAGGCATGTACAGGTATATATATATATATATATATATATATATATATATATATATATATATATATATATATATATATATATATATATATATTTTGCAAAGGACTCATTAACCATCAGTATAAAGCTTTAGTTAAAATAGCTCATTTAAAATAGCTCTTTCTTTAGCCTTGCAGTATAATCATAAGAAAGCTGCTGTCAAAATGTTCCTGTGACGACACTTCTAAAACTGAAATTTTTGTCTACAAATATTTCGTATTTTATAAATAACAATAATTTACATTTTGGTTTTATAATTAGAACTTTGTATGTCAAATGTTTAATCACTTTGGAGTCTGCAAACATATTATTAAACTGCAAGCAGATGAGTTTCCAGCTCACTAATTGGTATGGCCAATAAAAAAGGTGGTTAATGACCAGGCCCAAACAAACTAAGCTACTGTTTGTGATATAGTGGTTCAATATCTGCAGTACAGTGTAAATGATTAGGGACAAAGAAACCACTAATAATGAGAAAAAGATAAAGTAAATAACTTCTTTTATATTGCTTTATACATCAGATATCATCACTGGGTTTTTGTTCATTAATGAATCTGCTGCAGCACATCTAATTTAACTTCAAATACTTTATTACTTACAGAAACCATTAAAATAATGTATGCAGCTGTTACTATGCTCTTTAAAAATAAGTAATTAACATCCATTTGTTTTTTAACAGTCATTAATTATTTTTTCTCTCAGAACAAAAAAAGCATATTTTATTTATTTGAATGTTTGAAGAGGTAGTTTACCTTTAGGGTTGCCACCTGTCTGGTTTGACCTGTACAGCCTGGTTTTTTGAAGGGCTGCCTGGGTCAAAACTGCCTGCTGTTTCCTAATTTGGAAAACTGGAAAGGATTCCCTATGATTGACACGGCGATCGGCCAGTCACCCTGTCAAGACTCACCGATGCAGTGTCACAACCATGCCCCCGTTGCATCACAGCCCCTCCCCCCACCCAGATTTAACTGGACCAAAAGGGGGCAACCCTATTCAAATTACAAAATAACTTTTACATAGGCAGGGGAAGAACTAGGGGTAGGCAGAAGAGGCATCTGCCTAGGGCGCAATGATGGGTAAGGGCTGGGAAGGTACCTGTTAAAGGGTCTTCTCCCACCCCTTGTCCGAGTTTGCTCCCATCTGCTGCTCTCCCCTCTGTTACTCTCACCTCCATCACTCTCTGACATAATGAATGTAGAATTATTTCTCTCTTGCACAGTTTTTCCTCTCTGCTATAATATCATAATCTCATAAGTGCCTTAGGATCAGTGTAACTCTTTATTTTTCCATATATTGTTGACTAGGCTAAGATGTCTACAATTTGAAATACATGACTTGGTGCTGCGAGATTTGATTTAGCATAGTTACACTGGGTAAACTGGGTTGAAAAAAGACCAAAGTCCATTAAGCTAGACCCCTTTTAAAGAACCCCAGTGCACACATGGACTTATACAGAGCTACCTAATACAGACTCTCTTTTTAATTTGCTTTAGTAAGACACTGCCTAAAATTACACAGTTTGCCATTCACAAAAAATTCCCAGATTCTACTTAATTAAGAATACCCCCAACACATTGCTATTTAGGGGATTATTTATCATGATGTGTAAAAATTGGAGGAAAACATCACCGACTAATTAGCAATTAGATTTCAACAGTCACCTACACGTTAGAAAACAAAAGCAAAGACCTGATTGGTTGTTGTGGGCAACAACACAGGTGATATTTTCCTCCAGTTGTTACACAGCATGATAAATAGGCCCTTAGTGCATAGTAGTAATAGGCGATTTTGTCCCGGAAACTTTGCGAAATTAATTGAGTCAATGCGCGTCAATTATAATTGTATCCGCCCATCACTAGAGCATAGCTAACATTTATGTTATTTCTAACAAAGTGCAAGGGGAATATACTGAATATATTTATTAAGCAGCATTTTAAAGACGTCCCATTTTTGTTCTGTGTTTAACGCTGTTAAAAGCATTTACCAGTTGATATATTGCAGAGATGCCCTGATACTGCCAAAGTATCATGTCTCTAAAGAAGGGACCTAGGTAGTCCCAAACACTTGCATTCTATGATCTACAAACTAAGTTAATAAAAGGTATTGCCTGCTCTTTATTTTCTGTTTATGCAACTATGTAAACTATGTTATGCAGGACAAAAGCTGTTCATACTGGGATCTACACCGGACTTGGGAAAAATAACAATAGTGGCTAAGTGTAACAAATACATAATGAAGCCTTAAAAGTGGTCCATGTAGTTGTTTAATTTTTTTGATTGCTAAGGCTGGGTGCCCATAGATACTTTATTGAGAGACAATACTAAGTAACAACTAAGCATTGAATGTGCTGGATTGCAAATAAGACAGGTTGCTCGGTTTCACTGGTTTCTAGAATCATCAGGGAGACAGGGATAATGCACACAGCAGTTTTCTCACACAATGAGGCTTATATGCAACAGAAATCAATTGCACTATTTTGTAGGTAGGATAATGGTAAGAGTGGAACTTAAACATCATTTTCACTATCTACACTAGGTTATAAATGCAAAAAAGTCAGACCCTGCTCTTTAACCTTTTGAAATGGTTCTACAGCATATCTATATCTACAGTGTATATATATATATATATATATATTTATTTTATACATAATGGTGGTTTCTGAGGAAAGTTGTCATGCTAATACATGTGTGACCATGTATGCAATGACCGGATGCCCCAGAATTATGCAATGTACAATGGGTTCTATCTAATCTGCCTTTTTCTCAGTTAAGGTTCATAATGTTGTAATGTAACTTTTATTAATAGTTGTGAGTAACAAGGAATTCTATTATGGCTGATGATTAGGGGACTTACTGTCATATAGAGTAATTATCACATGGAATATAGGTGGAGATGTACCATTATGGCATGCTAGGCATTACTATCAAAGGGCTGCAGCTGCAAGCCGACTCTAATTCTAAGGGAAAATATAACAAGATTCCTACAAAATCTTAATTTTTAGTGGAAAAAAACCTCGCATTTTTCAAGATTTATTATACCCCGAGGATGGAATCTGAAAATCCGGCATCTCAGACCTGCTAAAGTTGTATATAAGTCAATGGGAGAGATCCCTATCATATTTGAAAGTTTCTGTGGTCTGTAGTGAAATTAGCCCAAAAATCAGACTATTTGAAAAAATTGAGCGATTCGGGAAAAAACTCTGCGTCTGCATCCGACAGTCGTGTCGCGTCGCATCAACAATGCAACACGATCCTACACTGCCATTACCATCGCGGCGGAATCGGCCGTGTAGTCCTGCCCTTAATCCAAATAGATCACATCTACCGCAATCAAATCAAAAAGCAAACACATTTGTTTAATTGTGCTTTCAGATACCTGGTGCAAATTGTAGTGCCTGACTGCAATGGAATTATGGGAAAGAATGTTGGACTGTGGGTAAAAACTAGGCAAACTGTGTTGATATCTTTTTGTACTTTAGATGTGTTTAGTTAATGAGCACAATTGTGTGCTGCAAAGTCTTTTGAAATTGGGATTCAGATGCATATATACAACCACAAAGAAAGCTAAAATAAGAAATTACAGTTTTCAGCTTGGAACAGAATCTCATTAGAGCATTTCTCCTGAGCAAACAGGAGAAAGCCATTAGCGTCATTACTCAGGTCAGAATGCAAGCCTCTGCCCATTTAGTAAGTGGCTGCCTATTATAAACAGATCTCTGTAACTTTCCTTTATAATCAAACGTCCTGATATTCATTTGCTGTACAGATAAAAAGGTGCCTTTGTTACAAATACTTTGGATATTAAATCTGGATTTTACTGTTCCTACTGTAAAATGATTTCTGGCTCTCTGATATAGTTAGATTTTTTCCTGTTACATTTAATTATCAAAGCAAAGTTTCAGCCTCCCAGCATGGTGCTAGCTTCATCCTTTCCCCAGAACACTGTCCTTCTCTTTCCAGCTGCAAAGTGGGCAAACTAAGATGTGGTTTAATCTGAACTGAAACAGAAACTGCCACTGGGAGGTTCTGTAATTATTTTTTGCTTTGAAAAAAAGCCAGCAGCAGACTGCCCGCCAATGCTTTGTAGGAAGTATTTACTCTGCTGATTGCTTCAAAAATAAAGTCACACTAAAATGCTTCCAGAAATAATTGCAGTTTTTGTGCTGAAAACTTTGGGATAATGAATAAGAGATTTCTTGCAACCTAAAGGGCTCATTTATGTGCAGTGTGAAAAGTGCATTTTCATGTGCATTATTAGGGTTGGCACCTGGCCTGACCTGTAAAAATTATACTTGATGCAAATGGGAAAAATATAAATATATAGGAAGACCAGTATTTTTTTTCCAGAAAAAGTGGCAATCCTAGTCTCTATGTTTTTTTACCAATGATGTAGTATATTTTTATAGCATGAAAGTGTGTTCAAGATGACAATGCATATGCAGCCATTGCATTAAAGGGAACCTGTCACCCTAAGCAATAATTCCAAATTCTTATACGTTGTGTTTATTTAGCAAAATAAACTTTAATTACACTATAAAAAATATTTAAATCTTTGTTGCCACCAGCCTTGGAAATCACAATCACAGCAAGAAAGCAGCAGCCATTTTGGGGTCACTGTTTTTAAGACAAGCTTTGTAACATTTCATTCTTGTTTATGCTCCAGAATGGGGGGTCTGATGCCCATGCTTTTGCACTGGCTACACAATTATAGACTGTGAGGAGGGAGGGGGAATGTGAGGAGGGCATTGACATGTAGGAAATGTAGAATAGAAAGAGAAAGTAATTGCCTGCCCCGCCTCTATGCCTAAGGCACAGAGGAGGGGCATCCAATATATGATTGACAGCTGAAATCTTTAAAAGCATTTATAACAGGTATGCATGTTTTAATGAAATTGAAAATTGGGTTTCATGTTTAATTTGAAAATTACTTTTATTATACAGTTTTTATGTTTGGGTGACAGGTCAACTTTAAAGGGGTTGTTCACCTTAAAATGAACGTTTGGTATGATGTAGCCAGAAATACACTGAAACAGTTTGCAATAGGTTTTCATTTTTTTTTTATTTGTGTTTTTTGAGTTATTTAGTTTTTCATTTAGCAGGTCCCCCAATTTGCAATTTCAGCAATTTTGTTGCTAGAGTCCAAACGACCTTAGAATAGTAGAGACCTGAATAGAAAGCAATCAAGATTTTAAGAACTGCTCACCCCAACACTTTGGAACTAATTCAGATGTGGCTTGGAGACATGCCACCTTAGGCCTGGGCCTTTGTTGCCATCCTCATAATTTATTTCAGCCCCTACCCATGTCATCCCATCTCTTGAAATGCAACTCTCCCATTTCTCTCAGCCCCACAGCCAAAGCTCCTGTTTCAGCTATTGCCAGCCTTACGGTCATCAGAGTTAATCCACACATTAACACAATGTAATTTCTTATCCGTATTAGTACCCAAATTCCTGTTTATGTTGTATACACTTGCTGGCCACTAGATGACTGTAAACCTGGTTATATAAATAAATAGTAACATGTTGGTTTATCAAAATTGTTAATCTGTATGGATGCATCAAATCCAGGATTCAGTTCAGGATTCAGCCTTTTAAGCAGGATTCAGCCCAATCTAAGTGCTTGGGTGGGCCGAAGCCTTAAATCACATGACTTTTTGTCAAACAAACAAGGAAGGAAAAAAAATTTCATATGAAATGAGGGTTCAGATTTAGCCAAATCTTTCATGAAGGATTTGTCTGAATCCCAAAATAGTGAATTTGGTGCATTTCTATAATAATCTGCAATGCTTTCCCCTTGTACAATACAGAGACATAGTGATAGCCTTAGGTGAGAAATGTTGTTCATCACATTTGCTTAGGATTTACTTAAGAGATACAATGAAAAGACCTTCTATAAAATGCTGTCACAACTTATTTATCATATATACACTCAGCATGTCCCATTACCATGTGTATGTGTTTCTGACTGAGGCTACGGATTGAGTGCAGAATTTGTTCGCTCAGTTGACTGTTTGTCCACTAGACACGTTACATTATGATTTGTGACAGTTGGACAGCCAACAAAAATGCCTCTTTTGCATCTCTTAGACGCATCTCAAGGGAGGTTTATTTTATCCAACTTTTTTTTACGTTTCCCCCATAATCGAAATGTAATTCAGGAAAAAATAAATAAAGGTTTTTTCCTTGAAAATGGACTGGATATCTTTTCAATATGTAGGATTAATTGTAAGCCTTCCCCTGTCCTTTATCAATTTGTATTGTAAAAATGACAGAAGGTTAAAAATCCAAACAAAAACAATGTCCATGGCAACTGCCCTGATTTTCAGTGACAGAATATCATTTTGAGCACTCTAGTGTAACCCAATTGGGACACCTTGTATAATATAGGATGTACACTCGTAATATAAATAATGTTCCTTAACAATGCAGGGCCTGATTCCCCTTTACTATATGAAAGCTAGTGGGAATTTCTCTTACACAGTGCCTTAACCAAAGATTCACATAGATCTGGTACAGGCATCAACAGTATCTCAAATCTGCAGGCTGGGCTCCCAAGTTTTCCAAGCCAAGCAGACAAAGCTTCCTTCAAATCAGCAGGGCAAGCACCAATCACTATCCAGAGTGCAAACAAATTAAAGACCTCTTTCACACGGAATAAGGCAGCTCCTTTCACAGCCTCTTCACTGCTCTGAGCTCTAAACGCTCCATTGCCGAGCTCCCAGTGCTTGGGGCCCCATACCCCAAGCCCTCCAAGAGCCTCATCATCCCTTGGGCAATTTCGTCTTGCTCAACCCCATACACTCCAAACTAGAGTAAAAATGGAAAGAGACTGAGCACATGGCAGCCATATCTGCAATCTGCCAGGGCTCACTTCCATAGGGGCAAAAGACTCACTCCCCATCCCATATCCAATTAGGTCCAACATTTAGCTGGATACACCAGGGGGTTTTCTGACCATATGGAACTTAACCGTATAGACCTCTACACTAGTTTTTTTTTTTTACAATTGCAGGACCATGCCCTGGGTTCAGTGTTATGGTGTCATGAACCTTGTTATCAAAGGCTATTGTGATACTAAACTCTATAGTTAGTATAGATATGGGTATATATAATTTATGTGAAAGTATGGAGGGATGCTGGGTTTTCATTTGGAGGGGTTGGACTTGATGGACTTCGTCTTTTCTCAACCCGATTTAACTATGTAACCTCTGTGGACATTTATGCTGGTCTAGTTATTTATATTTATGTAAGTGCCGTGAAAGCATTATATGTGATTCATAAGTGATGATCATCTCTGTTATTAGCTCAGCTATGTTAGAGGTCCTTCATGCATGATATATGACTTACAATTTATTTGGTGTAATTAATTAGATTTCATTTTTATTCTGCTTGTTCATATACTATACTGGGATATGCTAAGCTTTTTTCAGCATGAATATTTGTCCTCTGGAAAGCCCCAAAGGCAATTTCCATTGCTACATTACTATTGCTTTTTGATGTACTCATTCCAATGCGTAATAAACTTATACAGAATACACATAAGCCAATTGTCCTGCTTGTAAGTTTTAGCAGCACTGGAGGCAACCCTGGTACCTGGAAAACCCATGCAGATTCTGGGATAACATACAAACTCTTTTTATATACTGAACTTCATGCACCAGCCTAAAATTTCAGCAGCCCTTTAATAGTAATAATGCAAGTTGTCAAAGGAGCTCCCCATCTTGGATTTTGTTAGGAGTGACATTGCACATGCTCAGACAGCTCTAGGCAGATGTTGCAAAGGAAAACTGAGGGGTTGAAGCAGGGCTGATTATCATTACATGAGCTGCCATGTAATGAGTATCTGAAATAATTACTCAAATTGTTAAGGGCCCACCCGAGAACCTGATATCAAGGAACCACCAGCCAGAGCCCTAAAACATCTTCTTCTTATTGAGAAAAACCCTGATATCCCCATGTTTAATAAGTTTATTGTTTAAATGAAACTGATTAATATATCCTAGAAGGCATTGTTTTTGCCCACTAAATGCCAGTTTACTGATGTCTATGGGAGATATCAAAGCAACCAGAGGAGGGGCAGCTCCCAATAAAACACATTCAGGACTAGTTCTATGTGGACAGCTGTACTCTCCTGTGTATTCTGTTTGTTGCATTATTGCTAGTACAAGTTGTATAAGAGCACAGAGAAATACAATCAATCACATCTTTTTAAGGCTCAGTGCTCCAAAAGGGCAAAGGGCCTGTTGGCAGTGGTGCTCTTTATGATGGTCACACATGGAACACTCAGCAAATGCTTTTGGAGAGGAGGCATTGTCCTCAAACAATTCTTACTAAATTGCCTCTGAAGTAAACTGAGCTGCATTATCAGAAAATAGTATATCTGGAATGCCAGGCCTTGAAAAGTAGGCTTTTAACGTTAGTGTCTTGTAGGTAGTCTGCTTCCCAGAAACTGCAATAATAATCATCTGTTATTAGAAAAGCTTTGGCATTCTGAGAGAACAAATCAATACAAACTTTAGACCATGAGCTGTCTCCACAAGATATACATTATGTTATGAAATATGTAATTTGCTCATTTATTCCAGGCAAAAACACACATTCCCTTGCATGGCATAAACACCCATATACTGTATGCCTTTGTGAGATTTGTTATCTCATGTCATCTGTGACCCCTCTTTCTGCATGAAATATTGTGCCATGTTGTGTTGCAAATTCATCTCTGATGTGAAAGACATTTCTACCGGGCGATATTGTTTGTATTTTTGCCAACCCTGTTACTTGTGACAAGGTTATGCATGGCCTATGCATTCACTACTTCCACTTGCCTTAGTATTAATTCTACACCCCAGGGTGCTATGCAATTAGCTTTCAGGAGCAATGTGAACATATGTCTTGAATTTGCCTTCTTATTTATTTACATTTTTTTAAAATATGTGACTGACATTCTGCCCTGTTTATTTTACAGTTAGACGTGATTTCCACTTCTCCTCTTCATGTAATTTCTGTATTTTAAGTTAATGGCCCCAATTTTCTGCATTTATTTTAATCTAGTTTCATGACTCAGAATACGTCAGTAGCACTTGTCACTTCCCTATAAATTAGGTAGACTTAGAATAGACCACGCAGCGTTTTACTTCCAGAGGGTAGCATTTTTACATCACTTGCTTGCACAATTTGTTTTCAAAGAACAGCATTGTGATACTGACTGAAATATCCTTCACCCACTGGGCTTGCACTGTTTGAGCATATGAAATACCAGGATTGATATAGCTCAGAATTATCCATCTTGCAGGTTCAGCTGTTACTGTTGCCATTAAATATCCCCTTTGCCTGTATGGTTCCTTAATTACTATTGCCTTGGCACAGAAGTGTTAGAGGGTTGCTTCAGTATTAGTTGAGTTGATAGCAACCTATGCACATATGTCTGTTCTACTTTTATAGATGAAACCAGAAGTTAAACATGTAGAAAGGCTCTGTTTCTCTACATTCACATCCCTGAAGCTGGTCTGTTATAAGCAAACATATGCATCTCTTTATATCACTGAGAGTAGGGTTTTTCTAGACAATTGCTGTTCAACTTACATTTCTAGGGCCAAATATTTCTTGTACTGCATGTCTGAGGGCCAGAGTATACAGGTGTGGGACCTGTTATCCAGAATGCTCAGGACCTGGGGTTTCTGGATAGGGGAGTCTTTCCATAATTTGTGTAGCATACCTGTGGGTGGGCCTGAGAAGTGTGTGAGTAGTGTGACTTGCTAACAGTTTGCCCTGTATACCCTTAGATGGATCCAGGGTGTTTCCTGGTGCACAGATCAATCAGTCCTGAAAGTAACAGCAGTCCAGGGTGATTATTTTAAACAAATAACTTCTTTATTGGACAATGGCAAATGAAATGGCTCACAGCAGCCAGGCAGTAGAAAACCATCAAACTTTCTGATGCTTCCAGTAGATCCCTCTCAGGGGGGTAGTACAACCTGTCTTGGTGATTTTCCCCAGCACTAGTGATCCCACTGGGTATCTTGCTCCTTGGCACTTTCCCTGCTCCTGAGCTCACCCACTTATGTCCCTGTCTGACGGCTTGATCACTGCGAGGTTGCTAATCTCAACTACTCTACTTAGTAGAGCTAGAAAGCAGCTCACTAAATAAATCTGCTACTATCGTTTGCTCTTAGAGTGACTATAGCATAAACTCCTGCCACTAAACTTGGGGCCTGATACTGTCCAGACCCACTCATGTACCCACCTCCCCACCAGATGGGATCCAAGAAGAGCCCTGAACACATGTATGCTTTTCTTTTATCCAAAATGATCCTGCCACCTTCAGGGCAAACCCTGAACTGCAATGGACCCAGGAAAAGGGACATAGCTGCCTGGGTGAATCAAAGGACCACTTTGGTGTCAAAATACCGGGGAAACTGCCTGAGTAAAACATACCTAAACCTGAGGGTTTGAATCACCATTACTAAAGTCTCCTAAAAAGCATTTAAACGTTACCATCAAGTACAAGGTACTGTTAAATTATTACAGAGAAAAAGCAAACAATTAGCAAAAAAATTAATTATTTGATTAAAATGGTGTGTATGGGAGATGGATTCCTGTAATTCGGAGCTTTCTTATTAACCTGTTTCCGGTTAATGGATCCTATACCCATATTAAAATGCTTATGCCATGCAAACATGCATGTGAAGCCTGTGAGTAGACTGTGAACCATAAATATACCTTATAGGTGCAGAACTGGTTAAAAAGCCCCAATCTAGACAAAAGGCACACCAGTCTTATTCTTTGTTGCCTGCAGAAATATTTTATGTTTGCTCTTGTTAAATTGTGCAGCTCTGTATCCTGATATTTACTAACATTCAACTTTCAACAACCACTGTGAAGTCATTTGAATGTTCTGTGTGTGTTTGTGCCTTTTTTTAATATTTAGAAAATGCATTGTAGGTCCAAACATTTCCCATTTAAATATAAACTGGTAGAACTACATGCATACCTTATATCTGTGGGCTTGTCTAGAAATTAATA
Organism: Xenopus laevis; assembly: GCF_017654675.1. Classification (NCBI taxonomy): domain Eukaryota; kingdom Metazoa; phylum Chordata; class Amphibia; order Anura; family Pipidae; genus Xenopus; species Xenopus laevis. The sequence goes on along the minus strand of NC_054380.1, from coordinate 104,719,881 downwards.
TGTTTTAAAGAAAAATGAAAGCTATAATCACTTAGGTTGCCAACTGTTAAGTATCCCCAGTATTTAATCAATACAGTGGGCCAGTGCTCCTTTTAGCTGAAAACTTCATCAGCCCTGGGTACTTTTGTTGAGCAGAGAGCTGTAATTTTCTTAGCTTCTTCCTTCATTGCACTGGGTGCACATGCATTGTAGAGGGAAAAGCCAAATTTAAGCAAAAAGCTGTCTTTTTCACTCTATCATGCATGCTCTGGCCCAGGCTCTGTTAAGGAATGAAGAAGTAAGAAGATGATTTGCGATATTTGAAGACAGGTGCTGATACATCCGAGCCAGTGCAGTTTTCAGCAAATAGGAGCACTGGCCAGGTGTGTCAGGTACGCTATTATATTTACTGGGGAGTGTCTAATATTTGGCACTCCCCAGTGAATTTAAATTTCTTTGTCCTTTAAGTCAGGGGTGCCCAAGATGCAGATCACAGTCTACCAGTCGATCATTTTAAAGGAAAAAGTTTGTAAAAAAAAAAAAACATAAAAGTCGCCCATAGACTTCAGTGTATTTGGCAAATTGGGGGTATTTATACATAGAATTGCCTCTGTGCCCTCCTGCTATGATAAGGTAAATCTCATGATGGCATCAGGTGGCAAGTTTGGGCACCCCTGCTTTAAGTTTATAATAGAGACTGACATTCCTCTGAGGCAGGTACTGATGTGAATGACGTATAATCTCAGCATAATAATAACGATTAAAGTACAGCTTGCTTATATGCACCGCCATCCCGAAAAATTGTTTTCAATTGCCAGTTTGAGTACTGTGCTTACTTGGTGTCAACTAAGAACATTCTAAGCATAGCAAACTAGAAATATAGCAGCAGGTAAAAATACAAGTTAGTGGTATTTTTGAGCTAACCATTTATTTTCAGCTCTACAGACTGAAAACAGGATCGACAGCTACATGGTAAAAGCTAAAAGTAAATAGAATTTCAATAAATCAACAGGAGTGAGGTCCCCAGGGGGCAAAGGAATTGTGAGTCTAAATTCAGAAAAGTGAAGGGCCAAATCATTCATTGTAATAATAGCTTGTGCAATAAGAATTAATGCTATAAATAGAAGCGTGAAATAGAATTAGCACTGCACCTGGAACATGTTACATTATAAATAAAAGGGGAACCCAAATTCACAGAAGCCTACAAAAAATGATGACTGTATAGAAACTATCATTTCAGTGCTTGTCAGTGCTAATATCATCACCAAAAAAAGAGAATAAACAGTTAACAGTGACATTAGCATTAGCATTATTTTGTTTTTGTATTATACCTATGGATCTGAAATGCAAAGGTAGGCAACTGGTAAATAGTTTCCCCTTTTATGTTAAGTGCCCTAAAGTTTGGCTACTTCAGTGGCGTAACTACATATAATGCAGGGGGCATGGACAGAGGGGTCTGCTGTATTATTTTCCCCTCTCTCCAGCCCTTCTCCTACCTTAAACTGCAGCAAAATGTAGAAACACGCTACAATCAGGTAGTAAGCAGGTTGGAAGTGGTGGGGGTGGGGGAAGAGGCAATGTGTGGGTCAGGCTATCCAAAGATCTTTTTTCGCTGGGGTGCCTGGCACTCTTAAGGCATTCCACTGCGGGCCCCTTAATTTATGGAGGAGAAAGGCTCCTTTTCCTGGGTCATATCATGACCGTTAAAGCTTAAATGAAAGAGCTACAAATATTATAGCTCTAACTGTAACAGGAAAAAGTGTGGAAGCAAAAGACATAAGTTTATCTATTAATTGGCTTATGTGAACTAACAGGTGTCATATGTTTGGTTCGTTTGCGTGCACTGTGAATGATAGGATCCCAGGGGGCAGCCCTTGTTTCTTAAAATTATAATTTTCTATATAAAATTACCCAATGGCATATACTGCTAAAAAAGTAAATTATTATAAAAATGGTTTATTTACATGAGACAGGGTTTTACGTATGAACTGTTTTATGAAGTACATTTTTATAGAGACCTACATTGTTTGAGGGTATAGCTTTCATTTAAGCTCAGGGTTATTTATCTGAGCAGTTTTGGGCTCCACCGAGTGTTAGAGTGGCTAAATCCCTGGTGGCATTGTTGCCCAGCATAGTGAATCAGTATGGATAGGATCAAGGGTAGTGATGGGCGAATTTATTCGGCAGGCGCGAATTCGCGGCGAATTTGCGCGATTCGCCGCTAGCGAATAAATTCGCGAAACTCCCGCGAAAATTTGCGGAAAAAAATTCGCCGGCGTCAAAATTTTTTTCGAAAAACGGACTCCGGCGTCAAAAACGGGCGCCGGCGTCGGAAAAACGGGCGTCGGCGTCAAACACGACGAATTTTTCGCCGTTTCGCGAATTTCGCGCGAAATTCGCGAATTTTTCGGCGAAGCGAAACGGCGCAAATTCGCCCATCACTAATCAAGGGGTTAGATAGTTCTACCTGGGGTACACTTGGAGAGGAGTCCCAAGAGAAGGATACAGAACTTAAGTGCATTGATTGGTTCCTCTTCTCACAGTGCTGAATCTTAGTATATGCTGACTGTTCTTTAATTGCAAATCTACATTACTTTGTTGAGAAAGGGTATATAATAACCCGAAACATGTCGTGTAGTAGCTTTTAATAAATACAACCACAGCGTTTTTGCTATTGAGCAGTGCTCTCCTCATTCTTTAATTTTTATCTTTTGTGGATTTTTCTTAATAAAACTATTTCTGGTCAAGTAGAACCACTGGTTCCCATTCCTGTGAGATATTAGAATATCGCATATAAACTGAAGCCCACCACCCATTCAAGCGCGGGCTCACACCTGGGACAGAGAGTTCCATCTGGGCAAATACCTGTAAAGCTAAGGGTAGATTGGGAGCCCTGGTAGCCTGGTTTACTGCAGCATTATGCAAAGTTTTATAGGAATTAGGTTCATATTTTAGTGCTGATTTAGAAGACACACTGTGAAGCAGCAGGGCTTATATTGCCATATAGAGGGGAGCAATGAGTTCTATCACCAGATGTTCAAGATAAGCTTGCATGCAAACTTTTATATAAGACTTGTTTGATCACATCGGACTATATATCAATTTGCTACCTCACTATGAAATTATTTAAGTAATTTTCAGAACAGCTTTCCCGATATGCTGGTTAGGTACTAACAGAATCTATCACTTGTTATTTTTAGATGCAGTGAAATGTGATTCACATCTGTTTTTGATCCATATTAATCTTTATTCTGGATGTAAATTACATGCTGTCACATTCCTCCCAACAATTGAAAATCCGAAACAGGCAAAAAAGACTCTTCTGCCCATAGCGTGGTGAAAATGTTTGGGTCACACCAGCTTAATGGACACACCCTCAAATATCATGTGCCTTGAAAGAGGTGGCCAACTGAACATTTTTGTTCATAGATAATCTACTTTTGGGTAAAAATTAAAAAAAAATTAGCCAAAGCCTTTGTGAAGGATTCAGTGCCCTAGTTCAAAGATTAATGGTTCAACAAATGCTTAAAATAATTTAAAGATGTCCAAATTCTATTGCTTCATTATACATTTTATACAGGGACTAAGTAAGTTGCAGGTAAAACTTAGTCCCTGTGTAAAATGTATAATGAAGCAATAGAATTCTTAATGAATTAGATGAAAATTGAGCGTAGGACTGGCCAGATATGGGATGACTTTGACGTAGTTGGCCAGCTTAAATATATTGCAATATATGGACAAACAATCACTGTTTTGTTTAAAGGGTAAGGCATTTTTAGTAGTTGTATGCATAAAATGTCTCTGTCTTAAATATATTGATAATGAGTTGAGTGCAGAGGACTCTTGTATTTGTCTATATGTATTTTGTGGTCACAGCCTCATTGCACCACCGCCTAATGGTTTTAAAAATTAGTGGTGAGCACAACTTTCCCTTGTTTGTTATAATAAAAACAAGACATACCTGTAGGATGACTATTCAATCACTATTCAATCAGTGCATTTTTTAGACCTGTCCAAGAATTTTCAGGTGACCTGGTAAGCTTCCCCTAATCCATAGGCCTCCACTACGATCATCAAAGCAGGTGCAAAGTGTCGTGTTTGAAACCTGCCCTGTGCTTAGCACCCATAGGCATGATTTAGCTTTCTATAGTACTCTACTTGTTTCTGGGGGCTGGGCTTTAAATTTCAACTTGCATCGCTTTACACTCAAAACCACATTAAAATTTTGTAGCAATTGCTCATAATAACCAATTTAATATAATATATATATTTATTATATAAATAATATCCACAAAATAGCACAATACAGAGCAAGTAGGCAGGTGAGAAGTGCGGTAGACTCTGCACTAACCAGAATCAGGATAGCCGCTGAATCAAACTTTTTTCCCATTTTCACGATATTAGAAGCTATGCTAAAAATCTATGAAACTGAAAATGATAAAAATACATCGAGGTAAATGTAAAATGTACAAAATATTGATAAAATAAATAAATAAAATGCCTTAAGGTCAGCTGCCATGAATATTAATGCAGAAAGTCAAAGTCTTGACAAGACATGTAGGAATTTGTTGGGTAAACACTGCTTTCTCTGCCACAATTCAGTGAGTTGGATCAATATTTTATTAGGAATGCAAAATTATTTGGCTTGGTTTTGTGAGATAAAAATGCATTTAAGAAAGTACTTCAATTCATGCTTAGATACTCTTGTGTCATATACTGAATTATTTAAATAAGTATGCATATGAATATTCATATGTTTTATATGTTATGTATATATTAGATTATAGAACACAATACAGTATATGGGCTCTCTGCATCACTTTTGCCATTAAACAAGGTTTTGAAGAAAAACAACATAAACAGTAGTGGAAGCAACTTAGATGATACAATATTGTAATTTTGTACCTGAGTACTTTGCAACTAAGAATTGAACTTGAAAAGATCTTTTTTTCTTTCAATGCAGAGTCGCAGAACAGTTTTGCCACTAATCATCCTGGATACGTTTAAAAATAATGATTTGCATGTTATGTTCATGAATGCTCATCTATATGCATGCTTGCAGTTCATAGATAAATATGGATTTGAAGTTATGTGTTTAAACTATATGGTTCAGGAACTGATAATAGCATGAAGGTATAAATATAGATGTCAGCTAGGTAGAGAAAAGATAATACTTTAAGGGGCTGATTAACAACATGTGCTATATGGTACAAATGCACTTGAATATAGCAGCCTCTTGCCAAATTGTTTTGCACTGTATATTAAAAAAGGAATATTGAAGCAAAGGCCTGATTGTTTTTTTATGTGTGCAGATTATCACCTATGTTTATAAATAGATGAAAAATAAATTCTCTTCATCATAGGCGTCAACATAAAGTGACATGGGAGGTTGGGGATTTGCACCCCTAGACTGTCTTCATTAAACAGGGCAAGAAAAATGTCCAATCTTCCCATAATGGAAATAAAGATCTCAGTAAATGCTGATCCTGTACCTCTCCTCTGAGAAAAGGTCTTTCTGGCAACTGCTGCCTGGTACTTAATACATTGTATGTTTTTTTGAGTCATATGGTGATATGATGCTGTGTTTGTCCCAAAATGTAGGCACCCCTAAGTGATGGTAATTACTTACCTAATAGTTCCATGGTGCTCGCTGAGAAGAAGCCCTGCTAACAGGAGCACTGACCCAGGGTACTTCTCAGTGAGCACGATGGATCAATCTGCTTCTTTTGGTCTGAGAGAAAAGACCAGATTTTTTGTTAAAGTTCAGCTTCACTCAACTGTGTAGGAAGAAGCAGGAACAGAATAGTTCTGTGGTGATTACTGGAGGAACCCCGGGCCGGGCCGTTTTCTGCTTATAGGTGCACCCACCCAGTGTATAAGGTATATAGGGGATCAGATAAATCCTTCCCCTGTTTTTCTGTCTGTGACATCATCCAGCCCAGTTACAGGCTGGAGAGCCATCCGATTGGCTGGGCGCCCCAGTGCATGCTTGGGAGAGGGGGAGTGCCTGACTTTGGAGTCAAATGTACAGGGTTTCCGACACAGCTTACAAAGGGTTCCCTGCTGCAGCAGTCAGAGAGATCCAGATCTGTGGAGTGTGACAGTGCTGCTTGAAAAGATTTTCCAGGGAGAAGGAAAAGGAAAGGGCTGCATTTTACTCTGCTTTGAGGAAGTATTTGAGGATCAGGGAGAGACAGTTTCTATTTCCTGCCTGTGGATACTTTGGCCACTGAGTGTTTCCCCAGGGTGAGGACAGGTCTTGCTAGTGTACCTGCCACATGGGAGTGGCTACTCCTTTCAAAGGGAAAGGTACCTTGGGGCAGGTAGCGATACATGGGAACATAAGAGCTCTTGGGGAAGGGACATTGAACTGACCGGATTTATTCTACATTTATCCACCTGGTGTGGGACTGTGGCATTGAGAGGCTGTGCCAGGGGTTAATAGTCCACACAGGTTCCCCAGAGTGAAGTGATATTGTGTAATTTGCATTTACAGTTACTAAATACAGTTTTACATAAAGTTTCTATTTGTTTTATTACAAACTGTGTGTGTTTTATTTTTCCTAGTGGAAATTCCCTGAGGTGTGCTCCTCTGTGTTCCTTAGGTCGAGGCGCTGCACTGTAAATCCCAGTTCACAGTACTTTTCATATGCAAAAGGGACTCAGGGCCCTGAATTTCCAAGGGATAATTGCTATTTAAAGAGACAGTAACCAAATTAGGTTATAGGTAAAGGAAAATAATCCTTCTCCTTAAAAATGTAGGTTGTAGAATGAGTCTAAATAGGCAATACATGCTTTCAGGTAAGCCATATTAATGCTCAGTGCAGTGACATATTTACAAAGCCATTTCAACAAACCTTTAAAAATCTTAATACTTTGGTTAGAGTATACTTTGAAGCTGTAGTAATTATGCATTTGAGTTCCTGAAGGTGTATTAGCAAAAAACAGTCACTGATCAATTTAGCCAAATGACGGAAAGAAAAAGCATTTATTTTGTAAGCTTTTCTGCGCCCAATGATCATAAAACTGCCAGCATTATCATTGCCAGTTCGCATGAATGCTTGGCTATCTTTCAATCATTTGCAGCTCACTGTGATTTTCCATCAGTGCTATTAGAGAATTGTAACATTGCCCATGAAATGCATTTGAATTTGAATGCATAGCAACCTAAACAAAGTAATAAGCGTTTCTTTCATCTCCATTGTGAATTCATAATGGAAGATGCCAATTGATGCTGACGTGTACTGGAATTATAGCGTGGAAAAAGTGTGGCAAATGTATTATAAAGAAGAATGCTAATTATACCCCTTATTTATTCAAAACCTCTTTAGAAATGCAAAAAAACAATAGCAATTATTGCTTTCTTAATGAATGCAAGCTGCTGCATTTTATTATTCTACCACTGACCTTAATCCAACATAAATGTAACTGATAAGCCTGTTCTTACTTGGCATGTCTAGTGACATCTAATCAAAACATTTTTCTTCCGTATTAACCGGAAAGCTTGAGACATTTCAAAATTAGATGTATATTTTCATTCCAAATGGAAACTTAAAGTGATGGTTTGTCAGGTGTTCATTAATCTTCACCAATCAAGAGAGCAAAACCAAATAACAGTTTCATGAATGACCATGGCTTCCAAAGTTAAAATGTCAAATAGATTCCAAAGAAAAATCATCTTTAAACGAAAAAAAAATGTTTTATTTAATTATTATATGTTGTTCTGCAGTGATTTACAGAGAATGTACATTATTTGCAACAGTCCCTGTCCCAGCAGCATATCGCATTCACACATACTATGGTGGGAGCCAATGAACCTGCATATATGTTTTTGGAGTGTGGAAGGATATCAAAGTACCCAGATAGAAATAATTCCTGTAGATAGGACCAGAATCCCACTCAGGACCACAGTGCTGCATCTATCAGTTCATATTCACTGATCTCATATTTTCAATAGCTTTTTATTTTGTTTTACAAGATTAATAGAAGAACAAAGCATCTGACATTGTTTCCCATACAATAATTGTGTGCCCACACTACAGATTGTACAGTAAAGTGTTCAGGAGCAATGAGATTTACATCATTCAGGGGAATTAATAGTAAAGGAACAAGGGAAAAAACAGAAAGGAAACATAAAAATTTGACCAAAAACTAACATCTGTGTGTCAGTAAGTTGTACTGTAATGGCATATAGTGTACTATTAAGCATAAAGGCACTGAAATGAGTGTCCTCAGTAAATAACTTTCTAGTCAAAAGTCATAGAATTTGTTTCACTGCAACAATGTTGTTTCGATTTTTCTTTTGTCATTTATGTATTATCTCTTTATCTCAATACCAATAGCAAATCAAAAAATAGGCATAGAATAGAATGCATTAGGAATTCACATCTCAGAAGGAAGTGATAGTCGAATTGCCACAGGATTAATTACCTAAGAAATGGGGAAAGGACCGACAAACTTTGGACCCAACTTGGGAGATGGAACCTTTAAATGAATATTCCTAGTGGACAACCACACCTTGTTACATAGTTACATAGTTAAATTGGGTTGAAAAAAGACATCAAGTTCAACCCCTCCAAATGAAAACCCAGCACCCATACACACACCCCTCCCTAGTTTTAATTTAATTATATATACCCATACCTATACTAACTATAGAGTTTAGTATCACAATAGCCTTTGATATTATGTCTGTCAAAAAAATCAGCCAAGCCATTCTTAAAGGCAATAACTGAATCAGCCATCACAACATCACCCGGCAGTGCATTCCACAACCTCACTGTCCTGACTGTGAAGAACCCCCTACGTTGCTTCAAATGAAAGTTCTTTTCTTCTAGTCTAAAGGGGTGGCCTCTGGTACGGTGATCCACTTTATGGGTAAAAAGGTCCCCTGCTATTTGTCTATAATGTCCTCTAATGTACTTGTAAAGTGTAATCATGTCCCCTCGCAAGTGCCTTTTTTCCAGAGAAAACAACCCCAACCTTGACAGTCTACCTTCATAATTTATTTCTTCTATCCATCTAACCAATTTCGTTGCACGTCTCTGCACTCTCTCCAGCTCATTTATATCCCTCTTAAGGACTGGAGTCCAAAACTGCACTGCATACTCCAGATGAGGCCTTACCAGGGACCTATAAAGAGGCATAATTATGTTTTCATCCCTTGAGTTAATGCCCTTTTAATGCCCTTTTTTATGCAAGACAGAACTTTATTTGCTTTAGTAACCACAGAATGACACTGCCCAGAATTAGACAACTTGTTATATACAAAACCCCCCTAGATCCTTCTCATATAAGGAAACTCTCAACACACTGCCATTTAGTGTATAACTTGCATTTATATTATTTTTGCCAAAGTCTCCAACTTTGTACTGTGGGGAGGATCTCAGTCTACGATCAGCAAAAGTCTTATGCACTCGGGCACTCTTTTCCAAACTATGTAACTAACTATGTAAGAAGAAGTCTTGAGGGAAGGCTTGAGGATGATGCCCGTAAACAGACATGAAAGGAGATCTTCCAGTAGACGCGTGACATGCATTGTTATGAGCAAATTCCGCCCACGGGGGAAGATCAGACCAATCGTCTTGACAGAGGGAAATATGATTCCTTAAGAACTGTTCTAACACTTGATTCACTCGCTCCGCTGCCCCATTGGTTTGGGGATGGTAGGCAAAAGAGAACTGAAGAGTGATGCCCAAATCTTGACATAAGGACCGCCAGAACCTGGCCGTGAATTGAGTTCCTCTATCAGAGACTATCTCCGCAGGGAAGCAATGCAGTCGAAAGATGAATTGGATGAACAGCTGGCACAGTTCCACTGCCGAGGGAGGTTTTCGCAGGGGAATGAAGTGTGCCATTTTACTGAAGCGATCTATAACTACCCAGATGACAGTGTTCCCTTTAGAGGGTGGAAGTTCTACAATGAAGTCCATTGCTAGGTGAGTCCGATGACGAGAGGGAGTGGATAGAGGTTGCAATAGACTCATTGTTCTAAGCAGGCTGGACATCCTGGTCCTGAAAAGACTCTAGAGCTTCTACGACGCCTAGTCTGGTGGCCGACTATCTGCAAGGATGTCAAAGACTTTGTTGCTGCTTGTACTATTTGTGCCACCTCTAAGGCTAGCCATACATCTTTTAGGGATTGGAATGCTTCTATGGCTGAAGGAGGTCATGAATTAGGTTTACCCTCTTTTTGGATAAGAGCAAGAATGGGGGCAATACAGAAGGAAAACCCCTTGATGAACTGTCGGTAATAGTTCGCAAACCCAATGAACCTTTGGATGGCCTCGGTGCTCAATGGTCCCAGGAAGATGTCGTTTACAAACTCTTGGAAGATAGCGGGAGCGTTGCAGAGACCAAAGGGCATTACGAGATATTCGTAATGTCCATCCCGGGTGTTGAATGCCATCTTCTATTCATCCCCTTCTTGGATGCGAATGAGGTTGTAAGCCCCACGTAGATTCAACTCGGTGAAAACCTTAGCCCCTTTCAGTCGATCAAACAGTTCTGAGATGAGAGGCAAGGGGTATCGACCCAGACCGCATGTGTGGTGTTCATGCAAATGACCTGTAGATGTCACTTTGCTCAGACTTATACTGTGCATACTTCCTGGTAGCTTAAAAGTAAAAGTTACTGTTGTGTAATGCCTGCATGACTCTGCTAATAAAGCACTTATACTCATACTCAACCTAGGCTACCAAAACATAACAAATGGCGACAAGGATGGCTTTTCTTCCTCTGCAGCAGCCTGCACCTTTTCTTCCAAACCCTGGTGAGCCAACCATACCTTTTACTGCTTGGATCCGTATGTTTTAAAATTACATTATTGCTGCTGACCAAGGGGAGATTTCTGCTGCTAGAAAGCGTGCTTTACTTATTCACTGCCTGGGAGCAGAGGGAGAGCGTATATTCTATACATTACTATTACCTGATTATACTTATGAAACTGCTCTTACTGCAATAAAGAACTTTTTCATGCCAAGAGTAAATGTGGTTGCTGAAAGATATAAATTCCGCCAACGTGGACAGCGTAATGGTGAATCCACAGAACAATTTGTAGCAGCTTTAAGAGAGCTGGTTGTTACCTGTGAGTTTGGGAATCTAACAGATGAAATGCTAAGAGACCAAAAAAACAAACTCACCTCGCATTAGAGAGAGACTGCTCCTAGAGCAGGATTTAACACTTGCAAAGGCTATTACAGTTGCTAGCCAAATTGAAACAGCAGTGGCAGAGGCTAAAACTCTCAGTCAGGGAACTGCTGGGAATGTACAGATTGTGAATTCAACACTGTGGCCTAATGATGCACAGTCACAGGCAAAATACAGTGCTAAAGAAAGGGATTCACCTACACTGCAAAACCATACAGCAAATACAAATAGAAAATACTGCTTTCGCTGTAGTTCAACACAACACACTGCAAGTCATATTACATGTCCTGCAAAAGCTAAACGGTGCCGCAAATGCACAAAAGTAGGACATTTTGCTAAGATCTGCCGTAGTTCTGCTAAAGATGTTCATGAAGTCAGTACTACAAATGGCACTGTATTAAGTGTGGATAAAAATGGTACATTTATTCCAGACAAGTTTATATGCAGTCAATACTGTGTCTGCTGACAAGGGACACTCCATTAACCTGATGCTTGATACAGGTTCAGCTGTTTCTATACTACCAAAGGATATTTTCTTGAAATACTTTGCAAAAGATCCGCTTGTTGCACCTGCCCTGAAACTGGTCAGTTACTTAAAGGATCCAATCCCTGTGCTTGGTTGCTTGTCAGTGACTGTACAATTTGAATCAAATACTGCAAAATCTGACTTTAACATTGTGAATAAGGGTACTGGTATACTTGGAAGGGATCTCTTTGCTGCATTAAACCTACAATTAGTTGATGGTCTCATTACTACAGCACCAGTGCCTGCCACTCCGCCAGTGTCTAAAATGTCACCACAAAGCAACACTTCACTGGGTTGTGCAAAGAACTTGGTACACAAAGTTAAGTTGAGACCAGATGTAAAACCAGTACCATTTCCTGATTCAGCATGGGAAAAACTTGCTATTGATATTGTCGGTCCTTTTACAGATGTAGATTTGCTATAGATTTGCTATAACCTTGATAGACTATTACAGTAAATGGCCTGAACTTACATTTGTTTCTCATATAACATTAGCTACAGTAATAACATTTCTGTCTACAGGCTTCAGCAGAGCAGGTAATCCAAAGGAGTTAATTTAAAGGAGTTTGCCTCATATGAGTTTGAATCCTTTCTGAGAGAGAGGAATATTGTGCATTGGAAATCTTCAGTGTATTACCCACAAGCAAATGGAGAAATCGAGCAATTCAACAGAAATCTGAAAGAAGCACTACAGACAGCAAATCTTACTGGGAAATCTTGGAAAGTATTTACAACAGAGTTCCTACATAACTACAGAGCAATGCGCCATGCAACAACCCAATCATCTCATGCTGAATTATTACATGGCAGACAGATGCACACTAAGTTACATGTTTCAGACATCAAACTTCCACAAAATACTGTGCCTACAAAATCATCTACTGCTGACAACGTGAAACGTCACCAAGCCAAATTCAAGACTTATACTGACAGAAAACGTGGTGCAAGAGAAGTGCACTTTCAGCCTGGAACTTTAGTCAGAATTAAGAAACCAGGAATACTGAAACAAGGACAATCTAAATTTACTACACCACTTGAAGTGAGACGCCAGCGAGGACCATACACATATGAACTGTCTGATGGATGCATATGGAATGCAAGTCGTCTGGCTCCTGTTAGATATGACTTTGGAGAAGCTCCATTTGAGGAAGGACATTTTCCTACTCCTGATGTCAACTGCAATAGGCATGAAGAAAGTGGACCGATAAGGCGTACTGAGAGAATCAGAAAACTACCTGCATGGACCCAGGACTGTGGGATTTACAAAATCCAAGATGGCGAGCTCCTGTGACAACTTTGGAAGCCGAATAGTTATGGGCGTAGTTTTGCTTTGCCGAAAAATTAGCAAAATTCACAAAACAGCAAAAAAATTGGCAAGCGCATTGCAGTTAATGGGCGTCAAAATTTTTTGGCATGCGACAATTTTGATGCAAACGACTATTTGGTCCAAATGCATTAAAGTCAATGGGCATCCGAATAATTTTGTTGTGCGTCAAATTTTTTTTTTTACTCGAATTGTCTGCGAAGTTTCGCGAATGAATTTGCTTTAGGCGAAGCTTGAAAATTCATAGGTGTCACCTATGACTAAGCGCCGGAGGGTGCGAAACGCGTAAGGTGGGATATGTGGGGTAGTATGTACTAGATACTGTTTTAATGTGAATAACAATAAATTAATTTTGTTTTTACTTGAAGAGGCCTTGGGACTTATATCATTTTTGATATAAACTTTTCTGCATGTCACTGACACTCCTAGCAGAAGTCAAGGTGGTGAGCTCCCATGAAACTTTGGAAGCCTGGATCATTACTGTTATAGAGATGCTGAACCTTTATAATGGAATAGTTAGTATAGTATATTAATTTTAGCATATAGCCACATTTGTAGTCCCATCTTTGGCACTGTTGAATGTGTACTTAGCCTTAGATGACACCTCAGGTAACGATTCTGTATGTCCTAAAATTCAGACTTCACATAGAATGTTTTTCTGTTACTAACTTTTATTACATTTCTCCATTTATCTCTAAAACCATGAAAGTTATTAAAATATCCAAATATAAATAGTACTAATGAAAAAAAATGCTGAAGGATGCGCTAAAACATATGAAAGACTTTTAATAATTTAATAAAATTCAAGTTTTAGGACAATTACTAGCAAAGAAAATCCAAAAACCTCTAAAAGTCCGAATTGATTAATAATGGTCCAATAGGATCAACTCAGCTCCCATTGGCGTCTGTGGGACCTTGACAGTATTTATTTGGTACAATAGAGGTTTTCAGGGTTTTTACAGTTTTGCAAATTAAAAATGTATTTTTAGAGAACAAAAATACATGAAAATTTTTTTAGTAAATTGAGCCCTTAATAGTGGCAGACTGCAAACAATTGACTGTTTTTTGCATTATATAATTTCATATAGAAATACATAGATGCAAAAAATCTGGAGAATAACATGTTGCCAAACGAGCGGATCTCTCCCAGATATGTCCACATTGAAGTGGGCGATATTGGGTTGATCTGATTGTGGGCCCTAGGGATTTTTTAACCTGCATGAACGAGGTCCAAATATCGGTTGTGGAAGCCCGTCGGATGGCCCCACACACGGGCCAATAAGCTGCCAAATGGTCTGTCGGCAGCTTATATCGGCCCGTGTAAAAATCTATTATTTTCAATAAGAAGCTAGCAAAGTTTCTTCCCATTTCTGTGATCTCAATGTAATCGAAGTCACAAAAATGTTGTGCAGGTACTGGAATTTCTGTAACTTTTAGCTATTTTTATTAAATTCCTGTTCCAGCATTAACTTCTATTTCAACAGAAACTTTTTGTGCTATATAAACAGATCATTGCCACTTAAACTAAAACCAATGAAATGCATTGATGCTGGAAACATTTCTACTCTGATGGTTTATAAATAGGGTCCCTAGTTTGAATTATGTGTTTGTGAAACCAGTAGATAAAACATGCTAACAGCATTTTATCTCAGTGGGATAAAGAGACTATTGGATGGCAAAAAATGAGCTTCTTTTAAAATTAGATTTAAGAGCTGTCTAACTACAATAAGGGCTACTGAAATCAACACAATTACCATTAAATAGATACTGACATCAGAAAATATCCATTTTTATTATATATCATAACAGTATCTTTGAATGCTATCTATAATTTTGCCATAAAAGTATTTGCCTGATGCTTTTACATTACCTTTCTTACTACCGTGTTCCTCTATAAGGGGGCTGCCAAATTTGTGCAACAGGAGTCCGTTAGCATTAGAAACTTTAACTGACAGGTTGAGAAGGGACAGTCAAGTTGGCAAAACAGTCAGGTTGAGGAACTTCAAGTGACAATTGCTTAAAAAAACAGAGCTATCAGCGAAAAACGATCAACAACCTATAGGTAACTTTTAATGTAGATTAATATTTTGAAAATAAAATTTTTAGTGTCAGTATCACTTTAAAACAATAAATAATTGTTAAATCTGTTAGGTGACAAACATAGGCCATCACATAGGGGGTTATTTACTAAACTCAGAATGCAAAAATCATGAAAAATTTGTGATTTTTTTTTTATAAAATCTGAAAATCCGGCATTTCAGACCTGTCGAGGTTGTATATAAATCAATGGGAGATGTCCCAATGATTTTTTGATGTGCGCTGGGTTTCGTGCAATACCCCGAAGTTTTCGGTGAAAATTAGTGAAAATCGGATAAAAAAATCCGAAAAAATCAGATTTTTTCCCTCAAAGCAAATTTTCGAGAAAATAAAATAAATAGATTTGATCTGAGTTTGTAGCAGAAAATATTAAGATACATTCGGACTTTGATAAATAACCCCCTTAGTATCTGCAGATATAGCAGTAAAATTAAATGAGCAGCTACATGCTCAGAACTGTATTTTTTAATATTTACTCAAGTTTGGACATGAATAATTTGCTACAAAACCCTATTTTTAACAAACATAATTTACTCTGCTACAGTGAATCCAGAGAATATCTCAAATATACCACATACCACCAATGTTGTGGATTATAAGTATATTATAATTGATTTTTATCATTATCTGCTGACCTAAAACCTAAAATTACTGTACACCGTCTGAAGCTGAATGCAATTGTTGTGCCCTGTGAAAGGCTAGAATTAGGGTTGAGAAGGTTAGGGAGGTGCCTATGGCTCCCTCTTAGCACTTTCTGCATGGATCACTGGAGCGAAAGTTTAAAAAAAAGATGGTGGTTAGATGGGGTGCTCAGGGGCAGAAATTGGCCTTGGATAACTTTGTATCTCAGCACGGCTACGGCTTTGTAGTTTCCTGTATAAAACTTCTGGATTATATGCAGTTTGGTCTAGTTCAGTTAATATAGCAGAGGAGAATTACAGGAAGAAAAATAAAAATAAATAACATTATGGGGCAGATTTACTAAGGTTTAATTGGAAATTCGTATTTGGATTTTTAATTTTTTTTCTGTTAAAATTTACAATTTAGAATTTAAAACCACCAACTTGAATTTGAATGTGAGATCTGTCACACCTTGACACTGGAAACAGTTCTAATTCAATACTTTGTCGCCTAAAACCTAAAGAATTCATGTAGAAGTCAATGGCAGAGGTCTGTTAAACCATTTGAAGATGTTAGTAGCCTTTCTGACATTTGAGGATTTTTTTTCTCACTTGATGGATAAAAGTTTCACTTTTGCCCCTAAAAATGTTTCTGTCTGCAATCTATTTGTAAATTTAGAACCATATCACAAAATTAATTTATGATTCATCTAATTGCTCCTTTATTTGAAAAACTTAGTTTTTTTTCTCATAACTCTACAAGGCAGAAAAAAACAATACTAAATCTTTTTCTTTGGCTGCTCAGACTTCAGAATCCCAGGGTACATCATTAATATATAAGCTGATTAATGTGCTAGAAAGAAAGTCCATGTAATTGTCATTTTAGTATCTCTTTCAGCTAAATCAGTAATTACTTGATGAATTATGATAATGCATATGAAGAAGGATAAGAAGGGTTGGATTTTAAAAAACCTACCCCAGTTCAGATAGTAGATTAATGGACTTTTCATCAGTTAATTTAATATAGATAAATAAACCCTCCAGAGAAGAGAATATGCAATAATTAGTAATTAGTCATCTTTTATTTTTAATGCTTAGAACTGTAAAAAATATTTTTTTTGGCAATTGATCTTTATACATGTGCTCTCCAAAGTCATACATATACAGTGTCAGACTGGGGGGTCCAGGCCAACTTAAGCTACCAGATCAGGGGCCCCCACCCCCAGCCACCCCCATGGGCCCACCAGCTTCACCCCCTCCACCCCATCCCCCCCCCTGCCAGGGGGGGATGGAGGGAGCTCAGGCATGTCAGGAGTAGGTAAACGAAAAAAAAATGAGAGAACCTGTAAAAGCCCAAATTAATTATAAAAGGTCCAATTGAATCAGCACAACTCTCACTGACTTCTATAGGACCTCAACAACTTTATCCTTGTGAATTTTTGTATTAGAGTTTTTTGTGGTTTTTACACTTAGGGAGTTATTTATCAAAGGTCGAATTTTAAAGTTATGTGAATTTTTTTTAACTCTAATAAATTTGAATGTACTCACAATGAAATTGTGAGTTTTAACCAAATAATTCAAAAAAATTTAAATTCTTATTTACCATTCGAACCTTAGTAAATATGCCTCTTAATCGATATCAAATTTTTGTGTCTTTAAGAAATACAGGAAAACCACACATTTTTTGAGATTTCTAAAAAAAAAAAAAAAAAATAAGAAATTTGAATGTCAGTAAAAAGGCCCCATAGCATCAGCATCAGAATGTAATAATCAGCCCTGTATTATCAGCTTCTGTGCAAACCTCAAAATCTGCTTGATGATTTGGGACGACCTCTAAGCTTAGCTTCTCTACAGCTGCTCAAAGCTCACTGAGCATGTGAGTGTCACAGACAATCCTAATCAAACCCAAGGTGGGAAACAACTTTGAAGGCCTGGATCATTACTACTATAGAGATGCTGAACCTTTAGGCTGCTTTAATAAGTTCAGTATATATAATATGGCATTTCTAGCTTTATTCAGTTTTAGGGTTAAGTACTCGTTAAAACAATGAAACCAGCTTTACGTGTGAGACATATCTGAAATTCTTGTAAAATGAAGGTAACCTCTACTTGTCTGCTCTTAATAGAGCTAAAATACCAAAGCATTTTATTTCATTTGTCCAAGAAAAGACAATGTGTCACGTCCAACTCTGGAACAGGTTCTAGGCTCCGTGGTCTTGGCTCTGCTTACTCATTTAGCAGAGCCCTCCGCTAATCGAATGCCGCCAGGTCTTAATAAAAGAGGAGCCAAGCAACAGTTCTGGACGAGCAAAGGCGCACGGTCGCTATCAAAGTTTTGGATGGAAGGCACAGTTCAGGAATAGCAATGGTTGAGTGAGTTCTTGCATAGAGCCCCTTTAAATGTTCTAATTTCACTTGATTACGATGACGACATGATGCTAACGCGCACCAAAACCCAGAAGTGATTGCCGCAAACATCATAGCAGAACCGGTGATAGAACGGAGACGATGACCGCAGCAGGCGTCCCCAGCAGCCCCCTAGACCACAATGTAAATGTTACATTAGCAATTGAAATTAAAGTCATATTTCTTGACACGATTTTTGGAGATATGGACTTATTTTGAGATTTGAGTTTTCACTTTCCCCTTAACATTGTAAGTCTCTATACAAAATATACCACAAAAGCAGCCATTAATTAAACAATAACATCTAAATAAAGGCTTTTCATAAAACATCTGCCTTTTGGATAATGCCATGCTGTATTAAAATTGTGCCATGGGTGATACTGGAGTTTACATCTCCAGATAATAAGTAAAAACATATATAAAGCCTTTACATTTCAAAGCTATTGCTTTTCAGAGATTCTATTAGTATACTTCATTGGACGACGTTGTGTCCCCTTTAAATATTTTTTTCATTCACTAAAAAAGCAAGGAATCCTGTTTTGTTTCTTAATGAACACTAAAGAGTGCCGAAACCTACAAGCAAACTGGTAAAGGGAACTAAAGAATTAAAGTATGAGAAAAGACTACCAAGGTTGGGGTTGTTTTGTCTGGAGAAAAAATGCTTGCAAGGGGACATGGTTACTCCTTATAAGTACATAGAGGGCATTATAGACAATTAGCAGGGGAATTTATCCCCCATTGAAATGTTCAATACACCAGAGCCCACCCCTTTAGATTAGAGGAAAAGAACTTTCTTTTGAAGCAACGTAGGGGGTTCAACTCAGTGAGCAGTTTCAGGGCACATCCGGTGGTCCTGGATTGTAATTTAAATGTCCCATGTTTCTTGGCTCTTTGATTCTTCCCAGCTATCTCTCTGCTTCCACTTTCACTGTCAGTTCAACTATGACAGAAAGAGAGCCAAAAGCATGAGACAAAGAAGTTTGTTGTTGTCATTCTGCTTGTGCAAGTTTAGGTAAAGTAAATATTTTAGTTTTTGCATTGAATTTAATGGCTTACTGGCTCATTGGCCATCTGCACAGTGATTTTCTGGCATGTTTGGGGGTAAATATGCTGATTATTCATTTTCTGTAGTAATTATACTGGCACATATTTGGTTAATTATCCATTATTCATTTTATTCGGTAAATAAATTGGCACGCCTGGCAATTGATATGCCACCTATTTTATTTAGTGATATACACTGACAAGTCTTGGTTTAATATGCCTTTATCGGTTTTAATTAGTGATTATACTGGCACATCTGGGATGAATATGCTCTTTATCCATCTTTTGTAGTAATTATACCGGCATGTCTGCGTAGGTTTTTAAAATAGCTATTTTATATAAGGGTGTGGCCACAAAGTGGGTTCTGCGCATGGCAGACCTTTTTATCCCTCTTTCTATTTTTCAAATGTCGGGAGGTATGTTTTTTCTGTATGCTTTTGGTAAATATAAAGCTCGGAAATGTTGGAAATAAGGCATGTTTTTCACTTTGTAACTACAGAATCTTAAGTGAACTGGCTGTAATATTAATGGCCTCTTTATCCTTGCATGAAGAAACCACCAGGAGCGAGAATCTGATAATGATGTTTTTTTAGCTTTGACCTATATGTTTGAAAGTCATTTGCTTGATCATGTTCCCCGGCAGGATGAAAATGCTGGCAGGATAGAAAATTACAGTTATTTTTATTATCGGACCAAAAGTTTTAGAAGTGAAATTACTCTATCCAACACTGTTCATGTTGTTTTCGTTGTTTCCTTTGTACAAGCAGTTTCCTTCTTTTACGAGCTACTCAGCACTGTGTACAGTTAACATGATTACAGTTAAAATCCAGCATTTGATGGTTACTGCCTCATAAAAACAATTTTAAATACTTACTGATAAAATAAATCAAATGTCGATATGTTGATATGTTGATGAAATGACACAGCTATCTGCTTTGATAAATGCTATCAAATAAGTTTTAAAAGATGAGGGAAAATATGAAACTGCTGGGAATGCTTTATGATTTGTTTCGATATTTGGTGAATCGGATGTTTCCGAGGCCAGATGTGTTTCCCCTCAGTGAATATAATCAATAACCTTACACTGGTTAGGGTACTATTACTACCCACAGCACCTCCAGTGCCCCAGCAATCCTCTTGCATGTGCAGTAGAGTAAAGATTAAACAGTGACACTCCTAACACATTGTTACCCCCCATTGAATTTCACTTTACCTGTCGTTAAATATAGCACAGGATAATGCAATGAGAAAATTAAATGTTGTAGGAGTTTTCTGCTGCGGAACAAACCATTCTTCAGTTCCTATAATAACTAAATAATCATAGAACACAGGCAGCTTGTTGAAATATGAGTATCTGGTTGATAAACTGCAAGATACTTGGAGCGTGTCAGTTGCTGACATGTTATCTTCTCCCAAACCACAATAGGCAAAGTTTTTCTTTTCCCACTTTCTTTGTTGAAAGAGTCTACAGATCAGGAGTCATCAGCCTGACAGCTATCCAACAGCACAGCTCAGTGGTTTCTGTATTTTACTGACACCGCACAGCCAAGACATGTTTGGCACATATTATTCCTTCTCAGACTGTATCATATACAGTAGCTATAGGATCATTTTAGCTAAACTGCATCACAAGTGCATCAATTATTTAAGACACTCAAATAGATTAATATACAATATAACTCTAGATACCAGTGAGACAGTGGGGCAAATTCACTAAGGCGGGAAGCGCCGAACGCTAGCGTTTTTTCGCTAGCGTTTGGCATTTTCGCTACTGCGCAAATTCACTAACGAACGCTGGCGTAGTTTCGCTAGTGTTACTTCGCAACCTTACGCCAGGCGAATTTTCACTAGCGACGAAACTACGCAAATTCACTAACTTGCGCAGTGTAGCGAACGCTACCTTTTACGCTAGACTTCCTTCGCCACCTCAGACCTGGCGAAGCGCAATAGAGTATATAGGGATTGTTTAAAAAAAAAGTCAAAATTTTTTCTAAGTCCCAAAAAACGCTGGCGTGTTTTCTACATGATGGCTGATAGGCTGAAAAAGATCGAAATTTTTTTGGGGCTCCCCTTCCTCCCCTTCCTCCCCTACTTTTCCTGACTCATGGCAACTTACCTAGACAGTGGGCACATGTGTAGGGCAAAATAAAATTTTTATTGGCAGATTTGAAGGTTTTCTAGGCATTTGTAGTGCAGATACGTGTTCCTCCATTGAAATTTGAATTTCGCGCCGTATGCAAATTAGCCTTCGCTAGCGCAACTTCGCTTTATATAGCGAATCAACGCTAGCGCAACTTCGCAAACTTACGCTACCCCTGTGCGCAACTTCGCATTTTAGTGAATTTGCGGAGCACTGGCGAAAATTCGCCTGGCGAAGTGCGGCAAAGAGCGGCGAAGTTGCGCCTGGCGCAACTTCGATTCTTAGTGTATTTGCCCCAGTGTGTTTAGAAAACACATCTGACTGGCATGATGTACACGAAAGCATGGATTTAATGGGGATGTAAAGGCAAAAAAATAAACTCACGATTTTTACTTTCTTTAATGAAAAAGAAATCTAACTATCAACTAAAAAATGTATACCATTTTTATAATAAACTTGACTGTATGCAGTAAAATTCACCCTTCATGTTACTTGCTCTGACAGCTGCAGATAGGGAACTTCAGACGGTCCCTAACTGCTCTGCAAGGAAACAATGGGCAGCCCCCCCACCTTAGTTGCCTGACCTCGAGTAGCTTTGTTTGTTTCCCTATAAAGCAATCAGCGACTGTGTAGAATATGCATTCTGCATAGTCTGATTATTAATCAGTCTTGCTGTATTGGCTTATATCATTTGACTTGTGCTATTTTGATAATTTATGATGATCCCTAAGCTTAACCTCCCAACTGAAGCCCAGACCACACTGAGCATGTACGTGGTCTTGGTCTTGCAAAGATGTTTAACAAAGTTACAATATGATAGCCTCCTACAGCCAACTTCGAAAACATAAATCATTTGTTTAACTAGTAAGTTCATGTTTATGTTTAGTATACAAAATACAACATTTCTATTTTAGACTTTAGTTCCCCTTTAAGCCATATCATATGGGCTGAAGTGAGAGACCTTGTGTAGATAGGGTTAATATTTCCTCCAAATTGGGCAAATAGATGGCAGGAGAGAGCAGAACTGCTCCTGCAGGTAAAAGGGGTTTGCTCCTGTTTGTCTGGAGGAAAGTCAGGGATCTCCTGTGTGTCTGGAGGAGATCAAGGAGATGGTTGTTCCGAGTGTGTGAGAGGAAGCCTGAGAGAGGACCAAGGGGTCCAAATAGCCTGAAACACAGAGAGTGTCTGACAAAGAGAGACCTGGGCCTCAGTTTTAGAGAGAAAGCAAGTGCCCCAGGTAACAGATCAATAGGGCAATCATAAATGTGATGAGGAGGTAGCTTATCCACTCCTTTCTTATTGAAAACATCAGCCATTTTTTGGAACTCCAAGGGTAGTAAGGAAGACTCATTGAGAGAACAAAACCAACATCTGAGCCCAAAAGTTTGGATCTATGGCCTTGACACATTTAAGATTGAAACAAAATGCTGCAGGATTCACAATTTATTTGGAAGGATTGTGCTTTTTGAGCCAAGGGAGGCCAAAAGTGGCAGAGAACATATTGGAGGATACAATATCAAAAACAATTTCTTTCACATGATCACAAGAGGATTACATCAACAAAGGTTCAGTTTCAATGGTTAGTGGACCCAAGGATTACACAGAGCCATCATCCAATATATGGCTGATGGCTAATGGAAAGAATGGATAATGGAGAAAACGGAATTGAGTCTGAATTTAGCGTAGTGGTCCCCAGAAAAACTGTGGAGAAGCAGGCCCGGATTTGTGGGGAGGCCACATAGGCCCTGTCTAGGACAGCATGCTGCCCAGCTGCATTATGGGAACCTGTGCGCCCCAATTCAATAGCGTTGTTTGGCGGCGCTTATAAGAAATCCGGGCTTGTAGAGAATGACCTACTTTCAGGACAGACAGGACAAGTTCTGAAGACATGACCAGGAGTACCATAATAAAGGCAGAGGTTTAGTTGTCTTCTTCTGGCTCTTTTGTGCATATATAGGGCATGCACACTCAATAAGTAATCATTACCATATTCACACAGTGGTATTCTTAAAAAGCTTTCTGAGAATTCCCCTTGATAAAGGCATTTCACCGAAACGTCGGGGTGATTCTCATTTCTGGCAAGGGTGTCTGCTCACTTGTTTGGCTTGGTATACGCATTACAAATTGATGGTATGTAAATGCTTAAAAAATGTTTTTATCTTTTATATGTGAATACTCTTTATTCAAATTGATTGTATAAGTTTGTAAATGAAATTATATTGCATAAAGAAAGCTTTTTAAGGATAGCACTGTGTGAATATGGTAATGATTACTTATTGAGAGTGCACGTCCTATATATGCACAATAGTATATCTGTGTCCACTTTTTGGGAGTGGCCTGGGGCTATGCTGCACATCTCTGAAAAAACAAAACATTTTTCTAATTGGAGTGCCCTCCACACATTGTTGTTTATATATTCTTCTGGCTCTTTTCTTAGGAGACAAGGAAGGATGAATGAGGCCAAGTTGCATCAGTTCAACATCATCAGTAACAGGCACCTTAGGAACAGAATGAGAGGGAGTCGATGGATTCAGTCTTTCATAGCGACATTCTCATAGTCGAAGTTCAATTTGAATGACCAGGGTAATGAGATCTTTGAGTTTTTTGGGAACTTCAACACAAGCTAACTCATCCTTTAGAGATTCAGACAGGCCCAAGCACAATTGATGTTTAAGAGCCTTATTATTCCATTCCATCAGTAGCCCAGCATCTGAATTTCCACTATGTAATACTCTAGCACTCTAGCATTACAAATTCTTTGCCTCACTAGCAGGACCTGATGAGGATGAATTCTGAACAGATGAAAGCAGGGAAGAAGCTACAGAGGCAGATGCTGCTCCCTTTAATGATCGATTCTGATGCTGAGTCTGAATTTGCTGATAACCCCCTTGCACATCTCTGATCTCAGAAAACAACACCTTTGGATTATGCAGAGAATGTGCACAGAATAAGCAGGAGTGCCAAAAGTGTAGTCGAGGTCAGGCCAAGGTCAGAGGCAGACCGCTGGTATTGGAGTCAAGGGCAGGCAGCTAGTATCGGAGCCAAAAACAGGCAGAGGTCAAGGGCTGGCGGTAGGGTTGCCACCTGTCTGGATTTGACCTGAACAGCATCAGTTTTCAGAAGGGCTGCCCAGGTCAAGACAGTCTGCCCAGTTTTCCAAATAAGGAAAACCAGGCAGGATCTCCCCTGATTGACATGGTGATCAACCAATCGATGATCGCTACGTCATAGTCACACAAAACTAGCTGGCAGCAAAGTAGCCTACAACTTGAAAAAAGGGCATGTAGGCCTGAAACGTCGTTGTTCGAGATCCCAGCCAGTAATGCAATAAAGGCTTTTTATGATTATACAAGATTTGGATGGTGCTGTGATTTCGCTACTGTCTAGACACATTTGCCAAGTAAAAAAAAAAGCCTATTGATACTTGTTTCCTTGTTAAAGAAAATCTGAGGAAAGTAAAATAGCCTTAAAACAAACAAATTTGAAACAATATTTGTAGATTAAAACAAGCTTTTAAAAGCATTGGATGGTGTCTATTTATTTTTATGCAAAAATGATTACAGAGTTTTGAATATTATATTACAGTTTATTTGCAGGATGCATTTAAAAAATGTTTCTCTAGTTTTGCAGTATTATGATGAATTTTAGATTAAGCATATGGACCCTACCCAATGGATACATCTTGTGGTGAGTGCACTATAACATTGTCATAATTAAATGCTTTGTGTTATATGTACATTAATTTTAAGGCCATTTTGGTGCCTTTTCATTTTGAGAATTGGGAAATACGCATCTTGCATAATATCATTGCTATCATATCTATATTCTTGATAAAGACCCCTATATCTATGGTGACATGAAAATAACTACAATAAAGGACACTTAAGGGCTTAATTATTAATGAAAATGAGAGCAGTGTGCAGCAGTTTTACCTAAAATTCCATCATACTGTAAGGGCAGATTTACTAAAGGGCGAAGTGTTAGCGTACAATCGCCAGCTGGATGTCATTCTGTTACTTCGCCAATTTACTAACGGGTGCAGGCGTAACTTCACTAGTATCACTAAAATCAGTAGCCAAAGTGATAGTGATAGTGATAGTCTTGCGCCAGACTTGCCTTCGCCACCTCAGACCAGGCGAAGTGCAATAGAGTAGATAGGACTTCCTCAAAAAAATTTTCTATGTCCCAAAAAACGCTGGCGACATTTTTCAGGGTGATAGGCTGCAAAAAATCGTAAATTTTTCTGGGGCACCAGGCTTCACCCCTACATTTCCTAACATATGGCACATAAACTATACACTGGGATCATGTGTAGGGCCTTAAGGTTTGCTGGGCTTGTTTAGTGTAATGTATTGGCTGCAACATATACGTCCATTGAAATTTAACTTCCCGCCGTATGCAAATTAGGCAACGCTGGCGCAACTTCGTTTCACTTGCCGCAGTAATGCTAGCGCTACTTCGCCAGCGTACAGTGCCCTGGACACAACTTCGTATTTTAGTGAATTAGCATTGTCCTGGCGAATCTACGCCTGCCAAAGTGTTGTGATGTGAGCGAAGCCGTCGCTGGCGAATTTTTGGAGGTTAGTGAATTTGCCCCATAGTGCAGTCACCAGGGAAAGATGAGGCTGAGCCAATTGCAGCCAATACATTAAGGTAAGTGCATTTGCCCATCACAATTGCATTTGTTGTTCGTTTTATGTCATTCAATCAAAATTATATCTGTGCATGATACTTTAGGCACAAATTTGTTGCATCTTTTGATGAAGTACACTGTTAGAACCCTGGAGCTACCACCACCTTTGGAGTTGGTGGCATTTCCAGGGTTCCCCTTCGTTTATACGGACCCTGCAGTTTTTTTGGATAAGGGATTTTACCTTAAGTCTCCAAAAAAGTTTTTGAACATGAAATACACCCAGTAGGGTAGTTTTGTCACCAGTATGATTATCTTCGTTTAAATCTGCAAAAAAATTAAGTCCCCAGTCCCATTCTATGGTTCCATATTTTTCTTTGGTCTATGTCAGGCTGCATGTTTAAAGCACAGATAGACCAGAAATCCCAGACATTGGAAAGATAATTCACTCTACAATTGCCAGCATTACAGAAAAAATACGTTGGATTATTTTTTATGAGCAGTTAACATTTTGCTGACTGAGAAAAATCTAAAGTTTTGTATTTATAGTGTTGCATCAGCATGCCAGTTAGACTGTGTAGTGTGTGTGTATATTTGTGCAGAACATTGCTTATTAATCTTAGCAATGCAATACTTGAGCATTTAACATAAAAGTAGCAAGCCTTCTTGAGGGCAAATCCATTAGCTAAATATTTTTGCAGGAGAAGTGATGAGCTATGTTAAGAACCACCAAGCTGCTTCGCTATACAAGTTTTCTAGATGAGACACAAAAGGCAGTTCCATAGTGGTCTAATTGTGCACATCCAGTGACATCTTTATTGAACCAGCTGCAAAATGACAGCCAGAATTACAATGATGCATTTTACAAGAAAAGTTGAGCTCAGCATCTGGTTTGTAAAGCTGCCAAATATATATTTTCATGTTGACACAGATGTTGGAAGCGCAGTTCTACAATGAGCCACAATTAATGCACAAGAAATCCATAAAATCCTGGAAAGCGATAAGGTAACATTTCTTTGCAGACAACACATCTCATTTCAATTTTTACAAAGCCAAGCAAAAAGTGCTAATCAGCATGGTAGGGTTACGTATGGGAAGAGCACTTTAATAGCTGCTGAAGTGTTTTTAATTTAGATACTTTCATTACTGTTTCAGATGAGCTGCAATGATGTGAATCAGTTAAGAGTAAAGCTGAAATGGAAAGACAGAGGAAGAGAAAGGGAATGATAAGACTTCAGTATATTCAATATATCATGCACAAAAGACTAATTGCATTCTACTTGTGCAACCCAAAGTGAGGAATATACCATTTATAGCATAATAGCTCAATGGCAATACAGTGACATACGTCTCACGCAACTCTCATACAACCTTTAGTGACAGATTTATTAAGGGTCGAATAGGAAATTTGAATTCAAATTTACAAATAGTTTTTTGGTGTCCAAAATTCACACATTCTAATTTTAATCCTCCAATTCGAATGTAAATTTGAATGTGAGATTTATCACACTTCGACCATTGAAACAGCTCTAATTAGAATATTTGCCACCTAAAACCTGCCGAGTTCATTTAAAAGTCAGTGGCAGAAGTTTGTTGAACCATTTGAATATGTTAATTGCCTTCCTGACATTCGAGTTTTTTTCAGAGGGAAAACTTGATTTGAATTCTCTGGTCAATCGAATATTAGACATTCAAATTCTGAAATAACCTCACATTCAAGTTGTGAGTACATTTGAATTTATTAGAGTAAAAAAAAAAGACCTTTGATAAATCTGCCCATTAGTCTACTGAAGATAGATCAGTGGTAAGTATATCAGGGCTGCAATTTCATCATTGATCGTTCACTATAAATTTACCACCGTTCCACTGGAAAAAATGTTTCCTACCAACCACATTTCTGTTAATAAAATTCAGATTTTAGCTGCTCCAGAGGTCTGAGGGTTTTTTTCAATTTACTCTAACTGTGCCAGCAGTATATATTATTTACTGTATCATTTTTCATTTCACACAGAGAAGAAGAGGACATAGAAAGGAAGAACCATATTGTCAGAAACAAAGAAAATACTAAACTTCGTAGGAATCTTTAGTACGAATAGTAATGAGCTTCATCAAAAGAGAGAACAAAAAGATATGCCTATTTTTCATCTAACCCGCAAGAAAAATAATCACAATTTTTTTAAAGCTGTGTTACATGATCAAACTTTAGAGAATTTGTCTGGTCAATCTTATCCGGTATATAAAGTAGTTTGTACATAGGAATAGTAGCGTTAACTTTGCTTAAAGGAATTGATATGAGTCTTTCATTTAAGGGCTATACGTTTCCTGGCATTGGCGGAGGATAGATATTAATGTTTTTTTCTGCTCTTGTTGGGATCTGTTTCAAGCGCATTAAAACTGAGTCACTGGAGTTTGGAGATTGAATCAAATCAGAGTAGTGATGGGTGAATTTCTCCCGTTTCTCTTGCTGAAAAAAAACGCAAAATTTCCTGTGAAATTTGCAAAATGGCAAAAAATCGTGAAACTTGGAAATTGATACCCACATCCAATTTTTTAAAAGTAACTCGCATAAATTTTGACGCACGTCCAAAATTTTTGATGCGGACGAATTGCGGAAATTTGTCACTAGATCAGAGACATAATCAGAGACTTTCTGGCAATATCATGTTATTCTGGGATATAAACATACCATGTGTGCATAGTTTGCTGGGGACTGATGACACAGGGGGCACCCTCTACATAGGTTGGGCATATTGTGTGTAGCCTGTATAGGGTAAAATAAATTATTTGCAGACATTTTATACTGTTTCATCTTGTCTCTAAATGCCAATAGATGTGTGAAGAGGTATAAAAATACATTTGCCTTTGCTCTTTAGTAAGAGTAGCAATTGTCGTATTTGACTTAAAAAAAGCTTGACCAAGGTTATCCTTACTTTAAATGACAATCCAGTTTCTGCAGCTCAACCTGCAGCCTCTTGTTTCCACAGTAGTACTCGACTTGCAGTGGTGCCTCATCTTCAAACTCATGTTTTTTGTAATTCTATAGCTTCTCTCCTACTTTGGAACTCTCACTCAAAGTTCTCAAAAGTTCCTTTATTAAACAATTTTTTCTACCTTAAACCATACGACATCCTTCCTCCATATGATTATTTTGTTCAAAAAGACTCAAAAATTATACAAATCTTTATAGTTCCCATTTTCCAGAGGTGTATCCTCAAATATCTACATTTTCTTTTATTCTCCACACCCCATTGCTCTTCCACTGATCACCCAACTTCTCCAGAAGTACCTGCTTTTCAAAACATAGGGCTGGATTCAGTGAGAATCTCATTGTTTATCACTAATCATGAGCACATTTTTTGCCAGGCATGGATTTGCTGTGAAATTTGCCGCAACAAAAAAGTCCCCAAGACAAAAATGTGGCTGAGACAAAAAAGTATACATGACAAAAACCCCATTGACTTGCATTTTATTGTGAGAAAACAAGTTGCATGCAAAAAATTTGTTACATGTAAAAAATGTTTAGCAGTTTCAACAGATTTGCTCATCACAATTTATCACATGAAATGTCATGGACGAGATTCAATTTAAGGAGAAAAAACATTTCTACTAATTCAGTTCCAGTTTTTTCCCATAGAAAGAGTTTTTACATTATAAATGGTGAGGTTTTTTTTAACTGAATTGCATCTCAAATTGAATCTCATTCACGCAAATTTCAGAGTCTCGCTGCTGACAGTTTAGCAGAACATTGTCAAAAATTTACCAAATGGTAAGCTTTGCATGTGACAAAATATGTTGCGCTGTAGACAAAAAAGTCGCAGTAGACAAAAAAGTTGCCCTTAGACTGTAATGTATTTTAATACAAAAATGTTAACATGACAAAAATTTTGGCCATAGACTTTTGGGGGAATGTAATAAAAGTCGCAAAGAGCAAAACAATTTGCACAAATAAGAATTCAAATTCGCATTTCACAATGTAATGCTCTTCTTTAAACTGTTATTACATTGCAAATTTTCATTGCGAATTACAAATTTTCATTGTGCATTGCTCACTTTTAAGAAGTGCTTGAAGGTGTCGTAATCTTTTGGAGCAAACGTAACAAGTTTTTCAGTAAGAAGTTTTATTACATTCACTGCGCACTGGTGCAAACTATACAATTTGTAAATCTTCTTCCGCTGTCTGAAGTGGTCGCTAAACAGTTTCCAGGTTCGCAAAAGCTATATTAAATTTGCAAAAAGGAAAATTTGTTCGCAAAGAGGCATAACTTTTCACATTGCGAATATTTTTTCCATTACCAACTTTTATTACATTCCCCCCCATTTGTGTTTTACAAATCTTTTCCATGTTGTGATTTCACAAATTTTTGGGCAAATCGAAACGGGACAGATTCGCTCATCACTATTCAAATTGTCTTCTTTCTTCAGATCATCTTTACTGGTCTTCAAGGGGTTTATCTAATATATTTCATTCAATTCACCCCCCCTCCACTTTATTAGTGGTAATTATTTTTAAAATGGTAAAATGCAATTACACTGTAACAATTTCAAAAAACCTGGGGATCCTGTGTTGTAGTCCAACCCTGGCACAGTCTTTACCAGGCCACAGTCCCACACTCCACTCCCAGTGGATAGAGAGAGTCACAGTCAATTTCCCTCCAAGAGCTCTTAAACTTTCCCCAGGTAGCTCTACCTGCCCCAAATACCTCTCCTGATGGACAGAGGTAGATGCTCCAGCAGGCTCATGGACAACACATGTCCTCACACAGGGGATACACGCTGGAGCCATCTTAATATCTTTTCCTCAGGCAATACACTCACCAGGTCTCACACAGAGCTGGTACATGCATCCACAGTGTCTCAGATCTTCCACACATAGCTTGCTATAATCTTTAATGCACAGCTCCCAGGACTATCCACAGTGCGAGTACAACAAAACCCTCTTCACTGGAATTCATACATGGGCAGCATCTGTCACAGTCTACTTATTGCCTTCGAGCTTGACTCTCCGAGCTCCCAATGCTTGGGGTTCCATACCCCAAGCCCTCCAAGGGCCATACTATCTCTCAGGCCTTTACACCTTTGCTCAAGTTCATGCACTTTCAACTGGAGTGAAAATAGAAAGAGAGCCTGAGAACTTGGCAGCTCAGCTTTTTATACTTCTTGCACAACAGTGATAAGTACTGGCAAAATTTGGAATCTTCCAGAGCTCACTTCAATAGGTACAAAGAACTCCCCTTCCCAGATCCAATTTAGGTTCAACACTTAGCTGGCTACAGCAGGGGATTTCCAACCATGTGAAATTTTCAGACATAGGGGAATTTATCCGTATCGGTCCATACACCCATTTGTCAATAGCAAGAGGCAAAACAATCTATGCCATTTTATTTATTGGGGTACAAAGAAAAGTCGCCATAAAAGCTAAAACAGTTTCCGTTACTCAGCTGCTGCAGATATTACATTATTTTTCACCACAGAAAAGGCCTCTTTATATAGAATGGGCAGCAGAATTAACTAGATCAGTCTATTTTGTAGGCATTCAATAGGCCATGTTTAGCAGATATGTATAGCATTTTTACTGATGCATACATACTCAACCAGGAGAATAAAGTACATATTACTCATATATTAACAATGCTGAGTGTCTCCAATATGAACAATTAAATTACATAAATAAAGGAGACAACCCCATCTGGACCACCTACTTTAAAAAAACCAAAAAAAAGTAAATATTAAAAAGATAATGATATTACCCAACAATCAGCACAGTTCTACACAGCAATAATAAGATATGACCACATTTTTACTAATGATTCCTTAACAGTACATCTGTAGATTATTATAGTGAGCACATAAACTTGAGATTGAGTTTTGGGGCTGATTTAAAAAAATGGGGGGGAAATAAAAAATGATCACTTGACCTAAAGTCACTTGGTTTAATGGGTTCTGATTCAGTTCAGTCAAGCTGTTGGATTTGGTCAAATCCTGCTCAAAAAGGTTCAGATTCAGATCAATCGCTAACCAAATCCTGGATTCTGTGCATCCCTGTTAAACTGCAAAAGTGCAGCAACCAATTGGCAATTAGTTTTGATCTGTCTGCTACAAGCTAGAAAACAAAGATTTGATTAGTTGCAACTGCTATTGTGTCGTTTTGTGTAGTTTACCATCTAACTGTTCACACAACAACTGGTGTGGCCTGGACAAATGCCATAGTTATAGAATTTGTATTAAGATAAATGTGATATTTTGCAGAAGTATCCCTTTACATTTCCTGATAGGTAATGGGGGAGTCATGTAGTATTATTGTCCTATTACTGCTCAATCTCACATTCAACTCAAGCAAGTTTCATCAATAAATGTCACCGGATGAATAACCATTGTATTTAGTAGATGCCACTCTAGAAATGTTCCCGCTACCTCGAACAAAGCTTGATCATTTGGCAGCTCTATTTTCAGCAATTACATGTCAACATGTCAGATTTATTGCTTAAAATAGGTGGTCCTTTTCTAAATCAAAAAAGAGACAAAGGCTATTGTCCTGTTATCGTTAACAAAAGACTGAGTTGGGGGGCTTTGAGCAAAGGAACAAACTGACATAAAAAACTGAAAGGTTTCTTTTACTGAACAACTTTGACTTATTTGTAAAATATATTGCTCTCTGTGTGCAACTGCTTTAGTTCCTAAAAGATTTCCCATTACTTATTCAGTTTACAGGGAAATGATTGATGATATGACTTCTGGATGATCCTGGAACAGATAGTCTTTTAAAGAACATGAAAGCACAGAAAGGTGGAAATGGACATTAGTACTGGACCTCCCTTGGGACTACAAGCATTAATCTGCAAGTATTGACAAACACTTCTTTCAAAGCTACACTGGTCTTGGTTATTTTTTTAGAGGCATGGCAGCAGTCTTTCCTGCTGCCCCAATGACAATGGCTTTATATAACTTGTGGTAGAGTCCTGCGCGTGTCCATTTTTTGGGACCCATACCCGACCTATACCTGCAACCTGCAATCCGCAACCCAGACCCGCAACTTGCATTCTTACCCTCTTGGAACCGCTACCCGACCCTACCCGCAAGTACCTTATCTGCAACCCGGACCCGAGAACCCGCTGACCATCAAGAATCAGGGAGTGCTGTCATTGTAAACCGGAAGTGACATCATCGGCACTAGACGTGATCAGGAAAAAAAGGAGTAAAACAGGAAGTGCTGTCCTTGTAAACCGGAAGTGACATCATCGGAAGTAGACGTGACCAGAAAAAAGGAGTAAATATCGCTATTGAGAAGACCCGCGGCCCGACCTGCAAACCCGCAGAACCGCCGACCTGTGTCTTTACCCGCCCGGAACTTATACCCGCAACCCGCAGGTTTTTGCAAGTAACCCGCGGGTACCCGTCCTGCTGCAGGACTGTAACTTGGTGGGGAGGGGGGTGGCTACCAATTACTTTTTAACTTGTAGAGAGGACTTGACCACCAATGGCTTTTTAGAGCTAAAACAGCACTGATGCCTATGTCTCCTTTTTACGGTGGGGTGGGCAGAATCTCTGGGGTAGGGCTTGGGGCCGGGCTGGGGCGGCCAGGAGCCAGGGAGCCCAGAAGATATTGTTATACAGGGTCCAGTAATTTCTAATAGAGGCTTTGCTTACAAGGGGTCATTTACAACAATATAGGGAGAAAAACAGGCTTAACCTGCCCAATCTTTTGTATTTTGCTTACCTTCTTTCATTGTATTTCCACAGGATCTACACTTTATTTTGGCAGTGAAGGGATGAGCAAGGAGGTACTTTTGCCCCAGGGAAACTTAAATGACCTCTTATGACTGGAGTCCCCAGAAGGTCCTTACAGATTGGCGCTGCACCTTCTTAGCCCTTTAAATACAAAGTGTATGCTATCTCATATCAGACACCCCAGAGTAGTGGAGGTGGTGGTGATTTTGGGGATTCTGCTGTACTACATGGGCTGTACTAAAAATGAAAAGTGCTTATGGAAGCACAAGGCTAGCACAAAAAAAATTTCAAAGCTCATTCCTGACTTCTTTGTAAATTATGCATACATTCTCAAATAGTGTTTTTATCATAAAGAACCATTATCATAAAACACTAAGCACCATGCCCGCATCAAAGAAAACCTCATATAAGGCTTATGTTTATTTACTTCTGGGCATAATTATAATACCCTCACAGTATGATTAGCTTTTCTTTGGAAAAGTGCCTCCTTGCTAATATACTGTTCCTACAGCAGAGGCTTTTCAAACAACGAGAGCATCATAAGCCTCTGGTGGGTCCTGGGCAAGTTCCCTATTGGTGGGCCTCTTATAGCACCTCTCCCTCCAAGCAAATGTGTGGAAATGCACTGCATCAGTAATCCCTTATTGTGGGACATTCCAACATGCTATTTACTGTTGTGTATAAGGTACGCAAGTGAAAGTAGACAAGGGTTTCTTACAGAAGATTCTAGAACTTAGAAGCAATATTATCTGCTCTGTCAACACTTGCAGGTTTTTTTTAGGAGTTACCCATATTTATATCCGTGGGGGAATAGAACAAGGTGTATGGTTGGGGATTAATGGGCTGTAGTCTGGGTGTGCTATAGACGTGGCCAACAATTCCCAGGATTTAATTGTCTGGAGGTTATTACATTTATTTTTCTGCATGGCTAAATAAATAACTCTATATTACTTCTATGAAAACTTAGTCTAGTTCTTACTATCAAAAAAAGGCATTATACAAGCTACCACTGCTACTGCTTATTTAGAAACGTATATGGCAGCCACCAAAAATAGGTATTCTTTTAAAAAAGAAAATATGGAATTTTACATTGATAAAATAAGCTATTATAGGACTTATTTAATTTCTGATTGGTTGCCAGATAACACTGGTACCTCTGTGAGATACAGAGAGACCTATCTTGTTCTGTATATGTGTATATGATGAATCATTGTTATGTATGAGCCCTGCAACTGCTGCTTGCTCAGCAGTCATGATAATGTACCTAAAAGGAATACAATTAGAGATACACATCACTTGGGAATACAATTAGAGATACACATCACTTGTGAATAGGATGTAATTTGAAAATAGTCTTGCAATTAACCAATATCCTAATCTACTTGCCTTTCTAAAACAAGAGGGCTGCATTTAGCCAGTGGCTTCTTCTAGTTGTGAGATTATCATTAAAACTGTCTAGATACACTTAATCCTTCAAGTAACCCTCGTTAACATAAAAAAAAGACCTTAATTGCCATTATTGCGCCCTTTAACTTGCTCTCGCATTAAGATTAAGTAGGAAGTGACTGGCATTTGGTTTATAAATGCCACAATTTGAAGCATTATGTAGTGTAACAGGATGTCCCCGCAGTTAATAAAATTGGAAAGCAATTATTCTTCTGCAGCAGAGACATGTTCTTCTCATGTTAGCTAAACAGTGCTCTCCAGTGGCAGCAAGATTTATTGTGCTGCCAAATACATTTCTCAAAATGCATCATTTAGATTTCATTAGTTCACTAGAAAAGTCAGTGTTGTGTCTTTATTATAGTCAGGTTAGTCAGTCTTGTTCTTTGTTTCAATGGTTAGTAAATGTGTACATGCACAATCAATAAATAAAAGAACACAGTGAGCTCAAAACTTTCCTAATGTGCTGCAAGTCCAAGGCCAAGCTTAATCCCATGGCTGGAACTAGTCCTTACTAAGCAGTTCTGCTCCACAAAAAGCACCTTATCGCACACTTGTGTGCATGAGTGCGTGTCAGTGATGTAACTATAGTGGAAGCAAACTAGTCTGCTTCCTTTATAGCTAATACGAAAATTCTCTCCTCCCCAGCATGCGGTAAAGAAGGTTGACTCAAGTCTGCACTGAGTGGGCAGAGTTGGGGCAGGGGAGTAGGCGGGGCAGAGGCGGGATGGAAAGTGGGCACGAGAATGGGGATCGGAGTGTGCTGGGCCCCTCTGAAGATTTTTTTTGCAGGGAGGCCTGGCACACTCTAGTTACACCACTGGTCTGTGTGTTCTTGGTTGCACGTGCATAGGGTTGCCACCTTTTCTGGAAAAAAATACCAGCCTTCCTATATATTTATCTTTTTTCCCTATTAATAACATTGGGATCAACCAAAATTTTTACTGGCCAGGCTGGTAAAATACAGGCCAGGTGGCAACCCTATGCGTTCTGGAACATGTGCTCGAATACGAGACAGTGTATGAACATCACTCCCAGCTGGGTTTGCCTAGAGCACCCAGTCGGCCTGGCCTGGCACTGCTTAATCCTCACATATGCATTCCTTAGCAGTCTCTAAAAACTCTAAAACTGTTTTCATTCTTTTTACCATATCTGAAGGGGGATTTTCTTTCATAGAGTTGATGTGCATAGTAGCTGTTGCTGTGCAGCTATGTTGGCATTGGAGTGATTACCACATCCTATAGGCTGATGGCAAAAGGCATCCATGTTCCCTGCATACTGTATATAACAGTATCTTTCCTTGAAATAGGTGGTACTCAGGCATAGGTCCAATAAGGAACACACTTAAACTAGGTTAAATTCTGTTGCCAAGGATGTTATCTTGTAGCAACCAGTTTTTCACCGTTTTAACTGCCTCTGCGATGGGTATGATGCTCTGAATTTGCCATCAAGGGGCTAAGATGGTTAGCTAAGGTTGTCTAGGTATTTGGCCACGTTGTAGGTCACAAAGTTAATGCTGCTGACAATTGGTCTGAGAAAGGCCCCTTTCTTTGTATCTTATGCAGTCCATATACACAAAAGGGGATTTCACTAGGGTAGAGGCGATGATATGTAGCCTGATCAATAGCTGTGTCTTTCTGCAGCTGGAAGTAGTTTGGCACTGGCTAGGGCTACAGACACTTTAAGGCGAAGCTGTTTAGCCTTATTTTGTGGTACTTTGTTGTTATGGATTGAGGCTTCAATGGCTGTGATAATATCTAAACCAGGATGTTTTGGAAGCAACTGCAAAGTTCAGACCCTTGGCTAGGACTTTCATCTCTTATCCAGCTGGAGATGGATATCCAAGCCAAGGGTTTAAACTTTGTAACTGCTCCCAAAACCATCCCAGTTTTAGATATTACCGCAGCCACTGAAGCCTCAATCCATAACAACAAAATACCACAAAATAAGGCTAAACAGTTTTGCCTTAAAGTGTCTGCAGCTCTAGCCAGTGCCAAACTACCTCCATCGAACCTCATGTTACAGGAAAGGAAGGCTCTGACATCCGTCAAAAAAAACTTAAATATCACTATCCTGCCTGCTGAGAAAGGAATATGCACAGTTGTACTTAAATACATCAGACTACCATGCAAAGGCAACCATGCTTCTATCCAACAACAACAACAAATATGAAGCTCTAAGCAGATTCAGACAGATTCTTTACCCAGGGCCTGAATTTGTGGATCCCACCATGGCCTGGGCTTAGGGCAGCAGGATTTTAGGAGGCGGCATGCTGCCCAACCACACCCACATTGGTCAGAAACACTGGGGATGCGCAAGAGATACAATATTTTTTTGTAGTTCCTGAGCTCTAATCCCCTTTTCTCCAAAAATGTGTGCGAATAAAGGGAAGTGGACAGGGGTGACGAATGACAGCAGGTCTAGGGGCGCCTGCTTTGTAAATCCGGCCCTGTCTTTACCCACTTTTTTGTTTTCCTGTGTCCCAGTTTCTTCTTTTTGGCTATTTCCAGAATGGGATATCAGAGAGGAGAACTTTTAATGTTGCCCTTATTGTGCTGCTATAGCTTTACTTATTTTGAGAACCCCACCACTACTTCCCAGAGTGCAGAGAGTACCAGTGAGGTCAGGCTCCGTTCTAACTATTTGATGTTGTGTTTTATAGCATTAACTGTAAAATGGGTCTGTCTTACATGTTCATTAAGCAGTTGTTTTTGAGCATTTTGTAGATCTGCTTGGCTTTGTAGCCCTTTACAGAGGAATCCAGATGTATACTGCATAATATTAGCCCATGCTAACACAGGTGATTCTATAGTCCACCAGTTTTCTTGCTGTTCTTGTACTAATTTGAGGGTGTTTTCCCCCAAATGATTTGCAATATGTCTGGGAAGGTTCTCATTAATCCAGGTCATGGTACCGTATAATAAACACCATAGGGCAGATTTACTAAAGGGTGAAGTGGCCATCGCTAGCGAAAATTCACCAGAAATCCCATCCACAGCAACATCGCCAATTTACTAACAGGCGCAGAGGACAATTCTTAGGAGTTTTTCACCCTATCACCAGACGCATTTCCGGCCAGACGAACAATCATTAATCCACAAATTCACTAAAGTGCGAATTTTATAGAACGTTACCTCTTTTGCCGAAAATTCAACTTTAGTGAATTTGCCCTTTGCCTTCATGATTCAACAGATTCTAATGATTGGAGCAAGATTCCAGGGTACTTAACCACAGAAAGATATTTGTGCAAGTCATTCTGAATTGAGAAAGACAGTTGGATGACGAGCAAAACAAAAAAAGGGAAAAAAATACAGCAGATTTGACTTATTACTAAAGATATAATTTAAAGCACCAATTGCATCAAAAATTCAACACACAATTGCATTTGTTTTGCATCAAGTACAGGCTGCAACCTGGTGGTTTACAACATTTCCAGTGTTTGTTCCACTGTCTGTTTTAGTGTGACTGTGTCTGCGATCATGAATTCACTTTTAAAAATCATCCTCTTGTCTGTCTAAGCTTTGTTAGACATCACTGTACATTCTAGGCTTGAGGGATGCAGGTAAAACTATTTGGGACTAGTTAAGGGTGACCCGTTTCGCAATGCCCAAAAAATTGCGAAACGGAAAAAAATGTGCGAAAAGCATTCAAGTCAATGGGCGTCAAAATAATTTTGATGCACCCCAATTGTTATACACGTGACTATTTTGTCTAAATGTATTAAAGTCAATGGGCGTCTGAATAATTTTGACGCGCGACAATTTTTTGTGCGCGACAATTTTGACATGTGCCAATTTTTTTTGTCACAACGAATTTTTCTCCAGCAAATTTTTGCCTTGAAAACATGTGCGGGTGGCGAAACGTGGAAATTCACGTCAAAATAAATTCGTCCATCACTATTTGGAACCAAGGGGGGTTGCCTGCCAACATGGAAGGAGTTAATTAATACGCAAGTACAGGTATGGGATACAACCTAATATCCAGAAAGCTCTGAATTACAGGAAGGCCATCTCCCATAGAGTCCATTTTAAAGTTTTTGATTCCAAGTTTGTTTTTAAAAATGAAGTCCTTTATCTATGAAAACAGTAGCTTGTACTTGATGTTAACTAGGCTGCACGAATCCATACTGATGGCAAAACAATCCTATTGGTTCTATTTAATGTTTAAATGAATTTTAGTAGACAGAAGGTATATTGAAAGAATGAATATATAATGGAAATCTGGTTATCTGGTTAACCCCAGGTCCTAAGCAATACGGATAACAGATTGTACCTGTATACTGTTAAATCCTCACTATATTTATACTTTGTCTTGCACTTGAAAAAATGCACCCCAGCCATGGATCTTTTTGTATATTAAGTTGGTAGGAAACTGTGATTATTATTATGAATGTTATATCTTTTATTTGTTCCTTCATGGCCAAGGAGCTGCATATTTATCCTGCTGGCTGTCTCTCCTAGGCCTGGCGCTGACAATGGAAAACTGTATGATCTGTGTTTGTTTTTCTACAGAATTACGCAACAATTTGATTTTATTTTTCACAGAAATTCACGGGTCCAAACTGCAGTTTGGAGACAGAGGGACAGACCAGTAAACAAACCATCCTTAAAGCCCTAGTAAAGACTTTCTTTCTCTAAAATCTGTCTCATTTATTGGTACAGCAAATTTTTGCTGTATTTCATATTCTACTTAGGAAGTTTATTTGGGAAGTCTTAGGAATGACTTAGGAAGTCATTATATTCCTATTTTCGCATTAACACCCACATCAACTTATTTGTCAGTGTGAATTGAATTTGTGATTGGCTCCTAGCGGGTGTGGACTGGCTTAAATAAGCTTGACCTCCAGTAATGTATTATATTTTCTTCAACCTTATTGTAAACTATTAAATAACTCATTCCTTTCCCCCAGGCCAGTACACAAGCCTTGGAGTGCAAAGAAGAATTTTGGAGAGATTATATTTTATTAATTAGAGCCATTTTTATTGTTGATTTAATGGAATTTAATCCATAGAGGGAAAGGTACTTTAAAGGAACAGTAACACCAACAAATGAAAGTGTTTTAAAGTCATTTAAAATATCATGATTAAATATCATAATCTGTTGCCCTTCACTGGTAAAATTGACCTGTTTGCTTCAGAAACACTATTATAGTTCATATAAACAAGCGGCTGTGTAGTAATGGCGGAAATTGAAAAAAGGCTACATGGCACAGGATAAATAGTGGATAACACATAACACCATTATGTTCTACAGAGCTTATCTGCTGTGTAACCTGAGCCTTTTATCCTTTGAATGACTGTCCCAATTGCTACTCAGCAGCTTATTTATATAAACAAATGTAGTGTTTCTGAAGCAAACACAGCAGTTTTACTAGTGCAGGGCAACCCTGCATTATATTTGTATTTCTTTAAAACAATTTCATTTTTTGATGTTACTTTTCCTTTAAGTGCTCTGTTCTCTAATGAGTAACTGCATCACCATCCCACCACTATTACTACCGTTTGCTCTGTATAAAGAGGAGCAGAGAACAGCTGAATTCAGATGTTTGTTATTGCCAGTTTTTATTGTGCACGGGATTCAATTTTGTGTTTAAATGAATAACATATGAATTCATAAATGTGTTGTCTTGTTTTGCAGACAAAATGAATGAACCGTGATTCACCAGTGCATCCAGC
This sequence comes from Xenopus laevis, assembly GCF_017654675.1. Classification (NCBI taxonomy): domain Eukaryota; kingdom Metazoa; phylum Chordata; class Amphibia; order Anura; family Pipidae; genus Xenopus; species Xenopus laevis. Next base: position 104,679,124 of record NC_054380.1, on the reverse strand, counting down.
CATTGCCAGTGTATACAAATCAGACTTTGCCACATTATTCACAATGGATTCCAGGGAAAATCTGGTTTGTTTTTATGCACAAAGAATTGTTTAATAAGCCATTACCAATCTATTTTGTTTTCATACAGGGGCTGCTGGAAATGAACAAGGTGAATTTTCTCAGGTTCAAACTAAAACAAAAACAATTGCTATTGAAAGCAGCATTTGCTTAACTCCTGGTTGTTACTTTTTAATCAATGTTACAAAAGTCTGAGTTACCCAGCAAAGACAGGTTTGTTAATCAGCTGCCTTGTGTTACATTGAATAAACAGCCTGAACCATCATGACAGAGAATAAAGAGGGACAAACACTGCTTTCAATAGCATTACAAATACAAATAATGTGAAAACCATAGACAAACTATAATGCATGTATATTGCAAGCTTGCTTAGAATTAGGTTTTCATGTATTAGGCAAAAAATATTTTTTGGTTTGACTTTCTCTTTAAGCTGACGATTCAGCTCTTTCAGACAGCTTATCTGCCCATGGACAGGCTCTACCAATGAGCCTGCCTCACTTATATCTGGCCAAAAATCAGCCAGATATCAATTAGGCAGGTTTGAAAATCCCGTAGGATGAGAGCATCAGCATGTTGAGGAGGTCCTCATCTGACGGCCTCCGCAGGCCCCAATGGATGAGCCCATGGGTAAACGATTGGATGAGACTAATTTGGCCCAGAATTTAGGTGGCAAAAAGGGTCCAGATCTGCTTGTTTGGTAAGGTTGCTTGTGAGGTGCATGAATGGCCACCTTTAGGCCTGTGGCATGCTGAACATTTTAACCTCTCCTGTCCTCACATGGGAGACAGCAGCCGCACAAACAACCTTTTACATCTGTCATCAATGTATTAATGTTCATTAGAAAAATGTAGGTTCTAGCACACTGCCCAAATGAACAAGCATGTAGTGCATCAATCCTCATATAAGCATACTGCTTTCCTGATGTAGAATGACTAAACCAAAGAGTTGAGGAGAGCACTCAGTAGGCAGTACGATTGCTATGATTACATTTTATTGTAGACTACCATTACTATTAGTGTGACTGATATGATTACATTTTATTGTAGACTACTATCACTATTAGTGGTACTGTTATGATTACATTTTATTGTAGGCTACTATTACTATTAGTGTAATAGTAGTCTACTCTAAAATGTAATCCTAGCAGTCACACTGCTTGATGAGTGTTCTTCTCAACTCTTTGGTTTCCACATCACTGTAATGTTTAGAATGACCCAAAGGGAGATCCACAAGTGGTCACACTGATGCCTTTAGTCGGGCTGAAACACGCCACAGGTGCTGATATTCACTGCTGCCCTCTTGAGCTGCAGGATTTACTGCAGGATAACAAAAGGCAGAACATAAGGGATTATCAACACTCCCCGTAGAAGACCATGTGGAAGACTGGTGACCAACTTTATGGCACACAAGTTATCATTACTGACATTGACTTTCCATAGAGTTGAAAGTTAAATTTATATCACTGTGCACAGTGTGCAGGTTTAGGAACATTGGGCAAGTTTCCATGTTTTCATGTCCAGCCACAAACTCCGATTTAATCCGCACGGGTTTTTTCTGCGTATTTATTATTAGATTTTCCCGAAAATTTGCTTTGTGGGAAAAAAAAAACAGAATTTCACAATTTTTTCAGGTTTTTCACCCGAAAACTCTGAAACCTTCGTGGGTATTGCATGAAACATAAAAAAAAATCACATCAAAAAATCCCTGGGACTTCTCCCATTGACTTATATGCAATATTGACAGGTCTGAGAGGCCGGATTTTCGGATTCTGACTTTCCCATCCTTGGGGTATAATAAATTCTGAAAAATTTGTGATTTTTTTAAAAGTCAGATTTTATACTAAAAAATCAATTTTCGGGATTTTTGCATTCGGAGTTTAGTAAATAACCCACTTAGTATGTTATAGTGTGGCTAATTCTAAGCAAATCTTTTCATTTGGCTTTCCTTTTTTCTTTTAAATCATTTTTAATTATTTGCCTTAAGCCTCTTTCCAGCTTTCATAAGGTGATCACAGACACCAGCAGCTACAAAACCGTTGCTCTGTGAGGCTACAATTTCATAGTTATTATTACTCTTACCTTTTTATTTAGGTCCTCTCCTATTATATTCTAGTGCTTGGATAATTTGGATCTTAGCAACCAGATTGCTGCTGAAATTGCAAACTGGAGAGCTGCTAAATAAAAAGATAAACACTTGAAAACCAAATAATAAAAAAATGAAGACAAATTGCAAATTGTCTCAGAATATCACTCTCTACATCACATGAGGAATGTAATTAAAGTCGCAAAGACCAAAACATTTCTCACCAATAAGACTAAAAATCCACATCTCACAATGCAATATTGTTCCTTGAACTGTTATTACATTGCGAATTTTAATTGCGCACTCTTAAGAACTAAGAAGTACTTTAAGGTGTCATAATCTTTTGGAGCAAACATAACGACTTTTTCATTAAGAAGTTTTATTATGCTGACTGTGCATTAGCGCAAACTATAAAATTCGCAAATGGTCTTCCACTGTCGGAAGTGGTCGCTAAACAATTTCCGGGTTCGCAAAAGCGAAATTAAATTCCCAGATTTTGCAGGATGCATTGAAATCTGACCCCCACACACACCCAGCAGCTGTAATATAATGTCGGATCAGATAAAGTTGGATGGAATCTTTTCTTCGTGCGTTTACATCCAACAGTCAAGGTATTTCAATGAGGAAAAAAGTCTTTCCGACACCATCTGTTTGAATCTTGTCGGATGAAGACGCAGCTGCAGCTTGCCCATCATATTTTTGTATCAGTCCCATTATATTTTTACCCATGCAACTACTGTACATCTAACTTGTCCATCTGACTTAATCGCCTGTGGAGTTTCACCCATAGCAGGGACCTCACAGCTTTAAACATACTGCACAATAGCTGGTCAAAAACTGTGATTGTCCAAACATCCAGCACTTTACAGGAATGTTTGCTTCAGCCATGTACTTATCAGGCAGTAAACTCAGAACCTCTACAACTGCCTCACTAAAATCCATGTTTTAATCCTTTTACTCCTGTTAAATATTTTTGCCTGGTTAAATCAATATATTGTATGAAATCTAAATGAGGCACTAGTTAAATCACTTTCATCACAGGGTAAAATCCACAAACAAATAAAGCAGTTAGCTGTGGGGGAAAAGGCTCATGTATTTCATCCCTTACCCAGCGTAGCACCATGAACCATCACTGCCAAAACCATTTATTTGTGACACAGAGACACTTTTATTTCTATTCAACTACAATTCCCAAGCAGATAGCGGAGCATTCCCAGGAGTGCCTTCGTTATGTTGGCTCAGCAATTTATGTAAAATAATCTGGGTACCGCTGGAGGCAGGAAGGTTGATTCTGAATACATTTTTCCCTGGTGTTATTTTCCATTTAAAGAAACCCAGTGGAAATCAAGTGTAAATGTAAAACGGCCCTTGAAATACTGCCGCAGGTGGCTTGGCTTGAATTGCCGTTATAATTAAATCTCTTTTTAATCATCCTCCCACATTTAATCTGGTGCAAAAAATGATTAGCTCAGTGTTAATCATAGAAAAATACATATTGCAAAATAAAAATATCCTGTTTATTGTATAATATGTCAAATCAATTAACATAAATGCCACAGTGTAAAGGCCGTGCCTTGAGTCTATGAAGCAAGTAAAGTGGCTAACAGTTTAACGCTTAATGTGTCTGATTCAAACCATGTAGGTCATACGCCCCTGATACTCCTGATTTAAACTGCAATACTAGAATACACATTGTGGTCTAAAGGTTCTCTTCACATGCAAGTGCCCTTTATTACTCTTGTCGATTTAGGGCCTTTACTCACGGGCGTTCGAAGCTGCCCTCCCCTGCGTTCCGGTTTTATGCATTCAGCCGCAGGGGAGCGCAGGAGTAGATGCGCTGAATTCTTTTCAATGTGGCTGTATTTACACAGACGCATGTAAGCGACGAACGCAGGTAAAATGCAACATGCTGCGTCTCAACCTGCGTTCGACGCTTATATGCGTCTGTGTGAGTACAGCCAGGTTCAGATTTGACAGACATAAGGTACAGATAGTGTAGCTTTTTTTGAGTTTTTCTTTCTATGTACAAGTATAGGGTCTGTTATCTGGAATGCTTGAGACCTAGATCTCCATAACTATATCTGCTAAAAATCACTTAAACGTTAAATAAACCCAAAAGGATTGTTTTGTCATCAATATGGATTTGTATAGCGTATTACATAGAAAAATAAGGAAATATTTTTTAAAAAGTAGAAGTATTTCTTTAAAATGCATTTTATGGAAGGTGGCCTTCCTGTGATTCAGAGCTTTCAGGACAATAGGTTTTCAGATAAGAGATCCCATATGTGTTAAAAATAATGTAGAACCCCTATTTTCATGGGGGCCTGAAAAAATGTGTGTAAAATTCAGGAAACCTTAAAATCTGGGAACTAAAGAATGCAAAAGATTTGAGCAAGAATGTGAAAAAGCTACATCATATTCAGGTACATGAAAGCAGGGTCCTACTGCATAAATATTTTTTTATCATTGAACAAATGCTACAAATGTACAGTAGTTATTGTTACTTTTTATTACTGATCCTTCTATTCAGGCCTCTCCTATTCATATTCCAGTCTTTAATTCAAATCAATGGATGGTTGCTAGGGTAATTTCGGCCCTAGTTACCAGATTGCTTAAGATGCAAATTGAAGAACTGCTGAATAAACAGCGAAATAACTCAAAAACCACAAATAATAAAAAATGAAAACCATTTGCAAATTCTCATAATATCTCTCTCTCTACGTCATAAAAGTTAATTCAAAGGTGAACAACCCCTTTAAATATAAAAAATAATAATCAGTTTGCTCTTTTCAAAAACTGATTTCAGTGCAGAGGTCTGCTGGAGCAGCACTATTAACTGATTCATTTTGAAAAAAAGCATGTTTCCCATGACGGTATCCCTTTAACTCTTTTGATTGATTGAGAAGGTATGAAGTACTATAAAGCAACCTCTCTCGCTATGTATTGCTGTGCTTCTGGCATTGCCTGAACTCCTTATACTGTATAACCAAAAAATCCAATTTCCAATGGAATAAAAGTTTTTTATGCATTTTATTATTATTGTGTAGCGCTATAGTAAACTGCTTTATGAGAGGGCAGTTTACACTACTTTCCTTTGTGGGCTGAGACCACAGATGAGCTCTCTTTCTCAGGGGTAAGCCCTCGCAGCGGGGTGGAGGCAGGGTGTAGTGTAACTGTAACTGTGTGCGATGCACAAGAAATTGGGCGCCAGTAGTTTTATTTGCTTGAACAATGAATGGAGTTTATTAACCCAAAGTTCACCATGGAGCATGGAACATAGAATAAAACAGAGATTAATCAAGGTAACAAGGCATACTCACTGTATTAATATAGAACAACTCTCTGAAGAGTAAGGAGTACATGTAGAAAACAATGCATCTTGTTGGAAGGTATTTCCCCAATCTTCAGGATTACCTTAAATGGAACTCAGAAACTCATACTTCCCTGAGCTTAACACTTAAGCCCTACTATGGGGTCAGTAATACCCGGGATCTTAATCCCTCTAATATCCTCGTCGGAGCTTTGAGCTGCTCAACTACATACCCTATCTATCACTCCTAGAGTGATCTATTAAAGGGTATAACTATCACTTCACTATACTCAGGCTGAGTTCCACCACCCCTAACCTCTGTGGCCTAACAGAGGAAAGGTTCAGCAGCAATGGCTTCTACCTCATGGCTTTCAAGCCCTTTTATATTATACCACAGTGCCTCTATCATCCACTGTGAGAACTGCAGGGATGACATATGCACAAGGTCCCCATAAGGACCCACTGAGGTGTCCATATTACTAGGGGTGTGCCTGTCTGTAATGGGTAAGGGTGTCTAAGATTTTCACATCCCTACATTTGGTTTCTTTATTTCAGGCACACTTTTGTGTTTACAAGGTTCTTAAGGAGGAGCACACTTTTGGGTGTTGGTATTCGTGATTTTAGTATCTAGAAACACTGCCCTCAATTGCCCAAAAAATGCCCCATTTCTTTCTATAGGCAGATTGCCAGGTAAGTTCCAAGCACCATTCACCTGACAAGCACATGCATTCCACTTTCTGGTCATTCCTAGGTTTTTGTAAACATTTTGTAAACTGCAAACAGCATTTACTTTGTGCCGACAATGTATCATTAGTGCATATTAACACTTATGTTATTTTTTTGCAAACCTGTGAAATGCTTTTGTATGTTGCCCACCACTCATGTGCATTAATTATGCTTCGCACCAAGACTTCTTGCATGTAACAAAAGTTTCTGGGAAAAGTCATTATTTTCTGATTAAAAAATTCCTCCTTCAAGCAGGTCTAAAAACATGTTTGCCATAATTAATTTTTTTTTTATAATTCTGCAAATTATTATCCCTTTAAAACTTTTACTACCTTCCTCCATTTATTAAATATGACACCTACACCAGAGCAGATTTGGTACAATTTGATACAAATAAGACTTACATTCTACCCTACTGTCTGATCCTTCAAGGGGGATCTGCAGCCTCTACCCCTATAAGCTACTCAGTTAGAGTCCTGTACTCATAGGTAACGCTAGCATAGTGACCCACATACTTCTACTTGGTCCTTGATTGCTCAGTCTGTACAATTGGAACTGACTTGTGTTGCTACAGAACCTACTCACAGGACATCTAAACCTTCTCATTCAAGGGTTCTCTTTTGCTCAGACTTATTCTTACATGGCTTTCCAGTCAAGGTCTACATGGCCATAACATTTGAGGGGAATACAAATAGCTGAATATTGCTCTCTTTTTACTATATTTCCTGGGGGAACTCAATTTGCACACAAATAAACTATGTTCATGATGTTTCAGCAATCTAAACTTGTTTTACAAAGGCACCCAGCAATAGTAACACCAGTATAAATGGTTAATAAATCATAATGATGTAATAAAGTCCTTTAATAATAAGTCAAACAAAGTAAATGCATCTATGCTCAAGAGTCTGGCATTCTCCTTGCTCCCTGCTCATGACTCCATATTACAAAGCCCCAGTTAAAATAACACGGTGAGAGCATCATTTTGTTGACAGATCATAAAGTTAACAATACAGAAGGGATGTTATCCTACTGAACTAGATACAACATAAACCTGGATTTAAAATGCAAGTCCTGCCAAAGAATACAAATGTACAACATTTAAGACTTGGCAAAAGAGATGAAAGCATTCTCATGAAAACAGTCACTTCTCAGGTATCCAAACATACGGTATCAATAATGTCCTACATCTCCCCATCATTAAGTCTGGTTAAATAATGATTAAGGGAGCATAAAACATGCAGTACATTATGTAATGCATCACATAACATTGTAAGCATCTGCCAGGGTTTGCTCAGACAGTATACTTCTTTATGTGCATCTGATTTGCATTACAGTTACATGACTTCATTTGTTTAATGCCAAGGTGTGTGCTCTATCTCCCTAGGGGAATTTCTTCATTTTACTCTCCCTAATTTATTGTCTGAATTGAAATCACATTCATTCCAAGTATAAACTTGCTTATTTCAACAAAGCCATAATTGTACGTTGGTAATCTGATTTAAATGGAGCTGTTGTTGAAGAAGGTGCCTAAAATAACCATAATATCATAGTGAAACAATATAAATTACAGTAGCAGTGTAACTGTGTCTATTCAGTACATCTCTGGAATGGATCCAGGCACTGGCAATTATATTTGTGCTTCAGCACTAACATGTACAAGTACAGTGCAAAAGCATACATATGAATGAGCCTATGATTAAGTGTTTGTAACACGTGTAAGGCTGTGGACACAAAAAATCTTTTTACTTTGCTTTAACTATCGGGTGGAAGATTGCCTTCATTTGAGTGCTTGCTCCACAATATGTTTCGGTTTATCTGCCCCCCCGTGCTGAGGGCTCAGGGTGGTGCACCTGGGCCTCTTCCTTAATGTAGTGAGTAACAGCATTACTTTTGGAGACCCTCATTTCTGTTTCATTACAGTGCAAAACCATACAGAAAGGTTCATATAACAAGGATACAAGTGCAATTTGTGAAAAATGAAGGGGCACAAATTTACCTTGCGGCATTGCATAAATAAATACATGCATACTCTGTAACCAAAGGCACAACGTTTACCTATAGCATCCAATAAGAAGTTTATTTTTAAACAAGTGGCTAGTAAATGCTTCCTGCTGATTAGTTGCTATAGGTGATTGGACTTTTAACAAACTTTGCACCTTTTTTTTTTACATAAACTCTATGCACTCCATTAAAAAGCTGCACATATAGATAGTACATTATGTGCAAATCCCTGGGGTAAAATAAGGGTTGCCACCTTTTTTACAGGCTTTAACCAAGCTCAGGAGGGTGGGGCTGTCCTATAATGAGTTATGATGTCAAGTGGAATCAGGAGGAGAGTTTGTGGCAGCGGCGTAACTAAATCGCTCCAGCCGCCCCCCCACAAAACAGCACACTCCAACCTTATGGCTACCCACCAGTCCTCTCGCCTGCCCATCCTCCCTCCTTCTCTCATCCCCTCTCCCTATCACATTCCCAACTCTTTGTTGCTCACAGCGCAGCTGGTGAGAGAGGGTACCTTCCTCTATATCCAGTCACTTATTAAATCATGTCACTTCCACCTAAGGAACATATCCAAAATACGATCATTTATCACCCAAGATGCTGCCAAAATTCTTATTCACTCTCTCGTCATTTCACGTCTAGACTACTGTAACTCTCTTTTAATTGACCTTCCCCTCCAGAGACTGTCACCTCTCCAGTCCATAATGAACACTGCTGCAAGGTTCATACACCTCAGCAACCGCTCCTCCTCTGCCTCGCCATTCTGTCAATCCCTGCACTGGCTTCCGCTACCTTTCAGAATCAAATTCAAATTAATGACCCTGACATTCAAAGCACTTTATAACTCTGCCCCACCCTACATCTCTGAACTCATCTCTATATACTCACCCAACCGCTTACTACGCTCCTCTACTGACCTGCTACTCTTCTCTCATTACCTCCTCACATGCTCGCATTCAAGACTTTGCAAGTGCTGCACCCCTCCTCTGGAACTCTCTCCCACGGTCTGTCCGACTTTCTCCCAACCTTTCTGCTTTCAAGAAATCTCTTAAGACGCATTTCTTTCAAGAAGCCTACCCTCACTCTGCTTAACTACCAAATGCAACACCACATACAGTACCAGTTTTCTCACCCACTTAATTTGATCTTGCCCACTCCCACACCTTGTGTATTACTCCCTTCCCTTTAGAGTGTATGCTCTTTTGCATAGGACCTTCCTCACCTTTTGTACCGGTATTGATTGTGATGTTTGTTACTCCATATGTTCTTGTTGGAATACAGGTTTGTATGTATTAGCACAGTGATCCCCAACCAGTAGCTCGTGAGCAACATGTTGCTCTCCAACCCCTTGAATGTTGCTCTCAGGGTCCTCAAAGCAGGTGCTTATTTTTGAATTCCTGGCTTGGAGGCAAGTTTTAATGGATTAAAAACCAAGTCTAGTGCCAAGTAGAGTCTTTTGAAGGCTGCCAGTCCACATAGGGGCGACCAAATAGCCAATCATAGCCCTTGTTTGTTACCCCAAGGGACTATTTTATGCTTGTGTTGCTCCCCAATTCTTTTTACATTTTAATGTGGCTCACAAGTAAAAAAGGTTGGGGACCCCTGTATTAGCAACAACCATATCAATGTAACATCTGTTAAACTGTATTGCCAGTAGATGGCAGTGTTGTGAGGGATAGTCATGTGACATACAAGTTCCCTGTGTTTGCTGTGTTCTTTTATAATAAAGTTGTTATTGATAGCTGTGTAAGAAAGCTACACCACAGAGACTGTCTGTCTGCCCTTATCTTTTGCTTAGCTTCCAGAGAGGTTTTTCTATCAGGTTATGGGCCCAGGATACGCCACAGAAAGCCCAGGATACCTTACAGCAAGCTACAGCAACTGAGTGCAGGAGACAGCAACAGATACAGAAAGACATACAGCAGAAATGGCTGCCAGCCTCCCCTCAGCAAAAATCTCCATCGCAAATCTGACAAATCAGAATTACCAGTCCTGGAAATTCAAGATGAAAATGCTGCTTATAAGAGAAGGTACGTGGAAATGTATAAATGAACCCCGACCTGCACAGCCCACAGAGGATTGGCTAGACAGAGATCAGAAAGCTCAGAGCACAATCTCCCTGTGCATAGATGATGATCAAATCATACATATATGTAACTGTCAGACTGCTAAAGACATGTGGGAAGAACTGCAAAAAGTGCATGAGAGAGCTAATCTCAGCAATAAACTATATTTAATCAGAAAGCTCTATCAGACTAAGCTACAGAAAGAGCAGAGCATGCAGGACTATATAAGACAGACCTTAGAGATGGTGGAGAGACTGAGAGGAATTGGAGAAGATATAAAAGACTTTCATATTGCAGCTCTATTATTGAGTGGCCTTCCTGAAAGTTATGAGACCCTTGTCACAGCACTAGATGCACGTCCTGATGATGAACTGACACTGGAATATGTTAAAGGCAAGCTTGTGGATGAATACAAGCGCAAAACAGAGAGCATAAAGAATGCAAGTGTGTCCAGCTCAGAGACTGCTTTAAAGATGAAAAATAAAACTAAAAACAGCAATGTGCAGCTAGAAAAGCGGGAATGCTTTGTGTGCAGAAAGCCAGGACACCTAAAGGCAGATTGCAGAATCTGGAAAGCTAGAATGCAAAAGCAAAGTGGATTGCAACAAGCTAAGAATGCCACTGAAACACAGGCGTATGCATTTCATTCTGGAAATAATGTTACCTCTGTGCAAGCATGGTGTGTGGACTCTGGTGCTACAAGTCATATGACTAATGACAGACATTTCTTCACTCAGCTCGATGAAAGCAAATCAGAAAATATAACTACAGCTAATGGACAATTAATGAAATCAGAGGGAATAGGAGACGGCATTCTGTACTGTCCTATCTCTCCAGATATCACCAGAAAGATCCATATAAGGAATGTTCTGTATGTGCCAGATCTTGAAAGCAACCTTTTGTCAGTGAAGAAACTCACTAACCAAGGCAACATAGTCACATTTCATGGTGATAGTTGTGTCATCACACAAGGGGACTGCTTACTCGCAAAGGCTAAAATTACAGATGAACTATATCAGCTGAATTGCAGTGAAATGGTTAATATTGCCAAAGAAGATAAACATTCCAACTGCATCCACACTTGGCATAGACGCCTCGGGCACAGAAGTCCTGATATAATAAAGAAAATAGTTGAGAACAACTATGCAAGTGGTATTCAGATCAATCCATGTGATCAGACAATGACCTGTACCAGCTGCATTAAGGGGAAAATGACAAGGAAACCTTTTCCAAAGCAGAGCAGCAGCAAAGCTCATAAACCTCTGGACTTAATTCATTCAGATCTTTGTGGTCCAATGAAAACTATAACTCCAGGAAAGAAAAGGTACTTTCTTACTTTCATTGATGATTACTCTAGATATACCACAGTGTTCCTACTTCACAGTAAAGATGAAGTTCCAGAGAAAATAGAGGAGTATCTTGCTCAAGTAAGTAATAAATTTGGCAGAATGCCCAGAGTACTAAGAACAGACAATGGCTCGGAATATACAAGTGGTAAAACACAAGCCAGTCTCAGAAAACATGGAATAATGTTCCAGACAACTGTTCCATACAACCCAGAGCAAAATGGAGTTGCAGAGCGGATGAACCGCACATTGTGTGAAAGTGGGAGGAGCATGCTATTTGATGCTGATATGCCAACAACATACTGGGGAGAAGCTATTATGACTGCATGTTATCTTCAGAATCGTTTGCCAGGAAAAGCAACAACAAAAACTCCATATGAACTGTGGAACAAAAAGAAACCAGATTTAAGACATATCAAAATTTTTGGAAGTAAAGCCTATGTACACATTCCAAAAGAAAAACGTACAAAATGGGATGCATGTGCAAAAGAAGGAATTCTTATGGGTTACAGTGAATCTCAGAAAGGATACAGAATTCTGCATCAAGACACAAACAAGGTTACAGTCAGCAGAAGCGTCATTATTGATGAAAGTTCTGTGCGTTTAAAGTTTGAACAACCAACAGAATCTGCCCAAACTGAGAAAGAATCTACATCAATCACTGAAGAAAACAAAGAAAGTGACACAGAAATAGAGATAACAGAAAATTCAAAAACTGTAAATGAACCAGAGGAACCTTCAATCAGAAAATCAACCAGAACCAATAAAGGTGTTCCAGCTGAACGTTTATCCTACATGGCTCGCAGAGCTGTCCAAACTGAACCTGGTTCATGGAAAGAAATGCAACAACTGCCTCAGCATGAGAAGCAAAAGTGGAATGAAGCCGCTGATGAAGAGATGACATCACTTCATGATCTCCAGACATGGACACTTTCAGAGCTACCTCAAGGTAAACATGCCATAGGATGTAAATGGGTTTTTAAAGCCAAATGCAACTCTGAAGGAAAGATCTGTCGTTACAAGGCAAGGTTGGTTGCTAAAGGTTACTCACAAAAGTTCGGTGAGGACTATGATGCTACTTTTGCTCCTGTTGCTAAACAAAGTACTTTTAGAACACTTTTGACGGTGGCTGCCATGCATAAGATGATTGTGAAACATCACGATATTAAGACAGCTTTTCTTAATGGTGATATAGAAGAAGAAATTTACATGTCTCAGCCAGACGGATATGTTAAAAAGGGACAAGAGCATCTTGTATGCAAATTGCAAAAATCTCTTTACGGCCTTAAACAATCAGCCCGAGCATGGAACTTAAAGATAAACCAAGTTCTATTGAATGCGGGATTTACAAGAAGCAAAGCTGACCCATGTCTATACTCTAAACAAATAGATGCTGAATGGATGTATTTGCTAGTTTATGTAGATGACTTGATTATTGTTCACAAAAGCAACAATAACATTGCAAAGTTAACAGGAGTACTCAATGAGCACTTTGAAACCAAAGATCTTGGAGAAGTGACATATTATCTCGGAATTGACATCCAGCGTGAGAAAGATGGAAGTTTCCTGTTAAACCAGAGTGCAAAAATTGAATCAATTCTACAGCAATTCAACATGACAGAAGCCAAAGGAGCAAGTACACCTATGGATACAGCCTACCCAAGGTTAGAAGGAGAAGATGATCTTCTCACATCCAATGAAGAGTACAGACAAGCAGTGGGGGCACTTCTCTACATTGCAACCACTACTCGTCCAGACATTGCAGTCGCCATGTCTCTTCTTTGCAGACGAGTTGATAAACCACGTCAAAGAGACTGGAATGCAATCAAAAGAGTTATGAGATACTTGAAACAGACAAAGGACTTATGTTTGAAACTTTCAGCAAGTGATGACTTGAACCTCACAGGATATGTGGACTCTGATTGGGCCGGTGATCACAGTACACGCAAATCCACCAGTGGTTACTTATTCAAATTGGGAAACAGTCCTATATCCTGGTCAAGCAAGAGACAGATGTCAGTGGCATTGTCTTCTACAGAAGCTGAATACATATCAGCAGCTTTTGCTTGTCAAGAAGTTGTATGGTTACAGCAATTAATCAAGGATCTTGGAAAGCCGACATCAGAACCTACTGTGTTATTTGAGGACAATCAGGCATGCATTAAGCTTGCAACAAGTGAGAAGATGAATGCAAGAACCAAGCACATCGACGTCAGACATCATTACATTCATGACTTAGTTGATCAGAAAGTGATTGTATTGATATATTGTGAGTCTGAAAAAATGATTGCTGATGCCATGACAAAGCCACTCGCTAGAAATAGATTTGTGGATCTTAGATCAGAAATGGGACTGACATAGACAGTAGTTGTTGAGTGGGGGTGTTGGAATACAGGTTTGTATGTATTAGCAACAACCATATCAATGTAACATCTGTTAAACTGTATTGCCAGTAGATGGCAGTGTTGTGAGGGATAGTCATGTGACATACAAGTTCCCTGTGTTTGCTGTGTTCTTTTATAATAAAGTTGTTATTGATAGCTGTGTAAGAAAGCTACACCACAGAGACTGTCTGTCTGCCCTTATCTTTTGCTTAGCTTCCAGAGAGGTTTTTCTATCAGTTCTATGTATAGGATTCATGTGATTTAGTTGTATAATCACATTTACTTTACAGTGCTACACAATATGTTGGTGCTATATAAATACATGTTAATAATAAAATAATAATTTAGTTACACCACTGAGTAGTGAATAGGGCTGATGTTTGTGGGAGCTGGAAGGGGAGATTTGGGCAGATTTAATTTGGACCGAGACTAGTCATTACAAATGACTTCAAGTACAATACTAGTAGATAACAGGCCTTGGCTGGTATTTGACTGACTTGGCTGGTGAAATATAGGCCAGATGGAAACCCTAGGGAAAAGTAAAAGGACAAAAACCATTGTTCATTGTACCTGTTTTTTTGCACTCCACTCCCACCTATTGTAAATACGTCCTCTGACACATACTGTAGGAAGTGCCAACAGACGTGTCCAAACTGGAAGTCAAACTATATTTTTTGAAAAATCAGCATCTTCACAGATCAGCTTCGTCCGGCCATTGGCTGTAAAGAATGAAAAAAATGACTTGTCCATTAATGTGAACAGCCGAAATGACACAAAGTATACCACCATTTGATGGATCTGTCAAGGAACAAGAGTAGTGATGGGCGAATTTCTCCCTGTAAAGGTAAACTACTACTTTAGTATTTGTATGACAAATTTTCAGAAGCTCCTATTCATCTTCCAATCAAGCTGCTACATTGGTGGCGCTTACCCAGGGCTATACAGCAATGATTAAATAGACAGAGTAACCCTGAGAATTTCGGACATCCTAGTTCCTGTTTATTCACATTTTATAATAAACTAATAAATGATAAGGTTGAAAAGTTTGTGAACGCAAATGTTAACTTCTATGTTACTACCCCTTTAACACTAATAAAAAGCACATATTTTATGAAATTCCCTCATGATAAACTGTAATGTTGATGCTGAATTCAGCCTTGGGAGAGCAGACTGTTTGGCAGTGCAGCCACCTAGCTAAAAGATGGAATGTATAATATTGCAAACAAACTTGGAATATTAGATGAAATGCTTATCTCGGTCTGTTCTATCTCTATATATCGTTCCCAGTAACCCAATGTTCCGGGTAACATAGTGCAGAACATACATCAATTACTCTGATTTGCTGCACTCACAGTACATACCATAAGAACATACTGACGTTTTTCTAAATCCTGCCAGATGTATTCCTTATTGGGAATTGAAGAAATAAATCAATTGTATTTATGTGACGCATATTTCAGACTCAAAGTACCAACTACATTATTAAAATACAGGTATGGGATCTATTATCCAGAAACCCGTTATCCAGAAAGATCTAAAATACAGAAAGGCCATCTCCCATAAACTCCATTTTATCCAAATAATGCAAAATTTTTTACATGATTTTCTTTTTCTCTGTAATAATAAAATACCTTGTGCGTAAGTCAAACCAAGATATAATTAATCCTTATTGGAAGCAACACCAACCTGTTGTGTTTATTTAATGTTTACGTGATTTTCTAGCAGACTTAAGGTATGGGGATCCAGATTATGGAAAGATCCGTTATCCGGAAAACCCAGGTCCTGAGCATTCTGTATAACAGGTCCTATACCTGTATACATTTGTGCCATTGTGTTCAGAAAGTAATCAGAGTTCATTATACATCACCTGGTGGCTGTTCTGCCAAAAGCCAATTAAGTAGGAAACATTGTTTCTTTTTCTCGCTGTTCAGTGCAAGGACTTTCCAGTACAAATGAGGGACTGCAGGTTGAGCTGTCAAAAGAGGGACTGTCCCTCTAAAAACGGGACAGTTGGGAGGTATGCTTTTGTATTGCCCCAACTTAGGGGCAAATTCACTAACCGGCGAAAATTTGCCAGGACAACGCTAATTGACTAAAATGCAAAGTTGCCTCCATGGCGCCGAACGATGGCGAAGTTGCGCTATCATTAACTCTGCAAGCAAAGTGAAGTTGCGCTAGCGTTGGCTAATTTGCATACGGCGGGAAGTTAAAGTTGAATGGACGTATATGTTGCAGCCAATACATTACACTACACAAGCCCAGGCAACCTTAATAAAATAAAATAAAGTTGTTATATTGCCCTACACATGAGCCCAGTGTATAGTTTATGTGCCATATGTTAGGAAATGTAGGAGGGAAGCCGGTACCCCAGAAAAAATAAACCATCTTTTGCAGCCTATCACCCTGAAAAATTAAAAGTTGCCAGCGTTTTTTTTTCAACTATTTTTGAGGAAGTCCTATCTACTCTATTGCACTTTGCCAGGTCTAAGGTGGTGAAGGCAAGTTTGGCGCAAGAGGTAACCTACGTTCAGTAAAATCCGCATATTAGTGAATTTGCGTAGTTACGTTCATTCGCCAGAGCGCAAATTCACCAGGTGTAAGGGAACGAAGTACCGCTAGAGTCTATCTCTGGCGAAGTTACGCAAGAGACTGTTAGTAAACCGGCGAAGTAATGAAATGATGTCACGCTGGCGAATTTTCGCTAACGTTAGCCACTTCGCCCTTTAGTAAATCTGCCTCTTAGAGTTTGTACACTGATACTGTAGGAGCCTCTCTTGTATGCCCAGTGTCTCCCTGTTAAAGGATAAGTAAACCTTACAAATAAGTGAATGTAAAATTGATGAGGGGGCTATTCTAAGCACTTTTGCAATGTACATCCATTATTTATTTATTTTTAATTCCAAGATATAAAGGGATACATGTACCGTTAATATGATTGAATTGTGTTACAACAGTGCCACCTGCTAGTCAGAAAGAGGCCGCTCTGATGTTCTTCTGCTTAGGAAAGATGTGAGAAACGTTTGTAATTTTTTTCCTGACCAGAAGCAGCCTCTTTCTTTCTCCTGACAACTTCTTTGACTACTTGGTGGTCAGACTGGTCAGAACATGACAAGCAGGTGGCGCTGTTGTGACAAAATTCATTGATGTTAATAGTACACGTAACCTTTAATATCAGGGAATACAAAAAAGGAATGTACATTGCAAAAGTGCTTAGAATAGCACTCTAATCCATTTTACATTCACTTATTTTTAAGGTTTATGCTTCAATCCTTTGCCACTAAAAGGCATATAACACTGATATTAATGGGTATGTGAGCTGGAAATTGCATCTAATAATAAGCTCAGACCCTTATTTGGTGCTATGATAAAGTGTGACACCAAATGTTCTCCCTCTTACGTCAGAATGTTGGTATATTTGGTATAAAAGTGTGACTGTAACTGTGCAACACTATACAGGCCTCCTGAGCTTTATATTTGTATATTTGTATATCCACAGATGTTAGAACATTCCGCACTAATATAAAGAAGTGATGGTGTCCCTCTAAAGGGGTAGATCACCTTCACCTCTAAGTATGTTATAGAATGGCCTTTCCATTTATTTATTTTTTAATTTTTTATAATGTTTCTGAATTATTAGCCTTTGACTTCAGCCTCCTTTCAGATAAACATAAAATACAATATAGCCGAAGGGGAACACCGTCCCAATCCGCAGAGTGGCTGAACAAAAAAAAATTAAGCATTTAAAAAAAATACCGCAGAAAATACAAAATGAAGACCAACTGCAAATAACATGGTCTTCATCACACTAAAAGTCATTTTAAAGGTAAACATATATCTCATATAAGTAAGTCTACAACAACTGGACTTGCTGCTGACAACTTTCCTCAGCAAGTCCAGTTGTTTTAGTATTACTTATATTAGTTATACCATGACTGGACTGAGAGTTAAAATAAGCCCTTGCATTTCAAGTACACAGTAGCCCAAACAGCCCACTAAATACTGATTTTTTTATGCAACTTATAGCAGCCCCTCTGTATTTATAGGGTGTTGCAGTACTGAATAAGGCCGCTAGGTGGCAGTGCTACTTCGGCCGGTAGGAAATGGAAGCAACGCGAGTCAAACGTCAGGAACTTATTCGCAGCGATTCTAAAGTAGGGGAAACAAACTGGCGTCTGGATAAAGTTGCAGAGAAACCGATAGGTTTTTGTGGCTTTACACTTCACTGAAGTCGACTGACTTCACTGAAGTCGACTGGCCTCCCAGTCCCCAGAGCTGAGTGCGAGACTGAGCGATCCCTCCGCAGCGGGCGCAGGTGGAACTATACTGTCATTCTCATCGACTTCAGCTGGAGCCCAGCCGTCTGCACACATGGAAATACAGTAACGCTCCGCTCTGACTCCTGCAATGGAGCTGCACTGACACGAGCCAAGCGCCGACCCCAGGCTGCTCTGCCAAGCAACGTGTCCAACCAAGTAAGTGCCCAACCCCTGGCAGGGATAAGGGCGGCTGCTGCTGCTTCTGGGGTTCCCTTGCGCTACTACCCTTTAACCAATGCTTTGCAGGGATCCCTGTGACCAGCTGCACTAGAAGTTTGCCTAGGGGTGGGCAACATACTGTATCTCCTCTGTTACACTGGGCACCCCAGGCAATAAAGCTCCATAGTTGTAAAACATGAGGAGTGGGTAGAACGGTTTAACCCTGTGAGTGCTGGTGGTATGAGGCTCAGCTAAACTAGACAACTATCTGTGTGGGTGAGAATGTCCAGCTGCCTCTCTTCAGCTCATGGGCACAAATTGTCTGAACATGTGAGTGTGCCAAGGGGAGAAGTGGGCTCAGGGATAAGTAATGGCACCACAATACACTGTGTAAGAGAATAACCTCATCAAGACTGGTTTCCAAGCCCTTTATGGCAGGAGTTTACAGCTACGGAATCATCAGCAGGAGACATGGGAATGTGACAGTGGAAATACCTCGCTGCTAGAATGTCACCAAACTCCTCTAAGCGTTTAGCAGAGGAATGCTGGACTACTACTGCTCATGAGTGGGCTACCACTTCTGCTTAACAGCCACACTGTAACATAAACTAACAACTCATATTTGGACACATCCGTGTGCCTCTAGTGCACCTCATTCTTTAATGTCATGTACAAGGTTTTAGGTTACAGGTATTTGTTTAGCACTGGGAGGTCCTCTCTGCCACCATATATTTGCTGTAGAACTACAAATCCCAGCATTCTCCCATAGATACATTCTTTGTTCTCAGTATCAGCTGGAGAGGGACAAACCTTCTGTGTTTATTTGCCAGCTGTGTAAGGCTCTCGGCAATGCAACGTCTGGCACAAACTCAGTAACAATTCAGCAATTATGTACGGAAGCATACATAATAAGAAATTGTAGGAAATGTATGTTATTGGGGCTGTGGGTGGGGTGTACTGCCTGTAAATAGTTTACTGCTGGGCTCATTTTGCTCCTCATTTTGTATACAACTGTTTAACTCATTTGTCTTTACAAAGGGATGTAAATGATGGGGTAATGCATATGGCAGCTTCCATTCTGCAGTGACATTAGCTGGACAACTGTCTGTGCTGCAGTTATTTTGTAAAGCTTCTCCTGGTTTCTGCATAATAATACTGTAGATATGGATTTTGCTGCCATAAAGTAGTATAGTTATTCTAGGTGGGCTTTCCTACCCCTGGTGCTAAACAAACTCTCTTTTCCAGGAATGGAAGTTTCACTGGAGAGTCGCTAACCTTCGCTGAATTCTGGTGGCTCTTGCTGGGGTTTTTTCAGGAGGGAGGATGAACAGGCGTTGCTATGGAGGAATGTGAGGTGGAGTTTTCTCATAATGATGTTAAGGCTATACCATTGTGGAGGAGGATGAATCCTCACCAAGTAGAAGGGCTGTACAATAGCCTAAACCCTAGACCTAGACCACAGTCTTATCAGAGTCCAAATGGCTTGTTGGTCACAGATTTCCCTGTGGAGGACAAACATACTTTTACATTGACCCAACCAGCAGAAAGGGTTACAACTTCCCCAGACAACAGAATTTCTCATAAAGGGGGGACAAGTTTGTATAGACCCAATGGAAGAATACTACCATCATCATCCTCTATGTCTCTGGAATACAATTCAGTTGCATCAAACCAGAGGCACTTGCCTCAAGTTGTAAAGGTGGTTTCGAGTAATTCTATCAGTTTTACTGCCAATGGAGTCCTGTCCTCACCAAGTCAAAGGACAATGCTTTACAATAGGACATCCAATACTATCACCCTGACACCTGACAAAGAACAGATTGTGTTTGGATCCAGCTCGCCTAATGGGATGGTGAATTGTAATAACAACAATAACCCTATGAAGGCTTACGATGACCGTCGGGAAACAAATACCTTGTGCTCAGATCCTCTTCAGGGTTCGCCGAAAACTGATGCAAATGCCAAACAGGTTCTCCAAAGAACCCCATCAAACTCAAGCACTTTGGCTGAAACACAGTCTGTTGTTTTGAGCACCAACAGTCCTGCTGCCTTCAAATCGGGGGTACAACAAATTATACCCAAGGGATTGGCTTCTGAAATCAAACTGACAAACAAAAACAATTGTCAAAACAGTCAAAATATGGGGGCCAGCAAAAGAATACTCAAGACCCGCAGCCTGGTTGAAGCCAGCTCTCTTCCTCTGGTCGTGGCTCAAGAAGATGGAGACAAAGATTCTGACAGGGACAGTCCAGGAACCCTAAGGAGAGGCCTCCGATCTACCTCTTACCGTAGGGCAGTAGTCAGTGGCCTTGACTTCAGTAATACCACAGAAAGGAAAAAAAATAACAGGATGTCCCAACCAATCCTGAGAACTGTTTCAGAGGACAAGGAAAAGTTTTCAAACTTGGGAAGACTAAAGGTAAATTAATTGTGTTTTGGTTACAAATTACTAGTTTTCAAAAAAATGGAAATTCTATCTATCTCTCTATTTCTCTATATCTGTTTTGAAGTAGCTTGTGTTAGGACTGCAGTAGAAGCAGTTTAAGGTGGGTGTTTGTACCAACTTGTTTCTTATAGTCTGTTCCAGTGTATATAAGTGTGCATACATGGCAGGCTATAGTAACTGTGTTGTTAAAGGATGCTGTACATTAAATTTGTTAAAAGTTGGTAGTATTTTATTTCCCACACTAAATATTTTGTTTATATAATGTATGTTTAGCAGTGCTAGTGCCTATCCAGATACTGGCATCTTCTGCACTGCCAGCTGGGCGCAGTCACTGTATATTTAAAGCAAAATGGTTCTTGGCTATAAATAAGTGCTTTGGAGATGATTCACTGTTCTCTGTTTAACTACCTGATGTAGTGCTGCAGAGGTAAAATACCAGTATTCGTTGCTATAAAATGCCTCCCAATTGGTTTTTAATAAATACAGTATATGTGCTGCTTATGTATAATCTCTGCTTTCAGATTATTCTTTTAATTATTTAAAGGGGTGGTTCACCTTAAAGTTAACTTTTAGTTTGTTATAGAATGGCTAATTGTAAGCAAGTTTTCATTTGGTCTTCATTATTTATTCTTTATAGTTTTTACATTATTTGCTTTTTTCTTCTGGCTCTTTCCAGCTTTCAAATGGAGGTCGCTGGCTCCATCTAAAAAACAACTGCTCTGTAAAGCTACAGATTTATTGTTATTGCTACTTTTTAGTACTCATCTTTGTATTCGGGCCCTCTCCTGTTCTTTTTGCAGTCTCTTATTCAAATCAATGCATGGCTGCTAGGGATCCTAACAACCAGATTGCTAAAATAGCAGACTGGAGAGCTGCTGAATAAAAAGCTAAATTACTCAAAAACCACAAATAATAAAACATTTAAACTGAATGTAAATTGTCTCAGAATATCACTCTTTACATCATACTAAAAGTTAGTTTAAAGGTGAACAACCCCTTTAACCACTGAGCCATTCCCTTTACCAAATCTGCAGTTGGTCACTAAAATATCTCTATCCCTATAACAAGTAGCCTTATTTATATAAGGGCAGGGGCACAAGGGCAGATACGTGGCAATTTAGTCGCCCCAAACTGCCTTCCCCCCTGCCTTCCGCCTGCTAAAATGAATGCCATTGCGCTGGCGTTTTCCCCTTATAGCAGATGGAAGGCAGAGGGAAGGCAATTCGGGGGGAGATTGTCGCCCCGCAGAAGAAGTGATAATTCGCCATGCAACTAATTCTCCCCGAATCTGCCCGTGTGCCCCTTCCCTAAGGATTTTTGAATGCCTGTAAGGTCTGATCTATTCACTTGTGATTGCACAGAGCATTGCCAGGCATTACAGGCATTGATTATCAGTGAGCTTACATTTATTTGAAATTGAGCCCCCCCCCCTGCTCTGTACAGATTTCCATTAAGTTTGTTGCCTGAGGTGCAGGGACATAAGGTTTCTTTCCCAAGGCCACCTTATCTCTTGGTATGCTAGCCATGCCCCCTCTGTACAC
This sequence comes from Xenopus laevis, assembly GCF_017654675.1. Lineage (NCBI taxonomy): Eukaryota > Metazoa > Chordata > Amphibia > Anura > Pipidae > Xenopus > Xenopus laevis. The sequence goes on along the minus strand of NC_054380.1, from coordinate 104,656,689 downwards.
CTGGAGCTGATCAGGTTTTGCACATGTTATAGCCAGTGGGCACTTGTGCCCAAAAAATGTGCAGCCCCTCCGGGGGATTTTCCTCATACAAACATTCTTCTTACTGACAGGCTCATTCAGCATCCTGACCTGTGGGGTGAACACATACTTGAAATTTGGATTTAGACAATGGAAGAAACAAAATTTGTTTTATGTGTCATTCATTACAATGCAGTATTGGCAACCATATAAACTAACCAGGCACCCTGCTCAAATGACTTGTTTTTGTTTCCTTATCTCTGTGCCGCTACAATACTTCTCACAAAGCACACAACTACACACACGGTCTGGCAAATGTACATTCAACATTCAGTGAATGCTCGGGCCCACCTAACTACTGGCACAGGAAACCTAAAATAAGAAGCCTTCATTTTTTTTGTGGAATTCAAGAAACCTCGGCTCATGTTTGTGTGAGTGCTGTACAGTATGTATGGTATGTGATTCATGTGTTTGTCGAGTCAGAATTCATTATATGCTTTGGTACAATTCTTGGGCTCACAAGTCTTTTTGCTTAGCTTTATTTTGTCCTGATGTGTTTGTGTTGTTTACTTTATTACAGTGGCCATGCTTTCTGATCTCAGGGAGGGAGGCATTATTTAGCATTAATATCGTTAAGTGATACAGACATGATTGCTGTCATACAGAAGTGACACAAAATGTGTAATACTATATGTATCGTTTTTTGAGATGAGGCATCCTGAAATGTATCAGCCGACATAAGGACATCCATCATAACAACTCATTTAGGTAGATCCACTGCTGCCTTCCTTCCTTCCTTGTAGGCTTAGGGCATGCAAAACTGAGTCTATAAGCACCTTAAAGGTGGCCATACACGGACAGATATCATACGGAATTCGGTGCATGTAATGTGGGTGGTTCGGTGGTTGTTATTGGCAAATAACTTGGATATCAGTCGTCTTGTCAATCAGCCAAAACGGAAAAGGCACCTGAATATCAGCCATGGTTACTGCTGAATTGTCACATAGAGGTAGAATTCTGTTCTTTCTACCTGTTTATTGAACAATTCAACTCTTAACGTTTGTAATAAAAACTAATAATCTTTCCTGCTACCAATGGTGGCAGAAAAGATTGTAATTGTTACGTGTATGGTCACCTTTAGTGTGACTGATCCACACCTTACGTTACAGTGAGTTACAGTGAGAGGAAGACTTTTTCAGTAAAGCAGATATTAATCTGATTCTTATAACTGATCTAATACCTATCTCTTCTGTTTCCAATAGCGGAAAATCCTGAGAGGCCACGGGACATTTGGTAGTGAGGGTAAGTAGTAATATCACTGGACTTTTCCACAATCTAAACCCAAATCCAACCTTATGTATTTGCAAATCTTAGCAAGTAATACAGGCAACAACATTAATGGAGAGTGGGCAAACAGTCTTAACATCTGCTTAGCTGGTGTCCTCACCAGACAAGCAGATCTACATCTAATTTATATAAATAATATATATATCATATTATTTACGCTACAAAATCTACAGGCAGTTTATGTGCATCCAAGCAGAAAGGAGATCGATGGGTTGCCAAGACATTGCAATAGCAAATACACAAACACTGCAAGGACTGCTGCCTCGTGGCTTCACTTTGGAAATGTGCCCACAGTATAAAGTACAACCTCATGCCGCTTGACAGCCCTTCCCTGTCAGACCAAAGTACAGTAGCTTGTGAGTCTGAAACCACTCCAGATAATGCGTGGGGCTTCTAGGTGAAATGGTTGTTTTAATGAAAAGAGTAACTTGATTTCTATTGTATATGTCTAAAGTACTTAGATAGGCGAAAGCTGGTATTCCAAGAAACAATAAATTATTTGACCCTTAAGGAAGTGATTTGTTCAAGACCCCCTTGAATTTTCCAGCATTTGTACATGGTTCCCCTTAGCTCATAACAAGGGTTTTTTTATGAGCATTTGGAGAGCAAAGAATCATTCTTCCCAAATCTGAACACAACTTGTCTGCAGGTTGGGCCCTTGGGAACCAGGCCTACTGTTTAGGAACTGCTGCCTTAAAGGGATGCTGTCATGGGTAAAAAAATTTTTTTCAAAATGAATCGGTTAATAGTGCTGCTCCAGCAGAATTCTGCACTGAAATCCATTTCTCAAAAGAGCAAACAGATTTTTTTATATTCAATTTTGAAATCTGACATGGGGCTCGACATATTGTCAATTTTCCAGCTGCCCCAAGTCATGTGACTTGTGCTCTGATAAACTTCAATCACTCTTTACTGCTGTACTGCAAGTTGGAGTGATATCACCCCCTCCCTTTTCCCCTCCAACAGCCAAACAAAAGAACAATGGGAAGGTAACCAGATAACAGCTCCCCAACACAAGATAACGGCTGCCTGGTAGATCTAAGAACAACACTCAATAGTAAAAACCCATGTCTCACTGAGACACATTCAGTTACATTGAGAAGGAAAAACAGCAGCCTGCCAGAAAGCATTTCTCTCCTAAAGTGCAGGCACAAGTCACATGACTGGGGGCAGCTGGGAAATTGACAAAATGTCTAGCCCCATGTCAGATTTCAAAATTGAATATTAAAAAAATCTGTTTGCTCTTTTGAGAAATGGATTTCAGTGCAGAATTCTGCTGGGGTAGCACTATTAACTGATGTGTTTTGTAAAAACATGTTTTCCGATGACAGGATCCCTTTAAGGAAATATTGCACGGGGCAGCTGAGCAGTGGAGAAGGAGTCCAAAACTTCCCTGTTCACTTATTAACCAGTTTGGCTGGTTCTTCTTCTTCCCAGTCGCAGGCTGGTGGGCTTTTGGCCAGCTAACCAAACTTTTAAATTAAGGTTGGCTTATAAACACTTAGCATTTAATTTACTCTATTTAAGGGTGAAAACACACAGAACTACTAGTAGTAGCTACTTGTCATGGCTACAAAATGCCAGAAAATACCCGGACAATCCTGAGATTTGCCTCTGCTAAAACACACATAGAGACAATTGTCAGCAAAGTATCAGCATTGTCTATTTTTGTAGCCATGACAAGTATTTGTAACTCTGTTTCTTCACCCTTAAAGGAGAATTCCCCCCCCGAACTAATTAAAACCCCTACCCTACATCAGGGATCCCGAACCTTTAGAACCCGTGAGCAACATTCAGAAGTAAAGAATTTGGGGAGCAACATTAGCATAAAAAATGTTCCTGGGGTTCAAAATAAGGGCTGTGATTGGCCACTTAGTAGCCTCTATGTGGATTGTCAACCTACATTGAGGCTCTGTTTGGCAGTACAGCTGCAACCAAAACTTGCATCCAAGCCTGGAATTCAAAAATAAGCACCTGCTTTGAGGCCACTGGGAGCAACATCCAAGGGGTTGGAGAGCAACATGTTGCTCATGAGCTACTGGTTGGGGATCACTGCCCTACATAGTCCCCCCCCCTGCACAGGTGTTAACACCTGTAAATGCCCCTAATTCTCCCACATTGCAGAGTCAGCGCAGCAGAGCTCACGGGGGCCATCTTCTGCCAATCCAGTAATCTTCTGGTCTTTTTGCTTCCCTTTGGCAATTTTCGGCACATGCGCAGTTATCACAAAGTGGAAGACTGCTCCAATTGCGCATGCGGCAATACGGTGATTAGTTTCCGAAGAAGACCAAAGAGAAGATGGCGTCCATGAGCTTCGCTGCGCTAACTCTGCAATGAGGGGATTAGGGGCATTTACAGGTGTTAACACCTGTGAGGGGGGGAGCAGGGAGGGGGGGACTATGTAGGGTAGGGGTGTTTATTAGTTGGGAGGTTGAATTCTCTTTTAAACTGCATCAAGATGTGTTATACCATGGTATCTTGTTGGCATATACATTGCCACAGTGCATACCATCTCAAGATTTGGGCTTGTTTTCTCAGCTTCATTAGACATCTCATGAGTTGAAATTCACAATGGGCCTGGCCATATAGCCAGCAATAATGTTAGCTGGCCTGCCCCCTCTGCCTATAACTTCAGCAGTGCCTTGTCTCACTGGAATGTGTTTACAAGCTCTTTATTTCTTTATTTAGCTACTTTTTGTAAACACGTTTATCTGCTGGAAGATCTAGCCCTACTGGGGTCTTCAGACCTGTCAAATCGTTACAATTATGTCTTGAACCGTCTCGCTTAACTGAGTTTTAGCTAATGCTTTCCACATAGAATATGTTTGGTTTGTAATTATCAACAGACCTGGTATTTTAATATGGAACATGCTGAATTATGTCTGTCAATGTTTGGTGATTTCCCTTATGAGAGAAGTGACAGAGATCTTATGATTTCAGAGAATGCTGTGTTATACCAAAATTATAAGGAAAAGGCTCTAGACATTGACTCGGATGAGGATGCGGATTCCAAGGAACAGAAAGAGGACAGGATAATTGTTGAATACAAACCTTTAAGATCTACCTGGAGCCAGCTTTCAGTGGTATGTTTCTAATCTGCTCTCACATTATGATACAGAGTAATACTAGTCTCACAAAACCACAGAGGGCTTCATAGGTTTGAATAAAGAATTAGAAAAGTGAGACAATTAAACCATATTGTGTACCTTTGTTTGTATGTCTGCTAGGGTTGCCACCTGGCCGGTAAAATTAATGGTTGATTCCAATGTTATTAATAGGGAAAAAAGATAGATATATATGAAGGCCAGTATTTTTTTCCAGAATAGGTGGCAACCCTAATGGCAGCATAGCCAGTAGTGATATGCGGGTCAACTAAAATTCAACCTGCGCCCGACCCTAACCTGATCTGGCTGTACCCATGCCGACCCTAAGCCAATCTGGCCATACCAGTGTGGACCATAACCCAGCTCATTACCTTTATATATCAACGCCCACCCTACTGTGACATCACAGAAAGGGGTGGGCCTGCGCAAAAATATAAAAAAGGAGCACACTTGGAACATGGAAGTGGGGCAGTAGAAGGCTGTGACCTGAGGACAAGGTGCAGAGCTTGGCCCAAACCTACCCGACCTATGGGTCCCACAGCTTCAGGCCAGCCCACACATCACTGATAGCCAGGGTTTATCACTTTCTGATTTTTACCTACCTAATGTATCTATCAAACATAATCTGCTTTTGGTGCTATAATTAACTATATTCTTAGTTTGTTTTAGGCCCTATTATTATTTATAGACTGCTATATTTCCTGCAAATCTGTAGTGCAAAGCCTTAGGTAGACACCAAAGCAAGCAGTTGGCTCTGCTCATAAGCTTGATATAAAAAACAGTGAGAGCTTATGAAAATATGAACTCCATGTGTGGGAAGTGCCGTGTGGGAAGTGCCGTGTTCCAAAGTTATTGCATGCCCTGATGTATGTGCAGTGTGTATTAGTTGTATTGTTCTGTTGTAAAACATCAATATGTATAGGGGGATAGCCCTTTGCAGATGAGGCTCTCACTAAGAACCATGATGGTTCAAATACTCTCCCCTACATGCAGTTGCTTTCAATTCAGTTAAATAGGAAACACTATGCTTATGACCCTGTTAAATGTCAGTCTCTTGGTGTCATGACCATTGGCCAGTTAGTACTGTCATAACGAGGGGAACACTGTGGAATATCGGGTTCCACTAGCCATAATATTTGAAGTAGTGATCAAGGGGGAAGCTGAAACAGGCAGAACAGATGCTTGGCAATGGCAAAACACACGAGTGAAGCACAGGCAGGGTTAACAAAGTGGGTAGAGGGTAGGCACTGGTACCCATGGGATAAACAGGCAGTTATCGAGTTAACAAGCTCAAGTCCAAGACTAATCAGGGCAGGCAGAATCAGAAACATGCCAAAGTATTTAATAAAGATTAGGAACAATATAACAGGAGAACCTACCATGAACAGAGTGACCAGCAGCAAAGGAGACCAACAAACTGGAAAGTGTACAATGCCAGATTAGGGTATCTATAGGCAGTCCACCAGATCACTGGGAATAAGCTGTGCCAATTAATTCAAAGAAAATAGCTGGGAGTAAACCACAGAACTTGGGCCACAGATTGGAATAGGTAGGCTTTAATACAAAGAATGCCAGTACCTATGGAAAATAGAGATAAGTGCAAAAGGCTGTACAGTACTTGGGAAGACACAATGTTGTGTTTCAGTCAGCCAGTCTGACAGTATCAGTATCTTCAATAAGTAGTGTTTTAGCTATGTTTACATAGGAAGCAATTGCGAATGGAAAAGGGTATTTTGAGTGAGAACACTAGAGCAGTCCAAAGTCCCAGTGTTCCTTGACTAATGTTGGATCAAAGAGTTCCAGAATGAAATTGCCGCTTAGAGGTCTTTAAAAGGTATAGTTACTGTAGAGCTGATGTGCCATTAACACATATCGTGTATCATACATTCTCAGTCCATTCAAATGTAGAACATAATTACAATTATGTACATTTAAACTCTGTATGTAAAAGACTTTAACTCTGTATGTAAAAGACTTTAAGGGCTTCAAAGCAAGAATTCTTGCATTTTGTGTTTGCCCTGTGTTTGGGCATTGTGGGTTTTGTACATGAAATAATATTTCCAGAATCTGTAGGAAAATGGTGGGAATAGATTTTGCTGTAGCAGCAGCCATTCATTGTGTGAAAAACTTGGGAAGTGCACTACTAACATAGAAGAGCCTTACGTGTGATATTCAGTGTGTTTAATGCTTTTTGTTAACGGGTTATTAAGAGGCGGATTCCATCAGATGAGGCCAATGTTTTAGTTGAACCAGAGCCAGGGTTTTTATTTTAAGTGTAAGATTGAGTGGGTAGCTGGGCACTGGCTTATGAATGAACTCTCTGGAGGAAAACACAAACTTGCATCTCTGTGGTGTCTTATTTATGTGCTTGCTGTGAAACATTACTACTGTGTCAGGCATTGTGTCATGTCCAGGAGATGTATCTGTTAATGTCCTGCTGTTTGTATATATCCGATATTAGGGGGGGGGGAGTGTAGCGTCACATAGTTCATGGAGCAGCTTTTAAACCACACTTGACCTTGATTTAAAGAAGGGCAAGAGCAACTTTAATTGGTGGTGGCTGTAAATGCAGATGGAGTTGATGTTCCTGCCACTATGCTTCTTGCAAGGATTCTGCATCACAGAAAATGTATCTGAAAAAGCGAACCCATTCTGCAAACTTCATATTCATTTTTCTACTCCAACAGTACATGTTACTGGTTCCCATCCCCATTATTAATAATTAATTATGCCATCCATACTTTTCTCCTAAACTGCATATCAACTGCAGTGAAATTAAGTGATCATTCTTGAGCTGGGTTAGTAAATCAGTTGAGTCAGAGCCTTATGGAATGTTGTATAACTCGAGGAGAGTCTCCTTGGACCTCTTCGCGCGTAAGAAATTAAATGTGAGAAATGAATGCTCCGTGGGAAAACTTGAGAATCAGTACTTGGGGTTCCTTGGGATGAATTTGTAACGATCGCCGCCCGGAGCAGGCCCAGGAGCTCCGGGCGGCGCGTCCATCTTCGCCGGCGTCGCTCCCAAAATGGCGGCGCCCATGGCCGCCACGTGGGTAGCGGCGCCGGGCGATGACGTCAGCGCGCCGACGTCGGCGCAAGAGCGTCAATGACGTCAGAATGGCGCCAAATTTGAATATAAAAACTCCAACTAGACGCCAGAATGGCGCCCAAGAATAGGATTACTTTCCTGAAGCATATCCTGGGTTTCCTGTGTGCCTTATTGCCTAATATTGTTCCTGCCTTGTATCCTGACCCTTTGCCTGGACTTTGGACTTTGATTGTATTCTGCCTGCCTGTGAACTCTTGCCTGATCCTGACTATTCTCCGTTTAACCCTTTGGATACCACGACCTTGTTCCCTCAAGAGGGCTTCCTCCTTGATCCAGACAACCTCCCTGGAGGGAGCTCCCGGCTCCCTGACATTATTCTTGGGCCATGGATCCTTCTGAGGAAGCCACACCTCATGTCGGACGAGCGCTCCGCGGACTGGCATCCCGCATGGAGGACTACGAAAACCAGCAGGTTCGCATTGGGCAAGCACTCGATGTCCTGCTGGCTCAAGTGCCTTCTGCGTCCTCCACTGCTCCACCTACTGGGGATCCCCCCAGGGCGGCAGCCCCCACGAACACAAGCTACCCGACAGGTGAGCCTCGCATTCCTCCTCCCCCTCGTTTCAGTGGGGACCCACAAGCCTGCAGGGGATTTGCCACGCAATGCCAAATTCAATTTGAGTTCCAACCCACACAGTTTCCAAGCGAGCGTTCCAAGGTGGGGTATGTGATGTCTCGATTGGAAGGCAAGCCACTGGAGTGGGCAACGTCTCTTTGGGAGAAGAATTCCCCGCTGACTTTTGATGTTAAAGACTTTCTCCAAGCTTTTCGTATAGTCTTTGATGCTCCAGGTCGGGTTACGAACGCCCCTGCCCGTCTCTTGCAGCTCCGGCAGGGAAGCCGCAGTGTCAATGAGTATGCTATAGACTTCCGAACACTGATGGCGGAGACTTCCTGGTGTGATGACGCTTACAAGGCTGTATACTACCAAGGCCTATCCATCCGCATCAAAGATGATCTCGTCTCCAGAGAGACTCCTGACACCCTGGAAGGGTTGATCGCTCTATCCATTAAGGTGGACACTCGTCTCAGAGAGCACCAGGTGGAGAGAGAGCGCAGTAGACGATTTTCTCCCATGTTGGCCCCTCGCTTTCAAAGGCCGATTCTGCAAACACCCGCTGTTCCTGTGACCCATGTGTCGACGTCTCCCTTGGAGGAACCCATGCAAGTAGGAAAGACTCGCCTCTCCGAGCAGGAAAGACTCCGAAGACGTATGGCAGGTCTCTGTTTATACTGTGGTGGGCATTCCCATTTTGCCAACGCCTGTCCTGCCAAAGCCAAGAGTTTTGTACCCCGAGGTATGTCTCAGGTTTCTTATGTAGGGGGCATCACTCGAGGTTCTCTGGAGAAGTATCAAGAAAATTCACGCAGGCTTCTCCTTCCTTTGCAGATTCACCTGGCAAGTAAGTCTATCTTCGAAAGGGCCTTCCTCGACTCCGGAGCGGATGGCAATTTCATGGATGCCTTTTTTGCCGAACGCATGAAGATTCCTCTGCTTCCATTGTCTTCTCCCCTGCGAATTACTGCCATAGATGACAAACCCCTGGAGTTTGAATTCGTCACAAAGTTCACGGCGGAACTATCTGTACAAGTTGGGGCGCTGCATCAAGAAAAACTTTCATTCTTCATCATCCCCTGTCCTTCTACTCCAGTGATATTGGGTCTTCCATGGTTACGTCTGCATAACCCCACCATAGACTGGTCCACTGGACAGATCTCTCGTTGGAGTTTATTTTGCCTGCAACATTGCCTTCCGCCAAAACCCCTCGAGAAGGTGAATGTCTCCTCTGCGGAATTAAAGACTTTGCCCTCCACTTACAAGGGATTTTCCGATGTGTTTTGTAAAAAGTCTGCAGAGTTCCTTCCCCTACACATCGCTCCTACGACTGTCCGGTTGAACTCCTGCCTGGAGCTATGCCCCCCCAGAGGGCGCACCTACCCTCTCTCTCCTGCAGAGACTACCGCTATGAAGGAGTACATCCAAGAAAATCTCCAGCGGGGGTTTATCCGCCCTTCTACCTCTCCTGCAGGGGCTGGGTTCTTCTTCGTGGAGAAGAAGGACGGAGGCCTTCGGCCTTGTATAGACTATCGGGGTCTGAATAAGATCACCGTGAAAAACAGATACCCTCTGCCCCTGATTGCCGAGCTCTTTGACCAGCTGAAAGGGGCCAAGATTTTCTCCAAGTTGGATCTCCGGGGGGCCTACAACCTCATTCGCATCCGGGAGGGTGACGAATGGAAGACGGCATTCAACACTCGGGATGGGCACTATGAATATCTCGTTATGCCCTTCGGCCTATGCAATGCCCCTGCCGTCTTCCAGGAGTTTGTGAATGATGTGTTCCGAGATCTCCTAGGAAGGTTCGTAGTCGTCTACTTGGACGACATCCTGATCTTTTCCAAGGACCTTGAAAGTCATCGCTCCCAGGTGAAGGAGGTACTCTCTCGTCTGAGGAAGAACTCTCTCTTCGCCAAGTTGGAGAAGTGTGTTTTCGAGGTATCCAAGATCCCCTTCCTAGGATACATTATCTCTCCAGAGGGATTTGAGATGGACCCCGTGAAAGTGTCGGCCATCCAGGAGTGGCCTCTCCCACTGAGTACCAAAGCAATCCAGAGATTCATCGGATTTGCTAATTATTATCGACAGTTCATCCGGGGGTTCTCTTCCCGCATTGCACCTATCCTGGCCCTCATCCGAAAAGGGGGTAAACCCAGCCTGTGGCCTCCATCTGCTATAGAAGCCTTTCAGTCCTTGAAAGAGGCCTTCACGTCCGCTCCTGTTCTTCGACATCCCAATCCTGCACTACCCTTCTGCATCGAAGTTGATGCTTCTGAAGTCGGAGCCGGAGCTATCCTGTCTCAGAGACATTCCTCTGATGGAAAATTGCACCCCTGTGCGTTTTTCTCCAAGAAGTTCTCATCCGCAGAGCAGAACTATGACGTCGGGAATCGAGAACTCTTGGCAGTCAAGCTTGCCCTTGAAGAATGGCGTCACCTCCTGGAGGGTTCTGAAATTCCTGTCCAGATTTTCACTGATCACAAGAATCTGGAGTTCATACAGTCCCTCAAGAGGCTAAATCCCAGACAAGCCAGGTGGGCCCTTTTCTTTTCCCGATTTAACTTTGTTTTGACTTATCGCCCAGGTTCCAAAAATCTGAAGGCCGACGCCTTGTCTCGTAGCTTCACTCCGGTGGACCGTGACCCTGAGAGACAGGAACCAATCATTCCACCAGTCAAGATCATTGCCTCTCTGTATCCCCAATTTGCCGACCAGATTCTGGCTGGGCAGTCCTCGGCTCCTCAAGATACTCCGATTGGCATGGCCTTCGTCCCTCCAGAACTTCGCCTGGCCATCCTGCAACAAACCCACTGCTCCAGGCAAGCTGGACATCCTGGTTCGGCTAAGACCCTTGAACTCTTGAGGCGCCTAGTCTGGTGGCCTGATATCCGCAAGGATGTAAAGGACTTTGTGGCTGCTTGTAATGTCTGCGCCACTTCTAAGCCTAGCCATTCCCGCCCCAGTGGGTTGTTACAGCCTTTGCCGGTACCCTCTCGTCCATGGACGCACCTCTCTATGGACTTTATTGTCGAACTTCCTCCCTCCGGTGGGAATACTGTGATCTGGGTTGTTATTGATCGCTTCTCCAAAATGGCCCATTTCATCCCTCTGAAGAAGTTGCCCTCTGCGGTGGAGTTGTCCCAGCTTTTTATCCAGTACATCTTCCGCCTGCATGGTTTCCCGGTGGAGATCGTCTCCGATAGAGGCACCCAGTTTACTGCCAAGTTCTGGCGTTCCTTATGCAAAGACCTGGGAATTGTTCTTCAGTTTTCATCTGCATACCACCCGCAAACGAATGGGGCAGCTGAACGTGTCAACCAAGCCCTGGAGCAGTTCCTGAGGAACCACGTATCCCTCTGCCAGGATGACTGGTCTGATCTCCTCCCATGGGCGGAATTCGCTCATAATAATGCTTGTCATTCCTCTACAGGAAGGTCTCCGTTCATGTCGGTGTATGGTCAGCATCCTCAAGCTTTTCCCCAAGACTTTGTGCTATCTGACGTCCCGGCTGCTGACGACTCCGCAGCCCATATGTCTGCTATTTGGGCTGCGACCAAGTTGAACCTAGAGAAGAGTGCTCTTGTTCATAAGACTTTCGCGGATCGTCGTCGAAGATCCTCTCCTCTCTACAAGGTGGGTGATAATGTCTGGCTCTCTTCCAGGAATATCCGGTTGAAGATACCATCTCCCAAGTTGGGTCCAAAATTCGTGGGACCATTTCCCATCTTGGAGATAATCAACCCTGTGGCTGTCAGACTCCAGCTTCCACCAGAGATGAGAATCCCCAACGTGTTCCACGTGTCTCTGGTGAAACCCGCCATCACCAACCGGTTCTCTGGCGGTCAGTCTCCTCCTCCTGCCATCTCAGTGGAGGGTCAACTCGAGTACGAGGTGGAGAAAATCCTAGACTCCAGAATCTCCAGAGGGTCCCTTCAGTACCTCATTCAGTGGAAGGGCTTTGGCCCTGAAGAATGCTCCTGGGAAGGACACCGTGATGTTCACGCTCCTCGTCTGGTGAGGGAGTTCCATTCCAAGTTTCCCCAGAAGCCAAGTCCTGGTGGTCCAGAGGCCCCCCGTGAGGGGGGGGTACTGTAACGATCGCCGCCCGGAGCAGGCCCAGGAGCTCCGGGCGGCGCGTCCATCTTCGCCGGCATCGCTCCCAAAATGGCGGCGCCCATGGCCGCCACGTGGGGTAGCGGCGCCGGGCGATGACGTCAGCGCGCCGACGTCGGCGCAAGAGCGTCAATGACGTCAGAATGGCGCCAAATTTGAATATAAAAACTCCAACTAGACGCCAGAATGGCGCCCAAGAATAGGATTACTTTCCTGAAGCATATCCTGGGTTTCCTGTGTGCCTTATTGCCTAATATTGTTCCTGCCTTGTATCCTGACCCTTTGCCTGGACTTTGGACTTTGATTGTATTCTGCCTGCCTGTGAACTCTTGCCTGATCCTGACTATTCTCCGTTTAACCCTTTGGATACCGCGACCTTGTTCCCTCAAGAGGGCTTCCTCCTTGATCCAGACAACCTCCCTGGAGGGAGCTCCCGGCTCCCTGACAGAATTGATCCAATAAATATAAATGAGAAAAAATTAACCTCTTGTATGGAATGTACCGAACTCTTGGAATTCATATGGAAATGATGAATCCAAAATTTTAACAGGATTGTCTATTAAACCTTTTGAATGAGGGGGTGCATCAGTGGAACAATTATATAGTGAATAAAGTACCTGCTTTTGTAAAATATAAGGATATTATAAGTTACAGAGGAGTTTCATGACCATATAAAAACACGAGGCCGAAGGCCGAGTGTTTTTATACAGGTCATGGAACTCCAAGGTAACGTCTAATATCCTCATATTTTGCAACTGGGGGTACTTTATTTATTATAATACACACGTTTCAGTGAGTTATGTGACAGAAATGACATCAGAACTCACCATTTATAACTGATGACATCAGAACTCACCGTTTATAAGAATATAATTTACAAGATATTCTTGGCTTTTGTGTGTTATATAACACTACTGATCAAATATGGGCAATGGCTACTCACTGCATCCCATAATACTCCAGGGGGCATATTTACTAAAGGGCGAAGTGACTAAAGCAGGTGAAAATTCGCCAACATGACGTTATTTCGGTACTTCGCGGATTTACTATCGGTCGCTGGTGTAACTTAGCTATCGAAGGAGATAGACTCTGGCGTCACTTCGCCCCCTAACGGCGAGTTTGCGCTCTGGTGAATGGACGTAACTACGCAAATTCACTAAGATGCGCATTTTACTGACAGTTACCTCTTGCACCAGACTTGCCTTCGCCACCTCAGACCAGGCGAAGTGCAATAGAGTAGATAGGTCTTCCTCAAAAAATAGTTGAAATTTTTTCTAAGTCCCAAAAAATGCTAGTGTCTTTTCCTTTTTCAGGGTGATAGGCTGAAAAAGAACGTAAATTTTTTGGGGGGTAACCGGCTTCCCCCCTGCATTTCCTAACATATGGCACATAAACTATACACTGGGCTCATGTGTAGGGCAATATAACAACTTTATTTTCTTTTATTAAGGTTTCCTGTAGTGTAATGTATTTGCTGCAACATATACATCCATTGAACTTTAGCTTCCCGCCGTATGCAAATTAGCCAAAGCTAGCACAACTTCGCTTCACTTGGCGCAGTAACGATAGCGCAACTTCGCCAGCATTCGTCGCCCTGGACGCAACTTTGATTTTAGTGAATTAGCGTTGTTCAGGCGGATCTATGCCTGGCGAAGTGTTGCGCTGTGAGCGAAGCCGTCGCTGGCAAATTTTCGGAGGTTAGTAAATTTGCCCCCAGGTCACAGTTTCTTTTATTCCTGAGATCTTACATATTTTATCGTCATTGGCACCTTGGCTTCACCATTAGAAACATCACTTAGTAACATTACCATTTGACAGTTATGGTTCTCTGCATCCGTAGGAAATTGTGTATTCAAAACAAATTCTGTATTTTAGGGTCTATGTTGATAGTAGTTCAGCTTCTTCAGGGTTTCAAGCGACTTATTGGGCTTGGGAATTTCAGGGATTTTGTCTCACTGGAGCAATTATCTTGCCACAAAATGGACTAGACACTAGAGTATTAACCCTTTAAACTTGGCAAAGTTAGTGTCTACTAACTAACTTTACTAAGACATACCGGGGCTCATTTATTAAAGCAGCGCAGCGCATAAGTGGACGCAAAAGGTTGTCTGCGCCATCACAGCATGATCGCTAATATATTTGCGTGATATTGCGCATAACACAGAGCTTTTGCGATGGTTTTGTTTATGCGCATTGCGCAAAAGATTGGGCATTTATGTCGCAAACGATGCCGTGGTTGTTAGGGGCGTGGCTGTGGGTGTGGCTACAATGCGCTTGCACTGCGCCCGTCGCAGATTTGCGTCTGTATATGTGCAAAACTGCACCCGGGCAACAGCACCACAATTTTTACGACTGCCTCTTCGTGGCGTAATAGTAACGCTCTTCAAAATGCGCATTCCTGCCCAGCTGCGCTAGTATATTAAACTGGGTTCTGGCAAATACAATGGTGCTGCTGTTGGTGGGGATGTTTGTTAACTCAAAGTTTACTCAAAGATGAACAACCCCTGTAAAGTGCATATTAACCATGCCTTCCACCCAACATGTTTATATTGACCAAGGTTCCTTTAAGGGTATCAGGTAGGCTAAACACCTTTGCAACCAAACAAATATTAGCACAGAAACAAATGCAGATGCGTCTAGGTGAACGCAATATGCGCAATATGTGACGCAACTAATTAAAGCAGCGCATTCATACATGAGCACAACTAATCCTTACCTTTGCGGTATCTTCCTGTGCGCACAATTTATTATAAGCTCTGCGACAGCTGATACGCAGTTTCACACGTCGCACCTGTCTGTGTCTACATTAGCGCACAAATCGCACTGTTAAGGTATCGTGCGCTACATTATTAAATACTCGCATGCGCTGGGCAAATGTCAGGCCACTGCGCTCTTTTTAGCGCTGCGCTGCGTTAATAAATGAGCCCCACCGTCATGCTGCAACTCTAGATTCTTCATTTCTAGTTTTCCTTTTGATCTTTGCTGTGTTTGCTGGCAATTAGCAGTGCAGTCAGTTCAAAAGGTACCGGCATTTAAAGGGTCTAGGAAGGGATTTTAAGTATTTCTTTGCAGCCATATAAGAGCCTGGTGGGATCTTCCATTGCACCACTTTGTAAATAAACAGAAAATATTTTCCTCATTTCAGAATTTCCTAACACTAAAAGCAGTGTGGTGGGAAGCTTTCCCTACTTTAAAATACTGGACATTTTGAATCATTGTTTTGTATGCATTTTCATTTATTAATACAGCCTTGTGGTGTCTTAGGCTTTTGAATTGACCCTTACCTCTACCAAATGGGAGAAAAATGGGAGAACAAATGATGTTAGGGAATTAAAATAGCCAAGCTTGTATGGCTTTGAGTTGGTTGCTATGGCTGTCTGCCAACCCCTTAACTTACACAGTCAATTCACGAGTCTGTGGTTTAGTATTCATAGAGAATCTCTCAGAGAGGAAAAGCTCCTCGGGCAACAACATTCTGCTTCTGAAGCCAATGGTGCGACAGAAAGAGAGGGGAAAACTTGTTTCACATCATTCATAAACATGACATGCGGGATGGGATTTATACTGCCGTATGAGGATTTTTCTGTCAATAGCCATAAATGCAAAAAGTATTATAGTATAAATTAAAAGTACAAAATAGAATTTGAGAAACACGGCTTTAAACAATTTAACAGGAAATACTATTTTTAAAGGCACTCGCGTGTTTAGAAAGATGTTATGACGGTCCGTAAAGTTGACTGTTTGATTCCAGAGCCAGTAAAATTGCTATAATTTCAGCTCTTAAATCGGCAACCTGATGTTAAGCTGATAATAGTGATTGTGACGAGGCAGGGCCCTCCCTTTTCAATTCTATTTTAAACAAACTGAAGTAACTATCGGATAATGTTCCATAGAAACGTCTTTAGGAATGAAGAAAAATAACTTACTATAGGTAATTGGAATGAGGCCCCAGGCCAGGGTGGGGAGCAAGGAGCATTAACAGTATATGTAGCTTGTGTATTCATTTATTATCATTATCCTGTATTCATATAGTGACCTGTACTACAGTGCTTTACAGAGATTATACAGCATTCAGCTAAACCCCTGGCCCAGTGGAGCTTACATCTAAGGTCCTTATTACATTTACACTCAGCATTCCTAAGGCCAGTGCAGAATCTGAGTGAAATGACTGGGTCCCCTTGGGGCTGCAACCATAGGGGCCCTCCCATCCGAGTGCAAGTTCCCCCACACTGAACTCGATGCCAACAACTCCCCTATCTTGGGTGGGGGAAGCTCCCACAGTTCTCCATGGGGAGCGGACCTGTGTTGGCGAGGCCCAACAGGTTTTTTTCCTGGTGTCCAACCCTGGGCCAGTGTCATACTAGGTTTTTCTCTGCTTAGTAATGGCAAATCTGCTCCGTTCCAACGCATGCTTTCTCGTTTCCGATCCAAAATACGCTTTGTGTGTGTTCACTGGCTGATGCTCCATGATAACTTGGAGTGGATTGGCCTTTTCTCCTCCAATATTTCTATGCAGAGTGGCAAATCTCCTCTTCTTCTGACAACTAATCTCCCAGAAATGCCTTCCGCCGGCAAGAATGTAAATCGCCCACAGGATGGCACTCTGATCACTTCGGTTTTCCGAAGTCGCCCGAAGTTTCCTCGTGAGGCAACTTCGGAAAAAGAAGCAATCTACATTCTACCCGGTGTTCACTGGGCCACCACCCTTAAATGTAGAATGGCATAACTGGGACCCTCTGAATTTTTGATCTCAAGTTGAATGGATGTTAAATGTGTTTAAATGACATCATCATTCCAAAGAATCCAATCAGATAATGTTATTTAATGCCTTAGGAGAAATAAGAGGTTAACATGTGAGATAATGATTCTAGGATAGTGAGTAGCAGACAGATGTTCTGTTCTATGCTTCTGCCAAGTGCTTCTCTCTGCACACTGGGCTGGTAGCAGCACACTGGTCTCTGTTAGCAGCTGTTACTGATAAGAGCAGACATAGTGACTTCCAGCAGGAACTTCCAGCAATTAACAGTGTTTACATAGATGTGGCTGGCATAAAACATACAGCAAGTAGCAGTGTCGGACTGGCCCACCGTGATACCAGGAAAACTCCCGGTGGGCCCAGGTGTCAGTGGGCCCTCATGCTGCTAAACAAGAAAACAAAGAGGCTAAATAGATGGGATAATAGATTTTAGTATTATTGCATGCAAATAAAAGAGACTAGGAGAATAGAGGTTGAGTGAAGAGAGGAAGAATATTAGTCCTGAGAGTGGAACCCTAGTTTAAAGTTTTTTGGTGGGCCTCTGGTGTCCCAGTCCGACACTGGCGAGTGGGCACATCTTTACACTCCAGGATGTGAGAGCCATATCATTTCGAGCTGTAATTTTTAAATGAAGAGGAATATTTGCTTGAAAAATACCATTCCTTGCTCAGTCAACTAATATTTTAGTACTCTTTTTATTAGCCGTGTCTTCTTTTCAGTGCATTATATGATAAGAATGGGAATTGGGTTTTGGTTGTCTCAATCTTATATGACAGTACAGGTATGTGATAGTTATCCGGAAGCCTTTTATCCAGAAAGCTTCAAATTACAGAAAGTCCATCTACCATAGACTCGATTTTGTCGAAATAATTGAAAATTTTAAAAAATGATTTCCTTTTTTCTCTGTAGTAATAAGAGTGCCTTGTACTTGATCCAAACTAACATATAATTAATCCTTATTGGAAGCAAAACCAGCCTGTTGGGGTTATTTAATGTTTACATGATTTTCTAGCAGATTTAAGGTATAAAGATCCAAATTACAGAAAAGTCTGTTATCCAGAAAACCCCCAGGTCCCAAGTATTCTGGTTAACAGGTCCCATGCCTGTACTATGCAGTAACCGAGATCCTCTTACACTATCTCCTTACAGAAAAACCATGATATCCTAGAATGGAGATAGACGTTTTTGCGGTGCACATTAACAGACAATTACTGGATGTTCTTGTATAACAGCAGCCAGACAACCCTGTCCATCAAATGCAGTCTTGGGTCAAATTAATTCCATCCTATATAAGACTGCAAAGCAAAGAAAAAAGACTTTCCCACTCATTGTGTACAGGTTACAATTGAATGTATGACTATAATGGAACCTGCACCATGGTGCCATGCACTGCTTTTACTAATGGTTCAGTGACTTTTACGTGGACTATGAAGTCACAATAATATCTCAACACTTGCTCAAGCTTGGAGGCATTAAGTAATAAAGGATGCATTTTTAAAGCAGTTTTTCCTCACGCACATCTACCAATATAGACTTGTGTATCTGCTTTTATATGCAAGTGCGTGCATCAGGCAAAAGTAAATTGAATAACAGGAAAGCCGAAATGTACGCCATAAGTATCTTCAAGGGCAAATAGGCATTTTTATGTGTGGAGTAGTAACATTTCTAAAATCAGGTTTTAGTTGCAGGGCTCCTTTGTGTCTCTGGGCACTTTACTTTGCACCTTTATTCATCATTCCTCTAGGCCAGATCCCCAACCAGTAGCTCGTGAGCAACGTGTTGCTCTCCAACCCCTTGGATGTTGCTCCCAGTGGCCTCAAAGCAGGTGCTTATTTATGCATTCCAGGCTTGGAAGTATAGTGCCAAGTACAGCCTTCTGTAGACTGTCAGTCCACATAGGGGCTACCAAATAGCCAATCACAGACCTTATTTGGCACCCCAAGGGACTTTTTAATGCTTGTGTTGCTCCCCTACTCTTTTTACATTTGAATGTGGCTCATGGGTAAAAAAGGTTGGGGACACCTGCTCTAGGCCAACTAACTTAGCACAGGACGCATTGTGTGAGGCAAGAGTACAGGTGTAAAAACATTTATTTGGTCATGATTTGGGGTTTCACACTTCACGCCCACGTAGATGGACAACCAGCAGGTTCCATTGCCTCATCCCTCGAGTGGCAGAGAAGCAAAACATACTTTAAAAATGAATTTCAAATGAAGTTCCCAATGTTGCTGTTCTCTGAAATAGCAACTGCAATCACCGTGCCTAATCATAAGACGTCCCTGCTCATGGAAGCTAACAAGGACATGAGGTTTCCATCGCACACCGTCTCTGGAGCAAAACACACTCTCATATTTATATTACGTTCCACAGATGTATTTAAAAAAAAATAACCAAATAACATAGCTTGGGGCGTCGCTTCATACAATTAGCTGTTACTAAATATATATTTATTTAGACTTTTCCTTGGCTCGATATAGCTTTCAAACATTCCACAAAAAAACTATTTCCCTGTCCTCCAGCAGTCATATGGTCCTGATAGGATGTGTTTGTACAAACTTTCAATTAGAGTATGGCAAGAGCGGAAAATAGGCCTTGGCTTGAATTTCCCCCCAAAGTTTGCTTTCTTACTACAGGCCAAGTCATAAGCAATAGGTTAAACATAGGAAATGTTTGTTTGGAGTCGTATAATTCCTACAATTGTGTCACATTTACATATTGGAGAGATCCAGATGTATAATAGCTGGCATGCCTGGGTATTTGTGGAAATGCGCACACAAAAAGTTGTTTTTATTAAAACAATAACAAATAAAAAAATATATACCACTGTATCACAAAGTGTTAAATTTTTTTGGAGCCACAACTCCCTGCAAATATCAGTGATAACTGGGAGTTGTGGTGGGAATATGAGCTTATTCATGGCAGGTTATAAAGTCATTTTATGTCCACTGTTGCTTTTCTGAGCCTTAGATGTTGCTGCTGAGCAATAGCCCTACACAAGGAGGTAAACATTGTAGGAATTCAGTTTAACAAGCTTGGCAAGTACAGAAATATATGCAGGTATAAAGCTTAGATTTTTTTTACATGCTGCAATAAGTAGGGAGCACATTGCAGGGAAACAATAAAATAAATACACATTTTAAGGCTTTGATTGTGTAAGGCTGTGGCCAGAGATGGCTTTTTGCTGTTCCTGAGGCTGAAAAAGAATGGTAAGAATATAAAACAATTGTGGATTATTATAGGCATAATACAAATCTGAAATGTACAGGTTTATGGATAGCTTAAACAAGCACCTAAAGATGTTAGCTAAAATGCCCAATCAGATTGGCCCATCGCTACACAGGGTCAATCAATTTAACCAGTTCAATAAATTTGATAAATGTAAACATTTAGCATTTTGCAAGCCTGGTTTGGGACTGCAAACCTAATGATGGATATAAACAGTGATATAGTCTTTTTTTAATCTCTATTAAAATCATTATGGATCTGATTGATCACAATCTATTTATAGTAATGAGATATATATATATATATATATATATATATTTGTTATACTTTGTAATATTAATATATATTTTCAATATTGTGTTTTTATATGCTTATATGTCCTATAAAATGAACTTAGCTAAAGGACTTTGCTGTTATTATTGAGGTAAGTATTTATATACATTCCCAGACTATGTAAAATGTTCGGTACTTCTCAGTGACACGCCAAATAAAAGCACTTTGTAACTGTATTTCAGATCATTGAAACTAGTGGAATTTTAGGCATTTTTTGGAAAACCATAAGATTCAGGATTAGGTTCCATACGCCTGGAAAGGAAAATTGTCTATGTTGCTAAAATATAAAAAAAAAATCCAGGAAAGCCGTGCTACGTTTAGCACATATTTAAATGATGTGTGTTCTAGCAGGCAAACCGTAATAGGATATAAAGTTTCTGGTAGAAAACTATAAAAGCTGTGGCTTCAGATGCTCACTGCCGTTTGGTATTCGTTACACAAAGGCAGGATTGTAGCTGCTGTTCTGATGTTACCCATGCAATATGCTGTTGATTGGTATTTTGGGAAGGAAATCATTTTTCGGAGGTGCTGTGTGATGAGTGCTGGAAACCCAGAATTTAATGAATTAGATCTCGGGTTGTCAGCAGTTCTCTTTTCTAATGTTCCAGTCCATCTCTTAGTGGGGATCTCAGAAGGGAGTGTGCCAGCCAGAGTACATCCACATACTGCTGGACCACCAAGTTGCTGAATTTGCTAAATTAAACATAGTAATGATGTGTAAAACCCCTAGCCTGAGTATACTATGTAATTATAGGGAACCGTTTTTTTCCATCTCATTTCAAATAGCAACGATTTACAACCTGAATGAAGCATATTTCAGTGGTCTCTGAGCGTTCTGCTTGTCATTAAATTTCAACTGAATGTGGTCTTTTCTTTCAGTGTGGCAATATTGTTCTATTCTTAATACAACACCTTTGTGCTATTACTAACATTCTCCAGTGACTGCAAAAAGGTGTATAAATGCAGAAATATAATAATGCAAAATTTTGATTATTATAGAGTCGTTTTAAAGCCCAGAATAGAGTCCTGCAGCAGGTTGGGTACTCGCAAATCGTTCGAGACTCTGCCTGAATATCATTAATGTTTCAACCATGCAAGCAACCCACAAGCACTCTTTTTGTTACAGGTGGGTGCATTGTAGGAAGACATTTAAAGGGAACAAAAAGTATAATTTGCTTCAGTCAGTGGAAAACTTACAATATTGTGACGTCACTTCTGGTTTATGTGACGTCACTTCCTGTTTCAAGTTGCTGCCATCAGGGGCCGGTTGCATTTTAATGATGGGCCACAAATGTGGGTAAGCGGGTTTCGATAAGTGTAATCAGGTACAGGTTAGGTGCAGGTCTGGAAAACAGACCGTAAAGGATTGTAGCCCAGAAGGTTCCATAAAACAAACCGTAGCGTAACTAGATGTTACTGGGCCTTACAGCAAATTCTGTTTAGGGTACCAAAAGTTAACCTATTCTACAAAGATACAGTATATTGAAATTGCTCATTAATTAGGACTTTGGGTCCCCTACACTCCAGGGCCTCCTGCAACCACAGGGTCTGTGCCCTTAAAAGCAAAGGTTGTTGGACTTGTTCAGATCGAGTAAGAGGTCCAACCTTTGGCCAGGGCTTCCATTATCTCACAACAGAGTTACATATTTAGGGAGCATTGTATCTGCCATTCTAACATAGTTACAGGAGACCGCAAATAAGTGTTCCCTGACTGACCTTCAATGTCTAGGAAAGTAGAAATGTCATCTTTCCAAAATCTCGGCGTAAATAAGATTTGAGGAGAAACCACATGGTGGTATCTACCCACCCCTCTGCATCATGGAGAGTTAGCAACAACATATTATTGTGTGTTTAAATGAAAAATAAAGCTAATAATTATCACACAGTATCCATATATCCTAAACTCTACTTCTCTCACATGGAACATAGGCTTTCCACATTCTCCATGCCAAAGATCTGATTTAGTTTGCCATTCCAGTGGAAGCTTACAGGATATGTGCAATGTTTGTGTGTTCCTCCAATGAAATATTTTGTTACTCAAGCACAGAATATAAGTGACATACTGTTCTGTACCATTGATTGTTTACTGTTGACTTTCTGTATCCCTTGCCTTCCTCTAAATATGCAACTGGGCCAAAGACTGAGTACGTCATTAATCATCAGCCACTGACCTTACATTTGGCAGTTCAGCTCTAAGTCACAGGGCATCTCTACAATGTGTGATTGTGTTCTTTTTGTTTACAATAATTTGTAACCCTTTTGTGACCACACAAGTCTGTTCTGACTTTGTAGGGATTAGGAGATTATTTTTATAGTTTTTAACAATAGTTTCCTAAATCTGATCTGTTATGGAAATGTGTTAAATCATTTGTGTGCACTGCTATAGAATTTACGGACATATGCTTTAAAGGGGAAGTTCTACATTGACCAGTTTTTAGCAACTGTTCAGCTGAATCTTTTGAATTCATATTCTGCCAATTTCTGAAATATAATTCCAAGTGTCTTTTTGCTTTCAGAGGCTAAATTTGTATTGCTTTTTTATTTCTGAGCTTTCTACAGACTCTCTCATATTAAATTTCAATTCTGACTTCCCATATGATGCCTTTGTTGTTAGGCTAAATGGGACCCTGTGAACATGCCAAACTAAAGAACTGTTAAACCTAAAGTTAGTTCAAAATCAACAAAAAAATCTTAAAAAATTCAAAGACCAGCTGAAATTCCATGAGAATTTTATTGCCTTCAGTATATTCAATTTTCATTTTAAATGAACTATCCTTTTGGATTGAACTGTGTACAAGAAAATCAGCTTGACTTTCAGAGTTCCTTGGTCCCAGAGCTGGGACCTGGATATTTATGGGGCAAATAGGGTTTTTTTCAATAAAAAGGGACATACATCTATAGTATATCAGATGGTAGGGATCTCTCAATAGACATGTCAAAACTGGTTAACCCTATGAATCGGTAGGGATGGACCGAATCCAGGATCGGGATTCGGCCTTTTTCAGCAGGATTCAGATTTGTCTGAATCCTTCTGCCTGACCTAACCGAATCCTAATTTGCATATGCAAATTAGGGGCAGGGAGGGAAATCGCATGACTTTATGTCACAAAACAAGGAAGTAAAAAATGTTTTCCCCTTCCCACCCCTAATTTGCATATGCAAATTTGGATTCGTTTCGGTATTGGGCCGAAACTTTCATGAAGGAAAGAGGTTTCAGAGCCACCATCAGGAAGGAACAGGAGAAAGTCAACTTGGGATCCATGGCAGAGGGGGTGATTCATGGGTGACAGAGGTCTGGGATTTTGGTGCCCATTTTATTTTCTGTTGAAGCCTTTTTCTACTTATCTGGCAGGACTCACTACCAAAGAGGTTCAGGTGGGCAGTAGACTAATAACGGCCCCCGGTGGGCAAGCATTTTAAGTAGTATGGGGCCCCTTGTTTTCTGATGGTGGCCCTGATATAATACTCTTGACTTAATACATATGATTGATGTATATTGTGAGACTCCTTTATTAAAAGCATAGAAAGTTGTTCCTGTTAATAACATGTTAGTATTGTGTTGACTGACTGGCAATTAACACACTAGGGTCAGATCATGCTCTCTGTGCCACTTGGCCACATTTTGGCAGATAATAACATGGGGGATGTGGCTGAACCAAGAATACTTGAATGTAGGAGAGGACATATAAAACACGAGCATATAGGGACATAATTATATATTCAGCTGTCAGTGATTCTACTGGACAACTACAAAGGGAAGATAAAGAATGAAGGTAGAGTGAACCTTTATAACACTAAATATAGAGTTGAATGAAAGGATGTCACAGCATGGAGTGGATTTGTTTTATTTGTCAACAGCTGATTCACTGATATATTTGTGTTTAGATCATTTTAATCCCCTGGTTGTTTCCTGTTAGTTAGCAGCAGTCACACATTTTATACATTACATTAGCATGATACACCTATGAGATCCCATGTATCACACATTGATGTGTAAATCCAATATCCAGTCCTGTCATATTGAGGAGATGTCTTACAGGTGACTGATTAGTGCTTCACTGCCTTGCAGGAATCTCTTTGTTCTTTTGCGTCATCTTGTTTATTGAAATTCACCTTGGCACATTTCGATTCAGTATTAATGAACAGCTGCAAGCAGTAACATGATGCAGCTCAACGTGGATTTGATTTATGAATGTATTTAATGACAAATTTATATTAAATACAGTATCAAAGGCACAATATACTTATACGAATACTGAAATAAATGTAGGCTTCTGAAAGGTTCCAGAACTTGAAGTCAGGGCATGGGTGGTGGAGCCTGGGGGACAGCAAATTACGCGGAACCCAATTGTCTCCATATCCGCATTAAACTCTTTGCCCGGCAGTCCCCTTCCTTTTTCTGAAGATTTTTCTTTAGTTTCTGGTGTGTTAGCAAATCTCCTCCTTCCCTGGGCTGGTTCTAGGGCAGAATGAGAAGGCTTAGTGACACCAGAAGTTATTGGAGAGACACAGTGCAACAAAAATGGATATTTTTGCTTTTTACCCAAATTGTGTGTTCTTAATGCCATGATTAACTCAACTTTAGTTTTTGTGACAAAGCTTTGTTGGTCGATGGTGGCCATGCTCTTGCCTCTGTAGGTCCTGTTTACTAGCAGTCCTTGGAAAAGAGCACCCACTCCTGCTTCTCACTTGGCTTTATTAAACTGGAGGCACATAAAAATGAATATGTAATTAATAGTTTTTTTGGTGTAAACGTTTCGTTCCCAAAAACAATCATTCTTAGAAAATCCAATTGTTTGCAGATTGTACCTTTGTTAATGTGTGATATCGGGTCTCATTATTCAGATGAACCAGTACACAAAAACCACAATCAAGTCCTAATAAGACAATTATTTGGCTTGACAACCAAACTACCAGATAAATGCAGATTTGCCTTCATTCTGTATGGAGACAAATGGCACCTTATGGGAATGCTCAGTTCCCTTTATCTCTAGTGGGAATCACTTGGGTTGCTGATATGCCATTGGTATAATTCTACTGTAGTCGTGATTTAGCCTTGACTTTTATATTACTGTCCTAACAACTGATTTTTTCTTTCTTTCTCTCTTTGTAATTCATTTAGAAGCCCTTGTTGTGTTTCTTGTATGCATTTCTTATTCTTCATAGTTTTCTGATGAGTAGCAACCCTAATGCTCAGTCTGTGTTAAGAGTGTACTAGACTGCAAGCTTTTTATTTTGACAGTGGCTCCAATTGTGTCTGACCACAAACCCATTTCCACATGGTCTTAGTCTGTCTTAAATACTTATTAGCAAACTTCACGTGGACATTTTTTCCTGCATAATGATATCATTCTTGCCACTCGGCTGTACGAGCTCACTTTGTGCATTCATGGCGACATTCGTAACTCTTAAAAGTTTCCTACATGTCAGCTGTTAAACTCTTTATTATCCCTAAAGACCTCAGCCTTATGCTCCTTCGTGTCTACGTGCTTATTGGTGGAATATGTTCACATCTTTGTCCTGTACGGTCAAACGAGAGAATTGGTAGAAATTGTAGAAATCTGTTTTTTTTTGTCTTAGCTTTATGCGAACACAATATTATTTAACTGTATAAAGGAGGAGATAACGGCACCCAATAAAGTTTTCATGCAGGTGTGTAAAACTCTTTTATTCCCAACAAGGTTTTCCGCAACATTGTCCAGTTTTCAATTCGCACAACATAAGCAACTAAACAGAAAAAGTTGTCTCCTTCGACAGCAGGAGAGAGACTATATACACACTCTGCTTTTGACTGTGGCTCCGCTAGTATTAATTCTATTTAATCCAGAATAATATGAGCATTCACTTACAAGTTTTTTATTTCAGCTTTTCCAGCTGCACAAGCACACCCCATTTCCTGCTTCCTGGCTAGACAGCTCACCTATAGCCACTCCCCTCTTACACAGGTGGTGTCTCATCAATTCCAGCCCCTGAATTAGCTTCCGCAACTGAATACAGCCCGGTTAGTCTCCTTATCTGCCGTGTCTTCTGGGAGAAACAAGGGTTTCCCAGTCCCTGTGTCATGGTATCTTCAAGTAGCCAGCCAGTTTAGAAATGTTTATTGAATACTATAGGGTAGTTTAAATAATATTTTTTTCTATAGGTAACATATTTCTACTCATGTTATGCCATGGCCCTGGTAGTTTTTGTGACAGTCAAACATTTTATCTGAATTAGAAAGTTGTCAGGAATGTATCAGTTTAATAAAGTCACTTATTGGTGTGAGCTCTTAAAACCAGTATCATTTATACTCAGACTCCTTGAATATATATGAATGCTCTATGGCAGTAATGAGATGCGTGAGTTTAAGTTGTACCTCAATTAAAGCACTCTCAGCGCTTACTTCCTTTTCCAGTAGGATTTGTTTATGTTTACATCCTAAAAATGCTGTATGGTAAATACATTTTCCGTTTCTCTAGGTGAGAAAGAATGGACTGTCTCAAAGTCTCAGCCAGGAAGAAAGAAAAAGACAAGAGGTATATACCACCAATAAATTAAAAAATAATTTTTTTTTTGAGGCTTTAAATATACTGCAGTGATGGTTAAAGGGACAGTATACACCATATCCATTTTTTCAGTATAAGCAAAATAACCAGTGCTGAAAATTCAATTTGTTTTATTTTTAAAGTTATTAACCAGCAACAGATCATTGTTTTGTTTTTACACTAAGGGGTTCATTTACTAAAGTCCAATTTTTTTTTTCTGGTCAGAGTTTTAAAGGGGAAAACACAATTTTCTTGCAGAGAAGAAAACTAAATTTTTTTGCGATTTATTAAACATAAAAAAGTTCTCCATCTCAGACCTGCCCGAGATCATGTAGAAGTCGATGACAGATGTCCCTTTTACAATTGGAAGGTATCATGATCTGCACTGGGTTTTGTACAATAATCTGAATAATTTGCGGTTTTATGGCGATAAAACAAATCTGAAAAAAACCATACGATTGGATTTTTTCACAATTTTATAGAGTCTTTTCCCCCCACCAAATTTTTTTGGAATTAATTTAGTTATAAATATGGTAAAAATGTGGTTGGGATTTTGGTCAAAGTGGTTTTAAGAAAGTAAGTAGAAATGTTTGGATTTTAGTAAATAACCCCCATAGTGTTTCCTTGTAATCTGAGTTAGCAGAGTAAAATCAAGCCCCAGTAAGTGTCAATTTAGGAATTCAGGCTGCTAAACACTAAGCAGTGATATTCCTGGCATATTGGGTCCCAGAGATGGCTCAACAGAAATTTTACAGATGTGTTGATATTCTTTTAATCCCAATGAAACTGACTAGTTTGTTCATATCTAAAGGACATTAGACTATAAATTTCACTTGGACAGGAATAAATGACAATGACTGAAGAATGTTGTGTAATCTGTTCGCAGTATTTTAATGAAAGATAACAATGATGGACTGAAAGTTATTTAGATATACAGTACTTGCCTAATATATTTTAATTACTCACAGTTTATGTCTGTCCTTCATCCCATAAAGACAGTGGTTGGTTTACTCTAAAGACACACCTCTTTATGACACTTTTGAATATGACTCTTTAGAATTCACCAAATAGTATTCATATATTTCATATATGTTTGAATATGAATGTATTAATTTGCTTGCTTTCCCACAGGCAATGTTTGAAGTTATATCTTCTGAGCATTCCTATCTTCTCAGCCTGGAAATTTTAATCCGGATGTTTAAGAATTCAAAGCAGCTCAGTGCCACCATGACAAAAACAGAAAGCCACCATCTCTTTTCCAACATTACTGATGTGTATGAGGCAAGCAAAAAGTAAGTGCTTTGCCTTATTACAGGCACAAAATGCATATAGCTGTCCTCCAGCATTTATGATAATTGTCTTATAGTTTTCTAGTGTTTGTTTCTGTTTGCTGATAAATCAGTGCTGCCTGTGCTCTGTGATAAAGGGGAAGTCGCTGACTTTGGCTGTAGAAAAGCTGCATAAACATACATGTACTTCCACACTTACATATGAATGTATTTTTTTAGGATAAAACTGCAGTGAGGTACATTTCCTCCTGACTCTTCCCAGGTTGTGCTAGCCAGTACCAGTGTATGATCCCTGCTGCCCAAAGATGCTTCCTCTCTGAACGCCCCTCACAGTCCCAGACACCTTTGATAACCCCTATGGTACCACTATTACATGAATTCAGATTTGTGTACTTGAATGTGTTTGTACAATGACTAGAGAAAGTTTTATACATGTATAACTTATCTCCAGACAGTCTAAATGGTTACTGGCTTGTGCAAAGCAATGTACCCATTATGCTTATATTCTTCTAATTTGCCAAAGTCTTAAGTCTGTGCTAGGGATGCCTAATATATTGGAACCCCACCCAATTAATTCACGTTTTCTTGTCCTAAAGTACCTAGTTGCTGCATGTGTCAATTTAATGCATATAATTCCTGTGGGTATACCATCATAATAGATTCGGAAGGCTTTTGAGACCAGAATTCTTCACCAAGTAAATATGGAGATAGGAGCCTATACATTCTCTGAATGTGTCAGTATCACTATAGTTAGTTTAATGTTCCTGGTTTGGAGAGCAGACTTTCATAGTGTAACACGTAGCTAGATCATAGTACTGATGCTCCTTTTTTAAAGGCTACATAAGGACAGACGTGTTCAATTTGTAACCTTTCAGCAATTTTCAGCTAGCCACGTCTTCAAAGATCCCTCTGCGAGTAGAGACATGGCCTAATTATCTAATGTCTGGTATTTTGGTATTAAACTTTAAGCCTGCAGCATCTGATCAGTTTTTGTCCTGAAAAAAGACCCATCTTCACAGCAGCTTGACATGTTCCTCTGATATTTATAGTAAAAGAAAAATTGTTGCCAGGGTCAGGATTACATATTATCTATGACTCCTGCAGAACGTACGCGTCCATGTACTGTGGGTTTAGACATGCAGGAATGGGAGAGTGTTCAGTTCTATGTTTGTGTTTTCCCTCTGGCACTTCTAACCTGAGTAATAATAATATAGAAAATCATGACTGCTGTACTTTGAGATATAACTTCCTGGCCTTTGGCCTTATACCTGTGAAATTATTAGTGACTGTTAAGACCATCGTTAAACACAAACTAAAAACCAAACTGGTAATGTAATAAAATGAGTGTTCCTTGTTGGCCAAGACTTAGCTTGTCCATGCAGGGAAAAAGGTAAAATAGATGTCTGTAATTAAAATGTATCACTGTCCAGGAATGTGCAAATCTATGGAAAGAATGCAAACAAAAGTCAAAGGGTTTGGTATAAATATTCCCTCTTGCATATGTCAGGGACTCCTCTGAATAGAGCGGACCTCAATATCTATGGAACAAAGCTATCTCTGTAGAGTTCTGAATGCAGGCAGAATGCCTTGTCTCTGTGGAAGCTCCTTGGAATCTGTTTTCCCCTTAAAAGAAGAAAATGATTTAAGCATTTGGCGGTTCCCAGCCATGTGTTGTTGGGGGCCTTCCCATACAATATGTGGCTGTCAGCACGCATTCTTTAGCATCCATGAAATTTCCTTGGCTTCCCCATTTTCCAGATACCCAGTTTGATATCTACTGTGTGCTGAAAGGGAAACTAGTAAACAATTGCATTCTGTAATTTATTCCAGAGCCATTAATCAGTCTCAGTGATGTAGGGATGTCCAAAATAAGAAACATATGATCGGGAATGAATACTTATCACACACACACTAGCAGTTTTCCATATATTGTTTATTATAGTTATTTACAGTCTACCAAAGCAAAGAAAGCTGTATGAATCCGATGTGGAGTTGTTAAAATATTTTTTTTTAGGATTTTATAATGTTACCCAATGCTATATATGTAGAAAAATCCATCTGTATTGAAAATATATGATTTTTAAAGCCAATGCAGTAGTGCAGACTGTTTGCTATATTCATTCAAATGAGTCTGTTAAACCATCAGGCAGGCAGGAGGACATAAAATGCTTCCTCTTCCTCAGGCCCATGGGCACCATTGGACAGCCCTTATTTAAATGATTCACTAATTTATGACCAATCACATGTAATTGAATGCCTCTTTCTTTTAAGGAACACATGGGCAGACATACAGTATATGATTGAAATATATGTATTATGCATTTGCCAATACATTACAGAACATTCACAAAATTGTGTTTGAAATGAAGACCTGCTACTTGACCATCTGATGTAGTGCAGTCCTGTAGCCAGCATTGGCATCTGCTACAGCTCTGTGATACTTAGAGAATAGGAAAGAGCGCACATTCCCCATCATGGTACTTCATAATTTATTTTGTTCAGACCCGTGTGAATCCATGTGGACAGTCTTGTAAACCTTTTTGCCCATTTTCCCACCATTTGTCTTTTTAAAGCTGACCCTATTGTGTAGTTCAGCAATAAAATGCTAAGCCTGGCATCCATTCCTGCTAGAGAGGTGATGTTATTGATTGTAAAACAAAGTGGGAAACAATTCCACTCAGTCTAGCTGTAAAGGCCAATGTTTTTGGTTACTCACAAAAGCCCTAAAAGAAATTCCAGCCACATTCACAGTCTTTCTTTCCTTTAATTATAGGCCGCAACTACCGATGGGAGCCAAATTTATTGTAGGTTTCAGTGCAGTATAATTTAGATGTCCTAGTAAGAAAGACGTGTTCAGTTGTTCACCTCCAATTCACCTATGGGAAAATATGCACCCATTATAGAGTCAGAAAAAAAACATAAGATATTATTTGATCTTCTTTTCACTTTAGTTAATTACAATTAGCCACAAGGTGTAATAATAAAATGATCTTACATTTGAGACAAAAAGAGTAGATTTAGTAAAACATCTCTTAAGTTATGATACTTTATGATTTGGCTTTAGCTTCTACTGTGGAATCTCCATGGCAACCACAACCTGATTAGTATGCAGTCACAGTGGCCACTATATCCGTAACATCTGCTGACTATAGCTCAGCATCCTTTTCCTAAAAAAATAATTTTCCATATTCATTGCTTT
This sequence comes from Xenopus laevis, assembly GCF_017654675.1. Lineage (NCBI taxonomy): Eukaryota > Metazoa > Chordata > Amphibia > Anura > Pipidae > Xenopus > Xenopus laevis. The sequence goes on along the minus strand of NC_054380.1, from coordinate 104,625,113 downwards.
ACTTATTCTATTGGAACAATGTCTTTATTCCTCCGATCATTCATCACTGACTTAGACTGAAATCGTTGTACCAGAAGAATTTCAATCTGGAGATGTTGAAGAGTCCAATGAGAAGACCTACCCATTGAGTTCAGTTGTCCTGATAGTTTTTTTCTTGGCAGTTGCCATTGACTGGACTGTTGGCTGTTAATGGAGACATCCCTACAGGAGGAGGATGATTTGGGCCCATCTATTTGCATTGATGATCTTCACGGCACTTGCGTATACCCATCATGTATCACTGGAGTTCCATGAAGGAAGCCCAGACTACAACAATATATATGAATATGAAGAAGAGATGTTTGAGAAGAACTTCCTATTCTATCTCTATTCTATCTCTTTGTTCTCCTGGTATTTATCCTTGGATTAGTCATTGACCAGTATTTCAATGACACCACTAAGAAGCAAGGAGTTTCTACCAGCCAGACCATGAAGCATCTAGAAGAGAGGTTCTTGTATGGTGAAGGCTTACTTGGAGAAGATTAACTGGACAGATGTCTTCCACAGAAGAGTCTTAAAATATTTACCAGCACCTGGCATATGAATGGAAAAAATAATCTTCCAGACAGACTGGACAATTTCTTATTTCCATCGGCGCCAGAATGGGAATACCGTGTGAGGCTGACACTCGGTCATTGTTATGTCTTGCTTCACTCAGCAGCTCACGGTGTCCTGTACCTGTTGCTGTTTATAAGATGAGATTTCGTGTTTATGCTCCAAGGTTGAATGTGCCACTGTAACCATTAGATTCTTCCCAATGATTAGGACTAAATGGGTTCTGGCTGCTTCCTTTACATTCTTTGGAATCTCTTTTGGAATCTCTTTCCTTTTCATCAATGCCCATGCGGCAGTAGATCCAAAAGTGAAGCAAAGAATCCAGAATTATAAGAAAATCATAAAAGACCGGCAGCTCCGTAAAAAAGTTCCCAACACAAACCCCATTTACTCCGATCCGGACGATGTGGCCAGTCGGTTTGATGTGGTCTTCTGGTTTGGGGACTTCAATTTCCACTTGATCAAAGTGTCGGAGTGAAGTTGATTCCATCCTAAAGAACCTTCCAGAGAATGACATGAGGACCCTTCTGCAGCATGACCAGCTGTCTAAAGGGTTTAAGGAAATCCATTTCTGTCCCACATATAGATTTAACATTGGCTCTGATGTCTATGACACCAGTAAGAAACAGAGAACACCTTCCTACACTGCTCTTGCCCAACCTGTTTTTGGTCTATTCAGAGTATGGATAAGAACTGGGTCCGATGACAGTGAAGGCAAAAGCAACTAAGTCTATTGGAACGGGGAGGGTGGGAGGGCCAGTTCTTGGCATGCCAATTACTTTTTTTGCCTTGGAATTAAACAGCCAAGCTCAAGGGAACATAGACTGTAATCTGCTATCAACAGAATGTTTTGTATTACATAATAAATATGTTCATATGTTTCTATATTGTATTTTTATATGAAACATATTTCTTAATGAAAGTGATTAAATTCATTGACATTTGTGTGATCATTGTATTTGTAGCGACTCAATATTTTGGAGGTTTCCATGGGACAACAGCATAACTAAAGGCATGTGGGACATGTTATTACTGAATAATTAAATAGATCTGGGCACGCTCTTTGGTGATAAGAAGTTGAGTTAATGGGGATACAGAATGCAGAGATAACACAGGGTTCAATATCGGATGAATAGCAGGGGTACAGTGCAGGTTCCACATCACACTGCTTTGTACCTAATTCATAGAATTACAGCTGGAAAGGTATGTTACTGCCTGACAGGGCATGTTTAAAATTAATTGGTCATCAAGACCTCCCTTTAAGTTAAAAAAAAAACATTGGTGGCCAAGTCCCCCCTCCAAGTTATAGTGAAAGACCATTAGTGTTCAGTGGAACTTACCTTTAAAGGTCTTCTTCATTCTCCTCCTTCATTCTGTTCTGGTCTATTTGCCGTCATTAGGCAGCTTCCTTTCTTCTTTAGATCCATTTGGCAGCGCTCTGCTCTTTTCGTGATGGCTCCTTTCACGCGTTTTGAATCAAATACTGCAAAATGTGTCTTTTACATTGTGAATAAAGGTACTGCTATACTTGGAAGGGATCTCTTTGTTGCATTAAACCTACAATTAGTTGATGGTCTCATTACTACAGCACCAGTGCCTGCCACACAGACAGTGTCTAAAAATTCACCACAAAGCAACACTTCACTGGGTTGTGCAAAGAACTTTGTACACAAAGTTAAGTTGAGACCAGATGTAAAAGCCAGAAATTGAGGCGATTGCCGTATGAGGGAGACTGTCTTAAAGGAACTAAAGAAACTGGTAGAACAAGATGTTATTGAAAAATCAGAATCCTCCGTATGGGTTTTACCAATTGTTTTAACAATGAAGAAAACTGGAGGTATTCGATTGTGTGTTGATCTCCATGAACTAATAAAGCAGTTGTTGTGTAATGGCTGCACGAACCTGCTAATAAACACTGTTATACTCTACTCATCCTCAGCTACCAAAACATAACAGTTACAGGCAGGCAAACTGCTATCATATTCCTTCTTGACATTTTTCTGAAATATGTAATGCATTGCAAAGGTTTATTTGCAAACATTCTATCTGTGCATGGAATAGGTTATATGTTTACTTGTACTCCATTCCGTTTACATGAGTTAATATGAATCTGCTCAAGAGAAAATGCAGCCAACTGGTTTCCCCTAGACAGTAACTCGCGAAAACAATACATTTATTTTAGAAAGTACATTCCTAAAAGCATTAATATATATGATTAGGATCCATTGTACAGGTGTGTTATTTTTATGCTACAGTGATATTCCTTCACTCGCTTAAAAAAGTAGAAACAAAGGGTATGCAGGTTGCTTTGTTTTGTAGTTAATACCTACTTTTAAAAATAAACAACTTTAAAATAGATATTTTCCCTTTAAGGCATATTTTTATACTGCACTTGACACTGTACCTGACTGTTTTAAATTTTTAACTCATTATTGACTTTTGGCATAACACAGCAAAACCACACAGCTTACCCATACAGGTTTCACCAGTAAATAAGACCTTTATCTAATGCTGACACCCTTGTAATAGGGAGAGTGCAAAGTGCATTAGATTAATATGAATGCAGAATATACTAACATGTCGTCTTAAATGAAAATCCAAAATAAAAAGGAACAAGGGACTGTAATGAGTTTTGGTATAACAAGGCTTGGTAAAACTGTTTTAAAGGCAAAGTTTGGGCAATGTATTTATATAAATGAGGCACCACTTCAATAGCCTTTAGCATACAGTTAAAGAGGTGGTTTACCTTTGACTTAATTTTTAGTATGCTACAAAGTGGCCAGTTCTAAGCAACTTTTCAATTGGCCTTCTCTGGGAAGGGACTTTGGCTATGGAAAAAGCATTTATAGTAGGGTGAGATGGTGCCTATAGTAGTAATGGGATAATAGTCTCTGGTAAGGGGCTGTGGCTATGGAAATAGCAGGTATAGTATGGTGAGATGGTGCCTGTAGTAGTAGTGGGATAATAGCATCTGGGAAGAGACTGTGGCTGTAGAATAGCAGGTATAGTAGGTAACGATAAAGCAGTGGGAATAAGTCTCTGGGAAGGGACTGTAGTAAGCCTATAATAACAGTGGGGTAATAGCCTCTGGGAAGGGACTGTGGCTGTGGTATAGCAGGTATAATAGGGAGAGATTGTGCCTATAGTAGCAGTGGGATAATATACTCTGGGAAGGGACTGTGACTGTGGGATAGCAGGTATAGTATGGAGAAATTGTGCCTATAGTAACAGTGGGATAATCGTCTCTGGGAAGGGAGTGTGGCTGTGGGATAGTAGGGGGAGATGGTGCCTATAGTAACAGTGGGGATAATAGTCTCTGGGAAGGGACTGTGGCTGTGGGATAGCAGGTATAGTAGGGAGAGATGGTGCCTATAGTAGCAGTGGGATAATATACTCTGGGAAGGGACTGTGACTGTGGGATAGCAGGTATAGTAGGGAGAAATGGTGCCTATAGTAACAGTGGGATAATCGTCTCTGGAAAGGGAGTGTGGCTGTGGGATAGCAGGGATATTAGGGGGAGATGGTGCCTATAGTAACAGTGGGGATAATAGTCTCTGATAAGGGAGTGTGGCTACGGGATAGCAGGTATAGTAGGGAGACAGAGAAAATATAACATATAATGTTAATGAGGACCAACCTGTATTCCTAAAATATTATTTCCTGCTTCTACACAAAGCTGGAGGTGCTAAATACAATATAAGTTGCAATTGCCTTCAACTGGGGAGATTTAATATTTTAAAAATGAGTCTCCATAAAATCTATTGCCAAAGCTCTGTATTGCTACCGTATATACTCGAGTATAAGCCGTCCCGAGTATAAGCCGAGGTACCTACTTTTACCTCCAAAAACTGGGAAAGCTTATTGACTCGAGTATAAGCCGAGGGTGAGAAATGCAGCAGCTTCTGGTAAGTTTCAATCAAAAAATTGAGGGTTTCTGCTCCCATTGGAGGTGCCGGCATCTCGGTTTTTGGATGCCGGCGACCATTCTTGGACGCCGGCGTATATTCTTGCAGACTATTCTTGGACGCCTGCGACTATTCTTGGATGCCTGTGACTATTCTTGGATGCCGGCGACTATTCTTGGATGCCGGCGACTATTCTTAGGCACCGGCGACTATTCTTAGACACCGGCGACTATTCTTAGACGCTGGCGACCGTTTTTGCACTTGACCCGAGTATAAGCCGAGGTAGTGTTTTTCAGCATATTTTGGGGGCTGAAAAACTCGTTTTATACTCGAGTATATACGGTAAGTCAATTTTGAGACGATTAAGGTACCTCCATACATGATTTTATTCGCAGTAACATTACACATACAAACCTGATGGATGTGTTTGAGGAAATGTTACTTACAGGTCAATATGTTTACTTGGTAGGAAAGGTAATTTGTTGTACGTTCAGCAATCTATTAATCTTGTGAAAAATGTTAATCCTAAAAAAAATGTTCTTAATCTTTAATGCTTTAATCTTTGTAAGTGTTTTGAATAGAAATGAAAATGAAACCATTGCTATGGTGCGGCTCCTTTGCATTTGTCCTCGCATTGATTACAACATTCCTAAAACGATGTCACCTGATTAGTCACTTGATATTGGAATTTTAAACGCTGGTTGCTCTAGTAGGAAACATTAAGGGGCAAATTCACTAAGATTCGTAGTTGCGCCAGGCGTAACTTCGCCGCACTTCGCCACACTTCGCCAGGCGTAATTTCGCCAGCGCTTCGCAAATTCACTAAAATCCGAAATTGCACTCAGGGGTAGCATAAGGTTGCGAAGTTGCGCTAGCGTTGATTCGCTAAGCGAAACAAAGTTACGCTAGCGATGGTTAATTTGCATACGGCGCCAAATTCAAATTTCAATGGAGGAATATGTAGCAGCACTACAAATGCCTGGGAAACCTTCAAAACATCAAATAAAATTTGTATTTTGCCCTACACATGTGCCCACTGTATAGTTAAGTTGCCATGAGTTAGGAAATGTAGGGGGGGAGGAGGGGAGCCCCAAAAATTTTTTCGATGTTTTTCAGCCTATCACCCATAATATAGAAAAAACGCCAGCGTTTTTTGGGACTTAGAAAATTTCTTAACTTTTTTTGAAGAAATCCCTATCTACTCTATTGCGCTTCGCCTGGTCTGAGGTGGTGAAGGAAGTCTAGCGTAAAAGGTAGCTTTCAGAACAATGCACGCGTTAGTGAATTTGCGTAGTTACGTCCGTTGTGCAAATTCGCCAGGCGTAAGGGTGCGAAGTTACGCTAGTGAAGTTACGCTAGCGTCCGTTAGTGAATTTCCGAAGTAACGAAAATGGCCAACGCTAGCGAATTGATGCTAACGTTAGGCGCTTCGGCGCATAGTGAATTTCCCCCCAAAGGCTGAATGGGACTGGTCAATATAACAGTAGGAAATATTCTGATTGTACAGATAGCATTTTAGGCCCTATAGCTAACATTGAGCCTGTACTATGCAAAGTTTATAGGAATGACTGTTGATTACATCTAAGTGACTTGATATTGAGTTTGTGAAGTTACGATGAGGTATCTCAGCTCATACACACTCAAGTCTCTGTTCCTGTATGGTTGATCACAATGTGGAAGACTTACCAAAATCTACCATTTCATCTCAACTTTACACAGTAGACAATAGTAAACATGTTTTGCATGTTTTCTATAGGGCTTGATATTTTATGGTCTTGAAGATGATGATTTGAAGAATTGTCATCATACTAGATGACATGCCAGAAGAGCAGCAGATAAAGGCGTTTATTCAAAGTCATAAGGACTAACACACTGAAAATCAGAATGTGGGCCAAACCTTGTTAGATTACTAGCTTCTCTTCAGTGATGTACTATAATTAAAGATGTATATTTATAATAGATAAGTCTAACTTTACTTTCTACATGACATAATGTTTTTAAAGCAAAACATTCTTTATATATTTCACAATCCTAATTCTTAAAAGTCTTGTCAAACTGCTTTAAATGTATTCAGAAATAAGCCTAAATTAGGATGTGGAAACTCTTTTAGTTTTAACTGGTTTTCTTTTTTTTTTTTTAAATAAGTATTTTTAAATGTCTTTTGGAAGTTCCAAATAGACCAAAAGAACTTAATGTTCTGCGAATGCTGCCTGTGCTGTGCCTCTGAGCTGATCTTATTACTCAACATCATAGTTACGACTGGGCTTAGCATGAATAAACATTGTGCTTGGCAACCAGCGACCTTGCTGTAAAATAATACCTTGTTTCTTCCTTTTTATTATTATTTGAATAATTGTTCCAGGTCTAAAGCATTCATCTTCCCCTGTACGAAAAGTAGGCCATTAAGTGTCAATTACAGGTGCTTTTGCTTTATTTGTAATAAGTGATTTTGAGCTGGAAGGAGTGTTAAAATATCATAGCCAAATTTCCTTACTCCTACTCTCTGTTCCCTTTACCAATAATTTTGTGTTTTGTTTTATTGTACAGGTTTTTCAGAGAGTTGGAAGGAAGGCATCAAAGAAACATTCTCATAGAAGACATAAGTGATATAGTTGAAAAACATGCCAAGTCAACATTTGATCCCTATGTAAAGTATTGCACTAATGAAGTCTACCAGCAAAGGACGCTGCAAAGATTAATGTATGATGGCGTGGTAGATGTAACCTTCCCCATTTTTCAGTGGTTGTTTTTGTTGGGGGTGGAAGCTTGTCCCTGCTCTGTGTTCTGTATCGCTATCATTTTCTGCTCAATATTGCCAGGGCAGATTAAATTCAACATTTATTATGCTTTTATCTGTTTCTTAAAGTAAATCTAAAAATTATATTCCATGCACTTTACAGTAAAGCAAATTTTTGTTTGCGTATATTAATATTTCTATTCTTAGTTTATGGATTAAATGTCAAAAATGTAACTAAAATATTATAAGCACAGTTTGAGGGATTAAATATATTGCCTAAATTACTATTGGCTGACAAAGTGGTGGCTGGAAAGTTAGAGAAAGGTCTGAAGAGGCAGCCAACAAAGTAACACGAAAAATTTGGTCACTGACTTCTTCAAGATGGCATCGCCTGAAGCTGTAGGTTCTATACTGTGGGTGGTACCCCCTAGGGCATCTTGAAGTAGTGGGGGAGGGGCCTTTGCCTGGTCATTTAGATTTTGAGAGAGTGCCTATTCTAGATATCTCTAAAAACCCAACTGGAAGTCTAGTTATGGTGAGATTTTGGGGTAAAAACGTTAATGTTGTCCTAGATATTCTTGAGACTATGGCTAAAATAAACTAATATTTTATCTATATCTTGTTATTAGCTAAAGAGAGCTTAGCTCGGGCTACAAAAGTCTGGCTTTTCTGCTGGCTGTATTTATTTGTGTTTTTTTTTTTGGTTTATCGCATATATAGTTCATTCATTTTATTTATTATTCTAATACAGATTTACCAATGCACCTTTTAAAGAAGTGCTGTCTAAAATTGAATCGCATGAAGACTGCAGGAATCTTCCCATGATCTCGTTCCTTATCCTTCCTATGCAGAGAGTTACTCGCCTTCCTCTCCTCATGGATGTAAGCACTAGAAAAAGTTAAAAGCTGATGGTACATTTCCCTTTATGTAGAGGCACATTATTGTTAACAAATAAACAAGTCATAGAGTGCAGACACAAGAAAGCGGTGATGACGTATTATTAATTTACTTCCACATTGGATAAGTATAAAAAAACGACTCTGCAAATTGCTGAATACCTGGCATAGTTTTAATGTGCTCTATAGTCTGAGAGGCTATCTTTGTTTGTAGATCTACTGATATATTTGCTCATTATCAACCTCAAAACTATTAATATTTAAAGCATAATTCTCAAAAACCATATCATAAAAGCAATCCAAAGATTCCTTAGTGTAGGCTTTATGTTTGGAAATGTACAGCTTATTTTTATGGAATGCAACAAATCTGAGCATAACATAGAAAGGGCCACATTCAATTCAGTGAGAGAAAGGTTTATCATATCATGGACAAGATTCAATTTGAGGTGCAACACAATTCAGAAAAAGTTATAGCGCTTTATCACGTGAAAACTCTATTGAAGTCTATGGGGAGTAAACTGGAACAGAATTTGGAGAAAAGTTTTTTTTTTTCTCCTCAAAATGAATGGGATAACTTTTTCTCACTGAACTGTATTTGGCCAGTATATCATAATCATTTAGGTTGAAGTAAGACATGTTCATTGAGTTCAACCTTTGGTCTAAATAAAAGCTACCTAACTGCTTGTTGATCCAGTGGTAGGCAGCAAGCCCTATCTGAAGCCTTTCAATTTACGTCAGAGGCAGAAGTTCCTTCCTGACCCCAAGATCGTACCAGTTTTTGGATCAACTTTGTGCAAGGTTTCATTAACTCAGCCCAATCTTGAAGTTGTCTAATGTATCTGCCAGTGCAACCACTTCAGGGAGAGAATCCCCCAACTTCGAACTTCCTTTCTTTTAATCTGTTTGGTTCCCCCTTTATATTCTGGAAGGACCTACTTAAAATAAATAAAGCATCGGAGAGTTTAATGTGTGTTCCTCTTATATATTTATAGATAATTATCATATCTCCCTTTAAACCTAACCAGACATTCTTCATGACAGACTTTCTATATCCTTCACCAGTTAACTATAACTCCACAATGTACAATGAAGAAAAAAACAGCTTTTCCTGTGTCTTTTATAACCAAATTATTTCCATTTTTAATGGAACCACAATCTCAACCCACATGCTTTTACTACTGATATGCTTAAAATTTTAGCGGGTTTACTCTTTGCACGCAAAGCATTCAGTTCCCCATTTTTGCCTTCCAAATTTTTTAATAACACTTGTAGTATTTATATTGTTTAAAAAAATCTTTTCTCCCCTCTGACTTGTAGTTTTTAAATACTTTATTCTTTATTCCTATTAGCTTCCTTACTTCTAGTTTAGCCACACAGGGTAAATTTGTTACTGGTTTGAAAAGGGCAGGACTAAAATGAGCCAGTCTTTAACGCTCTTGCATTTCCAGTAACCAATGCCAATTATGCCTCAAGAGGGAAAAAAATTCCTTCCTGACCCCAACGGTGATCGTAAACATTCCCTGGATCAAGCATTTGACATTCATTTAACATGAATAATACCATGCAGGCCTTCATGTTTATACTGTATAACAGTACCCAGGGCCGAAACTAGGGGTAGGCAGAAGAGGCACCTGCCTAGGGCGCAATGAAAGGGGGGCGCTGGGCAGGTACCTGTCTTCTGCCTACCCCCTAGTCAATGTTCGCTGCTCTTTCTCGTCCCCTCCAGCTCTTTGCTCTCCCTTCTGGCGCTTTTTTTCCTCTCCCTTACCCTCTGGCACTCTCTCCTCCTTCTCCGGTGCTTTCCCCTCCATCTTAGCTCCGGTGCTGTCCCCTGCTCTCCCCTCTGGTGCTTTGCGCATGTGTGCGTACACTGCGTTCAGGCGTGCGAGCACGGAGGGGTCGCCTAGGGTGCTTGGTCGGATTGGCCTGGCACTGACCGTACCCAAACCACAAAATAACAGTCTGCAAAACAAATATATAACAGTACATGTAGGAAAACATCCACATTTGGTTATTAATAGATAATATGAGAACATAAAAAAGAGAAACTCCTGACATTTCACAAAATATGCAAAAAGGGTGCGGATGTTTCTACCTGCTTAGAAGATTAAGTGAATTGCTTCATCCCCTTTCATCACATCCCTCTCTTTTCCCTGCCTTAACTCATTCCTTCTCACTCAATCACAGCTCCATCTGAATCTGCCACACTTTAAACAAAACCAGTGTATTCTGTCTGCTGGTCATTCAGATCCCTTGTCATGTAGCCCCTGTGTTTGTAGCTCCTATACTGTAGGTCCTCAATATTTGACAAGGGCAAATTGTAATATTTTTTCTGTGAAAGGTCCTGTATTTTGAAATCATACTTTATCTGAGCATGTAGAGAATGCAGAATGTAACTCTTAAGTATATTCTATTCCAGACAATATGTCAGAAAACCCCAAAAGATTCTGCAAAGTATGAGGCAAGTAAGCATGCCCTAAAAGAAGTTGGTAAGGTAAGTTCTAAAGTTTTTAATCTTTTGATAAGAATTACTCTAGACTTCAATGAAGTGTTCAGTGAGATCCAGGGCCGGATTTACATAATGGGTGCCCCTAGGCCCACTGCCGTTCGTCGCCCCTGTCCCTTCTCCTTTATTCGAAGAAATTCTCATCAATGGGGATTGGCGCATGGGAAATGTAAAAAATTACTGTATCTAGAGCGCATTCCCAGTGTTTTTGAACCAATGTGGGTGTGGTTGGGCAGCATGCAGCCCCCCTAAAATCCTGCCGCCCTAGGCCCGGGCCTAGGCGGCCTTTCCACAAATCCGGGCCTGGTGAGATCTAATTATATTTGCTTGGTTATTTAAACCTTCTTTTATACTACAGTATATTCACCAAGTCCATATTTTATGCATGTTAAGACTAAGCACCACCCAAGAACATTATACAAACCAGCCAGTGGTATACTATGTGCTTGAAGGAGTTACATTTCTTCAGACTAGAGAGGTGTTAAGGATTTATATTCTGAGGCCTGCAGGGTCCTTGAACTGTACTATCTTGCTTGCCGTTACTGAATCTAGGCAGTTTTCATAGCTATTGAATTCCTGACCTTCTCTTGGGACCTATGTTGTGTATTTACATTCCTTTATATGTGATTAAATAGCTAATGTAGCCTCTAAGAAATTAACCCTATAGTGCTAGGGCTCCTGGATTTAGTTCTGACCATCTCACTTTCTACAAGGAGTTTGTATGTTCTGATGTGCTGATTCTGAAAAAACAGGGATCCAGGATTTGGCCATATCCTAGTCCTCTCTGCAAGATTGAAATTTAGTTGAATCCCTTTTGTTCAACCAAAGCAAATCCATCGTCTAAGGATATTGGCTACTGCGAATGATTTAAGCTTCATAAGAAGCCTGTGTGTTATTTCCCTAAGTCATTTGACTTCAAAGTACGTGCCAGACAAAGTTGGCTGGTTTAAAAAGAAATAAATAAATAAAATAAAATGAATGGAAAGAATCATATAAGATTACGTTGAAATTACATGTTTACTTCCTTTGCCTATTCTTAGCTGGTCCGTCTGTGTAATGAAGGCGCAAGGAAAATGGAGAGGATGGAAATGATGGTTACAATCAATTCTCAGCTGGAATTTAAGATTAAGGTATTGGCTAACTTGTTTGTTCAAACTTAAAAGTACTGCATGCATATAATATATGTAGAAATGTGGACAAACTAGTGGTACCACCTGGCAGCACTGTCCCACTCTCTATATCATATAGGTTCATTGAAGCCTGTGTACAAAACAGTCACACACAGATTCTAAATTTCCTTATATGAAAATATCTGTACAGCAATTGCTACAGGACCCTGAGTGCAGAGACCTGCGTGAATGAAACCATGAATACAGAGCTACCTCTGTTCTATGGTAGGTGGTAATGACAGGACTGCCTCATGCCCATTGGCACTGACTCTGCACCTAACATTTAATTTTCCCATCTAGCACTATATACAGAACCCATCCAGACCCTAAACACAAGTACTTTTAGAATAAGCACTTTTACGTTGTGCCCTTTCAGATTATGGGTAGTGGCAGACTGGGCAATCCCTAGCCACAAATCACCCCATTCAATGTCAGTGGGACTCATCACAGTCTTGTAAGTGAAGCAGCAGTTAATAAATAATATGTAATTTTCTTACTTTCTACAATGGAATTACTACATACATTGGCAGATAATTGGTTAATATAAATGAGCCAGGAAAAACTGCGGATTAGCAAAGTAGCTTTTAGGAAGTTGTAAATGCATTTCTTGGCTGTGATTATTAAAGGCTTAGAAGCTAGGGCAGAATTTACTGGCTATGATGTTAGAAAGCTTAAATGGCACAGCTATGTGCGCAGAAGAGGAAGAATGGACAGGCTGCTGAAATTAATATTTCAAAGGAGTATATACAGTATAAGAGTTAATGTTCCATTCAGTACACAGCTTTACTGAGACCCTCCATCTATACTGCAGTGTAACCACCAGCATTTCCCAAGCAAATCCTTCTAGTGATACAAGCTGACCATTTGGCTTATATATATATATACATATAGACATATAACTAGATAGGTGCAGTCAGATAGCCATGGTGATGCCTAGGTGCTGGACAAAAATTCATATCTATAAAGCAAAAAAACTTCCGCACACATAGTTCTTGATAAGTGAAAAAAAGCTGGTAGATTTATTTCAACGTTTCGGCTTACAAACTCAAGCCGTCATCAGGATATATATATATATATCTATATATCTATATAGATATAGATATATATATATATATATATATATATATATATATATATATATAGATATAGATATAGATATAGATATATACACACATACAGTATATAAAGAGTCACACTCTGGGATATCTTTTCCAGGCTAAAACCCATGCGCTCAATGCAAGACAATGTTAAATGACGCAATATTACATTCCTATATTCTTTTGGGGAATCTGAGCGAGATCTGCTGAAAAGCAGACATTTGGATTATATATGTGTTTTTTTAGTACGAGCTCAGATATCTTAATCTGCCAAAAATATTTTACAAAGCTCTGGAACCACAGATATCTCAAACACATTGAGATTAATTACCGCCTGCCCTGGAAATAATATGATTGTGTTTCAGTGAGATTTACAGCAGCCCAGACAATAATATTTGAATTTTATACATTTAATACAGGTGAAAAGCAGTGATTACATCATTGTTGAAAAAACTTTCTGTTAATACATTTGGATTTGGGGAATGTACAAAGGTCTCATCTGATATTGCAGATCTGTTAAATTATAATAAAAATAAATGTGTTGCTAGATCTGCAAGTAAAGGCTCCACCCTGAGCAAGAGTACAGCTAAAGCAAGTCCTGTTAAATTATTTGTATTATTATGGGAAAAAAAATATTTTTTTTTTGGTTTGTGCTCGAGAATTTCACACCACGCCCTTCCCAAAAATCCAGCAGTCGCCATCTGCGATCCATTAAATTTATCTTAACTGACTTTCCAGCTCAGGGGAGAGGGTGGCTCCTCTCGGATGGGTAACTTTCTCCCGCTCTTCCATTGCACTATATGGCAGCCAAATGGTAGTCAGTAGCCCCCTAAAGCTGTGTCCTCAGACATCAGAATGTTAACCTACCAAAGATAACTGCTGCTCATACAAACAATAAACAATGAAAGCAAATTGCTGGCTGTGCTTGAACAGATTTCTGTCCAGTTTAATGTGAACTGTGTGGGGGGCTGACATCAATTGCTTTGGCTGAACATCATACTCTAAAATGTATCAGCCAAAATAAAAAGCCATTATCTTGATTCAGTACATGTATTGGGTCACGACTAACCTAGAAATGCATCGGCTGCAGTTTCCCATACTGTGAATGAGTGACCCATTGGTCAGTCCTTCAGATCAATGTCACCTTGGTGAAGGCATCTTGTGCTGAAATGTTCTGGTCCATTTGCTATTCAACAGAAAAATTTAAAAAACATGGTGTACAGGGTTCTGCAGGAATCTACAAAACCCCACAATAAGCATATTTAGTAAGTTATTTATACAAAAGGACATGGAAACGTTAATTTAGTCTCACCTCTGGGCGGGTGCTCTTTTTGGGGAAAAATGCACCAAACTGACGTGGGGGGGGGGGAATAATTAACAGATGCCGTGCCACCATCTTTCTCTATTTCCAGTCATCAGCTGGATTGAGCTTTTGCACAGGCTGTAGAGTCAAACTTGTGATTTTACCGGACTTTACATGATGAAAGGAAAGTCGAATCAGTGTTAATTCAGTATAACACACATAATAGGGGCTGTTATAAATATATGGCGTGACGCCACTTTCCCGCCAGTTCCTTTATATTAACTGGTATTTGTATAGTTGTTTCACTTTGAAAAAGGCTGGTGTTAAAGCCGAAACTTTCGTTTTTTGTGCCCATATTAAAGACTTCGTAAATTTGTTTTAAGAGAAAACAGCACTCTCCAATCTCTTAGTTATTCGCCGGGTGCTAACCAAATTTGTCAACAATAGTCCAGAGAAAGCACTCACGGCCATGACAATCAGCTGTATATCAAAATATATTTATTCGTGCATGGTGCATCAATGCGTTTCGGCTCACATGGAGCCGTCGTCAGGATATATATAAAATAAAAATAAGTCTCTCGCACACCTTCGGATGGTCAAGTACCCGGTGCTGCTGCCATGTCAATTATTCAGATATCCATTTGGTAGTTAGCAGCGCACACTGGAATTTTTTTTAAAAGTTTGATTTATTTATCAAATATTAAAATATTTTGCATGTATCGACGTTTCTATCCAGGTCTTGGACCGTTCTCAAGATACATTTTTATATATATATATATATATATATATATATATATATATATATATATATATATATATATATATATAAAGCATGCGTGCTACCTTCTGCCTTTGTGAATGTTTCAAACACAGCACCAGGCAACAGTTATAATCAAGATAGTGTGTGTGGACAACTGAGGTGCATATATATATATATATATATATATATATATATATATATATATATATATATATAAAATACTGCTGTTGCACGCACTCCTGCAGAAATCACTATTTATTAATCATAAAGCATTAAAATACATCAAATATATATATATATATATAGACAAAAACAAGAGGTCCTCTGCACTCAACCCAACCCAATGGGTTGAGTGCAGAGGACATCTTGTATTTGTCTATATGTATTTTGTGGTCACAACCTCATCTCATTGCACCCCCGGCTTATGGTTTTAAAAATTAGTGGTGAGCACAACTTTTCCTTGATGAAAAGAAATGACTCGATTAATTGAAATAGTATTTTGAATATTAAAGAATGATTGTTACTCTACTGACTCTATTACCAGTGTCCTGTTACACAGGCTCTTCACAAGAAATGCCCTTTTAAATAGAAAAGGAGTAACCACGGCTGGCAGACTGCTTTTAGCATCTTGGCACGGTTTGGAAGTATTTGATCATGTATTCAGCAAGCCCATGTTTTGGCCATGGATCAGGAAGCCCATTACTTTACTGTTTGTAGTGATTAACCATTTGCATTTTTTCATTTCATTTTAACAGAACGGATAATAAGAGCACATAATTAAATACAGTGATTCTTCAGCACTTCTTACTCCCAGGCAATAGCATTATATAATACTGTATAATATGTATAAAATACATAAGCACCCTATCAGCTTATTAGGTATTAACAAGCATTGATGAAACCCCAACTTATTTCAAAGTACTAGAAAATAGAAGTGTGTATATATGGAACATATAGATTATATACAAATGCTGACATAAATAGAAAGCTAACAGTGTCCTTCTTGTAAGAGCTTACAAGCTTTCTCGGACAAAGGGCCATATTTATAAAAGCATAAATAAATAATAAAAATAATGAAGCTTTTAAATAATGATTGTTTTTGCACCACTATTCGCCACCTGAAAAATGGTGTTGGAAATGTTTTATATGATGCAAATGACCAGCCACAGGAAGTTCTATTCAAATGTTTTCTTCTATGCCAAGAGAAAGTTTGTGTCCAATGGCAGGAACAACCAGGTGTTACCATTAATAATGGGACAGGCAAAATGCTCAGGCCGAAGCCTTCCAGTCGAGAGTCCTTGGGATTGTGGGAGTTGTAGCTGAGTAATATCTATAGCAGAAGAGGTTTCTCATGACTCTTCTTTATAATCTTTTTTCCTAGTATGGTTGCTCAGACATTTTCTCATGAATCAGGCATTATAAATACTGACGGTGTGTTGCTAATAAAAAAGCAGCTTTAATGTTTACATTGCCACTTACTATGGTAATAGTACATGGCAACGTAAACATAAAAGGTGGTTTTATGCAAATTAAGTTGCAGCGTCTTCCACTTAAAGGGACCTTGAAATTAAGGTATAACAATCATTTGCTATGATATCGTTCTTATTCAAACAGCAGTAAAGCTCCCATTGCTGTTCTAAATTGTATACTGTCTATTTTGCAGCCATTTCCATTGGTTTCATCCTCCAGATGGTTACTGAAGAGAGGAGAACTTACAGGCTATGTAGAGGACACTGGTATCTTTTCCAAAAGAACAACAAAGCAACAGCTCTACTTCTTCCTCTTCAATGACGTGCTCATCATAACCAAAAAAAAGAGGTAAATGTCTTTCTGCCTTTACTGGTGCCTTGCAAATAGACTTTCCCAGTAGTTTGGTGTACTCTGAAAAGTCTTTGATCTGTAAGGGATGAAGTGTTGTTTATTACTCTCGAACTCCGACATGGTTTATATAAATCTAAGCATCTTCCATATAACTGTTTTTTCTCATTATCTACTTGCAGTAAAGTGTTCCACAGTTTTAAGTTATTACAACTGCCCTTACCCTTTTATTCTGTGGGGGAAAGCAAATGAATAGTAGCAGAGACACACACGTGTGGTATCACTGTCATATCCTGATACCATTCCAAAATACTCTGCTTAGAATGAAGTCACTAATAACATGGAATCCGGAATTGCACAGGCAGCGAGGCTGACACAAAGCAAGGATATCCTGGGGTATTTCAAGGATAGGTCATCAAGCATTGATTAAATTACAGGCAATATTTCCATTTCTTATAACAATGACTATAATACATCTGCTATTTATTGTGTGGCTGGGCTAAGGTGTGGGGTGCATTGTTCCATGTCTCAATCCCTCAGTAATTAAACTCTCTTTGGATTCCTCAAAATAATAATAGAATGAAATGAAATGAACATTACGTTTTGGATATAAACAGTTCTATGGCTCAGTACAAGTTTAACACGAGGCATGCAAATGGTATATGATACCTAACAGTATATGATATAATAGGTGTTCATTGGTTGGTACTACAAAGCCTGATGAAACATTGATTCAAAGGTATTTTTAAATGAATGAGGAGAAGAACAATGATGTAGTATCGTAAAGGTGGCCATACAGTGGCTGATAAAGCTGCCAACTTGGTTCCTCCAGATTGTTTTGGCTGATTATTGGCCTGCTGATGCGGTCCATGTTGCATGTGCCTGTAGGTGATCTTATCACTAGCCCCATGACCAACAATTAGAGCATCATGATTTGACCCTGTGAATAGGTGGCAAATCAAACACAGAATCACTTGTTTGGTAACCTTTCCAAACTAGCAGATCTGGCACTGTAGCTTTAGATCAGTGATCCCCAACCTGTGGCTCGAGAGCAACATGTTACTCACCAACCCCATGTATGTTGCCCCAGTGGCCTCAAAGCAGGTGTTTAATTTTGAATTCCTGGCATGGAGGCAAGTTTCGGTTGTATAAAAGCAGATTTACTACCAAACAGACTGCCAATCCACCCCCAGATATTCTTTCCATGCTTGCGTCGCTCCCCAACTCTTTTTTTACAATTGTGTTGAACAATTGAATGTGTCTTAACCTATTTCTAAGATCCTGCTTACTCTGCAGTAAATTGATTGACTGACTGAATGATAAAAATGCTCGCCAGTATCAGAATGTATAAATGCACAAAAAAATAAATAAAAAAACACACACACACACAACTAAAATAGATAATGAAGACCAGTTGCAGATTGACTCTGAATACCAATGTTTATTAAAGGTTAATTCAAGCATGTACGTCCCTTTAATGAGGGCTGTAGATATCCTGCACATGCATCGCTCTCTGGGAAGAGTTATACTGAGTACGTGAGCAGTGGAGTCAGAGATGCCTGTTAGTGCTCATTGTTAAAGGAGAATTCAACCCGTAACATAAAAAACTCCTACCCCCCTACCCTAGGTAGACCCCCCCTCCAGCCTACCTGGTACCAGGGGCAAATGCCCCTAACTTTTTACTTACCCCTCGGTGTAGATTCTGTCTTTGGAAGTTCACGGCAGCCATCTTCGTTAAACTTCGGAAGCAGGCCGTCGTTTACGTCACATGCTCAATTCCAAAAATGTTATGGAATGTTCGGGACCGGAATATTACTCCAACTGCGCATGCACCAAAAACGACGGTCTGCTTTCGAAGTTTAACAAAGAAAATAAGATGGCTGCCGTGAACTTCCGAGGACAGAATCTGCACTGAGGGGTAAGTAAAAGGGTACCAGGTAGGCTGGGGGGAGGAGGGAGAGGGGTCTACCTAGGATAGGGGGGTAGGGGTTTTTTATGCTACGTGTTGAATTCTCCTTTAAAAGGCCACTGTACATCCCGTGAGCATCTGTCCGACTGCATCCGCAGGGAGCGCTGGTTTTCTCTAGAGAGTATTCGGCAGCATTATCAGAAGAGAGGCTGAGTGTGCATCATGAAAGCAAAGCTGTGGTCGCCCAGAAGATTATAAACATTATTAGTTTTAGAGAAGGCAAAATCTGTTCCCACCTTGTAACACTCTCTCCAGTAGTTTTCTTTCCCAGGGTAAACAGGTATAAACACCCATTTTCTGCGCAGTTCCTATTGGGAATCTTAAAATAAATACTTGATTGCTTTGGCCTTCCTGTGAGCTCTTGTTGAAGGAAATCCCAATGATCACATCTCTGCCAAACACCATGCAAGAGCTCAGCAACTCAAGCAGCAAACCTCGAAAGCTTTTTATTGAATATTTTAATGTTTAAAGCTGGTTTCTTTCAGACTGCTCTATAGAAAATGTAGTTTTAGTGCTTTCATGCTGCAGACACTATACAGTACCGTGAATGACAATGCATGTGCACAGAGTCAATAGATTTGTATTGGCCGGGATATTCTCTTACGCAGTAGATCACCCTGGAATGACACATACCGTAGTTACAGTTGCCTTACAGTGCAATACAAAGCATCACTTTACACAACCTGCTTAGAAAAGCCATACTGTTGGTATAGATACTGTATAGCCACACACCCTTATGCCTGTTTAGTGTTTATGTATGTAGTTGCTATTGCCACCATGCCAAATGTTATGCTACTGCTCTTTCTGGTTTTCCCCCAGTTGGAGGCTGTTTATATAATGACTATTGCTTTGCTCTGATCAGAATGAATATGTTGTTTGCCGTATGACAAGGATACTTCAGTGTTCCCTGGTGCAGTTATGTATCCCAGGCCAATGTCTATTTATAAGCAGTAGTCAAACAAGGTCCTTGTGTTAGAGTCACACCTTCTTCTTCATACCAACTTTCCTCCAGCTTTCAGACGTATGTTTAAATTATAACAGAGTAAGGAAATTATCGTTTTTTCCCATACATTTTGCCACTGTTACTTTCCAGTTAAAACATTCATGGTGTCTCCTATATGGATTCTCAAGTGAGAATCTACTGGGAAATTCTCTGCTAGTTCTATGATTTCCCCATACAGTGAGAGAATGCAATTTAAAAGGGTTAATCGCCAACATTTAATATAATGTAGAGAGTGATTTTCTGAGATAATTTGTTTTAATTTTACATTTTTTGCGTATTTTGAGTTATTTCACTTTTTATTCAGCAGCTTTCCCATTGGCAGTTAGGGTCCACATTACCCTAGCAACCATGAACTGTATGAACAATAAGAGACGGGATCATAAATTAGAGAGGACCTAATAGAAAGATGAATAATGAAAAGTATTTTCAAATTTAGAGCGTTTGTTTTTTTTCAGATGGGGGTCAGTGACCCCCATTTGGGGAAAGAGTCGGAAGAAAAAGCCACATAATTCTAAAACTATAAAATATACATTATGACGACCAATTGAAAAGTTGCTTAGAAATGGCTGTTCTATAACATTCTGAAAGTTAGCTCAAAGGTTTACATAGCTTGAATAAAGTTGTATACTTTCATATTGTTTCAAAAGAAACTTACAATAAGTCAGTTAGGCCATTATAAGAGAAACCTGCAGCAGAAGAAGACTAAGTATTGCAGCAGCTGTACCAAAGTTTAACAGCCCCAATTAAAACAACTTTATCAATCTGTCATTGAAGGAAATCTCTCGGGTTTCCTGACTGTGCCATTAGTCAGCACCATGTGACCACATTTCTCTCATTTATTGTCATTAAAATCGGCTTTAACAGGTTTCTTGTCGGTCTGTCTTAAAATTAATTTATTATTGATTAGGAAAACTTAAGTTCAGTTTAAGGTTATTTATTAAAAGAGTGGTTCACCTTTTGGTATTTTATAAAATGGCTAATTCTAAGCAACTTTTCAGTTTGCCTTCATTTTTTTTTTTTATAGTTTTTTTTTAATTATTTGCCTTCTTCTTCTGAATCTTTGGCTTTCAGATGGGGGCCACTGATATTCAGGTGTCTCCTATTCATATTCCAGTCTCTTATTCAAATCAATGCATGGTTGCTATGACAATTTGGACCCTAGCAGCCAGATTGCTGAAATTGCAGACTGGAGAGCTGCTGAATAAAAAAGCTAAATAACAAAAAACAGAAATAGTAAAAAAACAATTGCAAATTGTCTCAGAATCATAAATAAGATTTTATTTTTTTGTAAACTGAGACATTTGCATGATATTTATTTAGAAATCAAGCAGTTTTAATTACAACATATGGGACACATCACCCTCTGATCCATCTATACATGTTTCTATTATATAGACCATATATGATACACCTTAAATTTTATATTTTATATAGAAGCATAAAAGGCTATTTTTGCCTGCTTACTTGGGCACTCTTAGCCCATGAATGGGACCTCAATGAAGTCTCCCTAACCCTTATGTGGTTAGGGTTTGGCCAGATATGGATTGAAACTTCTAAATGGCAAAGACTGTATTAGGCTATGGTCCTCTCCCAGCTGATCCTCTTATTTCATCCATCTTCTTAAGAAGCTTAAAGGAGAAACAAACCCGTAACAAAAAAAAAACCCTACCACCCTACCCTTTGTAGACTCCCCTCCCTTCTCCCCCCCAGCTTAGGGGGTACCCGGGGCAAATGCCCCTAACTTTTTACTTACCCCTCAGTGCAGATTCTGTACCCCGCAGTTCACAGCAGCCATCTTCTTTTCTTCGTTAAACTTCGGAAGCAGAACTTTGTTTTCGGCACATGCGCAGTTGGAGTAATTTTCCTGTCCCAAACAACTGTGCATGCGCCGAAAGTCACTATAATTTCCAGAAAATTACTCCAACGAAGGTCTGCTTCCAAAGTTTAACAAAGAAAAGAAGATGGCTGCCGTGAACTGCGCGGACATAATCTGCACTGAGGGGTAAGTAGAGACTTAGGGGCATTTGCCCCGGGTACCACCTAGGCTTGGGGGGAGGGGGGTCTACAATGGGTAGGGGGGTATGGGTTTTTTATGTTGCAGGTTTGTTTCTCCTTTCAGTAGAACATATAGCAGAGAACTTTGAACATAGATGTAGTCTCCTGACAGGTCTGTTCAGACCCCTAATTTGGATCAGCCACTCCGACCCACCACCATAGTGTTTTATTTGTTATATTTTTGTGTGTGTATGGTCAGCTATAGGAAAAGCATAAGGCCTAAATGATGGACAGTCTTACCAATATCTGCTTGATATCAGGAAGGATAGGAAATGTCATGGGGTGAGGACTGTATTGACACTTATTGCTAGTGATATGTAAATCTGTCACATTTCACTTCGCCCAAGAATTTGCAAAACTGTGAAAAAATTTGCCCAAAAGGGGAAAAATTTGCGAAATGCATGGATGCCGATAGGTTTTTCGGCGCCGTTTTGCAAAAATTTTTTACAGGTGGCAAGGTGTGGAATTTCGCCACAAATCTATGCCTGGAGGAACAATTTGCTCATTGCTAGAACGAAACTGGATTGATATAATGATAATGGGAGTGTGCAGCTTTATTCCTCTGTGTTTTACAACCTTTTTTCTCAGGAACACTGCCACAGCCAAACTGCATGGGAATCACTGTAAGTCCATATGTAACTCACTATTTACCTACAAGGGGAAAAAAGCAGTGTGATGAGTGAATCTTTCTTCATTTACTTTACGTAAGATTATTTCTATTATCTATTTGGGTTGTACAATTTGGATTGATTCAGTTAAATCAAGTTGTGAATAAGTACAAAGCATGGGTAAGATAAATCCCTATCCCTGACATTAAAGGCCAGGAGGTTTAACCACATCTATCACTGTACAGTATTTCTACACCAAGAAGCATTATTGCGGTGGACAAGAAAATTGTGTTTGGTGCACATGCTTGGCCGATCTGCAGTCGTATAATTGGTCACATATTCTGTTTCCTTCTTTTCCTTGGTAGGTATTTGCATCTCTTACTGTTTAGCGAGCCAAGCATTCCATAACTGGCATGCCTGTGTGATGGGCACCAAATTCATTGTGATCATAGTCATGGCTGAGTTTCTAGTGGGTGATATGGAAAAAAAATACTTGGCACATTAGAACCGGGAAAATGTAAATATGCCGAGTTCAAGGCTAACAGTATTTTGGCTTGGGTATTTCACTGTGCAGCGTTCTGTTCTTTGTCAGGTTATACTGGGATTCCAGTAAACTGCTGAGGTTTCTGGCACGGTGCCTTGTGGATAACAGATATATTTGAGAAACTGCAGCCGGCGTTCATACATTGGATCCCGACCAAAAATTTGACAATGCCATGGAATGTTACCTGTGTGCAGCTGCAAACAAGATTCATTTTGTATTTAATCCTTACAGAAGCGTCAGCCTCTTTATTGCAAAAGCAACTGTATTTTCCTTCATTCCCTGTGCAGTGATTCCAAAAGAATAGTTTAAAAAGATGTAATTTTTTAAAGGTCCTTCTGATGTAAGTCTTTTGTTATATTCCAGGCGCATTCGTTTAACTGTGATACACGAATGATTCAAAATACGGCAGGTAATATCCTATCACAATAGCTGAGAGAACTAACCTCATAAACGCAACTGTGTAAATTGAGTAGCACTTGTCACGTATTGCAAGTTGGGTAGATGAATAGCTGGCCATGCACACTAGTAATCCAACCATTTAGCCTGAACGCTGAGCAAGTGGCTCTGTTACTATCCAACCCCAACCCCCCCCCCCCCCCCCCCCCCCCCCCCCCCCCCCCCCCCCCCCCCCCCCCCCCCCCCCCCCACGGACAGCACACATATTATTGGTCGAATATATCATATAGATGAGGAAAATAAATTGACAGCTCAGAAAACCATTAAACAGTATATATATATATATACAGATGGAATAAATACTTTTACATTGCTTGAAGAAAATCCTGGTGTGCTTCAGCTTTTTTGTCGTGGATATTCTATTTCTGGATTGCACCCAGGTCCCTAACTCCTGAAGTGTGTGCCAAAGCCTTCTACACTATATATATATATATATATATATATATATATATACAAAATGCAGGGATTGACAGCACTCCAAGGAAATCCATCAAGACAATAATTCAAATGAAAGTGGAGATTTATTGGTGATCCAACGTTTCGGCTCCGCACAGAAGCCTTCGTCAGGGAATGAAAAAAAAAAAAAAAAAATATATATATATATATATATATATATATAACTTATTTACAACAGGAGCATAACAAAATAAATAGAATCTGTTTAAGGAATCCCCACCATTCACACTTTGTTGTGACTGTTTTGACTTCCATATAAGCAGTGGGGTTTTATGTGTAACCGACTACCTTGCAAGAACCAAGAAATTGGAAAAATGGCATTACTTCTGTTTGTCAGTTTGTTCCGCTTAGCGCAGAAAATAGCAACAAACAAAGATATTTCTTTTATATATTACAACTAGGTCTTGGCACTAAACTGAGCGCCAAATTTAATTTGCAAAGCTAGTGACCCATAGTATTGTGCTCTTGAAAAGTATTTCAGTCATGCTCCTTTCACAGAAAGTTAGATTAGAGAAATGTGTGGGAAAGGTTTCTTATCTTGTTGGTTAAATATTAACATTATACATATTGGCTCTTATTTTTTAACCTGACAGTTCTACTTTCCATCCTACTGAGTTAGCATGCTCAGACTTTATACAGGTATAAACGAATAATACGAATTTTACCGACTCGAAAACTCGAATTGAATTAGACTAAACTCGATTCGAGCTTTTTCTCCAAAAAAACTTGAATGTCAGGAAGGCTTACTGACATGTCTAAATTGGTCCCTGGGCCTCTCCCATTGACTTCTACTTGAACTCGGCAGGTTTTAGGTGGCGAAGAGTCGAATTAGAGTTCTTAAAGGGCCAGAGTGTGAGAAATCTCGAAATTCGAATTAAAACTCAAATCGTGTTTGGACAATTCACAATTTTAATTTGAGACTTTTGAATTTTCATTTTGAATTTTCAATTCGACCATTAATAAATTTGCCCCTTAATATATGACTCACTTGGTCTTGGTTATTTTCACGTTCAGGATTGGGTATCGACCCACATAGTAGACTGAAATGATGCAAATGAACAAACAGCCCTGTGAAGTTGATGTAGTTTATCAAGAGTAAATTAATGTGCAGGTATATTAGAGCCAGTTGCAATGCCTTAAGCTGGCCATAGACGCAAAGATCCAATCATACAAATCCTCGATTCGTACGATTTTCAGACCATGTGTGGAGAGTCCCGACATTTTTCGTCCTGTGGAGGTTGGTTGTTTGGTCGATCAGACTGGGTAAAAGATTTCGGTCGGCTGCCGATAATATCTCTGCGTGTATTGCCGATCGTACGATTTTCAGAGGGAGACTGTCACCAGCTTTGTCGGACATAACTTTCGTACGATTGCTGTCAGGGGCAGAACATCGGCTGATCTGTTCTTTTACTACTTTATTTGATCTGAACGGTTAGCGGCAGGTTGGGCCAGCTTTAGAGGGTGCTTGATGTGGCCTCTCTATTAACAGCATCTCTTGTTGTTTATTGGGTAAATGTGATACTGACAGCAAAGTCTGTTTTATATTTCACATACATCTACTCTGTTTGCAGTGAAACTCACTTTAAACCCTTCTGCTCATCTTCCCCCTCTACGTTGTGTAGCCATTGCTGGAGGTTGGATTTTTCCTTTTGCATGTGTTGGCCCTATGGGTGGCACTTAGCTCCCAATACTGTGAAACAACAAATAGGGGCACAGCAATCAACCTCTAAAGTACTCACCATGTAGATTAGGTGGTCCAGGTGCACCAACCCATGATTAAGTGCCTGGGGGTACAAAATGTGTAGGACCAATGGAGATGTTGATCTTTTTTTAAATTAATCTACAATAAATATTATATTTTTATACTATTTTTGGTGGCCCTTGTACAGTTTTTCCGAGTGCCTGGATGCCCCTTGTTTTGTGCCATTTTGTGCCATTGGCTGTATGCTGCATTTTTAAATAGCCCTAAAGGCCCCCATACATTCGCCGATAAAAGTTGCAGACAGACCAAGTCGTGTGGGGGGCCATCTGACGGGCTTTCCCGATTGATATCTGTCCGAAAGTCTCGGGCAGGTTAAAAAAATCCCGTCGGATTGCAGCCGCATCCGACCACCCGTATCAGATGCATTATGATCTGATCGTTGTGGACATATTGTGGAGAGATCCGCTCGTTTGGCGACATCGCCAAACGAGCGGATCTCTACGTCTATGGCCACCTTAACACCACTGAAACCATGCCTACTGGTTTATGTATACATGAAGTGCATGTACAGGTGCTTGTTATGTGATTGTTGCCTTTGAAATGTGTAATACTTCACTGGGTGGGTGATGAGCACGTATTACTACATTTAAAAAAGTGGTGTTTAAAGCTCATGATACCAACCCCTGCGCCAACGCCCTGGGTGCCATGCATTGTTGCGCGGCATGGGAGATGGGTGGGGTATTAGCAAACCTAAGTAGCCATTTGCAGGTAGAACATAAACCTAAATAATAAGAATGATTATAACATTATAAATTCACTAAGCTGTCGTTGCACAATTAGCGTGATATTTGTATCGGGTTGGGTCGATCTGGGTCAATCACACAAAATTCGGAAGGTTGGAGGTCACGCATTTTGCTGACAGCTCTGACTTATTTCTTTCCAGGCAATTCCTGCAAAGTATTTAGCAGCTCTACAGCCCCTGTGTCAGCTGTTGTTAATGACAGTGTGAAGCGTATGAAAGATTTAGCACAGTGTGGCCAAAAAGTATGATGGGAATTTTGGTAATGACTGGAGAACCTCAGTTAGTCCTTCCGTGATTTATAGAGTGATAGGACAGAGCTCTGTTAGATTCATTTTTAACTTTTTTCCTGCATGTGACTTACAATGGCAGGAAGCATTTCTATTAACAGGCCCCCCGTGCCAAGAAATTATTTAAAGTAAGTGTATTCGAGAGCAACCCTAATTCTAATAGTGACTTGAGCACATTTCTTTGGTGAGATTGTCTCTCTACAACTTTCCATATACTCACAATGGTGCAATGAAATGATTTGCAGGAAATAAAAAAACTTATATGGACAATAATATATTGAATAATTTCCCCCCCTATTGTACAATACTGTTTAACACAATGAACTGCTGTTCTTCAGGTCATGGAATGCCGAGGTGACTTAAGAAAGTACCACTGTTTGTAGGAATAAAATTGACAAGATATTCATTTGTGTGTCATAAAGGATTGTGCACAATTTCTTGGCACCTGTTTACTAACAATCATTGTAGCTTTGCTATCAGTCCCATATTTGGGAACAAAATGTATGCGCATGCACAAGCTATCCTTTCGGCCACAATATGGGAAAGTTCGGCATACAGGTAGAATGTGCTTTTAACATTACATGTATTTATCTGAGCTGGGTTTAGAGAGCAATTGTATATACTGTACTTGTATTTCACTATTTAGTGAAGCACAGAAGGGAACGCCTTGCCCTAGGCAGCAGAAAAACTGCACATGAAATACCTTCTTCAGCATATTTAAGGAATATTGAGTTTATATTAACTGTTCCTTTTAGAACATGCCAACCATAAACAGAATGCCCTACAAAGACCGTAAGTAGAGTATAATGCAGTGCAAACTTTAGTTCTGCAGCAGAAGTAGGTCTGGGTGTGAAATTCCAAAGTAATTTATTACTGAGGATGCATAACGTGAAATATTATCTTTCTGTTTGAGTAGGAGTTAATTATGTTCCTATCCTGGGGTCTAATTTGATTGACAGGGGCCCCCGAAGCAGAAATGCCTTACATATACACGCCGTGTGTGCATTGGCTCTGTAAGAAACAACGCTCAGCCTATAGTAACTGGCGCAGGATCAGAAATTGCAGATGTTACAGTCATTTTACCATGTTAGGATTTTGATTTCCTTCCAATGTGTTTCCTATCTGAAGATTTGAGCCGTAAACAGGTGGTGAGATTATACAGAAAATACAATGAAAACAGCCCATATTATCATTATCTAGCATACAAATTCATAGTTTACTTTCCCCAGTGACCAGCATCTGCCTCACTGTGTGCCTTCTCACCTCAGTTCCACGGTCCAAGAAAGAGACGAGAGTAAACAGGTAGAAATATAAGCAGAATGGCTGGTAACAGGGGGGTATGGTGGGAAAAAGGCACTTAGACTTAACACTGTAATTTTCTTTATAGAACCAGACCATTGGGTTAATGCTCACAGATCAATGAGGTAGTATAGGTATGGTATCCATTATCCGGAAACCCATTATACAGAAAGCTCCAAATTACAGGAAGGGCAACTTCCGTAGAGTCCATTTTAATCAAATAATTAAATTTAAAAAATGTTTTTCTTTATCTCTGTTTTAATAACACAGTACCTTGTACTTGATCCTAACTAAGATATAATTAATCCATAATCTTACTGGGACTAATTACTGTTGAAAGGATTTTTTGTTAGTAAACCTTAAGATTTGGAGATCCATATTATAGAAAAGATACCTTATCCAAAAAACCCATGTCCCAAGCATTCTGGATAACAGGCCCCATATCTGTATTATATGTGATCATGATATATATCATATGAAGAGCCAGGTTCTATGACACCACTATGGAGATGCTTAGTAGGAAGGTCTTGTCGTGGGCACTAATATCCTCAATTGAGTCCATGAGCAACTAGCCAGTGGTCCAGATCCCCTAATCCTGAATTCCATCAATACTGTGGTCCCTTCACTTTAGGCTAGTATTACCTATGGAGACCTACCCCTAGCTACAATCCTTGTTGGAGCACAAGCTGCTCTATATAGCTTGCCTTACTATCTTACATTCCTAGAACATAGGCCTGACAAATGCTAGTCCTGTAACTGACTAAACCTTGTTTATGGGGTCCCTGCTCCCTAAATTTCACTATAATCGTTGTCCCTTTAGGGCAAAACTCTTTACTTGTAGACACCAGGCTCCCCAGACACACCCACCTAAGTTAGAAGATGAAGGCCAAAATTAAGAACCATTAAAGGTGAAGTAAAGTCTAAAATAGAATAAGGCTAGAAATGCAGTATTTTGTATACTAAACATAAACTTGAACTTACTGCACCACAAGCCTAATCAAACAAATGATTTATGCTTTCAAAGTTGGCCACAGTCACCATCTTGTAACTTTGATAAACATCTTTGCCAGACCAAAACTGTGCACATGCTCAGTGTGGTCTGGGCTGCTTTCAGATCGTCATAAATGATCAATACAGCACAAGTCGAATAATATTTGACAGAAGCCAATACAGCAAGACTGATTAATAATCAGAATAGGCAGACTGCACTGGGTACTGTGTTGTCATAAAATGTGGATTTTATAGTTTTTGTATTGTTTAATACAAACTTTCTCCAACTCTGCAAAACCAGTGGCTGCAGCAAAATAATGAAATACTGTAATAGTAATAGAATCCCAGTTTATCTGTTTAAACCTGGCTTCATGATCTTTGTCCCTGCAGCTGGAGTTGGAAACAGTAAAGGGGGTTGTAAAGCCAAAATAAAATCCAATACAAATCTCTACACAGTCACCGACTGTTCTACAGGGAAACAAACAAAGCTGCTTGAGTTCTGCATGGCTGGGAAGTAAGGCGGGGGCTCCCCCTGCTGTTCATAAGTATGATTTTTTCCCTGCAGAGCAGTTAGGGACCATCTAACAATTCCTATCCACATCAGTAAGTGAAGGGAGAATTCCACTGCATACAGTCAGGTTTCTTATAAAAACGGTATCCATTTTTTCATTAAAATATATTGGAGATAGGTTTTTCATTAAACAAAGTAAAACATTGGATTTTATTTGTTTGCCTTTACATTTAAATACACAGGCTTCTGCCTTGACTAAGACGAATAGGGGCATATTTATCAAAGTGTGAGATCAGAACTCACCACTGAAAAACTCACCCACTTTCTATTCATTCCTATGGGATTTTTAAAAGCATATTTATCAAATAGTAAACGCCATTGATAAATACGATTCTAAAAATCCCCTAGGAATGAATAAAAAGTGAGTGAGTTTTTCAGTGGTGAGTTCTAATCTCACATTGTGATAAATCTGCCCCATAATGTCGTATTGCTCTCATAGAAACTCCTACAAGCCAAGATTGAAGGTTAATTAGGATAAATCAAGTTAAACATTAATTTGCTGTCCTACAGTACTGTTGGATCAATGGCTCATACAAAATTGTTCTCAAGTCATCTTGTAAATGACTTATAGTCAGCCTGAAACCCATTTAATTCTGAACTACATGATACAGTACATTAGCTGTAGCTGTCAGCAGGATGAGATTGGGATTGTAGTCGAGCATTCAAAGGAAACTGCTAAACACCCCTTGTTGCAAACAGCTAATATTTTTATGAGTTTATTATGAAATGCTGTAATAGTAAGTAAAAACATCTATAAAAGCAATGTGCAAATCTCAACTTCTTAAAAAAAGCAGCAGGTTCCAGGGTCATTAATGGCTTTTGTGTAACTGCACTTCAGGTTTCAGATTGAGGCCCTCACAATGCTTTGCACTTGGCTGAAAATTGTAGATCTGCAGTTGAAGAACATCAGACTAAAATTTATTCTAGGTTATGAAGACACTAGTCTGGGGTAGTGTTGATTATATTAGTGCTGATTATACTTCCGGATGAGACTGAAACACTAATCTTCTCCCTCCAACTATTGAAGGCTACAGTCACAGTTTGGGCTGTTAGGAGAGGCAACCTGAGACAGGAAAGCAATGCTAGAAGTTCCATGGCCCTGCAGTTGGCTTTTCACTAATAAAAGTGGGGTGACTTGCAAGCTCCTGAGCTTTATGGTATGGTCAATTGATGTCATGAGAATTCTTGTAATTTTTATTGAATGGCTGACAAAAAAGGAACTCCACTGTGGGATGACAGACCTGATATTTTGTGATTTCCCTTGGTGTTTTACTTGTCCGTTGAGGCTGATTCTCTCTTGTCACCAATATCTCATTCTTTTACATTTTATATCCTCTGCAGAGTTATTCTTTCCAATACTAATTTAATTTTCAGTTACTTATTTCCTAAATATGGCTTTCTTGCAGCGAGGAGAGCTACAATGTGACAGACTATTGCTTACGGGAAAAGCTCCTAGTAGAGCCGTATGATAATGAAGAGCCTCCATCTCCTGTAAAAAACAGCACTCCCATATTGTACTCCAGGCAAAGCTCGGCCAACCATCTCTTCACTCTGACCATGCTTACCAACTATGCCGGGGAGGAGGTGGAGATACTTCTTGGAGCTGAAACTCTGTAAGTACCTTGCTTAACTATCCTGAGCTCAGTGGTAAAAAACAAGGTTTCCCTACGTGGAGAAAATTTTTTTAATGCACAGATAAAGGGATGGAA
The DNA here is from genome assembly GCF_017654675.1 of Xenopus laevis. Lineage (NCBI taxonomy): Eukaryota > Metazoa > Chordata > Amphibia > Anura > Pipidae > Xenopus > Xenopus laevis. The sequence goes on along the minus strand of NC_054380.1, from coordinate 104,593,877 downwards.
AGAGTGTAGGGTTGGGGAGAAAATGGAAGATTGGGTTTATTTCATATGGAAACTCTTTGTAAAAAGCTTTCAGACAGTTATGGTTCTCTGCTGTTTTGGCATTGCATGTCATTGAGATAACACTTTAGACTTCCCCTGAAATACTTTGAATTCTCAACAGAAATCATCTCTAGAAAAAACAGGAATTATGAGTAGAACCTGACGGACTTATGCTGGTTACAAATTTAAAGGGCCACATATACTTATCACATATGCAGATGCCTTTCATAGCATTCACAAATATAATAATCAGCGTAATTAGCACTTGTGTAACATATAAATAATCTGGATGGTTCTGAGTGGTTACAAGTTGCTTACACTGTGCACCAAATATGAATTGTAAGGGTTAACCAAATATTCAGGCAGTGTTTCCAATGAAATGACAGCACTCCCAAAGAGCAGGTTTCCAAAGCGGTAACAGTATATTAACAAAAAGAACAACTGAGGTCCAATATAATTAACCCCAGTCCAAGGGCAAAGTACTTAAACGTTATAGTGAATAAGGAGACCTTTAAAAAGTATTCCAAAACAAGTAGTTATAAAAAGTTTCTTAGTAGGACATAAATGCGTTTTTGTGTCTAATGGGGCACGAAACGCATCAGGCCCTTTTTTATATCCTAATAAAAAATGTTCTACTTTTATAACTACTTGCTTTGGAATACTTTTTTTTAAAGGTCTCCATATTCCCTATGAAGTTGCAGTGTTTTCAGAGAACCACCTTGCACTTTCTGCTCCTAAAATCAGCACCTTTCTATTACAGAACTTCTACCTGGTTATAGCTTTCTTGTTATCATTGAGTCTGGGTTGCTCTAGAATGAGAGAAATCCCCATCTAAACCAAGTAGTGACCTCGGCAAAACCTTTACCTATTTCATTGCAATTGCACATATGTTTGCCTTCATTACTTACTAATTGAATGAAATATAAAACATATTGTTGGCTTTAGATCTCAAGTCAGATGGTGCCTCATAGGAAAAGACATTAGGAGACGGTTTCTCAGTGTTGTTCTGTGTGTGTTTTCTATCATCTGTGTCTCGTTGTGTTAGTAGTGACGGAATGCTGCTCTGATGCCTTGGGAGAAGCGGGAGTTAAAAGCATTCACCACTGACACCCCAACATGTGATGCCCATGGGAACAGCCTGTGCTTGTAGGGAGTAGGCTTCCATCTTTCCTGCTTGCTTTTATATAGATTGCTAATTGTGCATAGTGGCAACTTTTTCCTCCTTGTTTCCCTATCCTGTTCCTTGGATGGAAAGGCAGCTGGGTTGTGTACAGAGCACTCTCCTGCTTTATATCCATGGCAAAGTTCAGCCGGCTTTCATTAGCATGTCATGTTAAAGGGGACCAGCTGTGGGAATCTAGAAAAAGACCACAATGTATTAGAAATTGGCTTTGACAATAAAATGCAGCATTTAATATACCAGATTGCTTTATAGGTGGCCCACATGCACCAGTCAACATACGCTTTTAAAAAAAATACAGGTATGGGATCCGTTATCTGGAAACCTGTTACCCATTAATTACGGGGAGACCATTTTCCATAGACTCCATTTTAATTAAATCATTTACATTTTTCAAAACATTATTTTCTTTTTCGCTGTAAAAACAGTAGCTTGTACTTGATCCCAACTTAGATAATTAATCCTTATTGGAGGCAAAACAATTATATTGGGTTTAATTCATGTTTAAATGACATTTTAATAGAATTACGGTATGAAGATCCAAATTACAGAAACACTCCTTATAAAGAGAATCCCAGGTCCCATACCTGTATATGAATAACTGGGGTATGGGGTGGCCGGCTAAATGACTAATGATAGATACAGTTAGGTCCATAAATATTTGGACAGAGACTTTTTTCTAATTTTGGTTCTGTATGAATTTTAAATGAAACAACACAGATGCAGTAGAACTGCAGACTTTCAGCTTTTATTCAGTTGAACAAAAAGATTGCATAAAAATGTGAGGAACTAAAGCCTTTTTTAACACAATCAATTCATTTCAGGGGCTCAAAAGCAATTGGACAATTGACTCAAAGGCAGAGATTGTCTCTGTACAAATATTTATGAACCTAACTGTAATATGCATAGAACGTTCATATTACTCCATAACAATAACCACTGGTGGCTTAGCAATGTTATACTATTTGCAGTGGACATATATAGTGAATAAAGTACCCCCTCTTGTAAAATATAAGGATATTATAAGTTACCGAGGAGTTTCAGGACCGTATAAAAGCACGAGGCCGATGGCCGAGTGTTTTTATACAGGTCATGGAACTCCGAGGTTACTTCTAATATCCTCATATTTTGCAACTGGGGGTACTTTATTTATTATAATACACAAATTGCAGTGAGTCATGTGACAGAAATGACATCAGAACTCACCGTTTATAACTGATGACATCAGAACTCACTGTTTATAAGGATATAATTTACAAGATATTCATGGCTTTTGTGTATTATATATGTATATCAATAAATAGTTCTACTGTGGTGAATACAATAAACCCATTCTCTTACTTTTCTGCTTGGTGACTGCACACTGGTGCAATTTAGCATCTATCATCATTATTTATTTATATAGCGCTGTCAAGATACGCAGTGCTTTATCTATGTTTGTAAATGAGCCCCTAGTGTTCCTACAGTACAAGTGTCATGTTTTCAGACCTGCGTTCAGGCTTTCATTGTGGGAGAGGTGAAACTGTGCAGTTTGCAGGTCCCTGCCCATCAGCAACTTGACAGCTTTAGTGGGGAAACTGCAGTTTCCAAAAATCCCCTCAGGTGCTCAGGTAGCAGGCAGTGGAATGGGGGGGTCACATCATTTGCTGTGACCTTCTTAACAGCTGATTTTATATAAAAGCAAGTAAAATACATGAATTCTAATTGACTCATTCATGATCCCTTCCTTTGAAGTCCACTATTACACAGTGAAACAAAAGGGGATAGAGCACCCTTCTGAGATAGATATAGATGATATACAGTAGAGGGGATAGAGAACTCTTCTGAAAATAGATAGATAGTAGATAGATATATTTAATTCATGTATCGTCATGCTCTTTTGTTAAAATTCTGCTTGCTTAACTTGGAAAACAATAAATCATTTACAAAGATAGATGATATACAGTAGATAGATGATGTACAGTAGATAGATAGTAGTTGATATATAGTAGATAGAGTATATACAGTATATAGACAGGTAAATATACAGTAGATAGAGCACCCTTCTGAGAATAGATAGCAGATATAGATGATATACAGTAGATATAGATGATATACAGTAGATAGATGGATGATAGATTATACATAGATGGATGAAAGATCGATATATGATAAATAGATGGATGATCGATAGATGATAGACAGATAACATTTTTGGTGTGGATGTGGTTACACACACAAGGTGCATCCTTGCTGTTAGTCTTTTAGTAACTGTGCAATATATCTGGCAGGAGTGACCGAGCACGTTGGATCACTGCACTGGTGCACAGCAAAGACAGAGCAAACACAGACAGAACAAGTAAGTCAATTTGCCTTGTGTCATAGTGCCCTCTGCTGGTTTGTTCAGAATTAGCGATGCCAAAGATACATTACAGGGTGTGTCTATAATAGAAATAAGTCAAATCAACTGGACTTGCTGTGTTTTATCTTGAAGTTTCACCATTTCTTGAAGTTTCACCATACATAGGAGCTTTCTTCGCTTTATATGCTCTGGAATGTTGCTCCAATTAGTATAATGTGTTTATCATAATCCACAATGATGTCATGAAGTTAGGTGTTGATTGTATTAGCAAGATTGGAGCTTCGATGTGTTATTAAACCTTCCAGGGAGAGGAGCCAAAACAGCATTGTATGTGGCAGACAATAGATGTAACCCCCCCCCCCCGCCTCTATTCAGACTTGGTTTTTCAGTTTGTACATATATGGTTTCTTTAACACCTCTTTTAAACCAGTCACTCTCCCTGTCTAGAATCTGGACTCTATTTCCAGCTTACCACCCTCTCTGACTCTTACTAAACAGTCCAAAAAAGCCAGTGTGTTATCGTGCACATCTTCTCGTGTAAACTTGATGTTGTGGTCCACTGTGTTGATGTGTTCATTGAAAGTCTGTACCTCCTGAGTGTGTATTTTAACCCATGTATCATCCACATAACGGAGCAAAAGACTGGGAGTGATTCCTTTGAAGCTATCCAGTCAGTTAGTCCAGTTGATTTGACTTATTTCTATAGATATACCATGACCTGGATGAATGAGAACTTACACAAACATTACAGGGTGTGTTTTTTATTGGTGATATTTGACCAGCGCTGTTATTGCCTTCTTAGCCCTAACTCAGGTGGAAATTACCCGGACATACACAGCCAAGCAACCAGATGAACTTTCCCTACAAGTCGCTGATGTGGTTCTGGTTTATCAGAAGGTTAATGATGGTAGGTTCCATATGCTGTATGTCTTGGCTTTATCTGGCATTTTATATCTAGGATATTATCACTTCTTGGGGTTCCAGAAGCTTCTGGTAAATATATATGAACTGCTGCGCATTTAAATTATTATTATATTGATTGTGTCCTACACCAAACAGACGCCATGACTCCTTGTACAGAAGTAGGGGGCATGAGACATTTGTCTGCATCATGGCAAGTGCGAGCAAATACCCCATTTACAAACAACATGCGGGTTGCCTGGAATGACTTAGGATAGATGCTCTACCAAAAACTTCCAGAAAGCTCAAATATGCTGGCCCCAGTAACAAGAGCAAAAGCCATATGGCAAACACTTGGATAAACACTTTGGGGAAAGATCTGTGACTAACTAGTCTAGCAGCTTTGGTTGCAACTATAGACTTGTTGACTTAGGGTTTAAACAAATGCCTTTTCTTTTCCTCAGCCTGTAAACATTTCTGCTGTCTGTTCCTGGGGTAACTTCTGGGATTTGGGCTCCGTGTCATCACTTGCTTGTCTCAGTGCTGTTCACTTAGATGTCACCATGCAACACGCTCCAATGTCTTATGAAGCCAGGCTGAGATCTTAGAGACAATCACTGGGAAATGCTTTGGGCCATAAAGTAAAACAAATTAAAGTCAGGAACTGCCCCTTAAAAAATAGGGACTGCATGCAACTCTACCCCATACTCTGGCTGCCAGCACACATCCAACTGTACACTTAAAGGGGAATTTAAACTACTTAAAGGGGAACTATGACGAAAATGTAATATGAGCTTTGTCACACTGAAATAAGAAACTTTCTAAATACAATCAAACATTCTGCATTGTTTCTGAAATAATCAAGTTTATGTCCCCTATCCCTCTCTCAGCATCTGTTTCTAGTCATTCTCTCTTCATGCAGCAGTTGAGTGTCAGATATTCATTGTTAGATCCAATGTATCCTTTAGGGGGCTGCCTTTCATTAGAGCTCACTCAAATAACTGATTCCAGTACAAACAAAATCTAACAAAATAACTGCCTTTTGCACAAATCCTGCATGTAGAGAGACATGATGTCTGGTGAATTTAATACATCTTCTAGGCAAAAGGAGCCCCCTATAAGAGATATTGGATCTAACTGTCAATGATTATCTGACACCCAACTCCTGTATGAAGAGAAAATGAAGAGAAACAGATGCTGAGAGAGGAATAGTAAACATAAACTTGATTGTCAAAAATTCAAAAATATATTCCCAGTCAATTCTCAAAGTTAAAAAATCACTTTTTATTTATCATAGATATTAAAAAGTAGGCATACAGACCAATTGATGCTCCGCCTTACGCTTTTCGCACCCACAGGCACTTATTCATAGGTACAGAATTTTTAGAAAACTCTTATTTCAGTATGCTGAAGCTTATATTAAATTTTCTGTTTTGCAATTGTTCCCCTTTAAAATATATTGGTCAGCCTTATTTATACTGAGCAATTTTGAATCAGGGAATGTCCAAACTTCAGTTTCAGTGGCTTTCCTAAGGTGATATAATGCTAAGGGAAACATGGGCCAGGCAGGAGCAAAAATAAACCAATACCAAATTACTTTTCATGTCTGATATTTACAAATGTTTATTTTTAGGATGGTATGAAGGTGAAAGGCTTCGAGACGGAGAAAAAGGATGGTTCCTTGTTGAATGTGCCAAAGAAATTACATGCCGTGCCACCATAGAGAAGAACATGGAGCGAATGGGACGCTTACTGGCACTGGAAACAAATGTGTAGTCTTCACACTCCCTTTATTCCGTGCAGGATTTGCACTACAGTAGCAGCACTGTGTATGGGAATGTCAAAAAGGGATCTGAGACTTTCTCACCATCTGGGATATCTTCATAAGGACCGTGGCCAGCTGGAGCCTTTCCTTTGTAAGAACAAGGATTTGTCGTACGCTCCCTCACCCTGTTGGATTTGTTTGGGGCCCCTTTTATGTCTGAAGTCGACAAGGGACAGACCAATAAACACGGCACAACAGGAAATTGTAGAATGGAAAATGAAGACATTGCAGCCTGCAAATTAGTCTCAGCTTGCTGGGTTTGGGGAGCTGAAAGAATGATACATCACAAAGGATTGTTCTTCCAGCAACACTGAGACGGCTGGGGAAAGGCATGAGGAATTGGGGGTTAAAAGTGGATTATTAATGTGGAGTGTGAAGTCCAAACTGCCCATGTGCTGTAAAGGTCTTGGGAGGGTTCGTGAAATAAGATCCAGAATGAGGATTCTCTCTTATCGCACAGCGAAAGCTATGAGGTTTCCACAACATGTGGGATTTCATAGTAAAGGTTGGGAATGAAGAGTGAATGCTAACACCAATGCTTTTATAGGCAAAATATGTACATAAAAAATGTGGCATTGACGAGACAGTCTGACATTAAAGGGGATACGGTCATGGGGAAAACATTTTTTCCCCTCAAAACGCACCAGTTAATAGTGCTGCTCCAGCAGACTTCTGCACTGAAATCCAATTCTCAAAAGAGCAAACAGATTTTTTTTATATTTATATTCAATTTTGAAATCTGACATGGGGTTAGACATTTTGTCAATTTCCCAGCTGCCTCAGACTTGTGCCTGCACTTTAGGATGGAACTACTATCTGGCAGACTGTTATTTCTCCTACTTAATGTAACTGAGTCTCAGTGGGACCTGGATTTTACTATTGAGTGTTGTTCTTAGATCTACCAGGGAGCTGTTATCTTGTGTTAAGCTGGCCATAGATGTTGAGATTTTTAAAAGATCAGATCCTGATCGTGAGACCACGATCTTCTGCGAACGATCGTACGAATTTACCATCAACTAAAAAGACCAATTTACCAGGAAAACAAAGGGGAGCTGCCTGCTTGGCCCTGCAAACATAAATAGATTGTACTGGGACCGACAAAGATTTTTTGACCTGGCCGATCAATTTCCCGACAGATGTCGGCCGAAAAATCGTAAGATGTACGATCGTTTGAATATTACTAACCGCACGATAATTTTGAAGGATTGGTCGGGCTTCCCTAAAATCGGTCGTTCGGCAAGAAGAATCGTCGTGTCTATGGGGAGCTTTAGGGAGCTGCTATCTGGTTACCTTCCCATTGTTCTTTTGTTAGGCTGCTGGGAGGGGGGGGTGATATCACTCCAACTTGCAGTAAAGAGTGACTAAAGTTTATCAGAGCACAAGTCACATGACTGGGGGCACCTGGGAAATTGACAGTATGTCTAGCCCCATGTCAGATTTCAAAATTTTATATAAAAAAATCTGCTCTTTTGAAAAATGGATTTCCGTGCAGAATTCTGCTGGAGCAGCACTATTAACTGATGCTTTTTGAAAAAAAAAAAAAAAACGTTTTTCCATGACAGTATCCCTTTAAAGGAGAAGGAAAGCTACAGGGGCATTTTATTGCCAATAGATTAGCTGCAATAGTGCAAGCTAGAATGCTATATTTATTCTGTAGAATGTTTTACCATACCTGAGTAAAAAGCTCTAGAAACTCTCTGTTTGTTTAGGATAGGAGCTGCAGTATTAACATGGTGTGACATCACTTCCTGCCTGAGTCTCTCCCTGCTCTGGGCTCAGATTACAGTAGAGAAGCGAGGGGGAGGGGAACAAACTGAGCATGCTCTTGCCCAGGGCAATGAGGTTTAAGCTGAAGGCAGGAAGTCTGATACAGAAGCCCATGTGTACACAATAGAAGGAAAGAAATGCTGTGTTTCTTTTGACAGGGTACTCAGAGCAGCATTACTTTGAGGGTTTACTGGTATATTTAGGTGGACCTTTCTGATAAGGCTTACTTAGTTTTAACCTTTCCTTCTCCTTTAAGGCAACCGGCAGCCATTCTCGTTTCAAGGATTTGCCTGGACTGTTGATGGGATACTGGGGATTGAATCACAAGAAAGGCTGGAGAGTGTCTGTGTCCCTACATGCCCAACAGCAGGCAAGGGGTTCTGGGAGTTGTAGTTAAAAGCATCTGGAGGGGGGCAGCTTGCTGTTGGCTACTTTAAGGGCTCATCAACACACACGTTGGTTGCGTGAGAGAAATGCAGGAAATGTGCTCTCAAATATCACTGGATAAATTATAATCATGGGCGACGTTTACATGGGGAATGTGTATATTTTAGTACAACAATAAACTTGATTTAAGCTTCATCTCCAGGTAAATAAATGTACAAATTACTCATTACTAGGTCACGTGTCATATCTTACATGATACTACAGCAGGGGAGCAACATCAGCCCCAAGCGTTAGAGTCCCTGATGCTGGTTTACAATATCATACAACTGTGTATACAGTATGTGTAGATTTAACCTGTCATGATACATTATATCTGTCAGCAGTGCAGGGGTTAACATGTTTAGGTTGTAATATATGTTGTTGGGGCCAAACACCACTGTTGCTGTAATGCAACCAAATTAACTCTGCTCCAGGGATTCAACTGGAGGTGTCTGTCTGTCTCCTACAAACTCATCATAAATACATCACTTGTCAGAATACTGTGACATTTTATACATTTTTACCACTGTAAATAAAAGATTTTAATGACAACACAGATCTCTACGAGTGTCACTGTTCTACTTTTAAGGGAGCATTTACCCTATGAGTAAGTGGCCCCCGATAGGCACAAAACGCGTTAGGTTTTTATGTCCTAATAAATTTTTCTAATTTTTAAATTAACTGCTTCTTTATTATTGGAGGTCCTCACATCTTTTTTTGAAATACTGTTTTGGACTTGCACCTTGGGACTGGGGTGAACTGTGAGTAAATCCTCTATAAATAATTTAAAATTCAGATTTTGTATTTTTGACTTATCAGTTATTTTTTGAGTAGTGCCGTATATAAATTCTCTTTATGTGGCATTGGCACAAACCTTGCCATTATATGAGCATTTACCCACCCCTGTAAGAATGTCAGATTGCTCTTCTGAGCACTTTTGCAATTTACGTTTTATTAAAAATCAGTTAGATCACAGAAATGGACTAACTCACCTGGTGTAGCATAAAATTCCGGACTGGCCAATGGGTGGCCCAACCACCACTCCCCCCTACCCCCACCAACCACTCCACTCCCCCCCCCTTTTTATTTTCCTTCCAATAATATTATTTGTATTTTATTGTTAAATGCAAAAATAAAGACTTTAAAAAAAATAAAGTGAAACAAGATCATCTTCTGCTGGCCAGTTCAGACAGGCATTGGATAGAACAGCTACAATTTTGTTTGCTGCTTTTGTTTGCATGAAGCATCTCCTGATTTTTATCTGCTCAATTCGATTACTTGAGGCATCAGGAGGCAAAGCAGTGAGCAGAGAAGTGTTGAAGTTACTATCATGAATGTGTAATCCTTTAAGTAAATAATTTGATTAAATACCTTATAGCCCAAAGCTGGTGGCACATTTCGGAGTATTGAGTTGTTACAGTTTGGAGACACAAATGGATGGGTCAAAATTCTCTTATCTGCTTGTTCATTCTGGGGAGGGCAGAGAAGAATGAATACATCAAAGGAAAAGTCTATCCCATTTAGAAAGAGACCTGCAGTATTTGCTGCCAAAGGGACTCCATAAGAGTCTGTGTGTAGTAATGTCCAGGTTAAGCTGGATGGAAACACAAAGGAATTCTTGTAGAAATACAACTTCTGGTGTCACTATATTAAAGGGGCTGTTCGCCTTTGAGATCATTTTTAGTATGATGTAGAGTGATATTCCGAGACAATTTGCAATTGGTTTTCATTTTTTATTATTTGAGGTTTTTGAGTTATTTAGCTAATTTATTTCCGCAGCTCTTCAATTAGCATTTTAAGTAATCTGTAGCTAAGGTCCAAATTACCCTAGCAACCACGCATCAATCTGAATAAGAGACTGGAATAGGAATAGGAGAGGCCTGAATAGAAAGACAAGTAATAAAAAGTAGCAATAATAATACATTTGGAGCCTTAGAGCATTTGCTTTTTAGAAGGGTCAGCGACGCCCATTTGAAAGCTGCAAAGAATCAGAAGAAAAACTATAAAAAATAAATAATTAAAACAAAGTTTAACATACTAAAAGTTACCTTTAAGGGCATGTAAAGGCAAATTTTTTTTTTTTTTTTACTTTCTTTAATGAAAAAGAAACCTATCTCCAATATACTTTAATTAAAAAATATGTACCGTTTTTATAAGAAACCCGACTCTATGCAGTGATATTCTCCCTTCATTTACTGCTGTGGATAGGAATTGTCAGACGGTCCCTAACTGCTGGGCAGGGAAACAATCATACTTATGAACAGCAGGGGAGCCCATGCCTTCCCAGACATGCAGAACTCAAGCAGCTTTGTTTGTTTCCATGTAGATCAGACAGCCACTGTGTAGAGATTTGTATTGGATTTTATTTTGGTTTACAACCCCTTTAGGGCAGAGACACACATTACTATTTCGGGAGATTAGTCGCCCAGCGACAAATCGCTTCTTCTTCAGGCGACTAATCTCCCCCAACTGCCTTCCCGCTGGCAACTTCAGACGATTACAAAAAACGAAGCGAGTGCCACCCCACCAGTGATTTACATTCTAGCCGGCGGGAAGGCAGTTCAGGGAGATTAGTCGCCGGAAGAAGCGATTTGTCGCTAATCTAACAAAATAGCAGCGTGTCTCTGCCTTTAATGTTTCCAACTCCAGTTACAGGGACAAAGATCATGGAGCCAGATTTAAACAGATTAACAGGGATTCTATTTGGAGGATTATTTTGCTGCAGCCACTGGTTCTGCAGAGTTGGAGAAAGTTTGTATTAAACAATACAAAAACTATAAAATCTGCATTAGATTACATGACATCACAGGACCAAGTGCAGTCTGTTTATTCTGATTATTGATCAGTCTTGCTGTATCGGCTTCTGGCAGATATTATTTGACTTGTGCTGTTTTGATAATTTATGAGTATCCATTCCGTAAGCAGCCCAGACCACACTGAGCATGTGCACCGTCTTGGTCTTGCAAAGATGTTTAAAAAGTTACAAGATGGTGACCCCCTGTGGCCAACTTTGAAAGCATAAATTATTTGTTTTATTAGGTTTGTGGTGCAGTAAGTTCATCTTTATGTTTAGTATACAAAATACAGCATTTCTAGCCTTATTCTACTTTAAGACTTTACTTACACTTTAAAGGTAAACCACCTCTTTTAAAGTGATACTGACACTAAAAAAAATATTTTCAAAATATGAATGTACATGAAAAGTTACCTATAGGTCATGTTGATCATTTTTTTGCTGAGAGGTATGTTTTTGTAAGTAATTGTCACTTGAAGTTCCTAAAGCTGACTTTTGCCAACCTGACTGTCCCTGATCTGTCAGTTAGCGTTTCTAATGTTAACGGACTCCTGCTGCACAAATATGACAGCCCCCTCATATAGGAACAGTATCTCTTTAAGCGAGGCTGTTGGGCAGTTGTAGTTTTGCAACATTTAAAGCAGCAAAGGCTGTCTATCCCTAGACTGAACTATAATATGAATCTTTTCATATATTCTATGTTTTTTCATTTCCATAGAACCTGGTTTAACGTAGGGATGCACAAAATCCAGGTTTTAGTTTAATATTCTATCCAGGATTCTGCCATCTTTAGCAGGATTCAGCCGGATCCTTGTGCCTGGATGATGCAAATTAGGGTTCTGATTCCGTTCGGTATTCTACCAAAACTTTCACAAAGGATTCGGGGGTTCGGCTGAATCCAAAATAATGGATTGGGTGCATCCCTAGTTTAAAGACTGAAGTTTTTGTCTCGGACCTGTTACAAATGACTCACTGGACAAGGTACTGTAAATAAAGAAAGTACAGATTGTAATATTTGATTCCATTAATGCAACACTAACTGAGCACAAGAGCATGACATATACAATGGTGCTTGAAAGTTTGTGAAAAAAAATTCTATATTTGTATATGAATGTAACCTAAAACATCATCTGATTTTCAAACAAGTTCTAGAATTTATACACTCACCGTATACACCAGTTGAGCAAACACTTCTGCAGTCAAAATCATCAGGACACGAAGGTCTTAATTCTAAAGAGACTTTAAAACTGAACGGGAAAGGAAGATTTATGAATTCAAATGTATGGAGTTATTTTACACATTAAGACAGGGCCTTAATTTAGGGTCAGGTCACACTATGTGATCTGACTGAATCCAGACCCCTGGACTATTTACATCCCACCCTAATTCATTGTATTATCTCTACAATTGATCTCTATCTATGTGTAACGTCCTAATTTATTGCTCATACCTTTCACTGATCTAACTTTCATTTGTATTTTGACGAAGGGCCCTTGGTGCTTCGAAAGCTTGCAATGCGTTTTTTATTGTTAGCCAATATAGGTTTCACTTCTACAATACTTTTTGTATTTGTTTGTTTTTTTTATTTGTTATTTTTGCTAATGAAGGTGAATTGCCCTTTAAGCTCTCAGTCGGTTTCCCCAAGAAACCTGCTTATCTTAAAGTGTTTCAATTGTATCTTTGCTTATCCTAAATTGTTACAAAAGTATCAAAGTGCAGCTGCTCAGTGTTCTTGGCTCTGCCAAGAAGCCTTCTATTTTTACTTATGTTTCAGAAACTTTGTATGTTTTTCTCGAGTCAGTGCAGGAGATCAAAGAGAAAGTCTGGACATTTCAGTAAGAAACCCGGGAATGCGGGCTGAGCTGTCGAAATCGGGTCTGTTCTACCAAAAATGGGACAGTTGGTAGGTAAGGTTGGGTGTCGGGTGGCCTCGCTCAGCTGTGATGGTTAATCTTCACTAACTTTCACATCACTGTATATATATCTATATATAATACAATTTTATCCTTATAAACGGTGAGTTCTGATGTCATTTCTTCACCTGACTCACTGAAACTTGTGTATTATACTAAATAAAGTACCTCCAGTTGTAAAATATGAGGATATTAGAAGTTACCTTGGAGTTCCATGACCTGTATAAAAACACTCGGCCTTCAGCCTCGGGTTTTTATATGGTCATGAAACTCCTCGGTAACTTATAATATCCTTATATTTTACAAGAGGGGGTACTTTATTCACTATATAACAAAGGATCAGCACACTCCTTAAATTGTGAATGAATGCTTATTTTATTTACTCGCATCTTATCCAATTTTTTAGTCCCGCTTGGGGACCTTCTTCAAGAATATACAATCTCCAAGGTTCTGACACCAATCATAAGCCAAAAGCAAAGCAGGGCAGTAATATACCAGCAATATTCATGCCCAACCCATAAACATGGCAGTTCACTTTAGTGTCATTTAATAATAAATGATGGTTTATTTGAGTCATGTAAAGCCAAATGGAAAGAGAGTAGAAGCATTCTAACAAGGGAATGTATATAAGTTGAATTGGCCTGGAAATAGATGATATTTAAATATGATGTCATACTCATCCCATTTCTTAAATAAATATTTTTTTTTTTTTTCATTGTGGGCTCTACCCACTGTTTTAAATAGTGAGGGGAAGGAAGTACTAATGGGAAAGGTTACTGACTTACATCCACCGATGTGACTGTAATTATAAACTGCATGGAAAGCTTGCTCACATTGCTCCGTGACGCTTCTTTCTATGGCTCCTGTTTCTGTACCAGTGGTGCTTGGTGTGAGTGATTTGTACCTTCCAGTGCTGCAATGTTGCTGGTTATTACACTAAATGGTATTTTAGTCCAGTGACATAGATATGGATGAAATACTGGCAGTTCCATAAGGCTTATACATCGACAGATGAAAGTGGGCTGCTTTGAGGCACGAGATTACATTATAATTAATAATATGGGTTAATGTAAATGGATGGGGCACAGCAAAGACAGATCTGCAAGAGAAATCTTTTCCAGACTCATTGAACCAATGAGATAAATGACACTTTCCAGCAGCACACTGCATACATAGTGGATGGACTTAGCAAAGATGTCCTTAAGTGACCCAGACTTGAATCCAATATCTGTGTGAGAATCAGGACAATACCAGGCTAAATTAAAAGAACGCAAACAGAAAAACTCGCGGCTCTATCCAAAAGTTTAAAGTACAGCAATTCAATTTATAAAACCGAAGCTCACCCAATGTGCAAAGCCCCAGGTCCGTCTCTAAAGGGTCAGCATTCTCTGCAAATTTAATCAAACGATATAAGCATTATTCACACTCACCGATGGAGATGGGTGGCCTGGGTGCAGCGCCCAAACCCGTAGCTTGGGGTCAGATGCAAGAAGATCCTGAAATGAGCACGCACTCATGCGACACACCAATTAGGATAAAATTCGAACTTTATTCCATAGGTTAAAAAATGTCCTAACGTATTTCGTATCTAGAGATACGTAATCAAAAAAAATGTCCTAACACGTTTCGTATTTAGAGATATGTAATCATAGGCATAGGACTATGATTACGTATCTCTAGATACAAAACGCGTTAGGACATTTGTTTTTAACCTATGGAGTAAAGTTTCAATTTTATCCTAATTGGTGTGCGTGCTCATTTCAGTATCTTCTAACTTAAAAGAGCCAACTTTTCTGTCAAAATGAATGGGCAAAGCCTGCAGCTTCTTACTACTAGAACTGCAGCAAAAGAGACTCCCACAAAGCTCTGCATTGTCACAAACCCTGTCTCTATGGCCCTGTGGCTATCAGAAATGTAACTAAACACAAAAGCAACTTGCCAGTAAGAATAATGTGTTGCTTTCTGAGAGATGTGAGTGGCAGTTAAGTACAGATTAGATCAACAGTGATCTAGAAATGCAGCTAAACTCCCATATTGCTATGGAGGACATAGCATTATTCTTGTAAACAAAAAGTGACATTTAGGAAAATGAACGTCACTTACCAACAAGGTATGTACATTACAGGTAAGAACCATCTTTAACTAATACAAACAACATAACCTAGGCCACCATGGCAGAAATAAGTTCAGGTTTTGACAGCTTCCTTTATACCCAAACTGGTGTGGGAGGTTTTCCAAGGGAAGGGCATCTGTTATCAAAGACAAGTGCCATATTCTCTCTCTGGTAAAAACTGCTGCTCTATCACCTATAATAGCCTCCCTGGTAACGAGGGGCAAAGCTTTTTTCTTCTTGGTTTTCTTGTGTGGTTATGAGATCGATGATGGCAGAAAGGACAGCGCAGTCTCTGGATTTTGTTTCCTTCCAGTCAACAGGCTGAGGCTTCTCAATCTTCTCTTTAAATAGGACATCAAGTTCTGACTTCAAATCCTGCAATGCATAGAGAAGGCTAGATATTAAAAATGTACAGAATTCAAGAGGTAAAGGCATTTGTTTTGTTGCCTTCCAATTAGATAAAAACCGTTCTAGAATTTCATTCATTAAGAGTCATTCAGCTGTAGCTTTTTGACAAAGGGTTGAATGCAGTACTTAGAACCAGGCTCGCCGTTAGAAATCACCGGGCCCCATACAACAAAATTTTCGAGGCCCCCCCCCGGCCCCAGATCCCATCACAGTTAAAAGACCAAACAGACATCAGCACTAAAATAAGATAACCCCCTTCCCCAACACACACAAGTTATAAAAAGCTATTGGGGACCAGGGCCCCTCTATAAGTTAAAAAAAAAACATTGGTGCCAGGGCTACCCTTACAAGTTAAAAAAAATTGGGGCCCCAAAGAATATATTTTATAAAAACATTGGTAGCAGGGGCCTTTTATTAAAATAATACATTGGTGGCCGTTAATTAATACCGTTAATTACTACACCTACTGGTCTGGGCCCTGTACACTTGTACCCCCTGTGCTTCCCTGATGGCGGCCCTGCTTAAAACCATATCATGTTTTCTAGACATGATTAAACTGAATTTTGTACAGGATACTCTGGCCTCCTTTCTTACTTCCCCTTACTTTTTACTTACTGGAAAAACAGCATCACCTCAATCCATGTTTGTAGTGCAAATCCCCAGGCAATCTTGTCCACCCAGTTCTGCCTCACAACATTAGCTCCATATTTTTTTTTTTTTTTTTTTTTTAATGTTTTGCATATACAGCAGTGACAGAGGCAACATTCATTTACGGATGTTTTTAGTAAGGGCATTAAACTTCACTTGGGCTGGTTGGTATTTGCATTACCTTCACTAGGTGTGCAATCCTTGCAGGGGACTGAAACACAATCCATTCATCCACTGCAATTGTATCCTGCTCGTCGTCTTTCTGGATTGAAATGTCTCCCCCAAAGAAAAGCAGTGAATATGGGGAGACTTCAGTGCAATCATATAGATAAATCTGTTTAAAAAAAAAAAAAAAATCATCACAAGAGAGAGAAAAAAGGATTTCGAACAAGCTATAGGGTTTAATTACACAAAAAGGAGATTTTGTGTACTCACCATTAAATCTTTTTCTCTTTGGTCACTTGGGGGACACAGGGACAGTGGGTATAGCTGGTATATCCAGGAGGGCAGGAAACAACAGTAGGAAAAACTTAGCCCCTCCTCTACTGGCTATACCCCCAGCAGGCGGAGCTTAGAATCAGTTTGTTCCAAAGTCAACAGGAAAAATCTTAATTAACCGTAACACCTAATATTAAACATAACATGTCTAATGGAAAAATGAGGGCCTCAGTCCAGGGAGGGAAGCCCTGTCCCCCCCAAGTGACCAAAGAGAAAAAGATTTATCGGTGAGTACACAAAATCTCCTTTTCTCTAAGTCATCTTGGGGGACACAGGGACAGTGGGGACGTACCAAAGCTGTCCCCGTAAATCTCCGGGAGGGAGAATGAGGCCTAGGTAGAAGTAACCACAGCGGCTTGAAGCACCCTTCTGCCGAAGCGAGTGTCAGAAGCCGCAAAGGTATCGAAATGGTAAAACTTTGAAAAGGAGTGGACAGAGGTCCACGTAGCTGCCTTGCACAGCTGTTCTGCTGATGCTTGGTTCCTGAACGCCCAGGACGTACTCATTCCCCTAGTAGAGTGGGCTGTGAGTCTAGCTGGTGGCGTTCTTCCACGTGCCACATAGGCTCGATGAATCGCTTGCTTGATCCAGCGTGAAATGGATGATTTTGTGGCTGCCCCTCCTTGGTGGGGGCCTGAAGGAATGACAAGTAAGGAGTCCACCTTGCGAAAGTCCTGGACTCTGTGTAGGTAAAACTTTAGAGCTCTGACAGGATCCAGGGTATGTAGAGCCTTCTCCTTAGGATTGGAATGTGAAGGGCAAAAGGTTGGTATTGTAATCTCTTGGTTCAGGTGAAAATCAGATACAACCTTAGGCAAAAAAGATGGAATAGTGCATAGGACCGCTCTATCATGGTGAAAAACGAGGAAAGGCGGTTTGCATGACAGCGCGCTGAGCTCAGAAACCCGTCTAGCAGAGGCAATGGCAAGAAGGAAGGTAGTTTTCCAGGTAAGCCAGAGAAGCGGTACGGATCCCAATGGCTCGAAAGGAGGGTCTTGGAGGGCTCGTAGGACTAGGGTGAGATCCCATAGAGGAGCTGGTGCTCGAACTGGAGGAGCCAAATGTGATACTCCCTGCATAAAAGTCTTGACGTCAGGCAAAAGAGCAATTCGTTTCTGAAAAAGGACAGATAAAGCAGAGACTTGTGACTTAAGAGAACCAAGGGATAGACCCATGGAGAGGCCCTCTTGCAGGAAATCTAGGATGTTCGGAATAGAGAATTGTTTGAACTGCTTCTTGTGGCTTACACACCACTGGTGGTAGGTAGATCAGACTATATGGTAAGTCTTTGCCGAGACAGGCTTTCTAGCTGCGCACATGGTGTTAGCTACTGCCTTGGAAAACCCCTTCTGGGTCAAGATCTTGATTTCAAGAGCCACGCCGTCAAATTTAGATTTGTTGGGTTTGGGTGGCGGATCGGTCCTTGAGTTAGAAGATCCGGGACTAGAGGTAGGGTCCAAGGCTCTGCCACTGACATGTTGAGAAGGTCTGTGTACCAGGAGCGTCTCGGCCACCTTGGTGCTATGAGGATGAGAGTGGTCTGCTCTCGTCGAAGTTTCCTGAGAGTCCTGGGTACGAGAGGCAGGGGTGGAAATGCATAGGCCAGATGGAAGTGCCACTTGGCTGTTAGAGCGTCTGCTGTTATGGCTAGTGGATCTCTGTATCGAGCTATAAACGCTGGGACCCTTCGATTGTGCCTGGTCGCCA